>NC_066371.1:8667500-9917500 GCF_013377495.2 Cygnus atratus
TCTCTTTTCTTTTATCTTCATATGCAGTTGTGCCACCTTTGTTCTGTCTGTGATTTTTCTAACTGTATAATCCATTCAGTTTCCATTTCTTTCCCTGCAGTGTTGCTTGCAGCCCATTTTATTCTTATTTTTCTTCCACTTTTTCTTTGTTCTATTTCCTGTAAGGTTGAATCAGTCTCTCCAATATGTTACCCAAGAACTTCAGGGTTCCCATCCCATTGCAAAGCTGAGATGTTAGATGAACTGTGCTCTGAACAACTGTTGGTGTTCCTTTTCCTGCCAAAGTGATAGATCTGATACTCCATAAATGATTATTTTCAAAGTTGTGAAAGGAAACAAGAGCTCTTTTTCTGGAGGGGAAAATAAAGAAATAAATAAATTTAATCATTCTATGATTAAATTATTTTTCAGACCATCCTTGCCAGTTAAAATGTATATATATATAACTTTCTTTTTCTATTGTCATCCTGCTTTATGAATATATGCATTTACTAATGAACTGTTTTTTTTTTTTCATTCTGCTAGTTCTGTCCTCCAACTAAATCATCATGGTCTTTATTATTTTTTTGAAAGCAACATCTTTAATCCAGTTTCCTATATTCCCTTTGTTGTGTCACATCTACAAGTGCAGAAACTTCTTGTGTTCCCTAATCAAAAGCAAACTTAAAACATTTTTCATTTGGTGGGAAATAAATTTCTCTCTCTCTCTCTCTCTTTAAAAAAAAATCAAAATATCTCCATCTCATGTAAATTGGTAAGGTAAACTCGAGGGTTACAAGTTTTATGCTGTGACCAAATCTCACTCATTTTTGCTATGGATTCAGGTAGGAGATTGACCATAAAATTGCTCTCTGCCTTATTTATTTATTTATTTATTTATTTATTTTCACGGAGATGTTCTAATAAGTAGAAAGAGCTCTCTTGATTTTCACTAATATAGACTATTTCACACCTCTGTATTTATAGAGATATGTGTGCTGTGCAACAATAAATGTTTCCATAAACATGAGGGTAATAGAAGTGTTTGCCACGATTCAGAAGCAAGGATAATAACTGAATGTCTGGCAACTTTTTTTTTTAAAATATTTATTTGTTTACTTTTAAAGAAACAAATGAAGGAAAGAAGATAATGAATGTGATAATGTCTTCATCAAAGTAGCTAACACATGCATTTTGAAAGTGAACCTGGTCGTAGGAGGTAAAATAAAAGGTGACATTTAGAATGGTGACATGATAATTACACTCCTGCCTCTAGAGGTTGAAGTTGCATTCTTTTGTGTATCTATGATCCGATATTTCTGAAATAAACACATGTCTTGGAGTATCATACTCTGTCAGGAAAATCTTGCTGTAGGTGTGAAATGCATGTGTGTTATCTGTATTTACAGAGGGGCTATAAAACGATCTTTTTCTAACTGCGGGCTGGAAGCAGTAGAAAAATTGCTTAGTTTCTGAAGGGGCAGCAAATATTCTATAATTGAGATAGATAATATTTGACAAAATCTGGGTTGAAACATTAAATCACCATTCTACATCTTGATGTGGTACAAGAAAGGGAAAATTAGAAATGTACTGAAGTAAAGATACTGCTTATAAAGTAAGAGGATAATTACAGACAATGAGGGACAGAATTGATTTCAAAGAGTTTCAGTAAATTTATTTGTATATAAGGTGCTATGAAAAAAAATAAACTGAAAATGATAGTCTGAAGAAAAAGAGAAAAATATTTCAGTGACTTTAATAGTGGCTGCTATTAATAAATCTACAATAAATACAAAAATATGTGGCTTTCTGATAGTAGTATGATTTATTTTGTTTCCTGTGTTATGTCCTTTGATATGCAGTTCTTTCAGAAAAGAAAAAAAAAAATCTAATGCTAAAGAAACAATGGTTTTCAATTATAGAAAAAAATCCTGGTTCTTTAACAATTCTCAATCAACTTACCCAGTATTTAAAAAGCAAAAACCAAAGACAACAACAACAATATATATATATAATCTCAGAAATTCATAATATTTTTCTTTAATACAAAAAAAATAATTCTACATATAGCTACGTTTTTTTTTTACCCTTTCTACAAACCACCTTAACCAGTTATTTCATGCCTTGAAAACTGCACACAAGGCACAAAGAAAGGAAGAACAGAAGAGTCCTGATTGTGGCTGGGTCGATTCCAATAGCATCAAGGGGATGGAATACATAAAAGGAGTAAGAACAGATAAAAGTGATTGGATGTGACATTTAGGATACTAAAGAAATACTAGGGTAATCATAAGCAATATAATGGTAGAAAGAAGTAAGGTCTTTCATTAGATCAGCTGGTATTGCAGGGGGAAAAAAAACAACAGATATATTTTAAGAGAAAAGCATTCTTTCCAGTCTTTAGTTGTGGTCTACTTACTATATATATGTCCTGATCTACTAAGTGTGCTCTTCTCCATAATATTTTGCACAGTATCTTTCATATTTTAGTTTTGCTGGAGACTTTTCTTTGAATTCAGTCTTTGGAAATATTTTGGCTGGTTGGAATAAATATCTAATTACAAACTGAAGTAGCTTCTTGGTACCGGATTTCGTAGATTTTTTTTTTCTCAATAAACTTTGCATGTCTTGTCTTAAAATTCACATCAACAGATTGAGAAGATACATGCAGAAATTTAATTCCTCATTAGGATGAGCTAAGGTGTCTTCTCTTTGGAGATTTTGTGGCCATTTAAACCTAAATGATACTAATAATGTAGTTTTAAACCTCTCTTTTCCATATGAGGTAAGGTTGTAGAGCATGCTACTGTGACATCAGTACTGCAGCGTGTTGGTTTCTCTAAAAGACAACGACTGTTAACCAGCATGGGGGAATATTGGAACTTCTGAAAATTACTGCTTTTTTCACTTTTGTGAGTATGATCTAAAATTGCCATATCCGCTTTCAGTTAGTGAACTGTATAGATGATAAAATGACTAAAAAATAATGTTTTCCGTGCTGATGGACTGAATAAAGAGAATGCACTAAACATAGCACTCCTGCCAAGTCACTGTAAGGTTTAGTACAGTTATAAGGGAAAAGTTGCAAGAGCTGCAGCAGGTCAAGATAATCTAATCTATTTGCAGGGGTTTTATTTGAAGAGTGTCATAAAGTTGCCAAAAAGAGAAAGATGCACATTGCTGTTAGTCAGCTTTATACTTAGTCTGTCTCCAGCGATTTTAGAGCATAGTGACCCCCTGTTTCCTAAAATGCAGCCATAGTAGACTTGCATATGAAATCAGGCACCTACATGTATACATCGAGTATCCAGATACCTTTTTTGATTTTGGTTCTAAACTTTAAGCAAAATCACTCTGTGGTTTGATAGATACAAGCATTTATGTATGCTGTGAGGAGACATATGCCTTTGAGGTGCTCTCATTCAACATTTACAAAATATAGTAGAATGATGTAAGTAACATCAGTGGATCTCACTGTACAACTGCACGTGCACAGCTGAGGGGGTGCCCTGGGATTGAGATGTTTGCAAAACAGCAAGGGTGCACACCAGTCTGTGTGCTGGGGACACCAATACCAGGCAAAAGACTTGATGCTCTTACTCTAAAGTCACCCGGTCACCTTGGGTGCTTAAAAGATGGGAAACATGTAAGGAGCAAGTGACAGCAGCCAAGAGGAGCATGCTGGCACTGTTCCCAGGACAAAGGGAATTAGTCTTTGGACAGAAAGGAGAGTCCTGCTTAGGAGAGAAAGGAAACTGCTAATATATTCTATACTGTTACTGTTTCGTGGAAACAATACATATTTAATGAAGAAGAGGAAGATATAACTTCCTGTATCATGTGTTGTTACACATCTGCAAAGTGGACTAAAATGACTGCCACAGCATGATTTGCTTCTACCAAACAGACTAACAAAAGTTACAAAGCAATCTGTAGTGAATATCATGTGATCAAATCTCCAACCTACTTAGACAGTGGAATGGAAATCATTTTTTTTTTTTTGTTATATACTGGTGTCCTACAAAATATTGAAACTACTAAAAACTGAATTGCTTAATTCATGGATTGTAGGAGTTATTGGTAGCAGTGCCGAATGTAGGATTATTTTTAGTTTTAAGGAAGTACTAAAACAGGTGCAGAAAATGTTAGTCTAAATAGATGATAGACTCTACCTTGCTAAGCAGAAGAATTTGTAATAGATATCTCTACTGCATTCAGCACCTAGAAATATCACTTGTTTTGGATTCTACTGGGGAAATGGTCCTTGCCCAAGCACAGAATTTTGATTTTGAAATTAGAACATTTTTTGTTTGTTTGGCTGCCATGACATCTGTTTCAGCTACTGAAGTGCACATGGCAATACTTTATTGCATGTTGTTTGGAGACAATTTGAAATTGCAGGACAGGTGTGTATTCTGTGCATTTCAAGTCCTGTTGTAAAGCATTCCATGCAGGTGTACATCTGAAACTATGAAGTAGGTCAAATGGGTGCCAATGTTATTTTAGTTGAAGGGGGTTTATTATTTCCTGGAAGGCATTTTTGGTAATGCTAAACTGAGACCTTGTGAAAGGAGACAAACATGTAAATTAAGTCAACTTCTCAGACCTCTGGGATCTGTTACAGCATGAGTTACTCTTAACAGATAATTAGCTGGGGCTGTTAATCAAGTTTAGCAGGTGTTGAGTAATGAACTGAGACAGGGCATCTGCTGTGACTGGCCTCTCACTCTAATCTGGTTAGGGAACCCAATGCCAGTTGGAGCCCAGAATACTTTACAGTGAGATCCAACAGTGCATTTTCCTGATGCTTTCATCAGTCTTGTGATCATCGAAGAAGGGTGACATTTGCAACAAGAATATATACAGAATCAGTCCAAAATTCCCAAAGTGGAAGCTATTAATGAATACATGTTCTATGAAGCTTATTATTAGAAGACTCTATGAAGGTCTCAGATTTAGATTTCCTTTGGTTGAATGGACTTTTGTCCATGTTAATATTCATTTGCCTTTAAAATGTATTTCATTACCTTTTTTTGAGTATCACATAACCAGAATCTTGTACAGAATACATTTGCGAAAATGCTATGTAAAGCTACATTTAGTATGTAATTTCCAAGACCCTGTAGCAATCAGAACTTTGTAATTTCATATGTTCTATGTTAAATGTTTTTACCTATCTAAGAGATCCAGGCCTTACAATTCATTGTCACCAAGTAACATCTTCAGCACTTTCACCATTGTATAAAACTCAGTTGGTTACCTTGAGTGTTATGCTGCATGGTTTTCCCAACAATCTGTTAGCAAAATGGGTGGTGTGAGTTCTTAAAGATAGATCTAACTCTGAGCTTGATGCCAGGTTTGTGCTGACTAACAGGATTGCTTGTCAGAATACCCTCTGGGGACTCGCTTGGGTCAATCAGTTTACAGAGGAGAGGGATCCAGCGCTGCTGAGTGTGCTCTGAGAGAAACGTGCAATATGGATAGGTCCTGGCATGCTGTGTCTGACCAAGGTGCCTGTCTGCATGTGTGGGTGACCTGATACTCTGTCATATCTGCCTCTGCCCTTACAATTGTCTCATGACTGACGTGAGAGAGACAAGAAGCCCCAGTGTCCTTCCTGAACAAGCACTGATAAGGGCTGCCATACACGTGAATGAGATGTGTGTGCTGTCTGAATAGGGAATGAATTCCCATGGTTTCATGTTTTGATAGCACTTCTTTCAGATGTAGTTGGTGTAGCCTTTGCATCATTTCCAACCTCTGCCCAAAAGGAAAACTTAACAAAAACTTTCATTTCATTTCTTATACATAGGTTAATCAGAGATGCTCCAAGCAGGAGTTAAATCTGGATCATGTTGTGGATATTGCAGTTCTACAATTCTAACAGTCTAAGGCTTTTATGTATTTTTTTAAATATTATTTTTTGTCCGTTAAGTGAGGTTGTGCCTGTGGCTATTTTGCTCCAGGGGTCTTCTATAAGATGCTTTATTGTTGTGGTTATGTGATCAAATGCTGGAAGCATTTACAGCTATTCGTTTGTTAGCAGAAGATGGACTTGTTTATCCAATAATAACTAGCATTATGCAAATAATAAGTATGCGTATTGCAGCTGGATGATTCAAGCTGTGTAGCCAGTATTCCTGGAAGGAGACTGTTGGTGGTTGGCAAGTATCTTTTGGTTAGTGTGAAAGATTAGTGTCCTCAATTATATAGGGCTTAAACTCTGAGCTATTGTTCACAGATCTCTGATGGGATCACAGGGATTAGACAATCCTCCGCAATGTTTCCTTACACAGAAAGTAAAGTTTTGACCCAATGGAGTCAGCAGCCAGTTCCCACTGACCTTAGGAGATGTAGGATATCTCCCAGAAAGCCAGGAAAAACTCAGAACTCAGAAACTAATTTATATAATATAAAAAAAGAATGAGGATAGAAAAAAAAAAAAAAAGCCCAGAATAAGTATGTGAGAATTCACAATGAAGAAGATGAAGATAGCTCACAGGTACAGTGAGAGTAGGAAGAAAATTGGGTACAATCAGAAATTGTGAGGAACAGAAGGAGGATCACACAGATTGCAAACTAGGCAAGCAGAGCCTGGAGAAGGAATGTAGACCAGCTCGTAACCTGTGGTGGTGAGAAGGCATTCCCAGTGGGGGTGCTGGAGATGCAGCAGCAGAGCCAAAAAGCAAGCGAATTTAAAGTTTGCTGCTTTCCTTCCAGTTTGTGTTGCAGGTTTGCATGATACCTGATGTGTACTATTATCTTCTGAAAGGCTGCAATATCAAGTGGTACTTGGCTGTCACCTTGCTATATATTTTTATTAAGAATATATAATTTTTCCTGATGGGAACCATTTCTATTATTTATATTAAAAGGTATGGTAAAATTCCTTGGGAAAGCTCCTAATATACATGCAAACTAGCCATAAGTAAAAGTAGCCATAACTCAAAGATGGATGTTGGAGATTTTTTTTTCACCTGCCCTCAAAAGTATGAAAAGTGATTAGATGTTATTACGGACTTACCGCTTGCCAAATTTCATTTAAAAAATCCTAGTTTTCAATGCCATGATCTACTACAGGACCCTGTGGAAAATTGCGTGTAATCTCATGACAGGTGTGTTATTAACCTGTGTCATTATTGCAAGTAACATCTTCTAGAGCTGCTAGACGTTATTTTTATTTTTTTCCCCCTCCTTTTTCTATTTTATCTAGACACCTAGTTCCTCTCTTCTGCGTTGCCCTGTTTAAGGTCAGGGAGGATTATGGTTCTGAATAACTCTTTGCCATCTTAAACCTTCTGGATAACCATTCATTCCTTTCATTTCGCTAGTAAGACCCAGGCCACCTTTAACTGTCAGGAAAAACAACAATTTTTGCATTTTGTCTCTCATCTGAATAAAAAAAATTTTGAATAGATGTCAAAACATGGGATCTATTTTTCTTGATGTTATTTTTATGTATATATATAGTACTGGCTCTGCAGACTTCTTTCCTGCATTCAAAATTAACTTGACTACTCTTCTGAGCCTTCAACCTTTGCTCCAACAGATAAACCACTTCCTGGTAAATGACTAAAAAGGTTTTGAATTTATATTTTATTTTATTTTTCCCCACAGCAATGTATTTGTATGAGTGCTTTTGTTAAGTAAAGTAGGTTTTAGCAATTAAAAGATCTGTGATTCTTTAGCTATTCTTAAATGATTAGTCACCAATGTCATTTTCTTTTGCTTTTCATTTTTGTTGCACTTCAGATTTCTGTTGTTCTCTGAGTGCTTTTATAACAGATAGTGGCAGAGGATTATGTGACTTTGTCTGTGTCTGCATATTGAAATTGCTTTTGGAACGAGAGTCAGTGTATATTTTCCATATTATTTCATACAGAAAATATACAGTTTCTTTAAATTTAGATGGCACTGTATGCAATGATACTGGAAAGAATATAGGCTCCAGAAAGTAGTAATATTTGAGTTTAATCCCCATTTTGTATTTGTACTCTTTGATGGCCAACTCCTTATGGACTTCATAAAACACTCAGGTTTTGGTTTTAAATGGAGAAAATCCACTTTCTAGCATGTTGCAGCTGCTGTAGTAGGTTTCCTAAGATGTGTGAATATCAGTTGTGCTTCTAAGGTGACAGTATGGAGCAATGTGTGAACTCTTACAAATAAACTTAAAATCTGTGCAAGCAGAATTTTTGACTTTTGAACTTCTTCAAGGCAAATTTGGGAGTCATACAAGGTTTCTGTATGTGGAAATGGAAGTATTTATCCTACTATGTTGGGCTCAAATTGATCTATTTCTCTTTCCGCTTTTATTTAGCTTTTAGAACAGAAACAGATGACCTCGGTAAATCCTGAAGCTTTTATAGCTCTAGTTTTATCTCAGACAAATTATTGGAAAATGCCATTGATCTGACTAGAACTAAAAGGAGTTTTAAATAGCAAAGAAAATAAGACCTTTAATGCTGAAAACCTCTGCCTGTTTTCTTCTTTCCCTTCCTTTCTTCTTTCCTTCCTTCCCTCCCCAAAACATCAGCAGTAGGGGCTAATAAATGCCACTGATTTATTTGAAGTGCTGTCTGTCTTTTTCACTTTTGTTCTGAATATCTGAGAGTCTGTGGCAGCTCTGGCTCCAAAAGTCTGAGAGACAAGCTATAATATGTTTCAGAAAGTCCCTGTTTGATTGCATGTCTGGGGAAAGAATGGAATAAGCTTTGTCTTTGTTACAATAACGCTTAGCTCCTGAGAGCAACCCCACAAGGAAGGAGGATGTTTCTGAATTAGAATTAACAAGTCTCTCTGTTTGCAGTAGTTTCAGCATATTTGTAGTAAGCACAAGCAGTGTTGTTTTTCTGCAGCACATGCTAGTTAACATCTCTTTAGTTTTATCTTCTTTACTGCAAATGCTGAGGCAATATAGCAGAGAGCAAGAATCTGTTCTGAAGTCTGTGGCCTGAAGAGCTGTTTGTCCCAAACACATTTCTTAAGAGCTCTGTTGCTTTGCTGACATACAGTAAATATTTTCAGCATGAAATACTTATTTGGTGGGCTTGGCCATGTTTATGGATACAGCTCTTGTAGACTTGGACAATTGCACTCACCTTTCTTGGAATTACCCTCAAATATTTAATTACAGCAGGAAACACTCAAGGCCAAAAGTTAAAGTGCTCCCATGTCATATTTTCATTTGAGTTTGTACAGTGTTTTGCTGGAAACACTAAAAAGTCTTTCGGGATATATATTTATTTGTCAGCTGCAGTGGTGCGGTTCAAAATATGCATGCATACTTGAAACAGAATGTAAGAATGTAGTACCCAGTAGTGGTTGCTCTTGGGTGGGCTACAAGAGATCAATACTTGGGGTGGCTACAAGAGGTCAAGGGGGTGATGTTTTCTCCTTAGTGTATATTCCATCTTGAACAACCAGTGGTTTATAGACTTCATGAGTGCGTGAATAACTACATCATTGTTAGTAATCACAAATTACTTCCTCTTCATGAATCTTGTTTAATTTCTCTTTCAATCCATATATGCACTTATCCTGTATGTTGTTCAGTGGAGGTGTATTCTACAACCTAATTACATGTTGTTTGAAAAATTTTCCACTTGGCATAAAAGCTCTTTTTCTGTAATATTGTCACTTTCTGTACATGTAAAGATCAGGAAAAGTGTTTGGACCACTGTTCCTACTTGTGTACAGGTCTGGAGAAGAGAGGATTAACCTTTTCTTCTCTGTTTGTCAATACTTCAGCTTTAGAATAAAACAATTGTGTTTTCATGAGGCTGCATTTCTATGCTTTACATGCATTAGGAGGCAGAATGAATGACTCAGAGGAACAATAAGGTGAACATAGTAGTTTCAGACAAATTGTTAAATAATTACATTCAGGTGAGTGGTAATGGAGGGACAGCTCCACATGAGCTAAAATATTGGTTTCAGGTAGAGATGTGAACACTGCATGACTACTGTCTCACTGTTGATTACTGGGGTGGATACACCCTGTTGAGAAAATTCATGACATACAATTTCCACATTGAGAAATTTGTACAGCATTACGCAAGTGTGTGTGTTTTCCTTTCTGGCAACATCCTTCAAAGCACTTGGTAGAGAAAAAAAAACTGCAAAGGATTCTACCTGTGATACATTTTTAAAGAAAGCACATTCACAGCAGAAATTGTCTAACCTCGCCAATCTTGATTATGCAAAGGAATAATTTCTTCTAAATGTTTTTAAGCTTGTTTCTGAATGTCTGTCAAGTACAATGGTAATGTAACTAATTCTGTGTTCGTGGCTTATATGCCACATTTAATTGTAGCAATTGGAACGGGTTTCAGGAAACCCTATTCCTGCTGTCCAGTGGCTACATTTTCTTGTTTGTTTGAATAATAATAATCATCATCATCATCATCCTGGGATTTGTATCTTGGCATTAAGAGGATCAGCTGCATTTTTCCATTACTGTGAGTTCCTCACAAGGTGGCTAATTGTATTTGTCCTTTATTCAGTTTTCAGCAGAAATTCACTCAAATGTAGGAAAAAAATGGAAATAAGTTTCTAATGAGATCTTATGGATATATGGTAAGATATTGGGAGGTATGTGTGGATTTGCTTTGAAGGAGAATACCGAGTGGAAGCTAAGTCTCTAAATATGTTAGAAAAAAATAAAAAGCAAGATTTGATAGACTTGCTTCACTGGAGGTAGTTATCTTGAACAGTTTGCTTACTAATTTTTTGAGGCAAGTACATTTCAGATTGAAATGGAAGGATGGAGGAGAGGGTGATCACTGTGTTTCTCTGATTAAGCAAAGCATTGATGACAATGTAATGCCCTTACCCTATTTCTCTGCAAATCGCTTTTTTTCACAGATGTATTTTGTCCATGTACTAAGTGAAGAGATGATCTTTGATGCTGGAATGTTCTTCCATTAGGCAATGTAACAATTCGAAATGTAACTATGTTCTAATTCTGAGCTGTATCATTTGAATAGTAGAAGAAAATTAAGTCTCGTACAGTTTTCCTAAATGTTTGTTCAAAGTCTTTTTTACTAATCAAAATAAAAGATCTTTGGAAATTGCAATTTTAAAGGAGAAGACAATGTACTCTCAGAACAATGAAATGCTGGAAAGTTCTCTTGGCTGAGCTAGGATCAATTAATTTTACACCTGAAGGAATTGGTTCTCTTTCTTAAAACCTTTGCCTGACAAAGATCACAGACTACAGGCTGTCTAGTTGCTTCTTTTGTTTTGATACATGGCTGGTCCATGAGCCTTGTTTGAGTAATTGCTTCTAATTGTCAGCTTTTCCTCCTAATTACTTCTAATTGTCAGCTTTCTTGCTTTATTGGCACTGTATTCATAATGATTTCTTACCTCCCTTCTCACCCAGATATGAATATTTTTTTGAATGCCACTTTGTTGACTTATCCAGTGATGTGTAACTTGTACCATTCTATACCTTGCTTCTGCCTCCTCTGCTTGGAGGCTTCCCAAAGGACTTGTTAGAGTTTTTGAAATTAGTGTATGACATGCAATCACCAGCACGTTCTTGGTCTCCTGAAGGAGATTTGATGTCTGCTGTTCTGGATCCTAGGGCCATTTTCTTGATGTTTTTTTTTTCTGCTCTCTAAATAATGCCTCGTATTAAATGTAGGTACAGAGGAGAAATAAAATTGTTGGAAGAGTAATCTGGCCCATTGTAGCCCCTGATCTTTGCTGGAAATGAAATAGTGCAGAATAGACCAAAAAAAAGCTTTGGGAGGTGAGATATGGAGTGAAGGACTTTCCTGGCTTATAAAATATCGAAGGAAGTGAGCAAATGTGTTCTCTTTTCCTTGCTATTGATAGCCAGAATGTACTTCTTCCATTAAGAGTATTTTGCTTTTCTTTCAGAAATCTCTTTTAATTAAGGCTGTATAATATGTTTCCAAGGATATGAAAGAAATAAATCACCATGGCTCCAGCAACTACTTTTGCTTTCTGATGAAGAAAAGCAAATATCACTTGGAGAGGCAGCAATAATTAGAAAGAGGCTATAGTTAGGAATCAAGTTTTCTTCCTCTGGGCAGCTTCAAAATGTTAATGTCTATTTTTCTATTTATTCGGTAGTGCACTGGTATTTTACTAAGGCATCATGAACCTCCTTGTGCTGGGACATTTCTGGCAGTAGCTCTCAAGTGCATCAACTAATAGAGGCTCAAATGAACCCTTTTAAAGGGTTCTGAGGTGCTACAGGCATGTTTGCAGCATCACCACAGCAGTCAGCGTAATATATTTGACACAGAGAAAGGGCATCCAAACAGGAGCAGAATTAGTATTAACTCCCCAGCTCGTATAGCTGCCCACTAGCCAAGAAGTGGTATCAGCGTGCTTTTATCAAGAATGAAAAGTCCAGTTTCTATAGGGTCAGAAGGACAAAGAGGAATATTTTAAGAGCTTTCTGTACTCACACAGGACTTGCTCAGAGTCATTCTTGGCTAGTTCTTGTCCCACAAAGAGCAAAAGGTGAAGTGGGAGCCTTGACCAATGCCACAGCCTGCCCCAGCTCCTGGAACTGAAGGAGAAGCTCATGTGCACTCCTCAGAAGTACAGCAGGGTTTCTGCTCCTGCTCCAGGACCTGTTAATGCTTGTGCAGGGCTCTGCTTGAATCACAGTCTTCCCCATAACTCTCCTTCACAGTCTGACCTGAATTCCTCTGTCTGCTTTTTGGTGATTATCTTAGTCTCCTTCACAATGTAGGTTCATCAGAGGGAAAAATTGCCTGAGAAGAGAGAAGGCAAATGGCTAAATATGACAGTGCTAGAAAGTCAAACAAAAAGAACCTTTTTGAATTGCAAAAGGTGACATCCTTGTAAAAGGCTTCAGTCTGCTTTTTGTTAAACATTTCTTTGAAGAACTGCCCGTCTCATTCACTTTCTCGCAGCTTACAAAAAGGGGCAATGACAGCACTGGCTCCAGGTGTCTGTCAGGAGAGCAATAAAAGTTTCAGCCATACCCAGTGTGATTGTGTTTGATAGGTAAAAACAGACAGATGCTAATTTCAAAACTTGGCTTTCAAGTAGACACTTCTCTATATGTCAGATTATGGAAATGAAAGCTGTATGTGGCTTACAGAAACAAGTCACTGAGTTTTTATGTGATTAAAAGGATTAAATTAATCTTTCACTTCATAGTGCTGGTCAGAGTTTCTACCTATAAAGCACGTGCATTTATTTTTTGCAGGCATAGCAATTTTACTGTCTCCCTTCAGAACAGAAATACTGGAAATGAGTCAAATGTGATTCACTGTACACATGACTATCTTTGAAATACGTCCTGCTCCCAGAGCCATTAGTGCTATCTGGTATCACCTTCTATGTAAAGACACTATAGGCAGTGGAGTTAAAGTACACATAATCCAGGCTGCTGCACCTTTTTCCTGTTTGGCTTCTCTCACTCCTACTACTCTTCCTTTTACAGTTTGTTTTAACATGCGTTTTACATATGTTCTGAAGCTGCTTTCTTAGGAATTATTTCTCTGTTTATACAAAGCCTTGAGGTCTGGCACAAGACTGAATACCAGTCCCCAGTTGCTTCAGAGCTCCAGAAAAGTATCTGTAAGGAATTGACTTTTGATGAAGAATGGTTGGACCAAGTAGATCCAACAAGCATTTGGTAAGAATATGCTAGTCTAACATTTGAGACACCTCATTTGTAATACAAGCAGTAAACACTATAGGAGCATCCTCAAGTGGCAGAATGAACTGGCCTTCAGGTTCTCAGTAGACCAACGTTGAAGATGAAAACCAATAAAATTAAAATGTCTCAACATGTAAGTAAATGGCTTGCATTATAATAAGCTGAAGAAGTTATTTGTTTACATTACTTTTAAGGATATTAAGAATTAGATATGAAATGAAGGAAGGCAGTATTTTTTTTTTCTAGAATGTATATTTACTTCCCTGCTCCAGGTAAATTGAAATTATTTTCAATTTGATGTTCTGTATCATGTAATTGAGTGAAAATTTAAATTTGATAACTTGCAATTTTATTGATTTTCTTTTTGTTCCTTGAACATTCTTCAAAGTGACAGTGCTTGTGGCAAATGTCACTTTATCAACAACAGTCACACAGCACCATATTTCCAGTTAAAAAGCACTGTGAAAGTGTTCAGAGAAGCAGATAAAAAGCTCTGAAGACTTGTTAGAATGGACAACTATGACACCATCACCATCAAAATCACCCTGAATTCATTGTATATTCTAGATATTTTAATTAGTTTACTGGTGAAATAAATGGGGACATATGTTGCCACAGGAAAGTAGCAGGAGATGACAATCCATTAAATCCTGACAGGTATTGTAGGCTTGAGAATGAATAATGAAAAAAGTGACAGTAATTAAAATATGTTTACTTAAGATGACAATTACATGAAATATGGTTGCATAGTAAAGACCTCATTACGATCCAGACTATGTACATAAAAATGATACTTATGCCAAGCAGTAATTAATTTGCTCTTGTAGGTGAGCTGGTAGGTCACTTGTGGTTCTGTCTTACTTGTTTACTTTTGATGGTTCCAGTGGTTTGTACTTGGAACTCTTTCATGCTTTTAGCATGATTGTTTTGTTTCTGTTTTTAAATACTATTCTAATTGAAGACATGGTTAAGTCATGAAAAATATATGGACTTTCAAACAACATGTCCTTTTGCATAAATTAGATTTCCTATGGCCAAAGTAGTTATTGCAACCTATTTGCATCTTTTGTCTTTCAGGGGCATCTTTTGTCAGAGGCATCTTCTGTCTTTCTTTTCTTGTTTTGTTTTATTCTTTTTTATATTATTTTATTTTCTGGAAAAAGTGTGGAAGTAAGAAATGTAGTTGGACTATTACTAAGAGTCTCAAGAAAGCAAGGGTTTATGTGAAGCAACAAGTATCCATGAAAAGCAGTCAATATGTTTTATCTTCCCTTGATAGACACTTCAAATTATCCTTGTACTCAGAGAGGACTTTCTATGAAATGTAAATACTTGGAGGCGTGTCCAGGGGTCATGAAATCGCTGGACATGTAACATTTCACAGTGTTCTAGGAGTCTCAGGTATGAAGATTAATATATATATATAAAGAATTTAAACATATTTTGCTTTGTTGACTTCAGCATTTTAAGAGCCTCGTCTGCGGGAGGTAATAGACAGATTTATATTCACGAAGACCCTCACAGAAAAAGCTGAAAAGTTTGAACCATTTTTATGTTCACTTTTTTGATGTAATTTTATTTTATTTTTCCATTACTAGTAGATGTGTATAGGCATAGAAAAGTTAGATGGCCACTTCGTTTTCCATTCTTTTCTCTTTCTCCCACCTGCCATCCAGGGTAATAATTTTCTGTTGGTGTTCAACTCAACTTCACTGTAAAAGGTTGGCAATGTGCAAAGATTGAACTTTGTTAAGGATCCCTAAATGATTTTTAGTGTTTTTCATCAAGGCTGAAATATGCTGTGTGTAATACAATACAGTACAATGTAATGACAATGTATGTCACAAAGTACAACGCAATGTGGTACAACACTTGCATGATGTTCATGTGTTTAAAATTTTGGGAACTCTGCAAAGATTTAATGCAGTTGATGCCATGTTGCAATATACTGGCCTGGTTTGATGGATGTGCCAATGTGCCTGTCACCTCAGTGATAAATCCCGACAACAACATTAATTCCTATTGGGGAAAACTCTCAGTTAAACCTCTTCCTATATACATTAAATTTAAGCATTTATATTTCTTTTAAAAAGTTTCTGGTCCTAAAATAATATATCCTCAATTCTGAATGATTATCATATTTCTCACTACCTCTTAGAAATGAAAGATACCAAGATGTGAAACTGGTATCAGAAACAGCTTTCCTGTGTGTAGTGTTGTCTCATTTCTCTTGTGTGCGTTAATTGTTAATCGGAAACAGTAGTGTGAAGTCTGATAAACAAATTACACTTTTATTGTTTCAGTGAAGAACTAACAGATCCTTTCAATATATCTTGGGAAGGTAGGAATTGCTTTACAGTATCACGCTAGTGATCTATCTTGTCCATTATCCTGTTTCTATGCCAGTGCTTAAAATCAAATACTGAAAGGAAAACGAAACAATCTGCTTACTTTAGCATTACAGAATAACATGCTCCTTGGTAGAGCTTGGCAAGAAAAATTCTAACACTGTTGCTGGCTAATACCATTAAAATGTGTGTGCATACAGTTCACCTTCTTACTGTCTTTTCGTGTGTGCTTTAGAAATATCTTGTCCAGTTTTTATTTTATCAAGGTGCTGTGTCAACATTTTGAGACAGTGTTTTCTATGGGCTTCTGATGCCATGGGGAGAGGGAGTCGGGGTCTGGGGAAGTTATCTTCTAACAAATTTAAAATTATTTTTTAATAAAAAGAATGCACTAACATTATCTGAGCTACATTTTATTACCTCTCACTTTCATCTTAATTAGTGTTATCTTAATTGATGTCTGTCCTATTTTCGACAATTTTGACCAAAGATCACGCTTTACTTCTCATATCTCAGTACTTATTGTCCTTAATAGTCATTTATATGGCACTTTGAGGAACAAATATATTTTCTAACAATTATTTCAATCCATGTTGCTTCATGCTAGTAGCTGTCTTTTAAAGACAGCATGCTAGTAGTACGTTTCTTAGAAGTTTTTTTTTTTTTCTAACGTGGGACTAACTGTAAGTTGATAAATGGATGTGATTGCCTCCATAGTACGACTTTCACAAATATAAATTTTAAATTATGACTTGTTCCATTCAGGCTTTTGTTTGCCTGTTTTATGCAGTACTTCTTCAATTGTTGCAAGGAAGAACAGGCTTTTCCTTCAAATTCTCTGCCTTCTGAAGCAGTCTCTAACTCCTAAATTGAAAGGCAAAAATTGATCCTGGGATAAAAGATAACACCCTAGGTTTTCAGGTCTCTGAAGTTAACTGTAGAAATAGGGGTGGAAGAATGTTGTTACCTTTTTATCTCTTCAGTGAGGTGCACAAAATAAGGGGGTAAGAATAAGTCCAAACTGAAACTGCTGGAAACGGAACTTATTTTCAGGTTCAAAATACGGATTATAAATTTCCGTGTTTCATAAATCTATAATATGGGCCTAGCTTTCAATATAAGCTTTTCCATCGCTGTCAGAGTATTTGACATGACTGCTGGCTGACCAGATGTTTCTAACACTAGATCATTCTTTCTGTGTATGGATTTTAGACGTGAAGAAAAAAAAAAAAAGCATATATATATATATATATATAAATATTCTGGAAATAATTTCAGCAGTTAATAGAATTAGTTAGTCTTTTGTATTTTCTGTGTGCTTTTGAAAAATTTTTCGTACTAAAATATTATTTCTTTGATAGAATTATATCCTTCCTCCTCAAAGTGACAGATGTAGCATAGACAAAGCCCACTACACTAATATAAACAAAGGAACAATATTTTGAAGGTAATGTAATGATGTGTTTTCATGTATAGTTTTTGCTATTATGGATCACATTGATCAGGCTCACAGCAAATTTCCTAATATCTTGTATAAATTAAAGCTAGAATTTAGTAGACCGAAGTCTTACTACTTACTGAGCATGCTGTGGTCAGTACTTAACTTGTTTCTACATTCACTCCTATTGACTCAAGTCATTTAGCTGAGAGAGATTTTGAATTCCCAGAATTAATCCTTGACCTGCTATTGAAGAATAGGGTGGATTTGTCTTGGCAACACAGAGTTGGAGTTTCTTAAATACCCATTAGCTTTAGGTTTATCCACATTTTACTTAGACACACATACACACACAGAGTAATTAGTTTGCTGTTGGCTTACATTTTCTGGATCACATCTACTTTTAAAGACTTCCTTACAGAAAGCAAATACTTATTACTATCTCAGTAATTCCCCACTAAGGTCTAATTGATTGGCTCATAGTTCCCAAGTCTACATTGTAGAGGGTTTTATCCTGGTAGAAATCGTTCACTTTTCTAGGTGGCAGTACTAGCTGGCAAATTGCTTAATTTCCATTGCATGAAAGAGAAAGCTGCCCTTGATGAGAGTAAAATTCTTAACTGTGAGACAAGCAAAACTGACTTTAATAGGAGATATATCTGCTATAGTTTTTGGTAATTTTTGTTTTGTTTTGATTTTTTTCTTCTTTTTTTTTTTTTTTCCTTTCTTTTTTTCCTTCATTGCGGAGTAAAACAATTCTTCCTGACAATACTAAGAATTGATAAAATTTATTGGGCTTGATCTGATTTAAAAAGTAGCCAAATCTGCCAATGAACATTGTTCGTAGTGTTAAATAAGAAGCAAAGTTCCACCGTAGGCAAAATCAGACACTTGGCCCAAAGTAGAATTTTGCTGTTTTCAGGGAGACTCTTCTTCACTTTCACAGGCAGAGCATGGCTTCTGAGGGAGAGAAAGGGAAGCTGGAAACAATTATCCTGTGTTTTCATGAAATCAAAAAAGAAATATGGGGTAAAATTGGCACAAAATATGATTTTCATTCACCAGTTTTAAAGGCAGTAGGATTTGGTTCGGACTTTTTTTTTTTCTTTTTTTTCTTTTTTTTTTCTCTAGCCCCACCAGTCATTTAGATTTTTTATTTGAATAAAGACACTTGGGGGCATATACAGATCTCAGTCTGCATTTGAGATTCCCACTGACAGCAGTGGGAGATCTGTGTGTGAGCCAACAGCGGTTTATGGCCCATAGTTATTTTGTGCCTTAAAGGCACAATATAATTCTGCCACTTAACATTTAATTTACATATTCATAGTACATACGTTATTCATTTCTTTCACATAATAGGTCTTCAAAACATGCAGGAAAGCAGAATAGCTGCTGTTATAGTACCCTGTTGACCAAATCTACAGAATGACCTGGACCTTGTGATGCTGAGTGGTCACAGTGCCTAATTGGCCTTTGTACTTGATGCTAAGCTAATGTTTGGGCCTCTACAGTGTAATGTGTGGGAGAGTGGGATATAACAGCCACCGCCTTCATGACCAGAGCTTATTCATACTGAACACAGAAGAAAAGTGCTGTTTAAATCTTGCTCTGGGAGCTTATACATTTTCTCAGGCATGCAGTATTTCTGATAGAGTCACAGACCAAACCTCTTGAAGTTAGGTTCCCGTATCATCAAAAGCAGAAATGGAAATGTTCCTTTCTTAGAAGGTAACTTGAAGGAGATGGTGACGGTGCCTACTCCACACCATAGATGATGAGGAAAGGGCTCTCTGGGGATGTCAGGTTTTGTCAAGCTGATCTGATCCCAGCTCTCAGGAAAGTTCTTTGTCTACTAGGATAGCCCCTGTTCTGCCTCGAAGGCATGCTTCACCCTTTCAGGTGAATGTGTCTCTTCTGCAAAGGAAAAAAAAAGAAGCAAGGATGTGTTTATACATTTATGAATATCTGCAAGATTAGGTAAACTAGAGAGGGAAAAGGGGAACCTGACACTGTAGTCAGGAGATTTGGGTTTTAGTTGTAGGCCCAGGATGCAGTCTCCTCTCCAAGGACTCTATATGCATTTTCCATTAAATAGGCATTGCAGAAAATGAAACTTCAAGTGATATTGCCTGTAACAGTTAGCAGCATTTGATTTTGCTGATTCACAGAGATTTGCCTGATGTATTTTAAAATTGGTTTGAGGTAGCAAAATCCACATGGAGTAGGAGCTCAATGTTTATTAAACAGATACTTGTGGGCAGCTTCACATGATGGGTTCCCAGCTCTGCAAATATAATTCAGAATTGTTCTAAAATTACAAAGTGCCATTTTTATACATGGCAGCAATGTTGAGATATCCAAAACATCCCATTCAGACATCTTGTTTTCTTTTGCTCGTAGATTGTCAGGATAGCATCTTCAGAGCTAGATTCTTTCAGGTACGATGAAGACACGTAAGATGAAGGCTGAATTGTTTCATTGTATTTTTGGCCTTTTGGTTGATTAGATTGCAAAATTTAGTGATTTATTTTTTTCTTTTGAAAATATTCAAGTGACCTTTCCTTTGGAAATTTTTTCTAGGCTTGGTGGAATTCTGTTACTGAGCCATATCAACATCTCCTAAACGACCAGTGTTTCAGACCAGTCTTAACTTCAAACATTCGCACCCCTCATTCTGTTTGAAATTAAAGATACAAAAAGAGGGAGAAAAAGACAGAGCACTGAAACCATGATGTGCAAGAGGAATTGAAAACACAGTCTGTGCTTGACTCTGTGCCTTTGGTCTTGTAGGCCAAAGGAGATTTTTTTACTGATGGAAGTGCTAGAGTAGCAAAAAGCACATCAGAAAGTTGTTTGAGTTTTCAGGCTGTCCTAGGTTTTTGGTTTTGTTTCTTCTCTTTTGTATTTCTCTGAACTTTCTGTTTGTTTTTAACATCTCCTTTTGAACTAAATTTCAGAACCAAAGTGATGCTTCTATGTACAGTCATTAAAGAGAGATTTTTTTTTTTTTTAAAAAAAAAAAAAAAGCTGGTTAATGGATTTGGCTGTGAAAGTCACACAGAATTATGGAAAACAGGAATATTTATAGTCAGACCTGCCAGGGAATTTGTTAAATAATAATGGAAAATTACAGACAGCAAGGCAGTCTCATTATCTTTGGTACAGAATTAAATCAAGCATCCGGCAGAATTTGTTTAACTTTTCCATGAAATCATACTGAATTGCTTCAGACAGCAGCAACAACTCTTCAGACCCTGTTTTTTATTACCTAGTTCACCAAGATATTGGTGAAGTTTCATGCAGGCTGGAAATACTATTATTTAAATGAACTACCAACGTGTATAAAAATCTGCATTAAACTTTCTCTTCCTATTTTGATTACGTGAGACCTACTGATACAGAAAGTATCTCCTTAGTACTGGAACTGAGCATGCATTCTTTTTGCAGAGGAACAGAGAAAAGAAGGCAGTTAGTTAGTGGCTGGTTCCTTTTTGGTGCAGCAAAACTTTTGTAAGTCAGTTCCCAGTTCATGGGAGAATCATTATTCATGACTAGCTTCGTCATGCTGGGGAGCCTGGTCAGAGTCAAGCTGTACCATCTCCTTGGAAGGAGAAGAGGAGATGCAGACTTTGAAATTAGGAGCAGCCCTGAGCAGAAAGCCATTCTGCCTGTTTTTAGGGAGAAATAGGTAGGTGCCATCTTTTCTGGACTTCAGTTGTTTTTAAGCTGAAGCCAGGAAACCTGCAGGCTCTCTGGGAAGACCTGGCGAGCTCCTGGGTCTGTGTCCTTTTTCTTTTATTTTTTATTTTTGACAAAAGGCAGAGCACAAGATTTAGAAGGCCCACCTTGAAACAACTATTTGCAAGCATCTGTGCTTGGGATCTGTTTCTGCATGCGTTTGCATCACTTCTGCTCTTCCTGATAACGTTTGCTTGTCTCTAATGATCATCTTCAGGGGTTTAGGGACAGTCGGTCCTGAGAATCCAGGGTGGTGGAGAAGGCCAGACTCAGAGCCTTAGGGAGAGCTCCACCTCTAGTGAAATGCACAGTGTAAAGGTGAAAACCCAAACTAAAAAGCAGAATCAAAGACTGGGAATGTGACTACTTTTATGGTTGAGGCATTTCTCAAGCCTCTGGCTTGACTTGTTAAAAAGTAATGGGTTTTTAGTATACAGTAAGCCTTTGCTTCTCATAAGCATCTAGTCTAACACTGCGGATGTGATTTTTGACTGCTGCTTGGCTAGTTTTCAAGAGATAACTATTGCATGTGGCAGTCTAAAGATGTGTCTATTCTGATAAACAGCATTTGTATTTCTTTGACTGTGACATATTCAGCCTCTGCCAGCCTGTAGATGAGGGAATATAAGTCTTGTTCTAGTCTCCCACTATGGCTCAAAGTACAGTGCACTGTGCCATGTCACTCATTGCAGCCCAGATAAAATATAAGAACAGTGGGTACATTTTAAAACAAA
This sequence comes from Cygnus atratus, assembly GCF_013377495.2. Taxonomy (NCBI): domain Eukaryota; kingdom Metazoa; phylum Chordata; class Aves; order Anseriformes; family Anatidae; genus Cygnus; species Cygnus atratus. Next base: position 8,689,419 of record NC_066371.1, read on the forward strand.
TATGTTTACAGCCAGTATTATTTGAGGTGAAACTTGTCATTGACATGAGATAAAGCTTGCCTCTGAGGTATCTTTTATCCAGCCCTTTCATCTTGTTAAATATAGTTCAGTGGGTTTTTTTTGTTTTGTTTTGTGTTTTTTTTTTTCCTGGTGAACAGATAATTGCCTTAATTTAAAGAACAGCAGTTGGCACACCAGACATGCAAATGGAGCAAAACTTTGGAGATGAAATAGGGAGTAGCCGATCAGTTAAAATAAATCGATTTTGTCCATTTAAGAAACTACATTCTATTCACTAAACACAAGGCTATAGCCACAGGTACTGTGTCTTCCATTCATTTCTATAGGAGTGTGCTTGCAGATGTCTTGGAGCTGTGATTCTGTAATGACTGAGATTGTCTTCACTGCTTTAAAAATACACATGAAGGTGGAAGTCTTTCAAATTATTTTTTTTCACTGCAATCCCTGACTTGAACGAGTTTAGTTTAATGAGAAACTGCTATTTTGCTGTTCCTTTTGTTGTTGTTTATTTTTAAGTTATATATATATATATATTTTTCTGAATCCACCCTGAGTTCAAGTCAGCTTTAATTTCTCCCTGTAGAAGACTGATGAAAGGCAAGGATATTGGCCTTGCTAACATCTCTTTATTGCTGGAATTTCAGTGACTTATATAGAGCCATACCAGATAAATTCTGCCCAGTTTATATATCAGGAATACAGACAATGACACCCATGTCATGTCCATTGAGCCACTGTCTGCACTAACAGATGTTTATTCTTGTTAGAGCAATGGGATTTTTGTAGCTTTGTTCTTTTTCTCTTAGAAACAATTGGACAAATTGTCAAGTTTTACTAATTTCCCTGGAAAAAAAGTAGTACATCAGGAACATGCCTCTTTTACCTCCTTTTAAGTGTTTTGCTTATACCAGGAGAAATCTGCATTTTGCAGGAACCATCACCATGCTAAGTGTATATTTTAGAAAGAATGTCCTGCTGGGGACACATCTGTTGGGTAAATAAGAAAGCAGATATACAGTGCTACCTATTCTACTGCAGTGTGCTGTAAACAGGTAACAACTAACAAAGGCTAATTAGTTGCATCTAACTCATGTTATCACAAAGCATAAAAAACCAAAATTATCAAAAGCTCAGTAACTAGCTTATTAAGAGAGAATAGTTGGAACAAAGAATATCTTTAAACAAAAAAAAAAATAAATCTCTTCCTCCATTTCCTGCTCTGTGAAACAGGAAGAAAATATTTCCTTGGCCATCTAGAAGCTAGATAAGATTCACCAGCTGGAACTGGCTGTTGTGGTATTACTGCTCTAGCTCCATCAAATAATTATTGTCACCTGAAGATGATTGATCCCTGGTGGGGAAGAGGGAGACTGAATACACAGATATCTGATACATCACTGTCTGAACTCTCTAGAAATAATATATTGAATGAAGGAGAGATGGAGATGGGGTTTGTTCAGCCTGGAGGAGTGAAGCAGTTTAAGATGGGTATCCAGTTGCTCTCCTCCCCTATCTGTATGGGGCTCAAGAGAAGGTCGAGTCACATTCTTCTCGGAGGAGCAGAGTGAAAGGACACAAGGGGCAAAAGGCACAAGTTGAAGTAAACTAAATTTTGATTTGAAGGTGGGGGGGGAACATCCTTCTCAGTAACAGTGGTTATAAACTGGAACTGGAGCTTAGAGATAGTCCTTAGATATCTCCATCCTTGTAGATATTCAATACTTGGGAAATCTCTGAGCCTTGATCTAGTATTTATGTTTCCCTTTTAGCCACTGTAATATTTGCTAGAAACAGATTAATCAGTTGAACTCCATGAACAGTTTTAGTTAATGCATGAAATTAGGAGGAATTGTAAGTATTCTTTGTGTGGGGAAGGTAATCCTGTAATTGAAGCCTGTCTTACAATGTATGTATGGAAGATGCACTGTAAAGAGATCTTAAACTCTGTTATTTCCTCATCTAAGAGTGTTTCACTTTGTCTTCCTCATGCTTTGAGGTAGTTTTCTGTATATTCTTAGAAGTTATGGTGGGAAAGTTCAATCTTATTTTACCAGTATAAGCTGAAAAACATGTGTAATTGTTCTGATGTAGAATGTTATTTACAATTTTTTCAAATCTCTAATTCATTTATGTGTGAGTAATTTCATTTATTGTAAAGCTTGTCTCTCAAGTCTTTGTGCCTATTTGATGATAGTTCAATGATTAAACAAAAGAATAATAAAGATTACAAAGGTGAGGCAAAATTTTCAGTAAATTGAGGTGCACAAATAATTACCACAACTCACAAGTAGATTTCAAGCAACAGACATGAATCACACCTACGTATTAAATAATTATCTACATCACTTAGCAATTACTGCAACTATTTGCTGGTAGTGCTTTGTACAAAGAAAAGGAATGCTGAGAACTACAGCAAATAGGTTCCTAATGTATCTTAATTGACAAACATTCCTGAAGTTCAATAACCTCCTTTCAGAAACACGGTGATTTCATACTCTGCTTCATAAGCTCTTTGAGTTTATAACTTATGAATAATTTTGTTTTCGATGCAGTTTTTTAAAAAACAAATTATATAGTTTTCATATTTGACAAAATGTGTAGCTGTTGGAGTATTTTTGAGAACTAAATGTCATTATTATGCTTTCCCTTTTTTTCTTATATAACACCATCTGTTTAGTAAACATCAGAAATTGATTGATATGAAACTTAGAAAGTTCATAACGACAACAAAATAATGCATGACAGATTAGATAAGAACAAGTCATTAAAATGGCCTATAAAAGGACAACCATCTGCAGCACTAAAATAATCTTTCTATTGGTGACAGTAATAAATTTCTGTCAGTGACAATTCTGGATTTACAGCATAAATAGTAATCATATGAGCCAAATAATTAAAATGTATTTTTTGTAATTAGTGAGTACTCTTTTTTCCTCTATTACCTTTGTGAAGAAACAGAATTTACGGAAATATATACGTGTGGATATTTAAAATTCACTTGCATATTATCTCCCAAGCCCACAAAAAGTTCATTATAAAATCATATGTAACTCTAAGTCTGGGGAAAATAATTTAATGTTTATAGAGAATGTGCTTAATGCTCCTTGTTACTCTGAAAATCTTAACAGTAGGCAAGCAGACTCCAAAATGCTGAGGGCACAATTTCAGGTAGAGATTCAGATGCACAAAGATCCCTTCTCAGAGAGGCCAGTGGGTATTGTCTGAACAGAGAATGGCCAGCAGATAACCCAAGAGACAAATATCTGTGTGCTACTTTAATTAAAAGGGTATCATACTAAAGGTTTGATTATTTGATCTCTTCAAGGGCATGGGGAACATCTACTTTCAGTTGCACAGAACCTTTGCCTGGGGGCCTGCACTGGCCCCTCTTGCACCAGGATGGGGAGGTCACCGTGGTTGATTTGCATTTCACTGGGGTTTGATTGATCCTGCTGGGAGTTGATTTCGTTCCTTGTAGATGAAAATTTATGTTCTTAGACTTAAAGCAACACTTACAATTCTCTTTCAGTGCAAAAAAGAAAAAAAAAAAGAATTCACTGAATGGAAACTATTACCTTTACTTCTTTTATTAGGCATATAGTTAAGCTTTTCATCTCCAAAGTACTTAAAAAATGCTAATTAACCTTCACAAAACTTCCCTCCCCTTAATGGTAGGTGGCACATGAATGACTCTCTGCAACATTATAATCCAGCCATTTTAGTAATTAGTTTTGAAGTATAGCACATGAACTAATTAGAAAATTGTGCAACTACTAGGCACCTGTTGGCTACAAATGCCTGGGAACTATCCAAAAATGTCACATAGTTTCAAGTGATGTTGTAGTTGTGTACCTCATGGAGTAATTAATTCTTTGTATGCGCTGAGACAGGTCTCGGAGAGTCAGCAATGCTAAAACAGCTCCTTGAAAGTTTTTTTTTTTTTTTTCCTCTCACTCTTTTTAAAAATTATTATTATTTTTTCCTCCTGGGCTTTTTCTCCTTGTTGAAGAGCTTTGAGGCTATGGAACTGGAGGGCTGTGCCAAGGAGCAGTGGACTTCATTAATCACATGTAGTGTACACAAGGAAGGCTGTAGCCAAAACTTTTGCCTGACTTCTGAAAGAATGAGTTAACATCACAACTAAGTGGTACAGCTAATCAGATCCTACTTGCTTGTCCAGGTCTGTAGCACACCCCTGTTTTTCAAACAAAATAGCCTAAAGATGCCAAAGTGTATAGAAAGGAAACGAAGCATAGGGCCTTTGAAGGTTCTCTTTCTATTGTGAAAGAGGCTTACTGTTTATATTAAAGAACAAGCAGAGTGTTCATGTTTAATAATTCTTGCCTAAAAAGTTCTTTTTCTACTTTGTTCTCAACTGTAAAGCAGAGGTGAATCTTGGAAGAAATAGTGAATACCTAAAGCATGTGTATGCCTGTGTGTGCATGTATGGGTGTGCACGTATGTTTTTATGTGAAAAAGTACTTCACCCTGTCCTTTCCCGCTACTGAGCGTACTCTTTACTTCTGAAATAAAGTTCCTTGATATTTCTCAAAGACTGCAGTTCTACCAAACCACAAAGCTCTAATTTATGCAGGTCAGAAGTCCATTTCAGTTGATTAAGCAACACGCCTCTTTATGGGACATAAGCTTAATAAAAGAAAAATACCTCCGATCAAATAGTTCTAGCCCTACAATATAAAGAAAGCAAACCTTGATTCATTTGGTGGGGCAGAGGGCAGAGTCTTCAATGAGAATAGACTTTTTCTTTGTGCTTTTTATGTTTTCTGTTCCATGCACAACCAAGTAAAACCCCTTAAACTGGAAATCGAATGTTTCACTTCTTCAAATTGGTTTTCTGCGGTGTCACAGTCCTCTTGTCTTATTGACACTTTTAGAGTCAGTGATGCTGTGATTTTTAGTAGTTTCACTTTTATATATCAGACTTTTAATAGTTTATAAGACACACTCTGTTGTACAGATAAGCACAGCTGAATTCCAGTTACTTCCCATGGTAGGGGTGATGAAATTGGTTGCCCTTACCTATGTTATGGTATTGTGTACAGTCTCTGCCTAGGGTAAGACCATTTATAGCACTTACAAATATGTGGCTTGAGATATATGAGAATGTCATATCACTTTTTTTTCATCTGAGTTGAAGAAGTTTCACAAGTTCCTGTGGTATTCTGTCCTTTGAAGAAATACCTAATTTTCTCAATCTTAAATTTAAACAATTTTGTATAATCATGTTTGTAATTCTATGCCACTTGGATAAGTCAATGTAAATCTTTTTGTAACTTCCACCATATTGGTATTTTCGTTTTCTCTGTTGTGCAAACATCTCTCCAAAATTCAGATGACAAAAAACAAACTGATAAACAATGTTATTTTATGCTAAAAACAAAATAACTGCCATTACATTGAAGACAGAAGTCTAAACTGTTTAGGTATTGTTTCCAGGAATCTCTGTCAACTTTCAACAAATTTGTTCAATAGTTTTCCGAGATAAAATTAATTGACTAATTTTGTGTAGTGATGAAGAACTGTGGACTTTGCATCATTTGAAATATACTTTTAAAAGAACTACAGTGTTATAAATTTAATTTATATACATGTCTTCAATTTGGGTACTCAGTAAAAGTGTTTTTTTTTTCTTTCCATTCATGCCTAAACTTTAGCAATGGCTGTGAGAGAAATGACTTTTATATTTCTTTTTTGATGTTTTGTAAGCTAGATTCACCAATTACCTAAAGTATATTTGAGTGTATAATGAATTTTTCAAGATGACAACTGTCTTTTAAAACAAAAACAAACAACAACAAAAAAAACATGCGTTTTATTTCTTGAGAAACCTGCATCCTATCAGTGACAGAATTAATCAGATTGATTGATTGACCCGATTTGATAATCTGGTCTGAATTCAAAATCTGTACAACCCATAAATTAATTTATATAATGCTGGTGGGTTCCAACACATTATTATTATTTTTTTAATGTTGCTTAGTTATATCCAGCCATATTCACAGTACTAAAAATGGAGGTAGTATTTGCTGGCACCAGCAGACAGTACTCAGACTGTTATCTCAGGTCATACACAGAAGTTTCTAATATTTTGTGTGATGTGATTTTCATTAGCTTCTCCTAAATACTTACAAGCTGACAGAAGCATAGATACTTTTGGTATGGTAGATCTTGGAAGTGCAAGAGCCAAAGCTGTCTGATTCTTGTCTGATGGGTAATCCTATGGCATTTATGAATCCAAATAAAAGTTAAAGTATCTCTTACTATTTCACAGCTGGTATTATTTTTGCAATATGAAGCTTATTATATTCTAATTAATTGTTTTGGTGATGTGTAAATTAATGCAAGAATATGTATTTGTTCTCCAGCCATGAGCCTGTAGCTCTAATGAAACAATTTAACACTACTCATCTGTTTTTCTACAAATTTTCATGGTGCTCTGCAGTCTGTCAGTTCACTTTTTCAATGTGTGTGCAATCCTTTTTGTGGCAGAGATGTGCCCAGACGTCACTCTGCTGTGTGCTGCATCCTACCCTGGATCTGCTCACTCTAGAAGGTGACATTTGTGCACGTATGCAGGTGCTGACACACCACACATCCTTGAGAACTTTTTCTTTAATGATGTTATTCAGAGGAAAAGATTAATCTGAGTTGGCCTGAGGGCAAACTCACTGAAAATGGTGTGATCAAAATGGGTCACTTGCTTGCTTCTTTGATACTTTCCTAGTTTATTCTATGGTCCAAAGACCCTTGGGAGTTCTTGCACAGGCTGAGGACCCAGCTGTACCCACAAGTTGTCCTAAGACAAGGAACATCAGGACCAAAACCTGACAGGGATTGCCTCAGGCAGCTGCACACAAACCTAGATGCTCTGAGCAGGACTTTCTTCGCCCCAGGCAGATCCTGCCCTCACCTAGCCAAGCAGTTGCAACATGAGGTAGCATTTTCTTCTATTTTCCTGGGTACGACTGTTTTCTGAAGATGGCGTATTCATGGCTGGATTTATTTCTTATACCTTAATACTAAACAAACAAACAAAAAAACCCACTTCATACTCTTTGGGCTTATGACAAGATGGGGGGTGAAGAGAATAGGGTTACATAATCCATAGCAGAGTGGGATATATACCTGACACCTCCAGGCAATCCTGCAAAACTGGCAATAGTCATATTTTGTACCCTTCATAATTCTTCATATTTATCATCAAGAAAAAAAAAAGAAAAAGGTATAAACAAATCTCTCTAAAGTGATATCTCATGTTTTTCTATAAGAGTTTGGAAAGTGTACATACATATTGAATATATTTATAAGTAATATGCAATATATTTATAAGGCAATAAATATAATCATATATAATTGTATTTATTATATATTATTGTATATTAATATATAATATATATTAATATATAATTATATTATATATAATTATATATAATGCAATAGGCAATATATTTATAAGTATATGGCAATATATTTAAAAAAATCAGGATGCTTTTCTCTAGTCCACATTTAATATTGCCCTGCATAAATGTTGTTAAGTCACTTAAACTCACTTAAATTCTAAATTTTAATGCTGTAACATATTCCCTCATTGCTTTCTTCCCTTAAAAGAGAGACATAACATTGCTTAGTTCATTAAGCAGATGTTTTGGTATGCAATAAAATGGAAACACAAGTTTCCAATTTGTGGAATTTTTTGGGTAAGGTTCTACCCTAGTTTAGAAGCTGGTGATAGAAGGTAACTTAGGGTCAACCTGCTTTGTTTTTTTTCCTTGTTGAGTTCTTAGAATTCTTTTGTTTCTTAGAAGAAAATTCATTTCTTAGAAGAAAGAGAATTCATTAGAATATTCATTTCTTAGAAGAAAGACTTTTCAGGGGGAATGAGCACTGGGGCAGGCTACCCAGATTGGCTGTGGAATCTCCATCCATGGAGATATACAAAAACTGCCTGAAAGTGATCCTGGGTTACCTGTGGTATATGAACCTGCCTGAACTGAGAAGGGATGGATAAGATGACCTCCAGAGATCCTTTCCAGCCTCAACCATTCTGCAATTCACTGAGTGGAGAATAAGATCTGGCTTTTATGTATGTGCATCAGCATTGTCCACTGCAGTGCTTGTCATACAATTTGATGACATGCTTGCATCTGCCCTGAAGGTGTGCAAATGTGCCTTAGTTTGAAATCAAGGCAATATGTTGTGTCTGGCCACAAAAAAACTGTCTGTTCCTTGAGTGGTGTTGAAATCAGTGTTTGATTTACTGGGCTAATGTAGGTTCATAAGGAACTTTTATACATGTCATGAAAATTTCAGAAAGTGGTGAATTTTCATGTCTTAAACTCAAGCTTCATCTTTCCATACACTGCTTGGAAAGCATTCTAGTTGCTTGAATTTAGCTACAAGACTTTTCCACTCTGGAAATTTCTTGTTTAAACTTGAAAACATCAATTCTGTGAACTCATATTTTTTTTTTTTTTAAGTGAATCCAGATTGTTCTGCTTCTTGCAGAAAAACCTGTCACTTAATCCCCTACAACAGTACACAGCTATGTCTTAGGAACACTCAATCTACCTCTCCAAATGGATTTCTAGGCTTACTCTGCAGGAAGGTCTCCGTCACTTGTTGAAGTGTTTTTCTGGTTTGGGTGTTTTGTTTATTTGTTTGTTCTCATTTCTCTCTCTCTTTCCCATTTTTTCTCCCTCTTTCTTTTTAACTAGTTGGTGTACACTCAGGCATGCAGAAAATCTTACCAAAATAAATGGCAAGGCTCCCAGCTGTATCAGATTTGACTGAAACTATGCACAGCAATGGTATATGGACTTCCTATTAATTGTTATGGCTTTAATTGGACATTATACACTCATTACACTATATAATGAGTACTCATCTGCTCAGGGAATGCTAGGTATTGTGTGAAGTTGTGAAGGTGTAGGAGAAAGGTCAGATATTTTTAAAGAGAGAATGGGACTAAGAAATGTGACAAACATTTTTGAGTCACGGCGATATTTTAACAGGATGGAACTGAAAGCTATTTAAATTTTCCCTTTTGCTTTCAGAGTGAACCTGACAATTTTGGAGCTGAACACCTTTTCCACTCTAGCTCTGATTATACGACTACTAAAAGAGAACTTTGTAATAGGAACTGATTGTGGCTTTAACTCCAGAGCTGTTACTTCCTCTCCCTAATGTTCTTTGCTCCTTCCCTCAGTATACTCTTTATTAGATCATTCTATCGTGCTCTTTATTTGACACAGGCACAGGTGAACAACTGCTGGCCCATAACAAAACAGCTGTGGCACAGGTGGTTTGGAGAGCACAAGAGTTCCTCTCAGACAGTCAGCTGCTCTATGTTTTGATGTCTGGAAGGCAGCTTTCTTAATTTCGTTGGATAGGAGGTGGTCCAGAAAATTAAAGGTGCTGACAATTCTAAGCAGCTGATTATAGGCTAGAGTTATTAGTTCTTGTAGTTTCATGACAGCAACAATTATTTACATTTTTTAAAGATTAAAGATTCAGAAAAACAATGAAAACCCAGGTAGAGCATTTAATAGATAATGAAATGGGGAAAGATTTTATGCTAATAGCATTCTTTATTCCTTTCTCTCTAGTTAGACTAAATTATGTTTAAAAATCATCACCCAAAGCAATATTTGCAGTCCCTTCTTAGAGAGAGAAGGAATATGTCAAGATGGAGCAGAACTATTAGCAGTATGTTTTGCACATCTGATTCTGCTTCTTTGAAGACAAGCAAATACAAGAGAGCAGAAAGGACCAGCAGACACCAGAAGGACAGGCTCATGTACTGATTATTTCTTGTTGTCTCACTGATGGAGAGGCACTGTCTGATCAGCCACTCTGAGACCTGATGAATGTGTATAGAATTTGGACTAATTAAGGCACTACTTTTAGCTGCCTTTCTCTCTCTCTCTCTCTTTTTTTTTCTTTTTTTTTTTTTTTTTTGTTAATAGAGCTTGCAAAAGATGTTCTCTTGGCTGTTTAAACACGGAACAAGAAAACAGATCTTGGAAAAGGAAGGTAGCAAGGGATGCAACAGGGAAGGGAAGTCACAACAGAAACCTATGGTTTGCACTTATAGATAGACCTAGGATTTATCTGAAACAGGTAGAAGTGGCCAGGACACCTGTAAACACTAGGATGGTGAAGACCTAGTAGACCTAGTGATGCCATCCAAAGTAGAACAAACAGCCAGGAATATAGAGCATACCCTTTTTTTTTTTTTTTTTTTCTTCAGTCTTCCGGTTCTCCACTGGTCCACAAAAGACAGTTTAGAGATCTCAGAATGGCCCATCTGAGGAGTGAAGAGGCTCATTTCCTGGTCACGTTGTTTAGATAACATTTGTTATCTGATTTGTTACATTATTTCCATCTCTGAATATAAGGATGGCTAAAACAGCTGAGATCTTGTGTCCATCCAGGCCAGGAAACTGTCTTTGACAACTGCCAGAACAGATGTATGTGGAAGGGTGAAGCTATAACAGATGGAAAACCTGGTGGTACTTCACTTGCAGTGCTCTCCTAACACTCCACAATTTTCAGTCTAGGGACTTTCTGCTTTCCAAGCCTGAATAGGTCTGTATATGTTAAAGTTGATGATGAATTTCTCTCCTGCGTTCAGCCACTCCTTTAACACACAATAACTTTTACAATCGTCCATTTTGCATGACAAGGCGACCCACAGCTCAACCGTGCACTGCATGATGATGTGTCTCCTTTGTAAAAATGCTACCTGATAGTTTAGGCTGGCATCTCCCCAGCTCTTGTGCTGGAAGATATCGTGAACAGTTGATTATTACTCACTTTTTCCACACCACTTGAGTTCATAGATGCCTGATATATCCTCCCCCAGTTGTCTTTTTCTAAGCTGAAGAGTTCTAATCTTATTTAATCATTCTTCATAAGAAAAAGATTTTATACCTTTGTGCTTTGTCCATCTCTAAACTTTCTCCAGTTTAACTCTATCTTGGTTGCCTTGTCCAACATAATTTCAGTACCATCCTTTCACCTTTATGCTTGGATAAATCAATTTTTCCTTTATTCCTGTTCTCCACTTTTCTGTTAATAGCCATTGCAGAGAGTAAGTATAAAGCTCAAGAACCTTCACCCATGTTTCTATGATGGATTTTACCATAAAGGGAGACTTACCACTCTGCAGGTGTCACAGCAAAACGTTCCTGCAGCCTTTGCCTGGCCTATTGGAAACACTTCTATTCCACCATGGAAGTCTGTGAGCAGAAGGATGCTGTTTGCTCCTGCAATGATTTGTTGGTTTTTGTTTGTTTTCTTCTTTTTCTCTTTTCTTTTTTTTTTCTCTTTTCACAATAGGGGATGGAAATGTCCATAGGATTCTACACTTAATCTAAGGTACTCTTAAGCATGATGTTATCTTTACTTTGTTACAAAGTTCTGTATGCTATGTGCTCAGGCATATATCCTTTAGAACAGTATGCTGACCACAAGTCTGAGAACCCTTGAATCAAAGCTAGTTACAGCTGCTTTTTTTTCTTTTTGATAAGTTACATGAGTGGCATTCTCTAAGCTTCATGTCCTGCTTTTGTTATGGGTGTAATATATTTGTAAACATGTTTCTTAACTTCAAAACATGTTTGTTCTGCCTCATTTATTTGCAGATAACTTACTGTCTCTTGGATCTTTAGCTTCTTGTTCTAATGATTGCTTTGAAATATTATTTTAATGAACCTATGAAACACATCATTGTATTCTTTTTTTGTGGTTGGACTGCTAATGATACTCATCCATTAAGTAAATGGTTTTGTAAGCAATACAAATGTAATAAATAAAGTTAGTCAGTTCTTTTTTTTACCACTTTTCTGCTGATAGGCATACCACATGCTGGGAAGGTAATGTTTCATGACCAAAATAGTTCACTTTGTAGGCAGACTGGGAATCATTTAGATTTAGATTCAGTCAAAGAGCTTCAAAGAACATCATGAACTATAAATTATATACAGTAGAATTTAAAATTTTTAATCTGGTTGCAGTATAATATATATATTTAACTTCAGTAGTATATTCTGAAGCATCATGGTTGGTTTAGGCCTCACTTTGCCTGGTCTTTGATGGAAATAGTGGAACTGAATTATATATATATATAAAATCTTATGTTGTTTGAAGTCATCTCTGAATGAGGTATTCCAGCTGCTGAATCTGAGTGCTCTGAAATGTGGGGAGCATTTCCCTGAGACAACAAGAAGGGTCTTGTGAGAGGGAGCTGCAATATGTGCAATGAGAAACTGTCTTATTTGCCACAGGCCACAGCTGGGCAAGTCTCCACCCATGTTTTCCAACTGAAAATAGTGGTGGTGCTTTTTTTTGTCTCACAAGTTTTTGGAGATTATTTCATTAATTCTGTCACATGATGAATATGGACTTTACAAAAAATGTTGTTAAAGCAAATTACTTAGGAAGACTGTAAATTTAAAAGAATAACAAGTGTAGTCAGAGTTATTTGTAACTCAAGGAGGAGACTGCAAGAAAGAAAAAGGCTCCCATTTCAGTGCTTAAACTCCATCTTGAACTGCTGAGAATGTCTGATGTCTTCACTGGAGGATGTCAGCTCTCTTATTTCAACAGGTGGCACTAGTTCTTACTCTTCCCTGTGAAACATCTGGTGGGGGTCATCAATACAAATTACGTCCTGGACAGATAGATGGTGGAACAGAGCCAACCTGGCACATTTTCATCCCACACCTTATAAATGGGTATAAATAACGCCATTTCTGTTGACACACAAGAGTTAGCATTACAGCTTTAGGTACCTCTATTTAAAACAAACAAACAAATAATAGCAAGTTAGCTGCAAAATCATTCAAATGATTCTCACTTTCCTTTGCTTTATTTTAGTGTTTCTAAGATGAGAGCTTATAAGAATAAATCAAGATGGAAGGTAGAGATGGATAATTAGAATAGAGCCGTAGCCTCTGCCATCCTAAATGGAGATTTTTTTTTTAATGAAGAGAGAAGCTTTTTTCTAAATTCACAAGAGATCAATAGGAAATGTCACTGTGCAAAACTTCTAGGGTTGTGCCAATGGCATAAAAAATCAAGCTGGTTATAACTTATAAATGAGACATTTGCTTGAACTACTACAGATGATTCTCTAATTTGATTCATGTCTTGATTTATTTTTTAATATATATTAATTCTCCAAGGATATCAGAAATGTGTAACTTACAGTTCTGGAATATAATCAAACCTAGTCATGAGAAGGCCAGGTTTAGCCACGCATATGGAAATGCCATAATATTTTACCAGGTAATTATAAGTAGATAATTTAGGTTGAAGGGATAGGTCAGAAGTCTTCTCTGAAATGTTATTAATTCACTGAAGAAATGGGAGTTACTATAAAAATTATTATTTTATCTCTCTCAGAGAAAGTAGTGCCTTTACACTGCTCTAAGTTGTTCATTAAGACCTACGCTAGATAGCACAAGCAAGAGTTCACTTCCCCCAAGAATTTGAAGAAACCTGCCACTAAGGAGTAAAAATGAATTTACCAGTGTTTTATAAGGTTTTCCACAATCAATACTAATTCTGAAGCAGACAAAGGCAACCATTGCAAGCAAACAGGCTTCTACTGCCCCAGCTTTTTTTCTTTCTTTTTTTTTTCTTTTTTTCCTAGCATTTTAAAATGATTGCCTCAGGCATTTATTCAGGTAAGGAAGTACAGAGGTGATGGCAAATGGAGATTTTCATACGGCTTCCACACATTAAGATGATTTGGGAAAATTATCCCATTTTCTAAATGTCCCACCATCATGAAATTCACAAAAGATTAGGAGTTGCTTTGATTGAATGGCATTTTTCTTAGGCTTTGACTGTGTTCTGAACTCTGATGTCTGCTTGACTGGGGACTGAAGTACAGTGCAGGCTGCAGTTGCTGGGTTGAAGTTTTTGGTTTACAGAGTTTTTTATTTATTTATTTTTTTAATATTCTTTAACTTCTACAATGCAAGGGTTTGTATATTGTCTTAATAAAGCTAAATAGAGGTTTGAGGTGTCATTTTCATTTATTTTCTATGAGTTGATCCAAATTGGATTGATAAGTTATTCCAAAGTGTGAATATTTCAGTAGAGAAAGAAATTAAAGTGGATTTAACAAGTTAAAGCAGATTTGATAGTTTTCTTGCATACAGCAAGGAGATGTTGGGTCCTGGGCATGTCCTGGTAGGAAGGAGAAATCACTCAGTATCTTGCTTGTGGTACACAGGTACAGATTATGCTCATACTGTGGAAGATTTTGACTGGTTAGTGTGTGTGTGTGTATAATATATATTTTTCCTTATTTTATTCTTCTGAAGTTCTGAATCAGTAAGCTGTTTTCTTGCAATCCATTAAGATCAGAGTTTTTATTTGTCTAAATACAGTATATCGGTTCAATACAATACAATAAATACATCACATACAGTTTCAAAGAGACTTTAATGTTCACTTTGAAAGTGATACTATCCCAGGTACTGCACTAATAGTGGAGAAGTGTCCGAATCACTAGACACTGGACTCGCTCTAGATTCAAACATCTCTGTAACAAAGTATGAATTGGAGAATAATAAGATGCCACTAAGCACATTTTGCTTTGTTTTTTATAATGACAATATTCTTCCGAATTGACATAAATACAGGTATATGAATGCAGAAGTTCAGTGTTTGCTAATAAAGTGGTACGCATGAACTGAAGACAATAAATGCTTCACTGAAGACCTTTCCTAAATGATGATTAATTACTCTTTTAAGGGATTTTTTCTAGAGGTATGCTGAACGACTCAGCAGTGATTAGAAATTGGCAGACCATGGACACTTTGCCGTCTGCCCTTCTTCTGCTGGCCAGCTTTTGTTGGAACATTGCAGTTATCCCATTTGGAAGCGAAGTGGGAAATGTTGTCCTTTAAATTTTAGCTGTCGTGTCAAATTAGGTCAGACTTTACGGCACGTCATAACACAAAGTGATGCAGCATGTTATAAAAAGAGCCTGCTAAAAGTGCATGCATTATATTGCCAGTTGTACATTATTTGAGAATGAAAGTGACTTTCTGCTTATAAATCTTTATTGGATTCATAGCTCTTCTGAAAAGATGAATAGTGGGAATTACTGGGTTCTGCAATGTTGCAAATCACTTGTGTTGTTTGACTGTTCTGTTGAAAAATCTATTGCAGTCAACAGCACAAGTTTTCTAAAGAGGGCTGAGGTCTGCACAGAGCCCTGCATCACTTCATAATTTTTTTTTATTATTTTATTTTTTGTGCAGCAAAGTTAAGCATAATACTGTTTGAAAACACAGAAATATTGCAGGTGGTTTTACTGGTTTACTGATTTGCAAAAATGATTGAATTTCTTTTAAAAAGGTGAAGTAAAGTTAGGGTTTTGTCTTCCTTGTAGACAGAAGACAGTAAAAGAGAATTCCACCCATTACAAAAAATGATGTATTGTATTAACAGTCTGTTAGGCCAATCTGCCAGGCATGCTGGTAGGAGAAACATGTAATGTTGCACTTCTGAGACTGCCAGTTCTGATACAGGAAAAAGTAATTCAGTGTGTTGAACCCGGACAAAGAAATTTATGGGAAAATATGTTAATATATATATTTATGAATATGAAAGTGTATCCTGTTCCATTCTCCTTAAAGCATCCATCAGAAAAATGGATTGATGTTCGATATCTAGAACTGTTTTGGATGTTTTACACAGAAGACTCATATATTATACAGTTGATTGTGAAAAAATATTGTTGCTTCTCAGCTAACCTGGATATGAATTGAAGTGGGAAATCCATACCCAAAAGAGGACCAAACAGCATGTAGTACTTGATACACACTATCCTGATGTTGATTTTCTGCTAGATATGAAAAATTAGTCGGATATAATTATAGTTCTTGCTGTACTAGGTGGGATTGCATGTTACAGACCATACATTGTGCTATGTGCTGCAAAATCACAGGTATTTCCTACCACCACCAGCTGCTCGGGAATACACAATGCAAGAGGGAACAGCTAAACATAAATTTACAAAGTACCAAGACCAATGGGAGAGTATTGGTCAGCATGATTGCTTGTGCTCGAAGTGTACTTAAAATCTGGGGTGTGTAACACGGCATGTCATAAAAAAAAGTGACACGGCATGTCATAAAAAAAAAAAATAATTGTGTTTTGCTGTTCCTAACCTGCCTTGTGTGCTTGCAGATGACCCAGCCACACGTACCCTTCATCTCGTGTCTGGCAATGAACAGTGCAATACTCTGTATTAAGCTGCTTGAAGTGCAGCTGAAAACTGAGAGCCTGTCTGCTTGTTTGTCATGGTAGTTTAGATAAATTTGAAAGATAACGTGACAGGGTTCAGAACAAGAGCAGATAAAGAAGTTCTGGCTAACAGCCTCTCTATCACTTAATACTCTGATAAACCAGCAATGCTGACTTTCACAGTTGTAGGTCAGGTTGCTGAGTACATAATGGCTCCTGTGTTTACTTGGCAAGAACAGACACTGCTCTACTTCAGCGTGCCACTTGCCGCTAAAAGCTGTAGCTATATCTGTTTCTGTAATAGGTCTTAACAGGTCTACAGCTAACGTTACTGTTAAAGGGGAATACAAATGCATGAAACCAGAAAACCCCGTGTGTGCACACTCATGTTCCATGCATTGTGGATGCTTGTCATTCCACACTATGGACTAAAAAACTGTGTAACATTCTGCATTTATTTTTCCAATTTTGTATTATACCAGCAGGGCATATTCTCTCTGCCTCCCTCTTTAGCCCAGTTACAAAATGAAGAAGCCACCCACAGAAATGCCTATTATTATTTGTATCAATGACAAAGTGTAATGATCCAAACCAGATGTTTGAATTTCATCACATTTGAGTACCTGAAAGGAGATTAGCTCCTGCTCTGAAAATCTTACCATCTAGAAAGGCAAAATCCATGAAGACTGTGAGAGGAAAAGGGAGATCTGAAGGGTGAACAGACTTGGTCAAGGTTAAAGAGCAGATTCATGACCTTTGTGACTTAAGTTACATTAAAGTTCTTCTTGAAAGGCTATTCACTTGAATATAGTGAATCTATTTGGTTTCCTTGCATATCAAAGGCATTAGAAGCAACATTTGCTTGAACTTGACTCATTTGGCTCGGGATATGCTTGGTTCCTGATGGTTGTATCCACTGATATTTCAGTTTCTTACACAGTGAGCAGCCTTCATGGGCAGTCCTGAGAGCTTCACTCTGTCAGAAAACTTCAGATCGTGATGACTTGGAAACCTTCTGTAAGAGACTGGAAATTGTTTTGAGCTCTCACCCACTGAGGAGGGAATTGAACCTGGATGACCTTGTCCAAGCTGTATATCCAGACTACTGGGCTGTTCAGTGAAAGAAATCACAAATTGGTCCTTTAGAAGTTTTGTGATTTTTTACCTTTGAAAATTCTTTCTGCAGGTGATATTAATAGAGATGCTTTATCTGTATGTGCAAAAGGTGTGGCAGTGATTCAAACTACATCGTTTAGTGAACTCACCAAAACTAATTCTCTCTGTCTCTAGTTTTGACAAGACCTGACTGGTAGGTAAGATAGCTTGGAAAGATAGCAGTTAACAAGTCAGCTTAGTCTATGAGGTACTTCTCTGTATTTATTTTCTTGGCTAAACAGAAATGACTGAGAATTGCCAGCATTTCTTCTGCTGAGATTTTCAAGTGTATTCACTCCCTTTTATAGCCTTACATACCAATACACTCCTTAATAGATTCAGTGACAAGTAAAGACCTATGTCGTGTCTGTGGATCTGTAATTGTTTAAGATAAATATGCCTAGGTCCAGTAAGCCAAAGCTAAAAAGATTTTGAAACAAGTGAAATCATGCTTCAAATGGAATTGAAATATTTGTTTGAAAAATCACCCCAAGAAGCATAACCCATCTGGTTAGACTACACTTGCTGATTGGCAGTGCACTGCTCTGCCTTTTCTTAATGAGAAAAATATATGTTAATCATAGTGAAATCAAGGTTCTTAGGCATCCCAAAAGGAAGAACAATTCATTAAAGTTACGAGCAATGATGAGTAATAAAAAGATGAGAAGATGAGACATCCTGATCTTCTTGGGGAAGTTATCAGTGGATGGTAGTAAAGATCCAGGAGCCTTTCTAGGCACATCTGTTCAGCAGTGCGGTTAGTTTCACTTATTCATGTTTTGATTTACAGATGTTAAGAAACTGAATCATCTTTTGCTGTGTTGTTTACAGATAGTGTTTTTTGATGGCTTGGTTTTTTTGGTTGTTTGTTTTCTCATGGTGATAGGATGTTTCTTCTTACTGTGAGACCTAAAGATAGAAAAGAACAATCTAAGGAACTGTGGAGTTGTGATGTGGGCTATTAAGAGAGTTTGTTGTGCTGTGATGCCTGAGTAGAGTTGAATGTTGAAGGAGCCGCAGAGCTGTTAGAGATCAAATGCTTGCAAGACAAGCTGCACTTGGAGAGGAGGTGCATAACTGTAATGCATGTGCTAAAGGAGTTTGGAAGTTACAGAATACAGGTGGAGCAACAGACCTATCGGGGCTTGTAATTTAGTGTATTGAACGCCTGATAGGCAGGTCATGAGTATTATTTTCTCTCCTGCTAAAGGGAAGGGGCATTGAAAATATGCAGTAAGCTTAAACACACCTAAATTTTCTGTCCAAATATAATGACCCAGTAGAATATTTGCTTTAGTATTTTTTTAGTATCTCCCAAATTTTATACTGACTTAATTCTCTGATTTTCCAGTGAGGTGTCATACCTGTATGTGGACTGTTTACTCTTCTGGGACATAGTTTCCCTGCAGCTGCCTGAGCTGTTAGCTGGGAAGTAACGATTTAAGAGAACTGTGTTTTTTTCCTGTATTGTTTCCTCTTTTCTGTTTTGTTCTAACACAATATTTATGTGAATTACCAGAAGGAAGCAATATGTGGCTTGCTGCCAGCTCCACCCAGCTAAGTTTAAAAACTTTTGTAAAATATCTTACATTTTTCTCTTCTGTAGTCACAAAGGAGAGAAATGCGACAGAATCTGGCAGGTCTGGGAGAGAGCCAGCAGAAGCTCCAGGGAAGGGTTTTGCTCATCTTTCATTCCACTGTACAAGGTTGCTCTTGCTTTCCCTTGACATAAGTTTCCTTTTTTTGGTTAATTCATGCTGGCCCTAAGCAACTGTTTATCACTCAATGTGATCAGACCTTTTATGAGCAATATTATTCACAAACCAGAGTTATATACCCTACATGTATGTGCAGTACCAAGCTAAACCTGATAGATGCTATTGTTTTCAATAAGCAGAAAACATTTTATGCATGTTTTGAGCCCAGAACTGTCATAGTCTGAAGCAGATATTTTAGCATAATTATTACATTTTAAAACTGTTCCATTTATCATATTATGAGGTCACAGACCAGTTCAAAACTTCATCATTTCAAAAGTATGTTGCCCTGGAGAATTCATAGATCACCACATATGCAAACTGTGATTCCAGAAAAATGCACCTTCCTTTTCATCTCTTCTGGATCCGAGATACAGTGATGGTGTGCAATTCTGAGCCTGAAATGAACATAAAAGACAATTAGATGTGTTTAATAAGCACATCTGAGCTGTACTGAGTAGGAAGGAAAAAAGCCAGAAGATTGTTTTTGCCTTGCAACATCTGGTGTTAGGGATTTATAGGATGGCATTATCCAATTAGATAGCTGTCAGGAAAGGCTATTCTTGAGCATGCAGCTTGTAGACAGAATCTTGTAATACCCAAGAATTACTAGAGTCCCTTTTAAAAGCTCTGAGTTTCATAAGGAGAATGACACCTTTTGTTGTACATTCAATTTGAACAATTTTAACGTAGATTTGAGGAGAAATCCAAGCCTCCTGGAATAAAAAAAAAAAAAAATAATAAAAAAATGGGAAGGGTGATATGAAAGATTTAATAATTCCTGGAGTTTCTTATGTCATTTAGTTACCAGTGAAATCTTTGTGTGTGTGTGTGTGTGTGATATTTAACCTGGAACTTAGATTAAAACCGAACTACATCCTTATACACATTGTGCTACATCCTCTATTCAGATTCTCTATCAATAAAGATGCCAAAGAGTTTCCAGCTGGAAGATATTCCCAGGTTTTAATATGTTTTTAGTGCAGATACAAATGGACAGATTGCTGCTGATTTAAAGCATGTGGAAAAAGCCTGTGGAGATTTATATTTCTTTCATGATTGAATGTTGGTACTTGGTGTTATGTGGAAAAGCAGTCACTTGGTTTAATAGTTGCACAGCTGGTGTTATCTGAAAAATAATCATTATGATAGAAAGCACACATTTTTCATGTTTTCTGTCAGGTCTGTCAGAATATGTTCTGTGCAAAGTCTACACACTTCATCTGACATTCCTTAAATTAATATATTAACATATAATACTTTTAAGATTGTCAAAGTTATAAAATGTGACTTTAATTTAAAATATAACAGAGTATGGCTGTGTAAAACAAAGCAATTTGCAGGACGCATAACGTGAGAAAGTCACTATGATGCGTGTTTGGAAACAACATGACATTATTCTCTGGAAAGCAAGTAAGCAAGTGACAAATTGCAAGAATTAAAATTATGCATAACCAAGTCAGCTTGGTAATAAGCGCTGATTTGAACATCTTTAAATTACAGTGAATATGAAAATATTGAAGTGCAAAACAGCTTGATTACAAAAGGTGGATTTCTCTTTGCTTCTCTGTACCTCTTCAGACCTCTTAAGCAAGCGAGCAGAGAGATCAATGAAGTCTTTAAATGAACATGTAATCTCACTATTTGAGGATCTAGATACTTGTTGGATGTTCATTATTTCTGTCTGCAGTAAATAGACAGTTGATCTTTGCATCGTCTCAGTGCTAGAGGCAGAGGTCTGATAGGGAAAAAGTAGTTTATTTTGTCTTCTCTCTTGATGATATGTTAGTGGACAACCCACCAATGGACAGTTCTGTCCCCTGTAGAATTCCAGCAACCAGAGGATGGGTGAAGAGAGAGTAGAGTGTGAATGCAAAATGATCAGAGCAGTGACTGATAATGTTATAGGTAGTTCCTACTCATGTTGCTTTGTCAAATGGCGGAGGTTTAATATTCCAAATAAAGAGATTGTGTTGTGTCCAGAAGGATTTTGTTTGTTTGTTAGTTTCTGAATTCGAGCTCTCTTAATCTCATGAACTGGAATTTGAGCAGCTCCATGATGACCTGAAACTTCCCACTGTTATGGGCATCTTTGTGTCATGAAAGGAAGCAGGCAAATAAAGTTCCATTTACTGGATCTGATGCCTTCTCCTTGGACATTTTCCACATCCTGTTCCTACTGGAAACTTCTGAAGATTTTGTGAAAAGAAAGGCCTAATGAGTAGTACGCTAATTCTGAACTCAGAAAGACCTATAGAATTTACCTGAAGCAAAAACCTTAATGTGTAAATGATATTGAATGTAATCTGTTACTACCAGAAAATCCAAAGATTTGACTTATGAAAACTCATAATATTTATATAGCTTGCTTTTGCATTGCCATGACATTTTTAAAGCTCTTCTTCTTCCCAGTATTTAAAAGCTTAACCCCATACTAAAGAGGTTGCATTTTTGCCATGAATATTTCATATCAAAGAAGAGTACAGTAAGCTCAATTCAAATAGAAAAAATAAGGATTTACGTGGACGTGCTCCAGCATGTGTTATTGTTCTAGTTTAGTTAGCTGCTTTAGTAAAAATCCTATAGAAAAATCACCTTTCCAGACACTAGTAAAACTTTCCATGCACACGTAGTTTGGGTTCATTCAATAAAGTAGCAGTAGCTATCCACTGGTAGTTTTCATACAGGCAGCAAAAAAATAAGGACAGTGGCAGAAAATTGAAGAACTGGCATGTCACAAGACTGTCAACTATCCTTAATTCCCCAGTGCAGCCAGGAAAGGAAAGGTATTTTTATGATACAAAATGGAAGAACTCTTGAATATGTCCTTAATATTGAAGACAGATGCACCCATTCAAGAAGTGCAGTTCACAAAGATTTGTCTTTTATTTTAGTAAGTGTTTCTTTGTAAAGATAAATAGCTTTCTGCTCTACTAAAAACATTTGGCATTCTGTTGCTATGTTGGCTTTAATTTTGAAGCTGAATAGTTTGCAAATATAACTGTCGCCTCGCCCTTGCTCCACTAACTGGAAATTTTTGAAGTGAAACTGAATATTGAGCTAATTGATAATTTTGCATTAGGTATTTTCTACCATGTATAGTTTATCCTCAGAGACACTACGGATCTGCTTGGAAATGGTTTGAAAGAGGAGGAAAAATTATCAGTATTAATTCTGATCCATTTAAGCAGTACTTGTGTCAGGAGTACTCACCTCTATTGTTCTGGTTTTATTCATTGATGTTCCTTTTCGTGACACTTTTCAGTGCCCTTCGTACACATTTTTATAGGAGCGTAATCTTAATTGCTAGACGTCAAGTTGTGGTGAACCTGTGCAATCCCTCGGACAAAAAGAACTGCTCTAATCCAACAAGATTGGCCCAAGATATTGCTGCCATTGTGCTTGTCACCAGTTCTGATCTCCACTCATTGGAAAGGGGGCCGAATTCACAACACCACTTACATGATCGGTACTGTGCTAAACCATCCTATAGTCATGGGATTATTTCTGTGAACTCCAAAAAGAAGCCTGCAGGAGTTGATACCAAGCAAAAAGCAAGTTTCTTTAAAAAAACATCATTGCATTGCGTCAAAAAGACAAAACTAACAGACTTAACATTTAAATAAATGGATGGTTTGGAATAGCTGCTTTGCTCCTGTACTTATTTTGGAGTTTACATTTTTAAACCTTTGTGTGTGTGTGTGTTTTGCAACGCTAAACGCACCCAAACTGCTACGCATAGATTAGTCTAAAATATTTTTGTTGGCCAAGATAAATGTAACATTTTTACAAAAAGGAACTTGTAAACTTAATCTGATATTTTTCTATTCAACTGTAAGTTTACTTAAATATTCCCTGGTGACACAATGAAGTGCATGTTCATTCTTAGTGTTTCACTAAAATGTAAAGTCAGTGGTGTTTTTTTTTTGTTTGTTTGTTTGTTTTTTTTCTCCATGACCCTAAAGACACCAGGAATTCAAATACACAGAAAATAAAGACCCACTAATGTGGTTTCATATCATAAATAATTGGTGTCAGCAAAAAAAAGCCTGGGTAGAAAAGATATTTCCTCATTTTAAAATGACTGTAATAGTCAACACTGTATGTTCTGTCTTGGTTACACATGCAAAACTCTTCTAGCATTTTGCCAGAGTTTTATGAGCCTATGCTTTATACCTTCCCAGTTGTTCACAGATGTGTTCAGCTGGCATAGATCTGGGTAGCAAGTTGCTTTTGCTTGTTATGTGCAAGAATTCAAGAGCATATACGTCCCGTGAACTGATACCAAGGTATATTGCAAGAGTAACTATTGTCCCCTCATCCCTCCTTGGTTTCACTTTGCAGCAGTAGCTCCCTTCTCACCCACCTGATCCAAGACCTCAGGCCTCTTTTTGATCATAGTAGTGGGCTTTGCACTAAAGCTTTTCCTGCTTTTGAAGTGAAAGCTTGTTTTTC
Organism: Cygnus atratus; assembly: GCF_013377495.2. Lineage (NCBI taxonomy): Eukaryota > Metazoa > Chordata > Aves > Anseriformes > Anatidae > Cygnus > Cygnus atratus. The sequence goes on from NC_066371.1 coordinate 8,713,097, forward strand.
CAACCATGTTTGGGGCCTTGCACACACTAGAGAAAGAGCAGAATTTTGCCCTTTTATGTTTATATGATGGTTTTTGTCTTTATAGAACCCAAATCACTTCACAAAATTAATAGGCTGGAAGAGACCTTGAGAATTTATCCAGTTTATCCCTCTGCCAAAGGGATGCTCAGCTGAGCTTAAGTTATAGATAGATGTGTGTCCAGCTTAAACTTCTGCAGAGTTTCTAGGCTTCTTATCAAAGGACAATTATAAGTCTTTACAAATCTGAGGGTATTTTTTAATTTTTTATTTCTTCTGCATTTTGGTTGAGACTTTTATTATAAGGATAATCTTTCTCCTCCTACCTGTACTGGTTTAGGAAATGAAGTTCCATTTTAAACTGAAAGGGAACTGCATGCTCCAATTTATTCTTAGTAGGTCTTTTTCAGTAAATCAGGTTACAAAAATACTTTGAACAGTTAAGTCAACCCCAAACTTATGTATTTGCTGGACAGGGCTTTAATAACCAATATTGCAATTCTTTCCAACTTTTAAATTTTTAGTTGTATATGATTAGCTGTATGTTATTTTCAGAGCTTTCTGGCATGGTCACTGTTTATGTAACACATTATTATCTATTATGAAACAAGGTCACAGAATCTGTTCATAGTAATCTGTCTTGAGTATTTTAAAAAGGCTTCAGATTGCTTTGGGGTTATCTGTTTTGTTTCACATACTTTTTTTTTTTTCATAAAATATGTGGGATTAGAAAAAAATAGATTGATTTTCAGTCCTACTTAGTTATGGGTATTGATCAGATTCAAGGTCTTTGAAGAAAGTTGTCAAGAATTTTAGGAACAGGGGACTTTTATAATAACAGCAGTGGCCATGTGAGCCTCATTTCTCTTTATTGTACTGCTGATATTAGTGGTGAAAACTGAGCTCAAGTAGCTTATAAAACCCCTTTATTGAAATACAGCTACTGATTTGGTTTATCCTGCTAAATGCTACTTTGATTTATGCTTTAATGTTATGGAATATAGTCATAAGATTTTCAACTTAAAAGTTTTACATTAATAAAATATATTTTATCCACCTACTATGTATAAATAAATAAATGTATTCTATGTATTCCTGAATTTTCTGATAAATGTGCAATGTGAGGGAAGTTTGGTTTAGAATTGAAGCGATAAGAATAACTTGCCTTTGCACAGACAGAGAGAAGATTGAGGCCTCTAAAATGCATGTGTGTGACTGTCAGTGTGTGAAAGGAACTGATGGGTGCTAAACACAGCTCTCTGATGTGTAAGCAGTTTTAAGCTCATGGGAGTGCCAGCTGTCCCTGAGGGAGGCCAGCCAGAAATGATGTTTAAGCGTTTCTGTGGGGAACATACCTGTAGACAACAGATGGATCAATCAAGCCGCTAGACCCCTGGTAATTGCAGAAGGTTTGGGGCTGTGTAGATTAACTGGGCTTCACAGAGACTAGGTGCAAAGGCAGAGCCTGGCTTATTCATTGGTTTGCACCACTGGGTCTCTGGATATGTTGGCACTGAAATCTGCCAGGAAGCCAAGAGAAAACTAGCAGATAGCTCATGGTCCTAAGCAAGAGCAGGGAAATGGGAGAAATGGATCCTGGGACTCTACAGGTGTGGAACTGTGTGGTTGTAGGATGGTGTAGGGAAAGGGAGCACTTCCTTCCTTTGCCTCCACTAACCTTTGGGTGGAAGGTTTAATAAAACCAGTCACGCCTAACATTAGATTATCAAGATCCTTTTCTAATGCACAACAATGTTTGGGTTTTTTTTTGTGCTTTTTTTTTGTTTTGTTTTGTTTTTTTCCTTTGCATAAGAGCATAATTAGATATGAAAACAGTACAATAAAAACATTGTGTCCCAAGCTGCCAGGATTGTGTTAGGTTTTTATTTCAAGCTTGCAGTGTATTATAGCTGCTTTGGTTATATGCCAGGTTATCTGAACAGTTGCAAAAGCAAATGTTTTGAGTTATTCTGAACACTTCTGGATGTTTGAAGACTAGTTTCCTTTTTGTGTGCTTAAAATGAGGCCTCTGAATCCTGACCTGGGTTTTTAATGAAAGATGTCCAACATTCAGGAGTACTCCGCTACCCTCTCAGTTAGCTATGCTCAGCAACTGGGTACTCTGGCACCCCTTTCTTCTCACTTATCTTCAAGTTCACTTGTCTTGAGGAGCTTAGACCCCAGTGGTGACTTCAGCACCCAGGTTTAAAAGTCTAAGTCTACACTGCAAAGCAGTCACAGTATAAGGACCACCTGCAGAGTTTTGAGAAAGTCTTAAATTACCATTGCAGCAGTTATGATTAATATATTTGTCTCTTTAGGGTTTTTGTGGCACTGATAATATTTGCTGTTCTCACTAAGACTCGATTAAATGAGTGCCTAAGACTGACGGGGAGTTTGTCTGTAATGACAAGTGCTTGACTGTAGCAGAAAATGATGAGCTGCCCCAGGGAGACATCACCACCCACTTGAGCGAGATCCATGAAGGGTTTATGACCCGTTTGAATCCTGATTGAGCATCACTGTCTTGACCCTCGGGGAGCCAATTGTCTGGAATACTTGCTCTGTCAGTCTAAGCGATGTGCTCAGAATCCCTCTGAAACCTGTACAGCTTGATTGCATGTAATACAGTGAATTATCAAAATGGTATAAAGATTGGGAAATATTTTATCACTGGGTGTCGGTATGTCATGTTTACAGAGCACGCTCTTTTACATGTCAAATAAGATGTACAGTGAGTTTAACCCATTCAGGAATTAAGTTAATTCAGATCTGGCATTCAATGTATAAAAAGTTCCTTTTGAAGCAAACTCATCTGATAGGTGATTACTGAACGCAATTAATTTCTCTGTGAGCAGACAACCTGTGCCCAGAGCACTTGGGAAATCTCAGGCCAAATTCACTTCTGGGAGTTGTCAGCACCCCTCCGTGGCAACCCACAGCAAGATATGGGCCCAAGCTGATTGCAAGGTGCTGGTTGCCTGTTGAGCAGCTGTAAGCTAAAGCCAGGCTGATGGGGATGGCAGCACCCATGGCCTGTACTGCCATGGCCTTTGTAATTTTTCTAATCGTATGGTTTTGTAACTCCACTGCAAGAGTAGAGCTGGAATCCTGGTTCTGTAGTGAGAGATATTGGAAGAGCCTGTTCAGAAGAGTGTTGTAGGCTGAGATAGCTGTTGTAGTCTTCTTTTGAGTCATCAATAAAACCAGAATGGCATATACTAGCTCCACAGTGACCTCACTGCAGGTGCTATACCCCTTAAGTATTTATGCTGGGAACTACTGTGTTGTTACTGACCGGCAAAGGCAAATGACAAGTGAAAATGATTCTTTCATTAACAACATTAAGAGTTAGCGTTTAACTAACCACTAGCAGCTGGACAGGAATTAGAATGCCAGGCTGGATGGTTGTTGCAAGTCTCTGTGACTTTTCCAGGTAATGTTTTAAACTTCTTTTTATGTTTTTATATAGTGGAGTTTTTAAGTTTTTGTTTTGTTTTTTTAAATCTGAATTACTTTCTTCGTTGTCTGTCTCTAAACTGCCTCCCTGCTGTGTCCATGTAGGATAAGCCTAGCAGCATATATTCTTTGTGACTTGTCTTTGAAAAGCAGGGGAAATTTTTTCAGTTGTTATCTTCTGTGCTCTTTTTTGTTATTGGCCATTTACCTCTAATGTGCTTTTGTCATACCAAACTCAAGATGGTTATGTCTTAATGTCTTGAGCTGTAGGATTCTGTAGAGATACAGTAACTCAGAACCCCTCTGATAAAGGGGGCAATAGAGATGGATGTTGGTGACTGGTTGGGTGGGAGATTCAGCTTCCTTGCTTTCACCACCAAACATCTATGCTATACTATGTGGCTGGTGAGACATGAGGCCACTAGATGACCATCTTAATAAAGTATCCCTCATCTGCTAGGCAGTCTTTAGATTACATATGTATGTTTCAGGAAAGAAGAAGTAAAACACTTGTAAGTGTTTTAGGAGAAAAAAAAAAAAAAAAAGTAAAACCAAATAAAACCTCTAAAAACCCTTTCCTCCCTTTCCAACCCAATTCCCCAAAAGCAGAAAACAACATCTCAGGACCAGAAATGAGAAAAAAAAGAAATCCAACCCCATAAAGCAGGGATATTCTCCTTTGTTTTATAGTTAGTATTTCACAGATAGCTAATCTTTATTATTATGGTATTGAAGCAATTAAACAGATTAAACAGGATTAACTGTTGTTTTTCTACTAACATAAAGATGGCCTCTTAATTTCAAATGCTCTTTCTCCTATGTAAATTGTGCTTTCACACCCAATTACAAGAAAATTGGGGTGGGGTATACGTTTATGTCTATGCAGGTATTAGCAATGTGTTGTTTTTTTTAAATGACCAACTATCATGTGTGACTAAACCATGTTAAAAAACTCATTAAATGTTAAAGAAGGTTAGATAAATTAAAGGAAGTAGTATCAGAACTCTTGTATAACTCAGTACAAGAGAACATCAATATTGCTCATTGAACAGTCTATTCTTCTAATTTGAAAAGAACAACTATTTGTCATGGTTCCTGTCCTTGGGCTGGCAGTTATCTAATTAAATGCATATGAAATTCAAAAGCCTTTACTGAGGGACAGTAATTTTCCTTGGTTGTTTTTAAAGTCACCAAGATGAAAGAAGAATTACATTGAACAGATAATAGATGAATTCCTCTATTGTGCATTAAGGTCTTGAATTGACTAATCATCCCATGGTTATTAATCAACGTGTTATCTTATAGTTTGAAATTAAAGGTTCTGTTCTCATTATTGCTGACTCTAGGTAATAATACTTCCAGTCCTTGATTACCATGACACTGCAATGTATTGCCTTGCAAAATACCAGAAAAGTAATCAAAAATAGATCAGACCTATAAAGAGCATTGCCAGTGCATTATATTTACATGACTCTTCAGCAAAGTATTTTTTAATCTAGTCTTTTCAGAATGCGCTATGTAATGTTTTTCACATTTAGGTTCGTGCAGTTCTTTTTCCATACCATCCAAACATAACATCCTGATTTGCATTTGGTGATACTGAAAGATAGAGACGCTGTCCAAGTCTTTTGCTTAAAGGAGATGATTCCCTTGGTCTTGCCAGAATAATCTCTAGTGGTGGATTGTTCCAAGTACCCAGTAAACATGCGTGCAATGAAGACAGTAAATAACATTTCAGAGTTATGATTTCTGTACTAAATATAATGTGGTGGTCAAAGTGTGAACTTGTAGACACTGACTGTACTTTGTGAAGGTCATCTGGCAAGACTGAAAAGACATCAACATGTGAATGTATGTATCAGTACAATTAGGCATTTATTCTGATATTTCTGAAGACCTGTTTTTTAGCTGCTGACTATATGTAAAGAGGAAAAAAAAACATTAAAACAGCAGATGTGAGGATGGATTCATGGGAGAATTTTGTTACTTCTACCCCTTTAGCTGTATTCTTCTTGCTTTAATGTCTCTTGCCCTTTCTTGTGACATAAAAGTCCTATGAATCTCTAGCCTTAGTGCACTTGAAGTTTTTCTCGTCTGTGGTTCTAAGTGAAGCTATTTTATTTAGAGAGCAAAATAGTCCCTGGTTCTGTAATTGAAGATTATAGGGGCATCATACCGATGTAAAAATTCTACTATTCATGTGCAGCTGTAGAACTGGGGTCTTAGAAAGTGGGATATTATGGTTAATTGCATCTGGAAATAGTATCTGCAAAAGGGCAATGGCAACAATAATAAAAACTGTATTGAATCCTTATTTCTGACCTAAAACAATCAAGTTAAACAAGTCTTGATCTTTTGCATAATTACAGTGTGCAATTCAGAGGGTGATGTTGGTTTGTTAGCATATCTTTGAGATTCTCTGGTTTGACTACAGCATGAAAAATACAGTATAAAATGTTTTGCATCAAATTTTTAAAGGTTAGTGTTCTGTTTTAAGGATCAGAATGCCGCTTCTAACCCAGATTATCATTTAACTATCTGCTCAGGAATGTTCTCATATCGAACCCTTTTGATGGCAGAATAATGCTGCTATTAATAGACTCGTGCTCCTATTTTTGGTTTTGTCTACATCAGTGTCATGTTCAAAAGCTGTTAAGTAATCCCAATTTCAGGGGTTGTTGGTGTGAATATATACTTCTGTACATTATTTAGATACTGGGAAAGAACATTTAAACATCCTTTCATGAGTAGTGAATGTGCTTTAAACATCGGCATTTTAAAGTTATAGCTTTCAACAGAGCTGAATAATGGTAGACACCAAATTTAAAAAAAAATAAAATATCCATTGTATTGAAATAAGACTGGAAAGAACAAGTTATTATTATGCAAAATCAGATAAAACAGCATTTCTGTGCTATGTTCGGTTTCATAATATCTATTTCAGCCTTAACCTAACATATAGCAGTAGTTATTTGCTGTAATTAAATCACAGAAAGTGCTTAGTTGGCCTCCTGATTTCAGTGGTCTTCCACTTGCTTGTATTTTGGCTGTGCTTTAGCCAACACCAATGCAGAAAAAGATGAACTCTTCAAGTGAAAATATCTCCCAACATGTCAGAAAATATCTCCCAACATGTCAGAGCAGAAAAACTACGCAGCGTTAGAATTATACTCTGCTGGAGTCTATAATGTCCTAGAGAGATTTCATTATGTTTTGTACACTGAAGTTTGTACCAAACTCCAATGTAAGGTTCCCACATCTGATAAAATATTAAAGAAGGACAAATGTAGGGCTTGCCAAGCTGAGGTACTGTAAACTTGTCCATGCATATTTGGCCTTTCATGACTTATTGTGCATCTTTATTTATTGTTTCTGAATCAAGTGTATTGCCATGAAAATGACATTGTACTTGGAAAAAACCTATCAGGCAAAGTCAACCCCTAAAATAAGTGTTATAATAAATATGCAGAAATGTCATTCTTTACATTAGCCCAAAGGTTTTGTATAGCTTAAGGATATGTGCAGTAAGCTAACTATAAAAATAGAAGCTTGACAGTGGGGATGAATGTGTGTGTCAAAATAATATTACTCTTTCTGGGAGGATGGCAGAAAAAATGACACTACATCCACCAGCATGATTTTTATAGATCTGCCTCTTTGCCAGATGTCACCTTTTATAAACTACTTTATAAAAACATGACAGCGTAGTGAAGTAGTGTGTTTATAGCTTGATAAACTTTTGTAATAAAGTTAGGATTGGCTGAAAATTAAAGCCATAGAGGCTGCTCATTAAGCATTTGGGAAGCTTGCTCTAACTTAAAAGCAAAAGATTAAAGAAATATGCAGAATGAGTCACTAGCGGTAAGTGGCCTTTTTCAAGAGTGTATGTCTTCTGGTAGTGTTTACCAGTATGCCATGCAATAACCAATCCAGATATATTACTGGGATTTTAGAGAATAAAGTTTGCATTACTTTAAATGTAAACACATGCAGACAAAATATACAGTGTGTATTAAATTATACGTTTCTAAAGAGTACTATGAGGACATACAGAATTATGCCATAAATATCTTCCCAGCACACAATTGTTTTATTACATAATAAAGGTCTGTATATTACCCTCTGCTGTACTATGCAACACATAATTCAGATTTTTCATGACATGTCTAATTTATAAAATTCTCTGGCTCTAGAAATCATACAGGAATAATATCTTAAATTGTTACTAGCCTGAGAGACTTCAATACTGGAATTGCTCTGCCACAGTGAAGGCTTGTCTGTTGAGCCTGGGGTCGCTGCCCCATGTGCCTCACTTACTGCAGTGCAGAGAAAATTCCCCTCTGGTCTCCAGGTGTGTTTGATGGACACCTTAAAGGCAGAAATGCAAAGATCTTATGCATACCTCCTTACCTTTTGAAGAATTTCTGTTATACCCCTTTCCTTCTTTGCTTGGGGAAACTTTCAAAAATATTCTACCAAACTTTTGTGCATAAATATTAATAGGTGGTGGGGAGAGGCTACTTGCAATACATGCAGCTGTGTTTTGTGCATCAGCAGCCATGATATGGAGGCTCTCATGAAGCCAAATGAGATGAAATCTTTTGCTTACATGTGGTTTGCTCATAACTGGATGTACTGATGCACTGAGTAGTTGAAATGTGACTGCTTGAAAGAACCAATGCTTGTTTGTTCTGCTTCATTCTTCTGACAGAAGTAACTTCACAAAAAAAAAAATAATCATCCTGTAACATATAAGATCTCGTGTATGGGATGAACCATAAGCAAACTGCTTTTTTGTGAATTATTTCAACATCTGTAAGTGCAGCAGTCATGTGAAACATGTTCAGACCAGTGCTGGAAAATCTGACTATCCTCTTGGTTATATTTGAAGTTCTTAACCTTTCCCACTTCCACCCACCCAGAGACATGCTTTCTTTTATATCTTGAAATCAAAACACTGACTTTCTCTTGGGCTATGTAGGTTTGCCTTTTGTGGAGAAGAACACACACAAATACAATTTAGAATCACAGAAAAATAGGCTTGAGGGTGTCTCAAGAGGTAGTGTAATGTGCCCTGCTGTCCCAGGGCAGTATCAGCATGTGTTGAGTTATGCTGATGCTCTGCCTCTCAGATGTTTGTTTAACCTATTTTCACAGACCTCTGGTTATGAAGGCTCCAAAGCATCTCTAGGTAAATCTATTCCTATTTATTTGGGGTCATGTTGGGAGGAGTCTTTTTCTTGTGTCTAACCAGTCTTGTCAAATCTCCAGAAGCTATCCGTATGTATTTAGTTATTTAAAAATAAATAAGTAGTTAAAATAAAGAGAACCGTATTATCAGGTTTTGCTACTCGTGTTTGTAGCCTCCATTTATCCAGAGAAAATGTGCAGTGCAGCAGCTAAAGCATAAATTTGTCAAACAACTTCAAGCTGGTTTACTCCAGTATTTAGTATTTAAAAAAAACCTTCCGTTCTAGAATGAGCAGAAAACTAGATATTTCCCTAAGTACATTTTACCTAAATATTTGTAAGTGTAGCAGTGAGGATGTGTTGCTGTAGAAAACATTAATTTGGTATGGGTTTGAAGCCAATGGGTACTCTGACTTATTTTGGTGAGGCATTTGGTTGAGTGCATAGTCCCTGCTTGCTTGCAGTCTGCTGGCACTGAAATACCGTCAAGGATGATACCTGCCTTCTAGTAGAAAAATATAGAATTGCTTTTATTGGTGGTAGTTTTTATATTATCAATTTTTCCTGTATAGTTTAATCTCCATAGACATCAAAGCTCTTCAGTATTGAGATCATCATTTCATTTAGCCCAAAGGGCTGCAAATGACTTGTCGAAGAATGCACAGCAAGTAGGTGCAGAAGCAGCTGAAACCTTGGACTAAGCTGCATATTTTTGAGTGTTGTTTGCTTGTTTTTTTCAATAAATCCTCTCCTCCATTTAAAATGTAGATGTCACACATTAAGTAGCATCATGTCATACATAATGTCGACATACATGACATACATGATGTCATACATAAATAGCATCCTTATGAGTGAGAGTTCTTCCTTGCATAGCAAGATAGGAAAACTTTCTTTCTTACATGATTAATGGTCTCCTGCTGGTGGATTCATATAGGGCTGCTTCTGTAAGTGTGAAAGACTATGTGGCAGTATGGAGGGGACAGGACTGCTGGGGGTGGGGAGGGGGGAAGTTAGCAAGTTTTAAGGTTTATTAAAGCTCACATATACCTTATATAGATGAAAGGTGCCTGTTTAGCTTTATTGGGTTTAGCATTTGACCCTAAGTAGGTCAGTGGTGAGATGATATATGGAAGTGCGATGAGATTGCAGGGAATTATCCGAAAAGCAGGATAATCTCTGAATTAGAAAAAGCATATGCAGGAATGGATTAGGCAAGGGTGTAAGTAGAGTGTTTTTCAGAATACTAACAATAACATTTTTAGATGAACATTGTCAGTTTTATCAAAAATATTATTCTCAATAGTGAATAGATTTATTTTTTTTTTAATGAGCATTTTTTGTTTTTTTTTTTTTGTTTTTTTTTTGTTTGTTTGTTTTTTGTTTTTTTTTTGTGGCAATAAATCATTACTTAGTTGAGAAAATCCTGTCAGAAAAAGGATATTGTGGTACCAGGAGGAAAGCTTTTACACGTGATTACTTAATTTATTTTTTTTCCATTTGTATAGTTATGAAACTGGTCTCAGCAATGGCATTGTCTGATGTTGTTTTATCCAAAATCTGAGTAAGGGTTACAGAGATGATCACAGGACTTGGAATTTTTTTTTTTTAATGCAGCTTATTTTCTCACTAGTTTAGTAAAAAATATTTGATGGTATATATTAATGAATAATACAGCCAGCAAAATGCCTCATCTTTACATGTGAACAATAGAAGAAATAAATAAACCTTGTATGAGTGTTAAAAAGATTTAGGTTCTTCTGTTTTTGCAGTTTTGGCAGTGATAAACTGGGCTGGCTTTTGAATAAAACTGCTTTAAATAAAGAAATGATCTTTCTGGGAGTAAAAGAAGCCATCTGAATCACTGCCATTTACTATTTGAAAATTTGTAGTTCTTGGCAGATGACTCATTTTGACTTTCCAGTAGACTTTTCATTATGCAGGTGGATGGCTTTATTTACTTTCCTTTTTTTTTTTTTTTTTTTTTTTTTTTAGAAAAAGAAATCTGTGCAAAATATCAAAGTATTTTCTTTGCCCTTATATTGACTGCCCCCAAACGATGACTGATATGTGTATTTTAATGGCTTTAGAGGAAGGGTCCACTTAACTGCATCTGTTTTTATGATACAGCTTGCCAAGATGAATCATCTTCTCATATCTGCAATCTACCATTTTTAAAAGAAAAAAAATAATAATCTTGGTTTCTAACAGTGGCCATATTAAGTCTATCCAAAAATATCAACTCTGCAACTATGGATATACCAGAGCTATTCACCTGAATTTTTAGAGGAATAAATGTTATTCCTGTGTCCCATTATTTTAGAATAAATATTTGTTGGTCTCACTTTCTGCAATGTGTAGCTATCTTGGATCTGTTGCTACACAATATGAAGACAGTAATGGTTTTCCAAGATTCCATTATATGGAGGTAATAATTATTTTCTTTCAATGTTATTGGAATTGATGAGAAATATTTTAATCATGAAGGTGCACTTTTCCTAAGTAATAATAACTCTGTTCTTTTGGAAACATCTTTTAAAATTGTGCAGTAAACGTAGCAAGCTATTCCAATACAGGTAATTCCAATGCCTTGATAGGCTCTAAAAGAGAGCAACAGTGAACAATGGAGTTATTGCTGTAATTTCAGGAATATCAGTTACTGAAATTAATTTTCAGATAAACCCAGAAGAAATATAGACAGAGGGAATCTGTCTAACTTATTAAAAGAAAAAAAAATGTTTACAGTTCATCCCGGAAACTGGGCAACTGGCTAGTATGAACACCTTAAAAGGAATACACGTTCAGATTTTGATTAAGGGACTTTTATTTCGCCTGCAGTTTGCATAACTATTCATGTAAGAGCCCTGGAAAATCCATTGCAAACAGATTTGAAAGGGAAAGTTAAACAACCTCCACTTGAACCTCAGACAGAATGTATCTTCTTAATTACTCTGAACTCCTGCCATTAGTGCTGAAGTAGGTGATAAATAGCCTCTCTGAGGTCTCTGTCCAGCCTTCTCCCTTTTTTATCTTTGGTATTGCAACATGTTAAGTTTCCATTTCTTTCTGGTGAGCAATGAGACCATAAATAATCTGTTCTCTTAAGTGGAGTTCATACTAATTATATTGACAGCAAAATCAAGTATCTTAATTTCACGCTATTGATCAGAGAATTCTTTGGAAGGCTACACGGCTGAGATAGCTTTCTGTTGGACCTGGGCTTCATCTGAAGGTCTGTAGAGGGGCTAACTGTTAGCCTTTTGTTGGCCTCTGTCTGTGATCTAATTTCTCGTTTGATAGCTGGTTTGTGTAGGGACCAATGATGGTGTGTGACTTTGTGCATTTAAGGGGTCAGTTTGTAAGGCGCGCACACACATTAAAAAAAAAAAAAAAGCCTATTTATTTCAAACTCTCATGTCAGCTAAAATCTCTTGAGAGAGCAGTGCAGCTGAACATGCTTAAAATGGTGTGAAGGAAGCTCCAAAAAACGTTGCAGTTGCGTTAGTAGCAGACTTCCTATCGTGAAGGTAGAAGGCTTTGAAACATCCCATTGTTAGCAAAGTTAATTCTTTGCTTATTTGTAATTAATCATGTGCTGTTGTCTGACAGTACATAATAGAACCACAAAACAATCACTTACAGAAATCACAAACAGAAAACAACTGTCAATTAATACACTAATGAATGAAGTTTGCCAAAGGTTAAGCAACTTAGACTCCCAGTGGAAAAGTATTAAATGTGTAGCTTCTGTGCACAGAAAATTTGTCCTTTTACATTTCAGATCTGTTTTGTTTTGTTTTCAAGCCATGGTTCCTCACGTGCGGTTTTCACTTTAGTACATGCTGATGCTGTATTTGCAAGTGTTTATAAACTATTAAAACATGATTAAATCATACCTCTGTGGCACAGAAAATCTGTGTGTTTATTTAACTGGAAACATGAGAAGGATCTGAAATCAGGGCTGGGCTTCATTCAGCAATGTTTTTAATATTAGTCAAATGAATTGTCATTTTTGTTTCCAATAGAATGAGTCACATAGGCAACATGGTGCTTTGTCAGGCATTAACTGTAGCAGGTAATGGTGCCATAGGTGTGCCAGAGAGGGTGGTGGTTGTTGTTTTTTTAATTTGGCATTTCATTGGTATCTTGCAAACAGTCCGAAGTGTACCTGGATATTTCTGTGTGCAATCCAGTGTACCCTGCCACAAGCAGGTGCAAAGAAAAATCCAAGATGCTTCCATTTAGCAAAGTCTCTTGAAAATTTGGCATTGCCTCAACTTCAATAACCTGCATTTTGGATTGATATGTGCTCTGTTGTGTTATTTCATGTTATTTTTGTTTCCTTTAAAAAAAAAAAGGGCAAAAAAAAGCACAGTTTTGTGACACTCAAAGGTATCTTTGCAGTAAGAGTTGGCAAATCTCAGCTCTTCACTGTGAAAGGGATGCTGAATCTATGAAGGCTATCAACACTGTATATTGCCCTCTGGGCTGGGGTGTCCACCAGTGCACAACATTTTCCATCGCTATGAGGGCAGCAAGGCTGTGAAATGCCACGTGTGTGGATTAATCAAAGTTCAATTTAGAGTCAGTTTAAATTTGAAAGCTGTTATAAATTTACCTCAGTGTTTCAAATTTAGGTGACTTGCACGTTCAAAATGCCACAGCATTTCTTGGTTTTGTTTTTGCTTCATTTTTGGATTCAGGCTGATGGGCTTATAGGTTAATTGTATCCACAGCAAGCTTATAAAATGGATCTCCATACCAAAATCTTTGTAGTCCTGCTGCTGCAACTTCATGCATCTTTACTTTACTACCTGTGTTTCCCCTTTGACTTTGGTGTTATTTGACTGGGGGATATTCTTTTTTAAAATTCAGGATGCATCTCATCTGGTTTGCTTTAAATTTAAGAGAAACAAAGTGCCACGTCTTCAGTCAGACAAGTAAATAAAATAGATCATGGAGCAAGTTCCTGAAGTGCCTGTAGGAAGCTGTGCAAGAAGAAACCATGTGCGTTTCCTGGGCAAATTGTTTTGATAATTTCAGCATCCTGGAAACTTAGTCTGACATGAAAACACATTGCAGGAGTTACAGTAACAGTGTTCACTAGCTGTGGAGACAGCAGCCAGCCATGAAACTCAGGGTGTGACATTCTATCAACCCATTCTAATTACAGTTTTATTTTAATTTCACTCATTTAAATAGTAGATATATCTGTTTCACTTGATTTTGGGGGTGTTTACTATTTTGATGCAAAATAACTTCCAATGACACATGATTATAGGTAAAAATGGCACCTGGAAAAAATGGACTCAGCCTTTTAAACTGGCTTTTAACATTATTGCTGTAAGTGCACTCCTACAGGCTTTACTTCGGAAAATGATGCATGGTTTTAGAAGTGCACTTGTTTGATAATCTTAGTAAACTAGCTTTTTACGGGCTGATGTGTGTATTAAGAACACTTGGAATTAGCTTTCAATATATGTTTTAAAAAATTTTAAAAATCAATTTAAAAGTTTGAATATATCTTGTATATTTTTGAGTAGTTTCTCTTTAATATTATACTTTGTATCTGCTTTAAAAGCAGCTAAGTCAGGGAAAACTATTTTAATATAAAAATTTGTTTAATTCAGTGTGCCCTGACCAGGTTGACAACACAGGATAAATAGTAAATAACGTTGCTTGTGCACTTTGAAATAAATATAAATAGTCTTGTGTTTCTCCTGCTCGTGGCATTTGGCAGTTTATTTCTTATTTCCAGAATATTTCAAGATGTAAATTTTTTAATATTCCAGATAAGCTAGTGTGTAAAACACATTGTCTTGGAGCTTCAAGATGAATGGACAGTGGGAGATGTTGTTCCTTTAAAGCACCAACTGAGAGACTCCATTAACTGTGTGGCAGTAATGCGTGGGCCCACACAGAGCACAGCCGTGGAGGAGATAGCAGCAGCCTGAAATGTCGTTATTGGCAGGTTCCTGAATAATTTCACAAAGGCACTTCAGGCTAGGAATCTTGTTAGTGGAACCCAGTCTCACTTCAGTCTTTATATCTCCAGCATGTAAAACTCAGTTGTATCCTCCTAAGACTCTGAGTATTATTTTTTTATTCAATTCACTAGCTGTGATTGACAAGGACCTCTTCATGAATATGTTAAGAAAGAACTGTTTCCTGGATATTATGTCCTTTCATATCTGTCATAGCTAGAATATTCATGATGCTGTTTTTAACAGGCCTCCTATTGTAAAAGAAATATCACGGAAACATGCTCTAGTTTTTATAAAGTCCAGGGAAAAAGAATGCCTTAGGGGCCACTAGGTAAGCTGTTTTTTGTTTTTTGTTTTTTTTTCCCCCCTAACAATTTAGAAATGCAGTGTGACAGCTAGCAGAATATATATCAGAAAGCAGAAAGCTCTTAAATATCGCAGTCCTGGGCCTAGAATTCATAAAGTAGTATGTATTTTTTATTTATTTTTGTGTTTTCTGATGTTTGTAGGTTCATAATAATTTTATTGTACACTTCTCCATCTAAAAATGCAATTATGACATCGGGTTTTCATCTACATTTTTATTTCCAGACACTGAGTCTCTTTTTCAGTCAAATCCTGCCCAAATTCAGGACTACACATCTTTGTTGAATGGAACTGCTGGGTTGGTGAATGCCAACTGCCCTTTGATGGTTCAGTGATGGCATCTCTAACAGTGAGTTTATATGTTAGAGGAGAAGGCAGCAAAATAGAAAGATTGAAGAGAATCCTCTTCTTTCATGCTGAGGGAAAAAAAAAAAGTGAAAACACCTAGTTTTGGAGTAGGTTGAATTACTAGTGGAAGATGTTTTTCACACAAAAATAAAATTTCGTTGAAAAAAAATCCATTTAATGAAAAATACTTATTTGGTCAAAATACTTCTTTTTATAATAAATACAGGAGAGTATTTTAAACTAATTTATCAGTGTACTTTAATTCCAATTTGAAATGAGATCACATTTTATAGTCACAATTGCAATTCTGGCTATGCAATTTTGACTTCAGTTAGTCAAAAGTAAACACATTAACTTTACAGATGAATTAAATAGTTCCAATGGACAAATCTCTTATTTGTTTTCCCGCATAAAGCTTCTTCTAGGGAAAAGTCATATTTTTTTCTAGCTGATTCTAATGATTTCTAAAGCTAGAAGCACTATCTGCAACTGAGCAGTGCAGTCTTTATGGCTTTATATAAGTAACGAAGTTACATAAATGTTAATTTATATCCGGGGGTCTTGCAGTATATTTCCAAACTGGGAATGAAGACTCTCAGAAATGTGTTAAACAGTTAAATCCAAATGAGGATGTGGCTCTTTTGACCACTGTGCCTTAGTCTGGAATTGTTAGGGTCTTACTCAGCTCATTATTTCTAGGGGAAAAGATTAGTCTGACTAATGCCTGCATTGCAAGTAACTGTTTCTTAACTACTGAATGCCATTATTTTATTCAGAGGACATTATTCTTATTTTTATATGAAAACATAATTGTTTGTAAAAAGCCCTGGATTTACTACTGGAGAACCACTGTGTTTAGTTACTTTGTGGCTGGTCAATCGGCATCTTCTGCCTTCCTCTGGAGCATGCTGCATGTGAACGAATTCTCCTGGGCTGTGAAAGTGATTAAGGCCCTGTGCATACCTGATGAAATTGCACCTGTCACAATAATCTCATGCAACAAATGGGATAGCACTGAGGTTTTCTGGTTTTAACATGACAGGAATAAACCTGCAAACAACACTGTTTCACATAGGTCTCTGTACAACTCATCTTGGCTTTTTTGTCAGCAGGAGCTGGCTTCTCCCAAGAGCTGAGAGCTCTTGTCCCCTGCTGAGTGGCCTGAGCAGGTCCTGGTGTCTGCGGGAGCTAAGGGCAGTTGCTGCAGAGCACTCAGCATGTTGCAAGATCAAGCTTCATAATCTGGGGTGAAATTGAAGGCACTGACCTACAGGTGAAAGGCTCTGTATCCTATTAGCAATCTTAGTATCATACAATCCCCCAAAGTAAGTATCGTTCCTGATAAAAAAAAAAAAAAAAAAAAAAAAGCACGAAAACAACCCATAGAAGCGAGTGCAGACTTATTCTGTGGATCAGCATGCCTTGGAAGGTCATGCCTGCCTGTCTTGGGTAGCGAGTACTGCTGGATATTTTCCTCTGCCAGAACTAAAAACATGTCTTTTGCAAGGAACAGTAAGATGTACGTACTCCTGCCATTTTGTTTTGTCTTCAGATGTTTTCTCAAAACTTTAATATTCTTCTGCCAATAGAATATATGCATCACAGGATGTCGAGGCTTCACTTTGCTTACCTTAACTGATCCAAACAACACAAGGGAAATTACTGGTGTTCACTTCTATTATGCTTCCAGCCTGGACAGGTTCTGCACCCTTCTCATGTTCAGCAGGATCTGCATTGGCATATGGTGGATGAGATTGACCCAAGGCTTGCGATACACTTTGCATGTCCTAATCCCTATCCTGCATGGATACTTGTATTAGAGGCATTAATGTTTTATTTCTAGTAGGTAATGGACTCTTAAAGACTTCATGAACGTTTCACTTCTTTATGTCACTGTTTTTGCATCTTAAGTCACTGCTGATTCATTGAGATCTCAGCATAGGTTCCCAGGATTCTTCCACAGGCGTCATTGAACTAAATACTAAATTACCTTTTCCTTGGTCTTTGTAACCTCTGTCTCTAGCTCTAATGGCTGAAGGGGAAATGGCAAAGCAGAGCCTGGATGAGTTAAATCTGGATGCTGTCTGTCTAAAATATGATTAAGTAGAAAAAAAGGAAAGCAATCAAAGTGGTGTTTTAATGCCAAAAGCAGTGACTAAAGAATACTGCTGGCTTCTGTCTTAATCCATAAAAATCCCGTAGCTGGAATCTATATGGAATAATCCTATATGAAAGAAACACAGGAAGACAGAGAAGCCACATTTGGCTTATAACAATCCATGAGTGTTAAGCTATGATCGTCAGCATTGTAAAAATACACCCGCTTCGCCCCCCTGCCCCCCCCCCCCCCCCCCAAAAAAAAAAAAAAAGAGATTAGCACATTTATTGCTTGCATTACTGTATAGGTGGATTTCTTCTTAGGTGTATGTAACTGCGTT
The DNA here is from genome assembly GCF_013377495.2 of Cygnus atratus. Lineage (NCBI taxonomy): Eukaryota > Metazoa > Chordata > Aves > Anseriformes > Anatidae > Cygnus > Cygnus atratus. The sequence goes on from NC_066371.1 coordinate 8,730,900, forward strand.
TCTAGCTCTTGATTGACATGGCAAAATTCAGATAAATGAAAAGAATTGTGAACTCCTACACCGATCAGATTTGAGTTACAAATTTTTCTCCTGCTTTGAATAATACATTTTAGGTAGTGTTAAATGAGTAGTATAGTAATGAAGGAAATAATAACAATGAGAAACGGTATCTTTTTTGTAAAGAGGTTCTGCATTTCCATGAAAGTTCCATCATTCAGGCATTAAGTGGCTATAGAGATGCAAGAATAAAACATTTTTTACCAGGTTTCCCAATAGCTTGAAAAGGTAAGTCATGTCACAGTTAATACATGCAAATGCCCTTTCATTGTGTCTGTAATTCGCAACAATGTCTATAGGGAACATCACTTTTCTAGGATTTGTATTTATTTCTTCTTAGACATGTGGTTTTCTGAAACTACACACACCTTGGTGATATATCTATATTAAGAGATTTGAGCTAAAAGGTCTACAAAATCTGTGTTTGAAAGGTTGCACACCCTGGACACTTGAGAAGTGCTGCCATGAAGGATAATGGAAGAGGGAAACAGTTAGCTGACCAGGAGAGAACTGAGCAGCTTCAATGAAAGAGCAAAATGGTGGAGATACGAAAACTGGGAGCTGGGAAGAAAAGAAATGGTATTCAGAGCTTTTGGTTAGAGGAAGGTGCAAGCAAAAACATGTTCAAATTGTCTTAAAAGATAAAGCTGAAATGGCTTCTTGAGGTGGGGACTGTTTTACTGTGTAGCACCACTTATCACATCATACAGACCCAGTTAGGTCATGTACTGCTGCAACTCCCATGGGGGCCCTTAACTGCAGCATGGATGCTGCTGGAGATGCTAGATGTGTTTGCAGCAGATGCTGCTTTCCATTTTGGAGCTGAAGGAATGACCCTGACTGATGGCAGAGGGCTGTGCTGCTCACTGTGCCAGTGTTCATATGGGATATAAACAAAGTAGTTTCAAATGACAGTGCCTTGCATCCAGGTCAACTAAGCCTCAGTTCCCAATAAAATCCTGGTGTCCATCCTAAGCCTAACTCCAGGGAGTATTCCAGTGCTATAATTCCGAAAAGATAGGGAGACATTTTATTTTAATATACTGCAACATTTTCTTAAAAATAATTGTGTGAGATGAGTGGGGCAGAATGTGAGCAGTCAATTAGAGTTGAATGTAGCATAGGCTGATATCTTCCCTGTCATCTCTGAACAGAAAAGAGGAAAACATCTCACCAAATAGTTTTCGTATCGAATGAAGCAGCTCATCAACCATAACAACCATTTCATAAAATGTTCACCTAAAGTCTGCGTTTTGCTAGCCACCATTTTAAAAGCTGTTCAAGAAAGAACACTATCTTTTGTACAGCACCTCCAATTCTGAATAATTAGAATAGAAAGACTTTCAAGTTGGCTTCAAGTTTTAGGTTGTTATATAAATAAGTTCACAGGAATCTCAAATGCTTTACATAAATCTGACAGCAACTATAAAAGGCTTTTGAACATTTTTGTTGCCAAAGTCCCAGGGATTGCTGGAATCTTAAACAGCCTGTTTTAAGCTTCAATTCAGAAGCTTTTTGTCATGTTTAATAATGTGGTGAATAATTCTTTTTCTGTTAGTAGTTTCCACTTTTATAATCCACAAGGATCTCTGAGGCATGGAATGGATGCTTTCCAGACCTAGAAATGAACGTTAGGGGTCTTTCCTACCCCAAACTCAAAACTTGCTTTTCAAGTTCTCTTTGTATTTCTCTGTCTGTCTTTGTGCCTAGCTTCTTCTAAAGAACTGTCATTAGAAGATGCTGAAGTGAAAAAGTCAGTTGTCTGAGGGAACTATATATGAAATATCAAAGTATCATACTAACAATGAGGATAAGTACATCTTAAGAACAAATGTGTAATACGCAGCTAATAATCGAGAAGTCTACAAACAGCAAAATGGAGGGATCTGTGGTTCAGGTGCAGTCCAGGGAGTCTCACTCCACTAAGATGCACCCATATGGTTTTAGGGTAGCAGCTATTGCAGAGCAATGTGATAATTTAAAGCCAAATATGTTCTGGAAACACAAAAAGCACAAAGTCTCTTGCAGAGACTCATAAATGCCAGTGTCTGTCCTTGGTAGATGATGTGGGATGTTGTTCCTGCTGTCACTGCCAGGCCGGTAGTTTAGAGCTGCAGGTTCAGAATTTCACTTCAGTCCAGTAGAAGTGAGTGGAGCCTTACCTGTTTTAGGTGTATTTTGTAATGTCATTCTCAACATGAGTAATGCTGTTCCTGTACCCTAGCCAGATCAAAATTTGAAATTAACTTCATGCTAGCTATTGTATTTCTTCTGATTTTTGTGCATGCCCTTAAATTGCACTGATGTGTATTTGTTGCAGTCCTAAAACAGGCTGTTAGGAATCACCTTTCACAGGTAAGCAGATAGGTTCTCTATAAACAGTTTGCCTGTTGAAATTTAATTTGCAAATATAGAGATGTTTGAATGTGCTTAACTTTGTGCCTTGTGAATAAGTCTTGGGAATATTAGGATTTAAGACAGTGTTTATGAAAATACATCAGTGTTGGAGCTGAAACAGTTTTTTCTTTGAAGTTTCATTTCTTCCTCTTCATTGGCACCATGAAGCAATATTAATTCCCATAGCACTGTGGAGGACTTACTTTCTGAAATGGTTTTGCTACTAAATATCTTGCTTTATAAATATGTGGAATGGTAAATGTTCTTATGTATCTCTTTAGGGCTGCAAATATCAAATAGTATGTATGTTGTTTATTTCTGATAGTTGAAGTCCACACTAAAGCTTTATGAAAACCTCAGAAATAGTCTAGAATATGTGAGCTTCTGGTTAGTGTCTGAGATCCAAAACCATGGAATTTGCCATATATTCATTTGCTAATAAAAACAACTTTAAGAAATTTTAGAATAATGAAGCATATATTTTTAAATTGCTCTAAAATGAACCTTGTTTAATTAGAAATCATGGTATAAATGGCATTTTCATCTTGTGATTGAATAAAGGGTTTATCTGTGTATTTTGAAACCTATTACTGATTCTGCTTCAGTGATATTAATGCCCCACATTGTTGAGCTCTCATCAAAAGACACAATAAAATTGTTTTCTTTTCATGAATAGATCTTCTGTTTTGCAATCTAACCTCTCTCTGCCATTTGTCATTGTATTCACCACTTTCCAGTGTCACTCTTTAATAAGGTTCTTTTATTTGCTGTTGTACACTTTCTGGGAGTAATTTTTCCATTTCAGGGAAAAGTTTTGGTTTATTATAGTTTTTTAATCTCCTCATATGATTCTACAGACTCATACAATGAGATTGGCTTTTTTTTTCCTCCCCACTTTGTTGTATGGCCTTCTTATTACATAGTTTCCATTATCTTATGACACACTCTTCTACTTCACTTTGCAGTTATTTCCAACAGATTTAACATTTAGCTGTCCACATCCACTTTATGGGTATGTATAATGTATGGATGGCAGTACTGTCCCATTAATTTTTAATGAATTGGCTCTTTATCCAGTGCTATCTAATAAAGATAATCATCAGAGTGCATTGTCATACTGCAGTGCCCAAGAAACTTTTAATATTCCTTATTGCATATGCATAATCCCAGATTCTCTTTTACTCTCCTGTAGTATGCCATGTCTTAACCACATTTCCATTATTTAGTTGAAAATCTGCACGTTTCACGCCTAATACCTTGCAGCTAAGAAAGAGCAGTAAATGGCAGAGGGATGTGAAGAAATTTTTAAAATGTCCTGTGAACACTGGGTACCCAAGCTCTTTTTATTCTCAACTTTTTTCCAGAACTGAGAATTACTAAACTAACTTCTGGGCTGATTCATTGAAGTCTTGGTGTTTCTAATTGCTTGGCTTTCTCACTGATGTTTTTCTTCATGTCCACTATGTAACTGGAAGATGTGACACTGTGGTGAAACTGGGTGGTAGAAGAGGCAAAGTTACACATTTCTAAGTTAATCATAGTTCTGCAGCTGTGCTGGCAGAGAAACCCTGAGTAAATAAGTATTTATAAGTATTTATTCATAAAGTTATTTTGTTCTGTCTGGAAGCTCACTACATTTGCCAACAATAAATGAGCTTTTTTTTTTAAGTGATATTTTAACTTCTTAAAGTATGTAACTTCTTTGTGCTATAAAGAATGCTACTTCCCACTCGCACTGTATCTATGTTCCACCTGTACAAGCGTAGATTTAGCACTTTTAAAAGATGAGGATGAGCAGTTTCAGAGGAGGAATTCTCTGTGCAACTACAAAACCAGGCAGCACAACTGCTGACTCTCTCCAAGCACCCTTCATTTTCTTTCCAGAGTCGGTTTCCATGAATCTTGCTTAGCTGTGAAACTGTCAAAATGGCCAGCAATTGCATCTGTACTGTAGGCAGTTGTCTATGAGAGCACGGGGTGAAACTGGAAGTAAACTTAACAGGGATCATTCAGGTGGTCACAACCCTCAGTCACTCCTGGATTTGAACCAAGGACAAGGATGGAAGCATTTACATAACAAACGCTTGATTTCTGCTCATGCACAGATGCATACAGTAAATGTAAATATTTCCTTTAGATTGCATGTTGAGAACAGGTTGCCTTTTATAACTGGAATTGCAGCTTTAGTATTAAAATATAATGGACTTATATTCAAGTTCCTGAAGTAATCTTACATCTCATCTTCTCTCTCTGCTGATTTTGGTGAGGACAATAAATTATCACCAATCTAAAACTTTAGTATATATAATTAAATGTGACCCAACCTGTTGCATCAGCTCTTAAACTGTTCTTATGCTGGTAACTCTTACAGACTTCTTCGTTTCCCAGCCTGCCCTCCATGGCTGGTCCAGAGGCAGTCTCCTCGTGCCCTCTCGCACTGCCTTGGACTGGGGAGCCCAGCCCACCTCTTTCACCTCCTCTGTTGCTGAGGCATCTTGTGTTTCTGGCTAGCAAAAGTGAGGGAGAGTAGGAGCGTCATCACCCTCCTCTTCATGCCAGTGGCAGCACCTCAGCGTGTCCCTTTTTGTACTCTTTGCAGTGGAGAGGTACAGGGCCACAGGCCACAGTCTTGTGATTCAAAACCTTCCTCGGACCTGTGGTGAAGTTGTTAAAGAAGTAGATTGATTTTATTACTGTGTAGTATAGATGTAATCATGTTCTGATAGTTGTGTGTTTTGATAATTGATCTTCAGACACAGACAATTCTCTTGGGAATAGAGATATAAAACTGCCAGTTGGGCTCTGAATATTCTGAAAGGTATATGAGTCTGTTTCTTTCATAAGAACTAAAGTGCCATCTGTGTATCAGTGTATATAAAAGTCCCTTCCTGTTAAGTAAGTGGCTCTAAAAACTCAGGAGATAACATTATTTTAATTGCTGCCTTGAATGGATGCTGACTGTCATCATTATTAATGTTGACTGGATTCGTAGTACTATTTGAATCATCAGAGAGCAGGTTTTTTGTTGCTTAAACAAAGGCATTTCAGCTCTAATTCACTAAAACGCTTTTTAATGCTAAGGTTTGTTTAAAAAGAAAATAATGATAAAAAGAAAATTACTAGTAGATTTTCTATGATAAAAATATCTGTATCAGATCCAGATAAAGCTGGAAACAGCTATGTTCTTCAACACACATCGTATGTGGGGAAGCCTTTTTGGTAGCTTCTTAGGCTAAGGGTTTGAATGGCTTTTGGTTTGCTGTTGTGTTCAGAGGGCTTTGTGCTTTTTCAAGATGTTAAGAATATGAAATGTTGCTGATCTTTTTTGGTATCTATTGTTAAAACAAATATTGCAAAGAACAGCTTTGTTACTGAATCTTGACTGAAGGAATGAGACAATAGTGACTGAAATAGGAAAAATTCATGGTTTTCTGGCCTAAGAGCAATACAGTTTCTCTGGATACTGCTATACTGTGGATGGGGGGAGCTTTTGTAGTGGTGTTGAGTCACAATTGTTTCTAAATTCAGTGCCAGTCCAACAGTTGGAATTTAAGAGCAAGTCTAAACTCTTCAATTTATCTATATTTTCTTTTAGTTATTTTAGAATGAAAAAAAGAACAACCACAGCTATTGAATATTGGCTGTTTCACAAAGATACAATTCTTTCCAGCAAAGTAGATAAAAGAAAACTCCCCAAGCCCACTAGAATACATTTTCCAATCCTAAACAATGTTGTTAGGCTATCATTATCCTTCCTGTATTCTTTTGTATTTCCCATTTTGCCTAGTAAGGCATCTGCTGTTTTTATATGACCAAAAAAAAAAAAAAAAAACCACCCAAAACGGTACACATGCCAGTATATTATAGTGAATAACGATTCTTTGAAGATAGTATTCTTTCTTTGAAATTTTGTTTCATTGGCCAAAGAAGTGGCAGTTGTAAAGACTGAGATGACAGGGAAGTTCTGATAATGCTCTTAGTGATTTCAGTGGGACTAGGTTTTTACTCCAAGAATAATTTGGCAATTGTTCTCAGAATGGCATGAACATGTGACATTTTCCTGCTGAGTATGTAATGTGTTAATTTTGTATGTATTTAACCTTGTCTTTTCTGGGCTTACTTTAAACTAATTTGTTTGAAGGTTTAATATTGCCGTATATTAGTATTATTTGAAAATATTTCATAGAAAAGACAAAGCAGCATGTCCTTAGAGTTCATGCAGAATTTGTAACCTCTATTTTCAGGCTAAAGCCTGTTTTAGGGACTAGGGACTTCGATAGTTTTTTAGTGCTTTGGATGGAGGCTTATGATGTTCTGGGAAATATGTGACACTATTTCTCTTTGAGAGTAATCTGCTTGGTAAGTACCTGCTGTCTGGTTTGTGCAGAATTTCTGCTTCCTAAGGTTATCCCATTAGCTTAACTGTTATCCCATCGGAAGGAAAAGAAGGGCAGTTATTGTAAGAAGCTACACAGATGCTTTATCTCACTTTAGCCAAGAAAGCAGTATTGAGTGATAATGGGAGGGAAATCCCTGAGAACACACAGCAGCCATTTCTGTATGCTGTCCCCAGGGGCGGAAGCCTTTCTCTGTTTCAGGTCCTTTTAACTCTCTCCTGGAGGACATGTTTACCTTATGAAGGAATTCAGTAATTACTTGTGTCACCAGCTTGACATGTTTCAAAGCAGACAGATGATTTCACAAGAGACCTAGAAATCTCAGTTGTATGTGCTTATTTTCGTATCCGATGCCTTCTGTCTTGTCCTCCTCACTCCCTGATCTCCATCACTGTAGGTGTTTTCCCAGGAAGCACTGCTCTGGCATTTACAGCTTACAATAAAAAACAGGTTGTTTTATCGTTCTCCTAAAGTTTGTTTTTAATATGTCCCACCCTATAAGACTGTTTGTAGAAAAACAGTAACAGGTTATATAATTTCCTTTTCAAAGGAAGAAATAAAATAAGCTTCTTTTATATGGAGTCAAGTTTCCCAAACCTGATTACTATTTTTTGTGTGTGTGTAATTCACACTCACAGAGGCTATTCGTGTATGAAAATGTGCCATTTGCCCACTTATGCATGCAATCAGTGGTGCCTGTCAAACTTTTAACTCAAATATGTGAATAGCAAATCTCCCATTTGCTCTCAGGTGAGCATGGGCTGGACTGCAGTAAGGCTGAACCAAATTTTGTCCCTGACTCTGAACGTCACCTGGTTCATGGGGGTGGAAGCTTTGGTTTGGGGATCGGGGAGGTTGTAAATGACTGCCAGCCTGCATCAGCTTGTGCTGTTTCAATCTAAATTAGTCTGTTTTTGAAATGAATTGTGTTATTTGATCAGAGTAGCTGTGATTTATTTATTTATTTATTTATTTTCTGTAGCGTATACAGAAATTTATCTTCACTCTGGAACTTTGACTTAGTTTGTAAATTCTCGGGAGGCAAGCAAACCCCAGAAACTTCCGGAGTGAGGATGTGTTGAACCAGAAAAAAAAAAACAAACAGACCTGCAGCTTTGAGAAACTCGATCTCTCTCTTGATGAGAGCTTAAGCCCTGGGGCATATATATATATATATAGCCAAAAACCACAATAAATATCAATGCACAAAGTGTGTCACCAGAAAAGGAACTGAGAATTCATTCTGGGAGCAAAGATCAGCAAATCAATGAGGAAAAAAAAAAAGGGGGGGGGGAGGTGTCAACATTAAACTGACAGTATTTCAACCCCCCTCCCTGCCTCGCCCCAAACTCCCATGATAACCAAGAACTGGGTTAACTGGGTTTTACATTTAAAGCACTATAGAGGTAAGTTGAGCTGTAACTTGGCCAAGCTGCCTCTATTTTTCAAACTGTTAAAATTTTATGCATATAAAATCATCCTATTGAAAGAAAATGATCTTTGAGCCTGGAAATGTTGCAAGTCAGTAACTAGCATGGTAGTAAAATAACGTTGTGTTTCTCCTGCAGACAGGTACATTCAGCGCTATACTAGGTTTTAATTCAGTTGGGCTGCCCCTTATAAAATCATGGTGCATCTGCTGTCATGATCTCCAATGGTATTATTTATAATTTGCATGAAATTGAAGATTTGACAGGTGCTTTACAAACAAGTATGTTGATGTGGCTGCAGCCATGTGTAGCTTATCACACAGAAAGCTGATACGCTGAAGGGAGATGAAGAAACCAGAGCATGTGAATTCAGTAGTGGTTTCTTAGACCCAGCAATTTGGTGGGTTTATTACTTGAAGTGGGGAAGAGGTCTAGCTAGATACCTTTACGTAGGAGGAGCTTTGCTCAGAATGAGGGGGAAAGCTTCTGGACAAATGTGGAGTTTCTGTATATAGAGAAAAAAAGATGACGTGTGAATGGGAGAAAGTAGAGACCTTCGTGAGTATGGAGATGAACTATATGGGATCAGGAGGACACGCTTGTGAGAGGACGTGAAAAGAGGGAGGTGATATTGAGGAAGCAGAGTGGCTCAGCACCCTGAGCAAATGAAATGTTTGGTGACTGAGCTTCGAATGGAGGGGAAGGTAGTTATGTATGTGGAAACCAGCAGGTATATTTGGGAGCTCAGACACTGAAATATGTAATGTTTCTTATGCAATTGGTCTGAAGCGGAGTTTACAAGAGGCTGGGGCTGATGAAGACAAATAACAGCAAAATGTCTTGGTTTTGTCCTAGGAGAGGTATTGCAGGTGTCTGTAACCTGGTTTTCTGCCACCATGGAAGTTCCTTTTGGGTAACAAAGTGTCAGCTTGGGATTTAGGGTCAGAGATGCACCTGAGGGGCTCCCTTTTAATGCCAGTTTCCTGACACACCAGCCCTGTATTCTTATGGGTAATGAGCTTCCAAATTCGAAATGCTCTTGTCAGTATCCTGGATTTACCAGTGGCAGAACTGGCCATGGTGGGCAAGTGAGCTCGCTGTCATCCCCCTCTATATCCCCTGTGGCTTTCTTTTAGGAAAAAGAAATGTGCGCCTTTAAAAAGAAAACTTTTCTAGATTTGCATACTATTTTGCAATACTGAATATGCAAAAATGTTAAACCAATTACAAAGAACTTCTGTGGTGGAATGACTTATGGGCTTGTTCTCTTTTGCTGACCACCATCTATGTGACCAGAATTTGTACATAGCCCTGGCACCTCCTTGCCAAGTTCTGCACAGACAATTTTTTCAATGCTGGCTTTACAGAGGAAAGTAGGGTTCCACCTTATTTAAGCTCTTTCCTATCAGTAAAGTATCATCAAAGATCAGATATAGCCTGATTCAGGATTTCTTCTGGTCATTGTAACCCAAGATTAAAGCTAATTATTTGATAGTATCAGTCAGTCAATCAAAAATCCTTGTTAAAATCAATATAGCTCATAACATAATAATATCCTTTGTCCGGGCTCTTTATATATCATCTGCCACCTTAATTGGTACCGATGCAGAGCCACACAATGGCTCAAATCTGGGCTGATCTGTTATAGCAGTGACACTTTACACAGCTAATGCAGAATCATTAACATAGTTTTTCCAGTTACTGACCTTGGAGCAGCTGTTCCTAGTTTGCTTATGAAAATTGTCACTACTTTTGGTTGTTTTATTCTCCTGATTTTCTTTCTGGATTACTCTTGACAAGAAGAGTCCAGAGCTAAGTCTTGATTGGTGAATTTTAATTATTTTGCAGCAATCATAACTAAGCAAAATTAAATTTCTTGAGTGTATGACCTCCAAAATGATTCTACACATCATAAGGCTTACGGATCAGCAGTAAGAGCCTAAAAGGAGACTGCTGCTTAACTTACTCACATCTTGGTCCCTATAATGGATATTAATACAGAATCTGACCGGAGTTGTGCTGGCCTTTCAAAAGCATGGAGGAAAAACTGTTTTAAAAAATTTTCATGAAACCATTTGGACTAACCAGCTTACTGACACCCAGTGTGCCAGGTGACCACTCAGATTATAGCAATAGCATCTTCCAAACTTTTCTGTGCCTGAGAAATTTATCAACTCTGTCACATTTAAGCATTTTCTCTTCCTGCAATATGAACATTACTACAGGGATTTACAAAATTAGCAAAAGTTTTGCAAATAAATGGGATAAATTCCCCAGGCCAAATCCAGGTTTTGCTGAAGTCAAAGGATATTGTGAAACTGGTTTTTGGAGATGAAAAAGTGGTTTAGCATATAGCCACATACACGCTGGAAGCTGATGGCTACTGGAGGAGGCTAGATGAGATTGGCAAGAAAAATGAACACAGCTCTAATTTATGTTGCTGCATGATTAGTATACAATCTTTACAGACATAATGGTGATTGGCATTAAAACGTGCTGTAGAATATAGCCTGACATAAGATACTTCATGCTCAGTGAAAACTCTTTGCTAATTGTCACTTTAATACAAGGTGCCATGTCAACAGGCAAAAAGTTCTGTATTGAATATAATAGCTAGACATATTTGGTTCAGCTCTGCTAAATGATCATGCAGACAGAGCCACATACGATCATTAGTATGGCCTTTTGGTAGTGTTTGGGGGTTTGGTGGCTTCGTTTTCTACATAAATAAAAGTATGCTATATTAAAATGTCAGAGTGTCTGGCAAAATCTGTTGATGGCTGACATACTCCACTAGTCACTAGCAGGGATGGGGCTTATACAAGGCATCCGATACATTATTTAAATATATAGAGATACATAAAGGACCTTTCCCTTTAGATTTCTTTAATCTTCATTCCTGCCAGTTTAACAGAAACAATGACCATGCTGGAAATGTGACCCTGAAATGAATTCAGGGAAAGCAATGAGTGCAGAGTGCAATGGACCACATTGTCAGCAGTGCGTCCAGCATCTCCTCTTATTCCCTCAGGCAGAAGAATTCCCAATATACTTCCCCAAAGTGGTGTTGGTTCCTCCTCAGAACTCTCCTTAAAGACCTCTCTTTCCGTGATACATACATGGAAAGCTTAATGCTTTTAACAGTTTAATGTTATCAGGAGGGGTTGTTAATGACTAGAGGCTACTGTTGTAGACATTGGGTGGCACTTTTTTGTTTTGTTTCCAGCTCTTAGGGTTCCTTGTCTTCTACTGTATCACAAGATTTTCAATCAAAATGTCCAGTCCTGCGCGTAGTCCAGGGGGTTGTGGTCCGTGACCTGGGCTCCCATTTCCTATGTGAATGATGGTGGTGGTGGTATTGGGTCTGTCACTTCAGTGCCTTACCTATCTCCTAGCTTTTGAAAAGTGTGGGGTAGGGAACCAACTAACCTCCTGGTGAGGATTATTAGCAGTGAATCCTGCAGGAATGTTACTGAATGCAGGAACTCTTCAGTGCTGCTCTCTGGGAATGCTGTTAGTTTGCATTAGGAGCTCCCTTTTTCCCCCTTAGCCTCAGTGAGTCACAGCGAACGTTTTTTGCTGCTTGCAAGGAAATGATTAAAAGTTGCGGTAGTGGCAAGGTGGCCATCACCCATCTTTTGCGTTTACTTTGTGCAAGAAAAAAATGGATTTTTTTTCTTTAGATATGCACAGTATAATCTCAAGATTTAATCAAGAGACTTGACAGAAAAAAATTTCACTAGATCTAAACCACGGATATTTTACTTCATCAGGGTCTATATTAATTAGGTGCAATTTACAAGCTTTAAAAGAGAAGTAAATATAGCTGGTATTAGTTCAGCATTTAGCTGACTTAAGTAAAGAAAAACAACCTCAAAATAACCTTCCTTTAAGTCTCCCCAGACTTGTCTACCACATTTCGTTTTCATATTTACATAGGATGGAAAAGAAAAAAAAACACACTAAAACAGAATATCGCAGTAATTCAAAACCCTTTCATCTGAGTGTCTCTCAGCATGTTATTCACCATATCACAACAGAACCGATCACACCCCTCAGATTTAATTGGCAAATCCCATTGTTATGAGGCCTCAGTATATGCTAAATTGTCTCTCTTTGCAGTGAGCATGCAATGTGCTATTCTCTGTTGAAGACAATGAATATTTATATTCTTCCATTCTTATCTGGGAGATTCAGAGTTGTTTTGTGGTAGCCGCATCGTTCAGGACTCTTTCCTTTTGTTTCCCATTTCAAACCTTAATATTTTAAGTGACTGTGAAAATGCCTCTTACTGGTTCCTTCTGTCACTATCAGGTCTTGGTTCCTGGACTGTGCTTATGGTACCTTCCTGGAAAAAAGCGCTTCTTTGAGGTTGTTGCTCAACATAATGAGAAGCTGAAAGATGAGCAGTGACAACAACAAATGACATCTTAAAAAGTAATTTGTTGTGTAGCACAAAAAAAAGAAAAAGGTTAGTTCTGTGCGAAGGATATATCCACCTCCTACCAACCTTCCCGTAATGATTTACATAGCTTCCTTGTACCACAAGGGTCAGTTGGAATCTTGTCATCAGTGTGCAGTTTGAAGTCACATTGGTAGAGAAAGAGCTAGCAGAAGATACTCATTGTATGTCAAATTAATACTAAAACTGTTTAACTTTCCTTTGATAATGGAAGAAAAAAAAGTGTCAAGTACATGATATCATATGGAAAATATTCACAATAGTCTATTACAACTTTAAAGAACTTCCGTATTGTGCTTGAGAATATAAGATTAAGAGTAACTCAGAGGTCATGTTAAATACTGTGCAATTGCTAGAATAATCCCAAAGCTATCTGCTACAGACAATTCCAATTTTATTTAAATTCCTATTTTCACATAGATATCATTGTCCTTTCCAAGCGATACAAGGTTTTACTATTGATTTTTACAGGGGTGTTGTCAAGAGTATCTGTAAAGCTTGAATTGATTTAATGTCAAAGTCCAAATACCACATTACCCCTCTGGAAATCTAATTAATTGAAATATATGCCATTTCAACATATTTGTAGTGAATTCTGTTAACCAATACGCGAAACAAACAGTTTAGCTGCATTTCCCAGGGTAACAGAAATGATGTTGTCATGATAATAGTAAAGAGCTTTCTTTCTTATTTTGCATAGGATTTGCAGTGAATGAGGTTTTTTTTTTTTTTTTTTTTTGTGACTTCCTATTGATTGAATTACACGTGCATGCTACATATTCCCGGTATCTCTTTTCACATGGATTGTACAGCATATATTGCTAGACCATCTACATACAGAATAGTATTTTTATGCAGTAAACCTGTTCTTCAATTAGCTAGAATAAAAACAGCAGGTCAGTAATTTGATTATATTTGACAAAGCTGGTTCTGTTGGAAAAGTGTTAAAAATGAAGAAAATATAAATAAAGATAGTTCGTAGGGGCCAACATCTCAGCGTTACTGTTGTGGAAGCTTATGATACAAGGACTGGAAGCTTGTTTGAACTGTTGTCATCTCTCTGTAGGTTTTTGCCTTGATATATCTTGATATATTGTTGAAATATATCGTAGTGCCTTGGTTTTTGAGACTTAGTAGAGTAAAAATCACACTAAGACCATTTAAACCCCTATTCCAAAGTAAAATCCTGAAATTAGTGCCTGAATAGAAATTTTTAGCCTAAGAATTTTTGTGATGGCGATTTCTATAGATATCTGATGTGTAGTAATAGCATGGTTAGAAACCAGAATGGAAATTTTTGAAATCCATGTTCCTGGAACTATTTCATGTTGTATAGCATGTGTCGCTGTACTTCCCAAAGTACCAAAGTTGTGTGTCACTGTACTTTCCAAAGTATCAAAGTTGATCTTTTAGAAAACCTAGCTTTAGTTATTGCATTTTTTTTCTTTTTGACACAAACTGAGTTAATTGTAAGTAGATTTTTAATTATACTGAAGAATTTAATTTGAAATACTCTGAGGGAGAATGTACCATACTTAAAAAACAATAAAACATTTAGAAGATTTAGACATTTTCAGACTGTTGCATCTAAGTGATGCCCACAGGCAATTAATGGTATTGTCTGTCTACTTCTCAAGGGATGCTTTTAAAATACACACCTCTGGTATAACAATGCAGAGATACAATAGCATGCTGTCATCATCAATAATATTTATTTTTCAGAGTTTGATCATACATACTGACAATTTAATGATTTTTCTTGAAGACTCCAGACTGGTGGAAACTATGTACATATTGTTTAGTTACCTCATTTGGAAGATGGCTGCATACATCAATATTCATTATCTTGCATGCAGCAGACACCCAACATTAGCTTTTGTTGGAAAAAAAAAAAAGTTTCTTTCTTTTGACCAACATAAATTACAATAGAGTGGTTGGAGGGGACAGTGAGGAGAGAAAAATACTTAGTTACAATGCAGTTACTCCGAGATGAGTGCCCAAACATGGCAATACTCTGAAATGTATTCCTGTGTTTCACAAATTCTCAGCTGTATCTGGTGCTAACTGCCTTAAAGCCGCCTACTGGTGAGAATGGAGCTGTACTGCTGTAAGCATCATTGCTGAAGTGCTTGGTTAACAAGTCACTCATGACTTCAACAGATGCTTTTACCTTTTGGCCAGTGGGAACCTTGTGAAACCAGCTTTTCTCTTTCCAGTAACAAATAATAAAGTAAAAACAGCTAAAGCAGATCTTTTCTGTTTGTGAAATAAAAGTCACTTTTTATTAATATGATCACATGTGCCACATCTTTCTTTGTGGTTTTAATCTTTCTTTTTTTAAATAACATTATCAGGCCCATCAAAATCTTTTGATATTCTCCATATTGAAACAAGGTGGCTTTAAAACAGTGCGTATGGAATTTCAAATGAAATGTAGATCTCATTTCCATATCACTGTTTTCTTTACTCTTTTTTTTCATCAGAAAACAGTCAAGGAGTCATTATATTTTCCAGCAAGCTGTCTTGTACACCCTGAAGGGAATATTATAAGATTAAATGCAGAGTAGCATTCCTCTAGCAAGGTGAATGTTTCTCATTACAGAGATCCCTAGTTGATCTCCTAAATATAATTCCCTGTAATAATGTGAAACTTCTGAATTATTTATTGTTTCATATTAGATCAGGAGTATAATTTCTGAAAATAAATTTATTGTCATGAGCAAATCAGCTTATGAAGGTTATCTGTAACCATGGAATGAAAGAGAACAGATGCTGTGTTTTGAGAGACTATCTATTGTGTAGCTACTTTTTGGCTTTTAGGAGGAAGCTCTAAATGTGGATTTAAAAATTGATGAACCATGATTCTGCTAATGTGCGAGCTTGGAGTCATAACACTCTATATCTTTGCTATTTTATTCGTTTGAATAGAAATGTCTCTTTGAGTGAAGATCCATGATTGTGTCCTTCTCTGCCAGCCTGTGTTACCGAGGATTGCCTGGGCACTCTGAGGTGATGACAGTACAGTGTACCAACTCGTAGCATGGTGCTTCTAATGCATGAACCGCAGATGACCTGATGATCCCATCTGTATTTTACAAACCAGTGAGGTGCACGTGAACTTTCAATTTAGCCTCTTTGGAAATTAATTGCCTTAGCTGATATGACAGGTGACTTATTTCATGCAATTCCCACTCCTGCAGATGCAGTATGCGGTGCATGGATGTGTCCCAAGCTTCCAGCTCCATCAGTTGTTTCCTTGCCTCACTGGTGCACCTTTGATCAGGGTCCTTGAAGTGGTCTTTCTCAGTAGGGGTTCAGCACTGAATCTCTTTCAAGTTTAGAGGAAATAAGGAAGGGGACTTTTTGCCAAGCATTGAGGCATGTAAATAAAGGACACGTGTGTCTTGGTAGAGGTGGAGGTTCCTGTTACCTTCTGGTTGCAGTAGCTGTGCTGTGGTGTTTGGGGATAGCTGGGTGTTGGAGGGAGAGGAGAGTATCTTCGGGAAGAGTGTAAACTCCTCTCTTGCTTTTTTCCCTGATACATTAATTTTCTGCATTTTGGTGTATTTTTTCAGACTCCCCATACTCGAAGAATGGGTGAGCAAGCGAACTGTGTGACTATCTCCTGCTTACTGAGAGAGGACAGAAGTTTTGAGTTCTCTTGACAAAATTTTTTCCCTCTTTCTGTGCATATCTTGGCCCTAGCAAGCTGTGTGCATTGCCCTATAATCTCAGGGCATTCCTTAGAAGTGTTTAGTAGCCACTTGTTAACAAGTCATAAGTACAACTGTGTTTCAGCCCATTAGTAAAATGAACAACAGTGTGCAAAATCAAACTGATTTTTGGGCTGACATGCAGCCACTGAAAAACCCATAAAAAATCCTCCAGAGAATGACTCCTTCCCCAAAACTGTGGCTATTTTTCAGATCAGGCCTTTACTGTTTTATCTGTTCAGACACCTAGCAAAAAATGTTAACCATATTAGACTGAAGGACTCAGCAGGTAAAGTGTCAGTCTACTGTCTGGGACAGAGGTTTAAGTCACAGTTGAAGTTTCAATTAACTGGACCTCATGGTTTCGTGCTGTGATTCTAATGGATAACAGTTCACATTAAAAAGATCTAAACATAATTTAGCACATTTTGGTGCAGATGGCTGTCTATGTTGAGGAGATGGCCACCTGGTGACTGTATTATTTTTCCACCCCTGAAGAATGGTTGCTGAGGTCAAGTCTTCAATCATTGGCAGGGATGTGGAGAGGCATTTGTGCTGTGACTCTGCATGCCACCTGGCCTCTCTGATTAAGGACTACCATTTTCTGCTTTCATAGCCACTCTGCCCTGGTATAAACAAAATTCGGTATGATTACAAACATC
This sequence comes from Cygnus atratus, assembly GCF_013377495.2. NCBI lineage: Eukaryota > Metazoa > Chordata > Aves > Anseriformes > Anatidae > Cygnus > Cygnus atratus. Next base: position 8,748,018 of record NC_066371.1, read on the forward strand.
CCTAACTCGTGAACACTTTCTGGATCTGAGAAGGGAAATGTGGTGATTTTTCGCTTTGTTCATTCTGTTTTGTAATTAAAAATACAGAAGTAAGGGGGGAAAAATGTTTTGTTCTGCTTCTGCTGTGAAGTATACTTCTGGGAACTGATCTGAAGTTGAAATCATGCCTAAATCATTGCAGCTGAGCTACAGCAAGCAACTGCAGAACTCCTGCGTGCAGCACTTTCCTTAGCTGGCTTTTAAGTTGGGAAAGATACTTCCAGGCCATTCGTGCAAGAATTTTGTTACAAAATGTTTTAATTATGAACAATTAAGTAGTTAGCTAAGAGTCAAAAAATGCTTTTTTTTTTTTCTATTTTAGTGCATCTGATTTCCCATTCTCATAAAGCTTTGAGGACAAATTCTGATAAAAGAGTTTACATAATGCACGTGAAAGACCTTCCTTTTTAATATTAAAATATAAAATTATAATTTCAGCATCAAGTTGGGAAATGATTCATTATTTGGATAATCAGAGAAACAAAGATGTGCTGGCTCAGATGTATTATGATCCCTTTGTGAGATTCATTAAATAGAGACCCTGACTTCTAGAATCCATATCACTGTTCTCTGTCTTAGGGGGATTAAATTCTGTTATAGATTATATTTCATTCAACCATAGTGGATTAGTTGCAGTTTCTACCTTTTAATTAAACAGCTGCTGTAACTAAACACAAATTTGAATTATTTAAGAGTCCGCAGTATTTTAGTCAACTCGCAGTACTTGGATTTTTAATTATATGAAGCTATACATTTTTTATGATGAAGGCTTTAGTTAGATCAATCAACAGCCACTAATAATGTATCCTTTTTAGAAGGCTAGTGCATTTTAACAGAGCATGAAAAAAAAGAAAAGTAAATTAAAAGCCAAGCCTATCTAGGAAAATGTCTACATCATCTAAATATACTTTGTGGTTTTTGACAAAATGTTGGGTTTGTTTTGTTTGTAAAAGTATTCTATTGCCCCAGTGCAGAGTCCAATTTACTACAAGTGTCACATTATTTCCAAGCGTAAACAGTGCAGTAATGTTAAAAAGGTGGTAATTGTGCTATATTAATGATCATCAAAGCTCCAATCAAAACATTATGATACAGGGAATTTAATTTAAGAGTCAAAAAGAATATACATTTAGAAGTTTTGCTGAATAAGAATCACTTCAGTGAATGCACAGACTATTTCTTTATCACTTATAATTAAATCTAATCGGTCTCTGTATCTGTTATCAACAAGAATTAACCTGTATGACTGACATAATTCTTATGCATGGTTAAGGTTTATATCTAAGCCACTGCTCACTTTTTCCTTTTTTTTGGAATAAGCATGGCTAAATAACTCAGAGTATCTGTGAACACTATATACTAAAAATATTCTAAAAGCAGTTATACAAAAACTCTCTTGTTTTCCCTTCCATTGTGTAAGCTTATTCTACAGATTGTACATCTGTCTTTAATTTATTAAGACACTAATTGGTGTAAAAGATGTTCCGGGGTGAATGTCTCGAAGAAAATATATCGTACGAATAGTAATCCAGCAGATAAAATGTTGGTGTAGAAATTCCTGTGTTGGTGCATATATCTTAGCATTTGTTATTTGCCATTCACACAAATGGTGAACAGCATGGAATAGAAAGACACACATGCCAATACAAACACACCTTGTTGTAGGTGTCTAGGAAGATTCTTCCATTAAAAGCAAAAATGTCTACCTTTCAGGTAGTAGTAATAACAGTGATCATAAGCGGGAATCTCTTTGATCCATGTGAACCACAGGAAAATACTATTGAAAAAATGTGGTTAACACCATTACACCCAAATGTAACACACCTTTATTATGTACATTACCATCAACATCTGAGATCTGTTCTTCATCAAGCCTGAATCAGAGTGCCTATGGAGGAATTTATAACCTATGACTTCTTGAACTTTTCCAGCTTGGTATCAACATGCCATGCTTATATTTATTAGCTGATTTTGTTGCTGTTGTTGTTGTTTTGTTTTTGACTAAATTCAGCTGATTTTTCACTTCAGCCTGGTTTCACTGGTGTCAGTGAAGCTCTGTGTGTGTGTGTGCACTGCTGCATGGATGTGAACCAGTTGCATCTCTTGTACTTCGGGGGACATCTCTCTCCATCAGAGAGAGCACTTCATTAAATGAACTTTTTATGTTTATTCAGTTTTTGCCAGAGAACGTGTGCCTCAGTTACACTGTTGGAATCCAAGTTGGAAATCTGCTGTTGTGGCATAAAAAAATGTTTGGGGCAGCAGTATTCTTCAGTTTGGGCTCTGCATACAGTTTTGGTGTGTGTTTCAGCTGAGCAGCTTGTTTAGGCTTTGGGAAGGTAGAACGGTAGAGTTTTTCCAAATGTAATGTTTTCTGCTGAATACCAAAAAATGTAGCAGGGGTGTTTGTGTCAGTGCTTTGGGGTAAGAGTCCCTGTAGAATACAATAAATGGACAATGTCTGGAAATTGTTTCATTGTTTTTTTTTTGCCTTTTTGACATGTATTAAAAAAAAAAAAAGTGTTGAGGCCTTCCTCAGCACTGTAAAGACTACAGCAGCTTATGCTCAAGCTGGCTATTCAATAATGCCGCTAGGGTTAACACAGTGCATTACCACAACAAGCATATTTTGAATGGAATGCAAGAAAGAAAAACAAGAATGATGACTAAATATTGTTGGCACTTGAATAACAAAAAAAAACAAAACAGAGTAATAATTTCCTCAGTCCCTGCAGTCATTCTTGAATTTTTAATACTGCTCTGTTTATTGTACCTTTACATTGCAGTCATGTTGTTTACCAAATAATTTCAGGCCATTGTACTTTGAGAATGATGGCTTCCCAGAGTCACATTTTCCAGACGTCAGTAAGTGGTAGGGGCTTCTGGCTGGGTTCTGTTCCTGGTTGATTCATTTGATTGTAGGCTGTCAAGTTTGGGGGATTTTTAAATAATTTTTTTCAATTGTGAGGTTACAAATGAGTCACTCTAAAATGTTTCCATTTCAGTGCTTTTAATGTCTGGGAAAAATAAATCTAAAAAGATCTTTATGTTTTTTCCTTACTCCTTTATTACCAGACCTTAGAAGTGAAAGCCCATTTGCAATTACTTTTAAGGTATCATTAAGGCCCTGTAAATATATTTAATCAAATTTCTTAGAAATTGTGTAAAGTACAAGCTGTACAGATGTTTCAAAGGTAATGTCCTATTATTAAGTTTTGGTTGTTCTTTTTTTTCTTTTTTCTTGTTTCCAGGACCCACAGAAGCTCATTTTAGGCTCTTTTATGCCTAAGAGAGTATAAATGACCTAGTACAGCAATCACAGGTCCATCTGGCCTTGTTTCTGAAAGGGGCCAACAGAACAGGGCAAGTAAATAGGTTTCCCAGCAATACTTTTCCAGCTTCCAGCATGGGTCTTTCCTTAGTATAGTTGCTGAGTTATTTATGTTGTTGAAGGAGAGAACAAATAAGGGCCATACACCATACCTCTGCAAAAAAGTGAAAATCACACATGTTCACAGTGGAAGATGCCTAACCAAACTCACTGATTGTACTTTTAATTTATCTCCACTGTCTTGATGGGAGACATGGTGTTTCCACATGTCTCTGTATTAGACACCGTTTTCACTTAGTTGCTTTTGACACTGTCTCCTACATTTCAAATGTACAATATGTGTAGGTTGTATTTTATGCTTCTGCTGCAGCATCTTTTGCTAAGAGAAATCCAAGCATTGTGGAAACAGATAGCTAAAATGTGTAATCTCCCCATAGCGTACTGCATCCTGTTACTTGTATACCAGGCCCTACATTCCTTGCTCAATTTTCAGTCTTTACAAAAGCAATTTTCCTTTGATCTATATAGGTGTTTGCTTGAGTGAAAAAGGAGTTCAGGTGCCAGATTCAGCTCACTCATGGCTGAGATGACAAATATACTGAGAATGCTGTTACACCTAGGGTTCTCGTGGGAAAGGTAGATTGAAGTTGTGCTTACACGTTTAATTTGTATGCGCACACATCTGATTTTTAGAGGAATAGATATAGGCTAACTGTAAGGAAAATGAGAGTTAATAATCTTTCTTTTCTCAGAGTACAGGACTATGAAAAAGATTCTACTCCAGAGAGTTTTCTGTTGAACCCACAGTCAGAATAATTTGCTGGAATGTTTTTGACCAGCTAAGACAAGAAATTCTGGACTATTGCCTCTGAGCTGAGCATCCTTTTATAATGATGAGAGTAGATGGTTACTATAGCCAATTCTTAGTTTTTCGGACTAGAAAAGACCTTTAAGGTAGTCTGGCTTTTTGTGTAACAGAGGGAATGGATGGATCAGCGTGCTGCCAGTGGGAGCCCCTTCAAAGAGAATTTGCTTGATCTGTGTTTGTTTTCTAGTCTGGAGTGTGGTATAAAGCATCTCTAAAGAAGGCTTTGGGCAATTTGTATTTAAACTTTTGTGAAAGAAATTATGCATGCAACTAGAAATCTGTACACTATACCCATGTAATTGCAACAGTAACATAAAATTACATTAAAGGAGGAACTTCGTTATCATGCAGTGTAATCAGGTACTGCTACCTTCTGGTCATTAGTTTTAACATTTAAGATGGAAAAATCGTAGTTCAGGAAGATGCATACAAGAGCAATCTCAAGACAAGCTTAAAAGTACCTGCAACTAATCTAGTACAAAGAATGAAGTATTTCTCAAAAGATGCTGCATATAAAGAAGTGAATGCTACAAAGGAGTGGTGGACAACAACGAGGCATGTAAGTCCATCATGAATCCTCATGATAGCAGAGACTCAGACCCAAAAGAACCTTAAAGGTCATTGATAAGAATCTTAAAAATCAATTTTTTGAGCAACATGGAATAACTGAAAGAAAATCAAAGCGTACTTAATATGCTGAGGTTGCTTAGCACTTGATAAGGCTGTTGCACCTGAATGTAAAGTATGCTGAAGTCTGACAAAGGAATATTCCTGTAAACCTGCAAATACATATTTAATAACCAAGACATGATGTTATACGTTTACCATATGAACAAACAGCTGCCACATAATGTCCTCAGTACTGCTGAAGGGAGCCTATGAATTCTTCTTCATCTTTCTGATTAGAGTGAAACCAGACACAGTCATTATAACTGTCTGCAAATGAATGCTTTCAAATATACCTGCTCTTTCTCTGGCTCAGATCTTCCCTAGCTTATTTTAATCTTTATCCATATTTTGGTCAGGCAGAATAGAGATATTTATTCTTTTATTATTTATTTATTTTTGTCTTCCCTGTGATGGCTCTAAGGTTCTGGAGAATCTTTCAGCTTAAATAGGAAAAACTGACCTAGTTTATAGCATATTATTTATCTTTAAGGGATTTCTCTTTATTAGGTATCTGCCATATACTGAAGATTTTTGATGTAGATGCTGTACTTTGATCCAAAGTCACAAAAGGAGCATAGAACTGGTTATCATTAGGAGAGATATTGGAACTTGTGTTCTTGTGAATAATGCAGGTAGTTGAAAGTACAATAACAAATATTGGATATAGCAAGATACTTTAATACAGACTGTAGAGAATCACTGGAAGGAAGAATAGTCTTTCTCTTTGCGTCTGTCTAGACACTAAGCCTCTATTCATCAATCCAAACTGTTTGAATATGGGTAATTTACAGTTAGAATAGGACCAGTCATTAAAAAAAAAAAATAATAATATTAAGCATAAGCTTAATATTGCTTTGCAATATTGTATATGCTTTTCTTAAGCAGTGGAAACTACCTTGTATAAAAACTCTGGTTTGGCCCCAAACATAAACGTTTTAAAACTGAAAGTGAGAGCAATTAGTGAGTTGCCTTATCATTGCACTTGAATTCCAGCTGGAAATGCAAAGAGGAGAAACAGAATCGGGTATTGTCCTTATGGTTTTCTAGTTTTTCAGAACTTGCTCCCTCTTGTTTTACTTGAGCCAAATCTCATAACATTTTAGATAACTCCTTTTTCCAGAACTATCAGAATAAATTGTCTCAGGTCCAGTCATTGCAGTATCTCACATCTGATTCTGGGCATCCCGGAATTGTTTCAGAGAATGGCGCAGTAAGAGTTGCCTTAATGTAATCCCTAATAGGCTTCTTTCACAATCCATGATATTTTAAATGAGTCTGAAATTTTCTGTTACCATTAACTCTTTTGGCTGTCTCTGTTTGCCATATAGTTAGTCTATGCCCTCTGGGACTATGATTAAATTACTTTTTTTGGAAAATGCCTGCTGAAAGTATAGCCTGGCTTTTCACAGTGGGGCAGCAAAGCCAGTGCAGCTTGGCTATGCCAGTGGCAGAGCTGTGCTGCTCAGCAAAGCTGTGCCGAGTCTCCTTCCTGTTGATGGGGAAGGCGGGTGCCTGCAGAGACAGATGAGTTCATGTTGTGCAATGTAGAGTGTTTCCTTCTAGAGTATGTGTTCAGAAACAGGGATGTCTAGGCAGGAGGCTTCTTTTTACTCATATTCTAGCTTTATGTTTGAGCCACGCAAGAGTGGGGAGTTTGCTCCTGGGAGAATGTTTTACTGTTTGCTTGCCCAAGTGTCAAAGCTGTTGAGTGGTTAATGAAATGCAGTGTCAGCAGCACCTTTAGGAATGGGAAGTTCAGAAACAATAGTGACTTTGTTGATGCATGTTCTCCTGCTCTCTTCAGCTAAAAAATGCCTCAGCTGAATGATAGCTTTGGGGGAATGAGGTAAGTCCATTTTTTCACATGCCAATTTATTAAAGACTGTGTCTAGTGGAGTCAAACCCATGGGAGCAATGGAGGTTGCCAGAAATTTCATAACCTTGAAACAGAAACACCATGTTTGTCAAGAAACAGTTAATATTAAAATGATGCATTTAGTCTTTGTTTCTCATGGCATACATGTCCTCAAATAAATGAGATTAAGAAAGAGTTAAAAGCAAAATAAGGCATTTGTCCATTAGCACGTGTAACAAAGGGGGAAAAGTTATGCCTTTCTGTTCACCTGTAACCCTATCAAAGAATGCAAGGCAATAATTCATCTCTAGCTGCCACATAAAATATCTCCAGAAAATATAGTGTTAGCTTCCCAGAAAAAGACTAATCTTTAAGATGACAATAAAAGGACAAGGAAGAAAGAGAGAATGGTTGATACATGAGTAATGTGCAATGTATTGTACCTGCTGGATTTAAAAACCAGTTAGATCACAAAAGGAATATATACCAACACCAAGATTTTCAGGAATAGGGAACTAAATGTTGTTTGGATATAAATGTGTGCTAATAACTGCTTTGTGCTCCTGAAAATCAGGCAGGCACCAGAATCTGTATTCAGGAACCAAACTTTCAATTTTCATTATATTTTATCTTAAATCATCATGATCTGCATAATTCTGCACATATGACTGTGTTTGTCTAGTTGCCACTGAGGAGTTGTCAAGAATAATCACTCCTTTGAGTTGAGCACTGTCAGTGGTCTGTTGTTGTGATACTGGGCATTCTGAGTCTCGTAAAAGGAGTGGAACTGCCAGATGAAGCACCTATAACATTGTCTGTTTTAGTGACTGAATGATAATGAAAAGAACAAGAGGAAAAAGAGCCAAGTTGATGTACTGCATATTGCCTGGGTAGCTCTGTGCCAGAATGAAGTTACATTAGGAAAGGCTCTGGGCATATGTATTTGCTCTCAGAAATGTATGTGGTATGAGCAGCTTAGCTAGAAAATATCATGAGTTCTTGGAGTTCAATGTGCCCATTCTGTTTCTTTGGAGGTATCATAGTGGTTTGAGCATATGTTTAACATGGGAGAAGTTTGAGTACTGGTTTCCCACTTCCATGATGTATTGAAAACTCCAGTGCTCATCTGTGTTTCTCCTCATCCTCCTGCCAGTTTGCTTTTCCTTCCCTCTGATAAGTGAAGGCAAAGTGTCACACTTCTGGTGTTAAGTATGTGTTTCACTTTTATTCTTGCTCAAGTTATACTGATATTTGTTCTCGCGCTGTCTGTTGCCAGTTCTGTTGCATGGTTCAGCATATTGTTCTGATTTCTGTCTTCTCATCCTCTTCATTAACGATATATTCCTGAGGTATGTATTTGTGTCCCCTCCGTTCAGCCAACTTGGTGCTTCCTATGCGTCTGAAAATGTTGGCAAGAGTCTCAACAGTAGACGGCTGGCTGTTGCCAAGTTATTTTCTTGAACAGGTTGACCTTATGCTACCAAAATGTATCACACTGGTATGGTATTCAGGCATACATTTAATAATACTTACGTAGGATGAGTATTTACTCCTTAGCTTTATTTGAGATATTTAGTTATTTTATTGAGTATAGTCATTTGCCTCCAACCACGCAAGTATAATGCAATCCAGTGTACTCTTAGGTACAGTGAACAAAGCCAGTTGAAAATATCCATCCAGCCAGATGGATTTTGGAAAAAGGGGTGAAGGTGCATTTTATTTTTCTTTTTTTTTAACTACTTGCACAGAGATTGAGTTTTAGAAACAGCAGAGGTTACTGTGTGTTTGTAGAACTGCACAGGGGCTAGATACTCTTCCTGCAGTCACAGTGGATGGAAAGCACTGAGAAAAGGAATTTGGGAAATGAAACCAATATGTATTTTGCAGGTATTTTTGTGCTCCTTGTTCCCTACAACTTCCCACTTCAGATGGTTCTTTGGGTTTCAGGTTTGGGTTTGGGGTTTCAGATTCTGAAGATGCATTGACTCCTAGGAGTTGTACCTAATGCTCCTTTCTTCACTAAGCATCCGTAGAAATGTTTTGTTTTTAAAGAAAAGTCTAATAATCTTATTGCAGGACTTTGAAAGATAATTGAGTTGTCTACCCTAAACTAATGTTTCTTATTCACCCCTGTTGAAAGAGCACACATCTTTATTCAGCATGAGCTAGTTCTTATGTAAATTGTAGTAAATAATATATGAATGTATATGCCAGCTAATGTAGGACTATACAGTGTTTGGTTTTGAAGAATTGTACATACTTCCCAATGCAAACACTTAAAGGAGGAGGGAAGTGCAGTTAGTATTTCATATCTATGCATTGCAGGAAATAAAAGTTACAGCTCTAGTAAAATTCGTATGCTAGACAACTGTAGAGCTGAAGAGACAGAGAATCCCAGAGGGTTAACTCCTCCTCACCTAAGCAAAGTAAATTATTTGACTTTTTGAAATGTCTTCTGAAATGTAATAAAATCTGAAGGGGGTAAGGATCTTCATCTCATTAATACAGGGTCCCAGAAAATGTCATTTTCTAAGCTGCTTTGGGAAATGGGATTCTTTTCAGATTTCAGCGAATAGTTCGCAGTCACAGTGCATTACTTTAGCAGCACATTTCTCTTCCTTACACATTACATGCAGCACAGTTTAAACAGTAGAGTGAACTTATTTTGGCTTCATTTCTTTATATGAACAGAGAGAATTTTGATTTGCTATATATTTCACTGCTACTAGATTCCCTCTCCATCTTAAATGGTAGTTTATTAAGATTAAGTGCTTTCTTATGTAGATGTATTGAAAGGACCTTTGATTTGGTTTAAATTAAATTTGATTCAATTAAAATGTAAGATAGATTGAAGCACTTTCATGAAGAGAAAATGAAAAAGCCTCTCTGAAAGAGAACCAAAGCTACAATAGACATGGAATCAGAAGATTGCTATCAGGTAGGCAGGTTTTTAAAATTGGATACCAGAAACACTACTTTCAGTGAAAGGTCTAACCTTGTGGTATCTGGGTGGAGTACACAAAGAATGAATCACATGGCTCATACCCTAAGAAATTATCCAGAGTGACTAACTGACTGGGTCAGATCTTGAATTTCCTTGTTAGCATTCAGCACCACTGCTCTGGCACGAAGAAGAAAAGAAAAGAAACATGAAAGGAGAGATTAAAGGAAGGGGACAAGACAAATAAAAAAGAAGGATTTGTGAAAGTGCTATGAACCCACTCCTTTTTTTCTTTGCATTCTCCTCAATCCACATTAAATCCATATATCAGGCTCCTAGGATGTCCTTTGGACAGGGCAGAAGAGGACTTTGTGTTGTCATCTGCGTTGAAGTCTCTGCTGGAGACCTCTGAAGAACTGCCCTTGGTACTGAACCTTTGAATGGTTTCACCCATGTGTTGTGGGATTTATGAGCTGCCGTTAGACTTTAGACTGACCAGAAGCTGTGGGTCTGGAGCCCAGACATTTTGCTAAAACATCTATTTAGTCCTGGAGCTGACGAGCATGGCTTTGGGGAATGTCTTCTGGTCAATATAGAGCAAGTGATGCACCAACTACTCAACATGTTGTGGGGCAGGGCATTTGAGAGGGAGAAAAAGCCTGTTTTTTTTTTTTTTTTTTCCTCACTTTGACGTCCTTTCTGGAGCTGACTATGTTTATACCACTATCATAATATTCCTGTAGAGCCAGCAAGGCCATTCTGGGTCTCATTACAGATGCTATACAAACTGAACCAAGATGGTCCCTGTTTCTGTTTGTAAAGTAAGAGTTGAACAGTAATTAGAAAAAAAGGTGATGAGGGAATAGAATGGAACATTAAAGCATGATAAGGCTCATTTCTGTTTCTCTGCAAGTCACAGAATATGTCCAGCTCTGGCCTCCTAGCAGAGGCCATGTGGCACTGAGACAAAAAGATGAAGAAAAAAGCTGATTGAATCTCACTGTTTCTTAATTAATGGGATTGGGGCTTGAAATTGGTATCCAGTTCTCACAGAAGCACATATGATACAAATTTGAACATCCAAAACTCAGAGGGAGAGAAATATGTCCTCTCTTTACTGTCTGAAAAAAAAAAATTGTCAGGATCAAGCACCCCAGACTGTGCCAGCAGCATGTTATAGCCCAGAGAAAGGACGCGTGCCTCTCTCCCTGACAACTGGCCCTGACTTCCAGCCTGGCGAGAAAGTTTTGTGACGTGAGAGTCCTTACCCACTACTGCAAAGTCACCAATTCGTTCCATGCAGACCAAGTCAGATTTAAGCAGCTTTTGGTCATTTCCAACACAGGCTGAATTTAAATCAGCAGTCTTGAAACAGAAACAGTTTGATTTTATTGCGGACAGCCAGATCTGTTTAACTGTCTGCAAAAATCTTAGAAAAGAGGGTGTTTTTTTCACCTGTTTCTTTTTTGTTCCCCTCATAAATGTACACTTCAAACCTGGAAATGTTTAATGCTTTTACATGCAGTGGCTTTGTGTGTGTGTGTCTATATGTATACACATATACACTTCTTTTTGTTTTTAGCTTAAACCATCACATGGTTTAGTCACAGTGAGCAACTTAACAGTGACTTCGGTTTGGCAATACAATACCAATAGGCCAGCAAAGAAACAGTACATTTCGTATGTTATGTATAAACTGTCTTCTCATTTGCATAACTAAAATTCTTAGAAATATTTAATTTTTTGGGGGACTGTCAAAGTTTAACATATAAATTTTCAGCACTGCTTTAAATATTTTAATTTCTTGTTTCTGAGGGAAAGCCAAAAAAAAAAAATAAACTTTAATGTTAAAACCTTGATTCTAAAAAGTGTTCTATAAGAAAGCCAGCTTCAACATTTTGTCTTAATTCAGTGAATGATATTTAGATGTTTTAGTCTGTTTATTGTGATATTACATACCAAATTACATCTAACCATGTTGACTTAGATTTGACACCTTTTATATTATGCAAGTTCAAATAAATTTATGAAGTTTTTTTTTTTGCTGCAGTGCTTGGTGACAATTAATGAAGGTTTGTCTCTAATTAGGTTGTAAGCACTAGTTTTCTGCCTTTCTTTTAAGAAATACATTTTCTAAACTAAGACAGTTGGATTCTTAGTACAATGGCAAAAGGAAACAAAATAAGATTTTTTTAAAGAAACCATTAGTACGGATATTTGTATATATACAGAGTATTCTTGGAATAAGTGCACAGATGCATGCTGTTCTTAGAAAAACTGATACTATGTTTTCTGAATGTACATTAGGAAGAATAAGTAGACTGTGGAAAAATGTATTAGGTATTATATAGGTCCATAATATATAACATGCATTTCTGTTAATTGATGTAGCCAGTGTACAGTATAATAACTGTTATGTTGCATGCTGTGAAGGCATATTAAAACAATACACAAAAGTCATTTAAATTCTAATAAGTCCTTTAACATAAAGCAACATCTGATCCAAGAGTGTATCTATGATTTTCCTGTCTCAGTGAGACCCATTGTAATTTTTATTTCTGCAATATTAGTAGAAAAGAAATTATGAGTACTGCTAGTGTATGGACTATATTGTGTGTATACATATTGCTTTGTTGTCTGGTAATATAAGTTTATTTTAGGTTAAAGCGGATTGAATAATCTTTGTGCTTTTAATACAAGCATCTAAACAGCAGTTTCTGATAGTACAATGCTGTTAATTACTTTGAAGAGACTTTACTGATTAAAAAAGCAGTTCAGTATGATTCCTTTAAATGGCTGAATACCTACTTGCTCGTGTAATTCAATGCATTTCAAGAATGCGAGATGTCCAAAGCTTTTGACCTCAATAAATGCAGTAACACTGGATAAAGAATTTTTCAATTACTAGAGGCCAAAACTTGGTGGCTAGGATGAAGTCAGATACAGTATCTATGGCACAAACGGAAAAATGGACAGTGAACAATGAGAAAGGTTAATAAACAGGGTAAATACAAAAGGTGTTATTTCCCTCGTATAATCCTCTGCACAATAGTGTATTTTAAAGAACATGATGCCCAGAAGCAGTGATCACAAATTAATCAAATATCACCTGAAAAGCAGAAATAGGGCTAAAAAGAACAAAGCTAATAAAGGTGAGTTTAAAAAACAGCATTGCATGGGAAATGTTTATCTATTCGAATACAGCAATAAAGATGAGTGTTTTAAAAATTGCAGTAAGTTCGTATCTTACAAAGAAATATTGTGATATTTTTGTAGTCCTACTTTTAATCTCCCTTTAGTGTTTTTTTTTTTCCACTGAAAATAAAACAAAAATAGTCCTTTTATAGTAGCACCATAAAGGAAACCTCCTAATCCTTGTCAATGACTGTGTACCCAGTTATTGTATTGGTTCAGAATTTTTGATGAACTCCCTTGCAGCCAGACTTGTCTTGGAGCAAGATAGTCTTGGGTGTCTTGAATCAGGCCTTAGAAAAGCTGTTCTTTCAGTATGAAACAGTGTTATAGACCCTTTGAAAGTTCATCTAATGTATCTGATTTTATACTAAAGAACCATTGCTACTTAGCTGTCACCTCCCGTTTGTCTTGATTGTACCACAGCAAGACTGAAAGTTCAAAGGTGTGCATCAGAATTTAGAGCAGTGGCAATTCTTAGAGCTGAATTTAAGGTAGACCTGCAGCCAGGATTTACAAACACGTTTTCCTGGAGCTCTGTTTTCACACTCATCTAATTATTAGTGATTTAAAATGTCTGTAAAAAGCTCAGTTTGAGAATTATTTGTGCCAGGTGATCTTTCCTGATGTTGATGCCTTTGTGCTTTTACTCATTGGAAAGAATTCTGTTAGCTGGATCAGTTTTAGGCAGACTAAAGATAATTTGTGCTGGAGCCTGAGCCCAATCCAGGTTGTCATTTTCAGAATCTTACTCTGAAAATATAAACTACCTATCCCTATATTTGATTTCACAGAGAGAGGGGGGGGGAAAAAAAAGGTCCATATCTGCTGAGAATGTGTTTGTGTATGCCTTGATAGCAAGCCTGGACAAGAATTTTGCCTACCTTGAACAAACTAGTTTCCAAGCTCTGATACTGGCTTCAGTTTGAAAAGAGGGGAAAAGGTATTTGCCAGTCTCTAATGATGCCTGGCTGCTGTTATCACTTTCCATTGTGTATCTTGTCTTTTCTCCTACAATTTTTTGTTAACTTTTGGATAGGACTATATATTGAGATTATTGACAAAAAATGTCTTCCATGAACACTGAGCAATCCTTCGTTCAAACAAAAAATTACCCTTTTGCTTCTGTGCTGGGGAAAATCCACAAAGCAGGGCTTCTTCTTCACGTACTCCTCCTCCTCCCCCCCCCCCCCCAATTAAAAAAAAAAAAAAAAAAAAGCAATTTCTAGCTGTTTTGTTCGTCCTTTCTCTGATGGACCAGTGGAGCTTTTATGCTTTATGCTGCCCTGCTGATATGCAAGCTGCCAAGCATTACCACCTCTGTCTCTAAAAAAGAGCTGATATCACATGTGAAGGGGAGCAGGCAAGTGGTTTCTACCCAGCGAGCAGAAGAATGGGAAAGGGATCACCATGGCAGCAGTGTTATTAAGTGCAAAGACTCTTTTCAATCATTTTCATTATATACCAACTACCCAACAGTATTCTTTTCCCCTAAAGGTGGAAACTGTACTGCAAGCTGGCTGCAGGGCACAGATGCCAGGTTCAGAAATGCATTACAGATTTAGCTTTGAACCCAATAAAAATGCGATCTTGTAAGATCTCTGCTACAGGCTTTAGGCTGGTGCAATGAAGGATGTGCACCCAGTTTATGGGACTGGTGTCAGTTCACATTTCTTCTGGATTGTCTTCCCAATTCAGAGGAAAAAGGAGGTGTGTGGGTTTGTTTGTTTGGTTTGTTTTTTGTTGTGTGTATGTGTAGGGTTATTTTTTGTTGTTGTTGTTGTTTTTCTTTTTTGTTTGTTTTTTCATTCTTTTTTGTTTGTTTTTATTTTGTTTTTCTCCTTGTCAAGAGACTATCAGTGCCTCTTCTTTCAATGAGACACAACAGGGAGTAAGCTCATGGGTGAGACACCTTAGGAGCTAGCTACATGAAATGCACTTATGTTTCTCATAAAGTCCTGGAACTGCGATAGGTTTGAGATAATTACACTACTATTATGCTTGATTGCTTAAATATACTTTAAGAATTCATAAACAAGCATAGACTGTTCATGAAATAATAATGAAATAAACATGGAAGATGCATATTTCAATTTCAAATTTAGATGAGGTGCCTTTGAGTTCAGTTCATCATTAATTTGGCTAGAATACTGTATATGTAATTTGGCTAATTAGATGCAACATACTCCTCTGTACATTTTGGCCTACTCTATACACATTGCATGAATGTTACTCACACTCTCCCCTCTTCTCCATGTATCATTGTATATTTCAGGAAAACTCTGCTGTGTGTGTGCATGTGTCTGATATGCTGCTGTTTCTTAATTACTCTTGAGGATTTTATTGGCTCAGAATTTAGACTGAACCAACTGTGCAACCTGAAGAGTGTATGCTACAAAATCTAAACGAAAGTGATTGATCTCATCCTATCCATACTGTCAAAGCCTATGCCAAAATGCAAAACAATAGGCTGTTTGGCTCCATTTCTCAGTGTGGCTTTTGCTCGTTAATGAACTTCTTCATTTTAGTTCTAATAATAAGAGAGTAACCGCAGCAAGGTTGTTGACTGCGTTGTCTACCTTCTCATCTCCTGTAGTTGTCTCCTAAACAGATTCTACATCTTCCTCTACTTCTTGGTTTCTTCTATAGTAGTGTGTGCAATGAGTTATTGCTGGAATTTAATTTTGACACTGCTCTTTAAACTAGGGGAGTTACTCTTCCCTAGACTTAGTCAGGGAATATACAATGCTTTCTGTTCTGCTATGAATGCTGCATCTTCTGCCTAATACAGAGATTTAAGCTAAGCTGTTCTTTCTACTTCATTAGAGAAGGTGGCACCATTTTGATCAAAAAGGGCAGCAAGTTGCATAGTAACAGTATCACAAGGAAGATGCTCAACACTGATCGATGAAAAACAGAATTTGGCATTTCAGTGTAAGTAGTTTTAATACATGAACTGACACAGCTAGAAAGAGAAAATATTCTGTTACTATTTAAAAATAAACATTAACTCTCAATACCAACGTAAATATTCCTTTTTATTTCAAGGAAGGAACAATTGCAGTTAACTGAGTCTGATAACTCTTGATAAATGTTGTTTGTTTAAACAGTAACTGTATTGTCCAAAGAAAATAAATAAGAGAAGTTTCTCAGTGAAACAACTGAAATTTACCTGCTGCTCTAACAAGCTTCCTGCATGATGGTGAGCAGAACAGAGCAACTTACTGGTTGAAATTTCCTATAAAAATCATGGCAATGGGATAAGCAGGTATCTATCACTAGTAAGGTATTTAAGTAACTCAGCATACTTTGCTTCTGTCAGAAGCATAAGGTGTGGACCTCACCTAGGGATTCTTTAGAATTACCAGTCCTTGAGAACAAAAATTACAGCCAATTTTCCTTTCATCTCTTTTTTCCCATTTATATTTCAAGGTCATTATCCTCCCTGTAAAATCAGGACCCCTCCCTACAGCAATATGCTAAGATTGCTCTTATTTTCTTGGAAGTAATGCTATGAAATTACCTATGGTCTTCTGGTAATCTACACAGTCATGTGGATGAAATCATATTTTTCCTAGATGGATTGCTATCCATCAATAGGCTGTTTTTCTGCCATGTTGCAGAAGATTTACTGAAAACTCTGCACAAAAAGTTTTAATGTGCAATAAACTCAGTATTCATTTTTAATGTATTTTCATGTATTTATGTACAATAACGCTTTGTGTAGTAATTAAGTATCTAGGATGACTTTGTCATGTAAGTACTAAGATCTTTGAAAGAAGTTATTGCAGGATTAAAAAATGGGAAAAAAGAGAACAAGACTATCCAACTTTAATTTTCTATTTTAATAGAACAATTACATCTAGGTTTCCAGCCTCTTGATCAAAACAAACAGGTTGGTGCCAGTATTCACCTGGCAAATGTTCATATTACAATTACAAAATGCTAGAGAAAGCGCTCCTCTTGTTAGCAGTAGAACAAAGAGTCCTATTAGAATATGGAAAACATTATCCTCTGTACAATGCATTCTGCATCTCTAAACTTCCAGAGTTTTTAAAGGCTTTTTTTCTCCTTCCCAATTTCAGAAACAGTATATATATTCTTATGAATAAAAGGGTAATCGTGTTAACAGTGGTCACGAAGCTATGTATAACACCAAACAGCATGAAATTCTTGTAACAGGAAAGGTTAATGAAGGCAAAGAGAAATGGAGTTATTTACTTAGTGTCACACAGCTAAGTTTATGACAGAGAAAGAAGTTGAAATAAGAGTACTTAATTTCCTGCCAAATATCTTAATCACAGGATTATCTCTTTTCTTTTGGGAAGTGAAACAGCACATGTTGAATTAACATTTTTAGGTATTGAGTTATAGGCCATTAGACACAAAACAGTCCTTATTTTGAAAGAACAAGACTAAAAGCACTCAGGCAGTTCTTTTGCATCCTCAATGAGACACAGCCTAATACCAAAACATACAATTGACACAGAACTTGTTTGGACATAAATATGCAAACCCAATTCTTTTGATTTTCTGCCCATCAGGAACTGCATGTCAGCCTCCATTCAAAAAACTCCCCAAGACTTTGCAGAAAGGCTACTTAATCACTTTTTTTTTGTGGGCAACAGAGCTGAGCTCTGCTGAGTGAAAATCGATTGCATTTTGTTGCCTTATTATTTCTGTATTTATAATCCATGTCATGGATTGAAATTGATAATTTCCATTACTTGGTGTGTATATATACACATTCTCTCTCTCTCTTACACACACACATCCTATTTTTATCTCACTTCTTGTTCTGAGGTCTCTCACTTCTTGCAGGTAGCAAGGTGCAAATGGATTTTCTGATGGCCTAATTACCTCTTTTTTTTTTTTTTTTGGTCTTCCAATATCTTACCAACCTGCCTATTGCAGGAAATTGCTGTGAATGGAAATTAGTGCGATTCCATGTATACAATCTTTTGCCTGTTCAGGCAAAAGGAAGGTATGCTGGCTTCTTTTTAACATCCTGACCCTGCAAATTTAGGGACAAAAGAGTCTCAGAATAACTGAACCAGAGAGGTGGGAGATGAGGGGGTGTTAAACAAGGTGAAAGTAGCTTCCCGTGCTATTTTACATGTTGTTTTTCATGTTGGCCTTTCCCAATTTCTACTTTAAAATAGTGGACGTGTGTCCCGGAAGTGGTTTTATGGTTGGTTTTTGCTGTGCCTCTCCTAAAGAAATCTCCCTCCCTCCTGCAAATTTTAAGACTCTATTTCTGTTTTCCAGGCCCTTTGTAATGCATAAATAGTGGTCTATAGTGGCTCAGGTTGAAAAATGCCGTATAAGCAGATTATAGTTGCTGTGTTCTTACTACTTTAGATAACTTATTATTTGAATAGGCTTAGTAGATTTTAAAGTTTTCTCTTTCAGATTTTTGCTTTCACTCTAAGCCAATATCTATTTTTTAAAAGTGAGTTTACAGATACAGTTAGGCAGTTCCAGGGTACCCTTGGCTTACCTCACATTTGGCAAGCCATCAAAAAAAATTGAAAGGTTTCCAGCAATGACATACCTTTATATGCCTGCTCCTATAAAAATGTAATTAAAATGTTTAATAAGGTTAGGCTTTTGCTCAAAGCATTCTGAGTTTCTTTGACTTACCACATCTCCACAGTAAGTAAATGTTGGGTGTCCTCATCATATTCATTGTACAGATTCAATGTAAATACATCTTGAATGATTGATCAGAGGTAATCTACACTCTTCAAACATATAATTTTATAGCTATAGTTCTGCAGCATGCACATGTGTATGTCAGTACACATTTAGGTATCTGTAGATAGCATGCACCTGTGCTTTTCTACATGTAGTCTGAATGCCCATGTGATTGTGTATCTGGATGCACTGGATACACCCCAAATTTCTGCCTCGTAACAGACTCTTTCAGGTCGCTCTTTAAAACATTTGCATGCCAAAGAGATGTCATCTTTCTTCATCCAAATGAGGGATTTCGCTGTCTAAAGATAATATTGAATATTAAGTCAGGGACCAAATTAATACACAGTGTTTTCCAATGCACCAAATCTTTAGCTTGAGCTTTTCCGCACTGGCAGCAGAGATTTCTGACAGCCTTTTCTGGGTGTAGCAGGTTTGGAGAGAAGGTGCTTTCTTCTTTTTATACCTCAATATAAAGAGATTACTTTGAGTCCTTGCTTCACAACCAGGCATGTTGAGAAGAGAATACTGAAAAAGGCCATTTTCCCAAAGGTTCCAGTTTCAACATGAATGGCCCACTGTGGCTCTGGATGAACGTCAGATCAACCATACCAAAATCAGCATAAGAAGATTTCTCAGTGGCACTGGTTTTGTAAATTCAAGAGTGCAGAACACAAAGTGAACACAAAAGAGTAGCTGAAAGGTTTTGTGGGCTACGTGTTTCAGGAGCTTCTGCCAAACTGTCTAGCCAGCACTGTAGCAGGAAATTCCGTTCTCTAAAAACTCACTCAGATTTCAATGATGTTAAAGCTGTCATGTATGCTTACCATGTCATTTGGTATCCCAAGCAAAGCGATAGTAAAGTCAGACTCCCACACGTGTGCACACACAGAGAAAAAGTACGTACCATTTTCCGTTCTGGTGCACTCCTCCTTTGGATATATTTATGCTAATTTAAATTGTTTGTTTGTTTGTTTGATACTATTATTTTCCTCCTTATATGGAGACATGCAATTATTTTTAAACACCTGCCACAGAGACATGGTGCAGTCTCACTCACTTTTTCTTAGTTACCAGTGCACAGTCAGAACAGTCTGAATTTCTTGTGTTAAGCAAGGCTTAATTGAGTAATGCAGTCATTTCAAACTTTTGGTGATAAAGCATTCTCAATTCATCTTCCTTTACTTGCTTCTTGAAAAAGGCTACATTGCCATGGCTGGAAACTCTGGGCGTTGTGATGAGCAGTCTCTCTATTTACTTTCCTTTGGAGCCTTTTGTATCTTTAGTCTACTTTGAAAACACAACTGTCACCCCTCTAATTGGTTTAACAAATAATTGTGCAAAAGGAAGCTGACAGAACTCATTTGGACCTTTTCCATAAAAGATGCAAACTGGCAATCTTTGCTTAAACATTGTGTTATTCCATGAATATTCTTAATCTTGGCCTTTATTGCACTTTAAATGTTAAAATGAGAGGGTCTAACTTTAACTGAAACAATTCTCATGGAGAAGTGAAAATTAAGTCTATGTCAAGGTTAGTCAAATTGGTTTATAAAATTTTGTGTGGCTTGTAAGATAGTTCAGGTTCTGTGTGGTTATTAATCACGGGGTTTCTTTATCTGGATCATGGATGAACAATTCCAGACATATATATAATATATAGTAAATATGTAATGTGTTCTTGGTAGATAAAATTTAACAAATGCATGTAGTGCTTGCACTGCTTTGTCCATTTTCCTAGCAGTTTTAGGAGGATATATTGTCAATTGTTGTAGAAATATCTGAGTCTCTCACATGAGATTCATAGCTGCAGTGAAGTCCATGTTCTCACTTAGCACTTACAATGGAAATTGAGTATTGCAGAGGTCTTGCAATGTCTTTTTACAGAGGCATGAATTTTCATCCTGTGTCTAGTTCATGTAATGGTGTAAGCAAAGATTAATTTGACGTATCAGAAGTGGAAAAGATAGCTACATTTAAGGCTATAATCTTCTCTTATAACACATTAATGACAGTTTTATATCTCTGTCAAAAGGAAAATGTACCTCTTAATACTCTTACTAGTGGAGTATATTTTATTTATTTTATTAGGAAGACAAAGAGCACAAGATGTGAATTGGTATTTCAGCCAATTGTCTTAAAATCACATAGAGTAAGGGTATAATTGTTACCTTCAAAAAGCTAGCTGGAATTCTTAATGATGCCTAAGGGTTGTGGTGCCACTTGAAGCAATTACAGTTGTCTCTCACTGCTGTCCTTTAGCATCGGTGTAGCAAGAGGCCTAACTACAAAAGTCAGAAAAATATCAGCACATTAAATAGACTATTTCTTCAGTTGTAACAACCAGGGATTTAACTGCTGTATTTACAAGACATTGGGACTCCAAGGCCAAAGCAAATAACCACAGGCTTTCATTTCCTTGTTGAAAATCCTTGGTTTTCTGTATTAGCTCTACTTCTTACAATGGGTGGTAAAGGTAGAATGGCAAGATAAAATCACTTGTTAAAAAATATTTACTTAGCACCTTAATGAATCAATCCATATTTGAATATTTTAGAATATGTACTTTTTGAGACGATTAATCCCAAATTGTCTTTGAGGTTTTTGAGAAGATTGAAGGCAATTTCTCTTATTTTTGAATGAAATTTTGAATAATAATAATAATGGCTGGCTGGAAGACGTCAGTTCCAAGATGGACAGAAACCTGATACTGTGAAATCAGTTTCATTTTCATTGTAATGAAAAGAAGGCCTTTTGAAAGGTTTTACAAAAATATATGAGCAAGTAACCTGCTGCACTTCAAAGTTCCTAAGGGCTTAGGGCGTTCATTTGGCATGAACCAGATGCAAGCTGCTGAAAGAAGTAGAGCAGTGATTTGAATCTGGGTTTTGTGCATCCTGGATGAGCGTTTTTAGCTTTAAAAAGTATATTGGTCTCCCTTCCTCCCCTGAGGTTGTCATCTGCTTAATAAAAGTATTTTTCTGCATGCTGAGTATAAGTAATTAAAGAAGTAATGGTTTCTTGTTGTCCTTCAGTAAAAGTAAAATAAGCTTTCAAACTGAAATGCCTTTAGATGGAGGATTTGGGGGTTGCCCACTCTTTGAGGGCTTTTCAAACTTAGTTTGTTTAGGAGGCTATAACTGCAGCCCTGCCATGTTATAGACTTGTTCATTATAATGGAGCATATGGAGCTCTGTAACAATACACTGGCTTTGCTGAGGAGATACCAATTCCTGTTAGCTCCTTCGGCTTCCTCAGAAAATCTCTCTGAGCTAAATGTTCGCAGGTGGTGGCGGTAACTCAGAAATGTGATGAGTTAGGTTGTTGGGTTGTGTTTGTGTGTGTTTTTCCCTTTCTTTGTGGTACTGCCTTATGTGAGAGAAGATGGTTCCAGCAATATGTCTGTTGTAAATATACGTTTTAAAATCCTTCATCTTGTTTGGTCCCTTTCAAAAAGATGGAAAGTGGTCAGTAGAACACTTGATTGAATTTTACGCTTTCTAGTCCTAAAGCTTTCCTCAGGCTGCATTATAATTTCTTAAGTGGAATAGTTCAGTGGTTGATTATACTACCAGTTTTGCAGTGCATAACTTATAACAGAGAAAATCTATTATATGGCTGGAGAAATTCATATGGGAATGGCCCTTAGCTGCTATGTCACAGCTATGCCACATCAGTTAATATTAAACTCCTAGTAGTTTTGTATTTTGTATATAAAGTGCTGATAGTAGAGAAATGCTAAGTTTCAAGTGGTGGGTTTTGTTTTTTTTGGTTGTTTTTTTGGTTTTGGATTTTGGTTTGATCAGACCTCTAATCACCTTCATGGTCCTCCTCTGGACTTGCTCCAACAGGTCCACATCTGTCTTATGCTCGGGGCCCCTGAGCTGAACACAGTGTTCCAGGTAGAGTCTTGCAAGAGTGAACTAGAGGGGCAGAAACACCTCCCTTGACCTGCTAGCTACACTTAACATAAGTGATTTAGAAGAGATTGAAAACTAAGCAAGTATAGGGTAGCAAATATGGCAGGAGAACAGGGTGCAGAAATAAGATGTCATTTGGAAAAGAGCTAGGGCACGTGAATGGCAGAGCTCAAATAGACTTGGGCATCCTGACAGTCACACTAACATCCTGTCCCTTCACTGCATTGCTTCTGAAAATATCCTGTCCTGAAAAATGGCTGTAGGTGCATACTGAAGTAACCTGTGCCAAGCTAGATGTTTCATTTCATTTTCATTTATAATTCAGGAAACACGTTTTGCAGAAAAATGTCTCAGTGATGGTAATACTCATTACAAGCACTGTGTGTTGTAGGATTCTCATTCTGGGCAGAGAAATACTGTTCTTGCAATGTGGATCTTTATTCCAGTAAGCCACTAACTTAAGTCAAGCTCTGAATTGAATATTTGTCATTACAAACATGTTCACAAATGGAAGAGGCCAGGTAAATAGAAAAGACATTTCCTTTGTGCAGGATAGGTGATGCCAGTGCAGTGTAAATACTCAGCATTCTTTCTCAGATATGTTATTCTGACTATAGTGACACCTGCTGAGATTGTATTGGATTCTTATTTTACAATATCCTTTTTCTGAATTAAGTACGTATTTGTAATAAGTCAACCATGGCCGTTGTTTGTAAGCAACCTATCCTGTACAATTCTGACCAAGTGAATTAATGACAATTAATTTCCATTTTTGATATTTAGGAGACAGAATGATAGTTGGGCAGCAGTATCTCTGTCTTTATGAATAGTCTCTTGAGATTCTTAATGTCCAAGGAAATAAAAAAGCAGATAGGAAGAGCACACTGTCACATGCTATCTGAAAAATGGTGGCTTGTAATTGTGTGCCTTTCTCAGGAAGGAAAACTGTAGTACGGGATATCAGGAGAAGAGTTTAAAGCAATAATCCCATGAGCTGGAAAATAAGTGTGATGTTACACAACATGAAAAGGCTTTCCTTTTAGATAATGGTTGTATTAATATTTGCTAATGATGCTGTCCTCTTACAGGTGACCTCTGCTTAGCCAGATATTTTAGATATTTTAAGCTTTCACATACAAAAATAGATTATTAGTTGATTAATTAAATGTTTATTTTTGTTTGTTTTCTTATCAGAAGATAGTTCCGTTTGCAGAGTTAATTGTTGCTGATTCAAAATAGCTATGGAGTTTTAAATGGGGCAGTTGCTACCTAATAAGTCCAAAATGTGACCTGTTCTGGCACAACTGGCTTTTGGAAGAGGATGTGCTGCTGCAGAGCCAGCCAACAAATGGGGCCGTGACAGGATTGCTCTACCTGGGACACAGCCAGGACAGCAAAAGGAGGAGAGTCGTGTTGGGCTGGGCTGTGTTAGGAATGCTAACACAGGAGGGAATGGAAGGGGCTTGGAACGGGAGGAAAATCGATAAGGAACAAAGCCTTACTGCTGAGCTTTAAAGAGATGCAGAAATAATAGAAAGTGACAATACAAGGTAATGAAAAGGACTATATATACTCATGTATGTATGTGTATATATATATATATATATATACATACACACACCGTTGTAAAAAGCCTCATTAAAGATGCTGGAATTTATTGTCATGCTGCCACTAAAAAGCACACTTAAAATTCAAAATGGTCTTTTTGCCAGCAGAAATTAACTGTTTTCTAGAACAATCACACCATGCTTTTGTGTTTAGTATTTACAAGGCTGAATGATGCTGCAAAAAAAAACCAACAACATTTTAGCCTTTTACTTCCTGGATGGTTGGTCTAAAATCATTGCTGGTTTTCTACTTTCATTTTAGTTTTGTTTGGGTAAATATGAAGTGAAAGGTTTGCTTTGTAAATGCTAGTCTCCACATATGCAGCTCACAAACTCTTTCATGCTATTGCCCATCAAGATGTCTAAAACTGGAAAAATATTAGCATCATCAAGTGAGACAACTGATGGGTCATGCAGGGTTGGTTCCTCTTGGGACACCTTCTTTCCAGTCATCAGAGAGGATTCTGCGTTCACCTCTTATTCTCATAAACATTACATGCCCTTCTAATTCTCTATCTTGTGGAAAGTTTTGCTTACAAAGTGTCCAGAAATATGTTTGTCTGAATAGCAATAATATACACAAACCCATGTGGAAATGCAGATTTATTTCTCATGACTCAACTGAGCCATGAAATTAAGTGGATTCTTATTTATTTTTACAGTCAAGAATGAAAGAGAGATATGAGTCCTTCCCTGGGAAGGAGGAGGAGGTATAAGGAGAACTCGTTGGAACAAACAATAGGGTTAGGCTGATGTTCTTTCAGGTTCATATTTAAACTAAAAATAATGCTCAAGAAACCAAGTCCACTGTGTGACTGTTGTGTTAGACAGAATTGTGTGGCATCTATTTTACTCATAAATAGTAAACTATTCCAGTAACATTGTGAGTTTAAGTTTAATGCATACATTCAAATAATAGTATATTACCCCCAAATTTTTAGATGTTTTGAGTTTTGTAGAGCTTT
Organism: Cygnus atratus; assembly: GCF_013377495.2. Lineage (NCBI taxonomy): Eukaryota > Metazoa > Chordata > Aves > Anseriformes > Anatidae > Cygnus > Cygnus atratus. Next base: position 8,773,102 of record NC_066371.1, read on the forward strand.
TTTTTAAAAATAAAAAATTAAAAAAAAAAAAAGAATACTGTACATTCGTATATTTTTGTGTGTGCTTATTTCTAGACAGGCATATTTCCTAGTTTATTGACAAGGTATTCTTTTTCATCAGCCTCTAATATGCTGACACATATGTATCTCTTGCTCTATGCACCAGCTGAGTTGTTCTATCTAAATGTAAAGAGTTTTTCTGGCTAGAATACAGTGTACAGGATGAGCTAAGTCTCTTGGGTCTTGCTCACAATCATAAGCTGACACTGATAGCATTTTGCAGATGGTGCTTGGATGGACAAAAGAAGTGAACATATACAGATCTAATGAACGTGCTGAATTGGTTTCTGTTCAGCATTTCTCACTGGACTACCAGGGAAAGGAAATTAAATCAACTCACGACAGCTATCTTGCACATCTCACCTGGGAAGGTATGCATAAGGTAGGACAGGCACTGCTTAACATTAATCAGCCTCCTGAAGTCATTACATTCATGAGGAAATGTAATTCACATGTGATTACTTTTTAATTTACTCTGTAATCACATTCCAAGTGAACAGGGCGAGATTAAAATGAAATTTAAAAGTCAAATACTGCTTTGTATTAAGAATTCACAATTTTTATATGCACTTAGGTTAATAAAGATTTTACAATAACCATTTGTGACTGAACGTATAATTTTTTGAGAGAAGCTGGTGCCAAACTTTGGATAAAATGTATTTGATTTTTGTCCAAGCATTGCAGTGTACCCTAGGAGTTTCAGGACCATGTTTCATACAGTATTTTTATCTTGTTTAAACTTTCTTTGTTTTAAATTGTACAACAAAACAAAATGGCCATATCCCAGATCTCACTTTGCATGAATGCCTTTTTTTAACTTTGATTTTTGCTTTGCCTCTGAGGTAAATTGTTATGTCCATCATCAGAAAAGGTAAGCAAGACTTCATAAAAACAGAACTGAGTTTATACGTGAGAAATATGAACATACAATTATCTGATGGTTCCTCAACAGTTCCTTAAACTTTTGGACTGATCCTAATTTCAGTGAAACAATTATGAAATTTGTGTATGTCATAAATGGAGTCAGAAGGTCTTCAGAATAACTAAAACCCTTGGAATAATCTAAACTTTTTGGTCTGTCTTGAGTCGATGCTTATCGTTTTCATTTCTACAGCACTGTAGTTAATGCGATGTGGTCAGAAGATAGCTGGTTGTTTAGTGTTTATCTGAGCAAGCTAGAGGGATGTCTGGGGTAAATGAAAACCCATTTACCTTGGTTTTGTTTAAAAGCCAGAGTGCTTTCATGTAACATTAAGATTATTCATTTGTTGATGCAAATCTAGCCCTCTACTCCAGACCGCTCCAATTATGGGATGAGTGACCTTGTTACGCTTCTGCAGTGTGTGCAGAACGTTATGGTGTGCCCCAAAGAGCCCAGATCTCATTTCCTTTGCATGGCATAGGGACTATGTCAGCAATAAAGAGAGGACAGAAATCATGAATTCGCATCTATATTCTCACTGAGCTGAGGACTGAGAGACAGAGCTCACGCTGGCTATGGCTGTGGATTTGCTCATTTTGAGGTTTTGGGTCCAGCAAGTTGAGGGGGCGTGCTCCTTTGAGTTGGACTATTCAAACTGTGGTGAGAGGTGACTTGGAAGGGTGCTTAGTCTGGGAAGAGGATTGAAAAATTTTATTTCATTTTATTTTTTTTTCTGGTTGTGTCCCCTAAAAGAATGAGAACAATTTTTTCTTTTCTTCACAGTTGGTTCTGTGAAAGTGATGATTTGATACATATGTTCTCACTGATCTCTTGGCAATGAAACACTGCACATTAAAAAAGGTAGCATCCACCTACATACAAATACATGTGGTACAGGGTTTTGGTTCATTTTCTTCTACTTATGGCATAATTCTCCCTGCACTCTTTATTTCTGCATAGAGAGAAAGGCAGATTATGAATTAAACTGGAGGAATTTCTAGAACACACGATACTGTTGCCCCCAGCCTTCATGGAGCAAACAAATAATATTTTTCTGGAAGAGTTCTCAGATTTCTAACCTGCCAAAGGCCTTGTGTCCCTTGATTTGCTTGGTAGCATCTTGTGGAGTGAGAAAACTACCAGGTAAACGTCATTCTTGTTAGTGTAGTCCTAGTCCTAATCTTCAGAAGTCACTGACTCTCTTAGAGCATCACTCATTCCACTGTGCAGTTTGGATGCCCAGTATCATGTTTGACCGTGGCTTACATATTTTTGCCTTCACATGTGCTGCTTATGAGGGAGGTGTCAGAGTAACTACAGGTACTGTTTTCCCTTTGATCTTTTAGTAGGAGGGAAACTAGTCTGAATCTGAAGATCTCTGCACCCTTCTGCTTGCTGCTCACTACTGGTTTGGGGAGTTCTGATCCTGGAGTTTGGGACAGACCTTCATAAATTAGGCTCTGCAGCTAAACATGTAAAATGTAAATGTAGGTTTTATCTTGTGATGTATTTTAATTCTTGACAAGCAACAATATAAAATAGAGCTTTTGGTAATATTTTTAATTGACTAACAAAAACCTAGTTTTCCATTTTGAAGGCCCATGATGTAATGTGGTCAACCAGGTAGCTGAGAACTGGTTTAAATTAAGATCTCAGTCTGCTAAAATGCAAAATTACATTTCAGAAATCCTGTAGAAAAAAAGGGAACTGCAATGGTTCAGAAAGAACCGTGGTTGCATTGACTCTTCTTGGATTCCTTGTCTTCAACTCTTTTATGTCTGATATCATGAAGTTATGGTAGACAAGCCTTCAGGTCAACTTCTACCCCTAACCTCCTTGAGAAGTGTTACCTTCAGAACAGAGATTGTCAGTTTAAATCATACCCTTTGTTGCATAACAGGCATTATTCCTTGCTGACTGTATGCGTGACAATGCTATCACAATGTATTACAAGCTTCAGTACTGAAAAACTTCAGTCAAAGGACAAGTAGAGGCGTTATATATTTCTGAAGCAGGTAACCTTCATAAATAAGGGCACTGAGCTTGCTGTTGCTAAATTACTTCTAAAATATGGTGAGATATTTGGAATTAAGTTTCCTATGTACTTGATCTGTGCCCAGCTCTTTGTATGGGTTTATGGACCATGAATAATGAAAGGGACTTTGTACATTAACATCTGGAAAGTCATAAAAGGATACTTATCTCTACCCAGGTCAACAAACCTACAAAGTGCTGTAGACCTTGTTGGAGCTGCAATAGTAGCAGAGGAGGTGAGCTTAATTGATAAAACTCTCCAGAGTATCTTTTGAGCTATGTTGCTTCTCAGATTATTAAAATTACAATAATAATCAAGATAGTTATTTTTAGGATTTTTTTCTTTTGTTTTGTTTTCAAGGACTGGATGAAGCACAGGTCATTTTCTGCCGGTCAGGACAGCCTCTCAGCAGATGAAGGTTGGGTGTGGGACAGGCCGGAAGTTTAATAGTTGTTTTGTTCATCCTTCCTAGAAAAAGAGGTGGAAAACTTTGAGCAGTGCCCAATGCTATGTAAGAATTGGGAAGGAAAAAAAAAAAAAAAGCTTTTACACACAAAATTAATTCTGTAATTCTAGTCAAAATGCAATTTGAAGTTGCGTAGTGTGCCAGGATCACCTTCCCAGATATTATATAAATTACTATAGGAATTAAGAACAAGAAGGTCCAGTCAGGGCCCCATGTCTTTATTCCAAATCTTGTTCCTGAGAATGACTCTTCAACATAACCTTTCTTTGCAGTGAGATCCTACCTCTGTATTATCTTGGAGGGAAAAACAGTCACCTACTGAATCACTGGGGTTGAATCACATTACTAGTGTTTTGCCAACCCTGGTACCACTGAGCTGGAAACATGTCTTGGGATTTCTCCCATTCCTACATATCCATTTCATTGCAAAGTGGAATAAGATTTTTTTTTCCCCCTCAGATTGCTGAGAAATAGATATCTAGAATTGAAAGAGTTTGGAAATATTAACAGTCTGGTAATTCTGGGGGACATACCAGCAGTTTGCAAGATTATAGCGTGTTTTGTTTTGATGAATTTGGAGCATTCTGCTAACAGTGGAGCTGCTGATATGATCTTTTCCAAAGCCTATCACTTTCTCAGGCACCACATCAGTGAGGCCAGTGCTACAGTGCCATGCTCAGCTCTGGTTCTCACAGGATGACGAAAAATATTGAGACTGCAGAAAAGAACAGTGACAGTGAGTCAAGAAATTTAAAAAATGCCTAAGAGTGGAGAAGCTGTAGTTCAGCCTGGTGATTTAATCAAAAAGAAGGCTAAGAAAGACCATGGCTACTGGGTGTAAACACTATCATGAGGAGAAAATAGTGGGTGCTAATGGGCTTCTTAGACTAACAGAATAAGGCAAAACATTTACTGGAATGGAAACCAGAGGACCAGCTTCACTTTTTTTTTTTTTTTTTTACACGCAAATAACTTATCTGCTTAAAATAGTCAATGAAAAAAGCTACTGTGCTTGGCGTGCACAGCTGTAGGAGAATATTCTATTTGACAAGTTAAAAATAAATCATTTTGGTTTTTGTTCCAGAATAACATTTTCTTCTGAAATCAGGCTGATCTAATTAAACAAGTTCTATGCAGCATCCCAACCTGGAAAATATTTATTATAGATTCAAGGGATGATTCTGGTTAACCTGGAATAAAGATATGGTGTCATATCAGACAGTTTGGCTGGTGTGGGTTTTTGTTTGTTTGATTGATTTAAATTTAAATAAACAAAACTTTAAAAAACAAAATGAAAACATTTTTCGTTGTTCGTTGTTGTTTCGTTGTGAAGTGATAGGTTTTCTTTTTTTTTTTCCTCCCACTGCTTAACCAGTGCTCTAAAAAAGCAACTATTTGACAGCTCTAGACCACCCTTTCCTCTTTATTTTCACTGAGGAAAAAACATCAGAGCAGGAGATGAATATGAATATCAAAATTTTCTCTATGACTGTCTTTGTCATTTATAAGCAAAATGCTGAAATGTTGTCTTCCTGTTTCCTTTGGCCTGCCCTGGCTGTGCCAGCTGGGTTGTGCTCTTTCCAGTGAGATTAAGTAACCGCATTTCTTTTGCGGCAGAACACAATATTCTCTAATAAAGCACATCTGGTGTAGCTGAAGGATCAGTTATAAGCTAACCTAAATATCGGTTAGAAGTGCTCCTGAAGGGACACTTCTTCCTTTGGTCCTTTTGATCTTCTTGAAGTCCTTAGAAATGGCAGCCTCACTATATAAATAGTTCTCACTCCTAATAAACAATTCTGCCTTGTGGATGCAGGAGTGAATAGAGTTTACTAAGTCAGTCTTAAGTGAGACTGTTTTGTGTTTACCTTTCATTAGGTCAGTGTCAGAGGTAAACTCTTTCACAGAAATTCTTTTCTTTAAGGAAACAGTCACAGGTAAATGTCAGCTGATTTAAATTTTTATTTTTTTTTTTTTAACGAAAAACTCTCTCAATGTAGTTAAATTTAATTAACCCGAATCTGCTTTGAAAGAGTGCTTTCAGTGATTACTCAGTAATTTGGCAAGGTGTCCCTAGCAATAGGTCTCTCCCAGTAGTGTGACATTGCTGAATCTGATCAGATTTATGTGCAGCCTGGTTATATAGGCACTGGAACAGAGAGGGAAGCAAAGTTGCGCTGCTCAGCAAAACTGTCCAGAACTAGGAAACAAAAGCAAAAGTGATTGATAGTGTGAAGATTTTCACAAATTATACCAAAATTAAAACATTAAGCTAATGACTTTAAAGAAAATTATGTTGTCATGTGCAATTTGTTCAGCAGAGAGAAAGCAAATGTGGTTTTACTAGTAACACAAAAGACAGCGAAATCAAATTGAGCAAAGGAACCTTATTTCTTTCCTCCTCTCTCTGTCTCCCTCTCCCTGGAGCTTCAAAATTGAGTGGCTGTCAGAATTTTTCATTTGTTTGACCTGTCACAGGAAAGGTCAGCACTGATCAGTGACTATACTTTTTAACAGATGGAGGGCTGTAATTGAGAATAATTCCTCTGCAATTTGGTAGGCAGGGGTTGTTTCAAACTGGCTTTCAAACGCACTGCCAGGATGGGAATGTTAGAAACTCTGTAACTGTATCAGGTTTTATTCACAGGGCTGCAGATTTCTGTTTGGTTTTACTTCTGATTTACTTTTCCCTTAATGAAACACTTGCAGAATGGAAGCACTCACATTTTAAATGGTAGTATTTCTTCCAGAAATGATGAGGAGTGTAATCAGATTTTACCATCTCCTGGGGTACCCTGAGGCTACCATGAGAAGGAGCCCAGAAATACAGAATTTGCTGGGACGCACTGCCCTACCATGGGCTTGTGCTTGGCAAGAGGAGGCATAGATGCCAAAGGAAGAATTTCAGGGCTTCTCTGAAGTAGTACTTGGAGTAAATAAGGTTATCAGTTTGGCAATGGGAGGTTTTGGTGAGAAATTGTAGTAGGGAGCTTAGGTAAAGCTAATCCTGGTGTTTTTGAAGCTTAAAAAGAGGAGGGATAAACAAGTTAGCAGGGTGAAGGGAACTCTGAGACTTTGTGGGAGATGATGCTGGCCCTTTTTGAACAAGGCTGAGCCAACAGGCACACGTAGAAGTGCCCCAACCCAAGAACTGTAAGGAAGGAAAGTGCAATGCAGAGACTGGTGTTGGGCGTTATGGGAGCCAGCGAAGTCCAAGCACAGGAGGTAGACAGCATTTGGGCTAGAGACTCAGTGGCTTGCAGGAACCTCAGCTCTCAGCTCACTTGGGCTTCCCTGCACTCTTCTATCCTCTTGCGCAGAGCAGCCCTTGGCCAGGCACACCCTGTGCCTGAGCAGGTCCTCGATGCCCCACGGCTGTCATCTTCAACCAAGGACAGCCACCTATAGTGGCCTGTTAGAATGCTGATGTGATTTTTGGGTGGCTTTTGAACATGAGTTTACAGTATCCTCAAGGGTATGTTCTAAAGGACATATTCTGCTAAAAACATCTACGGCTTTTTCACTTTCTGAAAAACAAAGTTTGTCCTTTAGCTAGAAATCTACAAGACTCAGATGGGTATAAACATTGAAGTTGCTCAATAATGCAACAACTCTAAAGTCCTTCCCTATTTTTTCCTCAAAGTACTGCAATATTGATTTGGTTTGTATTTGGGGTTTTACAGCAGCTTACTTCCTGATGAGAATCCACTTCAGAGTGGTCATATATACCGAGATGCATTTTCATTAGGAAATGTCCGGTTGGACACAAAGGAATATAAAAGAAATAGTAAAAAATTAGAATGTTTGGTTCTCTCTAATCTTCCACCCACACCACCTTTATTCAGCACAATAAATCTCTATTTTGCTACATTAACACTGCAGAAGAAGTTTTAAAACTCCAAGTTGTTTTGAATACAAGTAGTAGACTGCAAAGTCTGAATAAGAAATATGTGTGTGCTGCAGATGCATACCTTTACTGTACTTAGACTTGGTTATGTTGAATTAATACATTCAACTTGATTATGTAAATTGAGTTGATTTAGATCATAGCCTTAGCTGAGTACAATGACTATTTGGGTTTATTTGGCATAATACAGTATTATTCCCTTCCTCTTCCCTGGATATGACTGCATACTCCCAACAGGCCAAAGTGCAATTAATTTAGTAACATGATCAAATTCAGCAATCATTACTGGATGTTGTCCACAGTCTCTAGAGACCTCTGATAAGAACAACAATAGACTAAGACATGGTAGTCCTCTCATCCAAAGTCTAATTACAAAGTTATACACTTCAGTTCTCAAAGGACAGCCTTTTAGCAGAACTTCAGCATCTTTAGGTTTTCTTTTTGCATTATCTCTGTAATTTTATCCATCTTTCTTTCTTTCTTTTACAAAGCATGGGAAACGGGCTAAATGTATAATTTGTTGAGTCCAGTGTGACTCTATTAAGGGCCTTATCATTGATGGATTTACTCTAGAGTGATTTCTGCATGTGTGTGAGCGACTGGGAAATCTTTTTTATCATTTGTAAACAGGCATAGAGTGGAGAGGGAAGCAGTTCAGCATTCTCACCACTTCGTTCCCAGTGGTGCCCTCAGGACAGAAAAACATTTCTTTGACCTTGCCTTGGATTTACTTGCTTCCAGCAGACTCTAATTATGATCACTTTCATTTTCTTATTAAAAAAAAAAAAAGAAAAAAAAAAAAAAGAAAAAAATGCCAGAGCTCTTGGGCAGATATAGACCAATGAAATGCAAAATGATCACATAGCTTGAATAAGAGAAGTTTTGATCGTAGAATTTCATAAATTAGCTGAAACTATGAATTAAATACCTACCACCTCTGGAGTAGTTTCAGACAGCCTTTACTTACGTTGGTATTTTTGTTAGTTTAAAGACATCTTACCAATGTGTGATGAAATGCAATTTTCCTTAAATCACTGTGTTCTGAATATGATGTACCATTTTTTTTGTCATTGCTATCTCTATATTGCCAAATAATAATCTATACAAAATTTCTTCCTTAGCACCACTGGATACACTAACCTTCCTCCAGGTAGAGTAATGATTTGAAAAACAGCAAGAACAATGGTACTCTTATTTTCTGCCTTTTTAGACACCTGTGACCTTGTGGGGAAAAAAAATAATGGTTTCTGCATTCAGAATTTTATTTTATTGTGTTCTATTTTATTTTTTTTTAATTTATTTTGTTTTTTTAATTCGGAGGTCTAATAGGAACTAGTCCAGCAGTGGAGGCATCTAACAAATATTTACACTGCCTGACTGCCCTGGTTAGCAGATTGGACTCCTTCAGTTATCTTCAGCACTGCATTGGTAGTTTTCCACATGGTAATCCATCACAAAAGAACAGGACAGCACTGGCTAAGCAGAACAGGAAAATTAGGTCCTCAAGAAAGTAGACAATACATTAGGTTCTATTTAGGGGATCTAATATAACAGATTTTGACTCATACTTCTCTCAAGTTTGTGAGTACTTACTTTGTTCTCCTACATTCAAACTATATTTCAAGTTTCAAAATACAAATTAAAAATAAGGACAGCAAATGTAATGATATGATTTTCTTTCACAAAGAAAATCTTTACTTTCTTTACGTTCATTGTGAAAGTAAAACTGATTCACTTTTTTTGGATGTATTTTCCTCACATCCCAGCCAATTCTCTGTGTGTTCACAGAAATGAGTTCTGCTGGTAATGCAAACTGGTAGCACACATTGTGATCCTTGTAAACGTAGAAACAGTTGGGCTACCTGAAACACATACCAAATGGAATGGAGAACAACTTAATTTGGCACAAATGCCAATTAGTGAATTTTTCAATTTTGTCATTTAAAATAAAACACTGAATTTTGAAACATTCAAACATTTTCATTTTTCTAAAATATTTTTTCAGAATAAGATTTTTTTTCAAACAATTTCCTTTAAAAAGTTACATAAATTAGTATTTTTTTTTTTAAGTTCCAGGCTGAAACATAAAATTGTCAAAGAGAAACCCATTTCTTTTCCTGTTCGTGATCTGTAAATAAATTTTAATTATTGTATTCATTTTCAGCTGGAACTAATTTTTGTCTTTTCATTTTGTGCGATGCAACTATCTGCTTGTTTTTCCCTCTGATTTCTAACGTGTAAGAGTTTAATTTAGTATACATGCAAAGGATATTCATTCTAATTAGGTGTCTCTCGATAGCTTTAAGAGAAAAATTTTTCCTTCTAGGGCATATGTAAACATAGACCCTGTGGGAGCCTGGTTCTGAGGTCCTGCTGTCATGGGAAAAACATTGGTAAATATAAAACATACCATTTGGCCCATCAGTATCTCCAGAAGGCAGAGAGAGAAATGTGTGGGATGTCAAATCGTCCTTGGGATTTTGCGTTGCATCTTTAGCTAAAGCTTCATTACTTGTTCTGAGTATTTTTTTTGGTAAAGTTGTATACACGAGTTTTATTTATACTTTCATCATCTTTATGCTTGAAGTGCTAAGGCAGACAGACACATGAATTTATGTTAGTCTTCATAAAGATATTAGCCTGTGTGGACATATCACTGATCTGTGCTCGGTGAAGAGGTTTGGTTTGATTATTGCATTTTCATATATACCATTTCCCCCAAAAGAAGATTAGTAAGAAATAAGAGATTCCTTTCTCAGCTGCTTGTATCCTAAAGGGGTTTCAGTGAGTATTCTGAAACTTTTTTTTCTATTTTATTTTTTTTGCTTTTCTTTTGTGGGCTTTTATAGACAGACATTTTAGGGAGGATATTTGCTGAAGTCCCATTGCCAGTCAATTGACTTCACAAGTTAAGCTGAAAAAGAATTCAGGTTACCACTTGAGCCATAAATGCAGTCACTCCTCTGATGCTCTTACAAAGTCTCCACCTAAAGAAATCCATTGATGCGCTATATTCTAATTTACAGTTCTGTGACTCACATTTGTATTTATCAGCACCAGCTGTACCAACACAGTCAAATAAATTCCAGAAAGTCAGGGTATACTGATTTATGATAGGATCCCTGAGAAGGATGCTCAGGAAAACAGATACTGAAAAAAATAAATGTGACTGTATATTGCAAGATGATCTTGTGTTCATTCCGTTTTCCAAATAAGATTACCAAATAGACAGTAAAATTACGTCAGGATCATCTGCATTAAAATGGCTATTAAAAGTTAAAGGTGCCAAAATATCTTCTGTAATTTTCCCTGCTGTTTATAATAGCACCCTGTGAGGCTTGAAATTGGAATTGGATTGTCATCGGAAGTGCTACTGTCTTCTCGTCATTGTGCTTATGAATGCTGTTGCTGAGAATTATGTTGAAAAAGGCATGCTGCTTTAAAATCTTCTCCTTTACAATAATGTCAGTGAGGCAAGGGCAATGGTAGCTCCAATGTCTCTTCCTGTTGAGATTTGTTATGAAGGCGCTCATCATGTAGATCTGTTGGTGATCTCTCTGATGTGCCAAGATATCAGTCTTTACAGCTAAATCTTTCCTAGCTAAATGGCCAAGTTTTAGTCTTTGTGAATACAGTCATTGTAAAATTGTTTTCTACATGTATGAGAAGAGGGGGGAAATGGGCTGACACGCGAAGGTTAGCTGAACAGGGAGTGATGTCCTGAGAAGGTAACATGTCCCCATGTCCCGAGCAAGGTAACAGAGAGCTGGGAACATGACTTTCAGACCACGCTGTTTTGCACTTTAAAGGCTTTCTTCCACTAACTAATCGGTTCTTTATAATCAGTTCTTTGATGGCTTGTTTTCATGAGATAGTCAGGGACCATTTTGAAATCATGATTACTGAAAGAATTTGAGTCTGTAGAGTGTTTAACATAGGCAAGTTTTAGTGTTAACACAGGCAAGTTTTAGTGTTTAACATAGGCAAGTTTTAACATAGGCAACTTTCCCCATATTTCCTGCAGCAAGGTAGCTTAATAAATTTTCCCTAGACATATCAGTCATATCATACTGGAGGAATTACTTGCATTTTCCACAGAATATACTGGAAAACCATTATGCTTGTATATGGGATCAAAGACTCTGTGTGGGCAAGCCTTTTCAGTAGGGCTCTCCTTCTGAGTGAGAGATGTCTGCTGCCATCAGCATCAGCAATAAATAGTAGCTATGTTATGGACCCATGTTCATGGGTCTAATTCTGCAGAAATTGAGATAAATGATCAAGTGGTGTAAATTGCAATAGTGCCAGTATTCACCACCTTTGAGTCATGGTAAATAGATAGACTCACGTCATTAAGTTATTCAAGCCCTAATCTGTATCAGAGAGGTTGCTCATGTGGGAGCATTTGCAGGATCAGATTCTGTGTTTGTGCTCTGAAGTAATAAATCTTCTAGGGAAGAGTGTCATTTTTACATGGTATTTTAGACATAAAATCTGTTTGATGTTTGGGGTAGAAAATTTGATTAAAAATCGGGAATTAAAAATTTTAGTACCTCATAATTTGGTGGTACCTGTCAACTTCCAGCCCAGGCTATGCATTTCAAATTCATGGGATGTTTACTTGAAAATAAATGACAAAATTGTGTAGTGTGGGTGGTGTATTTTGTTTGTTTGTTTTTACTTTAGAATGTAGCCTTTATATCCCTTTATGGAATATTTTTGCCAGCTCCTGATACCCATCAAAAGTGGATTTTTTTGTAATTGGTTTAACTGAAAAATAATATGCTAAGATGGAGATGGCTTTTTGCTTTAATACCTCAGTTATATCACTATGGGTTATTCCTGGCATTTATAGAGTACTTCAAAACCACCCACCTGACTGATTTCTGAACTCATTTTTTCTTTTTATCCTACGTGCATCAAAAGCATTTAAATTCTACTTAGTGCTTTGTAAGCTAATCCTAATATTTTATGTCTTGCAGAAGACAGCTGTAAGACTACTTATTTTCCTCTTTAAAATATTTTACAGTTTCTTTACTTATATAGTCTTAGATTACTTCCCATGCCTACTCCACCGCTAAAATGATTCTGCCAACAATCTGGATAATGTTGAAGATGTGACTTATGAAATATCATTATTTTAAAAGTTCCTATGTAAATATACTTGGAAGCAATGTAACCCAATGCTTGCAATGACAATTTACACAGTAGCAGAAATTCTTACAAGCCCGATCAGTAACCTATTTTGCAGCACTTGCAAATCTTTCTTCCACATTTCCTCAAGTCACATGATACAGAGAGAATGGGGATTGGAGCAAATGGCTTCTTAACTCAGGCATACCAAAAGCTCTGGTATCATTTTGTGGTAATTCCAAAGCAGGTACAAGGCAGAAGGTTATTTATTTGACTTTATTTTATTTTATTTTAAAGGATCACCCCCCTCCCCTCCAAACTTTACCATATGCAACAGTTCCTTGCACTGTTCCTTAACTGGAATAGCAATGTTCTCTATCTTTAATTAAAAATTAGAATTAATCTTTTTGAATTAAGCCTTTTAACTGATAACAATGTAACACAGCTGCAGTTAAGCTTCTCCTGCTGCTTTTTGCTCATGCTTGTTTTAAAAAGGGTTTGTTTCTGAGTGCCTTAATTTATATGTATCTGAGTGTATGCTCTATCAAGAGAGGCCTGGTAATTTGATTCAGTCACCGTGTTTCTGGTATGACCCATTTTATCACCTCTGTAAATTCTACTACAAGGCTTTGCATTGGTCATATACCTATATCTATTGTGGGTACAGTGTACACTGTGGTATTGCTTTCTAACCCATCAGCTAAGAGCAATTAAATTGTACCCTGAAAACAGGACAAATAATTTTAAACATTAATATACCTCATCTACCAAATCTGAGAGCAGTTGCTCCCCTGCTGTTTTACATGCTCACGACATAATCTGAGTAATCTTTTGGGCTTTTCATCCTATTTTTAGCATGCTGTTTGTTTTGCATTTATCTACATAACAAATGTGGGAGATTATATAGAAGAGAGGAGTGGAGTGCCTTGACCTACATTAACTCGAAGCTGGGTAGCAGCAGCATTTCTGATTTGATATGACAACACCTGGTTAAATTGCTGTGTTATCTTTCCTAGCTGTTACTTTTTGAGACGATGCTCTGTGATCTTCCCAACCTGTCTCTGCTCTTTCCAACCTCAGTTGCTCAGGTCATTTTTTGTTCTGCAGGAGATAGTGGGTGACTGCTCAGGCGCATGACCCTTCCCCAAGCTATGCAGGAAGGGATTCTGGCTGATCATACACAGAAATAATTTCCTTTCTCAAGTAGCAGTGCCACCTATTTGAAATCCTCTTTTGTTTTGCATGAGCTGTTCCCTAGCTTATGACATAGAGGAAAAGCTTCAAAGCTCTGGCTGCTGTCCTCATCCTCACAGTGTAGATCCCTCTGACTGCATAGGCCAGAGGACAGATGTGCACCTCCCTCTAGATTCTTTCCTGGATCTTTAACCCTTTCTCATGTGAGTTGCTTGCTACCACTTTTTCAAGTATTTGTGTTACTAAACCTGTATTTCCACCAGTGTTCAGAAACTGTCCTTTATCCAGCTTTATCTTTGGTCATCCCAGTCACCCACAGCCTGCTTTGGAGGACTGAGGATGTACAATAGCTATGTAAGAACCTGAGCATAGTGAAGCTTACCACTGTTTTTACTGCCAGAGAAAAAAAAGATACTAGCATCACTGCTTATATGCTGGATGGGCTGTGGTCCCAAACAAGGGTGAGATATAGACAGACAGCTGAGAGCTACAGAGATGGATTGTATAAATGCCTTCTTTCAATCAGGGATAAAATACAGGTTCCCAGTCCTGAGGAGTGACCAGGTTGTGAGCACTAGCTTTTGAGAATAAAGCACAGCATTTCTTCTGCAAGTGCTTAAATAGACACTGTGTCAATCTTAATCTTGGCCTAGTTTAGCTTTATTTGTCTTAACCACATTTGATCTATGTGAATGGGCTGTTTATTGCTCTTAGAAAAGACAAGGGTTGCTTTTGCCTTGTGTTGGCGTACCCATGTACCTTTGACTTTTAAAATGCGCATAGTTTGTTTTTATAAAGCATCTGTCTACGCTATTGGTGTTCCTGTAAATGTAAACACTACACAGTGCATCATACCGGCTCAACACCCTCCCACACAGTATAAAGTACCATTCCATCTGAACCATCAACTCTCCTCCTTATTTCACAGCCTTCACCTAAAACTACAGCAGTACAGATCAGCCATATAGCATTCCTTAAGTCAGTTGATGTGGTCATAGGGTTTGGGTGAAGGAGTGGGTTTCAACCTTCTGTCCTTTACTGCAGACCTCCATGTATACTGCCAAACTTTCTTCACCCTCCAGAAAAAATGTGCAAACACTTCCTCTTCCAGCCCCTCTTCTCTCTCCATGTTTCTGCTACATGTCTCAGTGCCTGTTCTGAGATTCCTGGTGAATGTCTCTTCCTCAGGTCTTTGTGTTTTTCTCTTTCTACTTGTGACATCATCTAGCTCTTGAACACACATCTTTGTGAGTCCTCCATTTCCCTGCAAATCTCTCCTTCCACAAACATTTTGCTCCCTTCTATTGCCCATCAGTCTGCACCTCTCCACATATTTATCATTGTGATGTATCCTTTTATGCATTTCTAATCTGTGCAATGAAAAATTTAGTGCTTCTTTTCCTATGATAATTGTGAAAAGGGGCGAAAGCTATGGAGAGATGAGACAACAAATTTGGGGATCCGCCTTGCTGGACTTGATGTGCTGATCTTTGGCTGGTCTAATAGTAACCTCCTGGGCTGGTAGCCTTGGTGCCAACCTAAATAAATACGACTGCTTTAATACACACTTTCTTTCCACAGTTAGGTTATGTCATGGTACACCTCTTCCAGATAGCTAAATTTCTGACTAGCAAAGGCCTCACCTTACAGCATACATTACAGCATGTGTCTGAATTACACATGTACATGTCCTCCACACTCTGCATTCCCCGTCTCTTGCCCACAAACACACATTGTCCAATATGGCCCTAGGCAGCTCCCTCTGCCTTCCCAGATGTTTCTTCTTTTCTGAAAGCATTGAAAGCATGTGCACACTGCTGATTGTCAAGTGGCTGTCTGAGCCTTGGGACTTCAGTGTAAGTCAGCATTATTTTCTGTTCAGCTACTATGCTTTGGGCAATTTTTAGCACTTTTGTTCATTCTAGGTTGGTTTTGTCAAGGATCATCTCTGGGTTCTCTAATAATTTCTGTCATAAACTAGTCCTTGTGTCTTCTGGATAGGCTGTGCAGACTGCCTCTGAATACAGTAATCACTGTGCTGGCCAGGCATGTATTGTATTTAAACTGTTGTGCAATTGCTAGCAGCTTAAGGCTATGCTAGTATGTGTCTTGCTGCTGCAGCTTCTTGAAAGATTTGTTACTGAGAATGTCAACTGCTCTCAAACTTTTAATGAGACTGTACAGTGTGGGTTTTTTCACCCTGCAAATTTCCAGACCAATGTTCCTTACCATATTATCCTCAGTACAGCCTATGAAAGGGCTTCTGTATATTAAATCTAGCCCCCCTGATCTGAGCTATGCTGTGTAATTTCACTAATGTTGCAGTCAGATTCTCTAATGTACACTTAAGGTGATTAGAAATAGTTTAGTGTTCTTTCTGTGTCTCTCACCCTCTTTATTTTTTCTATCACGGATACCCGAAGGAATTTAGAGCAGAAACTGTATGGAAACACTTCCCTTGTTACATCATTGCTTCACATCTTCCAATTCCCTCTATAACGTATTCAATACCCTGTAATTATTCCCATTGTGACAGTAGGAACACACTTTTGGTAATTCCAATGCTCCCTTTCACCACTAAAGTAACATTAGTTTTGTATTTAATATGACAGTATATCTAAGTTTAGTGTATCTCACAGTTTTACAACATTGGCATTCAGTGTACTGAGATTATCCATTTTCAACTGCTGCATATTAATGTTGTCTTTGTGTGTATGAACTTTTGTTTTATGAACATGCTGCAATGCACTGTGCTGAAATTTGTAGATAGGCATAACATAGCATTTTGGCTATGCAAGATAAAATTTGAGAGTGTAGTAATAGCACAGCTTTCTGACAAGTGTAAATGCTGCTTTGGAAGAGTGCAGCAGAAAAGCTGAGGAGACAACCGGGAAGATTTCTTCCCGTCTGTTAAGGGGAGGGCAGCAAGAGAAATCTGAAGCCTTGTGTCACATACTGGCACTCTTTTTGCCAGTTAAAAGAATTGCAGAGTGGGTGCCTCTGCCAAGACTCCTGTTCAGGATGTGCTTTGAAAGTGCTGGTAAATATTTAGCCCAAATCCAATGGAACAACAATTATCCTGTGATATTGCTTTTCAGAGCAAAGTAGTAAATCTCCTTCCTTTGCAGCAACAGCCTCGTGGAGTCCAGTCTATGGGAGGGATGCATGGGTATTGTTAGACAGCAGGATGTAAGAGGAATAGATAAATGTGCCTGGGGTTTCACTTTCAGGTCTAAACATCACTAAGTTTCTTTGCCATTTGTTTTCTCAGAAAGCACCTTTGCAGTTTTTCATGTGTGTGGCAAGTGTTGCAGAATGCTGAGGACTCAAAGCTTGTCCAGGTTTTTCAGTCTAATAGAGACTAAATGAAGACCTCCTGGATTCCTCTAATTCATGGAAATTGCATTGCTCTTTTCTAAGCCTGCTGAACATTACAAATTAAATCTGATATCCTGGCTAAATTACAAGCTTCAGGATTGCATTCTATTTTATCTATATTCCTCCTCCCGCACTGTAATTACCATATTTTTCTTTGCTTCCTTCCTGAGAATATATGCAGTGTCTCTTTGGTCCTGGTACTGAACATGTGCAGCCACCCTCAGTGAGATTCTATAAGCTCTAATAGTTACTCCTTCTGACCCTAGAGCTGGCTGCATTTTAGCTTACCGTACTGTGATTCCTCTGTGCACAGTCTGCAGAACACTTGAAATTAAAGGCATTATGGAAATGTAATACTCTACTCAAATCTAAGCATGCCTCTAAAATTACTACAGTTTTTATTTTTTAATTAATTGATACTTCGTATTTTTACTCCACCTGTATTTCTCATTAATGGCTCTTTTCTGCTGGGAAAAAAAAAATAAGAAAAAAAAGAAACAACCTTGCCATTCTCCACCTCATACTGCTGCAGTCTTGACTACCAGCCTAATGGCATACGGTAGGCATGTTCCCAAGCTTTCTTGTACAGAAGTGGTCTTTGACATTTCTAAAGGTTTTCAACCATTTTTCCCACTCAGGTGAATTGCATTGCTTTGGGGTGAAAATAAACCATTGAAAAAATAAATTGTAAAATTTGATTGACAGAGCTTCCTTTCACAATCCCCATGTTTCCAACTCCTCCTCCGTGAGGAAGCAATTGTAAAGAACAATCTCTACCTGGCACTTAAAGACCTAGAAGCTATGTTTTCACCCTGACTGCAATTTTCAATCCAGGTTGCTTTGTGGGATCTTCAAATCACGTAGTGAAGGCTTAGATCACATTGGCTAACCTCAAGGATGTTCAGCCACCACAACAGTTGATTTAACAAATTTTCAAACATCTCCCTGATGCTAGCCTCGTGCTAGAGAGAAAATGACGTCTGTTCCTTATTAAGAAAGGGAATGTACAGACTTATCTCTTTCCCCTTTCTGCATAAATGCAACATCTAACATCGGCATGTGCAATGGCTAAAGCTGTTTTTCACATATGGCCTCTAGGACTCTTTGCTGTTTAGGTTATATACATGCTTTCACCTGGTGCTACAAAGCATCCTGGCACACAGCTCCAAGCACTACCCGAGGGCTTGAAGTTTTCCCCGATGTGTCAAGTTGGTCTTTCTAGTTTGATTTCTGCAGGGCATTCAGTCCTGTTCCTTGGGAGTTTTAAGACAGCATTGATTATTTATTTTTATTTTTTTAAGGAGTGAGAGAACAAAACTGTTCAAACTCAAGCGTGTTCTTACAGAATAGTATCAATTGTTGAAGAAGTACCCTCTGACCTTTAGGCTTCAAATGACATTGTGTCTAATTGCACTGAAAAGCTAAAGAGTACACATGCACACAAGTTGAACAGTACTTCTTTCAGTGAGGAACACAATAACATTTGCAATTATTTTATTTTCCCATGTTATTCTTGCTTTTTTAAAACTGAACAGTCAATAGTTACAATTACTACTAACAGAATATCTTTTATTAGGAAAATGCACTGTACTCAAATAAGCTGGGGCTGTAAAATGCTCCAAGTGATTTGATTAGTACAGTAATCAGCTGGAACTCTTAAAAAGATAAACAAGATGATGCCCCTTCATTTGGATATGGAGAAAGTTTTGTTGCCTTAATGAATGCCATTGGAATATATATTTAGTAGAAATTACTTTGTGTAATACAAGTGTTTTTGGACACTGTGTGCTTGGAAAACTCTTTATGCTTGGAATTGTGTTAGAGGGAATCTACCCATTGGACAGCGGTTGAGTAGGTCTCTTTCTGAGTATCAGCTTCTTATCAGTCCTTGTGTGTTTTTTCTAGTGAAGATCATGAATTGTGAAATGTTCATAAAGTTTGGTCATGTCCAGAGAGCTTGAAAAAGACATTTTGAAACAGCTAAACTCAAAGGCAAAAGAGTGATTTCCTGATGCATATAAATAGCTGCTAACATTAATTTTTTAAGACTCTCAGCAGTAAGGTCAAACAAGGTTTCTTTCTCTGTGTTTTGATTGTCCTCCAAGTTGTCAGTTCTGACAAAGGAAAAAGGCAGCTGGAAATGAAAGGAAACAAAAAGCAGATCTTGTCTCAGCTCACAGGCATTAAAATGAAAGACACGCATCCTGCAAGGGAAAGCAGAGTTCTGCTCTCGCCTCACAAGCTGGAGAGGTAAGTAAGGAGCAAACATCACTAAAGAATGTTTATTCACTGCTGGCTTGCAGTTTGCTCTCTGGAGGACTTTCTGTACGAGGTGTAAAAATCCAAGCAATATGACCTTCCCAGAGACATCTTCACAGAGTACTCTTCAGTATAAGCCTCTAAAGGCAAAATAAATAAACTAAAGGAATCCCCTAACATAAGCATTTCCATACCTACTAAATCATCAACTACGTCCCTCCAGGGCACAAGTGTTGGTATACATTATCATGTCTATCAAACAGGAGTATCTAAGACCTTTGTATGGTCTCTTCTTAAACTAAAGCTAGCTGAATCATGTCATCAGGTGCGTTTGTAAACATATTTTAAACATATTTGTTGGTACATTGAACACTTAATACTCGTAATGGCTGCTTAGCATCAAAAGGCTGCATATTCAAGTCTTTTAGCAATTCCTGTGTATTAAATGGACCCTAGCAGCACAGTCTAGTAGAAATCAGGAAATCCAACATTGTAAATGTTTGTTGGCTTTGCATTTGTTATCTCGGAAAAGTCTGAAGATAAAATAAATAGAGAACACTGCTCTGAACTTTGCTATCTCCTTTCCTTGTGCACACACCTGCAGCACGCTCGCACAGTGTTTTTCTGAAGATGGGCCCGGCTTTGAAGCTAATAGAGCTGCTCTGGGTTCATTAACTCACAAGCAATTACCTGCAGTTGCTAATGTCTGATTTCTGTGGTTTGTGGAACTGGGAGAAGGTGGTTAGTGGTCCTATAGAACGTGGTTTGGGGTCCTATAGAGATCTACAGAGATCTGTACTTTTTGCCCCTTTATAAGAAGACTACTGTCCTTTGCAGCTTGTGACAGATGCTTGTGTTGTGCCTGAAGGCAAAGGGGAACAACCAGGCCAGAGGCAGTTTCTGTAGGTCTGTGCAGGACATGTCTGCAGCTCAAGGCTGTGTCAGGACACAGGGAGCAAAAGAGGTCTTTACTGGAGAAACAGAACAAAGCTTACCAAAGCAGAAGCTGAAACACGTGTTGAGACTGAAATTGTTTAGTTCCCTAAAGAAGAAGTCAGGTTTGAAACGTTACTCTGTTTAATATATATATATATAGAGAGAGAGAGAGAGAGAATGGGAAGAAAAAAAAAAAAAGCCTTGTGTTTTTCCATTTGGTTATTGCTCTGTTGCATGTTTTATCAAATAAACAGGCAAGAATACAGGCAGGTTTTGTGAAGAAGCTATCTGCTCTGATATATTTGGTTTTCCATGTTATCTCTCTGAAGCACTAGTTTTTTAGCAGTTTGGTTTCCATTTCATTCAGCCACAACCTTAATTTTTTTTTTTTGTACTTTTATTTGGAGTAGATGGCATTGTGTGTTAAGGGTAGCTTTGCCACAAGCTCACACACAGACATCACAGTGAGAAGCAGAGTGTCTGAGCACTCTTAAAAATATGACTCTTAGTCTTGTTTTCAAGAGTTTTCTAGAGCTGTGGAAATAGCTGGGTGAAGAGAGTTTGAGTCACCTAAATCATGGAGTAGAGAAAGAGAAGGTATTAGCTAGACAATCTTCCACCCCACTCTTCAGACAGAAAGGGGCATGAGGAATCCCAGTCCAAGCTCTAAGAGGGGCTGCACAACTTCTTCAATCTGTCAATAAAAATGATGATTAGGTTTCTCCTTGCTAGAGGAATGATGTCATCTCCGTTTTAGTTCCTACTTTCCAGTGACCTTGGCTTGGTATGTAGATCACAGACTCTAAAAGCAGGAATTGTGTTTTTCTGTTGTTCAGTGCCTGATGCCTCAGCAGGAACAGCACGGGGATGGCAGGGCTTTACACATGGGATGGCAATGGGTTTTATTTGCTTCTGACCTGCACTAGATTACGTCCCGCCAGGTGAAGAGCTGTCAAGCACTTACGTGTTTCCCAGAAACATTGGCACTCTGGCATTCATTATTTTTTGACATATTTAAAGGTTGAAGTTCATGTAGGAGAGCACATGAAGTCATACAGACCACTAAACTCTTCTCCTTCCCTAACACACAATAAAATCAGACGAATCCATTAAAATCAAACTTGGTTAGGAAAAAAAAAAGAGAGAGAGAGAACAATAGAAAGGACTTGCGTTGGGACTGTATCAGGTCCAGCCTGGAACAAATTTGTATAGTTTAATTATATATCATTGTAAATTGGGACTTATGTTAGCAGCAATGAAAAGCCTTAATTGTGGAACAGAAGCATGAACAGTTTCATTAATGGAAGGCAAAGCAGTTGAACCAATGGAGCAAGGTCAAAGTAGACTTTTTCTGGGTCTTTACTTTTGATCGCTGAAAACTACAGAAGTACAGATGGGATACAATATATGTGGCTGAAAGCACCTGTATCCTAAATAATTAACGTGACATTTACAAGACTGTTTGCTTACTCTTTCCTTTTTTCTTCCTTTTTTTTTTTTTTTTTACCAATTACTTCCAATAATGATAGCAAGTAGTTTTCTACTCCTGACTGAGTTAGTGATTATAATGTCAAAGGGCCTTGCGTAATGTCTTCTGTGTCTTAATAAACCTGTCAGCTGAGGTTATGTTGCTTTCTAATTTTCACCAGTGTAACATGCCACTGCACAGCTGGGGAGAAATGGCAGACCTGTGAGCACAGCCCGCTGTTGTTGTCTATTTTACTGTACTATAAGACTGTGTCCTGATCTGAGCATGCAAAATGGTTAAATTTACAGGCTGATTCTGTGCTTTAACCGTAGTCTTCTGCTGTCTTTTTGTGTGCTTAGTTTTGACTGTTTGATATGTATAGCCAGCCTTTTGGTTTTTTATTTGATTTGATGGTGCCTGATTTTAACCCATGGAGTATAAATTGCACTTGTAGCAAACAAACAGTAATTAATAACAATAGCAGCTAGAACTTCCTAATGAATTACTGCAGGTTATATATATCTACTTGGTTTCCTTGATATCTCCATTTGTCTGATGTTTTAGCGCAAACTAAAACAAGAAGTTGAGGGAAGGGAATCCATAGCTCTGCAGACGGCTGGAAAGAGAAGCATCTTATTAGTTATGTGGATGTAAGGGGAGCATTAGATTAATGGTTGCACTGTGTGAGTTCAGTCCCTTACATTTACTGTACATAATGATTTGCTTATGTGTGAGTGAGGCTTTGTGAAGAGGTCTGCAGAGACAGTGCATTCAGATAATTGTGGTTTCTACCAGGCAACTCTCCCTTTTCCTGTAGTTTCCAGAAGATCAGGAGGGACCATTCAGAGGGGGATCTTAGGCAAGTGTTTTTCGGGTTTCCTGTACTGGTGCAATGGTTGCATTCCACAACTCCTCCCTCCCCATACTCTGCAACATGCATCATTTCCAGGTTAGGATTTAACCAGCTGCTAGGAAGAGGGATGGTACCTATAGCAGGGAAGATGCTACTCTCAGTATATGGCAAAGCCTTGAAGGATCCAGTCAAGTGTGCTGGACGTGTATTCAGCCTGCGACTGGGACTAGATTCTGTACTTCAGTTATTTTTGACAAATGCAAGATTTTTTCCCCCCTCTTATTACATTTTCAAATTTCTGTTGTGCAGAGCTAATAAATTATTAAAAGTGGCTCAAAATCTTCTCAAGACATATGGGAATTATTGGCATCTGTGTGTTTAAGTAAGCAGGTATTTCACAGCTTGAAAATAGCATATGCCTAAGATTTTAACGCAACAATTTAGCTTTGAAGAGCTGCAGCAGCAACACAAGTGTCTGTAACTCACCTACCATATGCTGTGGTGTGAGGGGACAGCAACAAACACTGACGTTACATATCCTGTTTCTTTGCTGAAGCTGGATAAAAATGTACACCAAAATGTGTTTGGGTTCTTTATAGAAAATAACATCCGCTTAAAAATATTTTAACAAAAATAGTCATTTTAGTGGAATGAGTTTAATATGGAACTGAAAAATGTTGTGATGTGTACTGTATGAGCTGGATTTATACTGAAAAGCATAAAATCCACGGGATGCCACCAGAATTCTGTACCTTGGTCACCTAAGTACTGCTGCCAATTCCATCTGGAAGCCATTATTACAGTTTCCATGTTTTTCAAGGTTTGTGAGTTTGCATACATCGATCATGATTTAAAGCATTTGTCCTTTATTTAGTTAACAAGAAGGCACAGCTGTTTGCTTGCTTCTCCCACCAATCTCTTTTGCAGTATGACTGTCTCAGAGGACTACACTTACCTTGAGAGTAATTCACCGTATGTTTCGGGAAGGAATTTTCCCAAACATTTCTGACATGCATCTTTCTCCTAATTTGGAAAAGCAGGGTATACTCCTTCAATAAGATATTCAAGCATTTGGCATTTCATAGCATCCGAACTTTCCAGGTCAATTAAGCTGTTGAAGGCAAATTTGTCCACTTTTGACTTGGAGCCTGAACTTAAGGTCTAAATGATGCCATTCATATTTTAGTAATTCATTTTCCTGCTTCATTTAAGGATTTTTTTTTTTATTTTATATATATTAGATAATGTTAAGGGTATTGGCCCAAAGCCTCAGCTTAGCTGTGACTATAATCTTCCCCTTAGAAGAACACTGGCTGACAAGGCTGCTAGCGTGTCACCTTCTAATAATCATATAATTATAAATGATGGCAACAGAAGTGTGGGATAGTTGAACAGCAGCACACAACAAGCATAGCCTGCCTGATGATTACAGCACAAAAGGGTGGGGGTTTGTGAGCTGCAAGTCCAAAGGCCAAGGTACTTTAACCACTTGAGGCATGATTTAATTGCCCTGAGAGGCACAGCCTGTCATGTTCCATTGCTATTATGAGTATATTATGGGAATAAGGTGTTATTTATACATCAGAGAACTTATCATAGATTACATTTTGCCTTTTACAATTTTAGTAAAGAGGCTGAGTTTTGTCAGTAAATCTGGCATTCTAGTCTTTCAGGGGAAAAAAGTATAATTTGTACTTTAATTAACATTTTTTTCTAGATTGCATCCTGTTTTGCAACTAAGAGAGTGTTATTGGTTTGGAATTGATTTTGGTGTCATATGTTGTCATTTGACAAAAAACAGTTTTACTAAGCTGTTTGACATTAGAACAGCTGGTAATGTCACTTTTGTTAATGTCTTTAACCACATTTTTAACAAAACAGCAGATGCTCATCACAAAAGCCATTTTCCTCTTCCATCCAAATGTGTAAAATCAGCTAACTTACTGCTTCAATTAAAGCTGAGCCTTCTAAACAAGGGAACTGACCTGAAAACAGTTTTAGGAATACCCTTCAGATATATATCTGGTTAACAGAAAGATTACCTTCACACCCATGAAATTTCTTTTGGGGGCGATATGTTCTCCATACATATGGCTGATAGCAAGGGACCCCAGAATTGTTACCTCTGATTTTTTGAAGGATCCTTTTGAATGCATAAATACTCAACAGCTGTAGAAAGACCTTACCATTACTATGTATACAGAGCTATGATGTTTTAGCATTATTGTGACCTGTTTATTAATATAAATATAATATTTTTACTCAGTAGTTCAGTAGCTAAGAGGAGAGCTATAGCCTGGGATGTTATATACATCAGATTTTAACATATGTAAAAATGTTTGTGCTTATAACAACGTCTGCATTTTCTCTAGTTGCATAAAAGAGGATTTCTGATCAGAGTTGCATACAAGAGCTTGCTAACAAATAAGAACTTCCCCAAAATCTGCATGTTTCTTTTGGTGAGTGCAAATTTCACACCTACTTGATTTATGGTGAAAACAAAAGGTAATATGCATTTAGCAAAGCCAGCACACAGTCCATTTTTTATGTTTCTTTGAAGTTACTCAGACATCTGAAGTTCACTCATATTAGATTTCAATTTGGCTTTTGCTGTCAAGGTGACAAACTCATATTTTGTGTCATGTTTTAGCAACACTTCATAAAATCTCAGTTTGGATTGTGAAATGGGGAATGGCTTAATGGGGGGATTATTTAACCCTTCCAGACATTAGAAGAAGTTAAAAATGCACCTTTACAAATGGTAGCACGGTAAATTTAAAATAATTTTATATTTTTAATATAGCAATAGTCTCTTCCTCTTTTTTTAATATTTTCTTATTTTTAGCTGAAGGTCAGTTTCAATATTGTGACTGTTACTAGGCAACAATTAAAAATGCTACCTCTACAGCTTTTAAGTACTGTGTATTACATCAAATATGTTCAGCTTACCCTTGCTTACTTTAAGAAATAATTTACTGGGTTCTTTTTGTGTATGTGGTGATAGCAAAAAAGACGTGCCTCATGAGCTTGACACATGTAGTTTATATTCTGAAATCTACCTATTAAAATGACTTAATCTGCAGCAATCACAGGTAATATAAATGTGTTAAACTTTATTATAAATTGATAGACATAGAATAGACAAATAATCAGAGTTTCACCAGAATGCTGAAAGCCTTTCTCTAATTTATCGTTTTTGTGATACTCATAGGTTCAACAGTACTGCCCTTGTACTAGAGCTGGCTCCGTTGTGCTCCATAAATTCTGCCATTGTTTTCTTCCATTTTTAGCCAAGTTTGCTGCACCTACCTTCCTGTTTGCTTGTTAACTTTCTTTGTGATTATTTTAACAAACGCATGTTCTAGTCAGGCTAGCCGTAGGAAAAGCAAATATTTACTAGCTAAGGCACAATATTCAGAGAGAGGGAAATCTATATTCTTAATTGTGACCATTCAAACTTCGTGCTGGATTACAATACACACACATCTCAGTTAAAGAAATAAAATCGTCAGATGGTCTTCAGTTAAATGACCAATTACAACAAACTGAGCCCAAATTTCAGGTTCTGAACACTCACTATGAACTGCTTCCAAACCATCTGCAGCCCTGAATGCTGACTGCTTTTTCTGCTCAGTGGAAATAGTAAGTTGAGAGTTCCTTTCGTTTTTTTTTGGTTTTGTTTGTTTGTTTGTTTTAACACAGAATGGCATTCATCTAAAAAGAGCAGGTTTAGTTGTTCAGTGATCCCTGAGCTGGCTTTTCCAATTAGTTTTTTCTAGCAGGTTTTATGCCCACAGAACTCACTCTCTTCTTGTTCTTGGAGCCATACCCACAACTGTTTTCCTCTGCTACTTTCATTCATTTTAAGTATTACGACAATTTCTGAGTTTTCATCCAATCTCCAAGAAATGTTTCTTGTTCTTGCTATGAATTAGGATTTCCAAAAACTTGTCAGATGATACTGTGGTGTATGCGGTAGCTCTTACGGTTTCCAGCTCCTGCTATAAAGGAGGTTAGACTGACCTTCCTTTTTGCCCCAGTAGAAGACAGTCAGTCTGTGCAGACAGCAGAGAATTGCTTCAAGGTAATCTCTGAAGTTTCCTGGAGTAATTTAAGGTTCCACACACTTAAAATATGCACAGTCTGCACCATGGACCTATGCAGAGACAGATATATATGGATATTAATGCACTGTATTTTTTTTTACTGTAGTTTTGTTAAGAAGCACATTCACTCTCTAGAGAGCATGACCTAGAGGTTTTTGACCATCCTTCCAATGACTTCAGCTTGAGTCAGGTCAATTCCTGATCACTATCTATATGCTATAGAATGATCTGATTGAGCTTACTGATGGGGTTTAATTTCAATATCAATATTTTCCTTAGAACATATGAATAAATGATATTAGAAAGTAGAAATGAAATTCCTAAAATACATTCTCCAAAGTAGTCAGTTATTAGTATCATCCATCTCTCAGTAATAATACCAACTCAGAGCTCATGAAATACTGAAGATTAGTAGGGCCAAGACAACCTTGAAAAATGTGTTAGTACTGTTCAGGGCAGCTATTGAATGCAAGCTGACAAGAAGTCAAGGTGAAATTTGCTATAAATGATTGCCAACTCTTTATTTTGTTTTCAGAAAGTGTATCTTTCTCTTGGAACATTGAAGTTGTTTCACTGAATTTTGATAATTCCTTTTTTTAAAAATAGTTACTTGAAGACACTTTGGGTAAATAACTGTTAAATGACTAGAAAAATGCAATAGTTTCTGTAAATGATAATGTATGTGCAGACTGTTGGTAATTACCAGTAACCACTGTCATGAGTAATTACCTGTGCCTAATATTTTTCACTTCATAGAGGTGAAACAGAAACATTTATGAGCAGGGCAAACTGAAGTCTAGATTCTAGTGACATGAA
Source organism: Cygnus atratus (assembly GCF_013377495.2). Lineage (NCBI taxonomy): Eukaryota > Metazoa > Chordata > Aves > Anseriformes > Anatidae > Cygnus > Cygnus atratus. The sequence continues at coordinate 8,800,635 of NC_066371.1, forward strand.
CTATACTGGATGCTGGTTTGCATTTTTCACAGCAGTGTTGTAGCTGTTGCTGACACAAAAAGAACATCCCACTTAATGCTGCACTGAGGAGTCCAGAGGAGGACAAATGTCTGTGTATGACATGTAGACTGTAAAGCAAAATGTGTAATGACTGCTGTTTGGAAAGTAAAAAAAGTCAAACAGAAATTAATTTTTTTGAACAAGTATGAAGATTTGCATTATTGTGCAGAAAATAGCAGTTCTAAGATGAGATTTTACTAGTCACCTAAGATAAACTTCATTATATTACAGCTGAAGCCTTCCAGAAACTCCAAGCATAGTGGAGTTTTCCTGAAGGAGAAGGAAATACACATGTACCTAGAGATAAGGTGGAGTCAGGGACTGAGAGATCCTGGGACAGGCTGGAAGCTGATGTGTGTTGAGGAATGAATGTTGTCTTCGACTGGGGGAGAGAATGTGAAACCCTTTCTGGTGGCAGAAACACGAAGGTGAAACTTGGAAGTTGTTGGAAGGAGGATGACAACTGAAAATAGAGAAGGGGTAAGAGGGTGTTAGGGACATGATTAGCTGCCTGTGTCCTAGGAAGGAGCGGAAAATGAGAGACAGGCTGTGTCCCAGCTGTGGAGGAGGTATTGTGGCCTTTGGGCAGCCCTAAAGTTGTAGGGAAGGAAGAAGTGACTAGCTAGGAGGTCAGTAGGGATGAAGGGATGGAAGCATGGAGGAAGCTCTTGGCTTCTGCAGTGAACTCATCCTTTGGAGCCAAGAACCATTGCAATCCTTATTTCATATGATAATTTTACCAATAATGCCAATCCGTAGGTACTGTCAGGTGAACTCCAATGTACCATATTTGTTATATTGAATTTAGATCTTTGAATACATTTATTACTCATTTCATCCAAAGCTGGTGTCATATTTTGCTCGAATAGCACGTAAAACATTTTTACATAATGCAGCTTTCTTGTTCCAACCTTTCAGCTAAATACTGCAAAATAATGACAGGAAGAAAATAGTTTCTGCAAAGATGCAAAAGTATTTTATGACAAAAGCAGAATTTGGAGTAACATTCTAGAAAAGCAGAAACACTTTTTTCCCCTTGCCACTCTCATTAAGGCTCTGAGAGACTTTTTTTTGTACTGTGTCTCACTGTTGGAATACCTGTCTCCAAACAGATTTCTGTAGTGGAAAATCCAATTTAATCTCAAACAGTTTTATCAGTTTTGCGCTACCTTTTTTTTCCTATTGGAAAATAAAATAAAAAGATCATATGTCAACTTGACTACAAGGTGTAAAGGTTCTGAGTTTGCATTAATAAATTTATGCATCAATAATATGTTTGCACATTCATATATGTATAGCTGAAGGCAGCCTTTTTATAGGCTGAGTTTTATTTATGCTGCATAGAATATATTTTTCCAATTTCTAACATTCTTGAAAGGCAGCTTTTTTCAGAGATTGTCCAGCTTTCACGTCTTCACAAGATGAAACTTAATTTCTTCTTCAGGGATAAGGAAGATGAGAAATTAAATAAAGTGTCTATCTAGGAATTCAATATGCACTTAGTGACTTTAATTCAAACGTTAACTCATTTTTTCAGTGTGATTCTGTGCTCCTGTTTATGCAGAGGGGGTTGCATGTGTTCACTCATGCTGTGCTTTCTACATACTAGGGTGGATTTGGAGAGCCCAAAGACAGGAGAGCCTTTGTTTTATTGCTGTGCTGGGAGTGGGGGGGATGAAAGCCACTACCTCCTACCAGTTGCTGAGCTGGACACACAGATGTCCCTGCCAGGCCTCATGCATCCATGGGCAGCCACTGTCTGATTGTGCTTAACTGCCCTGACCAGCCTCACCTGGGTTCTCCACCCCACACACTCTCACCTTGTAGCTCTAAGGGCTCTGTTTAAACCCAAGCCTGAGCTGTGTTGTGGGTGTACGTGTCTCCGGCCCTGCTTCCTAATTGGTCTTTGGCCCAGTTCTGAAGGTGAAATCTGGGCCTACCCCTGTCTGAGTTCTCTGGATGGATTTTGGCTCATTGTTTGTCATCTCTTGTCATGATGATGTCATCATGACGGTTGATGGACCCTGGAGGCAGCAGCTGTCTACTGTTGTGCCCAGGTGAGGTGGGTGAGGGCTCTGAGGTGGCCTCCTGCTCATCCCCATGTGGAGCAGCTGCTCCCAGCTGGTTAAACAGTCTCAGCACCAGTGACTTCCAATGGCACCTTATGGCCTTCAAGCAATATCGTGGCAGCTCCAGGTTTTGTATCCCTCTCTGCAGGGCAGGTACGTCCGTGGGTTTTCCTACCGCTGTGCTTGCTTCAGTGTACGGGGAACATGCTGCAGAAGGCTGGAGGGGCTGCCCCAGAGGGGGACCCCAATTGTGACTGTTCCTGGCCTGGTTTAAGGGCAGATCTGTCACCTCTAGTGCTGGGAGATCAATTCTCATCAGTGTGAACTTAATAAGGAAGGACAGGCTGGAAACAGAAACTCTTTCTGCTTTTTAAAGAGCAGCTGTGTAGTTGTACCCATAGGAGAGAGTGCTTACCTTGGCTGTGAAATAATGCCCATAGCTAAAAAGCTTTCGGCATTGTAAATGATCACACAATTCATTTCAAGGTATTTTCTCTTTCCTTCAGGCAGTGTTGTACTGCTCTATTCCTCAAAACATTAGTTAATACTGCATCAAACACTTCAAAATAACACTAATGCAGCACTAAGAATGAAAAGTACCCCAAAGTCAAGAAATACCAAGGGCCTCACTCCTTCTGGAGCTGATCCCTTTGCTGGCCTGTATACTCCTACATATTTTATGATGTACTGAGGCAGCACGCTGCTACTTCAGCTAACGTGTTTGACAACGTCTGTTTCTGAAAGGTGGAGGAGCAACAAAAAGCAATTGAGGCTTCAGATAAAATTTCAGAGCTACTGGAATTTGTCAGTTCTTATAACGAATCTTGCCCCGAGACCAAGTTGTCTTGGCTTCCCAGAGCAGTCCTGGTAGGCCTGAGGCAGCCACAGGGGAAAAAGGCCTCAGCGAGGCCTGCTCCAAGCTCTGGTGGGCATGGGAGGGACAAACACTGAGGAGAATAGGACAAAGAATAGAAATTTCCAATCCCAACAATGAGTATTTTGGAAGGGGTCTCAAACATGAGGCCAATAACTTTTCTGTCAGTTTTGCTGTTGGTTTTTGCGTCTACCTAAGGTCCATGCTGGCACATCCTTGTATCGAGCGGTACCGTCTCCCACAGATAGCTGTGTTCAGCAGGCTGAGTTATGAGCAACAAAACCTGACCTAAATAGTGATCAAAATGCTTAATAAAGCAAGCGCAGGGCTCTTAGAGGAATCTGGGAAGCTGTGGCCAGCAGGTGGATTACAGCCTCTGTGGAACTGGGCAGGGCTGATTTCCTGTGCTGGGAGGAGCCCAGCTGCTCTGGCAGTGTGTGCCCAAATTGGTGTAGGAAAAATCCTGTTATGTAGACTTCTGTGATGTGTGTGGGGTGTCTTTTTGTTTCTTGTTTGTTTTTAATGTATGTTGATACCAGGGGCTTGTGACTCAATTGTGCAGCACAGGAAATTCCAGGTTGTGAGGTGCATCTGTCAGCACTTCCCCTGACATCTTGGCTGTAGGGGCCTTTTCAAATGGGAGCAGGAGCTTGCCTGGAAAGGGCGTGCTGTGGATTGCATTTGCAGACAAGGAAAATCCCATATAGCAGTTGCCAGGATTCAGAACCTTCTGCTGAATAAAGGTGTTATGTTATTTTCACTTGGATATTAAGTGATAATTAGTATTCTGTGTGACCATATTTGCTACATGGGATGTACTCTATTTGCTGAGAATATGTAGAAATGCTGGTGATCTTTCATTTTATAATCTGAGATACATCTGAGGTAAAGTGCTGTTTGCTTGCATTATAAATGTTTATATCCTGCCTCTGTTGTTTGTAAATTTAATTTATAATGATCTGCTGCTGGTTATTATCATGTATAATGTGTTCCTTTGTAGAAAATAATTAGAATAATGTATTAGGGTTACTTACAAGTCTTCTCAATAATGCGTCTGTGGGCGTGTAGTTTGTCATTGGTTTTGATATGAAGGAAAATGGGAGGTTGAAACAGTAATGCTGATGCTATAGGCAAAAATACTCAACAAGGCTTAGTTGGTTGAATTTTCAAATTATTATTTTTAAACAGTGCTGTAAAGTGTGCTAGGTAAAGCTAATCTATTATGTATCACTCTGAAATCTGTGCACTGCCTGATTTAAGAAACTTTTATACACGCCTAAACTGCACAAAAAGGCCATTTGAAATAAGTGCTGGTGATAGACTCACAGCTTTGATGGCAGACCTACTTCATTTGTTACTGTTTTGTTTGCTAAGTGATCGGTGTTAGTGGGCTTCCAGTGTAAGAGCACTTCACAACTCTTAAAGGTGATCTGAGCCCACAAGTTTTTTGAAAAATGACTTCAGGTGTTTTGTATGATTGAAGGGGGACTAAGCAGGAAAGCGTTCTTTATAGTCCCTGAATAATGCTTTTATATTCATGCTAATAATCTGCCTGATAGCTGGGTGTCAGTGGAATACATTTATTTTCTTTTGACATGTACAGCAGAAGTGAAAAGCAACCATTGATGTGGATGGTATCAGTGTGTTCAGCTGTCACACCTGACAAAAACCAGCCAAGTCAAATGAAGGGCCTTAGTTCGACTAAATGCATCTGTGCGCATCTGCAGTCAAATGCGTGTATAGCTCAACTTCCACCTTCTCCTTCAGCCTTCACTGCCCCCCTGTCATCTGCAAATTTAAGCCATGACCCTGCATCCTTTCTGTGTGGTTAGATTGTGGTTAGATTGTGGTTAGATTAAAGAGAAATTTTAAAGGGGCAAATCAGAAGCCACAGTGAGGACTCTTGGTGCATCCCTGTTGCACAGCAGACCTTACTACTTGCTCTCTTCCTCTCTGTCTCACAGTAATAAATGTTTACTTTAACTGAAACTACACTTAAGTGAAACTTGCTCTAACCAGGCTCTTGGTACCTACTTTCATTTTTCCTGAACTATTCAAATAAATTTATTAGATACTTATAAAGGGCAGAAAAACAGCGGCTTTCTTTTCTGTCCAAAGAGTTGATATCTTTTCCTCTTTTAGCCTTATAAACATTCGATGTGTTGGGAAATGTATACACTTCAGTGCTTAGGAACATCAAAAGAGATGTTGTGTTCGCATCAGTGATCTGCACTGAGTATCAAGCAGTATTTGGGAAAGAATCTGGCATATCCCTCAGTGACTTATCTGGGAAGTGTGAATGGCATTTAATAAAACAGATTTTCCAGCAAATGACAGGCCAGTGCCTTGAAGCAAAAAGTACTTCTGCCCTGTGCCAATCATTCACTTTCTTCCAGCTCAGTGATTTATCCCATGTAAAATGTTCTTGTATTTAAAAAACTGGTCCACCCTGCACCAATGGTAAGCTGTCAAATCCCTCACAAAAGAAATAGCATAAAATATGAAAACTTGAACGTTAACCAACGTCGGGATGCTCATCACTGCATGGCCTGCTTGCCTTCCTGGAATTATCAGCAGGCATTGAGAATACCTCTCGATGAGGTACTACTTTGAATATTTCTTAGGAAAATACTGAAGGATGTGTGTGTCTGTGTTTTATATCTTATTATATATCTTATAAATAAATAATAGTTGTGCTACTGAAGTTGACTGCAGAGTTTGCTTTGACTTAATCTGCCCAGGATTTTGTCTGCAGACTCTCACACCAGAACGGTAATAGTGAATTTCTAGTCTGGTCTCCTGTAATGAAAGACACCATTGGTGTGGAGGGACTATACAACCATCGAAACATTCTCTTGCAAAACTGAACAGGTCATTACTGTAGGAACACAGAATATGTGATAACTTCTTCTGTTGTTGTTTGATCTACTTTTGGGCATATCTTTCACCTGTGGGATTCCTTTGAATTAGATTTTGTCTCTTTACCTGCATCTCCGTAAAACAAAACAAAAACAAAAAAAAAGCCAAACCAAACACATCTGTACACTTCATGTTCCCAAGAACTTTACCTGTCGTTAGCTCTTGTGTTTTAATTTCATTACTGTTACCACATTTGTCTTTATATTAGTCGTAGTAACAGTAAACTTTGAAGCTGTACTGGGCAACAAACTGAAAAGGTAATGTAGATAAGATGCTTTTGAATTTTAATATACAGTGTGTACCCGAAAAAGCTTTAATATTCTGTGTACTGTCTGCTTCAAGTAATTGTATTAAAATTATTGAAATTATTATTAAAACCATAGTTTTCCTTACCTAACCTGAATTTTAACATATTTTATACCTATAAACTAATGTGTTCCTTTTTCACAAACTACGACTTAGCTTAACGGGAAACCATGTGTCCTATTTTAGCTTTCTTTTTGATATAACCCTCAATGTAAATGTTGTTCTAAACAGCTTTTCAGAGATTAAATTGTACTACTAGTTACAGCAGCATGCTCCATCACAGAAAATATGGCCATGTTCTTCCAAGGTCCTACATTGTGTTGTTTGTTTGTTTGTTTTTAAACAGATCACATTGATTTTCCATGAAAAAGTAATGTATTGCAGAATATTGTGTCATTAGGCAAGTTCAGTTGTGTTTTGCAGTTGTTAATTACCCTTACAAGGTGGATAAGAAATCCATGGGGAATTCCTTAAAAGAGAAGTACTTTGCCCTTGGGATGTGTATTACCATATGGAAAGCAGGCTTATGTTCTTAGTTAATTATCTTTGTTATTTCAGTTCATTTAAAGGAAATGTAATAATTTGTTGGTTGTTAGTACCTGTGTATTTTAAAATGGGAAATTGTTAGAATAATAAAGACCCCAAGGGGATGCTAACAGTGCTCTAGAAAGACGCTTTCAATTATTTTTTCCCAAGGCATTAATTTTTCTAAGTGGAACTGACAAAATATTAAACAAAGGTGGTATACAGCATCTCTGGGAAGAGTGTTTCATTATTATTACTGGTTTTTGCAGATGGTTCAAAACTTCTCCCAGTAATCACATTCCCATTTCTTCTTTGTGCAAGACTGGAATCACACTGAATTTGATAGCTTTGAGCAACAAAATATCAAAGCAATAAATGAAAGTGAGTAGGCAGACAGTACTTAGTCTTGTCTTATGGAAATGTGAAGGTCATGGAAACAGGCAAGGGAAAAGCTCATCATTATAATAAACCAATGGTTATGGGTATGATCCTATTGAACAGAGAGCCTGGGATTATTCCACCTGGCTGGTGACAGGATACTGCTTCTGTCATGGTGAAATACTGTTCTTTGCTTTATAAGGTATTAGGAAGCTCTTTGTTCAGAGAGCAGCGCACATCCTGCAGAGTCGTGTAGGAAGCCAGCAATTGGACTTCAGAAAAGGCTTGTGTCTGTGGTCAGGACTGAGGCTACTCTTATTTTGCTGCTCCTATGGTAATTATTGCTGTGCAGTTCCATTAATTTTTGGCAACACTGGGAACAGATTTAAGCTTTAAAGTAATACTAGGGTAATTCTTTCCTCTCAAATGATAATTGTAGTTTATTATTATTATTTATAATTTGTAGCTTTTGTTAGCCAAGTAATTCTATATAAGATTATGAAAACAAAAGGTCAAATTGGAGGGGTTATTACACTGATTTCAAGTGGTTGCTTAGGATTTACCTCCATGTGACTGACAGCAAGAAGCATCATCTAAGTAAAAGAGCAATTACTTCCAAAGCACTTAAAAATTATTAGGCTTATTGTTTCATCCTCTAGTAGAAAACAAAATCAAATCTAAGCATTTCCTTTCTAAGCATTGCCTTAGGAAACCATTATGATGCTCCAAAGCTGAATTCTGGAATGGTTGGGAACTTGCTACGTAGGTCGCGGATTTGTATACACACTCTACTTGACCTGGGTTGCAGTAGAAAGTGTAGGCATCATTTAGGAGAAAAGGAATTGAACAGCTGGCATCTATTGCTTCCATGAACACTAGCAGTCCATGACTAAGATATTCTGAAATGAAAATTAAAGGGGAATTAAAGCACTGATGTTGTTCCTGTGTCACTTACTGAACAAGTAAATCAACACAGTGCACTCTTTAGGGTATAGTTGGTTCCCCTGTGCTGCATCATGAAAAAACAAATAGTCCCTTCTCACTGTTCACAGGCATGAGTAAACATGTTCAAATATGTTCCCAGAGGAGTTTTGTGGAGCTTGGAATGGACTTCATCTAAAAATCCCTACTTAGAATCTCTTCAAATTGCAGCAATTTTTTCCTCCTATTGCTACAAATAGCTTGCTTACAGACCTTGCTTTAAAGTTAGGGTAGATCAGAAAAATCACCTAACAATGTCACCACCTTTGCCAACAAACCACTCTTGTGTATATTCTGAGCCACGTGTGCTGCCTTTGTCACATTTGTACTTGCTTTGTATTCCAGTTAGCCTCATGGAGCCAGGATTGCACAAGCGTAATTGAGGGCAAGATTTGGTCAGGAGAATCTTGTTCCTGCTGCCGCCTCTGTGGCATGAACTAGAAAGAGCACAGCTTGACTTTCATATGTCTGAGGTTGAGTTTGCAGAAAACTGAGCAAACTTGCTCTGGAAATGCCAGTCACCCTCCAGAGGAGAACGGTGATTTAATTTGGTGAGAGAGCTAGCTCTGACAGCATTAACTAGCTCAGGTCAGCCAGTGTCTAAAGCCAGCATCTCGTAGGTAACTTGCAATAGCAGTTGTCATTAGGAAGCAGTGCCCTGTGCCATAGCCAGCAATATTACTCTGTGTTTTTAATTGACCTTTTTGTGGAGGTGCTTCCTTTCAGTGTTAGTATTGACCTTGCTTAATCAGAGTGGGGCTAAGGTGGGGTGAGTACAAGTGTTTCACTGTAGGTTTGGGTACTAAGGCATCTTCAGTAAAGCTTGCTTTAGTTTGTGTTTCTGCTGTCTGATAATTTGTCACATCAGGCTATTAACATCATTCATAACAAAAGAATGTAAATCCATATAATGTGGAATGGAGATTATTCTGCTGTCTTTGGGGAAATGCTTTGGATGTGTGTGCGGGAGTATAGATTGCACTTGTGTATTTCATGCTCTTAAATCCATGACTGCCTTATCAAACTAAGATTTTTGCCAAGCTTGTGGGGCAGGCATGTGAACTCAATATCTGAAAATAGATTCATCTGCTTCTGAATTGTGTTTTTCATCCGGTCTTTTAATTGAGTGTCTTTACACACCGAGAAGCATCCTGGCTTATGTTGTGAAGCTGTTACCTTCATGATTATATTGCTGCTTGATTTCTGTAAAATCTGCTTTAAAAAATCAATTAAATGTAATATTATGCTGGTAATACAGACATATGATTCTCAGTTGTTAGGAGCTCTGATTGGAGATCGACCGGTGGTCATTGTACAGTGCTAGCTAGATAACATGGCAAAAGGTGTATTTGTCACCTGAGCTGCTATTTTAAGTATCACAACTACAAATGAGAGTGACAGTAGCTTGCAGTTCAGGTCACTGGGGATGTTCCAGCTTATGCATGACAAACAACCAGATGCTGAGGTTAAACTCTGGCCTGCCTTGGAGAGAGCAGCCTATCTCTGTGTTTAGAAGATCCCATATTAACTTTTCTAAATAGCTATTAGACAGAGGTTGGTTTGGTCATAATATAACCCTTTCTACTCAATTAGGAGACTATCACGTTATTTTCAGAAGTGATTTGGGCTTTTGTTTCTACATTTCCTGTCAGGTGTTGTTTACTTCAAGTAAGATGATTTCAGTTGATTTATAGTAATGTAGCTTAAGAGAAAATCTAAGCAGCATGTTCATTTGAACGTCATCGCAGCATATTGGAATGGAAGATGAGTTGGATTTACAGCTAGAAGTAGTGAAATAGGGATTTTGTGTGCTGTACTATTTCATATTTCTCTTGGGTAAAGTAAAGGGTTGGTGTGTGCCTCTGGACAGAAGCCAGTATTATGCCAAATGCTTCCCAAGTGGCAGCTATGTAGTATAATGCTTCTTCACAGCAGCCTGCTCCTTCTCCCCAGCATGGCTATTGCTGGTTAATCTGCCAGGATCATTATTACGGAGGTAAAATTTTGCAAAGTAACCTGTTCTATTGGAAGCAAAACGTTTCAGTTTTCCTTGAATTTTAATCATGGTTGGGTGTTCTGGAGCGAGAAAAGAAGAGCAAATACCCTACCCAGATGTGTATCTTAGTTTTTTTTTGTGTGTTTTTTTTTTTTCAGTATTCAAAAGCTGATTCAAAGATGGACAAAACCCCCACAACTGTCCTCTTAGTTGAGTAGGAGAGGAGATCTGAATCTGGCTGACTTTAATGGGTGGCTGGTATCCTGCAATAAATAAATAAATAAATAAATAAATAAAAAGGGTTCTTACACAGAGAAATGGGTACCCACTAAGGACGGCCAGATGTGGGCAGCTCAGGCTACGTGTTCAGACCTGGGGGAATTAATTTGGGGTGAAATATAATCCTGAGCAAGTACCCAGCAGCTGTATGCCTGGGCAGATAGATCGCTATATGTGTGAACAACTTAAACATTTTGAATAGGCCAGAAATGGTAAATAGGGAGTGTATGAGCTTTTTTTTTTTTCAGACCGCATTGAGGTCTGCTTAATGGCTGGCCGACAGTGTCGTTTAGACTAGCACCACCTGGAGTCTCTTTGCCTGGTGTCGGAGGCAGCAGACAGAAGAGGAGGCAATACAGTCCTTGTCAGCTTTGCCCACAGTTGAGTTCAACGAACGAGATGGAGAAAATAACTGTCATTCAAAGCCATCTGGCCATTCATCCATGTTGACTGGGACGGTGTGAGGGTGTCCTTGCTGTGTGCTCAGCTGTCTCTGACAGCCTGCAGGGATTTTCACTTCCGAGCAAAAATTGCAGCAGCAGCTCCAGGAATTAATACTCGAGAAGTTGGTTTTCCTCACCTGTCCCCCACTCCACCCCATTTTCTTGTCAGGTTGTCTATGTGGGAGGGAGGATTTAAGACAAAGCATTTATTTGAGATGTTAAGCTGTGAAAAACGGGCAGGAAAACACCTCAGCAAGCTGTGTGAGGAACTTGAAGGCCATTTCACTGGGCAGAAGCTGCAGGGTGTTCTGAGTACAGAGCTAGAGGAGCTGAAGAAATACAATGCATTAGGCTTTAATGAGCATTACACAAGATCTTCCTAAAGTATTGATTAACTAGGCATCAGGGACTTTAGGACCTTAAACGCCTGCAAAAGCATGCAGGGTTTAAAAGACTCGTTGCTACTCCACAGAATAAGAGTCAGGTTCTGGGTAAAATGATTGAATACGACAAAGTCTTTGGTACAGCTATTTAGGGCTACAAAGAGCCTTTGAGTGCTCAACAATAGCATCAGTGTTGGAAGCCCAAGAAGAAAAAAGAACAGGAAAATCAGATATTCTGAAAATCATCCATGTGGCATTCAAGCTTGGCTAGGAGGCGATGAGAAGATCCAGGTAAAGCAGGGAGCTACATGGAAAAAGGTTTTCTCATTTACATCTTCACCTCCTATTTGAAGGGACTTTTTAGGAACTACGACCATGAGAAGGACGAGACATAATTAACAATATCTATGCTTAGCATTTTCACACCTCACTACTTTAGATTTTGGGGGTTATGAGCATTTTTATAGGCTGGTAGTAATTTACCAGTGGTGCAAACATGCTCAGCTCTGCAGCTTTTTGTCCAAGATGGTAACCCTGAGTATCCTTGGAAATGTTAGGTCCTACTGCTACAGATGCTTAGTGACGACTGGGTGTGTAGAGATGAAGGCAGTCCCGCTGAAGAGACACAGCAGCTGTCAAGATTATAAATTTATATCCTTGGCATTTAATGCATTTCAGCCACTAACTGTCTTCAGATGTCTTCATCCTCAAAAGCTCATAAAAACAATGGAGCTATAATCAGATAATTTAAAGTGAATGATGAATCTTGCAGTTCAGAAATTCATAGTTATACATATGCGCCGTACCAGGAGGTAGGAAAGAACTGCAGTGGGTGTAAGGGAACTGGATGCTATTGAGGAAGTTTATGATAACTAGGCCAAAGACAGGCATCAAAGATGGATCGACATAATTTAAATATCTGAACGCTATGATAAAACAGTCTTTCTTTGCTTCAAATATTCACTTTACACCTATTCCATCTAGAAATGCTCAAGGAGATTAAATAAAAGATTGAAGTTGTAGAAGAAAATATACCTGTCACGTGAAAAGAAGGGGATTTGTGTCTGTTGGCTGCAACAGAGACTAACCCAACCATTGTAAAGGCAGCAGTAAAAAGAAACTGAAGTAAAAGCAGCAGAAGGTGGACCTGCACCTCACAGAGTTTGTCTCTACAATGCAAGAGGGCTCTGAAACACCGCAAATCTTGCAGGACATGCTTACTTTAACAAAGAGCCACTGGTGCACTGATAATGACCTGAGATGGGTCCAATACTGGAATGACTGATGCTGGGATAAGGTGTGCTAGAAGCCACAGTTTGCATGATTAGTGTCTTTATGATCTTTATATAAACAACAAATTGCCACTTAGTGCAAATCTTGTGGATATGTTTACTGCTTCTGTACACTTAGGAAAATCTCATTGCTGGTTGAATCTGGTTGATCTGTTATTTCACCACTGATTAATTTGGCCCAAGATGTATATGTATTTCATTAAAATGCAACATTTTTGCAAATAGCCACTATGTCATCATGAGAAGAGACATGATTTTGATTAATTAAATACTAAGTAAAAGCAATTAGATTTATTTATTAATTATAATTCTGTCTCCTCAGCACTGTGCTGAATATTCAAGGCTTTACCTTTGGACGGTTTATTCACCTGTGAGAAACTTCACAGAACGAGCATCGGTAGACAGTCCAGCGAAGCATTAGGAAAACATATCCATGCCTCCATGTCTTGCACGTCCTCTTTCTTGTGCGGTTTGCAAGGATGGAGAGTGTAAGAGGGACAGTGCTGCTGATGTTGGGGTGTGTGTGCAATTAGCAGCTCACGGTTAGCTTGCATCTTTATCTTTCCGTAACATTTAATCATTTGCAGAAGCCACTTTTTCATTCTAATATAAATACTATTCTCTAATTGTAAACAAGCGGAAGTGAATTACTAGCAGTAGGGAAACTCACTGCAGCAAATCAAAAAGGGCATATATATTCAAAGGTTTCACTTAACAAGCCCCGTTCATCTTTGTACTAGACCTCCTACATTTCAGCCATGCTCACTTTCTCCTGGGATTTTTGAATCCATTGTCAGTCTGTAAAATCAGAAAGAAGAGGGAGTTAAAACCTACGTAGATGCTAGAATTTTCCTATTGCAAATCATCTCTGCTTCAGCAGACTATCTGCATATCCATCCGTTGCCAAATGTTCTAAAACTACTTCATCCTGTCGCAAGTTTCATCTCATCCTTTAGAGCATTTAACAACTGGGAAGTTTGCCTGGACAGTGCTATGTAAGAGAGAGTAAATTCTCACAGAAGAGATGGAGAAAAGGTGAAACAGCTAAGGACAGTGCATCTGAGGTGTACATAATGTTGATGTGCAGATTCAATTCCTGCCTAACTAAACAAATGGCTGAATAGAGGAAGTGAATAGGACATTTGAGCAGGTGATTACATGATTATAATATGTGAAGAATAAAGACTAATACTCTATTACTCTTTTGCACATTCAATTCTGTCACATTTCACTTAAATGAGAAGGTATTTGGGAAGATGCATGTATAGAAATATGTCAGTTATTAAAGGCCAGATCCTGCAGCAGGCTCCGGATTAGGCCTGTAATTTGTTAGAACATGACAAAGCCTTTCCTTTAGAAATGTAAATTGTTTCATAAGAAGGGGTAACAAAGCAGCTCAGCAATCCTTTTCCATTAAGTACAAGTCTGGATTAGTTATAGCATATGACAGAGGGTAGAAACAAGTAAAACTCTGTAGAGGTGGGAAATTAAAACATCAGACCTTTACTGGAGTCTATTTATGAGGATGATTTCTAAGCAGGAACCTGGTAGGCCAGAACAGTAAACCTTCCAGTAAACCATACTGCTGGGACTTGTACTGCCAATATTTTAACAAGGACTAGGCTCACAATAGGGTGAATAAATAAATAAATATCCCGTTAGTGCTGCATCCCAGGGGAGAGGAGCAGTGAAGTGGTGAGGTATCGATTCAATTAGTTTCCCAATTAAACAAAAATTATTGCAAATAACTACAGCCAAGGAAAGATGCAGCAGACACAGAGGATGGAGAAGTGTCCTCTGTGGACAGCAGTGACACTTCACACGTGACAATGTACATGAATGTATGTTGAATGTACCAAGGATGCTACAGGACATTCATTCAGTCTCTTATCAGTGTCCTGTTCACGTGGGGGTGATGGCTTTGGGGACAGGGTAGGGGAAAATCAATTTTGTTTGCTCTTATTTCACAGCAAAATAATGATGGGCCTACAGAAGTATTTTTCACAAGTCTTTGTAGCCAAGACTGCTCAGCAGAAACACCACCATGACACCAAGATTGTTGTGAACATGCTGTTAATTTGGATGGCAGTTCTTACAGATACACGCTTAGAAAACGTCTGCCAGGTCCTTACTCACCAAGTAAGACCAGTCACTCTTTTGAGATGACTTGTTTGTTAAATGTTAATTTTAATCTGCTAGGCTATTTAAAGCAATACTGTTTCCTAGATGATCAAGCGATTAATGACCCACTCTTAAAAATACATTTGAATTTCTATTAGTAAGATATTAAGTAGTGTCATCAGGGTAACAAAATTCGGTTTCTGCTGCTCATCATTCATACAGAGGCTGTAATATTCAAATTGTGCAGATTTTCTAACTTAGGACTATGTGTTTCTGTCTCGGTTTGTGCAGTGTGTGAATGAGGAAGTCTCACCCCTGTTCACAATCAGATACAGACCTCTGTGTTTTGCGTGAGTAGAAGCAGTATCCAGCATACATTCGTAGGGCAAAAGGCAGGTACCCCTGTGCGCAGATGGGTTTAGTACAAAAGGTGTTCATTTTCTGTTCGCACCCAGGCATGCTTGAGGCATTATTTCTACGTATAGCGTGCATTTTCTGTACTGCTAGCATATAGCATGGCAGCTCTGCCACACTCTGCCTGATTTGTCTGAGGACATGGTAGTTATTTTCTTATCAAAAGATAATTCGAGTGTATTATTAAGACAATGGATTTGACTTTTCAATGAGTTTGTCTTTAAGAACAGTTTTCAGAGAATGAGTCAGCCATATGTTAAATCAAATTTAACATCCATTATGAAACACTGAATCATACTTTATATCTCTGTAATGATAATAAATGATCATCTCTCCTGTGTTCCCCTCATTTGTACTACTGCTCATCAATCTTGCTAATATCACAAAGATTTATTAAATGAATAATCTTCAAACTATAACTGTTTTAATATTAATAGCTCCATTTTATGTTGTTTCTCTTATGATAATTCCATTTGTGTTTAAGCATGCTGAGTTTAAAAGTAATAATGCTTTTTATAGTGAAATTTAATGAATAGAAAACCAGTAAATCAATAATAAAGTCCTCCTTAATGAGATTTTGTAATTATACCAATACATTACAACATACAGTACATTTCTGAATGCCCTTCATATGTAGGAGAATCATAGAAGTAACAAACTACAGAATGAGAGCTGAGAAAGTATTTAAAGGAAAGGGATATTGAGATGCTACTGAGACTATGTGCAGCTAAACAAATGTTTTTAATCTATGCTCCAAAGTAGCCAAAGATTGTAGTTTGGTGTTGTGGCTCAGCTCTCTGTAATGCAAAACCTCTACGTTAAACATAAGCTTTGCATACTGTAGTTATCATGGCTCTGTTGAGAAGTCCTCATTGTATTGGTGTCTTATTTGGCCCACCCTAATTTTTGCTCTCCGTGAGAATTCGGTGTAACACTGCATTGTATTTCTATACAGACTGAAAGTAGCTGTGTAGTCACTTTGTAAGCACAATGCCAGGAGGTGGGAGTGCAGCTGGAGCTGCTTTGCCTCAAGCTCATCTGAAGCAAGGCTCTGCTGTGAGCCCCCCTCCACGGCTTTGTTCAGTCAGGAGGAATAGCTGCAGCCATCTGCTAATGAAGCAACTATTCTGCACTGTGTTTTAACTTCACAGCTGAGTAGTGTTTTAAGCTCTTGGTTGGTTAGTATATTGCCTCACATTACATTAAATAAGTTGGATTTAATGTCAAATTCGTAACTTTTTTTTTTTAATAAAAAGTTCTAATCCTGGACTAGGGAGTTTGGGAACCCAGGTGAACTGTGTGACGTCCAGGAGAATTGGAAAAGCCCAAATGGGCTGGGGAATTTTTCTTTTCGTAAAGTAAATAATAGTTAAGAGTGGGTCCACTGGTTACATTTGGCAGGAAAATCCCTGGGCTCTGGGACAGTGGGAAAACAAATTTGTTCTCCGTCCGGGTGCCTGATATATAGAGCACCACAAAGAGCTCAGCAAGTCCTCAGCCTTTGACTGCCCAGTCACTAATAACCAAATAACACAGAGGGGATACATCTATTTCTTGGGCACTTCCCTGGTGCAGGTGTGGTGAGGTATTATTAAAAGTGGGGTTGGGAGACCAGAAGTGCAGTTTGCTGCCTTACCTGAGGTTCTTGTTAAACTCTCAGCATGGGTGCCGTGGGCTGTGCTCGCAGACAGCTACTTATCCCTCCAGCTTCAATATTTTTGCGATGTTGCAGTTTCTGAAGTGCCTGGTCTGGAAGGCCTATGAACAACGGGTTTCGATAATCCAGCTGAGATGTAATGAAAGCATGAATGACAGCCTAGCACCCTCCTGAGACAGCCTTGGTTGTAGCCTTACTTACTAGCCTCTGCAGATGTAGAAGTTTTTGTCATGTAGCTAAACTGATAATCAAAAGATAGGCTGATATCAAAGATGACCTCAAGGTCATGAACCTTCAAACCAGACACTCTAAAACTTCCTTTAACAGGAGCTGCAAAGGATGAAGTGCAATTCTAAAGGTATCAGGCACCAGCCAATATAAGCTCAACATTCTTTAAATCTAATTGCAGGGCATGTTTTTCTGATACTCACAGCTAAACGTCATTTAGGTGTCTCATCAAACAGGAAATTACTTCCCTTGGGTCACCTGTAATAGGAAAATAAGCTGTGGCATTATCAGTATAACAATAGTTTCAAATTATGCCTTTCAGTCATACTTCCTAATAAAACCTTAGGAGCACACAGCAGACACCTGTGAATTTAGGTCTGAGAGTCTCCCCAGCACATTTCTGGAGGAAAAAAATATATATTTTATTTCACCTGTACTAGTGAAAACAGCAGGTAGGCAGTGTGCAAAAGGGTAGTCTGGTAGTGCATGACGTTAGAAAGGAGTGGCGAGGGTAAGAAACTGGTGAGGGGACTTGAGGCCAGGGTACATGTCTTAAACCCTCTGCCACTCTTCACTTTTGCTCTTCCTTTTCAATTCAGATTTTAATGAGCAGGTAACACCAGGTACAGTGTGACTTTTGTCATGGCTGAGACCTTCCGGATCTGCTATTGTATAAGTGATAAAAATAATTCCTCTCTGTGTTAGTCGTGTTGTTTTAGCTTTATGTACTTTCCAGAAATTAAAAAAAAAAAAAAAAAGTCTTCACAAAGGTAGGCATTTCTCCCTTAAAAAGGTGTTTATCTTAGTTCTACTGTCATTACATTATTTTACTCTGAGTTTTAACTGACAAACTGATTTCCTAAGAACTGGGAGAATGAGATTATGGTATCATAGCAGTAAATGCTGTGTTTTTTATTTTTTTAAAGCAAAACCTAATGGAGCATTTTGTCTATACCTGACCTTACAGGAGACATGGTGAACAATAACAGCCTATTTCTAAAAGCTGAAAAGCTGCTGCTTTCTTAGCAAAATGAGCTTAGCAGCGTATGAGGCCCCTTAAGTTGCTCCCCTGTGTACCCAAGCATTACAGCTTCCCACTTGGCCCTTCCATTGGTCCCCCCAGCTTCTCCAACTTCCTGAAATCAGAAGGTGTAGATGACTTTGGCCTCCAGGGCTCTCATATTTTAAGAAATAATCTTCCCCTTCTGGACCTCAGAACCACCCACTGGAAGTTCTATCATCCATTTATTTTAGCATGTATTAAAAATTAGCAATTAATTATCTGCAGTTCTAATTCAATGAGTCTGGGCAATTAACATCTGGGATTTAGCACATCCTTTTCCTGACTTTTTAATTTAAGGACTTGGGAGGTAGTAGATCCCCTCTAGGAGAGCAGAAATAAGTAAAATATAACATATACTTGAAATTATCTACTCTGTTTCCTGTCTTTGAACCAATCCTGTAATTCACTGGCTCTCTAGTACATTGGACAATGGTTGTTGCTGGTGACATTTTAACGTGTGGAAGCAAATTTCTGTGACGCGAAGTGGTCTAATGGAGACAGAATGTTTAAGGAGGGATTTCCAGGCTCTGTTCTTTCAACAGCCACCAGGTGACATTGGTTTATTTTGTCCTTCTGCAAAATCATTTGAATACTGCTCCTGTCCCTGGGGTGACAGACTTAATTAATAAACAAACTTATCCTGAAACCCTATTAAAGGGTATTATAAAGGTGAAAAAACTGACTACTAAAGTTAGTAAAGCCTTTCTTCAACCCTTAGCTTAGTTACATATTCATTTGGCAGTTAGTGCCTTTCCTGCTTGGGGAAAACAAATGAACGACAACAGCAAAAACGTGCTCCATGGATGGTGTTCTACCTAGGAATAATGGGATTTAATTCCTGTAAGTGATGGAGGAAAATGATTATTTGTTTCATAATAAAAAAGAAAATGATGTAGGTACCTATCTTCCAGTAAGGACTATTCTGGAAATTACTTAAATTCTTGAGCAGTCACTGAGCCATACTTTGTCCTGCTGATAAGGTATAATCCTGCCCCTTCATGTTTTTTAAGGCAAGAGCACTGCTCAGGACACACTCCTGGGTTTGCATTATCAAAAAAGTACATTCTACCTGTACGTTGAAGTCAAAATGGACATCGATCCTTCATTCCGTGGGTGGCTAGATGCAAATTGCACCTGTTACTTAAAATCCTGTTGATTTTCCCACAGTGCCCACAATTCATAAATCCCTTATTATTCTTCTATGTGAAATGCAGTGACAACAAAGTGTCATTTAAAAAATGACACAGCTATGTCCTCCTGGTAGAAGTCAGCAAGGATAGTTCAGGTTCCTTAGGGTAAGGTCTTTTTACTAATTTACTTAATTTATCATTGTAATGTGTCTTTCTTTTGGGAAAGATGATGTTTAATTTCAGTTGTGTATTTGCAAGAAACACAAGCTACCACTTGGCATGAAGTACTCTTTTTTTTTTTTTTCAACTATGTCACTCAAACTATTTCTTACACACTACATCTGTTTTTTGCAGTATTTAGCATTCAGGATGGACTCAAGGCAAATTATTTGT
Source organism: Cygnus atratus (assembly GCF_013377495.2). Taxonomy (NCBI): domain Eukaryota; kingdom Metazoa; phylum Chordata; class Aves; order Anseriformes; family Anatidae; genus Cygnus; species Cygnus atratus. The sequence continues at coordinate 8,820,146 of NC_066371.1, forward strand.
GAGGGTGAGAGCTGGCAAGTTTCTGTATTTCAATACCATTTCCTTTTCTTGCCTGGAATATTCCTGAGCACTGTGGGAAGACCTTGTCATAATATGTAAAGGCATAACTCAATCAGCCTTCACATCATATGTGTGTATGCCACAGACTGGAATATACAAAATCTGGAACAGGGGAACTACTTATAGGCATTCAGTGATTTACAGGAGTATATCTAGGAGCTAGAATATTATGTAGGAGGTATTGATTAAATATTAAAGAGTTAAGAGACAAACTGTATCTTTAGTTTCCTCTCTGCTTGGCTGCAGGCATATGGGTAATACGAGGGAAGACAAACTCCAGTGGTTTTGTCTCTGAGGTTTGTAACGCAAGGTTTCCCATGGCTCATCTACATGGTCAAAAATCTGGGGCTTCCTTAATTCAGCGTAGAAGAGAATTTGGCTGGATGTCTGACTGAGCTGCAGTGCTACTGTACAGACCCCAGCTGGGGACTGGGCTCTGCTCAGCGCCGTGCACACACCAATGGGCTGGGGAGGGGATGGGGGAGATTTCCCATGGCTGGAGTGACCCTGTGTGTAAGGGACACTGAAGACAGCCATGTAATGGTCTCTCAAGGCACCTACATGTGCAGTCAGTTCGTAATTCTTCAGCAGAGCCCTAGAAATAACAGAGAGGGTGCATTCAATATAATGAAATTGTTTGGGCCTCTAGTTAAGTGGAGAACTGCCCTTTCTTGGTCAGCATAGTCCTTAGCTCACTCTGCATCACTCTGCAAAAGTGAGATATTTTGCAAAAATAGCAAATCACTCTGCAAAAGAGGAGTTCCCTTAAGCTGCTGTTAAACTGGCTTAGTAGTGGGTATTACAGCCTTCACGTTTTCAGGAAGCACAGGTTGGCCTCCTAAAATTACAAAACTGGCTTAATAAAATAAGAGATTAACAGGCAAGAGAAAGACTAACCTTGGATTTATTTTTGTTTGCCCTTTGGTTTCTGAAAATTTGGGGTGCATTCAGATACATTTTCAGGCTTTTTTCATCCATCAGGAAGATTAAAAACTGCTCTTTGTTTTCGGTAAAAGCAGGAATGTTCCTGAAAGCCCTTGCTCCCAGCAGTCAAGGGGAAGTCCAGCTATTGCAGCAGTAAGTAGCACTCCGGGAAGGTCAAGCTTGCAACCATTCTGGTTTGCTTTCTGACCATAATATTCTTGAGACATGCTATATGAGTGGTCCCAGATGGATTTGACTCACATAATGTACATTTGAAAAGCAAGATCGGTGCCAATAAAACAAAAACCTTTACAGGGGACAAGAGAAATCTCCCTATCAGTGATGGATGCTTCTGCCAAATAAGTATGGAGAAATTGCCTCCTTGTAAAGGCCTAAAGAATGCTGTCATCTGGCTCATTGCTTGTTCTGTTTATTTTGTCTTTCACCTTTGTATTTTAATTAGCTCCTTTTTCTTCTCTTGTGATTTCGTTTACATGCTGGTGGAATACTCATTTTATTTTAATATTTGTGACAGCACAGTATGCATGCAAATAACACTTTGGTAGATAATATCTATTCTGCAGTTGTAGGTGTAACCCATTTTCTCATCTTAATATGTTTTATAGAGCAAATAGATACATGTGATACTATTTAAGAAAACAGCAAGAGAATCATTGTCCAATCAGAGAGGCAGATGTATTTCAAAACCAGAAGTTTAAACCAAGGGACCTAAGGGGTAATGACCTCCACTCCTTTTCTCGGCTGTATAATGTTATACATTTTTGCAGTGTGCTGCATAAAAGAAATCCTGTCTCTTGAGAAAGGGTTCTATGATTGAGTTGTAGCACCTTCTGCTTTTGCATCGCTGCATGTTATCAAGGACTGAGGATGAGCTGCAGCTGTTAAAACTGGAAAGAGAACGGTTAGCTGAACAACATTTGCCTTGAGATTTAAGACTGGAACCTCCAGATTTATCACATGCTAAATGCAGCATCTAGCTTAGTCCCCTGCTTTAACTGTTTACACAGCACTGGTGTGATTGTATAAGCATTTTTCCTCACCCTTTCCCCAGACGTTGGTGTTCATAAGCCACCTTTAGTATTTACCTCTCTGTTTGGGCTAAATAGGGAAACAAAGGGAGCCTGAACTAAGGTCAAGAGCAAACCCTGTCAGCATCCATTTTCATAATGGTACCAACATTGGAGAGAAGAAAGCTTAGCTTGTTAGAGAGAGTGTTTAATGCAGTTTTCAGTCTCTGTAGGGAAAAGCAGTAGTTTCCATATCATCACCAGGAATGCCTATTTAAATACAGAAAAGGATGTTTAACTGCGTTTAACTCTAGGCTCAGGGTTTGTCAGGCTTAGCAGCAAACGCAGCATGAAAGCACCTCGCTCCAGAATGCTTTCCACCTAACCAGTGGAGAAACAGAGGCACTTCCACAGGGTGAAATGATCTCTCTGTTGACTGTTGAGGAGCTTCCATATGAAGTGGCTTCTCTCTTAGGTACCCGATGTTAGTGGGAGAAAGGATTGGGCAGTTTTATGGGTGCATTAAAACAGACAAACAAACAAAAAACCAGCCAGACATGTAATGCTACAGCGTGTTTTATTCATGCTCCTTCCCCATGGCAGCCTGGCTCTTGAACTCCTTTGCTTTGTGATTTTCTGAAACCATGCCCAGTTCATTTCCCTTGGGCTGTGGTTTCACATTTAGTGGTTGCTTAATGGTTCCTGGCCCTGATGTTACCCTGTCTCCTGCTGTCCATGGCACCCGTCGTGTTGCAGCAGCACAGCACGGTGGTGACCTGCATCAGGGGACTTCTCTGGCACAGAGCAGCCCTTCAAATGCAGGCTCAAAACACCTGGGAGGATTGAAAGCACGTTTTTAAAGGACAATTATGTCAGCAAAGAGGGGGGATGAGGAATCTCTCTGCATTAGAAGAAACAGGTGGAGAAATGGATTTCCAGGGTTAGCTGACAGGCTGGAGGCAGAGCTCAGTGCCAGGGAAAGCCTTTCCTCCTCCTGTACCAGGAATGCACAACTTTGTATTTTCATCATCTTTGACATTAGCAGTCTGCATGAGTAGTTCTGGTTACTCTCTTTGCACTTCTGCTCATGTTCTTCAGAACTTTAAGAAAGGTCTGGAATATCTTTTCAATTTCAAATAACTTGTTCTCTGTAAATCTCTGCTCAAAGGCATGTTGTGAATGCTAGTTAATCTCACATTTCCTTCTGGCTAGCGTGTTTTAATTATAAGAGGCAGAGCAGTGGAAGATGGTTTAGGATAACTCTGATTAAAGGATATTTCTGTGTGCTGTAGCTACCATTGGATGAGCAGCAGGACACAGTTTTGGAGTGTTGTATTCTTTTTGCATTTCATCTGAAATGATCGCTTGTGTAGATATAAAAGGTCATGTAAGGTTTGATCTCTTGCAATTCTAAATGCAAGAGCCAACACCCAAGTGTCTTTTTCTGAACCTTTTGATAAAAGATCGGTTCTTAAGGGAGCTACTGCTTAGTAGCATCAGAGCACTGCAAGTGCGAGAAGACCAGAGGCAGCACTGCTGGGAGCATCAACTCCTGGGGAGCAGGAGGGGTTGAAGATACACGGAGGACAGCGTGAGTGTAGAATCATTAAATCACTTTGGTTGGAAAAGCCCTCTAAGATCATCAAATCCAACCGTTAACCTAGCACTGTCAAGTCTACCATTGAACTGTGTCCCTAAGCACCACGTCCACGTCACCTCCAGGGATGGTGACTCAACCACTTCCCTGGGCAGCCTGTTCCAATGCTTCAAAACCCTTTCAGTGAAGAATTTTTTCCTAATATCCAACCTAAACCTCCCCTGGTGCAACTTGAGGCCATTTGTTCTTGTCCTATTGCTTGTTGCTTGGGAGAAGAGACCGAACCCCACTCCAGCCCACCCCCTTTTTTTTAAAAAAAACAAAACAAAACAAAACAAAACAAAAAAAACAATAATTGGCAATTCTTATTTTTCTCCTGGTCTCCTAAGCCCTGTCAGTAGTAGAGGTATGATGAGCCTTTGGGAATTGACCACTGTTGATAACTTTGTCCCATTCAAATTGCTTGTGCTACGGGTCAAGCCTGAGGTACTGAATCTTATCTTCTGGGCTCCCCTGCAGGAGCCGGCGGTGCTGAGCCCCACTCCTGACCTCTCTGGCAAGAGAGAAGGAGCAGGAACCTCTTAACAGGGGAGGGAGGAAAGGAAGAAACATGCTGTATATACACTGACACATGCAGATAGGTGTTATGTATGCACGTGTACACACAGACAACAAACTGGTCTCCTGTTGGAGGTTGCTCTGTGGCCTTTTGTTTAAAAGTATTCATTTCATATTTTCCTTTCTGTGGAAAATCTCAGACTTGTTTTATTTGTGTGAATTTTAATTTATCAAGTAAATAAATAAATAACTGGGGCAGATATACTATTAATGCAGAACACTTATTGTGTAAGTCACTGAAAGTCACAGATGCGTCGTAAAAATAGATGGCAATCAATAATCGCAGGAAAATGTTATTTGTTTCTAGCAAAGCTGCAGCTATAAACGCCCCTTCCTGCCAGTAGGAGTGTCATTGCCAAAGCACTGCATAGGTATTTCTGACAGTATCACTCAGAGCTGTAAAGAAATCAACTTCAAGAAGCAGACTTTCAAGCAAATACAGCACTGTCCTATATTGCAGGATAAGGCTATTTAAAAACAAACCAGAAAAATCTAACCGGGCTCTGAAAGGAAAGTCGTCTTTGTCCACATGGAAACGAGAGTTTCTTCTACAGAATGCATTTACATCTTGTGGCTATTGTTTTTGTTATTCTTCTTATATAAATATAGCTTTTATAGGAGGGAGAAGGGGGTTTACCAGAGGTTACTTATTGCCGTAAAGTTAGAATTCATTAAAGCAGGCTTGCAAGCCAAGAGGTGTGCGTGGTATTTAAGTTATTCCGTGACTGCATCATTTGGTAACTTGAATAACATTCAGCAAGCCCATCTGCATGAAAGTCACTTCACTTTAATTACAAAGAACAGATAGTACAATAATCCCGTTTAGTAAAAGGGCATCAGCACTACAGTGCTGAACTTATTTTCTTCCTGTGCTTGTGGACCTCTCTGCAGTTTAGAAACTCTCTATCTTCTTTTCCCCAGCCCCAGTGCCCTAGATCAGTTACTATATCGATCAGACTCCTATAAATACATTAACCAAATATATTTTTAAGCATATTGACTTGGCTCCGTTGATGCCTTTTTCTTTTTTTAAACAATTTTGTTGTTTCGGATCAATGTATCTGATACTCACTAGGTTCACTGTAAACAAAAGGGAGCTTGGATTTGTGGTGCCTACTAGGAGGCATGGAAAATAGGCGTGAAGGGGAGCCTGTGGAGTAGCTGCAAAGGCACCAGCAGGTATGGGGTGCTGAGCCAGGGTGCTGATTTGGCCAGACTTCTGCCTCTGCCAAAGCTATCAGGTGAAGCAGAAATCTGCCCTATTTAGGTTATTCCTACCCATGGGAGTTCACAGCTTTCTAGGGCGTGTGCGAGCAGGACTTTACAGTCTAATTTTCTGCCAAAAAGACATGTTGGCATGTAGCTGCCACCTTGTTTTCATAGGTATATAGTTTCTCTGACTTATGAATCGTGATGTATGAAAATGAAAAACTCTGTGTGATGTGCTTTTGGCATCTTATTTCTTTTCACAGGTTCCTTATTACATTTTGACAGGTGTCTGACACAAGAAGCTGTCAATACTGTGATTTAACCTTGGTGTGCCACCTCCAATTTTAGTGCCTAGGACTGTGAAACAATAGATCTGAGCAGCTGAAGCTTCAATAAAGTTGCTGCTTTTTTTTTTTTTTAAACGCTCTCTATGCATAGGAGCGTTTTTTGCTGGTGCTCAGGATGGAGGCACAATTTGTTCACAGTTGCTTGATTAGTAGGTTATCTTTTCTGAGAAATATTCTCATAAAAACCAGTTCAGACCAGCCTGACATCTTGCAAAGATTTCAGTCTAAGAGTTACAGTTGTTTTGTTGCTTCCTTATGTAATGGTAATTTAATTCATTATAAATATCTAAGCTGTTAATATCAAGACAATTTTAGGGAAGATACATGGATAAATATGAAGCAATCCAAATGTATTTTTTTGACTGTTTTGTTCTTGTTTGTTTGTTTTAAGACAACACAATCCCTCAGAAATATGCAGTGACTCACTGTAGTCTACTTGGGCCCTGCAACTTTTATTTTATTGTGTCTAACTATAGTATTTGATGCTAACAAAGCATATAAATCTTGGTCTGTTTATCGCACACTCGAGAGCATGGTAGTGCCTGACCTCCTTGTCTCTGGAGATCTGGCTAAGGTACTGTGCAGAACTGCCTGTGCAACGCATGAGAGATAGTATTTAGGAAGGGCTCAGCACCCTCCTTTTCAGACCTAATCAGGAAAGTGGTCATACATTCAGCAGCCACAAAACTGGGGTCCAGAGGCTTTTCCATAGCAGAAGCTTGGTGATTTGAGACTGAATCCAAAGCCAAGTGTCTGCTTCAGATTTCCAGCCCAACTTCCAGCATTACTGCCCATAAAGCTGAAGGCCCTCTGTGCTGATGGGAGAGCACCTAGTACAAGTCATTAGTGTTCCTGAAAATGTGACACCTGCCAAACCGAAGTCGGGCACTTCAAAAAGATATTGCCCTGCGTCAACTCTAAAGTATCAAACATGATGATGTTGTCACCCAACAGTGTTGGTAGATGTTGTAGAAGGGGCTGTCATCTGGGCTTCATTGATCACACTAAGCAGCTTCTTTACTTTCAATTACTCATGGATGTCAGGAGGAAAAAGAGAACACTAGAGAGGTATTATATGTAGTGGCACTTCAAAGGTGATTACTCTTTCTTCCTATCAATCATGTTAAGAAAATTCTCCTGGTGCACTTGATAATCCTATTTTCCTTTGAAGAAAAGAAACAGTCTTGATTCCAAGCTAGCCATGGAATTAACAGTGTCATTACACGTTTTTGAACTCATTAGAGTGTACTTAGTATGCCCGAGATGTAAGAAATTGAAAAGCAATTTCTCCAGTGATGATATGAAGTGGATAATATTTTTTTTTCCCCAAAACATATTGCGGATCAACTCATCAGGCTTTTTTTTCCTAGATGCTTTTGTACAAATGTTTCACTGTTGTCTAGTTGTGTGACTGGTGAGGGGTTAAAATTCATTTACAGAAATAATACAAGGACACTATACAGCAAATAATATACATAGCGTACATGTTGTTTGAATGCAAATTTCTCAAGTTGCTTTCCTAGCCTGTGATATTACAATTTTCTATTACTCAAGTCATGGTACCTGCACACTTAGATGACACTGAAGATCCACCGTACAGCCAATCTATACAAAGTTTTGTTTTGAAATCAATAGATTCAATAAGTGTGGAGTGGAGCAAGATTTGGATCTTTATAAAGATAGGGGATTTATTGTCAGCTCTTCCTAATAGGATATGGCTGTTCTCCTGACACTCTTCAGACAATCTGTTTGTTGAAAAGAAGACACCTGAGTTGTCCCCAGCTAGAAAATTCAGGTGACACATGTGGTGCAGATTGAAAAATCTTTGCAAAAGACTAGTGAATGTTCAGATCTGCTGCCTCTGTTCTTGAAACAAACCTCAGCAGAGGTTACTGGATTTGATGCAAAAAAATGGGGTGCCTCCAGTAGACCTCCTCAGTCTTATGTTCCAACTTTTCTCCTCTCTTCATTGCCTTAATTTTACAGCTCTCTTCTGATTTATTTTACAATCTCAAAGCATGAGAAAAGGAGCCCCTTGGGCTTTGTAGAGACCAATAATGACTGTGTGACCAAGCTCATCTGATCTCCCCTTGGGCTTGATTATGCACCTGACAGAGCAGAAGCTTTCCAAGGGGTCAAGAACTCTAAAAAAAAAAAAAAAACAACAACAAAAAAAAAACAGACAAGCCAGAGAGCTTCCCACCACCTGCACAAAAAATGTCAGCAGTGCTCTGGGATGAAAGACGGGAAAGGGGTGGCTAGCTTTGAGAAATTCTTGTTGTTAGTCCCTTTCCAGGCTCGGCAAGGTTTGAACACTACAGTCAGGATCTTTTACTAAAAACGTTTGCTGTTCTGTCTGAGTGCAGCTGCTGGGAAACATTTCTTATTCTTGCCTCAAGGCATTAGTAAGCTGATGGAAAATGCAGCTGACTGCTCCACAATATGACCGGGATCACCAAGATCATTAGATAGACTGGAATACCTAATCTGTCGTAAACCCCTATCTGATGTACATAATTCATTTATCTGTAGGGAGGTGCCACCCACCTGGTCCTTCATTTCCAAAGTCCCTGATCACTTGTCTTTGGGAGAGGGGTGTTAGTGTATCAGGCTGACAACTACGGATGCTGAGACACAGAGATTAAATGGTTCTCCCAGTGTCATAATAAGGGATGGTAAAGGTTGTGAGTAGCAATGAGTCCCCCTCCCCTGCTCTGACTGTTAGATGTAAAGGCCTAAACAAAGGACAATGTATGGAGAAAATCATTTGAGCCAACATTCTTGACAGCTTTTAGTTGCAACACATCGAACTGTTATAACACAAGCACATCACACCAGTTGGGCAGAAGTGCGAGCGTGAGATCTGCAGAAGGTTGCAAATGTTCTCAGTGTATCACAATTATAGCCATTGCAGTGCTAAACAACGCTGTGAAAATGCAGGGTTGTGTAACCTGCAAGTTTTCACATCTCCCCTATGCTGGGGTAGTTTTTGGGTAAAAATAGGACAGCACCAGATAAAATGAAGGGGGTTTGGATCACTTACATCTCTACCAAGCCTCTCTTTGTGCTGTAGTGAACTGATGGCAGTCAGAAGTGAGGCTTAAACCCTTGCCTTTGACTGGTGAAAAGCCTTAATGACTTTCTGATGTATTCTCTGAATATCTAAAACCCGGTGCTGCTTTCAGGCTTGTAACTGCTGAGAGCTGCCCTTCCTCCCCTCTGTCCCAAACAAAGTGAGCTGCTGTTAGCAGTAGCTAATGTAAATGCTTTGTGAGTCCTTTGGAATTCTTCTGCCTCTCCGTATCTGGGGAAAACAAGTCATTTTTTTTCTGTGGTTTGTTAAACAGCAAACTTGATCCATCTATCCCTATGGCATATTCCATATTAGCAGACCTCTGTTTTATTCAAGGTGGTTATTTCTGGCTTGTTGAGTGTTAGGGACAAGGGAGTCAGACTCTTGGCAGGGTGGATACATCTAGAGGACCACTCAAGCATTTAGATATTTTGGATTATTATTTTTTTAGTGACATTCAAGCTTGCTTAAATCTTAGATATTACATACAGTCCTGTGAAGTCAACAATGGATGGGGGAGGAAGAGAAGAGAAGAGAATTCGGGGATATATTGTGTTTATCAAGAGCCTATACTGAATATGCACATTATGGAAGTAATTCATCAAGTCTTTCCAAGGAAAGTTCAGCAGCTCTCCAGTGTGTAAAGAAGTATAAATTTTGTAATATTGCCTGTTTGTATGTCTCCGTATGTGAATTCCTTTCCTGGTTACACACGATACCATGTTTTAACTGTGGCATGCATTTAAACCTTTTAGATATATGTGTGGATATTAACCATGAAAACATAAGACTGAAGCAGGTAAAACTACCTATCTGAAGACAAAGTAATTATGATAGTCAAGCTAATAAACGTTTCCATCTTGCCCTTGAGCAATTAGTTAAATAATTTGTGGGCAGTGAGCCCACAGAGGGCTCCTTGCTTCTGCAGTGATCCAGAGATACCCAATGAGGGAGTATAAAGGAGTAAACAAATACTTAACGTGAGTTGTCGTCACGTTCTGGGCTGTGTTGGAGTCATTGCCTAAGTATATAAGAAAACCTTTTGATTCAGGTGGAATTTCAGAGATAACAATTACTTGTGGATGGCAGGCCAATGTCCTGGGGGGGAGAAGAAAAGCTGTTTAAAGTATCAAATATCTAATACTGCTTAAAATTATGGAGAACATGTGTGATTAGAATTATGTATTTTGCCTCCACTTTGTTCCGCTTTGATGTCCTCACACCTTTGAGACAGGCATACAGAGATATGTTTATTTTTTCCTTCTGTGCCTGTGCTGAATACACCGCTGACTGTTTGCCCTCTCTCAGCAAAAGATTAGAGTTGCCTTAAAAGAAAGCACTTAATCATATCCCTTACTATACAAAATAATTTTTTTATCTCTTCTTTGGTTTTTTCTCCCTACTGAAATAACAAAGATTACGATTGGATTGGGACAACTGTTTCCAGAATAATTATAGTTGCTACCTTTGCTGGTAAATGAATGCTTTTTCTGAAGCTGTGACTACAGTATTTTCTATTTTAGGGTTAATGAGAAAATGCGTTTAAAAAATATCAGAGTAGCATTTTCTCCCTAGATTTCACATTTGGGAATTAACCCAGATTGTATTATCAACATAATATATCATTAAAATAATGACACTAAATGATAGTTTACAATGTTCAACACACTGAAGTAGAAAAATATAATTAGTACATCTCTACTGCAACTCTTTATTAGTTGGTATAACACCAGCATACATTCTAGTAAGGACCCTAAATCACAGACTGTCACTGCTGTCCTGCTGCCAGTAGATAGTTGCAGCCCGTAGATGAGAATTATCAAGTTTTCTGTGGCACTTGCTTTTCCCACCCTCATAATCAGGGGTTATATTTTACTGACTCCTTGATAGCTTGAAAATGCTGCAGGATTCAGGGGGAACCATGGAAATGAGTTATAAACTGCAGCAGCAGCAATATTCGGCTTTTTTTTTCCACGTCTTTCCCTTTTCCTCGCCTGTGTTTTCACCCTTGAATTAGCAATTATTCAAAAAAAAGCAATAGTGAGGTGAGAGTGTGGGAGTCTGGGACAAGACAAAATTGACAGATGACAGCAGAGAAATAGATGAGGGATGGAGTAAAGGAGAATGAATGGACAGAAAGGTGCTGGGCAGTCGGATATGGAAGAAAGAAAACGAATGGAAGCAGAAGGAAAGGAGACAGGATGATGTCTTCAGAAGCTTCAAAAATGAAATGAAATAAGGCCTTCTGCCCCCATCAGCCTCATGGTGCCCCTGAGCTGCCAGCCTCGTGTTGTGATTTTACAGAGCTTATTTGTGTGACAGGATTCACAAGCACAGGTCAGACCCTCGTCCTACAGGAAGCAGCAGATTTGCCAGTGAGCTTAGCAGGATCAGTGCTTGCCTGGATGGTGGATAAAGAAACTACATTTTAAAAGGCACCATCACCTCGCAGCTTGCATTTATGCACAAAAGTGACATTTTTCACTCCTAGTGTAAATAACAACTTGCTACAGAAACAGAAGGAAATTACTTGCAAAAATACATTTTATTTCGTTTATTTTGTGCAGCTGTCATTATGCAGTGAGTTACCTGAACACAATGCCTGGGCTTAAAGGTGTAGCTATAGGCATAAATCAGTACCACTGCGTCTCTTGGCTGGACGAGGTAGCCAGTGCTTGGAGTCTAGCAGATGGTTTCCTTGGGGAAGAGAAACCGATGATGCAGTCTGGTACTTCTTTGTTACCGTTCAGTTTATTCACTAAGAAAGCACCCCGTGACCTGTTTCCCCAGACACGTTAGGCAGCAGATAACAAGACTCCTTTTCCTTGCCTGTGAGGCCATGCCTCTTTCTTGGTTAGTGCTTGCTTTGCTCCAAGGCTTCCTTTCCACTCTCGCAGGGCAACTTTTCCAGTTCTGTTCTTATTGTGTAACTTTGGGGATGTTTTTTTTCTGTCTGTAATACTCAGAAGGTTTAAGGTGTTTCTGTTCTCTTTCTATTTTCTACATACATCCACCCTTCATGACTGTAATATCTAGGCAAAAGTTCCTGTCCAAATAGTCCTATTCCTAAATAACCTTTCCTGAGGTTTGCGTTTGGGTGGATGAATAGGTATTGTCTCAATTATTCTTTTTCCTACGTTTATTCTGAATGAAGTGGAGCTGACAAACCTCTCTGTATCAAACAGATTTCTCCCACAATAGCAGCTTGTTGACCCAATTCCTAGGGTTGTTGTGTAGAGGCAGGCATTTTCTTTCCAGCAAAATGCCAAATAAGTAGGAAATCCATTAAATTAAAAAGATATATATATAAAAATGTTAATTTCAAAGTGTATTACTTAAAAACACTACTCCAAATGGCTCTGCTTTTTCAATGAATCCAATAAAAAGCAAGCAAGCAAACAACCACCAACAAGAGAAAGCCCGCCAGGATGGTGCTGTGGTTAGTTGATGGTTATTTCTGTCCTTCAGAAGCCTGCTTATGCCTTCCTAGCATGGAGCTTAGGAAACAAAGCCATGTTAGTTCAACTACTGCTCTGCTACACTGTGATTTTGCTTGATGCATGTATGAGCTGGTAGTAAACTCTGGTTTTGACAACACTTCTCCTGTTCAGACAGTACATTTTCAGACAATGCAGGAGATGAGACAGTGCACAAAAATTGGCTGGTGCTGTAGTTACGGGCCTGGACTGTGCCTCTGTTAAGCTCTTCACCTCAGCAAATCAATCCTGTTATTCCCATATCCCTCTTGCTGTATTCCTGTATCTCCTGGAAACCGCTGAGCTGGAAATTTGTTCCTTCCACGTTACTGGTGTCAAGATGATAGCCCAGTTACAAGGCCTTTTTCAGCCATGGTTGGGCATTTCTGATTTAGCTGAGGTTATTTTCATGGCTCATTAGGACAGCACAGGAAAAGAGGGATCCTAGAACCAGGCATAAACACTTCTATTCAAATCAATACTGGCTCTTCACGTTCACAGTAAATATGTTGTTCCTAATAAGATGACCCTGACCCTTTAGAAATGAGCTGGAATTGTACAGCCTCATTTTCTGTATGTAATAATGGGCCAGAAACCCAAATATATCACCCAGGTCTTTTTCTGCAGCTTGATCGCATAAGACGGTCTTTCTTATTTTCCCTTTTGCATTGCAGAAAACTAATTCAAAATATAATTATGTTGCTGCGGGATATCAGCGTGGCTGTTCGGCTGCCTATGAGCACAGTGATCACCATTTGCTAGGTGACATTGTGTGATATTATCTCCTCATCTATCACAGTCTCTTCCTCTCTCATACTTGCACAATTCAAGCTAATATCCCCGCGTCTGTGTAGTGAGACTACACAGCTAATGATAGTTGTGTGTTTATGCTTGTTTTGGTTTGGTTTTGTTTCTTTTCATCCCAGGTCAGCAGTGATTGCACAATGTTACTTTAATACATGAAAAAACACAAAGGTTTATAATCAACCTGCATTTTTATCAGTGAAGAAATAGGAGATTTTTTTTCCACAATGCTTTTAATATTTTATAGGAAGGATTTTTTTAAAAGGTCACTTGAAAATGAAGGCTGTTTTCTTTTTTTTTTTCCTTTTTAAAAAAGAGTAATGTTAGCATTGTCAGGGGAGAGTGCTTTAATGAGAACGGTTCAGTGAGGGTGCCTGCTTTCCTGCGCTGTATTGTCTGAGGATTTGATCCCATTTCAGTCAGTGGAAACATCATTTACTTGACATGCTAAAAAAAATACACTTTTTTTGTCGTTGTTGTTTTAAAAGAATGTGGCTTTGTGACACCTGTCTCTGCCTTGCTGTTTTCTTTTCTTACTTTGTTGCACGTAAGCCTTGATACTGCAGGGTTTTTCTCAACGCAGTGCTCCATGAGAGGAGTTTGTACAAGGAGCGCTTGCAGCACTCTGTGGAGCCCAGCAAAGCTGGTGCTGTGCGCGGAGCACCGACAATGGGGAGGAGGGCTGTGAGTCAGGGGTGTTTCACTGCCTGGGATATGTTCCCATACGGAGCTCTCCTCTTCAATTACCAGGGCTTCTTGAGGAAAACAGGAGGCATTTTGACTTGAAATGCCACCTGTTGTGTGTCCATGCTTATGTTTGAAGAGATTCTGACTGATTCTGTATAAGTAATTGGCACTGGGGTTTGGATCTTTAAAGGCAGCTCCTTCTTCTTCTCCCCAGGAGATGAAAGTCATGCTTGAATGCTATGTCTCTGAAAATGAGTTTCTGCTGCTGATGGGTCACTCGGTGTGGATACCCTAAGAACCAACCAAGCCTGTGCTACAGGCTAAAATTATTCCTTTTGGAAGTTTGAAAAGTGTGTTAATATGTATACTAAATTTTGCAGTTGGAAGAAAACAGCCTGCTATTTTAAGCCTTTCTGGGCCTCGGGGAGGTGGGGGGGGGGTTGGTAGAAATAGAAGACGAACATCTCAGGTAAAATCATGCGGAAGTCTCAGGAGTGCCAGTCTGTAGCATATCCTCGTCACTTGGCACAACAATATTGCCTGTTGTAGCAGCTCTGTGTGCCCAGTGACGAGACCCTACCTGGGCCTCAGTGCCACAGATACCAATTTTTATAGCCAGTTTCTCCAAATTATGATCATTGTTTCAGGGAAAATGGAACACCATTCGTTTGAATTTTGCTTCTCCTCAGCAGCTGCTATCTAGGGCTCATCTACTCCCTGATTTTGAATGGGAACAGCTCACTACCACTTTAACAAATATTGCAGCTTCCACATCATGATGACTGCAACATGTTCTTGTGTTAGAATTACATAAAATTCTTCATGTGATTCAGAGAGAGACTTTCAGATGTTGCTTAATCCATTCCCTGTCCCAGGGCAGAATCACCCATGCCTTTGTCTTCAGTTTGATGTCCCACAGGCTTTTTGGACACATCTACCCCAGAGCCTTACTGAGCATCCCACAATAGAAAGATACTCCTTTTTGCACTGCCCCCTTTTTACTACAATTTAAACTGGTTCTGTTTTCTGGCCATCAGACACAGGGAGAACAAAGAGTCTCCTTTTTGCAAAAGATATGTATATATTTCAAAATTGTTATGTTCTGATATTTTCTTCTGTAGGTTTCTGTAGCCCATTAATGGTGATGTCCTTTAAGATTTTTATCTAAACCTCCAGCACCTTCCTTAGGCAGAAGACATTTTAAAGAGTTCAGTGGTCACTGATGTGTAACTGCTCATCATAAATGAACATCATCAATCTACATGTTGTACATGCTGACCAAAACCTGATAAAAAGGAGAAGAAAAATCCCTTTATTCTTGACTTTATTTATTACAACCTTCTCCCCTCATTAATGATTTAAATATTCACATCTAGACCTTATTTCATACGGCATGAAAGAAGTAGCTGCCCTCATTGCAGTTTCCTTGCCAAGTGAGATTAAAGACATGCAAGATGTCTTTAATTTTGCAATAAAATCTTTCCGAGCTCATTATGTCCTTTTGTGGACAGTTGATACGTGTTGGTTGCTTCAACTGTGCCAGGCTCCTTTGCCTCCATTAGCAGATGTGTGAATTAAGAGGCTCATTTTGCTTTCAACAGTGTGTGTCTTCTCTCTTCTGCTTACAGGATATCATGATTGTATCTATAATGTCACTGAAAATCTTTCCTACCTCAAAAAGCAGGAATACCAGCCTGTTGTATAGGACTCCCTCGTACTCTTGCTGTTTCAGTAACAGAGTAAGTTAATATTTTAATTTGTACCACATCATCTGCTGTATTTCTTAATACTAGCATCAAAGTGTTTTTCCTTTCCACACCCCCTCCCCCTTTCTTTTTTGTCCCTGAGTGCCAAGAGGGGATAATGTGCTGTCCTTGCTGTTTTTGCCTACAGCAGAGTAATTTCAATATGCCATTCTTTCTTTGGCAGAAAAGGAACAGATGAC
The DNA here is from genome assembly GCF_013377495.2 of Cygnus atratus. Taxonomy (NCBI): domain Eukaryota; kingdom Metazoa; phylum Chordata; class Aves; order Anseriformes; family Anatidae; genus Cygnus; species Cygnus atratus. The sequence goes on from NC_066371.1 coordinate 8,835,914, forward strand.
ACTCATAAAATAGGTTTTTGCATTAGTCTTGAGCCCTTCTACCACATTGCTGGCACCAATAAGATTTATTATTCTTCTAAATATCTCCTAGCAGGCTACTTTGAATGTTGGAAAAAATAATAAAGGATTTCAGTATGAAACATCATACTTCACTGCTCAAAAAGAGTAGTCAACAATATTCTTCTGCCTGTTAGGGAGAAACACAAAGGAGATGTATCATAACATCATGGATAAGCAGGATGTTGTGTGGACCCTAAGGGATGACCAATGTTGCTGGCTGAACTGGCCAGCAAACCAATTGCCTAAATTAGTGCAGCATCTTCACGCTTCGTAGATACTACTAAAGGTCTCATCACAACATATCTCTGGAGCTGGAAACTAACTACCCATAGAGCCTGAGGGCACTGTTTGTAGGACAAATACGAAGTGTGGTGGGGTATTTAGTGATCATCTCCTATGTTTCTGCTTAGTGCTTCAACCAAGAGACTTTCTCTCTTCCCTCTGCCCTTACCATGCTACTCCATTACTAAGGTTGGATTACTACATGTTTGGAAGATATTTCTTTTATATTAGGAAGATAATAACCAATCCAAAAAACATCTGGACTTTCTATTGAGAAAAGATAATCAAAAAGTACTCTTGCAGACTTGAACTTCTGCATACGGAATCTAGAGCACCTGGAGGAAAATCGAAAGCTTTTCTTGCCAGTTACTTCTCTAGATGCAGATATGATAATTCTGCCAGTAAATGCATTGCCCCAGAATTGCCATATAAATGAAAGAGTGTGCAAGTAAAGCAATTCTTTTGTCTCCCGAGTCAACTTTTTTTTCTCACTATTTAGGATCTCCAGGGGTTGTTTTATTTAGAATGGAACACTGGTGCTTGATCCTGTAGATCCTTTGATCAATTACAGATTACTTGTAGAAAAAAATATGCCATTCTGCACTGAATGAATCCGCTAGAAATAATTTTGCTGTTACTGCCAACATGACACCAAATTTTTCTTTTTGCTTCAGGATCACTGAAGCTGGGTTGGCTTGTGCTTTCCTTTTAATCCATTTCTGACCTTTCTTAGGTGCATGACCACAAACTTAACTTAAATGATATTCAGAAAACTTTTTTAATTTGGGCTGAGGTATAGCTGTATTCAAGGGCTGGAACCTGCTATAGTTTTTCCTCCCGAGTCTGTAAGTGAGCTCAGTGATCTCCCACAACTATCCCAAATGAAGAGCAGCTATTATGGTCATCAGTCTCAGCAAGGTTCCCCAAAATGCACTGTAACATTAATAGGTTACGTTCCTGGGTTATTTTCAGTACCACTGATACTACTCTGGGTTAATATATTAATTTTATGAGAGCCTCAAGGGAAATGAGATAGGGGTTGAGAAAAGCCTCTGCAAATACAGCAATGTGTTGATTCCCACTAGTAAACCTCTTTTGGGTAATAGTATTAGAGACTCTAATATACTCCCTGCTGAAGTAAAACAACTTCCTTGTTTTTGACTGACTTGTCTTGAAAAGCTGATGTGACTGCACAAGCTCCTCTGACCAGCACCACTGGTAGGACAGAGCATGTCTGGTCTGCTCTGAGGTACTTGTTCAAGTGCAGCACTCTTTTTTGACAGTATGAAGGAAACTAGGAGATGCAGTACTGTACGAAATCCAGTGGTGAAAACATAGATTTTCAAGAACCATATCATCACCTTTATATGCCAGCCTTCGAGACAGGCAAACAAGTATCAGTGAACAAACAGCCAGATGTTTATTTCACACTGCAGGCTACCTGGCAACTATGATTAATGGTTCCAGTTTTAGATGTTTCTTTTAGTCATGTCATTTCTAGGGAAATCATAGAGCGAATGAGAGCGGTTCTTTATTTTTCTGACACTCCTAATTACAGAGTGACTGTTGCTTCCAGTGCTTGGGGGAAGATGTATGCCTCTTTCTAAGGAGGGCTGCAGCACATTGCCTACTCACACACCGTCTGTATGCCCGGAGAATTTGGATGTTCCCTTTTTCCAGTGGTGTTGGGCATTTCTCTGTACATCTTCAGGCTTTCCAGGTTACTGGCAGCCCTCTAGAGATGTGTGTTGGCTTCTTCCATAGCAAGAACTTGTGAGAGGGGGGGTTGAGGAGGTCCTTTGTACTCATTTGCAACTCCTCTAACCTCTGGTTTGGGCTGACCCCTAAACTGTGTGCTTCTCAGAGCAGCCATCCATTTATGAATGGAATAATACATGGTGCACACATCCCATCATATGTCTTCTGACATCCCAAATGTGCCTGAAAGTCATGAAGTCCAATGTCTACAACTGCTGAATATCCCCAGCCTTTCTCATGGTGTGGTGTTATCTCCGGCTCTTTCCTTTCCTCCCACCTGCCAATTCCCCTGAAATATCTATAATTTTTTCTGTCAGGACTGTTCCCAACTAAGGATCATCAAAACCCATTGCTCAAGGTCAAACCACTTGGGGATGGGAAAGGCAAAGGGAAGAGAGGCTGTTGCCCAGAGCAAGGGACAGAGAGCAGCTTTAATGTCCACGCTTCCTCTCCTTAAGAGGCCAGGAGACTAATGGTTGTCTGGAGCATGCACTTAGCTGTTAGATCACGTTAAAAAAAAATCAGATAAAACTTACAGTTTAAGGGAAAGACATTTATGTTTTGCTTTTCTCTTAAGCAAAAGAAAGGGCCCCAATAATTTGGGAAGGGAAAAGGACCCAATTCTAACGAGATGCAAGCTTTTATTCGTGTTTCTCTTGTGAGGTGTGAAATACTAAAAGTCAGCATTCAAATCTTCTACAGAGCTTTTTCAGGAAAACAAACTCCTTCAGAGTAACTCTTTTAGTAGGCAGGGCTTCATTTCTAGAGACCTGTTAAAGTTTTCCCAGTTTTAATTTGCTGAAAGTGGTAAATCTAACACTGCCCAGGGTAGAGGAGGGTATGAGGATTTTTCCTTTGGAAGTCAATTCTTCTGTAAAACATATTTGCAGTATGTTAAGAATATTAACTCCCTTTTCATGTTTCTTGATGTTGCGAACAGTCTAAAAGGAATTCAGTTCCCTAATAATTCAGTTCTTTTCATACAGAAAAGAATTTTGGATTCTATTGCACCACAGTTTAACAGTACTTAAGGTTATTGTTTAGAAAATAAACATTTCAATGGCCACATCATTCTAAAAATGCATTTGGTCTGTCTTGAAATGCAGCCCATTTACTGTCCTCTTGAATCTAAGAAATTCTTATTTTCTATGATACGTTTTCAATTGATTTCAGTGAAAGTTGGAGCTAACATACGAAGTCCTGAATTAGGATTGCTTTACCACTGTGAGGATAGATATGTTGTTAGTTTTAAGAGAGATTTTTTTCTGTGCTAAGAAAAACCCAAATATTACTTTATTTTCAGTTTGCAGTTACTCTTTGCAAAGGATCCAGCCCTTTGTGTCCCAAATAAACCAACACGGAATACATCATACCTTTTGTGATGCATTAAAGATGCATTATGGAAAAAATGAAAAGCAAATAAAAGTAAATAAGACCAAACAGAAATAATGTTAACGGCTTTTGTTGTCTGTCCTTGAGATCTGTCTGCATTTGCTCCTGTCAGTGGCTGTTGCTTTCCTTGGCCCACAGTAGAAGCCCTTTTCCATGGTGAATATCATTGCAGGTTGTTTCCAACAGGCCTGAAATCACAGCCTGGTAGTATGGAGAGAGTGCTGAAAAGCTTCGCTGGGTACTTTTAAAATGCATGGTAGATATTACTGTTTAGGATGGAAAGAAATGACAGAATGGAGCAAAGCAACTATGGCACATTAGTCATAGTTACACTCCTTCATTACCGCTTCAAATTGAAAAATGCCAACCACTGAACAGCTCACTGATGTAAGATCAGAGAGAACTGCACACATTCAAAGGTCAGAAAAAGGAAAAATTATAAACCATATTGTTTTACTGCCTCCACATAATTATTTATTTTTTCTTGGTCTTACTTTCGAAGTTGAAAAGATAGAGGGATTGTGCTAGGGAATTAAATTTTAGAAATTAAATTTACTTGCAATGCAACAGCTTTTTTATTTGAGCGGAAAGCTTGTCAAGCAGGGCTGTATTTATAGGCATCCTTTGGGAGCCGTGCCTCGCAAGGTGAGATTTGAGAAGCTTTGGAGGCTGATTTCTGGATATAAGGCAGGATAGTTTAGCAGGATAGTGGGAGTATTTGCCTCCCCGAATTGCTTATTTAATTTACCATTTTTAAAAATTATCTAAAGCACTTTTATTTTATGTTTTACATGATTTATATGTTGTGGGAAGTCATTATTTTGCACACTTAGAAACTTCCTAATTCTTTATATTAGGAAATAAACAATATTTTTCAAAACTCTACTATCTAAAAATTGTTCTGACTTCTTTGACTCTTTGTGAATGTTTTTTTTTCTTTTTTTTTTTTTTTGGTGAACATTCTCTTGTGTGCCTCTATCCTGTGGGACTGCATGCACTTAGACATGTGAAATTTGTATGGCTGTGCAAAACTATTCATGTGGTAAACATTTGTTTGTTGTTCTGCTTCTTTTAACATTAGGTTCTTGTGGTGCAAATGTTTTTGTTTGCACAGACTTCATACTAATGGGTCTCAATGCAATTTTGTCTGGAATTTGTTATATATCAACAGATTTCTGTTTGTGCACACAAACACAGACAAATATGGTATACACATAAAATGTCCTCTCTATTCCTAGTTGAGATTATTGTAATAATCGTAACTGTGGCGTGATCTTGACTTTCACTGTTCTGACTGATGCCAAATGGAAGATTAAAACATGCTAACTCATTAACAATATCCCCCTGTGGTTCTGGTACAGAATAAAATAATAATTATTATCTCAGGGAAAATAACACATAACAAGTGATTGAGGGATTTTAAAGTCCTGTTCAAAAGCAGTTCGATGTATCTTTATAAAGCACTTGCTATTTCTACAAATGTGTAGATTTTTAGCTGAATAGCTTTTATCATCTTTTTCTCGGTGTGTAACTAATTAAAGAAGCCTCTGTTATCTGAAAGCTCTCAGGTGGATTTAACTTACTTGTACCCTGGCTTTTTCACCCAGGGCCTTTCAGACCTCAGGTAAGACTGGACCTTGCTTTGGTAATGAAAACCTGTGCGCTCTGTAAAGATGTAGCTAGCTTATGGAGAGCACAGCTTGTTTAATTTTAATGTTGTTATCAAAAAAGCTTCTTCTTGGTTACCAGACTCACCCCTTTTAATATTTTAAAAGTTACGGTGCAACATTGAGAGAAGAAATATTTTGTAGCATGATACACTTTAGTAACATGAATTGAGTTGCAGTGTTGGTTTTGTTTTGTTCTGCTTCGTGTGTGTGTAGTGGTTAGTCACTGATAAAATAAGACACTGGAATGCACAAATACCGTGTAGTCTGTTTACAGGGTTTTTAGCAGAAAACGCAGTCAAGAGAATTGTCTTTACGAAGTAGAAAGATATAGTGAAAAATTTCCATAGAGTTTCTTTGGCCGATTTTCATTTTAAAATATACGTCTGTGTTAGGAAAAGGTGTAGAGGACTAGTTAGCTTCAGTCCCACAGACAGATTGAAATGAGATGACAAAGAATCAAGCATGCATTTCTTTTCCAGTTAAGAGCATGAAGCCTGTGAGTTTTGTAACAACATGCTCTTATTTCTAAGACAACTTTAATTCCTCATGTAATTTATTCAGCACTGAATTTTAATCAGTACACAGTTTGTTGATTCTTATTGTGTGAATTTGTAAAAATAACCAGTAATTGTGTACTGCATAGTAAAAGAACAGTATTTTGGTGGATCAATAATGAAGGATTCAGTGATCCTTAGTTAATCTCTAAATATCGATTCTGTGATCTAAATTCAGTTTAAGCTGATTTTTCTCAGGCTGTACTGGAGTGCAGTCTTCTGAAATCTGGGCTCTACTCTTCATTTGTTATTTTAATAACTTCTGCATTAAAGGTACGTCAAATAAATCAAGCAATTTAAGTGACTTTAGATACCTGTGGTTGTTTGGCTTGCAGTGGTTATTTTTTCCTTCTAATCATAATAATTAATTTGCTAAGAAGGTTCATCTTTTTATGGTTCAAACAAGGTATAGATGCTTCAAGAGTTATGTCGCAATTTCTTGTTGCCAATGTCTGTAAACCGTAAATAATTGTGACTGTCTTGATTTTTCTTTACACGTCTAGATAGGTTGCCCAGTGGAGCAGAGAATACCAATTTAACACTATTTAGGGCAGTATTGTGAAGTATGTCTTGAGCTATGAATTATCACTCAGGAGATGCCAAAGGGAAGCTAAGTTCAAAAAGGGTGTTTGTAAGAAGGTGAATTTCTTAAATGCAGCTTCTGTGTATTGGTCAGTGGGGTACAAAATGAGACGGTTGCATTACTTTTTGTTGTTGTTGTTGTTTTTTAACAGAGCAGAGGTTTTCGTATGCTTAGTGGCTTTGACTGAAATGAGGTTTGAGGCAGATCCAGTCAACTGTTCCCACAAAAACAGTGAAAGTTCTTGAATTCCCTCTAAAGTCTGCCTAAAAGCAATTACGTAAGAATGAAATGTTTTTTAAAAAAAGGGAATATGGGATCTCAGAATGTGTAATAATCAAAGTGTTTTACAATGGAAAAAAATACTGGCTCAGATGAAAACCAAAACTGATCAGGTTTCAGGGAAACAGGAAGAAGGAAAGTTGGGTGCTAACTTCCAGGAGATTCTTTACAAAATGAAAGTCTCTGACGTGTCTTGAAATAGGCCCTATAAAATATACAAGTGCTTCTCAGAATAGCTCTCATGATCATCACTGTGACATTCTGTGCTGCTATGGTCAGGTACACTGAAGCCAATATCTCTTGTTCATAGCAGTGCGTTACTGTATGTTAGTGGTGAGTACAGTGTATAAATCAGCTGCTCTCTTTAGGTCATTAGAACAGGCAAAGAAAAATAAACAAATATTTTGCTCTACTTGTCTTTAAGATATTATATAATTAGATTTCATTAGGCATTTCCTTAGTCATAGTAAGTACCTCATGGTGCAGATGAGAAGAATTTTTCATCCTTACATCCTTACAGCTGATGCCCTATTATGTGTACACGTTGGATCCAGTCGAACCTTGGCATTAAGTGGATATGGTTTATCTCCCCACTTGAGTGGAATTTAATAAAACCAACTAGAGATTCTTGGCCAAGCATGTTTTAAATCCTCAGACGTTCCTTCGTGGGCAGTATCTGTGGTAGTGATTTTGAGCAGTGTGTCAAGACTAATGGACCAGTAAAGGAATATGAAGTTCCTACTTTCAGGCATTTTCCCACTTAAAGCTATTTAAACTTTGCTCACTGTACTATACAGGCAAAAGATTTATTTAAAAAATTATTTTTAATTTGAAATGAGCATCTGTCTGCACACAATACATAAATATATAACTATTATTATTAATAATAATTTATTTATTTTCTGGAAACTGCATTTACAGAATTTATCAGTATAGTTGTGGCAGTTAATGAATTATTAGGTACAAGTGAGGAAATAGGTTACTTGAATATACCTTTGAAATGTGAAATGTACTCTTTAAAAATAGCTTGTCTAATTTATATTTTACATGATATCCAAGATATCCAAGTTATTCGTATTGGACTGTTTTTCTTGAGGCAGAGGTTATAAGCAGCTGAGCTGTTGTTTGTTATGTGTATATTATTTATACTCTCATCTTGTGCTGTATTTTCTGCTTGATCATGTAAAGTTACAGGATTCCAAGAATCATTTAAGATACTCTCTCCCCTGCCCCTGAAAGTCAGTAGGAACAATTGCCTGGAGTGAATCTATCACTGCCTTTTCTTTCTCTGCTGCTTGGAGCCTGGAACTAGGCTATGCTTTTTTTGAAAAAGCTCCAGAGGATCTGGCCAAAAACTCAGGCAATTCCTTGAAAACCTTTCCATTGACTTTACAGAACTCTCAGAAAATACTAAACACAGTAGAAAAGACACAAATTGGGAAAAACAAAACAAAACAACCAAACAACAGTTGAAAACAAACAAACATGCAAAACAAAACAACACATAGTCAAGCTCAGTCTGGGCTATCAGAATCCAGTGCCAGTTAAGAAGCCTTTTCAAAGACCTCTACTTATTTATGTGTGCCAGGATCCCACTGTTGGGAATGAAAGAGTAGTAAGAGAAATCAAATGGCCTGGGGCAGTCAGGAAAGCCAGAACAGTCCAAGACATGATATTGCACTGACCATTGCCCACTAGGCATCTGATGAACATTGCTTGTTTAATCTGATTAGTGAAAACCTTGGAATGATATTTAGCTACACATTTTCATATCTGTGTAAATATAATGAAATGTTAGGAAAAAAAATATATACTTTGGGGGCCACTTCCCATTTTTGTGTAGTAATCCCCTGGCTCTTTGAAGTCAGCCTTGTGTCCCAATACTCTGACTAGAGAAGCTATTCTCAATAGTAATTCTTCAATATAGTATTCTTCAATATTCAAGTATTCTTCAATAGTAAGCTATTGAATATTGTTGCTGGAAGAGCACCACAGAAAGTGAAGTGAAATTACATTTCATTGTGAATGGTTTCTAGAAATGCAGCACCTTAGGCTGTAAGTTCAAATCAACGTCATGTGTTATCAGTCCATATTCTGTTGGTCCAGCTGAGTTTTCACCAAATTGGTTTTTGAAAAGGAAATAAAGAAGAAATGTTTAGGTAATTGATGTCTGATCTTGAGAAACCCATGTCTGAGTTTGCTGGAGAAAATGTGATGTCACCTGTTCCTGACTGCAGGAGCATCCTGTTTACCTTAGCTCTGGTCTGATGTCTTGGCATAAAAACAAATCACTGCCATGCCAAGGAGAACAGTAATGAAATGAATTGCCTTTCAAATCACGTCTGGATTTGAAGAGATGGAGATCACACTCTGTTTTTTAGATGTTGTGCAGACCTCTAATACTCTGGCAGTCTCACTATCTCACCAAGTAGATTTTTTTGCAAATTCTTTGAACCTACTCAAATCCATTACTAAAATATCTCACTTTGCTTTCACACCTGAAGCCAAACATAATTCAGCACTTCATGGAGTTACAGATGATTGAGCCTAGAGTGTATTTTCTCAGTCACCAGAGGCAATTTTGTGCTGGCTTGAAGAGGAATGGGGAACAGGGCATGTTCAGGGACACCTGCCTGTCAGTGTGTATGTTATGGGAGGAAATCTCTCTGTTCTGCTCTATTCATTGCAGACTGTAACCGTGTATGAATCCCAAATGTTCGTGGCAGGTGCTAATGTTCCGCTTTTTTTTTTTTTTGTCCTGCTATTTTTTTTTTCACTGTGTAAAATGTAATATTTTCTGGGTTTGCTTGTGGACTTTAATTTGGATTTTAGAGCTTCTACTTCAATTCTACCTTACAGACGATGGTACTGGGATGGTGACATGAGACGTGGCAGCTCTGAACCTCTGACTAAGGAAGGAGGAATGCTGCTCCTAGTCAGAGGCCAGATTCACAGGTGGTGAAGCAATGGGGAAGTTATCTTCATCACTGACCTTTTAGAGATGGGCAAAATACAAAGTTGCTTATCACCAATGCTGCATCCACATGGTTCCCCAGCACACCAGCACAAATGTCCTCTGAGCATTTCATAATGGGTCACTGGCAGTTGTTCCTGCTCTGGGGCAGCAGCACATTATTTAGTAGTCTGCTTTGCTTGTGCTCGCAGCTTTGGCTTTACCTGGAAAACTGCCCTTATCTCAACCCATGAGTTCTGGCGCTTTTACCTTTCCGATTCTCTCCCCCATCCTGCTGGTGGGGTGTGAGCGGGCGGCTGTGTGGTGCTTGGCTGCCCAACAACATGCTGCACTTCCTTGCTGGGGGTAGTATAGGATGTTAAAAATGTAGGCAGTGGAAGTCCAAGCAGACAATTCTGTAAATCCCCCAGACTTTCTGTGTGACATGCACATCTCATGCCTGAAGCTGTCTTTGACTGACTTTCTCAGTCAATTTGCTAACCGATATTTATAGCCATGTTGTTATTCTATCCGTCTCCAGCTTGCCATTCGGTGTGACTGAGCTCCTTGAATCCTAAGGTAGGATTTACTAGTGAAGTTCCAATTTATGTTCGTCACCCTCCCTTTTTGGAGGTCTCTTTTTTCCTGAGCATCTTTTACCATGCCCAAAGGGACAGCAGGCAGGATAGATGCAGCATGAGGACACATCAGCTATTTAGTGCATAATGCAGATACAGGACAGCTAGGACAAATGTGCTGCTTGGCCTTAGTCTTTAGCATTAGCATGCTCCTCACTGCCAGGGACGCACAGAGTCTCTCTGCTGGCTGGGCAGGAGGGAAGGACAGCATCAGGCTCTGGAGCCTCTTGGAGCAGGCTGACCCTCAATCTTGCTGTCGTTTTTTGCTTTTTCGCTGCTTTCTCTTAGGTTTTTATACTTCTTCATGTCAGTAATTTTCTCGAGTCCTTGAGCAGCTAACGATTATCGACTCGACAATTACACTTTGTTGTTTGTTTTTTTTTTTTACTCTTCTTATCTTGCAGGGCTTCAGCTCGCGGTCTCTATCGCCACTCAACAACAGTTTTCTCAGTAATGCTACACCAAGGTCACCCAGAGGTGTTGCACCAACGTACTCCTTGGGCCACAGGTGTTTAACCTCAGCCCTGGGTTACACCTTTGGCTGGAAAAAATATCTGTGTGGTCAGCTGGCTGGCCGGGCATGTCCAGTGCTCCTTCTGGGCTGGGCAGAGCACTTTTCTGTCACGTCGTTAAAATATCTTTGATCGGCTGAGTTTCTGTTCTCGAGGGTTTCATTTCCTTCTGGAATAACAAGAAGTACCTATAAATGAGACAGCTTGTAAGCATGGGGAAGTTGCAGCTGTGTTTAGTGGAGAGGGCTGCACAGAGTCCAGGCGGCACAGCGGGGTGCACAAAGCTGGGTCGAGAGTGGCATTAGAGAGGCTTAAGCATAAATGGCAGCTTTGCCTGTGGTTGACCTGTCAGCTTCTCAGTTTCTTTCTTCGTGAAACGGGTTTACTAATATATATTACAGAGTAGACAGTGAGGATTATGTGATTAATGTTTCACATGGTATTTTGTGAATGCAAAGTGCCATCTATCTTCTAGATGAAACTGTTAGCAGCAATACATAAACCTGAAGTGTAAAAATGCTGTTACATGTTTGGTATTAGCCCTAGTCTTAACATTTTAATTCACAAAAATAAAATGGTCTGTGTATGGATTTTTCTCCTGGTTTTCTTTTCTTTTTAATTTAAAAAGCACAGGTCTTCTTACCATGTCACGCTGCAAATCCTTTATGTTTAAAAATGTGGTTCCAATCATGTAATATCTTGCTTGAGTTCATTTTTCAGTTTTCAATCAAGTTTGTACTTTTATTTTAAAACGTAAGAAGCATTGTCAAAACTTTGGCATTTTATTTTTGGAGATTTTACTTTTTTTTCTATTCATGTGAAAACAAGTGTTAAACCTCTAGAATTTCCCCTACAAGGAAAATATTTTGAAACCCTCTCCAATTTTTAAAAAATGTTTAAATAATTGTGACAGTGGAGGTGTCCTTTCTTCCTGTGACTGACAGCTGTTACCTGTACCTGTAGGCACAGTGCCCATGAAGGATTGCTTTTTGAGAACCAAGGTGGGCTGCTACCAACATTGGTCGGGGTGGAAGGAAGCCAGCTGGCGTTGGAAGCAGCTTCTTGTTTATGTGCTGGCTGTAAGATATTTTAAAGCTGCAAGAACTGATTGGGTGACATAAGCCTTCTCTTTACCAGAGAGAGAGATATTCAATAAACTAGCAGCTTTTTTTCCATGAGCTTTGCTCTAGAATTTAAGGAACAAAAAGCTTATTCCATGGTCATCATGATGTATTTCCTAGGCGTTATGGACGTCAGTGATGTGTAGGTCTATCCTTGAGTACTTTCACCAAGTTTTACTTGTTCACAAATGTCCCAGTTGCTCTGTGGGTAGATTTCTTCATACTTAAGCAGCCACTTTTATTATCCCTAAGGAAGAAATGAAGCCTTCAGTGTAATACCTCTGGGTTTGAAGATTCATAATCAATATGGAATATTATCACTGTGCATTACCAACCAGGTATCTCACCGCCTTCTCTGGTTAGAGGATTTGGTTTTAAAATGTTCTTTTCCATCTAGAGACTCATGCGTCTAGAAGAGTGTTTGACAGGCTTTTTTTTCTTTTTTTCTTTTTTTTTCTTCTTTTTGTGCTAAGGAAGGGTAAAGTGACAAGGAGATGCACACTAGAGATGTCAGTTCATAGCATCCTGAACCTGGAATTGCTAATGAAGTCTCTTCTGTGCCTCGTAGATGATATGCCAGTGCATTTCAGTTTCAAGAGGATAGAAATACAAAGCAGTCAAGGGTACCTTCCTTATCACATAAAAAGAGAGGTTAAAAACACAAAAGAATGAGACTGTAATTCTGAATGGGAGTGTTCTATTATTCATAAAGTATTTTGTTTCTGTAGAGAATCATATTAAAATATGACATTCAGTTCTTATTACTCTTATTGTTACTGTTGTGCTATGCAGCTGTTCTGCATTAGGGGGCTTCTCCTTTTGCTTAACAGAGCAATCCCTTTTTTAGTATTTATTCCTAGTTTTAGGGTGTGGTGAGAGAAGAAAGCTTGTGGTTTCTTGGGGGTTTTTGCTGTTCCAGAAAAATACATTAAGTCTTGCTGCACCACTAAACAATATGCTTGAAAATAGGAAATTAATAACCGAATCAATGCAAAAATATGTACCACGCATTTATAGGATTCTTCCTATGTTGTCATATCAGTCTGCATTTTAATTATGATACTTCAGGAAAATATAAATATTTTCCACAGCTTGTTTGGAAAAGTATGCAGTATACAAATAATTCTTCCTGCGTCTTCCTAACTGGTATCTCTTTGGAGGACTTGGGTTCCAAAGGGGGCACAGAAACTACCTCTGTGCAATTGTATGATGGCAATTGTGGCTTCCAACAATTAAGGACAGTTTTTCTGTAGAAAGCTCCCTGTTTTCCATTTTGTCTTAGGGATACTTGTTCCTTTTCAATCTGATACCATGATTACCCACTGTATACCTGAGTAGAGATTTGGAGAAATACATTTTAGCTATAGTGCACTGCAAGTCAATACAAAAAATACATAACAGCCTATGGAGATGACTGATTTAGGTTCTTTGAACAGTCCTTAAGGGGAAAAATATACCTCTAATGTTTCTCTCTAATGCCTTTATCAGCATTTGTAGCAGTGCTATCTTCTACAAACCTGCTATGTGATACCAGGTAGAAAACATGACCACACTGCAAGTCCGTTAGCAGCACTGGTGAATGAATAGTAATTAGTCTTAGACACAATTTCCTTCACTGGAAGAGAAAATGAAACACTCTCCATATTGCAAGAGCTTAATGAATTTGCCATAAAGGGTCAAAGGCTGCAACACATGTCGTTGAGCAAAGGCTGGCAAAGGCAGAAATAGTACCTTCAGCTTCTCCATGCCTCCTCTTCTTTTCTGCAGAGAAAACTGTATTTATTATCCTACCAGTGAGCTATTTGGATGAAAGCAGGGCAAATTTAAAATGTGTGATTGTGGGTACAAAAGTTCTGTAGATGACAGAAATAAGGAAGATAAAACAGGAAATCAAGGGCTGGAAAGCATAGAGCTCCTACAAGTGCCCTCTCTCATACACGCATAGGGTCGGTCCCAAACCCAGAGATTTTGTCACACAAGCTGTGATCTCTATTTGGCACTAAATAGCCAATACTCGAGAGTTTATCAGGCTACCAGAAGGGGGTACATTCTTACACATGGGTTTTAAGCTTGCAAATGACACTGCCTGTGTAATTGGAAGATTTTGAGTGTAGGAATTTCCATGATATAGTACAAAAGTACGATGTTTAAAATGAAGAAGTAACTTCATGAGCAGGTAACAAGTCAGGAGGTAAATACAGCATACATTTCGGCACGGACACTTCACATTTAAGTACTTCAGGTGATTACTTTATTATTATTATTTTTTTTTAATGTACCTGAGTGTTTACAGGATCAAAGTCCAAAGTAGTACAGGAAGAGAAGTAAGAAATCTGCTTTTTTTTCTGAGTCCTTGTGATCTCTATTAATAGCGCTCATCCCTCATGAGTGTAGGGATTTACATAACTGAGACAAACGTACAAGAATGTCTGAATAAGAGCACAATATCCCCTATCTCCATCCCTCTGAGAACTCCATTCCCAAATAATAGGCCATAGACAAAACAAGATTTTACTGAATGCAGTGGGCCGCAAGACCCTCGTTGTCTGCCACTGTTTAATCTGTTTCTATCCATCTCCTTAGACGATAATTGGAATACTCAGCCTATGACTTTTAATAAGCTGCCAGTCCCAAGGTTAATAATAGTCTGAAGTTCTGTAGATGCTTTGACTTTTTATGTTTGCAATGAATAGTCTGCTATAGAAAACGTAGATCAAGACCTCAGAAATCAAATTGTCTAATTGTAGAAGAAAGGGGAGAAACAGAGACTGTTATTTACAATTACTGTTTCTCTTTGCACATTTTCTCTCTGTTTCTTTTTGTTAGATAAATGCCTATGCAGACAGATATATTTATCAATCTAGACCTATTTGTGGTTCCTACAAATACGTCTGTCATTCTCATTGCTCACATGCTCTCTCTACCTGCTAAACTATGTATCCTAGTAATCCAAAATGAAGATTGGAATCTATGGTGATCTTTGTAACCTTAACATTTTGGATTTTTTGAATGTAATTAAGTTCTAAAATTTAATTAGACAAAATTATGGTCTATGACAAAATAATTGGGGATGAAAGTTGCAACCAAATTCACAACCTGTTTTAAAATTTCATGAAACTTTAAATGATGCCCCAAATGCTCAGTATCTTGGTGTAAATCAGAAGCTGTGACTTGCAGAAATGTGCAGTGGGAAGGACAGGGACAAAAAGGAAGCTTTGTAGTGTTATTAGTGAAAATCGGCATGAAAATGATTGGAAAGGAATTATAGTTTAGAAAATTAAAATGTTGCAAAATAATTTTGTACATGAGGAAAAGCAGACTTTTTTGTTTGTTTTTGACTATTATATTCTTGGGTTTTTAAGAACTAAGTTATATTAATAATCAACATTAATGGTCAAAAGACTGAGCAATTTCCAGAAGACTAGGGCAAAACTAATGTCATGTCATTAGTTAAAAACTGTCACTTTGTCTTATCTGATAAAATAACAAGAGCAACTGATATAAGACCTAATTTATATTACTTATGGAATTAAAAGTAATGCCTATCACTGTAAGCTTGCAAAAATGGTTCTTATGAGACTGGCTGGCTGGACTTTAATTTGAAAAGCTGGTAAAGCTGATAATACTGGTGTAAGATTTCTGTGTATCCTTCACCTTGGTATCACGTCACTTTTAGTATTGTTATCAGTGGTCAGGATGAAAGCTCTGGACTGTTACTAATCAGCTTTGCAGACGATACTGGAAGGAGACAGAGAGGACAGCTTGCTAAAACTGAGCATCCTGGACACAATGCCTAATCCAAGTGTTAGAAATTAGGACTGACTCCTGGAATTGGCACTGCTTCCGTAGCTTGCGCTGCCTGCCTGGCTGCTGTCCTGTTACTCTAGATTGTAATTCAGCACGAGTTCCTTGGCACTTTTTTGCTTTCTGCTTTCCTCTGTTGCCCCACTGCAGTTTGCAGAAGACAGGGATTGATGACTTTATATTTACCTGGAGTCTGTCAGCTCTGGATCTGTGGGTCTTTAAAAGCCAGAGGCTGCCTTTCCTTCCTTGATCAGAAAGCAGCCCTAGCAATAACGCCCAGAACCATGCAGGGTACCCTCATAACCATGTGTTTCCTGAGGTAAGCCAAAATCTTTGTTCTGTGCTTTGCTGGAAACCTAACTATATCATGCCCTCACCCCTGTAGTTACCCAGCCCTTCATTTCACGTGGGTCACCCCTGGTCTCTGGCAGTCATCTAGGCTGAGAAGAAATGCATAATTCCAGGAGGCAATTTATACTGGTTACCTGAGACAGCTGCCATAGGACAGGAAAATTGCATTCTGAAGAAGTCTCTCTCTTTCCCCTGGGGACAGATTTAAACTAGATTTAAACACATTTAAGCTACCCTAATATTTAGTTGGCTAAAGTTAGGTGAAGTGAACCTATGGAATAGCAAGAAATGTGTGTGGGAGTTTATGACTCTCCTGCTCTCACATTTAAAACCTAGGGAGTTTTCCGCTGACTCACCCTACAGCGTCTCTGTGATTTCACAAACAGAAGAAAATTTTCTTTTCAGCATCTTGAGAACTTTTGTCTGCAGGAAGCCGCCTGCTTTTTGAAACAACTGCTCTCCATTTCTTCTCTCGCTAATAGAAGTAGGTTTTCCATTCCATGTGCTAGCAGGCAAGACGTAGCCTAGTAGCAATAGCTCTTGACTGTCTCACTGACTGTGAGAACAACATTATCTGAGAGGAATCTACATTGCCCAAATCCTTAGATGCCCATAGCAATTCTTAAAGAATATTACTCAACAGGGACATCTAAAGAAGACATAAAAAATAGTTTGCCTGCTCCTCAAGTTGTGGGTTGCTTTCAAGTAGTGTCTAAAATTCGCTGGCAGGTAACAGGCTTTAGGATTAACTATTGGGACCCTGAAGATAAGTCAGGGAAACCTCTTTTTATTCTAATCATGGTGAGGTGCCTGGCTACTTCAAATGCCTGCCTGCACACACGGCTTTACTCCAGAGTGATGGCTTGCCTTGGTAAAGGCACTGCACATCTAATTTGTTTTTATCATCAAACGTAGTGAGTGTGATACAAATAAAGTAGTAGCTAAGAAGCTTTTGGTGGGAAACTGTACTTGTGAGTTATAATTTTCTCTCTGTTCTGATCCCCATGCAATTTATTCTGAAGTCATTATGTAAAGAAACTGAAGGCTTTCTGTCAGAAAGGCGGCTGTGAGGAGCGCTCATTAGAACAGCAGGAGTAGTGGTGACACCAAGGGTATTTGCCTGCCCTCCTCCTTTCCTCCCATGGAGAGCAGGAGCAAGCGTGCCTGTGCCTGGTTCCTACCTTACACCACTTCAAAGAAGATCCTTTGAAAGTCTCTTACATGAGTCTTCTGTAGAGAGCTAAATATGCAGATAAAAGTTAACTGAGTGCACTGTGTGACACTGGACTCTGGTAAGTGTTTATTTTATAAACACAGAAGCCCCTGGGAAGTAGCAGCTAATGCAGGTGGAGCACTGACAGCTAAGTCAGGAAAGCACTGGCCCGCTCTTGCAGGCACTGTTGGGCCATGCTGGATGGATTCACAGCCTCTAACATGGCAGCCTTTGGGCAACTTTTGGCTGCTACCTTTTTATAACAAGCCCTGCAGCCTGTCTGAATGGGGTACTTCACTACAAGGAGGTACAGGGGAGTGATGGTTTCATTCCTCTGTCTGCTAGTCCTCAGCTTTCTGCAGGTCTAACATGAGCTGTGTTTCTTGGATTAGTGGGGAGCTGCAAGTATGAACTGCTGTTGTGGGACAGCAAGGGACCTCTGCTTCTTTGTAACAAGAAAAGAGCAAGGAGGACCGAGCACTTCACAGGCCTGCAAATGAAAGGCAAGTCCAAGGCAGGGCTGGAGACTCAGACATCCCGATTATGAGGGACAGGTGTCTGCAGCAGCACATGTGGGGTTTCCAGGCCTTGTTGCTAAACAGTGATTTATTTATATATATATATATATTTTTTTTACTGAGCCCAAGCTAAGTCCCTTGTATTCACTGAGTGCGGATAGTGCATGTACAGGTACTGCAAATCAGCTGGTGTGTATAAAATTCTTACCCCCAGCAGTCATTCCAGCCATATGAGATTTTAATTACTTGCTATTTGTGTGTTATAGGCACTTGAATGATGAGCAAATATTATGTGGGGCGAGGTATAAATGCTTTTAAAAATCTGTATTTTGTCAGTCCTTGATTCTTGGTAGTTGGGCAATCCAAGTAGCAGTCAAGTAGAGAGGTAGCAAGTTATGCTGCCCTAGAGCCATGTAGACTTATGTGAAAATGTCCTACTTATGCAAATGGATCATAAAAAAGGACAGAGTCTGGCCTCTGGCGCATTTAATAGCATTCTTAGACTTTGCCAGGCAAGTGTTTCTTCCTGCCTCATGCTTTTGATAGATGGAAAGTTACTGCTAATGCATTTTTAACTCTGAGTATTGTAGTGAAAATGTCACCGACTGAAATGCATTCTCTCTTCCACGCATGTTGGCTCCCTTAACATGTCAAATGCTGCTAAGTAGATAAAAGGGGTGTCTGCAAAGAGATGGATCTACTCATAGCACCTCGTTTATGGACTCAGTTCTTTCAGTGTCCAGCGTTTCCGATACCAAGTGATCCCTCATGATTCACACCTCGGTGGTGCCAGAGCTCTGCTTGGCTCTTTGAAAGCCAGAGGTGACCCAGGTACAAGTTTGAACATAACTTATTCCTGTTCTGCTTGTCTCCAGGCTGTGGTGGTGCTTTGGCTCCCCAGACTCCTCCAGATTACACATCTTCAGTGAACCTGTCTGTACTTAGTGATGGCTAAGCAACAGCACCGCAAGGCACGTACCCAAGAGCAGCCTTTAGAGACAGACCCCTGCTGCCTCCATAATGCTCCAAGGTTCCCGTGCCACTGCCCGGGGAGTGGTGGTGGTTAGAGCTGCAGCTCTGACACCAAGTGGCCCAGGCAGATTTGGCAAGTCAGACTCCGGTCTCTTAAGAGTAACTTGGTCTTGAAAAACCCATACAGTGAAAGATTGGGTTATGAGACACAATATTAAGACATTGCGCATAGCATGGTAAGTATGTATGAAGTGCCATGAGACCCTATTATTTATGTTTCCGTGTTTGAACTGTACAGAATCTAAGTTTTGGTGTATATGATCTATACATGCAAGCTGGGATTTGGCATTTCCCGGGAGCTGTGTGAAGCTCCTGGGGCCCCAGGCAGAGGTGATGGGAGCAGACCTCAGCCACACAGGAATTCACTGCAGCAGCAGCAGGTGCCAGCTCCCACTGGCCGCGCGGTGCTGCTGCCCTCCCTGCTGTGACCTGGCCTCAGGAGCATGCAGCCCCATCGGCGTGACATGGCGTGGCTCGGTCTGGGTAGGCCTCTGGGGCAAGGCCCCCTCTCTGCTCCCGTGCCTGAGCCTCCTGCAGCCACACAGGGCTCAGAGCTCTCGAGGAGCCATGCTGGGCTTTGCTTGCTCCCCGTCAGGCTCGTGCCGGGCCTGAGCGAGCGCCTGTGATCCATGTCTGTGTGCTTTCCTCCTTGTTGTGTGCGCTCTACTCAGCGTGCCTCGCTTTGTGAAGATGTGGGCCTTGTTATTCAAAGCAGACAAATGTGTTTCTAAATGTATTTGCTATTAAAGTTCTCCATGGGGATTATTTAAAAACCTACCTATCAAAGACCTGTTTATCTCCTTTCTTGGGCAAATGTTACAGTTGATTTTTCTGTATACCTGTGATGTGGCGTATTTTCTGCTGTCTGCCCTTTTTCTGCTCAAGTCCTCACTCGTATCACAAAAATGTTTCATTTATGAAAATAAGGTCCTTACATCCCCGGTTTAGGGTAGACATTGTTCTGCAGATATTCCCGGATTCACAGCACTGCCTGCTTTTGATTTAGCTGGAGCAGGGGCTGTCTAATCTGCTGGGTTGTGCTGTCACACAGGGGCCTTGCGGGGAGCAACTGTGGGGAAAGAATGTGTAAATATTCAAACTTAAGCATTCACTGAAGCATTTTCTTGATTCTGAGCCCTTAAATCTCATAGTATGTGATCTGTGTGCTGAAGCTGTGCCAACCAAATATTTACTGTTACTCTGCTGCTTCTTGGAAAATGTAAAGAATTCACACATATTATAAAAAGCAGTATTTTCTGAAACATCTATCACTGAAAGCCATGTTCTATTAGTAAAGTGGTATGTTTTACACTGTTATAATTAGGGTTCGGCTCAGAGAATATTTTCTCAGTAGCCCCATGTTGTTTGCATAGTTCACCTATGAAGAATATTCTGAGCTAAACTCATCTTTAATACAAGACAATTTATGAACCTTTCATGAAAACACATTTCAAGATGCAAGTGTTTTAAAATTAATATAATTTGCCTTTCTAGTTACTGATTTCAAATATCTTCCCTCTGCTTTTCTAGCAGCCTTTGTTTAAGCATAGAATACAGAAAGACATAACATGTTTCTGGCACTATTATCCAATGTAAATAGCCAAATTTTGGTACTGATTTTCTTTCTTGCACTTTTAAAATGAGTCCACATGGATAGGATTTACATTGCAAGCACCACTAGTCTTTTTCAGTTGTCTGCAACCTGTTTTGCTGAGTTAGATTATGACAGATTTTTAGCAGAGTTTCCTTAGGAAATGGTATTTATATGCTTTTCTGTATAACTGTCTTTTGAACATGTGTTTTATTTTGCCTCTTTCCCTATTCCTGTCCCCTGTCTGCCACAGGAGCAGGGACTGTTTCTTATTTTGTCTGTGCAGGTTGGAGCACCTTGCCTCTAGGTTTGCTTGTGCAGCCTGAAGAGATTGGTATTTTCTAGTGCAGATGAAAAATAATTGATGTTGCTGATGAACAATTTTGTCCACCTTTGAGTTGAGAGCAAAACTGAATTCAGATCCAAGCATCCCCTGGAGCCTGCTCTTGCTTTGACACTGTTAGCCAACACTGATAGAGATGTGGTCTCAAGCAGTGAGAAGGCATGGGAACGGGTTGTCAGAGGTTCCCTGGTAATTGGATGGAAACTTTTGGGTGCAGGAGTCAGACTCTGACTGTCCTCTGTCATTTCCTCTGTTCTCTTAAGGAGGGCTTGGAGCTTGGGCTTACACCAGTAAACTGTGGAGTCCTCAGGAATGAGGACCAGCACAAGGGAAACTTGAGTCAGAGTGTGCAGCACAGCAAAGGCCATTGAAATACATTCCAGAGGAGCCAGCATGCTCATGTCCAGGCCTTCCTCCAATTTGCTAACAAACAAAATTTTGGGAATTTTTGGGTGGTGAAGTGCTGGAACAAGTTGCCCAGAGAGGCTGTGGATGCCCCATCCCTGGAGGTGTTCCAGACCAGGTTAGATGAGGCCCTGAGCGCAACCTATCTAGCGGGTGGCATCCCTGCCCATGGAAGGGGTGTTGGAACTAGATGATCTTTAAGGTACCTTCCAACCCGAGCCATTCTATGATTCTATGAAATTCTTATTTACTATAAGGAAAAAGATCATTTTAGTAATCTTTAAAGAAAGTCCTTGTTACCTCGTCCCGTAATTCCATGATAATCAATACTTTGGAGGAGGATCAAACCTCTGAGTGAAACCAAGCCTATAATAAATTTTAGGAGCGGGGCATACGCACTGAATTGTGAAAATACAGGGATTACTGTATAGGTCTTAAACCTTAGGGGAAATACTTTGGAGTTGTATAGGCAGCTTAATGTAATCTAAAGGGTGAGCATGGTCCTAAATGTATTTTCTAGTGAGCTCTGTCCTCTTAAAAGCAGTAGAGAAAATTGCTTGACAAGCTAATGGGATTAGCCAACCACATTCAAAGGGCTACAGTCCACTATAGAGTAGCCAGTCGAGTAATATGGATATTTCTAATATTCATTGCTTTAATTTTTGTTTTATTAAGTATGAAAGGCTCAGTGGCTGCTTGGAAGAGAGCTTGAGGGCCTCCTGAGGGAAGGGTTGTTTAGGGTATAAGAAGCCAGGAAAAAAAAAAAGAGAGAGAGACAGAAAGAAGAAAATGTCTTGAGAGTTTCTATCACACTGAGCATTTAGGCATATAAATATATTACTCAGCTAGACGGTATTATCTTACTGGGATGGTGTCGTTGGAGGAGGTAGCAACAGTCACTTTAGAAGTCTAGAAGAAAAGCTTATTGAAATAGTAACCATTACTAGAATTAGCTCAAAATACAGCTGCTTTTCCAAATTTGCAACAGTGCTGCTGGGGAAAAGATGCCAGGTGCAATGACTGCAAACTGAATTTTCTTGCATGTGCTTCTGGCAGCATTAGGAATAGCAGGCACGTCCCTCCTGTCCCATCTTCCTCTCCACCCTTTTCCACATATCCAGCAGGGATGCCAGAGCTGTGGGAAGTTGTGGCAAGCGTGCAAGGCAAAAGGACTTCCCCACAATTAGCCGTCTCTGTTCCTTCCCACAGCTTTTGGGTGGGAAATCACCTGTGGCTGACTCTGAGCCAGAGGGCTGGGCATGTGCTGAGGCACTGCATGCTCAGCGCTGAACCAGGAAGGCTCCCAGTAAGGGAGAGGGCAGATAAAAATGTGCATTAAATGCTCCTTTGGAGATGTTACCTACCCAAACAAGAATAAAAATGGGCATGCAGCAAGCCTTAGAAAAAAAAATCAGATTTGAATAGAGTCATCATCTAGATGATGATGAGATGTCTAGATGATGAGAGATGTCTAGAGACATCAAGGCGTGCGAAGTCACCCTGATAATGAACATTCAGAAATTTCCAAAAATGCTGGGGAATTAACCCCATTAACCTGGGGCGGGGGGAGCACATGTCAATAAATATTTACTCTCCTTCTTATATTTGAATGTGCTCTTATTTGCACAGCCAACCAAAAGCTTGCTGTGGTGTTGTTGTAGAAGTAATATTAATATTAACTTTGTGTCTTTGTTTCTTTATTTTATTTCTTTGAAACAAGTAGTAAATTTACCATTGCAAAATTGAGATTTTTTTTTTCAGTTGTAAAATTTATCTCAGCTCATTTGTCATGAAAATTTGCCCCTTAGGACTAGTTTGAACAGTATCCCAGGTGTTTAATGTTGTTCACCTAATGAAGGCACAACTCATGAAAACAACTATTGAACTGTGGTACACTTCATGAATACTGAGGAGGCATTCAAATTTAAAATGCATGTAGTAGTAACTGGGTCTATAAACTGCTTCTCCTGAAGCCTCGATGCTCTATGCATACTTCTCCATAGGAACGTTTTTCACTTGCATGTTTTTCTGTTTTTCAAAGACAGTTTGTATGTCTCCAATTTAGCTTCATCAAGCCAGAGAGTGTACAGTTATAATTAGTTTGGCCATGGAGGGCTTGACAGATTTTTCTTCTGAAATATTGTAGTTCATAACATGCCTTACTAGTCACATTTCTGTCTGCTTAGATCAGAAGAGATGGATCATAGTGGGATGCAAATAATGTAGCAGAAGAGGTAAAGAGCAAAGAAAGAAGGCTTTTACATCCAGGTGTTGGGGCCTGCTGTGCATTACTCATTGTTAGAAGAGCACGTTATATGGAAATGAGGCATCGAGGTAGGTGGATTAGGAGACAAAAGGCTGAAAAATGGCAAAAAGGAGATTTCAAAAAAGCCTGACACAGTTGTACCCCTGAGAGGGGAAGGGAACCGAATCGAGGGATCTGCGTGGCCACTGAGCACTGCGCTGGCAGCCCATCCCTTGGGAAATAGCTCCTGCTGAGGCAGGAGAAGAGCAGATCTGCTCCTGCACAAATGCACTGTAGAGCTGCTCCAGCAAAGCTGGAGGGGCTGGGAAGAGAATGTGCTTGGTGCGCGTACCCAAAAACTGTCTTGGAGTGAAGCTGCTGTTGAAATGAGATGTCACCCTTGCCACAGGAGAGCTACAGCTCCGTCAGTCATAGCCCGAAAAAATAAAGTCGGTATTCTAGGTTACTGAAATGAAATAGATGAGGTTGTCTGCCACCCTGATGACAAACCCCTGTGTTGTTTTTTTTTTTCTTTTAAAGCTTCATTTTGTCATGTCTGGCCCACATGCAGGAATTTTTCTGCTCTCTTCCCTGAGCTGATGTTGCTTAGCTCTGCTAAAAATGTGTATCAGCATTTGCCAGATGCAAATCATTGTTCTTGACAGATTATGCAACTTGATTATAAAAATCCAACATTTATTTCTTTCTGGTTGAAATTTAGAACAGAAGTTTGCAACTTTCCAACATAATGGGAAGCATTGGTGGTCTCATTTAATTCTTGGAATTGCTATAATTAGACATATTTACAAATTTAGGCTGGCCATAAAATAAGAGTTCTGTTCTGGAAAAAAAAAAAAAAATGTTGATGTCCTGCCATTTGTTGTTACTGAAACGGGTGTTGAATTTCTCATTAAAAATCACTGTGAGCATGTTTTCAAGAACAGAACCGTCAGGATACTTATAACAGGAGAGAGGTCTCTGTGCAGAATTAGCACACTCCAAATGAATGCTCTAATCCCCATATTGCTGCCTGGTCTAAGATCAGCACTTAAACTCTAAAGTCTTTTTAAAATGTATTTATGTATTTATTTTAAACCAGGAATTGTATTATAGCCCTGATTTTTTTTATTATTATTTTCTGGGGGGAGTAAAGCAATATTTGCCTGTGAATGAACACTAACTACAGAAGGAAAATAAAAAAGAATGCCAGATAGCTCTACTTTTCAACTTTTGCTGTATCCCAAAATAGCTCCAGACCTCATTCTGTTCTGAGATCTGCAGTGCACATCTCTGCTCTGATATGCTGCTCTCTCTGTATGTCCTGTATTTTTAGTGAAATCAGTGGGAGTTCAGAGTATGTGGGACTGTGCAGAATCCTTGATCTTCCTTGCTGCTCTGAGACTTGGATATTTTTTCTGTTTGAAATGGACATGCTGCTGCAATATTAAAATTTCTATGGAGAAGAAAAAAAAAGTATTCTTGTGTTGCAGTCTGGTGGTCGGCGTTTTGCATTTGGCCCTCTGTATTGCCTCTTGACAAGTGATGAACTCCTGATTCTCATTGAGTTTTTCTTGCTCTTTTGTTTTTATATTGAGGACCACCAAGTATGAAAAATGAAGATGTGATACATTGTGCCTCCCCTGCCATGATCCCTGTGGCTGCAGTACAAACAGATTTTTTATTTAAGGATCCCAAACTACCGGATTTGAGATGCTCTGGGCAACTCTAAGAATATTGTGTCATATGTTGCAATGATGAAATGCACAATGGTGAAGAAGTCTTACTTGCAGATCAAATTTCTTATCTGTTGTGCTTGAAAGCCAGACACTTAACATCATTTTAATGCAGTTTTTGTGTCTGAATTAATATAATAAATGCCAGTGATGAATAGAATAAGGTCACATTTTACTACTTTGACCAGAAGTGTAATCTTCCAAGATTCAGTTTTATTACTATTATAACAGTCATGCTGGATAAGGTCACCAATATTTCTTTCAATACAAAGTAATATATGAAAACATAGTTTATACCAACTTTATTCTCTGCAGTGTGGATTTGTGCTGTGAGATGTATTGACAAAGCTCTGCCTTAGATATATTTGCATTTAACTCTGGAGCTGGTGTTGCTGTAATAGTGTGTTGGTTAGCTTATGCTCATTAGAGCCTTAGTCATTGCAAAGAAATGAACCTTTGAGGTTTGTACTCTTCTACTTCAAAAGAAAAAGGGCATTTTCTTCAGCAGTATAGATATTTAGTCTGAAAGGCGCAGCTATACCCTGCACAGCATGATGAAAATGATCTAGCTTTTGCATATGTACACTTTGGTTGAACAACAACAGTCACCAACAGTGCCAGATTTCAAAGGTAAATACATCAAGCATACGTATCAAAACCTATGTGCACAGGCTGCACCAGTCTTTAAAGCTGAAGTAATTGGACACCTACCTGCATATTTACATTGCCTGACATGGTGTTACAACTGCTTTTCTGTGCCTTCCAAACTGCACTTGTAAAAGATGCAATAGATACCCTTCATTTTCCTTTTGAGTGAGGGACTGTGCTCCAAGGAGGCTATCTCAGTTGCCCTCTGTTGAAAGTGTAGCACTAATGATTTTCTTCTGCTCAGGATTTCTCCTGGTTTCTTTTTTTAAAAAAAAAATAATAATAATAACTTATGAGTTTTATTATGTGAGGATGAAATGCTACTCAGTTTATTATCTTGTAGACCTTGTATACCCTACTTCCTTAGAGAAAAGTCACCATATTTTTTTGGGGGGAGGAAATTAAGAGTGAGAAAATGCAGGGGTTAAAAGGTTTTGCAACATCCAGTGCTGTACTGAATTATGTAAGGCAAAAATATGAAATAATAATCTATTCTGTGTTGCATACAGTCTGGGGATTATATGGAGCAGGGGTGGATGGAATCCAGGGTCCTTTGTTCTCTACTTTTTGTTGTTTTCTTTTAGGCATCCTTTTAGCTAAAGAAAAAGTTTGCATCTTACTTTTGGCATCTTACTTTTTTGGGAACTTTTTTTTTTTTTCTTTTTTTTTTTTTTTATCTCAAGGGTTAGTTTCTGAATTATAAAACTATTTTATAAAGGTGAGGTACCAACACCATTTCTGCTTTGCATGGGTTCATTTGCAAAGCAAACAATAGCAGTGTGCTTCTCCTGCCATCAGTCGGGGTCTCTCAGGTGTTGCTGAAGATTTGTGTGCCCTATGGCAAACAAACTGAGTTTCAAATCCTGTTTGACAGCCGTGGAAGGGCTTGATCCATGCAGGTATCTACTTCTTTCATTAAAGATATGTAATGTATTATATTAGATTTTTAGTTGAGTTTTTCCCACATCAAGGCTTGTACTGTAGGATGCTTCCTGAGTACTGGGAGGATGCATTTTGGCACTGGTGTGGCATAACCCACAAGGAGAGGGCAGCATCCCCTCCTCGCTGCTTCGTCCTGCCTGTCACAGAGCTGGTGGGCATCGCTGGCCACCTGCACCTCTGCTCACTGGGTATGGCCTCCGTGCACCAGCAGCATGCCATCTGTGCTTGGTGTTTTCCCTGCGTGTGCCCAAGGCAGGGCGAGCGATCCAGATGTGCTATGGGAGAAGGGGGCTGCAAATGCCCCAGCTGCCCAGCCCAGCATCTTGCCCATTCATGTTAAGCTGTGTTTTGGAAAAACACTTGGAGAGTCTTCTCCTTGAAGAAAATGAATCGAGGTAAAACTCTTTTCCTGACATCTGCTCCCACAAGGTTTTACTTGCCATTATGTGCAGATTTATTCTTCTGCATTATGCTTGCCATTGTGGAAACATTTTGTTCTCTGATGTATTCAAAACAGCATTTAATGAATTTAGCCTTCACCTATTGGGACTCATGTTTCTGGAAAATATTTAAAGCATGCAAACTGGGGAAGCAGGTGTGTATGTACAGACTTGCAAGTTAAACCTCCAAGTCAGGGTTTTCCTGTTATTGGTAAGTTTTTTGATAGATCAGTGGCAGTCTTGGAAATGTCTTCCCAAGAGCACGATTGTGTGGCCACGGGAATTAAGGCAGGAAAATAATTTAAAAAATGGTATTTTGAAGAGATGTTCTCTTCTCCAGTAATCTCTCCTGCTTTGTTAAAGCTGATTTACTTTTGTCCTGTATGTTGTCCTAGAGCACATTTGGGAGATTGTAGATGTTTTGATATCTGAGTTCTGAACAAAGAAGTACACGTTGAGTTTCAATGCACGTACACATCTATATATCTATAGCGTACACAAGTTTAAAAAAAATCAATTAGCAATTGACTATTGCATAGCAATGGTGAT
This sequence comes from Cygnus atratus, assembly GCF_013377495.2. Taxonomy (NCBI): domain Eukaryota; kingdom Metazoa; phylum Chordata; class Aves; order Anseriformes; family Anatidae; genus Cygnus; species Cygnus atratus. Next base: position 8,863,530 of record NC_066371.1, read on the forward strand.
AGCATCTAGAAGTGTAGATAGTTTTCAAAGTCTGAGGAAATCTTTTGCATTTTCCAGTACTTGTTGAGGTCAAAATCATTGGGAGGGGAGGAGGATCCTGCTTACAGGATTTCATTATTTCAGGATTTCTGTACGTGCAGATAAAAATGCAGAGTATGTAATTAAAAGGAGCAGAGGGTTTATTGAATGTTTCCAAATCTAAGATCTGTGAAAAGCAGAGCTGCTGACAAGGCATCCTCTAAGTGGGCCCCATGCCTTTGGGCTCTGTCTTCTCCTGTTGACCTTTAAAGTGTGCTGGAAGACTCATCCCTTGCCTGAGGCTTGGGGAGGGGGACATGGCTGCTGGGTGAAATTTCTGGTGATACTTTTCTGCCTGGTCCTTGCTGGCTAGAAGGTTCAGGTGAAACTGCCCAAGATGCCCAAGGACAAACATACTCTTGAAAAAACCGAAAGAAAGCCAAAACATGTAAAACAATCCATTCCTCTCATTGGAAACCATTAAATTATTCTAAGTAATACGTGAGTGTTTCATGCATTTTGTAATACGTTAGGTCATAAAGGTTGCCGGTAAGTCTAGTGTTTTAAATTTAGGCCTCTGGATGTCTTAGCTGCTGCCACTGGAAGTTTAGGTGTGAAAGTTGTGCTACATGTGTGGTGTCAGCTCTCTTCCAATGAGCATAGGCTGCAGCTCCATCTTCCATCCTTTTAATTGGTATTAAAGGAGACAGCAGCAGCCTCACAGCTGGCATCTCATTTCATCAAAGCAGTGATAAACTTTATATTCAAAAAACTTCTATCACTTCAAAATCCTTTAGATTTGGTGACAAATGTTGGGATATATTTGCATACAAATCACTTTCTTCCAGGAAAAGTCTGATTCTTATTTTATTTTTTTTTTTAATGCTTTCTAAATATAGTTTGTCTGAAAGTTTTATGAGCCAGTTCTTTGTTTTCATACTCAGTCTGATGAGCTTCTTCTGGAAGAGAAGAGATTGAAACAACATTAAATTGCCTTTTGGTTCCTTGTTTGAGAACATCCTGAGTGTGTTTTGCTACAGAACAATTCCACTCCCCTGTTATATTTTTTTGGCTTCTTTTCTCCTTTGATAATTTTGCTTATCCTGCACTTATGAGTAAGTAGTATAGATATAATTGCGTCTGGCATCTTGACTGCAAGACTTTTTTTTTAATTGTTCACTCTTGGTTTAAGATTTTTTTTTAATTTCATTTAAAAGGTTGTTTTTTTTTTTTTGTTCAGTAACTTTCTATTCTAACCAAATGTCTTAAGAAAGTTATAGTAAAATGGAAATTTTATTCTATCTTTCTCCTTCATATGGAAAATCTGGCTTAAAAGAGCTTAATTCTCTCTTACTGTAAATCTATCCTATGCAAGCACTTTTATCTCTTGGTGACTAGTTGCATGGCAAAAAAAACATCTCAGCCTGATCTATTGTATTCTTGGACACCATTTTATCTCCTCTGCAATCGACTTTGTCTGTAGTGGAACCAACGTTCTTTTTATCACCCGTGGTCTGATCTTCAAGCTTTCACCTTCAAAAGCACAGCCATCCTTAGGCCGACTGGTAGCTCAGAATCATTTATAACTGAGGAGAACTTTGAAGTTTCTATAAACAACCAAAAAGCAGTGTTTCCTGCCTTTCTTTGCAACAGTGCCGTTAGTTTGCTTGCTTCTGCTTAGGCATCTCTTGTGGCTTCTGCTCTGTGTCAGCGACATCCAGGAATGACTGTTACCAATGTCTGCCTGGCCTGATGAGAAGCCTAAGAGAGTCATGCAAAGCCCAGGAAAAAAAAATGGTTTGCAAGTGTTTTTTACACCAGTGGTAAGTATCAGCACAGGGTCGCATGTGAATCATAGACAGGCAAATTCAAGTGAGCCCTGTAGTGATCATGTGTTTAATTTCCAGAACAACGAGCATGTGCATCGCTTTTGTAAGACAGTTTTGTACCAGTATACACAGCCATCACTGACGTGGGGAGGTCACTGGGTGATTCACATCCAGCAGCTTAACAAGAGGAAGCTGAACAAATGACAGTGGAGATGCTTTCATGTGGAGGAGTACCAAATGTTCCTGCTCTTTAAGCCCCTAGATATGGAATATCTACTTTGTGACCTTTGGAGAGAGAAAGAAAGACATCCACTTTTCTCAGCAAGACCACTTTGATGGTGATCATAACCCCCCAAGAAGTGCTGTGTGCTTCTAATTTAGGGAAGAAACACAGAGATTTGGAAATTTATTTGCTGAAACAAAGTTTGCAGTTCAGCACCAGTTTTCCCCCTCACACCCAGGATGGGTCTGGAGTAGTCACCTTTCTTTGCTGTTTTGTGTTTGTTTGTTTTACATCATTTCCTTCCTTTTTTTATTTTTATTTTTAAACATTGATACCATGTCAGATTTAAGATATTTTTTCTTCACTCCAAGGAACAGTCTGCTAGCAACATATGGTAGTGACATACTGTTATGATCAACTCGTATTATGGTAACATTGAGAGGTCCAAACCAGAGATCGTAGCCCAAGTCTTGGAGGGGTATGAAGGCATGCTGTGAAGTGTTAACAGGCCTTGCTCCAGTGATACTTTTAGGCCTGTGATTAATCTGAATTTCACAGCGGTCTTGCAGATTCCTGCAGTGGTTCCAACACTGGCAGGGGAAATATCTGTTAATGAGGATGAGGTGAGATATAAAGGTGTAAGGGCAGCAAAGACAGGTGCTTGCATTGACCCTCTCTTAGGGATGAACATCTTCAAGTACTTTCAGTTCTGTCAACAAAGCATCTGATCATTTTGAAACCTGTATTTGCTCATGGAGCCTCCTGTTTTTGCAGTGCACTGGTGTCATGGCAGTGCCCCTTGAGAAGGTGAGCACATTCTGCACCTCTTCACCCAGCTGAGCTCTGCGGAGAGCAGCAGAGGAAGAACTCTGTCCTGATGCTTTTGTGGAGCTCACGGGCTGATGTGGAAATGCTCCCGTGGACAGAAAACCAACCTTGTGCCGTGCAATTCCCTGCTGCACTGAGTCCTGCAGGGATTTTGTCATGCTGTGTCTGATGGTGTTCAATGCTTGTGGAGTGTGAGAGGGCAGACAAGAAGGGCATGCCTTTTCCCCCTGTCTTCCTTGAGATGAGCATATTCTGGTTCTGGATTTGCAAATCATTACAATGACAGACTGTGACAATAAAAAGAGCCATGAAAATAGATCACGTAAAGAAGTCCTGGATTAAGGAATCCCCTGGTACTCTGGGAAATGATAAAACCCCACTAAGTCAATAATCTGTGCATTAAGAGCTCCTCTGGTTATGTAAAGGAACTAAAACAGTCTGTTTTTCTGAGTGAGCCAGAGGAATTGGTAGCTTTGGTATGTAATGACAAGATAAAGAGAGCTTGCTCTTCGGTAGCCCTTACAGTCTAACTTGATTTACAGATCAGATCTCTGTTGATGACAGTGGAAAGACCATAATGATGCCAATGACCGTGTCTGAGAGAGTCTCAGTTGTGTCTTTATTCCAAGTCCACAGAAAGGAAATAATAAAAACAGATAATCACATTAAAGTAATGGTTTCAGATGACACTCACACAAAATAAGGTTATTCAGAGTTAAACTGCTAGTTTGTCTTCTTCGTTCTCATGTGCTTGAATATTGCAGGAGTCCTGGATGAGAGCATAAATTTATGTATTGTGCATGCTGAAATGCCTAGCTATGATGCGCAGAGCTGAGAACAATGAGCATTAATGACAATAATAGTATTAGAAAAACATCTACTGAGGCAATCATGAAGCAGGGCCATGTTGTCCTTATCCAAGAGGGCTTATTATGCAAGTGAAAACCAAGGGGGAAACGTACGTTCTGATTCCCTCTCCCTTTATAGCTTTCGTCAGCAGGTGTTTTACCATCTCTGCTCAAGTTTTATTTTGTATTTAAAAGGAATGCTTTGTGTGGGTAGCTCTGTGTTGAAGACACACTCTACATCTGTTTTACATTTTCTCGGCTTTAATGTATGACTTATCCAAAACTGACTCCCCTGGCAGGTGAGGGAAAATGTATCTTTGGGAGTGTTTTGCCCTGACAAATGCACTTTCTATGAACACTTTTGTAGATATCAAGCTTTTTGTGTTCATATCAAGTAGATATGAAATAAATTGTCAAAATTAAGTAGCTAAGGATTTGTGGCTTAAAATAATTTCTTTTCATGTTGGACTGCCTCTGAGTCTCTGCTTAAACACTACATGGGGTCTTTGGTATTTTCGCCTCACCTTTTCCTCTCCTGCAGCAGAGTGAAGGCTGAGTCCCTGCTTTGCTTTGCTAGTTGTAATCAGGTATATCTGTAACCCAGCTATATAAATTTCAGAAGGGGCTATTGTTATATTCTTCTTTGTTTTGAAATATCTCCATCAGCCCCTAGTTACACTTCCCTTGCTTACCATTTCAATGTTCCCCACCTATTAATGTTTCCAAGGGTGAGCTTCTGTCTCCTGACAGCAGAGAGGAGTGCGTACATGCTCCTGTGCTTCAGTGGGGTATAATGTGAAAATCCTTGGGATGACAAAAATACTGTTTTCAGTAGATCCTACTAAGCTGCAAAGAAGTAACATTTGCAAAACAATAATAGACTCTTTCACTTGCAAAGTCATTTCTCTGCTACATTCCCACTTCAGCTGCGTGTTAACCTATGCAATAAAGGTACTCGTCTATGTTCTTTATCAAGACCTATGTAATTTTTAACATTCAAAGGAACTGATGGAAGTGCAGTGGCAGAGTTATTTTTAGGTGCAGCGGCAATGATGAACAATGATCTTGTAGAGCAAAGGTACCATGGTTTGCCTTTCTGACTTGCAAGTGTGCTAAACAGCTCTTTCATAAGGCAGATAGAAAGTTCTCATTTTTCAGACTGCTTCTGCAGGTGCTGATGTTCTTAAGGAGGGCTAAGACATTCCTGCAAGGGGTGTAGAGAGCTTCTTTGTTTGTTTGTTTGTTCTAGGAGAGTTTGTTTCTCTCCTTTATAATTTAGGATCATTCTAATCTCATGTAATTACCTGGAACAGAATAGCCCATCCTGTTGTTCTAGTAACAATATCAGTAAGTGAGCACATAAAATATGCTTTGAGAGCTTCCAGTCTAAGAAGACAAGCATAACTCTCCATTGACTTAATTGGAGCAGCTTTCTGAATGCCATAACAGAACTAGGTAGAAAACCACTTCTGAGAAATTAATGGGAATCAGTTGTCTTACTCCATTTGAAACTTTGAAAGTCCCAGCATATATTACAATATTCTTTGAGGAATATGTTTACTGTAAGACAGTCAGAATTATCCAAATTCAGTTTTCCAAAACTCCCTGTTATTCATGTTCCTCATTATCTACCAATTACATTCAAAATTACCTTCATTATTTGAAACCTTGATTATCCAAGCCCATTCTTTTTCCCCTGTGGTACTCTGGTAATTGGTCTTGTACCGCATTCCTCCAGCTGATGCTTCACTGGTTGTGAAATGAAGGTACCATTGTCTGGCACGTGCTATCAGAAGCACGTCTTTCTATGTGCTGTTCAGCACAGACTTAGTGCAGAGCTGTAAAGAGTATGTGTAAAGCTCTTGATCATCTGCCATCGATAGGTAATCAAACAACGTGGCTCCGTAACCAGCTTCTCCAGCGGCAGATCCAAAACAGCCTTGCTTAAGGTAACTTAATTCTGGAGTATAAATCTACCACAAAGCACTGTCTTTTCACAGGTCCAAATACAGTGTTTTGCTTTATAAGTTATACCAATTTATCTTCAAAATTAGGCAAGATAAATCCCAGACAGATTCACCAAATATTCACCATTTATTTTATTGCTGTCTTGAACCACAGAAGCTCAGATCGGAAAGAGAAAACATATTTTCATGTCCCACAGACAGCAGTGTCAATAATGCTTACAGTTTTTACAGAACCTTAATTCCCAACACATCTGTGGTGTATTTCTACCAAGTCAAAGCTTGTACCCATTAAAACTTTATGTTTGGAATACGGCATCCAACTTCCAAGTAAATAACTTTGTCATAACTAATATTTAGTAGTTAATTATTATTATTATTACAATTCCTGAATCATGAGTTCCAGAATGTAACTTCACAATGATCACATTATTTTTTTTTTAAGATGATGGTGCCACAACTTTAATTAAGACTCAATTCTGAAACATTTTTCACAAGTTGTTTCTTATTCTCAGGTGGAGAGGTTGAATGATGAGCTTACTTCCCCCATTTGAAATGAGGCTTTGCAATTACATGTTGCCATTCCAGCAGGGTGAAGTTTGATAAACTGAATTCAGTGCAGTTTTCTGGTGATGCAGGTCATTCGGACAAGACTTGTCGATGCTGAGCTGCTTTGCGGGAACATATCAGTTTCACTGGCAAATGCCACTGCTCCGATGTTCATGGTAAAAAAACACTCTTTGAGCATTGTACTCCACGTGTTGTTTGGTTTCTTCTGTCAGCTTCAGATATGGGTATTTTTCTAGTGGTCTTGTACATTTATACCTGATAAACATGCATGGATAGCTTTGTGTAACTATGAATACTTTTGTTATTTATTTAGAAATAGGGTATATCAGCCAAGAGCAACATAGATGTAGTCATTAGCTGAAATGGGTTGTACAACAGCATATCATTACAGGATCTCCTCAGAGCATTATAGCAGTTGAACATGAAGTGGCTTCATATTGGCTTCTACTTTTCTAATTTGGCCATTGGTTATTGCTTTGGGGACTTCAAAGATCAAAAGTTTCATGTTATTCTAGAATGTGGTTGTCATTCCCAGTACAAATCTAAGTTTGGGTCTGCAGTAAATTTCCACCAAGTGAAACTTGGATCAGAAGCATGTTTCTGAGCCACAAACTCTCCTACAGCTATTCTCACTGTGGTTCCACTTAGGCACCTGCTATTGCCCGAGGCTGCCCTTGAGGTCAGTCACTAGCAGAAAAGGAGGAATCCTACAGTAAGATACCACTCGCTATGAAGAACTGAGCTCTTAGTGACCTACTTGACATACCCTAAAGGCATTTAAAGGGAATATCAAATAAACGAAAGGTTTGTTTAAAATGAAAAGTTAACAGTTCTGAATCTCACATTTCCCTGCTGCGGCCCTCTGTCTCGTGGAGTCACTGTACTTTGAGTAGCAGTCATTTGTACTTTGGTGTGCTATCTGGCATGATTTGGTGTATAAGCCATCTGTATTGAAATGAGATATACTGACTTCTTTCTACAGAAAAACTAAAATAATATTTATTGTTAATTTCTTGGAACTAGTGCACCTTTTATTGACATGAATTATTTCAAATAGCTTCATTGGGGTGAGAAGATGAGGCCAAGCTGAAAAAATATATATATCTGTAAAAGCTGCAGTGTGGTCTTAAAACAGTGCTCTTATCATAGTGCACAGAGATCCGTGTCAAAGATTTACACTGATTGCTTTTGGTTCCAATGGAACCACTAATTCTCTGTTTTACTGCTTAAAGCTGGTCTTCTGTATCAATGTAAATGTGCACTGAGCTGCCTTATCAAGATCAGCTATGTTTAGATAATTTGTCTTATCTTAATGACTTTTTCTTATTAATGCTATGAAGTGGCATAGCAAGATCAGAAAAATGCATTGTGTGTGGTTCTAATAGATTAAAACAATTTTTGAGTTTTTATTGTAATTTTATTGCATTTTTATTTGTTCTTAATCATCTTTATTGTTCACAGCTGTTTTCTCCCAAACTAGCAAGTTCTATGATGTACCATAACCAGAACAGCTTTCTTAGATATATTTAAATCCAGTTCTACATATAAAACCTGCTAAAGTGTTCCTTCACCTTTTCCTACTATGAAATGTTCAATTTTAATCCAAATAGCCTCTACAGATTTCCTTCCAAAAGTGAGTCACGCTGTTCTGCTGAGCAAGATTTACCCCTGGGGAAGGGCGTCGGTTCTTGCATTGCTGTGGTCTTGCATACATCCTAATTCGGTGGGTGAAGTGGGGACTGAAGTGATGCCTTGACCTATTGTTGTTCTAATGCAGGATTATGTGTATTTGGTTCATTTTAAGGGCTTTCTGGATGCCTATATGATACAGCTTGTGCATGTGTGTAAGTGTAGGTGTACATGCATGTGCTGTTCCAGTTGTCTTCACTTTCTTCATCACTCCTCCTCCTATCGTGGTCTGTGGAACCAGTACTGTTTCCTTCACAGAGAGAAATTGCTCCTGTAGCCTTCTAAATGTGGAGAATTGTTCAAGGGCAGGGCAGAAGAAAGATAAATGACTAGCGGTTGTTTTTCAACTATATTAATTTTATTAGTCATGCATTCTCCTGCTATATTTTTTATTATTTTTTTCTGAGCTATGGGACTTCTTTCTGTTAGCAATTAGAGTTTTTGAACAAAGAAAACTTGTGCTTAGATGCAACGATGAATTCAATACCCCTGCCTGTCTGGGGACAACATTGTGGTGAGTTTTAATACCTGAAGCTTTGTCTGACTGATTCTCTGTGCTTGGGGCACTTGATGCAAATTCATGTAAAACAGAGCATTAGAAAAGAATAATCCCTCACCCAGCTCCCCACAGCGCATTATTACTACATTCCCATCAGCTAACTGATGGATGCGCAGAAGGGGTATTTCATACAGATGCATGAGATGGTTATAAATAATCATTTGTTGCAATCATCTCCAGCTGGTTCTTCTGACTTCGGAGCTCCCAGCAGCCACGCCAAGGCCTCATCTTCCCATCCTGCTGAGGGCTGGACTGGCTACTGAGCAGCCTCACGCTCAAAGGACACCATTTCTACACCACTCCCAAATGCTTCCTGCTGTTAGGAAGAGATGGTAACAATATCCATGGTGGTACTGTCTGCATTAATCCTGAAATGGCCAAAGCCCTTGTCTCCAAGGCAGGAGCTTTTGCTGAGAGTTGCTCCATAAATGAGGGGGGTGAATTCGGCTGTGGGGGAGAGGCTGCTGTGCTTTCACGGTGTTCACACAAGCTTATGAAGTACATGAAGCAGTATTAAGTCTCCATAGGTACCATAGTCTGGGACCTTTTTTTTCTTTGTCTTTCTTTTCTTCTCTCTCTCTCTTTCCTATTTTTATCTTTTAGTGCAAACAGTTTAGTCAAAACCAAAATAACGACAGGATAAGTTTTGATGAGTTTCCCAAACTTAAATTATTAATGACAAATTGTTTTCTTATTAACTGTGAACTGTCTTTTATGTCAACATTTTTTTGAATGCTAGAATAGATATTTCAAGAGTTTGAAACTTTTTGAAATGTTCTTAATTTTCAAAATATTCAAGTTAACTTGAATATTTTTCCTACTTTCACCTTTAAAATATATATACATATTTGAGATCTTTGAGTCTTTGTAAAGGGAAGATTTTTCGTGTTTGTTTTCTTTTGTTTTGTTTTTAATCTTTTTTAAAGTTTCTGGAACAGGAATAGTATTTCCATCCCAATGCCAGTGATGGATTCCTGACTATGCTGAAAATACGTCATTTTACTAAGTTAAAACCTTTTGTAACAAATGGTTTAGAAAACAAACAATATTGGTCAAACCCAGTGCTTCATAAAGACGCAATTACCCTTTCACTTTTAGATATTCTGCCTTTTTCCCCATGTATTTTGTTCTTTTAAAGCCTTAACGTATTAAGAAAACCTGTCAATTTTAATGTTTTAACTGGTTCTTATAAAAAAAAAAAAAAAGGAAAAAAAAAGGAAAAAAAAAGAACTTTATTCCTATTGTTCCAATTGTTAGAATGTCAGTACCTGCAGAGCCTTTAATTTTTTTCCTTTATAAAGCTTTGAATTGTTTGAATTGTTCTGTATGAAGTTCAAATTCAGAAATTAAAGTTAAAATGGAAAGTATGTTTTTATATAGCAAGCTAGTGGACTTAACAAGGAAAAAGCTGTGTTTAGTTTTAAAGCTTGTCATATAAAAGGAATTTTAGCTGTTGTTGCTGTTGTTGTTTTGTTTCTTTCTTTCTTTCTTTTCTTTCTTTTTTTGACCCCCTAGGCCAAAAACCATTTTTCCAAGATATCAGAATTACAGAATGTGTGTACCCAAATAGTTGTGTGTGAAAATTTATCATAGGTGCCTTATGGGGCTGATCAGAACCCCACTAAAGGGAACACAGAGTCAGAACTAGACCTTAGATACAGAATTGCAATAATTTGGGCTTCAAAGCTCGAATTCAGACCAAGCCACTGGAAATGACTACTGTGCCTTTGAATTTTGGCCTCCAGCCTGTGTATTAGCAAAAGGAAAATTGCATTTGAAGTGGTCAGCATGCGGATGTTGGCCATATGTTTTGCATCTCTTGTAGAAGCTGAAGCCTCCTGTGTGATCAACTTAAAGTCATTATGCACTTAACAAATGATCACTTTCATTAGTGACCCATCATCTTTTATGTGAGCATATCCTTAGATGCATAGATGCACACGGCGAGTTTGTACTTGTGCTTGGCAAAGCTGAGCGTAGCTTTGGCAGTGCCTGGGTACCCGTTGCAGTGTGTCCCTCTGAATGCCAGTCTCAAAGGGCTCCAGTTACTATGGTCTAAAATGTCAATGAAGGCGTGAAAGAGTTTCACAGAAATGTGTGCAGCCTTGACTTTTCGTGCTGAGAGCTAACGTCTTTCAGCATCCTGGCTCTGCTGGTGTGTAGAAACTTCTTGAACGGTGCTTTCTTGGTCACAAGTCTGAGCTTTTCCTTACAAGTTACAGTCTTAATTACACCAACACTGGGAGAAAGGCAGAGGCCGTTAATTTGAGTTATGGAGGAGGTTTACAGACTTTGGTGCATTAAACAACCTCCCCAAGGTTATGCAGGGAGTGGGCTGCTGTGCCCAATATGTAAGGACAAGAAATTTTGCTGAAATCATAGGTCATCCGTAGTTTTCAACTCCATTTGAGATTAGTGGTTTGAGGGTAGTGGGTCTGACCCAGTGTTGTTTTACTGCTACTTTATGGTTCCGCACTGCCACTAATATAGCTGGAGTTTTAGCCTACTGTCTACTGGTAGTCTTTGGAAAAAATACTGACATTCCTAATTGTTTAATAAATCATTAATGGAGCTTTTAGTGTGTGTGAGGGTGTGCATATTGATTTGTGTATGCATATTTAGGTATTAGGAAAAGAAAGTAAGGCTGTCGAGACTCCTGCAAGATCTGGAGAGAGGAATACCAATCACAAATTATAATTAGGTGTAAAGGTTTTCCACTCGTTAGAATGGAGAAGTTGACATATTAAATGGCACGTACTGTAACGAAGTGGTCTGACTCAGAGTTTGAAGGAAATAACAGCTGTGCACATCAAAGCTTAAAAATAGAAACTTCATCAGTCAGTAGCGGTTTAGAATGAATGAAGAAATCATGAAATTATTAATTATGGTGGTTAGAGAAAGGAAACATAAAGTTCAAACTCTCCAAAGGCAGAATGCTGCCTTCAGCCTTGCAGCATGCCTGCCAAGAATCAGCCCCTTGTCCTGCCGAGCCCCTGTGTAAAGGTGGGAGCTGTTGCCCAAGTATAGGCACCTGCTGCTGTTTCAGATACCCTAAGCTGACTCAGACATCCCACCTGGCTAGCAGATATGACACAGGGCATATGGCAGACTCCTGCCCTTCTGAAGTGGCAGCTGGGTGCCCCGAGGCATCTCAGATGGCAGTAGCACTGCTACCTAAGGAGCGATCACACATACACAGAAGTACAGACTCACTTTCACTCGCATCATTAATACGCAGTCACCTGAAGCACATCAGTAGTTCACAGCAGTGTTTGCAGTGGGTAATTGCAGAAAGCAATGAACAGTTTATCTGATTTGAGACTTAGGAGGACTTTTGAGATGAATAGAACATTTATCCAGATTAAAATCTAACCAGGACATAATGTTAAAAGCTATCCAAGTGTTAAAAAGTGTAGTTAAAAACTATGATTTAAAGTTGCAGTGGCTGGTTGTTTTCTTAATGACCTCAAATCCATGAATTCATTCTAACATTTGCCTTTTTATATATTCATAGTTAAATATAACTTGAATGTTGTCCTAATTACATTCTCATGTTAATTTAGCTCTGATTCAGAATTTCTATCATTATTCTTTGTAGAATTATTTTGAAATGATGCAAAGTTCAGTAAAGATGCTCCAGTGTGTGATTGTGCCTTTGAATTATTTATCACATTCAAAGACAGAAATATGGCTAAAATCTAGTTTGAGTTGTAAATGAGTCTTGGTAACATGAGGAGGAAGTGAACATTCTTTTTTCAGAAGGACGTGGTTTATGGGCACATTGTCTGATAGCGGAGGAGCACCTCGTGGCCCCACATGAGCAGAGAGCCTCATGGCTTAATAAGAAGACCTCCATCGCACCAACTGGCAAGGGCTATCTGAGCAGATAAGGCAGATAAGGAGTTGAAGAGGAGAGAGAGAGAGGTACAGAGACAACTTGCACAAATGACAGAAGAGATTAGTGACAGAATTAAGAAGGGGAAACAGATGTCCTGCCTTGGTCAGCAGCAGCACTCACACCGCCCTCTCTCCCTCTCCTGTGTGCTGTGGAAAGGAGAGCTCTCACAAGCAGTATTTAGCCCTTGTTTTTTGCAATGCATCACAGTGACAAGTAGTACCGTGCTAATATAAGGTTGTAGAAACTATGATTAATGCAAAACTTCATACTTGTGGCTGTGGCCCTGAGCTAGGTAGAGAACAAACAATTGCTGGTGAGGCGTATGCAAGTCTGAGAGGGAATGAAACTGTAGGAAAAAAATTCTAGAGGAGGAAAGGAAATTGTCTTAATGTAAGCAGCAGTTTTGCTAGAGGTAAGTGAGGGGAAATTCTTCATTTATAAATGGTTCGTTGACCCATGATAATAAAGCAGTGCTGCAGAAGAAGGATAATTATCTGCTTAAGTATCAGATGCCCTAAGGGTAAAAGCTTCCCTTCTCTCCTTTTGAAAAATGAACTCAGATTAAACAAATGTCCTTTTTCCTGTTTTACTCTTGACGTGGATTTCCTCTTTATGAGTAAAATTAATTAGTTTTTCTATTCCTTTATTCCTGGTATGGAAATCAGGTCTGCCAAGCAAGTTTCCAGCTCATCCCTTGGGCCCTGAGTTCAGCCAATAGCATCCTTTATGGAGGTGCTTTGTACAGTGTGCTGGGAAGGCACAAATAAATTACAGGAGCTTTATTATGCCCAGTAGCTTGCCAAGAGGCACAGCCTTTTAGAGCTAAAAACCCACAAAACCAGATTTTTTTTTTTCCCCGTTCAGGAATGGTTTATTTCCAAGTACCCATTTGCTAAATAGATATTTCTCCTTCCTTAAAATATTTTTAATACTGTGAGCTACAACAAGGGAAAAAGAGAAAATAGTGGTGGCATAGCTGTTGTACCAAACAAAGAAGGGCCAGATTTTCAAAGCAGATTAACGCCCGCAGCTGGGGTCAGGCTTCTCCTGTTCTGTTGGGAGCAAAGCTGTGGAGCTTGCTGGAAAAATCTGCTCCCAGTTAAGCAAATATCCGTTAGAATATTGTCTGTCCTCATCTGGACTCAGAAAAATTGTCAGAATCTGCCCCTACTTCTTTATTACCAGAAATTATCTGTTTTTTCCTCTTATCAGAATTATAAATGTGATTCCTATGAGAAGCTTGGTGAATGTAAACATGTCTCTCTGTTTATGGAAATAAAACATCTTTCACATGTGTTAATCATTTTTTATTTCAAATGTTTCATGAGGTTCTTGAAGATTCTTAAATCATGTCAGCGTAACCTTGGTGTGAACCTGTTAACTACAGAACATCTCCCAGTTACATTTCCTAGAATATAGAGAATATTCCTGAACACCTGCAGCCTTCAGGATGCAGTAAAAATGAATATTACTGGAACACAATGGCATGGAGCTTAATTTTCTTCAAATAGTCCTTTGAAGGTAGCACTCATTTTAATAAGGAAAAAATACTGAAGTTGTTAATTTTCACAGCCTTTGGTCAGAGAAATTCAAGCGGTGTTAAAGGTGATTTTAAGGTCTTTATTCTGCAAACACTATGCTGTAAGTCAGAAAAAAAATCCTGTCTTCAGGGAACTGAAATGAGAAGCAAGTCCCAAGTGCTTTCTTGTTGGATTTACACAACTGAAACTCTGCTAAGAATTCTGGACATTATTAATAATGTTACAAAATTGACTTTCAAGTGAGGAGTCATAGAAATTATTAATTTCTGTGAACACAGCAGATCAGGTGACTGTGCATAGTGTTTGTGTACTTCCATTGTTTACTTTATAGCTTCATTTCACCGACTCATGAAGTGCTGTTACCAAGGTAGAATAAAATCGGTGTATTTGCAGTGTTGTGAACACAGCGCTTAAAAGTAGAAACTCTGAAGTATCTTACCATATTTCTAAAATATATAATGTTTATAACAGGTGAGCATTCCTTGTGAATGGTAATTAGTGTGATGTATAACTAAGTGAGCTGCTTTTAACAGCATAGTGTCAGGTTTTCACATTTAGGTACCTAAAATTAGAGGTGTAAGATCAAGATTTTAAAAAATACGTACTATGTATGTGGAAAAGCACTGTAAAACTGTTGTCTTGGATCACACACCCAAATCCACCTTCAAATCTGTTATTTTTCACCCATTTTTTTTAATCACAAAAGTAAATGTCTCTAACTTCCGAAGATGCTAAATACCAGCAGCTGTGTAGTTCAAAATGGTAACTTTGAGTTAGTGAAAACTTTGTTTCCCTTTAGATGTCTTCATAGTAGCGTATGAACCGTATTTTAATCATTTGGTTGATACCTGAAGGGCTTCAGGAATCTTCTGAACAAAGCATCAAATGATTGACTATGTTTAGCCTCATGTTTTAGTAACCCTCAGAGCAGGAGGAGTTTAGGCAAATCAGGGTGATCAGAAACAGGTTACAGGCAGGGGGTGAGACACTGGTCTTTCTGGGCAATCAGATTTGCATTTGTGCCTTGACAATCCAACCTTCAGATGTCCTTGTTTGCCCGCTGCGTCCGGTGGAGCGTTTCCGCGACCTTTGTCCTGAGGAGGTGGCTGATCTGTTTCGTATGGCGCAAAGGGTTGGCAACGTGGTGGAGAAACACTTTGGTGCCACTTCACTCACCATTTCAATTCAGGTTTGTAAATCAGTCAAATAATAAATAAATAAATAAATAAATAAAAAGGTTTCATGATTTATTTTAGCAAGCTTCCTGCCACCTTTCCTAGGCCAATGACAAAAGGGCATTCACACTTTAAGGGGCAATAAATGCAAAGTAACAATTAAGGAAAAAATTTAAAAGCATATTAATGTTTTGCACAGTGGATGGCAATATGCCAGATTTGCCATTGAAAGAGAAATTCTCATTGCTAAGAGAAAAAAGAGAAAAGTTTGGATAATTACTAACTGCCATACTTTGGGCTAAGCCTGGGAACACTCTCAAATGCAATACTTACTCATGAGTGTTTCAGCAAGTACTCCTTTCCCAAGGAGGTGTTTGCAGGATTGAACTTCTAGAGGAGGCAGCCACATCTCTGTCTTCAACAGGTAACCCACAGCTTGGAATGGAAAGGAGTAATTCCTGCTCTCCTACTCATGCACATATATATGCAGGCAGAGAGATGTGGCCATGTAATATGTTATCAGTTGTTTTCAGTTATTTGTGCTGGGGTTCTGTGCCAAAAAAAGAGCTTTTTTTAAAGCAAATCAGGAGACTAAGCCTATTTCGTTAGAATAAGACTTTAAGAAATCATGCTTTGATAAAATTCTCACTTACTTGTCTGATTTTATATTCACAAGGATCAGAAACCTATTGCTAGCTATTCAAAAATACAATCTGAAAGCATGAAAATTAACAACTGTGGGTTTTGTGGTCTAAGATACCGCTTCTCACTCTGCCATGGCCTGATGTGGAAAGGCACCTAGTCTAAAAACTGTGTTGAAGGGACCCCAGGAGAATATGCTAAATTACCATACAATGAAATTGGATGTGAATGATTAATGAATGATATTTCTGAATCCCTGTGTGTGATCCTTGTTAGTTCCTCTAACCTGAGACTTCTCCCTTTGCTTACAGGATGGCCCTGAAGCTGGACAAACTGTGAAGGTGAGTGCTTATTATGCAGAATACAAATTAAGAGACAATTATAAGAACTAATAAAAGATCAAAGCTAGTCATCTGCAGACCATTGCTGTATCGTTATGTTATCCTTGAGATCAAAAAATCCCAAGTGTACAATAGCTGTAAATACTTTTTATTGAAATTGTACTGGATAATGTTTACATTTTTTTTCTAGGCAAAAGTTTTCAATCATGAAAATATCTTTTCCAAGCTGCTGGGTGTATTTATGCAAGGGAAGCCATAGAAAAGAGGCATCTGTTTAAGGTTTTTGTGTTTGTTTTATGGAGAAAATATTGCCCTTCCATTCTTAATCTCTTTGTTTGTCTTTTATTGCCTAATGAGTTGTAGATAATTATAGGAACGGTTAAACTGAACCACATTATGAAAATATACCTTTTGTCTCTGCTTGCTCTCTACATATTCATATCACATTCTTGTTACTGAAGTTCAAATGTAATGGAGCCAGTGAAGCTTAAAAACAGATTTTAAGTGTACTTCTGAAAAAAAAAAGGCGGGGGGTGGAAGGGAAAAGGATTTATGATTATACTCTCCACTTGAGTAATAACATAGATAACATCCAAGATG
Organism: Cygnus atratus; assembly: GCF_013377495.2. Taxonomy (NCBI): domain Eukaryota; kingdom Metazoa; phylum Chordata; class Aves; order Anseriformes; family Anatidae; genus Cygnus; species Cygnus atratus. The sequence goes on from NC_066371.1 coordinate 8,880,255, forward strand.
GCTCTCCAGCCATGTTTCACTGCCTCGTAATGCAAATGCAAATGCATGTGTAGTTAGATTATATGCCTGAACATTAGATAAAGGCTATTTTTTACATTTGGAATCAAAGGAAAGTCAAATATGGCTATGGGTTAGCACTTTGTAAAATCAGATTAGATGGCTCAAAGAAGCTGTTTGGGTTGATTAAGATAACTCTAACAACCAAATGATAGCATATAGAAACATTTTGCTTCTTTCCAATTTGCTTGTATTGACCTTATTTTTCCTGTGCCTTTTTGTTGCCTGCTTTGAATATTTAGCAGGGAGGTGAAAGGGAGAGAGAAGAAGAAATTAGAAAATCCCCAAGCTTTGGGAAGCTGAGCAGTGATGAAGGAATGTAATACAATTTACTGCCATACTGCAATAAAACTGATTCCTCAGGTCATGATTCAGAGTTCATTGGGTGGGTTTCACTGGGAACGCCTATAGTTGGGTAAAAGTCTCACAGTTTAAACATTCCTGAATAAATTTCATCATTAAACATGGACATGTCGTAGCAAGTGGATCACAGGATTTCTTTTACTATCTTGAACAAGTGTTTTTTTCCTGCATAAAAAAGCGCTTTATAGGGACGATTAAATTAAAATGTGAGAAAATTTTCTAGTATGAATGAGCAAAACCAGATGTAAAAATCCCCATCTTGTGTGATTGTGAACAATAACAGATGCTTACGTAGGCCTTAAAAAGGGAAAAAAATCTGTATCGTTTTGTATTCATACCGGAGACAAAGAACATTAAGCATTAATCTATCCGGTACATTGCAAATGGTAGCCACCCTTAGTGCTTCCATCTTATACTTTTAATGAGCAATGAGATGAAAATGACCCACTCTTACAGCTGTGAATCCCTAGACTCCATAATAAAGAGTGTGTATTCATAAATTGGAGGTTAGCAGTTTGCATTTCTCTACTTTTCTGCTTCATTGGGCTGCACTGTAATTTATCATCATCACTTTAGGATGTTTATCATCTGAAAATGCCAACAACTATTTTCTTCAGAGAACTTAGAGCTTTCAAAACTGGAATTGGGGAAGAAATTACTATGATCAAGATCTTCTTTAAAGTGAACAATAGGGAGGGTACATAAATAGCTGGTTCCACTTAAATTCCTTTGAATCAGAAAGTTTGTAAAACCACGTGATCTACAAATAATTTATGAACTTTGCATTCAATGTCATGTGTTTCTGTATGTGTTTTTTTTTTAATGTATAAAAATGCACAATAATACAGTTTTCCCCTAAGGGAACTTGTAATTAAAATTTCTGGAACAGATTTAACATTAGAAAAACATTCTAATAGTAAGAATAGCAAAGCATCACAATAAATATCCAAGGGAGTTTGTGGAGTCTCTGTTTCAATAGGGTAGGCAAGCGTATGTCAGGAGCTAATTAGGTGTAGCTGATCTAGCTCTGAATGGGGGCACACACCAGATGGCTTCAAGAGTCTTTTCTATTTGTATTTTGTATAATTCTGGATACCTGTATAGATATAAGCTACTACATGCACTACACGGGAAAAGAATTACAGGAAACAGGGGACGTGTACTGGCTGTTAAACTGATCAGTGCAAAACCTCACTACAAAATGGGAAAAGCAATCAGCTTGGTGGAAAATAAAATCTGAGAAATTTTATCTGAAAAAGATTAGGAAATTCTCTTTATTTTTCAACAAGGAGAAATAGTAATCCATGTCCAAGAAAAATCTTGGACTTGAGTTTGATTATGTCTCAGGTCTTTCTTTGCTATAGAGATGCCTGAGATATGTGCAGTGCATGCACCAGGTTTAAAGGAGATCGCTCTCTTAGGGCGATTTTGGATAGAAATCCATGGTAAGATATTGTTTGCTAATGTTACATGTTCGTTGTGTTGGCATGAAACCTGCTGGTGCGTGCATATTACAGTACTGCAATGTCAGGATACTTCGGTGGTGCCTGTACTGAAAGCATACTAGTTATCTAATTGGAAGCTGTTTATAGAATCTAACACACAGCTCCATTGTTACTGTACTCCTTTCCTTGTTTATACTGTCCTCCTGTGAATCTAAACTATTGGAGCCTGCAGGATGGCATTTTAGGGAAGCTCCTGGTCCTTTCAAATTCTCCCATTAATGAGGTCTGTATGTTTGTCTTTGGAAGAAACATATCTGATCCTCAGCTCACCAGTACTTTGGAAGTATAGATGGCTCTTTTCTCAGCCTTTAGCAGCAGGAAAGAATACATTTGCTGAGGAATTCTGAATCACATCCCAGGTCTCAGACCTTAAAGTAGTACAAAGTATTCCTTCATAATCTTTTCCACAGCTGCCCACAGATTGCATACATTCCAGCCCTGTCACCTATTCGTGACAGGGAGAAATATCCCTCTCCAAAGGTGGTCACAGACTTGCACACTTTGTGTTTTACTGTACGAACTTCTTGCACCAACTCACAACAGAGAACCTGAGCTTCTCTAAGCAATGTGTGAGCAAGCATAACCATCTTCCAGCATTAAAAACATTTTGAATTCTTATTTCATCCTACCTGGGGGGGAGGAAATTGTATTTAGGTTCTCTCTTAAAGAATATTTATATCCGCAATTTTGAGCTCTGTTTTTCTTACTGAAACAAAACCTACAGAGTCCTTGTGTCAGGAATGGAGAGTGAGTTTCACACTGGTTCTATTTGAGAATGCCTTAAATATCCAGGCAATTTCATGGATCAGGGAAATCAGCTCTGCATCTTAATGCAGAGCTCTTATTGCCATGTCAAGTGAGTGACGTTTCAAGATTTTCCCCTGTATATTTTATAGCTTTCTTTCCAACATCAAGTCAGCAAATGCTCTAGCTGCCTTGGTGGATGTATGGCATAGTGTAGAATAAACTCTCAGGTTTACCTTTTATGTGAGATTCAATCACAAGAAACTCCATGCACTCTGTACTCTGTAAAGGCTAAACAAATCAAGCTGGCAGGAGCATGATGCAACTAATTTATCTGTAGAGACAAGATAATATTGCACAGCAAGTGTCCATTGTGCAAACACATATGAACACACACTCTATTTTGCAGCAGTGTTGAAGTCTCCGGCAGCTCAGCACCTCCACTGTTATCCATGACAAAGTGCCTGCTTGCCAGTTACAGGTTCACCTAAATAAATGAGAAATTGAGGCTGATGGTGGCAGTGTAGGTATATGTGCAGAAATTTATTTTGTATGTCACATATTGCACTAATTATTTTACACTGAGAAGATTGCGTTACCATTATTTTTGATGTACATGTTTTTCTTTTCCAGATGTGTTTTTAATGCTATGTTAAATGAATCCACCTGGCTTGCATTCCTGAGAAATCTTAACCTGAACTGTAGATTCTAGTGTGTATGTAAGCCCACAGGAGACTGCTCTTTCGTACTATTTGTCTACCTGTCCCTGGACCTAGAGTACTGGACTTCAGGTCTGAGTCTTTAAATTTAATCAGATCACATTGCAGCCTGATTGCATCAGAAGGATTAAATTCACTAACTGCAACACTTCTGATGCCTCAGCCTGCTTTCCTTGCAGACTGGCAGATGTGAGTCTTTGCTCAATGGAGTATTAAAGGTCATCTTTTGCTCTCTTAAAACAATAATTATTAATAATCATAGTAATAAGAATAATAAGCTGGCATTTGAGAAATGTAAACATTTCTTACCTCTAAATGATTTAAAAGTTTCAAGTAGAAAAAAAAAAAACATGGAAAAAGCAAGATTTTGAAAACCAGATTGTACTGAAACATGAACAAGTGGTCTTGTTTGCTTTACTCTTCGGAACCATGATTCTCTTGAAAGCTTGTGGGATGTCCAGAAATGATTTGATTAAGTACAGGAGTCTCTTCAAAGTGTGTTGAGAACCACACTAAAAATATTTTGTTGGAGTATATGTAATATTGCAGATGGGTAATCAATGCAGCAAATTCAGCAGTTTTAGGGCTGGTATGTCTGTTTTCAGCTCATAATTTTCTTTCTATTATGGTACTATACATAGACTGGGGTGATTTTTGTGGAATGTTAATGGTGTATATTTTCAAAGCTAGGACTATACTGGCCCTTACAGCCACAGGGAAGCAGCTGGGGCATCCAGATTGTTTGCCTTATGCCAACCACCATGTAAGGTCTTTTGTTGGCTTTTTAGTTTTCTGCTCACTCTAGATAATTCTTGCCCTTTCCTTCAAGGCCCTTTCCAAAATTGGCCTTGTGTTGGTCTAATAGCCAGACCTATGTTTTCTGTAGCAAAATTAATGGATATAGCCATAAAATCTCATTTGTTTATTTATTTATTTATTTTTTGTCAGGACCTTACTCCTGTTCACTGCATACATTGTATTGCTTTTTGTTTTCCATGCTCATAGGCCCCCAAAAAGCACTGGTCCCAGATGGGTCTTTAGACCCTTCCTTAATACATATAATAATATGCAGGACCTAGAATGAAAACATTTCTTAAGATCCACTTAATTTGTACTGGTCCATTCCTGTTCTTAAAAAATTGTAGTGGCTGACAAAAGAGGTGTCTGTGTCTAGTATACACCCATGTAAAGCTGCAGAGGTTTTTTGAAGGCTGAAAGAGATCAAAGAAAATTGGGAATTTGGAAATAGCCCAGTGATTGATGGACATGACACCATCTTAACTGAGAATACCAAAGGCTCCAAGGCACTGATAAATGGAAATGAAGACCTGGATAATGAAGTCTGAGCTAGAAATATCAGGCTGTGAGGTTCCCCGAAGGGATGGAGACAGAAGTTTTCAAAAAATTCTCTTTGGCAGTGAATTACTGCTAAATTCACCATTCAACCAAACATCCAGATACTTCTGAATCTGGATGATTTTTAATTTCCAGCAGCCAATGTCATGCTGTACCCCTGACCAACAATCACAGAATATCTGCGTGGACTAGTCTGTAAAGAAAACAAACAAAAAAAACCCCAAACCCATAAGATTTAAAAAGTGCAACTATAAAAGAGGAAAGTAAAAGAGAAATTTCAGAAGATTTATATTGCAGAATGGTAATGAGAAGGAAGATTTTACTATTCTGTGCTAGCAATTCTCCTCTCCTTTCTTACCATATGGATTTCTTAGATGAATATTCTCTTTATGTAGTTTAATTCCAAAAATACCCCCTGAGCTATTCAGAGTTATTGACACTGTCTAAATTAAACTATAATAAGCAAGTAAGTGGGCTCAAATGCTTGTTTAATTTGCCTTAGTGTACACTCAGATATTAAAAGTCATGCAGCTCTCTTGGCTACATCCAGCATCTAGCTCATCACTTGCTCGGCACGACCACCTTCTGCAGGAGACCTGCAGAGTGCAGTTTGCTGGCTTTTTTTTTTTTTTTTTTTTTTTCCTCAAGAGACAATGGGTGAGAGCTAAATCGCAGGGAATGCATGCAGACCTGCAAGAGTACTTGCATGTGCATAACATGAAGTATGTGTGCCATTCAGGAATGGCTGTGGGAGCACAGAAGTGCCTCTCCCAGTCCTCAGCAGAGCCACATCAGGCATCAGCAGAGCTCCATGTGCCTCGGGAGAGGCTGGGGCTGCGGATGGCTGTGCCCGCAGCTTGTCCACGTGGAAAGCAAGCACTTGCTCCGCAGAGCCCTGCTTGTGCTGGGACACTGCTTCATGCTGCCCACAGCAACCTGGCTGATTACTGCAGGGAAGGGTTAAACTCTGCCAGGGCTCCCCATGCTCTACCCTTCTCCTTGCAGCTCCAGAACAGCCCATGCCTGGCTTGAAAAAAGTGCGTTAAATATACTTCCTTCCTTTTTTTCCTTCTTTCTTTTTTATTTTTTTTTTTTCTGGAGTGTGTTCAGATATTTACAATTTTCATGACAGAAGAATCTTGAACAAATCAGTCATTCAGAAAGGTTTATTTGGGAGGTTGAAGGCTCTTCTTTTTTCTTTTTTTTTTTTGTCTATAAACAGTTTCATTTCAAAAAGAGAAAGTATTTCTAGCTGAAAGGTGGAAAAGTTTTCCTCTGCGAATGTTATAACAGGGTATTTTGAAAACATTAAAACTTTTTCTTCATGGAAACAAAACCTCTTTTGCAAACTCTCTGTTTCACTGAATTGGCATTTTCTGACAAAAAAAAAACCATACAAACAGAAGATGGGGAGGGATGTTGAGAAATTCATGAATTGCTGTAGATGCTGCTCTTCATTTGCCCCACAATGACTGAGATTAGGATCAAAAATCCTATGTTTTAATTAGAAAGTGTCTTTCACTTCTTTGTTCCCATGTTACAGCAATATGTTTTGCATTTAAATCATTCTCTGTCCCAGAGTATGTACAATCAATCAAATGCCACTCTTGAGTACAGGTCCTACAAATACCCTATTGTACTGCAAATGCAAAACCTCTTGAAATCCCAGACAATGCATGAGGTCTAAAATCATTAATAGCATAGTCAAGAATGTCTGATTAATTTTTGTGTGGTTAGTGTATGAATTTCTTTCCATGCTCCATCTCATCTATAATACTTCTCTTTGTCAAGCTCATATCTTATAAACCTCTTCATTTTACAGGGGGCATGCTTGCTTGCTTTTTTTTTTTTCTTTTTCATATTTTTGGTTACAAAAGATTGCTTTCAACTAGAATGTAACTCTCCAAGAAATGTGCAAAATCTATGAAAGTATTCCCATTTAATTCAGACATGTAACTTGATGCTGTTGTGTTTTGTATTAGGTGAAAATTGTTTATTAAGCAGGTGTTGCAAAGCAATATTTCAGTTTAATAGGTTTCTGAATAACTCGTTATAAAAATTAATACAATGCTTTATAGCAGAATACTGTGTCCCAGTGTTCTGGCCTCATGTGGTTTTGCACTTTTTGAAGATTCATAGAATGGTTTGGGTTGGAAAGAAACTGAAAGATGACCCAGTTCCAACCCCGACCATGGGCAGGGACACCTCCCACTAGTAGAGGTTGTCCAAAGCCCCATCCAGCCTGGCCTTGAACATTTCCAGGGATGGGGCATCTACAACAGCTCTGGGCAGCAACTTCTCTTTGTCTTTGCATTCTTACCTACCAGGAACTGCTTTTACTTCCCCAAAGATCCACCACACCAAGGGGTCAGGAGTGAAATGGAATGCTTTTCTGATGGAATGCACACTGATGCAGGACTTCTATAAGCAGGCACTTACCCACTTTTAAACTGCTTTGTGGTTGAGGTTATTGGATGTTCTTGCCCAAAGGCATTTTCAGCTGACTGATCTGTGTTAAACTTTGGTGCCTTAGCTGTGAGGCTGGATGCTGTAACATCTGAGTCTCCTAGGAAGGACAGAGTCAGTGCTTTGCTCGTGCTAATGACCCATTTTCAGCCAGACAAAGGGAATCCATTTATTAGAGCCCTGGCTGTCTTATTAATCCAATAATAAAGAAAATATTAAGCTGGACCATTTGTCCCTTAAAGTCACCTCCCCTTCAAAAAAAGAAAGAGCTCTCTACCTAAAACTGTCCCTGCAGTTCCCCAGAGAGCCTGCACAGATTGAAAGTTTGTTACCAAAACTTAGTAAATATGGAGAGTGTATGTAATGTTTTTGCACCTAGTAGCAAGGGAATGGAGGTCTTTGCCAGCTCAGTGCCCCTAGAAAGGTTTTATCACATGAAAGAGTAGGTGGTTGCACTGTCCTGTAACCTACTGAAAATCTAAGCACATGTGAGATATAAGTACATTTGATCTAGTCCACGCATTTTCGTCTGTTCTGGCAGCACCCTATTAGTGCATGTAGGCTTTATTTGTGAGAAAGAAAAGCCTCTCCTTGAAATAATTTAGAAATGGAAAACAGGGTTAAAATAACAGAATAAAACTTGCTCAGTAAGCTCCAGACAGGATGACAGGGTGAAGAGTATGTAATATTTTTGCAGCTGAAATAAAAATAATGTCAGGAGTTCTGGACACTTCAATGGGTTTTTTATCATGCTCATTGCAAGCCAGACTGGACAAGCCAAGAATGTCCAACAAAACAAAGCAAAACCCCTCTCTCAAGGCTCATTTCCCCTTTCCCTCCTGAAAGCTGCTTCAATGCACTCTGGCAACATCTCAGAGGTAGGGTCAGTGCTCACTCTGTAAAGAGGGAATCCTTTGCTATGGCAGTTCCAGGGAAAAAGGACAGCATGCCCAAGTGGAGGACCCTGAGAAACTAGTTTGGTTTTCATCATGGATGAAACATATTCAGGTTATGTCTAAATGGTCAGATGCAAACAACCAAATGGTTTCTCTCTGCTGTATTGTTAGCATGGGCTCAGGTCCGAGCTAATAGGCTGCCCCTGTTTCTGGACTGGGACTAACACATAAAGTCCAAACAAATTTGTTTCTGCCTGTACCTGTGTGCTGTACCAGTGCTAAGTGAGGTGTGTGCATGTACACATCTCCTCTAAACAAATCCTGCCCAGTAGTGCTTCAGAGCAAGACTGTGCAGCCAGGGGCAAGGATATCTATACCCTGTAGCAAAGGCAGAAGATTGGAAAGCCATCCTGTGTTTGCCAAATTGCTCAGGTCTTTTGAAGGAGAAAAATGGTTTCTCTTTTGGCAATCTCCTAGGTTATTACCTCTGAAAAATCAAACCATTTTCTTTTCTCTTTCTTTATACTTTCTGTGACTTACCTCCTCCACTGCTACCTTAGAGAACATAAAATGAAGTTTCTTGCCTGACATCACTGATCCAAATTCTCTCTGTGAGAGGCTGCAAGAAAATAAATCAGACCAGATGGAAAGTGCTCATGTGAATGACTGTCTTGATCTTGCTGCTAAAGATGTCAAAAATCTGAAACAGTGAATTTCTTTACTTGATTTCTTGAATGCTGAGTCTAGTTTTTAGTATTTGAAATAGAGATAATGCCCAGAGGTAGCACTCTTTCTGTCTTTTTCTTTCTGTTTTTTTTTTCTTTTTCTTTTTTTAAACAAAACAAAAGAAACTGATCCGTGAATGAGCTTTATTAGTTTTCCATTGAGAAGGCGTAGAAGAGGCAATGAGGCCATTTAGACCGTGATATTTTCTTATGCAGCCTTCTAGCATGCCTCAACTCTTTTGGAGAGGAGTTTTCATTAGGGGGTGGCATTTCTGCCCAGACTAAAGAATGGATCAATTGAGACCATATTTAATGGATGCTTTTTTTCTACAAATAAATCATCTTTGAACAGAACTGAAGCCATTATTTCAACTGGGACCTTTTGGTGAAGTCACAATGGGATAGATTCAGGATCGTGTCATAGTAGAAATGTATCTGTAACCTGTGTTCAATTCTCTGAGTCCCATATAAATAGAATAACCTTGATGTCGAAGGACAGATTATTCTCTGATATAAATTATTTAGTTCACTTGTGAAAATATATGAGCTAAATCAGTGGAGCTTCTGCCATTTCCATACAAACGCTTTTGACCCTACTTGTGCAAGTAATTCTTTGAATTCATACAGTTTATAATTTGAACCTACAATTGTTAGTCATGTGTAAATCTAATAATTTTGTATGTTAAGTAGCATTTTAAGAGAGTAACCTATGAAGCAAGTTTTAATGTAGCGTTTTTATTTCTTCTGTAGATATCTTCTACTTCACCTAAAGAAGGTCACTGTTATAGTAACCATCAAGTTTAAAAAAAAAAAAAAAGTAAGGAAAACTCCCAGAATTTATTAGGTTCTAATAAACTCCCCCTCAGTGCACATACACTTAGTATCTTTCATTAACATTAATGAGAATTATGCATGCATCCTGGGGAGAACAGGCTCTGTTATTTCTCTTTTATTTCTTTTCCTTGTTTTCAGTATTAAATCTTATCCTGCAGTCAGTTCTATAGGGCATACATGCATTCCTGCTGCTCAGTTATTTGCTCTACTTAATATATATAGTTTGAGCACTTCCTTTTGCATAGCGAAAGTAGAAAGTTAATAAATTTAAAAAAAATCTAATAGAATTTGTGGGCACACATAAAAAAGGGATATGCAAATTAATGAATTAATAGATTACTATTGATTAACAGTAGGGCCTAATTAAATAATAACTTTTTTCCCACACAAATTACTTGTTTCATGTTACTAAATGATTGAATCCATAACTAGTTTTGAAGCTCTGACTTTGACTTAAATGAGGTGCTCAAGAGAGCAAAGTTGTGTTTAGGAGCAACAGAGGCAGGGCCTAGTCACATGGTTTTATGATTTAATTTTCTGTGTAATCTAGTTTAGTGTAACAATTGTGTTTCTAAAAAAAAAAAACAACTATAAGCAACCTTTGATTAGCTTTTGTTGACAAAAATAAATACAAAATATGGGATAGTTTATTAATTATCTGTACCATGTTGAGAAGAGTGACTCTCTCAGAAAGGCTATTTCTGTACCTGAAGTAGCCTTTTTTTTTTCCTCATTTCCTGCACTTTCTGCTGTGCTCCACAGCTGTCAGTCATTCTCCAGGCCCCAGTCCAGTGCACGACAAAGATCCAAAATCTGGAGGAAACAAAACTCATTTCTGTGAGAAATTTATTTTTTTTTCTTATAAATAACACAGCTTCATCATTGCTCATTTCTGAGGTAGACATCAATATTTCATAGAAAGCATTAAGAGTAATAAACATGTGATGGTCTTGGGAAGTAGGCACGTTGCAGAAGGAAAGTATGCAAATAAAGCTCTTCTGTTTGACACACTTCCACATAATTGGGAGTTTTAAGAGCAGACCGTAGGAGCATGAAATGAGTCTTTCAGCTAATTCCCTTCTGCATGAAAAATGCTGTGTGCCAAAACACTGCTGTCCCAGGCGAGGAAACTCCTTGGGTGCAATTCCTCAGCACAGTGCTGTGCCACAGCAGCTCCCTGATGGCATCTGTGCCTCAGGTGTTGCCGACCTGGTTGGCTGTATAATTAACAGCAGATTGCAAGACGAGCTATGTCATCTCATTCGTTAGCAGTTAGGGCTGTGTTTTGCTTGTATCTGCTGGGCTTGCCCAGCAGCAGATTGAAGCTGGGAGGCAGATTGCTGGCTTTCTGTTGTAAAAAAGCACTGAGCCTACCTGCATGGGAGACTGCACATCTGTACGGACCCAGGCATGCATCTAGTTGTGGGCAGCACGTTATTGCTGAGCTAGCTTGCTGCAGCTAGGCTAGAGAAGGGATTTAGTAGTTTTGCCTTGGGCAGAGCACTGCTCTAGGGTGGCTCTACTTCATGGAGTATCTGTGTGTCACACCCTGAAGAGTTTTGCTTGCTGTTGTGAATTCTGGCCTGTGCTTGACTGAAGCCAAGCTGCTGTTTTTGCGGTGTAGGGCTCCCCTGGCTGCGGTGACTGCATGCCGATGGGTGCTGATCACTGGCAGCATGTGCATTAATGTCACTGACAGAGAGGAGCACCTAAGCAAAGCCCACTTAAGAGAAACATGGCTTCACTTCAAGTTCTTTGAACTTACTGTAGGGTTTTGGCACTTTGGGGGTTTTGAAACAGTCGTATATTAAATTTGTTGTTGTCTTTTCTTGAGAGCTGGAAAGGTGTCCTTCACTTGTTCCTTCCACAAAATGTGTGGAACAACTTTTAAAACACCTCTCCCAGTTCTTTCCATTTTCTGATGATTACATTGAATTTCCTTGTTAATGTTTCCAAGCATTTTTTAATCATGTGGATATATAAGCAGAAAAGTTGTTCTGTCATTGTGTGCCTGGTTGACTCTATAATTAGCAGCAGATTGCAATGAATGACATCCTGTTTCTTAACGTTTAGGGCTGTGTTTAGCTTATGTTGGGTTGAGTTGACCTCAGCAGGTCCAGGCTGGCAAACAGATGTCAGCTCTGTTTAGCAGAACACCTTCTGGTCACTCCAGTAAAACAGGACAAGTGTGTGTGTATAGAAGTGAAAGACAGAATATTTGCAGTAACTGTTGAGCGGAACATGCAAACAAATTTCAATAGGCAAGCAAAGACAGGTTGCAAATCCTATTGGGAAATGATAAATTGCTGTTAAATGTTATAATTATCCCGTGACATTCAGGACTGAAACTAGGCTAAATTTTGCTGAAAACTTAGAAAAAAATAATGGAGAGAGGTAATGTGATTTAATATATTAGCCATAGAGTAAGTGAAAAGAAATGAGAACACAACAGAAAATTAATATTTATATTTTACCAGTATGTAACAGGCTTTGTTAAAAAATGTCTGAAAGCGAAGAAGAGTTTGTTAGACAAATTATAATTTTAATTGCAGACGTAATTGATTATACTCAGCATGCTCATTAGGTTAAGGGAGAATATGAGTCAACTCTCAAGGTCATTACAGTAATAGATATTGTAGGCATGTAATTTGTGATAAGCTGGTTCGTGAACATCTAATTGCTCATTCATGGCAGCGTGTCTGGCACTTTTACTCCCCATACACCTCTTTGTCCAATTTATTTAACTCCCCTTAATATTCCTGGGTCAAATTTACTGTGGGAGGCATCAAGCAGTGAATTTTCAACCTCCAAATTATTACACCACTTCACCCTTTTTGTGCCTCAAAGACAGAGTCTGCATTACTAAAAATTAGTGGTCTGGCACTAAGCAGGATACATCACGAATAGAAATACTCACCCACAGAGACAAGCTAGAATTTCTCATTGAAAACAGCTGTTCCCTGCCCTCCCCAATGGCAGTCATAGATTGGAAAAGGATGCCAAAAGAGATGTTCTTTTTAAAAAAAATGCACCATTTAATCAGAACTTTGTCTTTATATTGTTTCTAGGAAGAACACACAAGATTATTGGCTTGTTAACTCTTTCTTTATTATTTCTTTTCCAGACATTGACAGAGTGTTTAATATTAGCTGTCTCTTTGCAAACAAATTGGAATGTCACATATCTGTTCTTACCAACCCGACAAAATAGAAAGGACCTCTTATTATAACACATATCAACTATAAGTAATAACTGTACTTCATTTTGATATAATGTCTAATGTTTATAGGTCTCAGAATTGTTGTCCTAATTACTAAAATGCAAATAGTTGAAATGACTTGTCCAGGGTAAGGCAACACACAGGGGTGGCAGTAGGAGCTGAAGCCAGGATTTTTCTACCTCCTCTTTCTAGTTATTTGGTCTGAACGCAGGATCAGACTGTTTTGTACTGCCAAGTTGTGTAGCATTGCAGAGTGGTGGCTGAGGTAAGGTATTCCCATTAGTTTAATAAGTTTGGTTCAGTCTGCAGTGCAGGAGGAAGTGTAACTTTTCATTCAGATATCTTTGGCTCCATTCTATGAAGCAAAGATTCTGGGTTTTGTTTTAATTTGCTTTTTTGTTTTTGCCTTTTTTTTTTTTAATAAAGAGCTAGCATGATTCTCAGAGGAGTATAGCTTTCCTTTGCAATAATTTTCATTATTTGAAAAATTTGGAAGATATTATTTTAAGATGACATGACGTAGTCCATAATTATCTATTGCTTGTTGCAGAAAAGTGCAGTAGGTACAGATATAGATACTTAATTATATACCAAATTAATTCCAATGTGATTTAATAGCAATTCTCTGTTAATATTTTTGGAAGATTTAAAGGTGTCAAGTTCCTCTTTGAAAAAAAAAAAAAAAAAGATTCTATCTAGCAGTCTCTGTTTCTGTATATGGGCTGTACTCCAATCTTAGTCCTTGGTACTACAGCTTTGCTGTTTAAAGCATTGTCTGGCATGATATATACCTCCTTCCCAGTGTAGAAGTTACTTTGCTGGTGCTGATTGATATTACCAAAAAAGTCCCCATGCTTACTAATGTATATCAATCCCTATAACCACCTTGTAGTTTGACCTGCTGAAAAAAATTGTTGTGCAAACACATTGCCATCTGTTGTGTAGTTATTCTTCAGTAATAGAACATAAACTGGAGATATGTCAAAGTAATTTAGTAAGTCAACAAATGTAAAATGAGACTTGGTAAATATAGTGTGTTATACAGAGTTTTATTAGTCATTGTCATCTGCAAGAATATAGCAGATATACCAGCCTATTCAAAGTCCAGCTTGTTTTGTTTCATCCTTTGAATGCTGACATCAGAGCTAGTGATGAGGAACATGTGGTCAACTATAATAATTAATTAGTTTTAAAATAACAATTTTAAAATGCTGCAATTGATACAAAGCCCACTGAAAACTGTGGGAATAACCAAGTGTGCATGTATGTAAGTGTATTTGGTGTTACCACTCACTTCAGAAGTGGAGCTAAAGGTATCCAAGTAAATTGGGTACCTCCTACAAGTAGGTACTATTTTTCAAGTATAATGTTACGGTAAGGTCTACAGAAGAATCAAAAAAAAAATTATTAGCTAGATTGTAAGTACAGTTCTCAAAATGGTGTTTGGACATCCTGATAATTAATGAAGAGGTTTCAGATGAAGCATTTTCAGTATCCTCTCTCTGCTAATTTCCTTTTTTCGTTAAGAAAAGATAAATTGTATCCAATTATTGAAAATTATGTAGGTCATTATCATGAATGAAACTGCAATTAAACTCAGTTTTGACAAAAAAAGAAGAGGTTATCTTGTCACAACATAGGTGTTAGTGTGCCTTGCTTAGCTGGTACTCCTGCCTTCAGGCCAAGATTGTATTAGGGTTAAGTTGTACATCAGACTGAAGTGCAGTATTTGACTAGGAATGTGCTTAGAGACTTTCAAGTGCCCTCAAGAATCAGAATCAGAGTCCAGATCACATTGGTAGCGATCCACATGATTGTTCAATGTCTTGCAGCAGTTTTTGTTCAAAAAATTGGCAAGGGATAACCTAAGCAGAGATTACCCCTTCCCACACAGAGCAAACACAAGCAGCTGGTGGTGCTTCACTATGCAGCAGACATGGGGTGGTCTGTTCCCTGACACTGGCAGCTCTCCAGAATGCCATGGGATCCAGAGCCGACCTCTCGTCTGAGGTTTTGTCCCAAAGAACAGATAATTTCACAGCAAATTGGGAGAGTGGTGACAGAGCCCACCTCAATTCTTCTCAAAAACTGCCACAGGGAGTCGTTCTGGGCATCTCTCCATCCTCCTCGTGACAGTGGTCCCTCAGCACAGTGTGCAGAAGGGTGGTAAGGTCCTGGGCTTGAAGGAGGAAAAGGGAATCCTGTGAGAGTGGGGAGATAACTGTCCTGTCTCGAGGAGAAAAACTGAGAGAAAGGGACAGGGGTGGGCAATGACCCCAAAGAACAAGCTGAGCAGGATTCTCCTGTACTTGCCAAACCTTTAATTTGACCCCAAACATTTTTTTCTTTAAATAAAACCAGATCAAAACCTCAACGTCACCACAATGATACTGGCTTAAAAGCAGTTGAGGGTAAACAGGTGCTGATATACCAAAGAGATGAGGAGCTGAAGTATGACCAGTGGGACCCAGCTTATGCAGTCACACATCATGCCCACCAGCACAGCTCTCGGCTCTCGTTGAAGCCGTGTTCACCACATGGCTCTCCAGCTCCTGGGGTGTTGGCATTTCTCTGTGCTTTGCAGATCAGGTGAATTTTATTGAGTGAATTAAGGAGGACTATGGGGACAACATTATTTAGCTGCTTGCATTACTCAGAATGCCATACCTGAGGAAATGTGAAGAAACACAATTTTATTTTCTAGCCAAATTTAATAAACTAATCTAGCCCTCTAACTTATGTTAAACCAAATTACAGTTTTCATATTAGTTTCACCTTAGATTTCACTCCAATTATTATAGGCTTGGCTGCAATCACTGGCAGTTTCCCATCCTTTTCCAGAAATATATAACATGAAGTGTTGTGCACTTTACACTTTTTTCTATTTATTGTTCACATCCAGTTGGATGTACTAATAAGCATTAACATGCAAATAATTATAATCAAGATTTGATATCCGTAGAGAACAAATGCTAATACAGTTAATACATCAAATATGAAATAGGCTTTTAATTCAAAAAAGAAAAAAAAGATTAAAAATATTAGCTTTTTATATGAAAAGCGTTTGCAATGATTATAAATTCTATTGAGCTTGCAGAAATCTGAGCTTTGCGCTTTCAATATCTCTCATTAATGTTTAGCCTCCAGAAAGGGTTTATAATAAAGGGACTTATGCAGACAACAGATAAATAGAAGTGATACAGCCAAGAGGACTGAAGAGCCTTGGGTATGTTTGTTGTCATCTTACCACACTGATTTCCATCAGAGGTGCTGAATATGCTAGGAGTTGTATAGAAGACGAAGTGAAATGCAATATGCATTGATAACAGCTAAGGCTAGAATGCCAGGAAATTATTTTCTTCTGATTTTCTTCTGAGTTTCTTTTCCTTGTTATTACTTCCTATGGGATAGAAAAGGTTAGCCCTGATCTTGCAAAGTCAGCTGGTTGCCCTAAACCAGATCTCACTGGAATGGTAATTTGGAGAAGTCTAATGTGCCATAAAATGGAGGTCAGTGTGGGTGATCTAGTGTCCCCCACAGGTTTTAAAAACTGAGCATCTCCTGTGGATTGGAGAGAGATTTTTTCTACGTAGGCACTGTGCACAGCCATGGCTTCGCTGCTTCTTTGTGTAGGTGTATGGGTCCTGTGTGAGACTGGGACTTGGATGTGGAAGAAGGATAGATGCAAATCGTTTTTGGTCCTAGCAGGGCAGGCTGAGCTGAGTGGTTTGCTCTAAAGTGGTAAAGCCAAAAAATAAAATAATAATAATAAATGAGGACCTCTTCCTCTTGCAGCAGGCAGGCAGTGTATGAAGTAAGACTCTGGTGGAGTGTGTTAGACAGCCTGAAGAGGGGTGCAGAGCTGGGGTAGGTGGGAAAGGCTGGCTTGCATGTCTGCAAGTTGGGTTGGATATGGCACAATGTCAGCAGGGAAGAGAGGAGATAAAGCTGTGGTCTTTGGGCAAGGTACACTAACGTTTTAAGCAAAATCCTTAGGTAAACAGGTCTGGGGTGATAGGACTTGGAAATGCTGCGTATCTCTAAGTTGAGTTGAATATTCTTCCCTAAACAAAGTCTGCTAAAAGCAGTCATCACATGACAGATGAAAATGCACCAAAAGTAAGAGCAGTATCAGCACTTTGTTTTCACAGTGTTTGCAATGAATGCTTTGAGCGTTCTGAGGTTGAACTGGGAAAGATTTTTTTTCTAAATAGATTTTTTTGTATAGCCCAGTCAATAAATACGAGTAACCTCAATCTCTTACCCTGATCACCATTATATTTTATGATTTTTTCATAAAAATTAATCACTGAAATATTTAAGTCTTAATTAATTAACCAGAAATTTACACCCAATGCTGTGTGGTGTCCGCTAAAAAATGACTTAATAGGCTTTCAGTCCCGCCATTGTTCTGGCCTGTCAATGAATTACTTAAGTGTCATTTGTTAAACAAGTTAAGTCAATAAAGTCCTTTAGTTGTTTTTCAGAGAGTGAGCATTATTTCCAGATAATGTATATCTAATTTCTTTTCACTTTAGTCTATCCACATTGGCTAGTGAGGGTTATTATTAATTTGCCTTTCATAGCAGATTAGGCAGGAAAGGTCATGATTCAGTAATAAGTAAAGGTTCACAGAGACAAAATTCTCTAATTAGGAAGTATGGCTTAGTGGTGAGCAGTGTCTTCAAATGGATTGCCATCTGTTAAATTAAAGCTGATTTCCTTCATTTGCTTATATAATATTTCTAATGAAAGTGGCTCTTTTTATTTATGGAAATTATATATTCTCTTTCATTATTTTCTCTTAATTGATTCTGCATTCCTGTAATTACTAAGCAATGAAAACATACGGTGCAGGAGAAGAGCCACAGAAATGGACAACGTGACCACGTAGTAATCGCCATGTGAACCATGGAGTATCATTCTGCTTTAACATGTTCCTTTTGATGTGTTTAGATGAAATGAATGTAAATTCAAATTCCTGTTTCCAGGGGAATAAACTGTGCCAGTTTGTGTCCTTTTTCATACTGGATATAGCAAACTGGAGTAGGCCTAGATATGTAGCTTCTTGGCTTTTAGCATCTTAGGCTAGAAGACAAAGATCCTTGCTTTCCTATCATTTCAAAACTTACTGATTTCTTCTGTAAATGGTGAAAGTTAAGGGTTATATAAATAAGCACAGTATATTGGGAGTCAACATAGGCATGCAGATTCTTGTTAGAGAAATCAGTCTCCATGAAAATTTCCCTCTTATCCAAGGACATCCTAAAAATCCTGGAGTTTTCTTGACACCCTTGGGGCCCATAGCTTTGAAGTGTTTTTCCTTTGCACTGGAATCTGATGAAACAAAATGTATCTAGAAAAATTCCTTGAGTCAAAACTCTGTATTTTTCATCTTTCTCTGATTCTTCTTATAGAAGAAGCTATATATGGTCTTGTGGTAAATGTTTGTGTAGGGAAGATAATTAACATGAAGCTTTTGATAGATGGCTATGATAGGCGTGTAAACACGCCCTTGTTTTCCACAGAAGCAAAATATTGATGGTTTTGTTGAAGTTTGCAGTAATGAGCTCAGAAGTTTGTATCTAGTGTTTGGTAGCTGCTGTTTGAAAAATAACATATGTGGTTGCCTTAGACAAGTTACGAATTATAGTTAAATCAGATTATAACTCCAAGTTCTGCGCCTATTGATTGCCACATGGAGATATAAAGAAATCTCTTTTCCTCCCCTGGATAATATAGATAATTAGATATACTGTTAAGAGACATTCAACTTCTGGTGTGGCATCTGGTTGTTGCCAATCCCACAGCAAGAGATTGGCCCTGATGGATTACTTGGCTGGCTTGGGCGGGCAGTGGTACTTTTGGTGCTGAGGGTGTCACAGGCAATGCCTCTCAGGGAGCCATTGTGAAGCAGGGTGTGCTGGATGCCTTTCAGAAACGTCAAGAAAAAATGACCTCAGTTAAAGCTTATCTTCTGCTAAAAATCCCCAAAAGCCTATTCTACTGCATATTCTAGGGTTTCAAGTGGGCTTTCCAGTGCAACCTAGATATGATAATTCATGCATTATGTATTGAGAAATGGATCAATTAAAAACATAGAAACAGAATTAATCAGATGTTCACTTTATGAACATATGTTCCATGTTACATTTCCACCAGGATATCTAATGAAAGTGTGTCAGAAAAAGAGCAGCTCCTTGTATGTTCTCCCTTCTCTGATTTTAGTTGGGGGGGGGGGGCGGGGAGTTGTTTCTAGTTTCTCTGTGTTTCTTTATAATATGGTAATTGGTAAAGTTGTAACAGGCAATGAGGAATGTCTATAGAGGAATACTACAGAACACTCTGCAGAGCTCACAAACATTTCCTTCAGTAAAAAGTGTGAACGTATCAGAAGGAAAAGACTCAGAGATTTTCATTTAAAAACTCACTATACTGCCCTGAAGATTATCCCAAGAGGATAAGTAATTGCTCAATAGAACAAGTGCTAGATTGCAATGTAAAAATATTCCACTTTTAATAATCATACTACAGCAGTGTCTTTGAGTTCAAACAGTGAGGTTGAGCCTTTTTCAAACTATGGACAGTGTGTTAATTGCAGTTTTGTGTGTATGTGTTAAGATTGAGTTGGAAAAAAAATGCAGAGACCTGACACAGAAAAGCAAAAACATACAAAAAGGCAAATAAACAGAAAAGGTCCTGTATTTCTGCTTGTATTTAAAACGTCCTGTGACTACCGGTAAAAAGAATGCATAAAAATATGAATATCTTCTCTAATAATTTCTTCTCGATTCCAAACGCCTTTTGACTTTGAAATAGGTAAGTAGACCATAGAAAGAAAAGAGTACTGTAATTTTCTTCTAATAGCCCCAAACTCTTCCTGAAAACGCAGTGGAAGCAACTCAGCAATTCTAGTGCCAGATGGATGGAAAAACAAAATTGCATATTAAGCTTTCTTCATTAATTAAAAACTGAATACAAAGGCTTAGGTTTATAAATGTCTCCAAACAGGTTTGCATCTTGGGACAGGGTGCTGTTAATGCACTAAATATTGGCCTTGGATATTGTTTTGCTTGAATGTTAACAAGGTGGTAATCACACTGATGGCATACAAGAATAATAATAAAAAAAAAAAAACAGGACTAGGTGAAACAGCACTTCAGAGCATAACATGAGGAGCAGTCCTGGAGGGCAGGGGCCTGGACAAGATAGAGCTAGGACAAGAGTCTTAGTCTAATGCTTGAGCTTGCCTAGTTGAAGTCTATTGCAGTTATGTCAATTTAATGATGCTTACACTTAGCACCCCAAGCAAGAGATACACTGAAAGTGCTTCCACATGCTCACAGAGAAATTCAATTAGATTCCTGTCTGCAGTCCATAGCCCAACACTTACTACAAGGCAAAATCTCTGTAGGATTTGCATGTGTTCATCTCTGTATAAATGATTTAGGTGAGGCATGGTGCGGGCTGCAATGCTTAACCGGTGCTCCTCATCTTTTTCCTATGGGCCCAAGTGTTCAAAGTGATAGAAGTCAGAGCTGCATCTCAGATAAAAAGAGGAAGGTGTATGATCAAAAGGAGAATTCTTGCCATGACACAGCACTTGTTCTGTTTGTTTTATATCTCTTGAAAATCACTTAGCAGCTTTTCATTTAAGGCATCCAATTTTTTCCATGCAATCACGTACCGTTACATCTGCTGAGATTTGGTTGGGTCGGGCACATGGGCAGGATTACACAGCACTGGTTTTGGTTTAACATTGTTCCCTGCACAAGGTAGGGCAGAGAGATTGGTGGCAAGACAGTACCTGGACTTACCCAATTTAGTGATAAATGTTAAAATAATATCTGATAAGTTTGGCATCAGGCTGTACTAGTTCTGCACTAGCTGGTTTTGTCTACATGACTGATGAGTGGAAAGCGATGAGTAGTTTCGCTTATGTTGTGGCTGCTCCCAGGTGATGTCTGTGTTGCCACCCAGCAAACAGAGAACCAACTGCAACAGATTGCTTGTAACCACACTCCTAAACTGATAGAGAACAGTGGATTACTGTATTTTTAGAATAAATTAGGATAAAAGCCACACTGTAATTTTACAAGGCAAAATCCGGGGTTAAATTCTGCTCTTTAAGGAAATGTGTGGTAATTCCCACTAAGTTATACTGTATAACAAGAATGAGGAATAAACATCTGTCATATGTAAAAAGAAGCAATGCACAGTTATCCTCTATGCACAAAATGTATTCCATAATACAAATTCAGTGGATGAAGATTGACAATATTTCATCTTCTGCCTATTTGAAATTTCTATATGCCTAGCTCATGTAATTTTGCCTTTTTGAAAATGTTGGCAGGAATTGATTTTTGACTAAAAAGCATAAGTACCTCAGTTTGCTTTATTTAAAAAGCAAAACAAAAATATTACCAGGCATTGCCTGTTGTAGCAGAAGTCTTACGATCGTGCTTGCAATTAAACAAATGTCGTCTTATCTTAAAATATTTTACAGCAGAACAGAATCAGACAGGGAAGTCCAGCTGGTGATGGAGGTCTATATTGATCTTGAGAGGTGAGGTCGTAGTGGGGCTTGAAAGGAAAACCAGTTTCACGTGGAATAAAAAAGATGGAGCGAGTTAGTGCAGGGATGCAAAGAGGGAGGGAGGATCACCAAAATAACAGGCTAAGATTTTTTTCAGGACTTCGGGGATAGGTGTAAACGGAAGAGATGAGATTTGTCACAATGTCAGACGATAGCCCTGAGCCAACAAGACAGGCAGCAGTCACGGTCTGTTGCAGCAGGGTGCATCCTGGTGTGCTGTCTGCGAGAGCGCAGAGCTGAGCCAGTGTGCATGTGTTCTCCTTGCCGGGGAAAGGAAAGGAGCCATTGTACTGACAGAGCCTCCAAGAAGAGAAATGACAGGGAAAATGAAAGTTTTCTGAAGAATTGCTGAGAGATCAGAGAGTAGAAAGCAAACAAAGACAAGGCTGACTTGGAGTACCAATGTAAGGACAGGATTTCAAGGAGATACAGACTGGGACAGAGATTTTATTAGTAAAAGATGGCTAGAAATACAAGGCTTACAATTTCTTGTCCAAGAACTTTTCACATTATCGTATTTATATAACAATAAACTGTGTTTATGGCCAGAAGGGCTTGTTAGATATCCTGTTGCCTTGTAGGTTTGCCAAGATCTGATTTTTGCAGATAGCTGAACAGGAACATATCCCTGAGTGTTGCATTTCTCCCTTGGTATCTTAAATGCTTTCTGTAGAGGAAGTGTCATGATGCATGTCAGAAAACCAACTGCATCGGAATGTTTTTAGCTTTACATAAGAAAATATGTTTCTTGTTTTTGCTGAACCTGATAAGGAAACATAAGCCTGTTAGTAAAAGAAGGAGCAAAAACAAACAAACAAAAACCACAAATTATTTAAAAATAACATTGTAGCAAATATATATATATATATATATATTTGACAACACAGCTAGCTTAATTTGTTAGCAAATATAAATAGTCCAAACTCTTTCACTCTGCTTCCTCTAGCTGTTGCACTGCAAAGAGCTCTTTGCCTGATGTTGGTTTTCCTTTATACATTGTCCCTTTTTATAGTAATATGTAGAACTTTTGAACTTTTCTCTACCAATATTTTCTTTTTAGATTACTAATGTGGAAATGCAAAATTCAAGTGAAATAAATAATATGCTGTAGGTTGTCTAACAAATAATATTCCTTGTTGGTTTTTTTTTTTCCTTCACACCAATATTTCCAAGGCAAATGTGAGAAAAGAGGTCTGTCTGCATAGTCAATTTGTTGTTTCATCTTGTCACTAGAAAGATCTCCAATGAGTATATCTCTGGTACTAAGTGCTGCCAATTCACAGAGGACTTTGTGTCAACTGATTTTTAATGGTAGAGCAATCAATAACTTTTTTTTTGTTTTGCTGATCTTGCAAATACTTCACACTACTGAACAGATACCTACAAACCTTGTGGGATATTATTGCATGCCAGGATAAAGTGTTTTTGACCTTAGTAACAACATTTGTGTACAAGGCCTTTGTGGTTCAGCTGTGATCTACTGTTTTTTTGCTTTATGGATTTTTATGTTATGGAAGTTAATGTCATCTATTTGCATCCATTTAACCACACATCTCACACAAGCTTTATGCAAGTACCCAGTTCCTGGTGATTTTCTGACTTCACGAGAGGCCTCATAACTAGTTTCCATTCCAAGGCAGTCAAAAATTTTTTAAACAAACAAACAAAAAACTAAACATTTCCACTCTTTCCTTTGTTCAGGGAAAAAAAAAAAAAAAAAGACAATGTCTGTCTTTCTTGTGTTGATTTTTTCGCTGCACGCTTGGATTGCGGCCAGAGAGTGATCAGCTAGTGTAGCTCATGTTCATACACTGCTGGTGGAGTGTTTGAATTTCTTTCTTCCCTGTTTCATGCTTAACCTTGTGAGGTCCCATTACTCGTTTCATCTGTCCTCTGATAGGGTAGATTTTTCTGATATAGGTAATATTTTAGGATACGGATGTCAAGAGAGGTCTAGATGCTGTGCTGGTGGCAAGCAACTATGGGACAGAATTTCTGCATTTGTTTTGCCCTCCAGTCACTTACCAGGAGGAGTCAAACAGCCTGGCATACAGCAAGCATTACAATGTCTGCTTCATCCTTGGGAACCAGGAAGCAATAAGTGACGCTCAAGTGATTCCTATATTGCAGTGATGTAGTTGTGCTGTAAGCCTCTTCATCTGTCCTGTTTTTTTAATTATGCTGCAAAGTTCCCTAGTGAGGTAGGTAAAACAATACATAAAATTATTCCATCTGTCAGAAAATGCAGCCACATCTTCAGAAAAAGACAGTGTCATTATTTAAGACAGCACGTGAAAATGTGGTAAGAAAAATCTGATGCCTGATTAACGGCAGGAGGGGGAATTAATTTAGGTGGGATATTGTTACCTCCATTGTGCTTTGCACTGAACATTGGTGCTGACCAGTCTGCTTACACAGAAACGTGTCCTAGGATCTCATCTGAGATGACCAGGAGTCAGCAAGTCAGCCTTAGTGTTTCCTAAGTTTCTCTACCTTTTTAGATGCAACTATGAAGTTTTACATTGTTCACCTTTTAGATGTGTCTGTGCATATAAATCTCTGGGTGGAGAGCTGGATAATAAATGAGTCTTTCTGGTTCTGTAGAAAGCCAGACATGACACGTTTCACCTCCTCCAGCCACGCTGCAATCGAAGGACCTCTCCCACTCATTTTCTTGCCTCTTCCTTTTTTTTTTTTTTTTTTTTTTTTTTTTTTAATCCCTTGTAGCTTATCAGTGCCATATGTAAGCTCTGGGGATGTGTAGCAAACTTTCACCTCTCCCGCCATCCTTTTTTTGGGTGAATTAACATTGTTCTGCATGCATAGATGAACCTAATGAGCCTGAGTCTTTCAGGAGTGGTGAAGGTGATCGAGCTGTTTTCCATGCTCAGTTCTTTAATCACTGCAGACTTCCACGTTTAATCCCCATAAGCAGTAATTGCTCCTTATGCTACTGAGACAGGCATGAGTAAATAAATGTATTTTAGCCCTGCCCAGGCAAACTTGCAATATAGCTCTGTGAGAGACCACAAGAAACCTGTTCTGCATGGTGTGGCATGTAAGAAATCTTGAGGTACTGGGCATCTCACAGAGGGAACCTGTGCTGCTGATCCCCAACAGTGGCGTACATCCCATACAACCCCTCAAATCCGTTAGCTTCTCTGTGAGGTCTCATTACATCTGAGATGTACAACCACTTTATAAGATCATTTGGGGCAGTTTCTATGAAAGGGTGGTTGTAGTCAAAACACTCTGTACTCTAGGGGCCAGGCTGGGGAGTTCAGCTCTTTGAAGTGATCCCATTGACCAGATTTCTATTATTGGACTTAACAGTGGCTTGCTGCGTGTCCTCAATATGTCAGTGGTTAGCTGTGTGACTGTGGGCAAGACATTTCACCTTGTTATTTCCTCTCCCACCCTTTGTCTGTCTTCTCTGTTTAGGTAGTAAATAAAATGTTTCTTCAGGACAGTGACTTGTCTTTTAGGATGTATTTGTTCAGCAAGTACAAATAAGATCAAGGCCCCATGGCTGGGGTTTCTATGTGCTCCCACAACATGAATAATAAATAATAGCAGAGGTAAACTGATTGTGTTTGTACCATTTATGTGCAGAGGTATTATTGAATAAGACAACAAAGGAATACAGCACAAGTGTTCCTGAGTGTTGCAGTAGAAAATGATGATTTTAATATAACTTTTTTTTTGATTTATGGAGCAGATGTCTGTGCGCAATTGATGTAGAGACTGCTCTTCACACTGCATTTGTGTGGTAACAGCAGTGCGTCTAATCTCATATATGGAAATTCTGTTGTTACTATTTTAGCAAGGAAAAAAAAAAAGCTACTCTTCTTGAGATAAACACAAGAAAACTTCTCACTGTCCAAGAGGGTTTGGCAGTAGTTGAGATTTAAACTTTTGAGTATTGTGAGTGCTATCTGCTTGCACAGAAAGACTGCCGTGTTTCCCTCTGGGACTTCTGATACCAGCCACAGAGTCTTTAATGCATGGCTGGATGTTAATGTTGCTATGTACAGCTTTGAAGTGATTGAACTCCCACCAGAACTTAGATTTTAATCATCACTTTGATCTGCAGCTATGCTACAGATTCAGTTACAAATGTGTCTTGAATCTCTAAACCTAAAATTGTGCAGGACTCCAACGTGTCACATTTCAGAAACAGTGCAACTGATGGTTTTTGTGAATCAAAGTCAAGTCTGAGGGGAAACGTGTGGTACGTTACTAGAGGCTCTTAAATATTCCCTAACCTATTTGTTCTGTACTGTTTCTTAAGCTAGAAATAAGAAATCTCAGAAGACATTGTCAACTTTCTACTTGATTACTTTCAAATTAAGAGAGAAAATTAAAGTTCATCACAGGACAGTTGTCAAAGCATTGATATTGTTGCATTTTTTTAATAAAATAAGGATTTTTTCAAGTGTTTATCATCATCTTTTGTCCATTTAGCTGTCTTCTACAATCAAATTTTCAGCAATAGCTGCACAAGCTAAATTAGTTCATTACTGATTATTTCCTTAAAAGATGCCATAGAGTTCAGTCCTGTCTCCACAGAATTAAAGGCCATAAAGAATGTAGCATTGCTGTTTGTTATCTGAGTTTCTTTATTCCAAAGAAGGAGAGAAACAAGATATCATGACAGAATAGTTGTCTTTGGGAGATGATTTCTCTCAGCTGTGACATTATGTGTCACTGTCTTATGACTAAAGAAATTAACAGTATATATTCGTCACGGATTTTTTTCTTTCAATCTTCACCATTAAGTGACTTTAAAATGAATGTTTCACTCTTATATTACTAGAAAAAGTAATAAGTGGAAAGCTGATCATTATTAATATTTTTGTTAGCATCTTCAAATACAACCCACTTTATTATTAAATAAAGTATTAATATTTTTATATTAATATTGCAGTGGCAGTTGAAATCGCTGCATGTGCTGTACAGACACAACCTCAATTATTTGAGTGCTCCACTCCTATATTGGGAAGAACTTTGATGAAATATAGCTATACTAAGTGTTAGAATTGAGCACAAGCAGACAAAGGAGGCATTGTTAACTTGCCTTATGGAGGGACACTGGGAGAGAAGTGACATGCTGAAGTTTAAAGATGGAGCCTCAGGCAAAACTTGAAACAACAGGATATCCCGAAGTTCTTGTCCAGTGCTATACACTGCAAGTCTTGTCATCCTTTCCAGATGCACTGCCCCTTTCACTTTGAAAACCAGTTAGAAAAGACCATAATAAGTTGGTAAGATCCGTTGTGTGGACTTCTGTAGTACTGCCTTCTCTTTGTGTCTTTTGTTGACTTTGAGAGCCTCCCAACTGTGTAACAATAGGAGTAGGAATAGCTCTTGATACCTATCCCATCTCATCACATCAGGGCTGTTGTTGCCCTTAGTTAGACCCTGGTGCATCTGTGCTGCTGTAGACTGCAAGCAGAGACTCTTGGGGAGGTACTGCAGCTCCAAGCTGTGCTGATTTTTATCTCTAGAAATTGGAGCCCTGCAGTGGGCAGCACTGCCGAGTGCAATATATTGTTTGTGCTGTGCTCCTATTGCAAACACAGTAGGGAGATAGTCTTGGCTGTAGTTAGCACTGACAGCATTTGTTCTTTTCCACAGACCCATAGGGAAGGCCGAGGGGCTTATCTCAGGAAGGTGAAAGGTTCACCATTCTCATTAGAGAGTAAAAAAGAAAGACTGTAACTTCGTCTACTTCGGTTCAAATGTTTTTCAAAAAAACATTATACCCAACATGAAACTGCCAGTAGAAATATGAATTCAGAGGGCCTTTATCTTCCATAATTTAATTTTATTGTATTTGTAGACTTGAAAGTGGATTCTGGCTGCTGAGGATTGAAAGGCATTGCCCTAAACTTCACATAGTGAGCTCTTGGAGCCTTTCAAAGAAAACAAACACACGCACAAAAAAAAAGCAATATAGTTTAAAGGTTAGGATTTCTTCTCAATTTCTAGGTTTCTTTGTATCTTTGCCCTAGTGTGATTGTGCTCCCCAGCTGATAGTGTTTACTCCCCAAATATTCTACTCCTGTGAAAGCCATCTGTCCTTCTCATGTTGAAGTGGCCTTTCACAGAATTAGGTCTGATAGACTTGATAAATGAACCCTGATGAACACAAGAGAGAGAGGCTCCTTTTGAAAAAGAAAAAAAAAAAAAAAAAAAAGAGAGAGAGAGAGAGAACAAAAAAGGAAAAAACACAGACTCTTATGTCGCAGTTGGTCCTTTGTTGCACGCCGCATTATATCTGGACCAGGCAGTGTGCACAAGAATGCAGTATCTCTGCACAAATGTGGAAAACAAAAAATATAATCTTGTCATTTGGACTGTAGATTGGTAAAATCTCTCCACCTTCACTCAAATATACCTAGGTTCACTGGATACCATGCTGGAAAGAAGCAGCTAAGTTGCTACCAAGCGCTCAGCTGTAAGCCAAACCTTTAAAAGGAAGAGTGCAGCTGTAAGTGACAGAGTGAATTTGTTCACTTGTCATAGAGTCAGTAGCAGTTGTGTTGCAGTTTCCCATCCTATACTAATAATACCTGAACAACAGTTACTCACATTCGTATTCAGTCAAATACAATCAATAGACATCTGTTTGTACATGAATGACGGTGCACGGGTACCTGTTTACTGCTAATTAAGTATCATTAGTGATTAGTTTGTCTTCAGAAGGGAAAAAAACCCTCCATAGTTAAGGGCTAGCATATTATGTGGTCCCATATTTTCACTTTTCAGACCTTGCATTCTAACAGGACCATTAGTTTGCAGTACATTTGTCTGTATTTAAATGTAACTACATTTCCTTGAAAAGACCATCTGTTCATAAAGACCATCTTTTTCATGCTCCCTGCAGTAAACTAGAGAGTGGTAGAATTAGCAAAGGACTGTATTTAAATGAAAATATATGTGGATTGAGACTAGGTAAAGCTGTTCTGAACACACTAAAATGGTTCTGCACTGGAAAGATTGTAATTATCTTCCTCCTTTACTTTTACAGAATTTTTTATGTTCTGAATTCTGCCACCTTTGACTGAGTGATTTTGTTCCTTCTACCTACACCTGAATGGAATGTACCAAGTAGCAAATTACTTGAGCCATGATTGTGTTGAAGCTGTTTTTACTTTGTAAAAAATGAAGCACTTACCTTTTCATTTTGCTTGGATTGATCATAAATAGCCACGTTACAAACCTGCAGTGTAAAGGTCTGGATTCTACTCTACCTAAGTAACACTGAGTGCTTCTTTATTCTACGAATTGTCCTATTGTAGAGTGAGGTACTATTTGGTTTTAGAGTGGCCTGGATGAACAGCAGGCTGGTCTCCTTTAAATAAACAATTCTGTTCAATTTAATCCTATGCATAAACTGAAAGAGCAGGCTAAACTGAATGTCAATGAGACAGAACACCACCACCATAAACATATCCATGACAGAACAAAATGCCCCCAATGAGGTTAGAAATATAAAAAAATGAACAGAAGTGCTGTAAATGGAGTTGGCAATATTCTCATATTACACAAAACAGATGAATAATTCCTGCTACTTCAAAGGAGATTATGCAAGTACAGCCCTTCATGACCTGCACAGACATAACCGTGGCAGTAGCGAGCAAACAAGATAACGTTCTTATCCAGAATTCAGAATTCAGACGAGGGTAAATGTTAACTCCATACAAGAGTTAAGATAAACATTTTGTTGTTGTTGTTGTTTAATGGTTTATTTCTTAGCCAACTAAAGCGTGCATTCTGGACTTTCTTAGAAACCTAGGCAAAATGTAGAATCAACCAGAAATAATGAACTGAGCAATGCTGAAATGCTCAAAACCCGGTTATTATTTTCTTTCCAAAGATGAAGGGAAGACTACAAAGGAAATGCTTGTCATTAGCTAATAGCTTCTTCTCAAGCAGTAAAATTGGTGTAACCAATGGTAAAAGAAACCTCTGGCCGTTAGCTCTGTTGAATCGTCTCACAGAAGTAAATCACTGTGTAGCCGACATAAACGAGTCACTGTTGTGTGGAGTGCCTAAGTGACAGCTCTGTACTGTGGGAGTTATCAACCCTTCAATATCAATATGACCTACTGTATACTCTTATCAAAAGCACATACATCTCTTCTATGATAAGATACCCCTGTATGTCAGATTGCCAAACAATTTTATTGTCTGTATTCTGCACATACTATTATTCTCCGGAGGAGCTTCACGTAGAAGGATGAGTTATGCACAAATGCGAAAAGTTCCCATTTTATTAGAAATTATTTCTTCCAACAAAATATGCAGGGTTAATGAAAAAAAGACCTCGGAAAACATATTCGCAAATACTATAGCTTGGTAGATTTTAGGTGGATCATGTTTTTACAGGCCCTTTGTGTTTACTCTTTCCAGAATATTAATATGGGTGTGATTTTTACTTGCAAAACCAAAAGACATTAATGTTACCGTGTCTGATCCAAAGCTCTAATACAACAATATCTAATGGTGTGCTCTGCTTTGTCACTTTCATGGTTGGAGGGGATGTATTTCCTCCCCTTTGAAATGGGGCCATTTTTGAAGAGTTCTTTTTCTGTAGGTGGGTCTGTAGGCTATGGAGCATGGTAATAAGACTGAGTGTTAGTGAGGAGCTGTGTTGCTATATGTTTTAGGAGTAAGAGAGACAACCATAAAAAGCACTCAGATATGCCTTTGATACCCTTCACCTGTCGGTCAGTAATATGGCAGGAATGCAAGGATCCTAACATTGAAGAAACAGAACTAGCACCCTTGGATTTGTTCAGATTTATCTTTATATCTTGATGATATGTAAAGAAAGACGTGAAAATTGAAAATGGTTAGTGGTGGGTTTTCTTTGTGGGGGCTTCCTTTTTTTGTTGTTGGTGGTGTTTTGTTTTTTTGTTTGTTCTGTTTTGTTTTAGTGTAGTGTAGTGTTTTTTCTTGTTTCTTTTTATTATTTAAGAATGCATAATGGCATAGTTGGGCATTGTGGAGAGAACACAGAGAAGTAGAAGTGCAGGTGTATCTACTGAACTTAAAAAAGTCTGGGCCTGACTATGCAACTCAAGCAGTGTGGAATAGCCCAGGAATTGCTGAAATCAAGAAGCTCACCTTTTCAAAAATTCAATGAATTATGAAGTCAGTAGACCCAACCATGTATGCTGTTTTTCAGGCTATGCCTGCAAGGAGTGTGTAAAAAAAGTGAGGTTTAGTAGGAATGTGTCCTTGATCTTGCTTTTGATTGCTCAGCATTACTACAAGCCACATCCTTTTTCTGACATGAATTGCAAAATCTAAGTCGGCATGAAACTATGCAGTTATTTTTTCAGCTACCAAAATGTCTGGTTCTTTCTCTTTATGAGGCTGTTAGTCCCTGTCATGTTGGTGAAGATCTTAAAAGCATTTTCAGTGGTGACCTTTTGCTAGTGTTTGGTGCCTTCTTCATTCTTCACACTCAGAGGTAACATTTGCTTAATGCTTCTGAAGTCCTCTGTCAAGTGTCTCTGCCTGCAACTCTGTAGTTAATTCAGTCGAAGATTGCTTCACACTTGGGCTATTGCAACTCCCTTCTCAAAAGACCCCCTGTTTTTCTGAAGCCTGCACAAATGGGTCGCTCAACTTACACTGTTGATTTTCCTGCTGCTCACACCATCAGATGTTATCCCATTACTCTGTCTAATTTCAACAGTCTGCAGCTGATTTTTAATACCCAGTAGATAATGGAAACACCCTACTTCTGCATTCTCATTTCTGGGCATTTTCATATATTTGTTCTATTTGTGTGACAGTTTGTTACTGGTCCCTGCATCCCCTTTATTATTTTTTTTCCCCAGTGGACATCTGTAGTACAGATGTGGGTGGAAGCTGCAGTGTTTCTGTGAATCACTGTATAAAGTAATAATTTATAATAGTTGTTAAGTATGTGGTGGCCAAAGGTACGTTTGCATTTTTCAGAGGAACACATGAAAACTTGGTAGTTGGCACTGATATTAAGCTTCCAGGTTGCTTTTTTGCGTTGTGGGAAGCAGGGCTGAGCAGGAAGGAGAGCTGTCTCTTCACCAGATGCCCAGATTTTTCTACTTTACAATTTTCTCAGCCAGTCACCAAAACAAACTCTACTCCCAAGAAAAAAGCCTTTCCATCCCCCAATGCCCAGGTGAAGGTTTTCAAGACATTTAATCCTGCAGCCTGCCTGGTTGGGCTTCTGGGGTAACTCAGTGGTGGCATGCAGCCCTGTCTCTGAGAATTTGATGATGGTTTCCTCTTCAGCTTTCTGAATACTGTGAAGGTCTCTTGCGCTTCCTGAATGCTCGTTGAAGGAGTTCTCCTCATGAACATTTCTTAGCACTATTTAACACAGGTGAGAAACACAGATATTGTTTTGTGCAAATATGCACCATGAACAACCTTGTCTGCATTCCAGACTCTTGATGTTGCTGTAGGACCCTCAATTCTATAGCAGCTTTGTGCTTAGGTAAGGATTGCAATTACATGCCTCAAAAACATCTCCAGTGTTGAACAAAGTTAATCTTACACTCTCTACATATTCCTCTCCAGTCCCATCTGTATGAACAAACATCTCCTGCGCCCCTAAACAAATCCTGCCCACCTCTTTTTTTTTCTCTGTGATATTGTAATGGCAGTCGTGTTGCTCAGAACTTCACCTGTAATAAGAAATCAATGCTATTGCTATCAATGCAATCATTAGTAGACTTAGCTTCTTAAAGCTAGCATGAAATTAACTGAAACAAATCTGAAAGCTCAGTTTGATGTTGATGTCCTAAATCAAATTAAAATTGAGCTAGAATCTAGCACAGCATAAAATCTTATTTGTACAAGTTACGTATTCAGTTAAATCTTATCTCATTAATTTAATCTTACTCGATAGCACCTTAAAATTTATAATTGTACAAAATTTTCCAATGTTCTTATTTAATGAATATAGCAATTAAATTGAATGCTGTGTTATAATTCATGGGAACATTTTGTTATAATTTACTGTGCTATCATTCTTGCCAGAGATGGATAAACTATTACTGATGCGCAAAAAGTTCTATGTTTAAGGAAAGTTTAGGATATAAAATTAAACTCTGAAGGATTAGGAAAAAGCAGAATTAAGACTGCCTATATAGCTTTGAAGTAGATGTGATACAATCTTAAAGACTTGAACACAAGCTGCTACTTTATTCTGTGCACAGGGTGGACAGATCAAGTGTTTATTTTTATCTGCATCATTCAGTGTGCAATTTCAGTGCTTAGATGCCATCCAAACCCTGCCCTGAATACAAGGTTATTAATGTCCTCTAAGCTTTCCTCTCTGCAGAGTATCTGAAAGTCTCCAAAGCATTAATACGCATATTTTAAGCAATGCTCATTCTCTTGGGTGACGACTCTAGCTTTAGAACTTGATTTATTATTTTGTGTGTGTGTGTGTACTTAACAACTTAAATGACAGCTTCAGCTCACGGCTCTTAGGGAGTACAGTTACACTTATCATTGCTCAAGATTTCTGCAGACCAGGCCAGCATGTTTCATATGGATGCCCAGAAAATGACCAGCTGTGGGATGTTCTGGCTGAGGTGACTTTCCTAGCAGTACGGAACTGTGGCAGAAAAAAGGGTAGGCTCAGTTCTGTAAGGTGGTGTTTGATTACCTTATCCATGGGTTTATCCTTAATCATTTTTTATCTAACAGTCATATACATAATTTACTCTGCATTCTCAAAGTCTCAATGAGATAGAGCAGGGGCCATATATCAGGAAGCCTCACTTAACCTCAGTCTGCTCCTAGAATTCTCTCTTGAGCTTTGTGTATTACCACTTTTCTTAAAAGATTTTTTTCACTATTTTTGCTTTTGCCTATATATTTTAATCTGTAATTAAGTGTCTATACTGTATTTCTTATCATCAAATAGACCAATGAAACTTTCATCCTCCAAGGTAAAGCTGGTGCAAAAGCGTGTGGGGCTTCTGGTAGGCAGAGGCTCCTAGGAATAACCCTGTTACAAAACCCCCACAGCCTGCGCTAAAGCTGTTGAACTGGGTGCTAAATGGCCTACAGGGCTTTCTTGAAAAGTTGTTCATCACTTGCATAAGCACCTTGAGGACTTAATACTCTGTAGGACCATCAGCACCAGTATCCCTTCTCCAGAGGGCTCTCTGCAAGGTGTCTCTGAGCCTGTTACACCTGCTGGCTCTTTTGCAGGCTCTTTTCAAGAGGTTGATGGACCTTGGGTACCTGTAAAAATGTTGTGCTCTTTGGGAGGGCAAGATTCCTCTGGTTTATTTCCCTGCTTAGCTGTGATAAAAGACTGTTGTTGGTTAATTTAATCTATCGAGGCATGCATTTTTTTTCTGTATTTCAAAGGCCAGCAGGAATACAGTTAAAATTTCCTAGTGCACTATGTAATGACTGAGGAAGGGAAAACTTGAGCATTGTATTAGAGAAATCTTGGGATTGAATTATGTCATTTAAGAACTCATTAGCCTGTCTTTCAAGTGTATGCACTTTGGGGAATAATCATCTTTCTTCTCCTGCTTTGCCTTTTGAGTTACTCGTGTGTCATATCTCTCATCCCTAGGAACTGTGGTTTTATGGCACTTTGGATTGGATAACCACTTAGCTTTGAGATGTGAAATCCTTCAGTTAGCCTGAGTTTGGAGACTAAAGACCAAATGTTTCAAATTTGGGCACCTGAAGTCAACAGGAGCTGCAGGAATTCATCACCACTGAAGATCAAATCAATCATTTAGGTAGCTAAATTTAGATGCAGGTACCTTGTTTGTGCAAGCCCAGTTTAATCACCGAGTCCTGTAGTTTTACTCTGGATGATTTGGTTCTTCTGTTTTGTTTTCCTACCAGGATAGGGCTGAAGTTTGTGTTTAGATCTCCATGTTACAATGTCCTCTTGACCCCAACGAGCTGTTCCGTGACAAGTGAATCCTTCCCAACCCTTGTGCTGAAAACACCTGTTAGGTTTAGCACTCTAAAGTGAAAGTAGGCACTGAAAAAATTGCTTTGAAAGGTTTACATTAGCTTAAAATAGCCAAATGCTAGTCTTCCATTGTCTGGGTGAGCCTGTGGCCTATTTTGCTGGTTCTAGTCACTGTCACTCCAAGGTATGTTTTCTGACCTTGGCCAAAGCATGTTCTCTGGTCAGGATGGTAATAAAAAATAAATAAATCTTCTCTGAAATCTTTGCGGTTCCACTCTGAAAGGGACCCAAAGGGACAAGGGTATGAAAGCAGTCCCCCTGGCTTGTGTAGCCTCCTAAGGTCAGATTTGCTTCGTCCAGGCATTACATCTTTTTCTGCAGAAGTTTTATGAAGCAACTGGCACTGAAAAAAAAAAAAAAAGTCAAAATAATATAAAACACCTGGTAAGAAATATCACTTTTGAATGGCTTTGAAGAGTCACTCTTACAAATTAAAGTGTTGTTGGTTTGTTTGTTTTTAAAGCAACAGGAGTAGGATAGGAATCTAAGAAAACTTGATATATTGGACACTGTATGAAAGCTATTACCCTACTCGTCAATTTTGAGAATCCATACTTTTGAAGGAGATGTGGAATCATGCGTGGATTATGTAATTTGGGCAGCTGCTTTTAACTGCCCGAACACGTGGAATGAATTGGTTTCTTTCACTGGTTTTCTGACAAAGTGAGGTAGCAGAATGAGCATAGACAAATAAGCAACAGTGGCTTGTGCAGATTTAGTTGTTTACTGAAATGACTGCCCAAATAAGTAAATCCAAGAGCAAAGGGAATTTACAGAGATTTGTATTCATAAATGAAAAGATTCTGAAATAATGTAACAACTCAGGGACTAAACAGCCTTTCCATTGCCATGATCTTCTACTTCTCCTGATTGTGAATGCTGAAAGTCTGCTCTATTTCCCCAAGGTCCTTATAGAAAATTCATTGTCAGAACTGGGAAGGCAGAAAATTATCAAATACGAAAACGCAAACAAAAATCTCAAACCCCCAAACAATGCAAGGAGATCGCTTCGTTATAGCTACACCCTAAGCAGATCTTAATAAGTCTTTTTAAACCTGTTCAGACTGTAATCTGCTGCCGGCCTCCTGTTCTAATCTAACTTGCCATTTCCCTGATCAGCTAATTTGGACCTGATTAGCATTTCAGAAATGCACAGGTTTTGTCAAGCACAGCTTCAGAAGCTGCTTTGGAATATCCCTTTGGGTGCCTGGTTTTTGTGAGCTGCAGATTACAAAGGATGATTTCCCAATCTACTCCGTTATATTCATTCTGGCTTTGATTCAACATGAGGAATCATTCATGACATTGAAATGCACCATATGGATAGACATCACATAGTTGCACTGCCAGTGGTTGGATGGTTTCAACCTAAGCTCACCCTGCTGCAGTACCAACATCAACCCAATCCCAATGTCTTCCTTCCTCGGAAGGAGAGTGCTTCTTTCTCTGTTTGGGTGAACCACCTCTCCAAAGAAGCAAAGTGGAGATTTGTCTGCCTGCTGTACCTCTCCACCTCTTCTCTTTTGTGGAGAGGGCAGGGGTCAGGTTTTGTGCTTGGAGAAGTAGGAAATGGAGAGAGTTTGCTTCTTCACAGAAACGGCAGAAGCGAGAAAATTTCTTTAAAATATTTTCAAGTTGTTGAGAAAATTTGTGTAAAACTCTCCTCATAAAATGTCTGTTCAGCTGAGGATTTGGGTGTGACTCAGTTTGCTGCAGTGTGTTTTCTTTGTGGAGCAAGAGTGGCTCTTTATTCTAGGTTTGTGTGCTGTTTCACACAAACAGGCAGCTTCTTTCCATGGACTTCTGAATATGAGCTGCTTCCTTTCTCATGCATGAGAATATGGAGTATTTCATCCCTTTCTTCTTCTACATATGTTCTTCTTGTGCCAATATAAGTCTTTTATGTCCCTTACAGTATCATGCAGTGCTCCCCCCCGACACCTCCTGCCCATAGACATAGTTGCTATGGCAGTTCTCCTTGGAGAATACATTCCTATCCTTAAAACCTCACCTGGTAAGAACTTATTTGACAAGAGATATCAAGATTCCTTTGATATATGTTGGTCTCTTCTTCTTCTCTCTTGCAGTAACAAGAGGGTGTTTATTTGCTTGACTGAGTTTGGTAAAAAATGGAGGTAAACACGCCTAGCAGCTAAGTTACCAAAGTAGAAGTCTGCATAGTGCTATTTTTAAGCTTAAGTTTGGCTTTGTTTTGCTTTTCTAGGATGAATGCCATGTGATGATACAAGATTTTGTGATAAACAGGCATGGTAGGATTGATCTCAGTTTTGTATGGATTGAAGAAAATCATTCCCTGTGCAAAGGACCTTGACATGTCTGCAAAATAATTAAACTTAGAATAGCTTCTGAAGTGCCTAAGCATTATTTGGAAAAGACATGTTGGTAGAAGTTTTCATGAGAGCTTAGCACAGATGAAACATAGTTTTCAAAACTGATTGGCAATAATGTAGGTGGCTAAATTTTCTGAAATGTACTGAATGTTGAAGTGCTTTGAAAATCTGACAAGAAGTGTCAATGTCACAGTTGCTGCTGGTTGCAGAATGACTTCAGAAATTTGGCTTTAAATCTAGGTATTTATAGATCTGGCCTGAGAGCAACAGTTACCAAAGAAGTAAATAAACAATCTAATTTTGAACTTCTTTTCAGATAAGGTGCTAAAACTTATTTCGAATTATTTTTTTTTTCAGATGAAGTGGCTAAAGTAAAGCTCTTATGTAAGCATTTCTAATATCTTAATTTGTACTTGGATTTTCAGAATATCTTCTTGCTTTCTAATTGTCACTGTGCACACCCAAAGGATCTAAGATACAAGCTAGTTTGGTTCACGTCACTTTGCAAATTCTTATGTAGTAGGAATGTCAGCAGCCTCCACTTTCTATGATCATGGCTTTTGCCTCAGGTTCCTCCACTGATTCAAATTTTAAGCTAAAATACGGGTTTCTTTTATGTTTACAGCCTGAACTACAAGGTGTTGTACTTATTGCATTCTGATTCAGCTGAGATGCCAGGAGACTGCCACGATCTGATTCACAGAAGTGGGTTTCAGCTCACTTGACTATGTCAAAATAATAGCAGAAAAGATCAAGCACATCCCTGATGCTTCTCCTGGAAGTGAAGACCACTCTTCTGTGGAGCTCATTTGTTGTATCCCTATGCAGCTCCTGCTTACAGACGAGTCAAAACTTCTGCATCCAGAATAGCATCCCAGGAGTGTTACTCTACTTTCTAGAAACATGGCCTAAAGCACAAACATTGTGGTGTAAAAGCTGCTCAGCTCTGATCCACAGTCTTGCAGGTGTTATTCTGGCATCTGGCTACAAGGAAGCACTGAGTTTCTAACTCTAAAGAGAGTCACGAGTAGTTAACCGCTTCTTAAATTCAATCCTTTATGCCTGGTGGGCTGAAAGCAAAACAAAGATGACAGACTGATCTGAGGAGGGCTCAGATTCTTGGAGATCATGGAAAA
This sequence comes from Cygnus atratus, assembly GCF_013377495.2. Classification (NCBI taxonomy): domain Eukaryota; kingdom Metazoa; phylum Chordata; class Aves; order Anseriformes; family Anatidae; genus Cygnus; species Cygnus atratus. The sequence continues at coordinate 8,918,241 of NC_066371.1, forward strand.
GGGAAAGTTTGGACCAAGTCCTCTTTTATCTGACTTGATTTGCTCATTCCCATACAGCATGTGTCTCTCTCTGAACATCCCTTGTTAGGAGTGCAGGCAACGTTTCTGGAGCACACATTTCATTATGTACAACTAACACTTTTTTTTTTTCAATGTGCAACTGGCCTAAAGTTTGAGTGGCTAACTCTGCTAATTACTTGAAACTCTTTAATACGATGCTGGAGATGTTAAGCAATTCTACCTGCAGTAAATATGCTGTGCTTACGCAAACATGGCACACAGACTGCAAGTTCTGAAATTTATCAGGCAGACTAATTATTTAAATGTGAGCTATAGGTTACATAAATAAATAGCTCTCCCTCAGTAAATGGCAAGGTGTCAGGGTGTTAGCCACGTGGCTTGTAGCAAAGTAGAATTAATGTTAACACTTCCATAGCTTTCTTTCTCTGATTAGTAATTCTTTCGATGTTGGTAGATGAGCTGAATTTATGAAAGTTTTGCCTGCCCTCTAGGTCTCTGTTTTGTATTCCTTGTGCATTGCAGCCTGCTCTTGACTCTGGCAGCAGTGTTGGATACTAAACCCATGAGCAGCTCAGGCTCCCTGCTTAGCTCGTGGAGTGAGGTAGATCCAAACCAGCCTGAGAGCTTCCCCTGGGCTCTGCTCTTCCAGCTCCCATAACTTGGTCCTCCAGCTAATGAAGCAGCCCATTGGCAATTAGCAGCATGTACATCATACAGCAGTGACACAGAATTGCAGATAGCAAGAAAATAGGCAGATCACTGTGGTAATGAATAAGCAATTTCCCAAGGTGGGCTCCTTGCATTTTACTGTTACACGTATGCTGCGGGAGAGACACGTGTGTTCAGAGAGAGGCACAGAGTGATAATCTGCTGCCTGTAACTTTTTAGGATGCTTTTTGAGTGCAGAGTTATGAAAGCTCAAAAAATCCTATATGAGAAAGGCTGTTTTAACTAGTCAGGGAGAGTTTCATTAAAGTTCCTTGCTATTATTAGTTTTAAATTCACTTACGTCTGCTTCAGTCTCGTTTCCAGAGGCACCTGCTCTGGTGGTTTTCTGGCAGCAGTGCTGCAGAGGGTGGAGAGCGTTAAGAGACAGGGTGCACATTCCTCCTCAGTCTCCTGGAAAATGTTTTTTTTTTTTCCCCTCCAGTCACGCAGTTTACAAAAAGAAGCTTAAGCAGGCATCTTTCGTCTCCTTCCCCATCTGCCTCATTTCCCACTCCTCCTTTCTGTTGCACCCTGCCGAAATGCAGCCTGATTGCCTGGCTTCACAAAAGTGAAAACCTAGGTAAGCGTTTCAATTACCCTTCCCTAAGGGGAATTTGTAGCTCTGACTTGAGGGTCTGATCCTGCACCATGAAATGCCCGTTCTGGTGACCGGGAGGGAAGGGGCTCAGCACTTGATGGGACAGCACTTGACTCAGCCACCTGCAGACTCACAGCCTGGCCATTGCCCTACTCCCCTGCACCACCACATCACAGGAAGGCCTTTGCCCATCCCTTTTGTGGTGGTTTGAGGAGAACAAACCTGCTTTCACGGCAGTCATTCAGCAACACTGTCTGCATTAGGCCCAGTGGATGCAATTGGAGAGCTCAGTCAGTGCAAGGGATTAAAAGAAGCCAGATGCTGCCTTAATGGACAAGCACAAGGCAAAGTTGCAAACCTGTCCTTTTGGGAAAATTGAAAGCAGTTTAATTCAGGTTCGGCTCAGAGAGTTGAGAAGGAAATTGTCTATTAGTCTCAAACCAGGCTGACATTGCACCCACACCGAGCTCGCAGATGCTCCGCGCCCTCCAGGCAGAGTCACACGTTGACCCACTGGCAGCGCAGGGGCACAGGCTTCTGCTCGCAGCCATGCTCAGGCTCAAAGAGAGGCTCAAGCAACAACCCTGAGGTCACTAAGCCTCTTCCCCTGGGGCCAGCTCTCAGACCAGCTCACACGGGACATGGCAATGTGAGGTCTGGGTGGCCCAAACCAGGCGGTGGGGATACTGTTTGTGCCCCATTTCTCTGGCACTGGGCTGGAAAGCAGCAGGGACAGGATTTGGTCACCTTAGCAAGCCCTCAGCCAGCACTTCTGGAGGACACATTGCAGCAGGTTTAGGCTGACCAAACCCCTTTCCCAGTCCCCAGAGGAAGGGGAAGGAGGGAGGCAGCTGTGAGCCTGTTAAGAGCCGCTTTCAGCTCTGATCCCAGGACAGCAGGTCAGCCTGTGGAGGCTGATGATGAAGCTGCTGTAACCCTTTGCAGATAACCTTTGTGGCTGGTGAAAAATGAGATTGCCGTGCTGGTCTTTTCTTAGCCCAGAGAAAGGGAACAGGCACCAAGAGCAGCTTTGGCTCCTCCTGCTTTCATATGCCATCTAATTTTTTGTGTGTGACTAGAGCCACCGGTGAACCGTGAAAGCTGCTGTTAAGGTCCAATTTCAAGCCCCACATAAAGTTACACTGTTTAAAATTATTTACATTCCTTCACTACTGTGTCCTGCAAGCACACCTTTTTTTTCTTTCTTTTGTTTTCTGAGCACTTTTTCGATTGCCAAGGTGTTCAGCTGCAAACACGAAAGGCCATGCAAATAAGACCAAGCCAGCTGCACAGATTTTGCACACTTTAATTAAGTTGTAGGGCTTCAAATGAATTTGGCTCCAGTTTCTGATGCTTCCATTCCCTGTATTCTGTTCCAGTGTGGATGTTAAATCGTGCAGAAATGGAGCATGACCTAACTTTCATGTCAGTTGATCTGGCAGTAACTGTTTTTGTGTAACTAATTTAAAAAGATTGATTGTTGGTTAATTACATTAATGAACTGAACCAACATGGGCACAGACCAGAGCTCAGCAGTCTCCTAAACAGTCATTAAGAATAGACATCTATCTTTTCACCTGCTTGTACAACCTCCTGTTGGGTGGTACAGTGTGCAGAATTGTAATTCTGAAGGTTAAATGACTTAGGGACGTAATCACAAACTGTTCACCTCTGCTACCCTTCTGCCCATATGGCCCTGATAGACACAGTCAAAGTCCATTTGGACAAACTGTCTGTTGAAAGGTCTCCAGGACAGCAAGTCTGGTGGTTTCAGCTGGGTTCCTGGCAACTGCCAGTATGTATTATAAATCCACCAAAGTTCCCTGCTTGAAAGGAATTTGTGGATTTAAACAGTTTTCAAAGAACTCCTTTTCCAAAGAGGGTTATTCATGCTTATCAAGGTGAAAGTGTATTAAGCAGAACAGCTCACCATTCTCTCTAGCCAGCTCCTGATCATGAAGAAAGATTGAATCAATATACATTTCTGTAATTAAATTGGTAAGTTAAAATGCTTCAGTTCTTGTTTTAGCAAACAGTCAATGGAAGATGCATTTCTGTGTGTTTATCAGTGTTGCCCTTGTTGCCATTCACTAGAGTAAGGAGAGAGATGTGCAGATGCTGCATGCCATGCAAGGGCTTACAGAAGAAGCATTTTAAAAGGAAAAAAAAATGTTTGAGATGGGCACTAACACCTTGACACCTTTTCTAATCTAATTTCAAAATAATACGCACTGAATAAAAACAGTGGAGTGTACTTTATTTCATTTTGAGGCTTGGTAACATAGCATTGTATGTCCTTTGTCATTTCTAGCGTGTCTGTTTGCCAGATTTCTTCAAATGATGAAGGACTTAGCCTTAAGCTAAGTAGCAGTGTCGTCACTGGCTTGAGCAGAAAGAAGGAGAAATGGAGCAGGGCTGCATATTTTAAAAGGTGGCAAGAAATGACCTAGTTGCCTGGGAAATCAAGAATGAAGGTACTTTTCCACTGTATATTAGTTTGCGTAGGTTGTTGTCAAAATATTTAAAGGTGACTTGCGTTGATGCTGATACTGTGTTACTCTACAAGGGTTGATCCAATAGCTTCTGAGACCGAGGAGTCGTTACAGGGATTTCAGTCTCCTTTGGGTGATGGAGTTGGTGACCTACGAAGTCTGATTATTCAAGGAGGCCATTTACTTCCGCAAAACTATCTTGTATCCCATATTCAACAGTGCTGAGAGGAAGTAGATCAACAGGAAAAAAATTAAAAAAAAATAAAAAAATAAAAAAAAAGGAATTGTCCAGGGGTCATTTAGTCCATCCCAAAAAATCTGCTTTCTTGAATGTTCTGCTCCCTCATTGGATATGCTGTCAACAGTTTTTGAGGTTACAAGAGGTGAGACTTGCTTTGTGGGTCATTTGGAGACTGGTCCTGCTTCCCCTGTCATCCCAGAGACTTTGGTGGGTGGACTATTGAGGGGTGAACAGCTGAGAATCTGCATTAGGGATTTCAGGCTTTGGTTCACAACAACTTAAAAATACATTAAATGTGGGGTGACAAAGTTGTGGGATGACACATATGCAAATAACATTAAATTATGGGCTTATCTAAGATCTTCTGTTTTAAGCTAATTGAAAGACAGAGGCCACTGCTGCAGGAGGAAAATATGAAAAGAAAGCTATACTGAAACATAAAAGTGTTTCTGATCAAGAAAAATTCTGTTTCTGTTGAATGTTTTATTTTGTTCCAGTCACATAAATTACCATCTTTGAAATACTAAAACTCCCACAATCAGCTTTTTACAACATAAAATAATTTACATTTAAAAGGTTTAACTGAAGCAGCTAAACCTTAGAGATGAATGTGCACATTCGGCAATAAAATAGGAAAACAGCCCATGTTTTGGAACACATAGCTGCTATGTATAATTTTAACATTATAAATAACTAAATACAGTCTAGTGAGTGCTATATGCAGGCACGGAGATATATACTAACTCTTGGGAAATGTATCCTTAAGGATATAAAATGCCTCAGTACTGACACAGAGCTTTGGAAATCTCCCCGAGCACTGATAGATACTGCGATGCAAAGCACCATGGCCTGAATGCATTTCGTCCTCCGGAGAATGTTATGGGGCTCGGTCTCATTACTGTCGTTGGAAACCTCCTCTTTCTCCTTGCAGTAGCACCTCTCTTCCATCTTTAACTAATGGAAGAGGAGACAGGGACAGTATGTTAATTCTGCGGGAACCTTGTCCCAGGAGTTGGTTGCAACAGTTATCTAAAAAGGCAATAACCACACAAATTAGAGATAATGAATTCCCACTCAGAATAAGAGTAACTGATATGTAAGGCTTGCCTTCGCCTGCTTCCCCCTGCCACATCCATTCCTGATTTATCTGCTCTCATTTTCCTCCATCTCCCCTACCCCCTGCGTTCAGGGGGGAGCAGGCCATTACTGCTGTAATGCTCTTATTCCCTGCTAGTGGAGAGAAGATATATTTCAGTTTTATGGTCTCCTCAAATGTACTCAGGCGCGTGGAAGAAATATCTTACAGGTGTTTGTATCATTGCAGATACTCTGGAGAATTGAAAACCCTCTCTATTCCAACAATAATATTTCCCTAGACCTTGGCATAGTTTATATCTCACCCGGGGCACCAAGTCCTGCAGTTACTGGAGTCAGTGAGAAAATGGGTGGAAGTTTCTGCAAAACTGGGAAGAAACCCTGGGTGTTAATCATGTGGCTGTAGGACTGACATTTTTGGGCAAACTGTACAGAGCTGCATGCACAGCTGTGTGCAGTACTCTGCCCCCTCCGAGGGGCTGGACCTTTCTTGACATCTACAAGATCTGGCTGGGGTGTTCTGAGCCTCGCTATTATTAATTTGAGAAAAATTAGCGTTATATTACCCTTCATATCGGACCTTTCAGGGGTCTCCCAACCTTTTCATTTAGACTGGGCCTCCAAGGGGAAAACACGATAATAATGCAGTGGACCGGTGTGATAATTAGTAAGTACGTTCTATGTGATTACAATGTTAGCATCTCAGGGGGAAAATGAAAGCTTGTGCTGTCCCTTTAACGGGACAATTTGATAATCCTCTTAACATTTTCTCTTTTGGATGATAATATTTCACAGAATTTTACTTTGTAAAATATTCCTAAAGGGAGGCTTAAGCAATAATGCACAGATTATGGAAATGACTCTCATTAAGTATAGGAAGAGACTTCGGCAAAGCCATGAACTGCTTCAAAACATGTAACCCCCATTAGGAGCTTCATTTAAATGTTTATTCACAGAGCAGTAAATGTTTATTATAGACCATTTTATTGAAACATAAAAAAACATAATTATATGTATCACAAGTGTTAAAACAATATGCATTTATCAAGACTTAACTAAATATCAGAGGTAAGGGGAAATGCAATTCCTGTTTCATTTGCATCTCAACAACACCAAATTTGCAGAAAAACACCTGGGCAAAGTGACCCTGAAGGAAGATGAAGGAGCAGGACTGTGAGGCAGGTGCTCATCAGCTGTCCCTAAGCCTGCGGCACCTTCACTGGTATGTGCCTCAGCCTTCCCATCCAGAAAATGGAAGTGATATTTTCTGCAGGGGCTGCCAGGAAATATCAGTCCAGAAGCATCATACCATACTTATTTCCATTTCATTATTTACTGCCTTTCAGGAGATCTTATAGATGTCATCTAAATCATTTGGATCACCACTTCTGATGAAAAGGCTAATTATCCTCATTATTTTGCCATTTTTTTTGGGCTAGGGGCTGGAGGAAGAGGCTGACAATTCTCATGTAAATGCTAAAGTTGCCTTCAGCTGGGGAAGTTATAACCTCAGATCTCAAGTGGCTTTGAAAATCATTCTGCACGTTTCCATCAGGTCTAGGTCTCTCTTCCAGCTCATTCACAGCTCATTTCTTCAAAACTTTATAGTAGTTGACTGATACATTATTTATTGAGGATGCTGAATCTGCACATTTCTCAGTCTACGTGTTTGAAGATGTACTCTGTTGCAAGTCACCCACTTGTTTTGGTTTCTGATGTATTCACAAGTTCTCTCCATTTTGTAGCTTTCCCAAGTATGTGTTCTGTGTGCTGAGCAAGTATCTTGACATTCTTCCAGAGGCAAATCCATGGCATAGTCATTGTCAAGGACCATTGCAAACTTCCTTTATTCCCTGCCAGGGTATGTGTACAGTGCAGTGCCATGCAGGGATACACATGTGGCTCCTGAAAGGCTACTCACGTGGTAGCATCAGGTCAGCCTGCATGGCCTCTTCTCCCAGGACTGTTCCCCTCTTTCTTCTGTTTTCTCTCTGCACTCTCCGCATGATGTTTTTGATTCACAAAACAAAAGCCACCATCCCCATTCCACTGGTAACTCACACCCTTCCTGGTCTTTGATGTCTCCTCTAGTCCATTCCCACCTGCATCTCGGCCATTTTCCCTGTCCTTCCCTTACAAAGCGTCCCTCTGTCCCCCTGCATGCGCTGCTCTCACATCCACCTGTCTGTATCACCCCTTTACAACTGTATCATATTCATATATTTCTCATGCTGGTAGTCAAGCAGGATTTGTTTCTCTGCTTTAATAAACTAGAAAAAGTGTCATGAGAGCGCACAAGTCAGTGTAGTCTTCTTGGTTTTGGAGTAGTCCTTACCACCAAAATGCTTTAGCTGCCATCTGGGGAAAAGACACCAAGTGTCTGCATCTTGTGTGCAGCTGAGGCCGTGAGGTTTTAGTGATGCTGGAAAGGAAAATGCTCATTCCTAGAAAATGGGCATTCTTCTAGGAAAGGAAGCATTTCAAGTAGTTTCCTGTCTTGTTTTAATTTTTATAAAACTTAGGTCTTTCAAAGTGGTCTTACTTTGTGTAATTTATAATGGCTGGATAAGTAGAGAAAAATAATACTGGCAATAATTTTGAAGGCTGGGAAAAATGAATATTTTGATTGACCCTAACTACTTTTTTTTAATGTCGGATAGGACTTTTTTTTTAATGTGTTTCTCCATCCCAACCTAATTCAAGACTAGGAAAAATGTCAAGAATTCATAAATGTTCACTGAACAGAAATTTCTTTCCCACGAGAATATCTTTGCGAGAGCCTGCAAGTCAAGGGCCCTAGAAATTGGCTTGCGATGCCTAGGAAGAACAATTGTACCAACTTTGCAAGCATCTGGGTAATGCGATATATTTTCTGGGACAGCAGAGGGAGTGCTTTCTGTTAATGAGCTATGGATATACAGGCAGGGCTTTCTGCGGAATAATTTTGTAACAGGGATAATTGAGCAGTTAATCAAGAATAGCAAACAAGGGCTCCATGGAAGCCCAGTTTACAGAGAGGACAAAATTGCCCTATTTTTCATGTGGCTATCTCAGTATTATGGTTGATTTTCTTTATCACCCGCTGACAGTCTTACTTGGAGAATGGTTATTAGTCTGGAATTTCTACAGTTAATCTGGTACTTTAGAAGAAGCATTATCACAGGCTACTGTATGAAGCCCATGTCTCTGTAATGGACATGAGACTTTCTGCAGCTGGCAAGGTGTTATCTGCAAACCTCCATCCTTTTTCCCAGTGAACTAGCTGATGGGGGTCTCCTGGCCAGCACATCTTGCAATCTGCAGCCCCCACTGTCCTTCCCGTCCTTCCTCCTGCCTGAGAGCAGCAGTGGCAGGGGCATCAGGGCTTGTCCTTCCTCACACTGATCTCCCTCTGTTCCCCACATTGCTCCCTTACCTGATCTTGCTGCACCACGAGACTGTGGGAACCCACGTGTGAACGCTTTGTCTCTGTATTAACAAGGAACATAACAAGGGAAAGGATTAGGCTGATGAAAGGCATCTGGTTTTGCTGTGTGAAGGCACAGCTCAGGCACGTACTGCCCTTGCAGGTGCGGGGGGGATCAGCCCTTCCTCTACCACCTTTTTGGCAGTCCTCAGGGGCACGTGACCCATTGCCAGTTTTTATGTATTCATCCTAGAGCAACGTGTATTGCTAATAAACCCCAGGTGAGTGCCGAGGAGCTCTTGTACAGGCTATTATCTCCATTTCTGTTGGAAGCAGAGCTTTGTTGCTCTGCTAACTGGCCCAGCAGCTGAGTGAACACAACATAATGTTCATGAATTATTACAGGCAATGTCCGTGTCCTCCCCAGTGCTGTGTGGCAGGGTCATCTGATCTTCACTGTTCTGGTCTACCCAGGAAATCTCTTTCAGTGTCTGTTTTTGCCTGGTATTTTCACTTTACATCCAGTGTGGTGGTGACACATCAGCTATTCGACCATAATTCAGTATATAAAAACAGCCATAACTAGGAACATTGCTTTCTGCATGGCCTTGAGTGCTGAAGCAAAACTCACCTGACCTGAATGTGTGTTTTTTTTCCCCCAACAAAACAGGCTGCAGGTTTTTTGGCTGAGATTTTTGTGAGCATTTTGCAATCCTGGCTCATAGGAAAATGTTTTTAGATGCACAATCCCATGAATGCTTGTGCTGCTGCCAGATTTCAGCAGCGATGGGATGAGTGGGCCCCAGGCTCCCACAGTCATGCTGGGAATGTTGTGGGGCTCGAGCGGGGGGTCCCCTCACTGCAGGGGGAGGTCAGAGGTGGCTCCTGCTGGCTCTGGCTCACGAACCCCTCTTGGCAATGCAGATTTTGCTCCTCGCAGTACTTTTCTAATTCTCTGTCCACTCTGGGTTTAAAGATCTTGAAAATACTTCTCTTAAGGGTGCTTTTGTGTCAGTTGGTAAATCTCACCTTTAGAATCTTTTCAAACTGAGATTTCATTTGTAACATGGTAGCTGCTCTGAAAACAGAGGAAGCTATAAGTCCTGAGCCTAGAAAACTGTCAGTCTAAAAATTTCAATTTTGAAGGCCTTATAATATTCAGTCCTGGTTCTTTGTGGCTAGGTAAACATTTTTCGTGACAGCTCCTACATCCTCCTTGCAGATATCAGAAGCAACTGGTGAGGCTCAAGCATTTTTGACCACAGGATGTCCCCCAGGCTGGGTACATATTGCCATGTCCCTGTGGTGTTGGACCCAGCATGCCTGTGATCACATGCAGCTTTCTCCATCAGTGTCTGACAAGAAGAAGGAATGGTAGCTAACACACTAGGCAATGCAAGCGTGTGTCTGCATTTTTTATACCCTCATGCGGATAATATTGATCGGTCCATTAATGTAAATGTCTTGGTTGTTGTATGTTGCTTTTCTTGCTTATTAATCAAAATAATGCAAAACGAGGGAAAAGTAATTTTTAGGAGAAAAATGAAACGCAATCAGCAGTGATTGAATACAGCCTGCCTGGAATTCAACAGTGCTGTCTGCTACCCACCCAGACCAGACATGAGGGTACCCACAATAACTGGGAAGAGTTGAAACGCTTTATTTTGACATGTTGTATACACAATGTTTGGATTTCTCGTTTCCAAACAATGTTTTGAGAGAAGATTTGTCTAAATCTGTTTGTTTGGTTTAAAAAAAAAAATGCAGCCAAATGTTTTGGTTGTATTTACTGACACATTTCAGTCAACTGCAAATGGCTTTTTGGACATTCATGTTTTTGTTTTGTCTGGAAAAAAAATGAAAGGAAACAACTTTAATTTATTGGTAACTTGAAGTAATTTCCTCCACCCCCAGGTGGGGAGATCTTCCTGCATCCAGCAATGGATGCAAAACACGGAGATATATACATTATACCTGTGATGCAAATACTCAAACTGAACCAATTCACAGGTTGGAAATTAAGCTGGTGCTGAAGTGCCTTGGTGGATTGAGGCTTTAGCAATAACAAATAACACTAAAGAGCAAAACTGATCAATTAAAGAACTCTCAGTGAACAAAATACCAGCACCCCAAGTTGGGAAGACCATAAAATGTGAAATCCCCTTCTTTGGTTTCTCTCCCACATGGTAACCACCACTCTGTGTTTGTTTTTTCCCTCTACTTTCTTGGTAAAACTGAAGAGAAGGAATCTACTTGAGCCATAATTTCTGATCCTGTTTCTTTCTATTTCACAAGCAGTAGGAAGAGTTCAGATATCTATGTATGTTCCATGCACAGAATTAAAAATAATAATAATTGGAATGTCTTGGAAAAAAAAATAATGGAGTTCTCTCTTTAATTGATTCTAGTTACCTCAGACATGGAAGTACTGTTTTCTGATACAGGTGGCAGATTTTGCTACATGGCCTGGTATAAGAACGTAATGCACATAGTAAAGGTGACTAACCCCTGAGAATGTCTCTACTGATGCCAAGTGGCCCATATGCTGTCATAAATACTTCTTTTTCAATGCTGAACATGTGAACCCATTTTGGGCAGAAGCTCACATTAGGCTCATTCGTTACCTGCTATGCTGGTCTGTGCATCTGCAGTGCAGCATCTCTGCACTGAACTTTGGACTACATCCTGTGTGCTCACTGATATTCCAAATTGTCCTGGGCATACAGATCTTTTCCTGTGTGCATCCTAGAACATTTTTCCACAAAGGTAAAAATTGCTTTTAAAACGAGTGGAATTTGGGGGAGATATGGTTGTTGACAGCTGTCATTAGGCTTCATATATATTATATATTAGGCTATATTTTATATATATATATCATCAAGAGAAATTCCTGAAAATTGATATTTGTAGCGAAGGTATCACTCCTTGTACCAGAAGAGAAAGAAACTGACAGATCATTCTATAGTTTCATGAATAAACTTTAAATCTAAGGAGAGTCACAGGTGGGACACACTATTGAAATTTTGCAGTATTGGTACAAACTTTCATGTTTACTCATATTTTTCTTGGAAGTCTGTCTTTGTCAAAAGCAATGTTTCAGGCCTAGGACTACTGAAGACCATCTTTAAACTTGCTTTGTGATTTTGAGCAATACATCATGAGAGCAGTGATGTTCAGATGATACATTGCACTAATACATCACAAGAACACTATCGCTCCCATGATATATTAGTATAATACACTATCAGAACACTATCACTGATGTATTACTCAAAACCATGGTTTTTAACCCTCAAGAAACATTCTCATATCTAGGCTGAAAACACTGAAAGCTGCAGATAATGATAAGAGTAAGCAAAATTGGTTTCTCTAGGGTAAATTAAGAAAAAAAAAAAACAACAACAAAAAAAACACAACTGTGGAATTCAGAATATTTCACTAACTGAAACATCCTTGTGATTTCCCTTTATTCACTGAGCAAATGCTTTTATGGATCAAAGCTAACATGATGTAGGTGTATTTGAATTTTCTTACAATTAGCGTAAGAAAATCTTTTTTTTAATTTTCATTATAGACTTGAGCCATGTTTTACGCATGTTTTAGCAAGGTGCCTGAATTTCAACTGATTTCCATCTCATCAAATTGAATCACATGCAAGCTATCTAAATCCTGTGTATTTTGTGTATATACGTGTGATCAAAGAATGTTTGCAATTTTGTAGCTGAGCTCACTGCAAAAAAGCACATAGATGAGTGTTTGATTGATTTCTCAAGCATTCTTTTAAAAATTCTTAGTAGATTTTGAGGCATAAGAATCTTGAATTGTCCTTCCTATATGGCATGAAGAGACTGTCATAATCTCTTAACAGAAAAAAATAGTAATAATAGAACATCAAAATGACATGTAATGACTTTCTTCTTATTTTTGTTCCTTTTCCCCATATATCATCAGCATTTGTGACAAAATACATTGCCCCTCACTTTCCAAGCCCATGCATGGTTACTTGTATGTGTGGAGAATAATGCTGACAGTCCAGGAAAGAATGGCATGATCTTGGTAATCACTGTTATTTGCTTTCATATTTCCAGCATGTCCACGTCCATGTCCTCCCAAGGAGGGTAGGAGACTTCAGCAGGAATGACGATGTCTACGAGGAGGTAGGGGCTGCACTCCATTTCTTGTTCAGAGTTGTTTTCACAGTTAGAAAATCACCTTGATGATATAGGACCTGCCTTGAGTGGAATTATTTAATGAGTTCTTTGCATTTTTATTGGTTGCAAAAAGCCTGTGATAAGCACCAAAACCTGTACTGAGATTTCCTTGTAAGCTCTGGGTCAAGTTGTGGTCGCACAGGGTCTCAGTGGAGGATGCAGTCAACATTTTTGGTACTTTTGTTTGTTACCATGCACAGCGTGAGGTGTCATCTCTACCAAGAGCTGTGCTCTCTTATTTTGCGGGTGCTGTGGAAAAGGGTGAGTGATGGATAACCACTCACCAAACCACACAGTTAACCTGCCAGGCAGAGAGCTGCCAGGGTGGGGTGACAAACCTCTCCCTCCCAGCAGGGGAAAACACAGGAGGCTCAGTACAACTTCATCACAAATTGCCTTCTGGCTTGCTTTCTGCAGAGCTCTGCTCAGGCTCTGGGCAAACGACTTTGTAGCCCCAAAGATAAAAATTAAAGAGCAACTACATAGATGTAATAAATGCATGTGTGCAGATTATACTGCAGAGCTGGGGACATAGGCTGTTCCAATGTGACTGAATTACTGGCTCTGGTTTAAATGAACAATTGTATTGGCATTAACAAAAAGTTTTCCCCAGCTTGACAGCTGTCACAATGAGTTAACGAAAAAATTCTCACTATTGTTAGATTTACGGATTGTTCTTAGTGGGTTTGGTAGGATCCTCTATCTCAAATATGACATCTCCTTTTCTTTCTGAAAGTAATTAATACAAACTTGTTCAGCGCTGCTGCAATACTATCTGCTTGAAGAAAAATTCATGACGTTTTATGCTTTTGTATTTTTTCCTTTGTGATATATACATGATGACAACTCCCCACTCTCAAAAAATGATAGCATATTTTAAAGTTTTCTAAAGACTTAATTCAGAAGTTGTGAACATGAGAAGTAGAGACTGAGAACTCATCTAACAGGGATATAACCTTATAATGAGACCATTGAGCAAGGACATCAAATGTAAATACATGACAGCCGTCCTATATACTGCTGTACTTAAAAGCAGTAAAGTGAGGCAACTTGGAAGTTAACATTTTTTCTCTTCAAATGTGTTAAGTGGTTTTTCAGTGCTGTACCAACCCACAAACTCTGTTTCCATTTTTGTCATATTTACAATGCCATTTACTTTTTTTTTAGCACGCTTATTTCTCTCTTGTTGTATGTAAATACAAAAAAACAGAACTCTGTTAATGAAATAGACTTTACTTTTAGTGTTAAATGCAAAAGGCATAACAAATTGGTGAAAATTATTTTTATCTTGTCATTTTCAGTTATAGCAATTGTAGGTGTTGCTTATAGCAGACATAGGAAACAAAAATATTTAGACACTGATGTGATAATATGTGTTTTAGTGGAAGAACATACAGCCTCAGAGTCTAAACAGTCACTCTTGAATACCAAAGAGCAAACAGAAGTCTTTATACAGACTGTAGCTTACCAAAGATTTCATTGTACAATTAAATTGCCAGGGAAAAAACCTACAACATCTGATGTTATAAAAAGTTTGGTGCCACGTTCTAGCACTTTCTGGACTGTGGGGCAGAGGGGCTTAAGCAGTATGCTATCAGGAGGAAAGTGGATAAATATATACTTAAAAAAAAAAGGGGGGGGGGGGCAAACTGTTGAAAATACAGCTGATTTGAGAAATTATTTGGAGCTTATTTCAGTAAAGCAAAAATCTTTTGATATCATGCATCTTTGTGTTGTACCAACTAGACTTATCCCTTTGTCAAAAAGATTTTTTAAAAGACTTAGGAAGATCTGTTGATCATGGTGAAGCAACAGTCTGAAAATCTACAGGGGATAGAGTACTATTAGGTGAGGTGTAGGTGCTGGAGAGAGCTACAAATCCATTGTCCATGAAATTTGTGCTTAAGGCAATCCATAACCTGTTTATAAGTGAAGCTTTATTTCCATATAGCTGAATGATAGGCAGAGTTGTACTTTAGTCAGCAGGCCTCCTTCCAGTATCATCCTAATAGCCTTTTCCTTGTAGTGTGTGAAACAGGCTGATCAGCCTCCCTGAAACAATTTTTGTAATTGTAAAGCACACCTGGGCTACTTTTTGCATATTGTGGTGCCTGATCTAATAACTGCAGGTAAAAACTGTACAGCTACTGTGTATAATTTTTGCAGATTCTGGGTCTCATCCCTGATTCAACATATATATCTCAAAATCCTACCTATCTGTAAATGCCATTGAGCTCTCCAAAGTCCACAGTTGTCATCTGTATATGCTCGGCAGATTGTTGACAAATCCCATTGCTCAGTGAGTGTTTGACAGGAAGGAGAATGCCCAGATGTTGAGACATCAGTCCTCTTAGGAGACTTCTAGAGATGAGACAGCTGGAAAGTATTCATAGCCTCTTCCTGTGTGCTTTATTTCTCCCATTTGGTTTGGGACTGACCACCCTTCTGATTGAAAAGACAGAAAAAAACTAGCAGGTTGATCCATGCTTAGTAAAGTCTATTCACTAGGCTCTGGTATCTTCAGGCTTTTGGCTATGAAGCTCTGAGATAGCCTCATCTAGAGCCACTTTTAAGTGAAAAGGGTATTCTTAAAGGTAAGGTATACCTTTAGCACTTGGTTTTTAATAAGGTTGCTGATGGACACTAATGCCAGCTAGTTTCTGGGTATATTTTTAGAACTTCAATACTGGAACATTAATTGTAAAAGAAATGAAAGAGGGGCCGACACCTATTCCACAGCACCTTCTCTGAGACAATTCTTGGAATATGTCACTTAATCTTTTAGCTTTCTTTACCTCAGTGCATATGAAAAAAGTCACTGGATGATTTTTCTAAGATATGGAAAGAGTGATTAATAGTGATATGAAGATATATTTCATTTGCATCTTTGCAGGGGTATTTCTTGAGAGGTTGTTTCCCATGGAGTGTTAGCTATCCACCCTCAGGGCTCAGCACAGTGAAAAGCTAAAGGCATAGTTTTTCAGTTCTTACATTTTTCTGCAATTATTTGAAGCCTAATCCTGCAAGTACGCACAAGTCAGAGTTAAATTGGTCTTGCAGGTTTTTTATAGGATCGGGTTCTTCATATTTTAGTCTTGCTGGATCACTTTTCTATATCTTATTTATTGGTTCACTTTATTTCTTGGACAACAAAACTATAGCAGCTAAATATTAGGAAATGTACCTCTTATTTCTCTCTTTCTGTTTGGTTTGGAATAGATATTTTTTTTTGAAGTTATTAATCAAGGAATTTAAAGGCCTTCCCATCAAGCAGTTACATGCGTTGAAGTAAATGATTTTTTTGCTATTGTAAGGGCATGTCACAGTAACTGGTAAGTGTGGTGTTAATGAATGTCTTTACTGTAGGACAGCACCTGTGTTGTTGCAGTCAGCACAAGCGCTGCAGAGTTGTTGGAGGTCATCGTGTCCAAGGCATTCAAGAACATTATCCTGAAATGTCTCAGCAGTTTCATACACTCAGCCATCTGTGGGCAGTCCTCATTCAGTGTGTGTTTGAAAAAGTCCATAGCACAGCCTGTCCCGGGTCTCCACTGAGTGGTTAGCCATTACCGCAATATAAATAACATTTATCATCCTTTAGGTTGGTAGGTAATAGCTGTACTGGGCCAGAGAGTGTGGGGATTTCTTAGAAAGGAAGGCTGAATCAAAAGTCTGTAATGCCACTGTTATGGGTACTGACCCCAGTAAGTGAATTTGGAGGCTGACATACTTGGAGGGGTAAGGGCAGCCCAACTTGTCAACGAAAACAGGAGCACCCCTGGCTTGCAGTACTGCGTTTTGTGGTGCCAAGCCTCATTTCTCCCCAAATCCTGTGTTTCAGTTGGTGGTTGCAGCCTGTTGTAATGCATGCAGTTACAGCAGTGACGTACATTTTGTCCAGGGCAAAGAGTGCCATCTTCACACCAGCTTTGCTTTCATGCCCACCTGAGCTCCTCACCCATTTTCAGTTCCCAACCTAGGCTGGAGAGCATTAAAAACACTCTAGAGAGGGAAAGTGTGAATAAGAGAGGCTGACCCAAATTCTCATGTCTCCATCCCCTCACTACCTGCCAGACCTGCCTCGTGGACCTCTTGTAATGAGCCTGGGTGAAACTTCCTAATGTGAATTCTTCAGTAACTTAGAGATTTTGTAAAATGCAGAAGCCAGCAAAAGACCTCAGTTCATGGTGTCCTCCTTCCCCTCTAGCATTCAGGCACACAGTAAGAGAATCACTTAGGGAAAGATATTTTGACTTAGTGATCTCATTCAGCACATTATGTTAAATCATTTCAGCAAGGATACCTATTAGTAATCATTTCCAATTCCAGGGAGGATGGAGGAGGCATTTTGGCACGTGACTCAAGAGCCTGCTGGGCTGCTTTTTCACACTGACAAAACTGGGGAACAGTGGTGAATTTAGAAGTTTAGTCAAACAAGCCTGAAGTTTAATCCTCCGTGAGTGGCTTTGACTGTGACGTGCATTCACCCTGACCTGCAGACAGCGTCTTGCATACTGCAGGGCACAGAGCCTGGTAGAGGGCTTGAAACGTGCACAGCTGCATTAAACTGTTTGGGCTGCTTCCTCCTTAAAGATAAGGTATATAATGAAAAGATAAATAAGCCTTAATCCAGGTCCTGCTAGACAAAATGGAAAGATGCCCAAGAGCTTCTGTGAGCATTGGATTGAACTGTTCATGAAAATTAATAGCATGCAGAGCTAATAGGCTGTTCCTTGGCCTCAGAATTATATTGCACCTTCTGGGAACATATTGTAGCCTGCTGGTAGATCAGTCTGCTGCATCTGAACTCCCTTGGGGCCAGACTCTGCTTCCTTTGAACCCTACATGGGTAAACCCATGGAAAGGGAAGGAAGCAACACGGAATCTAAATTGGATTTATAGAAGAAAAATAAAACAAGAAAAAATGTTTTCCCCAGGTACAAGTCTATTTCCCTATCTTCTTCTGATGCAGCAGCAAATAAATTCATCTTAGTAGGCTGTGGATTTTATCCTGGTCTTGCCAATGTTGTTTTTTCTGACTGATGGAGCATCAGAGGAGGTTTCTAGTAGCCAAGGAGCATAAGCATTTCCCAGTTGTTTCGTGTGTCTTGTGATATTATAGTGACTCCAGCCGGGCAAGTCAGACTAACTGTACATGAATATTTCCTGCTGCGAGTATTGCAGTAGAAGCTAGAACTGTGCAAATAATTATGTTTTGGACTTCTGGCAAATAAACTGACAAAAAGTCATCTTGAGTTGACCTGAAACATTTTTTTTTCCAACAAATGAATTTCTTTTTGAGTCAAACAAGATGATTTGTTTTGTGGACCATGATATTTTATATGATTAAAATTTGAAATCCCCTGGAAACTGCTGGTACTCCCTGCATGCACCCAAGCTACATAAGGCAAAAATGACAAATCTACAAGCAGGATGTAACAAGAATACTGGGAGACATCCTACCATCATGTATATCTCCCTAGATGGAAACCCCATTGTTTGTGGTATTTTCTACCTCTTCTAACCCTGCAAAGCATTTCTTAATTTGATACCTGAAATCTCTGAGATCTTCCTGTAGACTGTGTACATTGCTGCACTCATCTTAAGATAGGAAGATATCATAATCAGATCTGATTAAGAACAATTTCATTCTCTAATATCTTCCTTTGGATCTAGAGAAATGGGATCAGCCCAGCTATAGGAACAAATCAGAAGTGGTTTGAAGAGTTCCCGTTAAGGGCAGCCATTCCTCATGATCATATCCATGTCCTTTACACCTAGACTTTGTCTGGAAGGTAATGTACGTTTGGCATTACACATATCGTTGTGTAGTCTCATTGCCCTCTAGCCTAGCTGTCTCTCTGTATTCCATCACTGCTCTTGCTGGTTCTTACCCTTTCCTGCCTCAAGGTTCCTACAATCATTTTCCTCATAGGTAAAAAATACCAGCTTCCAGAAATCACTAACATTTAGTCTAAAATATAGCACAGACAAATTATTGTGACAATTACAAAAGGGCTTTTGGCTCCTACTGTAGGATATTTACTGTGTTTAGCTCATGAAGCATTTGCTCTTTTGTGTCCTTCATTGGCAAGTGACTTAGTGACAAAGAGGCTCCAACCAAAGACAAGTTGTTAATAAGGGAATTAAAGTGAACATGGTGTCTCAGGCCCATTTGCTATGTCAGCACTTGGACTTGCTTAGCTGCCCAGGTGCTTCTTGTGTATTCCCAGTCCCTGAGGTAAAACTGTCTCTAGACCTCTCCTTATCCTCTGATACACAATGTAAGCTGAATTCTTGCTGGTGGGGAGAACATGCCCCATTAGTATCCTAGATACTCATCTTTTTGGAATTGATGAGATGCAAAGTAAACAGAACTATCAGGGAGTTGGTCGTTTCCAAAAAGAGATTTTTCTTCTCTGGACTGAAAAGTTGCCATAAACTTAAAATAAAATACTCCCTTACATTCTGTTTAAGGATTGAGGTATGAGAGCAGCCAGTTGGTAATCCCCAAACCTAATCACAAAGAAATGCAGGGCACTGTACATCAGATTACCTTTGCAGTTTGTTCTGCCAAGAGTAAAATTTGGAGAGTCCCTTCCCAGTCATAGAATCACAGAATCATAGAATTGTTTGGGTTGGACAGGACCTTAAAGATCATCAGAACACCTTCCAGTGGTAGGACTGGCTCTGTTATGGCCAGTAGCTCACAGTGATCCAACCTTCTGACCCCCGTGCAGGTATGTAAAGCTGCTATGGTTTTAGGATGTGACCCTCCACAGAAACGATCTGTTTGGACCCTGTAGCTGGGGGCAGTTTCTTTATCTGCTCCCTTGCAAATGCAGATCACTGTTTTGAGGGATCGGCTTTGTCTAGTGGAGGTTCAAGCACCAAGTACCAGGGAAGTGACCAACCCATAGGAGATGCCATCTGAGCTGGTTGTTGCCGGCAGTGTCATTGGATTGCCCAGCATTGAATCAGCAGATTCAGTGATATGTATGTGATGCTATCCCTCACTTTCTAAATGTGACTTTTCTAAATGAAGGTGCAGGTATATTAATGGAGCCAAGTGTTCTTCCTTGGTTGGGAAGTAAATAAAAGTCTGATGGGATGGGTTTACCAATATCTGCAAGGTCAAGTTAATTTATCTTATGAGTCAAAAGAGTGAAAAATGCATAGATATGAGAAATAAGCTTTCCAAATATGTGCCTGTGTTCTGTTTTCATTTGTTTTGTGGGGAAAAAAAAAAAAAAAAAAAAGCTTTCTTTTTCCTTTATGTATTTGCCCACTGTTTTCCATTATTTTTTTTTATCGGGGGGAGTAAAGGTGTAGAAGGAAGCTGAACTGAAAGGGAGCTAGCAAATACTGCCAACAGTCCTAAAATAACAAACAGAGAATTGAATGTTTTTTGTTTCCAAAACCAAAATGACATGCTGACAGTGTGAGTTGAAACAAAATTCCCCAAACCTCTTATTTAGGCACTTCTAGATTTAAAAAAAAAAAAAAAAAAAAAAAAAAAAAAAAAAAAAAAGCTTTATTAAAATGAAAGTGAAAACTATAAAGTCTGAAGAAAAATACTTTTTTTAATAAACAGGTATTAATACATGTGCTTATATGTATGTGTGTTTATATATATGTGTATATATATATACACACACACACGGACTTGTGTTTGTAGATGTGGAAAGAGTGAAGGGCTCAGAAACACATGCAGTATTTGTTTTGGTCCCTTCTAACACTTCTGGGCCTTCTCTTTTGCACCAAAATGTATGGGATTTCAATAGCTAAATTGCCTAAGCAAGATCTGATTGTGTCGTGCCTTTGCTCGATATTTCTGCTACAATAATCATCAGTGAAACAGTTAACAGCATTGAAATATAAACTGCCATCCTTCAGGCACCAAAGTTAACACCTTTCGGTTACCAGCTCACTGTGGTTTCACAGTTAACACCTCACCTCTTTTTGTAGAAGACAACACTTTACATTACAGCTTGTGGTCTGGCAAAAATGCTACAGAGTTTATCGTAGGCAAATCTCAGTTTCATGCATTTAAAACACTAGTTAAAAAATTCATTGCCAAAGATAGCTCAGGCCGTGTTCTATACCATTATTGCCATATGTGAGGAAAGGCTTAAAATGCCTAAAAGGCAGAGGTACAAAATTATCTTGGGCAAAATATTGCAGGAATATGGCTTGCTTTTCTAGAAACATTTGCTCAAAATTATTTTCTGCTCTTTTAGGCCCTGATAATGCAAGTATGTGGGGCAGTTGCTGGGATGGCAAGGGCTCAGGTCTCCTTTGGGCAGACCCAGCGATGGATTATGCCATTGAAATAGGAGGAAGAAGGCGGATGGCAAAAGGAGTACACAGTGAGAGTGGATGTTAGTTTTTGTTGTGATGCTTTTGCCATGAGGGAAGTCTAGAGAGATTGCAGAGCTTTTTCCATACTGAGAAAGAAAATGTTCATTTCAGTTTCAGAAAGGAGATTTTAACAAATCATTGCACTAGAGTGAAAATGTAGTTTGACAGAGTGTCAGGATAATTATATATAATTTGGTTTTGTTTAAATATATTAAGCACTATTGTTTCTTTTCCATGTTAAGGATTGACTTGAGTGCTAGGTTTTGCAGTGGTTTTCCTTAATTTCTTTAATCCTTGTCCTTAAGAAAATGAATACTTTAAATGTGCACTAGTTAAGTACACTGCTAATGAGCAAAAGGCTTTACCAATCTTTGGCAGATCAAAAAATAAAAATAAAAAAGTGAGAGAGAGAGAGAGAGAGAGAGAGAGAGAAGCTAATCACCAAACCATTCTGTTAATGCTTATTTTAATCATCCTGCCTGCCCTTCCTGGCAGACAGAGCCATTAAGGCTGCAGAGGCAGGAGGTGAGCTATCACCATCAAATGGCACTGCTGTTGAGAATTGGGCCCAGGAGTAAAATTTGACTTGTCAGTTTGTATAGACATAAAGCTTCATTGTTGTGCACAGACACAACTGGCTTTTTAAAAGTCTATTTCCCTCCTGATGATGTGAGAATCTGCTCCCCTCTCTCCTACTGTTCTCCTGCCCTCAAATTTATTAAACAGTGTTTATAACCCTACACCCAGGTTACATGGCACTGCAGGGGCCGGTGGCCTTCATCGGTGCCAAGAGCAAAGTTGGTGGGTCCTTCTCACACCAGCGACCACACTTCCCTGCTCTGAACCCCAAGATACCCTGCAGGGTGGGAGTGAAGAGCTTCAACTCTCCCACTGGGGTGATGGCTCATTGCGGGGAGATTTCGAGTGGCCATATTACTGCAAAATCTTCAGAACTGCTAATTCTGTCTGGAATGAAGCATGCATTTTAACACATGCAGGATGTTCAAAAGAAGAGAAGAACTAGCAGTGTTTCCTTGGGGTCAAAAAGGAAATATCTCCAAAATTTAATTAATTACAGGAAGTATATGATTTGTTTTCAAAAACAGATTTGTTGCTATTTGCCTTGTATTGAAAACTTTCACCTTTCTGACTACTGCCTTGTGTGCTAATGACTCTGTTTGTATGAAAACGCCTCTCCATGTTGCAGGGAGCCATTGAATATGTTTCCAGGAGTGCAGTGCAGCATTGTTCCCAAATTTCAGCTTTTGCACTCTGCAAAATGGAGGAAGTGTTTATTGGTGCCCACATCAAGAAACTGCATTTATTGCTGCAAGAAAAAGCTCCCACTTGGCTGAGTTGCAACCTAATTACAGCCATCCAAGCACAGGTATTCCAACAACAAGAGAAAGCAGGGAAATAAGGCAGCCTTTGTCTCACATTCCCTGGAGGGTTGCAGCATCATGCAACTGGGCTGGCTGGCTAAGAACTGCTTCCTACATTTAATTGCAGCAGTTGGTCACATGTTTGTAGTAAGCATAAAAGCAAATCCTACCAAACATTTGTATCCCCATTTTTACCAATGTAAATTACTTCTGTCTGTTGGTAACCTGCTTCTAGGGATTGCAACCTCCGTGGAAGAGGGAATGTATAGCAATAAATAGTTCTTAATGGAAGGTCTATTTTTAGATACTTTTTTCTTGAAGGATCACTTTTTGCTTTCTTTTTGTAAGAAGAAAATCTATTCTTGGTCATTACATAAGTGTCTTTGAAGTGGCAAATGCACATAACTGCCAGATCACATACAGCATGGGAGTTATGCAGGGTTTTCTTCAGCTGAAGTGTGATTGTGAGCAGTAATTGAGATTAGCTTCCCAGGAGAAGGGACTTTGCTCTCCTTCTGTGTTTTTTTTCCTCAGAAAAATAGTTGCACTTAATGCACTTACGAGTAGAGTCTAAGTGCTAACATACTTTCTTCCCATACCCCTGCCATTTCTGTGGCAGTCTTACCGAAGAAATAACAATACATAAAGCTGCATAAACACTTAAGGTCTTAGATGTCTGCTTCCACAGGCACTTTCAAATTTTCCATTTGTAGATAATTTCATTTCACACTTTTACATCTGAAGTACCTGTTTTTGGAGACCTCAGAGTATTTTTACACGTTAATTAAATTTCCTACCAGCTCTGTGAGTGCATTAAGTAGTAGCACTTAAAGGTGTGATGCAGAGAGGTAAGGGGAGATTGTGAAGTTAGAGAGTGAGTGAGTGAGATCTGCTATTGAGTGCAGATACATTCATAACTCTCTGAACAACCAAAAAGAGAGAGGTGGATTGATCACATCTCTACAGCTACATGGAATACTCCAGGGTATGAGGATCATGCTTCCTTGTAGGAGCTGTGACCCAAAGAAGTCAACAAATATACTGGGATATGCTCCCCAGCTTTGAGCAACATTGAAACCTTAGATGTTTCTCAAGGACTTTGCTTCAGTGTTTTTCTGGAGAATAATATTGTTGGTATTAAAAAAGTCACATTGTCACTTGGAAATACCCTGGCTTAATTCTACCAAAGTTTGTAAGTAATAGCAATTGCAATTCTCCAAAGGTGAACACCTCAAGTATTTTAATAACAGGTGATATGTTCACTCACCTGCAGATAACAGTGGTTTTACTAGGTCTAGGGGGTCTCTCTCCACTGATGTGTTGTCTCCTAGCAAACACTTAGGGAAAAACTACAAGGAGGAGTTTTTTTTTTTTTTTTTTTACTCCAGAAAGGTGCATCCAGGAAATTCTTTGCTGTAAGTGCATTCTCAGGTAGAGTTTCAAAAAAAATAAATAAATAAATAAATAAATACAAGCAAGATAGCTAGGGCCCTCTCTGTCATTGACTTTCAACAAGAGTCAGAGTCTAAATGCTTTAAAGACTTCTGAAAAGCCAGCCCTTTATCCTTGTGTATTAGACTGCATTGAGCAGTATTGACAGTCGGTACGCTGTTATTGGCATGTGGTAGTCTCTTCGTATCGTTTGCACAAGGGCATGAAGCAGAATTGCCCTCTGCTGCATGCGAGCAGGGGAGCTTTGAATTGATGCATCAGCATTTTGTGTTTCTGGGTCGCTTTCATGAACATGTGTAGAAGGGAAATAGCAGTAGAACAAGGGCAGTTCCCAGGTTAGGTAGTATGCTCCATTGATTAGCATCCTTTACTCTGCAGTTAAGTGCAGTAAACAATGAAGCTGAGAACAATCTGGTGTTTTTCCAACACTTTTAGCAACCTCTTGTCATTTTAAGCTCCTGATATTTCTTCTCTGGTACTACCTGGTGATCCCTTTTACTCACTTATTACTGTTGCTTCTTCTCAAGAAATAAATTTGCTGAGAGTAAAGAAAGTTGCTCATTAGGGCAATGTAATTAAAGGAAAAGTAGACATCATGCCAAGTTCTGCTTTCTCTACAAAGCGCCACCTTGGAGATTGCCTGAAACTCAATTACTCGTTGCTCTGCTTATTAAGGAGAACAATGTGCTGAAATGATCCCTACTCCTAATAACCTTGTTTTCTACGTGTGAATCATGTTAATACTTTTTTCGTCAGTGCCCTAATCGCCATGTATAAAATGGATCTCTTTCTAGAGGGAGAACAGGGAAGGTGGGCTGCATGGTGGGTGTTCTCTAAATTAACACTCTCCATGGAGAGTTTCTTGTTTCCTGCTGGTCCACAGTCATTTTGTTTGTTGTTGGTTTCTTTTAATTACATAGAACAGCATTTATTAGCAAATTGCATCTTGATAATCTGTTTTCCTCTGGTGAAATGAAAATGTTCATCCTCTGCATTGTTCCCCTCCTCTGGGGGAAGGAGTGTGTGGTATTTTCCATGTCTCAGGCTCTCCCATCTTAGTCCACGGTTTCACCAAGAAAAATGACTTCTGGAGCAGAAAGCTGGCATGAACACATGGTAAATAATCTTGTCCCATGAACGATGCTAGTGCCAACTCTTCTCCCCAGGGTACAATGCTGATCTCTTCCCACTGTCCTCTTAATACAGTATCTTCAGCTTGCACGAGCAGCCTGTTCCTATGGGCCCAGGAAACCTGTGCGTCCCTGCAGAAGGCCTGGGTTACAGAGACCCGTAAATAACAATCTTTTGTCAAGGGCTTTGGAAGACACCTAAAGACCTCAAGGAAACTTGATATACTCCCATTCAGCTGACCACATCCGTACTCTCCTTAGTTCTGTGCTGAAGTCTAACCCTCTATAAATACACAGGTAAGGATATTCCAGCAGAAGTGAAGGACAGAAGTGTTAATAATGGCAGCATGCAGGCCAAAGCTGTCATGGGAATCTGGGGAAATTACATGAGGGTCAAAATCCATGGAGCCCATCATCTGAGTACCAGTAAGCTTCCCTGAAATTCTGTAATATGCCACAAGCAATCATAAAATAATTGCATGTAAACCTAAATTTAGATCAGAATTGTGGATAGAAGTGGCTGAATCTTGAAAATATCCAAGGAAGAGAAATGGACGTCATTTGTTCATAAGAAAAAATAAAGATGAGCTTGACTGAGATAACTTTGCTCCCACTGTGGAAAAGAATTGCAGAAATATAAGGCTCTTCACTCTTTGGTGCACACACGTTCATATGAAGAGGAGGCTAGTCCTAGTACCACCAATGTCTTGTATACCAGGCAAACTACCAATTGTATGTTGCGTGAATACTCTGTTCCTGAAAAATGCTTTGTATTTTCATCGTAGAAGGAAATGCAGGACTATATAGTTAACCATTACTTCTCCCTCTTTCATCTCAGAATATTTCAGTCCTTTCATGTAGAGCACAAGGGAACATGATTGAAAAGGAAAGTCCTACCCTTTGATGTTTATTTGTTGCATTATCCACTTTTCATGGCTCTATTATTCCAGAATCCTATTGAGCTATTCATATAGAGCAGAAATCTGCACTGCTGTCAGTAGGGAATTTCTGTCTCTAAATCACGTAATTTGGCCCCTGATACTTAACTTTGGGCCAGATTATCAAAAGTGTTGAGCACCAGCTTTCCAAAGATTTAGCACCTCCCACTGAGGACAGATTTTCAAAACTGCTGAGCACAGAGCAGTTCCTATTGTGACCCTTTAAGGATAGATATGCAAAAGAACTCAGCAGTTCCCTTTCACGAAGGAGCTGAGCCCTTTCCAAAATCTGTCCAGCTTTTTTTAGTGCCATGCCAGAAGATGAGGGCTTTTGAAAATACAGCTCTTCGTAAACTCTCTGATGTGGAAAACACTAAGCTACAAACTCCGGAAGGGCTTGAAAAAACGTTCGAGAAGAGGCAAACCTCCATGTTTCAAGACAAGCCAATTTTTACTGACTGATGGAGGGGCTGGGAGAAAATGTTGGATCTGAACAGTTTTTTCCTGTAACTGCCCACTAGGAGGTTTTCTGCACATCCCCCTGCAGCAGCTGCCAGACAGGATGCTGGAGCAGAGCACTGCTGTGCTGAGGCAGCATGGCAATTCCTGTGTTCCCAAAAATGCATTCACTTAAGTGAGATGTGATTTGCAAGCAAAGTAATGCAGAGCAGCCATTACTCTTCCACCATCCTTCTGGGAAAAAAATTAAAATAATAATAATAATAATAATAATAATAATAATAAAGATTTCTTTACACTTTATAAAAAATAGGGGCTTTTTTGTTTTGTTTTTGTTTTTTTGAAATTTTAAGACCAAGGTTCTCATTGCATGCACTGTACTGCCTCCTTGTCCAGAAAGGCATCCCTAAAGTGGGTAGGGAAGAATAATCTATATTGAGCAGTCTCTGTAACCTGGGAAACTTATGATTTAATAGATGAGTGTTAGTTCTTGACCGGGCTGTTGTTGCAGGCAGGTGGCAATGGAGAATATGATTAGTAGAGGTATATGAGTATTTAAAAATGCAGAACTTGAGGCTTTAACCCTAGGCAGTGCATTATCTCCATGGAAAGTTAAACTTTTGTACTTCAGCAAACTAAAACTTCTTGTCTTTCTGGAAGTCTGCTGGAAGTTGGAGTATTTGACTCCCATGTAGGAGAAGGCAAAGGCAAAGGAACATGAAAGTCCCAGCAGCAAGTTGGGGATCTGGCACAGCCCAATTCAAAACATTTGGTTTTGATTTGTGAAGCTGCACAAAATACCTAAAGAGCCTTGGAACATCTTGTCTTCAGTCCTCTGAGATCCCCTGCAAAATGAGGATGAGCATTTCCATTGGTTATCCAGCCTCATTAGCATTTGGTTGCACTTCAGTGTAAGTAGTTTTTAAAACACTGAAATCGATGAAAAAGAAATAAAGCAAAGGGGGAGGAATGGGCTTGGCAGAAGCCTTTATCATTGTTACAGGACTGTGCAGCTTCTGTGATTATCCCTTGCCTTGTTCAGTAGTGTATAATTTAATGATTGCATCCAGGGCGTGCTATTAACTTTCTTTTCTACTTCTGCGACCCCAAACCTCATTCATTCTTTTTACTATTTCCCACTTGATGCATGTGTATGTGTAGGGGGAGGGTAGTGGCTAAAGAAGTATTATAGATTTCATATCTTTGCTTCATCTGCCACATTATAGCAAATGACAGTTGATTAGGTCTTTCTATAGATCATTACCAATTGTTTTCTACCTTGCAGATACCGCTGTTACGACAAATCTATCATATCCTGGAGATCCTATGCAGCTTGTTATTTCTGCGTGATTTATTACACTCACAGTAGAAATGTTGTTAGCGAACATTGGGGAAGCAGTGAATATATTGAGAAATATCAATGTATCCTCATGTTCTGGCTTGCAGTGACAGTCAGTGATCCATCTCACTGACACTTACCTTGTTAACATTTTGATCAGATGGCAAATTTGTCATTTTTCATGGTAACAAGTATAAGTTTGTACAAGAATTGCAGAAACATGGGGAAGATAAAGGGTCCCTCTCTTAGTTTTTCCCAGTGTGATGTAATCAGTAATCTTTCTAGAAAATGAAATAATTACTTTGTGAAAAAGCTTATCCGCTGGAAAATGTGCCAGTGTTAGAAAGCTTATATTTCTCTTCATTTGAAGGATTGAATGAGTTCTCTTTGCAGCCATTACTGACACTTTGATTAACACACCAAACCAACATGAAATGATAATATAGAACAAAAAGGTTTACAGGCAGATTTTCTCTCCTTGATTGTAGTGGGGAACACAAAAGATCTAGCAAGTAAAAGTGAAGGCATTATCTCTGGGAAAAAACAGAGTACAAAATACTGCTAACATGATGTTGCAAATTTCTTGTAATCCTCAGCTGAAGCTCACTCGCAGCTCAGCTGTCGTCTTTGTAGCTCACCCGTTCCAAAGCTTGGCCATGAAAACTGTGCTCAAAGCAAGAGTGGACTACACAGGGGGCAGTTGTAGCTCCTAAAGTAATAGAGCTGTCTCTGTGACACATCAGCCTGGGCAGAGGATGCGTGTCCAAGCTTAGGGTCAGCACCAAACCAGGCTAAAAATAAGAGAAAAAGCCCTTCTTCTAGGACCTACACGAATTCAGTAGCTGGAAGTTACTTTCATTCAGTTTTTCTCTTTTCTTCTTTTCTCAAGAAAATGTCTTGACTGCACCATTTCACATATTAGTATGCACAGATGACAAATACCAAATGTAATCTTTCAATCAAAAGAAAGGAGAAAACGGCCAAACAAACCATGCAGCACCCAGTTCTTCATTTTAATCTGATAGATTAAAAAAATACTGGCTATATATGGCAGAGGAGTAGATCTTGAGAGTACTTGGACTAGAGTTTTATTGAAATGATAGAGCTTTTCATTCTTGTTGTCACCTAAATGACAGGAAAGGAAAATCTGATCCTCAGCTGGGTTTTATCTTGTTGCTGTTTTTCTAACGTTCTTTGTAATGCACTGTCAGAATATAAATGTTTTGGACGTATTATTGGAAAGGCTCAGATTGTATTCATAGAACGCACACAGAAACTGAATACTGCTTCAGTTGTGTCACTTTGGTCATAACAGTACAGCTTTGAATTGTTAATTCTCCTAATGTTATGCATAGCAATGCAATAGTTCAGGCACCAGAGAACTCGAGCAGTGTCTTAATGCTCTGCAGCAATTTGAGAAAGCACAATGTCATCTACTATAAGGTCTAATTGTTATGATTAATATTTAGCATAGGGAAGTCTATATGGAAGGGCACAAGTTACATCTGCTTGCTGAATTGAATGAATTACTGATTTTCATTTCCTTTTATTTTTAGCATCCTGTTCAATAGCCAAAAATATATGAGTACATGTTTGCTATAATATCTCTGGGGCTAAAGGCTCTGCCTTTCAAAAAGCCACTTGAGATGCCTGGTCCAAGGGAGCATCCCTTGTGCTGGTGGGCAGCAGCACATTTGCTGCTCATTGAAGTGTGAGCTGAGGACCTCTAACCTGGGGAGACGTTTTAGGTGCATCAGAGGTGCATCTGCACCAGAATACAGAGACCAGACAGACTTGGAATCAGGCTGATGAGGTGACAGGAGTGAACTCCAGCAGGTGACAAGAGGTGGCCGTCATTCCTGAAACCAATTGCAGTACGACATCTCACTGATGTATTGGGGCCTGACCGCACAATCTTTCTTTTTAATAGTCACACCATAAATAAAACTGCATGATAATTCTGGTCACTTAAAAAATGCTTCTTCTGACCGAAAACAAAGGGACAGTTAAAACAGAGAAAAATAGTTCATTTGCAGGAAAGAGCAAAGGAAGGAAGTTGGGGAAAATATTTTGCAGGAGAAAAACGTAATAGTGAAACAGGTGCAATGAGAATAGACAGTGAAGTAAGTTTAAGAGAGCTGGTTGACAAGATATTGCTGCAATTTATCTTTGAGATCACACAGAGAGCTGACAGATTTCTCTAGGTCTTGGTGACATTCATATAAAAAAAGTTCCCTAAATCACCAGCTGAAATTTTGGACAGTGGTTTCTGATAAAGGGACATCGGAAAGCTTCACCTTCTGAAATTGGTGACTCATTACCATTATCTTCATCAAACAGCTGAGATCTTTCCTTTAGGAAGAGAGATGAAAAATTATCTTCTGAATGTACCATATTGCTTCTGATTCCAGAGAGGAGAAGGGAATTAATGTTGAGGATAGTGTTGTAGTAATTAGTTTCAGATGCGATGGGCTGAGAGTAAATCCCAGCAAGCAGCAAGCAGGGGATTCACCAGCAGAGCAGCTGGAGGGTGGTACATTTTTTTAGAATATGCAATCAGTGTTGTTCATCAGCACTTTGCTCCTTAATATTTAGAGCAAGATGAAAAAGAAAAAAAAAAAGAAAAAAGAAAAAAAGGCAAAGCAGATTAAAAGCAGATTATTGCTGGGATCTCATTTATGGCTGTATCAGGAGTTAATGTTAAACTCTGAAGGTGGTTAACACTTTTGACTGAGATAGCAGATGGGGGTGGTTAGTGCCTGATTGTGGGAATGCAGACCACCAGCTTCTGTTCGATGCAGTGGGAGCTGAAGACATCTGTCCTCATGTAGGCTCTGTAGAGTCCAGTCCCATTCCTATTTGAACCAGTGTGAAGATATATTAAGCTTGATTAGCATTAAACTGGGCTCTTGAATTAAAAATTCTGCAGCAAGTACCCGTGACATAGGTGAAACCTCTCTTCCCTCTTCATCTGAGTGATGCCACTGTTCCTCTTGGGCTGTTGATAACTCTTTTGCAGTCATTGATATGGAGGAATTTTCTGGGACTGACTCTTGACACTCTTGTGCACCCTGTTTTATCAGACAGGGTTTTGCTAATTCTTGGCAGGAGTGTGTTATCAGACTGTGTGCTATATGCTGGCAAATTGCAACCTCTCTCTCTTCTAGGAGTTTTGTTCAGTCATTTACATTTTATATATTTCTTCAAAAGAATCTAACTTTTAACACAGATCATTTTGTTTGAGTGTT
Source organism: Cygnus atratus (assembly GCF_013377495.2). Taxonomy (NCBI): domain Eukaryota; kingdom Metazoa; phylum Chordata; class Aves; order Anseriformes; family Anatidae; genus Cygnus; species Cygnus atratus. The sequence goes on from NC_066371.1 coordinate 8,949,322, forward strand.
TAAGGAATGAATAAACATATTTGTCCACAAATTTCCATGAAGGAAGGCTTTCAGGTAATTAAAGACTTAGATGACAAAATTTCATTGCTCTTGCAATTCATTTAGCTGCCATAAAATGAAACAAAACAAAACAAACAGGAAAAAAAAACAAAACGGCACACATCTTGAAAGAAAGTGTCATTTAGTGAATGTCTGTGGCTTCTGATGTCTTTGGGTAACTTGTTTCTATTGGGCTGGATAACCTAGCAACAAACTGCAGAGAGGGCTTGATCCTGTGATGATCAGAAGTAGCAGTTATATTGACTAGCAGTTTTGATATTTAGAAAGCTAAGCAGATTTAAACCCAGATTGACATCAAAAGCATTTTGTCCTCACAGGGCTGGTCTTGAGACTGTTTGGAGCAGGTCTTCCATCTCTGCAATCCATCTCAGTGCAGCAGAGATTGAAATCTCAGAGACCTCAAGAACCAGTAAGGAGGCTCCTTGCTAACATCTGTGCATATACAGAGAGTTTTCCTTAGGTTAAAGACGGTTCTAAAAACCTGGCTGAATGCCTCTCAGTTCCTTGGGTCAGACCCGTATCTGTAGTGCTGGTATTTCTCCTCACCCTCCCACCTTGGAGTTGTGTACAAGACACAGGAGTGAGCTGGGGGCACTTGGCAAGTACCCACGCTGGCTTTATCGAGGCAGCACAGGTCAAAAGAGCCAAGATGCAGTTCCTCGACTTTAGCTCTCAGGCACAGTTTGCTGAGGTCCCTGGCTGGCAGGGCTTCTTCTCTGCTCAGGTTATTTGATATCTATTTCATAGTAAAGGCTGGTTTTACCTAATTGTGAGTATGCTAGAAATGCTATTACCTCCCTTTTAATTTATTTGTTGTACAAAGAATTGAAAAATAAGCATTATTTCAGTACAAAACTGTAAGCTGCTAGATCTCTGTAATTTTTTGTCCATCACACATCCTCAACCTTATTCTTAGATACCTGACAAGGAAGTAATATCATGTGTGAAAGCAGTGCATCTTGCCAACAGTAAGGTAAACCATCATCAAAAATTGTTTGTGTGTGCTTTTGTTTTTTCTCTGGCATCCAACATCAGCAGGGAGATTTTAATCTGAAGCAGAAAAAGCCTGAGCAGGGTGTTTGAAAACCAGGCTGTTGCACAGGTGAGTGAGAAGAACACTGAACTCAAACAAGGTTATAGATAAATATTGTTTTCTTCATTGCAAGCCTGACAACCCACTTACAGCAGTTCACTGGCCTTTGCTAATGGATATTTGGTAATGTCCTGTATCTATAATAGCCATGACTTTATTTTTTAATGGATTTGAGGTTACTGTGGCTGAGAAGTCCATACATTGACTTCTTGCTAGTAGTGCTTAACATTTCTATGAAACTTTGCTGTGTTTCTTCATTTCTTTTTTATAGAAAAATTACAGCCACAACACTGCTGAAATTAGGATGTAATGCATTTTTTGTCCAAACATTTTCCATTCCTAAGAAAACCTTCTCATGGGAAAGGTGGACTTACTTTATTGTGGGCATGAGATATATAGCTTAGCCAGGATTCACAAAGAAACAAAAATGCCTTTGCGGAAATACTGTGGGTTTTATGAGTGCTTTTTTGCTTTTGTGGCAGGATGGCAGTTCTGTGTAGAGCGAGCTGAATGGTTGCCCATATCTGTGTGGTATTATTTGTCTGCAAATGCCAGATTGTCTTGTCAGGAAATCAAACCCACACAATACACTTTCATTGCCAAGAATTATGTAAAGTTCTTTTTGTTTTGTTTTATTAATTTTTATTTTCAGAAAAGGAGTTCTACTACTATCTTTGCTTTGCCAGGATCTCTTGCTTCCTCTTCTGTTCTGGCAGGACCAACCTAACTCTGTTTTGCCAAGAATAATGTATGTCTCTTCTGCCAGAAATCTGACAGCATTTCTTTCTTGAGGAGTCGTTATCTATGGATTTTTATTATTTTTTTTTACAAGAGGTGGGAAATGATGGTGAATCTCAGGTGCCCAGAGCACAGATTGCGTCTGGATGTACTGCAGAGAACCTGCGTGCCGCACACCTTTTCATATAAAACTTTGGCTTGGTTTGGATAGTAATTCAGCCATGTGTTTGCTTGGTGTGAAAACACATGAATTAGTCCCATCAGAAACTGAATGATTTGACTTGCTTGAGATGGTGTTTGTTCCACCAAGAATTTTATTAGGGATTTGGTGTTCATTTCTTTGGTGTCTTTCCTCTTTAGGGTTAGCATTCTGGCATATTTCAAAGATAAGTACATCTTCTTTGCCACCAATCTTCAAAATATTCACTTTTCAAAATATAGCACTTCATTTTAAAAACTGGTGCTGGCTTTGCATAGCAGAACATGTTGACTTTAAAAGGTACGTAGCGTGTGTAATGGAAGATAAGGGGTTAAGGGAGAGTTGTTCGTTCTTGCTGTCATTACTGGGATGTGTGCCTGCACACCAAATGAATACCCCCAGTTGGAAAGATTGCAAATAGACTGGACTGGAGACATGGAAAGAAAACATAAATTGATGGGAACATTTTGTCAGGATGATGGACTGAAAAATACAGCAGGTCTTTCAACATATACGGCTGTGAGATGCAGCCTGGGCTCTCCCAGCTGAGGGGCATGAGTGCCACTTGGCACCAGGCTCCCCCCTTGCTTGGGGTGGCTGCCTTCCTGGGCCAGCCCTACCAGAGGAATGTGATTTGCTATGAAAAATGTGTTGATCAGGCTTGACTTTGTGCCACCAGGCAGATTAGCAAATTGTTTCGTCTGCCTCCCGTTGCTTTATCCCAGCCAGCAACATCTAAGCCTTGATGATTTTGCAGGTCTTCATTAAAAATAGCTGTTTCTATATCTGATTACTGAGCCCCATCTGGGGAGAAACGATCCTTTCATCTGTGTATTATGAGGCCATATCTGAGCACTTTGATTCCATAACATAGTAAAACCAGACAAACTTGCTGTTCAATTGCTTTTCCAGCTCATCTCAAAGTTCTCTCTGAGCCCTGTCCCTGTCCCCAGCACATAATGGCTGGGGTTAGGGCTTTTTTTGTTTTTAATTGCTCTTTTACTGCTAAATGCAATTTTCATAATTGGTTACATAACTCCAGGGTTTTATTTTAGATTAATGTAACTTTGCAATCATTCTGCATATGTTGCTCTTAACATTTGCCTATTATTTGGATTAATTTCACTAATTTATCACCACTGTTTAGATATGCATTGTCTTTATAACACTTGCAACTGAATTAAAGCACACTTGTTGGGCTAAAGGCAAAGTTTGGTTCACTAAATCAAGCAGCTTTCTTTTCCTTCTCTGTTACTAGATATTTACATAGGATTTTTCCAGTGCACTCCGTTAGTCTGCTTTAAAAAATGGCAAATATTCTGGTAAATAAATTCAAATTATTTTAATTATAAAGTAAAAGTAATGGATAATGCTGGCTTTTTTTTTTTCTTGTTAAATTCTAAATTATTCCTCTGCATTTAAGCACCTAATTAGCAGCCAACCTCTTTCACCAAAGGTTAGCTTTAATATTTGTCCGTGGCAGTAGTAAAAGTAGTAGAAGCGGGGATTAGCTCGTATTTCTAGTAGGTGTCTGGCCTATTCATCTCCTGAGTCTAAAGTCAAATGGTCGGGTAGGGATGACCCAAAAGCCCATGCAGTCTGTCCTCCTGAGCAAGGGCTGCGTCATCAGATGCCTTCTGTACCCACAGAGCAGATGTAGACATTTAACAGTGGCGCTGATCTTTCATCTTTGTGTTTTCCCACCGGTGCTTTGTACAGAGACCAAGCACGTTCGTAATACAGGAGTTATGGGCAAATGACTTGCTTAAAGGAAAATTTACTGCAAGAAAGGGCTTCCGCTGTAAACAGGCTGTACTTCCATAAGTACAAATGCAGCAAGAGAAACAGATACATTGAACTATTTCACTGGATATATATTAAGGTTGTCTTTAGGGACATGGTAACAGAAGCATCCTTCTGAATGCACATGAAGGGAACAGCACACAATTTATTTGTTCAACAGCTCTGGCCAAACTCTTTTTAAATGAATACATGGATATATTTCTGGGATTCAGCATGTGAAAAACCCTTGTGGGATAACTGTGTGGGCATGATATCACATTAACATACAACAGATACTGAGACCAACCTTTTCTAATCTGAATAGCTTTTCCATTGGTGGTCCTGCTGCAAACAACAGAAATTTGAGTTAAGAGTTTCTCAGATATGCAGTAGAAAAGGTAGCTTGTATTTTCCATTGACTGTTAGTAGGGAAAGAGGATTTACGTTGTTACAGAAGGATACAGGCTTGATTAATAAAGGGCGATTCACATTCTGGCTAAAATGAGGAACAGTCAGGGTGTTTTTCATAGCTGATCAATTCAGTACATGTAAAATGATCTTTTTAAAAAGAGATAAACTGATTCCCTTAGATTCCACTCTTCACTTAATTGCATGTAGTACACAGTGAATTTATTTTGCTATAGTGTTAACAGAGATTGCATATAGTTATTTTTCTTCCAACATGTGGTGCTTTGATGATTTCTCGCAAATTACAATTTTTAATCTTAAATTGAAAATGTGTCCAGAAATTTAACTAGGCCCAGGCTCGCACTGTCGAAAATAAAGAAAAGGATTGCAGCTCTCATAAACCCTTACCCGTGAGTAATTATCTTGTTATGTTAAAGTGGTTCTCCTGAATATTAAAATAATTAGGACCAACAATCTCAGCAATACTTTCCTCAGATGTTGTAATTGGCAGGGGGTGTTAACTAATTAAATGTATTTATATCGCTGGCTGGCTAAAGAAAAGGATGAAGCACTTATAATTGCAGAAATTTAGCAAGACCACATATTTACTACAGAGAATAAACATATAGCTTATAGTATTGGTGATGGGCTAATAGCCAGAGACAGTAGTCCCAGCGCTTCCTATGGGCATTTCTCATTGCTCGAGGGGAACTGGAACAAGGGGCTTTGGCAAAGGGAATTTCGGATGTAGGTAGTCTCTCCCCTCGCAGTGAGTGGAGCGACTCCATGACAGCAGCTGCAGCTTCAGGTCCTGCAGGACAAACCCTGACACTGCTGGGGTTCAAAGGGGAAAGGCCAACGGGTCTGTGCAAACCTGCAAGGGGTGCGCTCGTGGTCGAGGTGAACTGGGAGCCAGCCAGCCCCAAATCTGTTTTGACCGGTACAGGGCTAAAAACCAGCGTTGCATACTGGTTCCCCGAGTATCGCTCTCACCCCAGCACAGCACAGGGGGCTCGGAGCCAGGGGCAGCATGTCCAGCATTGTTCTGCATCTCATCCCCCAGAGAGCTGCCAGCATATCGGAAAGCTCTGTGCTTGTGGCTACTTGTTCTTATTTCAAATGTGGTGGGTTTTTTTTCTCTTCTTTTTTTTTTAGTTCATAGGAAAGACTTTAAAAAAATCAGTATAAAACTGGCTATTGTCTGACCTCTGAAGTAATCAATTTTGGATTCAGCCCTCTCTAGCAGTTTGACATTTCAGGGTCAGCAGAACAACTTTCTGACAGATTGAAAAGCTGTGTTTCTGGGCCCAGGGTAGATTAGAGTAAAACTGGGCCAAATAAAATGAGGCTTCAAAGTGTCTCACTTTTATTTCTCTGCTATTGAAAAAGACAGTGAGGGCTAGTTTTAGGGAGCATGGGTGATAGAAACCTTGCCTCCTTCCCCCATCTCCCCTTCCTAAGAGTTTCTCCCCTCTTCTTTTGGAGGAATCTCAAGCATGGCTGGAGCAAGCCAACACAGAGTGGGTCAACCCCTCAGCTCCGCTCTGAAGCATCCCAAAAACTGCACAGGAAAGGCAGTGCTCTGGGATGGGTGGGGCATGAAAGCAGGGGGACACGTCCCCTAGCCCCAGCCCTTTGCTTCCTCCTCTCCTCCTCCGGCTTCTTCCCTTCTCTCTCCCCTCCACTCCAGCTTTGTTCTTTCTCCTGCCATTTCTTCTTGTTTTCCCTGCCATCCCTCAGCCCATGCTCTCATGACAGCACGAAACAACTGCAGTCGTTTTCCCAGCAAGTAGGAGCCCATTAGCTGCCTCAGACAAAACCCGTCTCCCCTGCTTGCTCCCTGTTTTTAACCTCCTCATAAATGAAAACACAGTTCACTAGAAGGGACATATGTTTACAATCCCACAGCTGGTAGGTACATGTGTACCAGGAGAGGGTGCCAAGGTTATATAGACACATGTCACTTTTATCCCAGAATCCCATTTGGCGCCTGGGAACATCTTCATGCCGTAACGCTGTGGAGGTCATTACTACACCCTGTAATCCTCCACAAAGGTTTTCCGTTTTCATTTATACACAGTAATAAAATACACATCTCAGCATCAGGCATTAGGATTAGTACTGACAAGGCTTAAGCTGAAATGTTTTAAGGATACATTTCCGATGTGAATAGAATAGCTAGCACGCAGAGCGCAATTATGCTGGCTTCACAGAGGGAAGGACTTATGCTTCAGCACTGTTAACATCACAGTGACATCAACAGAATAAATGGAGTTTTATTTAAAATAAAGATTTAATTAATTTTCCATTGTAGTACTAATCTGGTATCGTTAATTTATTTTGTGTTTCTGATGTTGATAACCCACTAGATGTATAAAGGGAGATGTCCATTCTAATTTCAGGGTCTCTTCTTCACTTTTTTTAAAAAAGTTGAAATTCTGGGAATGGTGCTTGATGGCTCTGGACAGAGCTGCCTGGGAGCAAAGTGGGTGCATGGGAGAGACCCCTGCCCTAAGCCTGCCTTTCTTTCCTGATGCGGCAAAGCTTTTAGCCCTGTGCTTGTGTCTCACTGCTTCAGTATGTTCCTAAATACGTGTGAGCACGAGCATGAGCCTTGCTCACTTGGTCCCAGTGTGTTTACAGCCTGGCATTGCTTGCTAGATGGTATTAAGCCCCAAGGAAGTTCACAGCCGCCCGAGGCACAGGCTGTGCCACTGCAGCCTCCTTCCCATCTTGCACCCCCCCTAAACGTCCCTGCCCTGTTTTAAACCAGCACAGCAATAATATGTAGGGGGAGTGCTGGCTCCTCCAAAACCCCATCACACACCCTCGTCCTCAGCATCAGGAGGCTTTACACCTCTCCTCCCACTCTGTGTAGTCATGGAGGAACAGGCAGGCTTGCAACAAAGCAAAGGCCTGGTGCAAAATGAATGAAAAAGAGCAGCTTTGGTATGGGCCATGATATTTTCCTAAGTTTTTGTTGTTTTTTTTGTTTGTTTGTTTGTTTTTTGTTTGTTTTTGAGGGCAGCAGTTGGTCAGAGCAGGGGAGCCTGGCACAAGCATGGTCAGTAGGTTATATATTTATTTTTAGTTTCTTTCCATTCTGCCCTGCAATAAGCACAACTGGAGCCCAGCGGGTTCAGGCTGCTTTTACATTGCTAGACTTACAGTTGCTGGCATACTGGAGATATGAAGAATCAAGAAGCAATTTCATATATTGCTGTTGCTTCTGCTGGCAGTTTCCTGCCCTTCAAGATATTTGTTGTGATAGGAGGGAACCTCCCTCTCTAAAGGAAATGTATTTAAAAAGCCCAAGCAGCTGAAGAAATGCTGTAGCTCAGCGTGCTTGTCTGAGTTTTTGTGTATATGTCGTTAATTCCTGTCTGCTTTTCTAACTCATATTTATTTTATTAAGTACAGCTTTTACTATTTCTGTATTTTAGCAGAAATATAAAAAAATCACTCTGGTTATAACAAAGAAAACAGATATGGCCCAAGGAAAGTATATGCTCATTATATCCATCTATTCTTTCCTGCATTTTCTGGGGTGAAAAGGTGCAGTTTGCTGCCTTGCAGGATGGGGATATTTTGACAGAAAGGAATCTTTCATCCCTCAAAAAAGAAATTAAAATGCCCCAAAGTGAATACCTTAATTCACCAGGGCTTTGTTCGGTGAGCCCAAGAATGCTTAGACATCGTTCCTTTGCTTAAAGAAACTCATGTAGTTAAGAGCTATGGTGCCAACATGCGTGCTTGCCCCGTGTGACGTGGTGATGCTGGGGGCTGTTAGCAAGAGCTGCTTGGAATATACCGTAATATATGGTGGGCTGTGGCTGTCAGATGGACAGCCCTGGCTCAGGGGTGCACAAAGGACACTTGAGCTCCTCCCTTCGGCACTCTCATACTGAGCATGTCCTGATGAGACCCTGCAGCCGCGTCAGGCTGTACCATAATGGCAGTCATGTTCTGCAGCTGCATAATGCCTTTTACAAAGCGCCAGACAATAGCGTGATATTTTATAAGTGACAGAAATTCAGCCACTGAGAGGCCAAAGTTGTTTTCAGACAATGTTGTCTGAAGTCAGACACCTAAATGGTCCAAAGACTTGTTGCGGTTGGTTGATCAGGTCTCTCGGTACCTTTATTTAGCTGTTTAGCCTGGTTTCCAGCAGAGCATCAATAGTGTTATTACAGTGTAATGTAATTATTAGATATTACACTGTTGCTTGTTTGCAATAGGGCAGCTCCCCCAGGCCCTGGAGCGGACGAGGATGTTGGTGGCTGTACCAAAAGGCCGGCAGCAGAGGCAGCCTGGCTCAGGGAGACACTGGCTGTGTCCTGTCCCTTGTCAGCACAGCTGCTGCCCTGTGCATTTCTCTCATGCTCTTTCCCATTTGAAGGATCAGACACGATGTCCTTCTGTGTCATTTCTGTAGCTAAGGGTGTGGGGACAACCTGTGACTCCAGACGGAGCTTCTGAGCCCACAGGTCTGGCATCTCATAGGAGCTGCCAGCAAGTTGCGTCCTGCTGCTTTCACCAGGTTAAATTTGTGGGGATTTCAGGGGGTTGTTCCTCCAAGGACCAAGTGCCCAGACCACAGAGCCTCTGTGTTCTTGAGAGCTTCCTACGTAAGCCCAATCACAGGAGCAGAGAGCTGTGAATCGTGTGTACTTCTGAAATTTGAAAATCAAAAAGGACATTATCATTGCAATCCATACTAGTCTCCTGTGTGTCAGCTTGTGGTACAAAGGAAATCTGAGAAAAATATTGTGTGGCAGATCCCTAGCAGAATGAATATTTTCCTGTTATACGAACTTTTCATGATGAAATGGTCTCATCTCTGTGGAAAAATCTTTGTATTGCCCCAGCTGTTGTCAATAACTTTTATGCATTGACTGCTTTTTCCACTAGACAATATTTACACTTCTCCACTCACCCGATTGATCTTCATTTTTGCAGAGAATTTTTTGGGGGTAAAATATAACCATTTTTTTTTAAAAAGGTAAACATCCCAGAATTGCACTTGAGGGAAGATATATAGTGTAGGCTTAGTGACAACTTAATAGCTTGTAGTATATCAGATGTCTTCTGTGCTGCCATCTTCTTGGGAAAAGGATTTCTATACAATGTATAAACCTATGCACATAGAAAACTAGATACACTCCCTCATTTTTTCTCTCAGGTGTAAGCATTTTTGGCACTGACAGGATGTATGTAGTGCTCTACGGGAGCAGCACTGTTCCTCTTCTGCAGGAAATGGAAGAAAACATTAATTCTATTTCTTAGAAATTTGCAACAAGCCTGAAGATTAACTGTCTTTTCACTGAATAGTGTTTACTCATTTCATAGGAAATGCATTATTTTGTTGATTTAGTTTCTATTTGGTATGCTAGAGAAATCAAATTTCCATACAGAAAAGTATACACAAAGGATATGACCTTTTAAGTTTAGCAGAGGAAATAACTGAGTGCAATGTAATTAATATGCCATATAAATGCCAACAGCAACATTAATGCACCATAAAACTAGAACAGTTAAAATGATATAGTCTGGAAATGAAAAAGTTAAGTTTCTCTTAGCTTCATTAATTTGCTCACATTGTATTTCTGTGAAAGAAGCAACAATCTTCTCATCTAAACCCAGAGAATAGATATGCAGGCAGAATACGCCTTTTTGTTAGCAGGAAGCTGGGTCTTGCTTAAGGCTTGACTAAACTCCTAAGAGGTGTTAACTATACTTCTGCCATAGTACAATTTTTTTCAGAGCTTACACCCTTAAGATTTTTCCTAAAACCTTATGAATGTCTCAGATCCAAAGCCTGTCCACACTTGTAGATAGGTCAGCAGCATTCTCTAAAATACTAACATTGCTATAGTTATACCATTATGCTGTAGCAATTTCTAGTCTCAGTATTTTTTCTGAAGCAGTCTTCTCATGCAGAGAAAGTCAGTATCCTGGTTATAGTCCAGTCTTCTAATGTAGGCAAGGTCTTTGCATGGGATAAATGCTTTCTAAGGTTCAGATGACAGCTTGCACTTAACTTTAACAAATAGGTCTCCAGGGGGAAAGTGTGGGGTTTAATGCCCTTTTTATTGTTCTGGAACTCAAAAAATAACCACCAAATTCATGCCTAAGATAAATAAATAAATAAATAAATAATTGAAAAAAAAGAGACAAAGCTTTAGCTTAAATAAGAAGGGATCTATTCTTCTCTCCGTATGTGCACAACTCCTGTTAATAATAAAATGTTAATGATAGTTATGCGTTCACATCAAAGGCAGACCAGAACCTTTCATCTCAGTTAAATCTTATTCAAATAATTAATGAAAATAGTTGTCTAGGAAAAAGAAAAAAAAAAAAAAAAAGATATTAAGAAATTCCTTTGTAGAGCATCGCAAACTTTGCAGCCCCTAGGGAGCAGCTCCTAGAATTGAGGACACCAACAAATCACGTTTAAGTGGGTCTGTCCCTGCTTTCCACCAGCCTTGACTGCATTACATCTTATAAAAAATAAAGAAAGAAAAAAGAAAAAAGAAACACGTTATTGGCATTGCAATAGATAATCCAACCAAAATCAAATCAAAAATCCCTGACAAGGCCTATGTTATGAAAATAATCATAAATCTTATGCTGTGGTAGCTTTGTGCCGGCATTAAGCATTCTGGTCAGGCCTGTAGTTGACATGAAAAAAAGGGGGAAAAAAAGTCATTTGAAGTTCGCAAATCAAGCCTGCAGCTGTCATTGTCTTCTGTGCACTGCTGCGGCGGTCCAGCAAAGCAAGCTGCTGGCTGGCCCCTCGCTTCAGGGCATGGATACAAACCTGGAACAAGTCCCTTGGTTTCCTTGAGGCAGAGAGGGATAAGTGCAGTCCGGAGCATTTATTAGGTGATATTAGAGTCAGGTTTTGTTTCTGATGCCTTTTGGATTTCCTACAGAGGCTGAAGTGGCCCACTGAAACCCCTGCATCCGGGTAACACATTGGTTTCTGCTATGAAGTTGCTTTTCCCTTTCCCTGAGGTTGCTGCACAAGAGAAATGGAGGTGGAAGCCTGCAGCGTGGAGCAGCATCCCAGTGAGGTGATGCTCCAGGCTCCTGCACGGTTGAGCAGCATCCCCATTGTGCACGCATAACTTGTCAGCCCAAAACCCCAGGAAAAGCCATCTTCATGGGCGGCAGGACTGCAGGCCAGCTGAGGAAGTGCTTGGAGGCTGGTCCTGCCAGAAAGAGTGGCCTGCTCCTAACAGCTCTGACTGTACCTACACAAATTCTGCATTTATTTTAATTTTGCTTTGTCTTGCGTGGCACCCAGTCCAAAAGAAACTCCTGAGGCTTAGCCTAAGTATTGGCAGGAAGAGAAACAGAGCCATGGAGGGGCAGAGCACAGCTGTGCAGAAGCCCATGATTGTTTCCTGCAAACAGTTTTCAGCATAACTCCTTTACACGTTATGCATTTGTGCCCCTCTGTGGAAGAAAGGTGGCAGGAAACACCTGACTGTTTGTTACTGCATCAGCCACGAGCAGCAGAAGAGACAAAGGAGTCGTGTGGGTCACAGGAGATGGAGGCGAGAAGGAATCGACTTCTACCCTCATTGCATCAACTTTCCTGGTTACCTGCTTCGTGTTTCCTTTTCAGTCCTCATCAGATGTTAATGGGATAAGTAGTCTGAAAACGATGTTAGCATAGACAATGTCACTACTGGAGCGTAGTACCCAGGGAGGCAGCAGTTTGGTACTTTGGCGTGAATTTATCTCACGGATCCCTACCACTTGCAACCCCTAGCTCCTTCAGATCTGTGACTTCCACCAAAAAGACCTTGGAAGTAGAGGACAGTAATATATTTTAGAACTTTAGAGATCAGAAAGTTTTTTTATACATAGATGTGCACCATAGAAGTGCCTATAAATAGATATTAAAACTTGCAATTTATAGCCTATCATTTCATGGCCTTTCAAGGCTAGAAATAAAGTCATATTCCACTGGGAAAATGAGATTTGTAGTTTTCCATGGCTTAAAGCTCCTGTTACTAAACCTGACGGGCTGCAAGATATTGGACAAGATATCTGTCACTGGTCTGGAATGTATATAATATATATAAGTGTATATAAATTAAGGGAAAATGATGAAGTTTCTACCAGTAAATGAACAAGTTAGGAGATTGCAAGATAACTTGGTAGTGTCGGGAGGAGATACTCCCAGTGAAAGTAATTTTTTTCTTCAGTAACGATAACTTAACAAAGGCAATTAATCCACTACCCCAGCAAACGAAGTCAATGGCACAGTAACCTCCTAATAGTGCTCTGAGGTAAAATGAGCTCCGTTAATGCACTTCTGAAATCATTTTGAAGTTGCAGTAAGTCCCACGGCAGCGGTGAAGGCGACCTGCCTGCAGGACCTTGCTGCGAGGTCTGCTCTCTCTGCGGTTGCTGGAGTATGGCTTGGGATGCGCTCGCTGCCATGCCGAGCTCTCATGCTTCTTGTGGGAAGGAGCAGCCAGCGTGACTGCAAAGATAAAGATTAATTAACAAAATGAGGGGCAAATAAGCAAGGGACTCAGTTTTCTCCCAATACTTGCTTCTCATTTATTCCTCTTGAAGTGTTTCATTGGGCTGGGTGATGTCTTATACCGCAAATCTGTTCAAGGTGGGTAAGTGCCTTGCTTGACAGCAAGGACCTGGCTTGTACTGATTGCAGGGAGAGGAACGCTTGGCCATGTCACTAGAATTAGATGCCTGAAATCTGCTGTCTCATTCACTGTCCTCACACCTCCATACTGGCCTGGCTCTGATTTTTACGTGGAAGTGACCAGGATACTTAGACACAATTTCCCTTGTAAAAGGTTGGGTCTTGAAAGCATGAAGTACGTGAGCAAGGTATGGCTCAATTGCCAGAAGTTTAAATAAATAATTTAAATAACTTATTCAATATAAAAGAATAAATGCCCAGCAAAAGTTAATATTCATTGCTTGTGTTGATGGTATCCCTCTGTCAGCATTACATATTTATTAAAACAATTTGGAGGTGTAAATTAGAATCAGTCATACAGGTGTGTCTGCTGTGTAACCCTTAATTTGAATCTTCAAGCTGTTTCCATCCCTTCAAATTCATTTTAAAAAATGTATGATTTTCTCACCATCTAAGGTTACCAAGAATTAATCTTAAATAGTTTAAAATATAACTGTTCTGTCCCAAACCAGGATTGCAAGTGAGATTCTTTAGCTAAAGAACAGTTTCTGATCTGATTATTTATTTGCTGAGACAGCAGTTGCACGTGTCAAGTTCACTGTAACTTCATGAGATATAACAGCTTTTCAAAAAATATTGTTGCTAATTAAAAAAAAAGACTGTGGAGAGAGATGTAAATTTTAACTACAGAATAAATGAAAATTACTCTGTTGTGGTTAGGACACACAACAAAGATATGAAATTGCAGAAGAAACCAGAAACATTTTTGATGTAATTAACATTGAAATGCAGCATCCATTAAAATCTGCCTTCCCTTTTCTTCCCAGCAATTCACGGCTTTCTATAAACAAAACCTCATCTCGGGCATATTGCGTTTATTATGTTTGAGTTCAGTACAGAATTGATTTTTTTTTTTTTTTTATTTGGATGTAGGGAAATTTCAGTGAAACCTATTCAAGCAAACCGCTTCAGCAAAATCCATATGACTTCCCTGGGAAGGCAGACTAAACAGATTGAGAGTCTCCCATTGGAAAAGACTGGGATCTCAAAAAAGGGATGAAATATAGAGATCTCTGAGATCATACGATAATGTGGAGAGGTTTACTAGTAGATAGTTATTTGCTGCTCCAGAAAGAACTGGAGGGGACACGTAGTGCAGTTTTGAAGCAATAATTTTGAGACAAACAACAGAAATAGATGATGCATAATTAAACTGTGGAGGTTGGAAGCAGCCTTGTAGCCATGCTGGGTCTCCTGGCTTTTGGAAACAGAGGTGGTGGAAGGCTGTGACTGGCATAGGTGAGGTCTCACGTTTCTTGTCCCATGGAGAAACAGCACTGAGTGACTTTGGCAGAGCCCAGGGGCATTCGTTCTGGGGTTGCACCATCTGTTGGGTTTGGGGGATGGGAAGATGCGTCCCACTGAATTACAGACTGAGGCTCAAGTTAATGTGTGCTGCTTTAGGATTCTTTTGTAGCAGAGACTTGGTGACTGAGCTTGAGTGAAAATCCCTGACCTTGGATAATGAGTGCGGTCTAGCAAGCATGGGGTTAAATTTGGGGGGAAAAAAAAAGCAACAGAAGCACTTTTTCTTAATAACCTCCATTAAGTCTGGGAGAGGAAGCAAAGCAATCTCCCAGAGAGGAACCTTCTGAGTCAGACATTTGTCAACATTGGCAAGGATGGACTCACTCTTTCTTCAAGAAATGTCCATAGCTGAGTTTTAACCAGAACCCAGTTTCCGCACTGCTGTATGCCCTAACACTGCTGGCCTGGGCGGCGTTGGCATAGTTCGGCCTTTTGATCAGTACAGCTGCACAGGAGGCTCTAATGAATGACAGAGGCACAACACATACCCTCCCTGATTGGTTCAAAGTGCAAGAGACCTGTGAGGGTAGGTTTTTAATTGAAATATTAAATTGAAAAGTTTGCAAATTATGGGCACATTTTCCGTTTCTGACCTCTTAGGTTAGGGTACCGGGTCTGGGACTGCCTCATTAACTGTAATAGCTCAGCTTGTAGGATCTCCGTATTGTTTGATGAGAGACAGATCACATCTTCCTTGTAATTTAGGAAGAGACGTACATCGTTTTTACATGAGGGCTGAGGTTCTCTAGCATTGGACTGCATCTGAATTTACTCTAACACTGTAGCTCAGCAAGGGGACAGGCCTGCTTACTGGGTATTTGGTAGCTCAGGGCTTCAGAAACTTTACATATGAAGCTGCACACCATGAATGAAGGTAGATATTGATAAAGGGACATATATGTTTGCAAATTTCCTAGCAAAACTTGCAAATTAAAACATGTTTTTATATATAATGAAGGCTGGCGGTTTTCTCTAGGTTGGATAGTGTAAATCACTCTTTCTCCTCATAATTTGCATGGAAATGCTGATGGCTTTGAGTTAGCGGTTACTGTTATTTTTTTTTTCCCCTGAAGCTGGACTTCTTCTGTCAAAGAGAATTTAGAAATCTCCATCCTCACACACTATCAGTGCAGTTCATCTCTTCATTTATGGATGTACTTGTGGGTGTAAACATACATATTCCTCAGGAGAGGAACACAGAGTGTTTGTTATTAGGGTGGTTTTTTGTTTGTTTGTTTGTAAATTCTCACATCTTCGAAAGAAAATCAAGCTTTAAAGAGATGAAATGTACTTTTAAACTGGTAGAGCAGTATCTAGAAACCTTCCATAGTCATGTCTCTTCAAAATTGCTGGAAAAAAAAATGTACTGAAGGCAGAAGATGAAAAATGAATCTCTGAAATTGCAGCAGTACCAGCACCAGGTGAAGCGGGTCTGAGAGAGAAAAGTCCTTACAGTTAACAGAGAAGGACTTTGTACTGAAAGTATAACTCATAAGTCCAAGGAAATGTCTTAGATGTAGAAAGGGGGAGGGGAGGAAACAAAACCAAAACAAAAACCAAAAACAAACACACACAAAAACAAAAAACATTTTTGTGAGAGAAACTACTTCCAAAGGTGGCAAACCCTCCTGACTGACTGCAAAGACAAAACCCAGAAAACTGGCCTGAGTCTCTCAGAACTACAGTCCTGCCTGGAGAAGGACCTGGGCCAGATGACAAAACACAAAATTGCAGAATGGGATCCAGGACTCTGGCCTGGCTGCTGGGACACAAGACGAGACTCAGGTACATCAGCCAGCTGAGCCATTAACATTAGAGACTGCTTAACATCACCGTTATCACAGCTTAGGGGTTTCATTCCCAGTAGCTGGCAGTGTGACAGAGCATGGCAGCATCAGCTGTGCTCATTCAAAACACCATTGCAGTGCTTCATCCTTTCCAGGCGTCTCCAGGGCCCTGCTGGTCCCTTTGAATTGCTGTAGCTGGTCTGCAGTGTGTGTGACTGGAGGTGCTGAGGATGGGGCAGTGCGATGCTGAGGTACACGTGTGCCTACACACCTGTACACTACACCCTTGCTCGAATTTCTAGCCATAAGATCAGGCCCATTCTCAACTTTTCTTAGTAACCTCTCTTTTTTTGTTTGTTTGTTTGTTTTTTCAAAATGTAATATTTGTGCACTATTATGTAAATTAAAGCTCTCTCTGTCCCCAAAGAAAACTCAAACCTGAATAAGGACCAATTAGAAATATGTAAGATGCAAATAAAGGGGCTCCATTGCAAGCAGCCAAATGGATGGCATTTCTTGTTGGTCAAGAAGCAAAGATGGAACATATGACTATTGGGTTAATGATATTTGCGAAGGCAAAGGAAGTAACATACTTAACACTTTTCAGTGTTTAGCTCAGTCACTTTTTCTCATTGTCATTATTTCCTCGATGTCATTCAACCTAAGGTCTTGCTTCTGATTCCACTGTGATACACTGTTTTGCCCCAGAATATTCCCTTGCTACTAGCACCTGAATTTGTTGAAATCTCTCTCTGTGTTCTTTCCTGTTCGTTGCCTACAAGAACAATAACAACAAAATCTCAAGTATGCATGGTGGTTGGGACATAGAAACTCCCCAAACAAAAAACAAACTTTCATGTTGTGCCAAGAGCTGAAAAGACATACAATAAATTTACAAGTTCTAATCAACTTATTTACACTTTACAGATATTACTAAAGACTAATTAAGGTCTGATGTTAGCTGAGCAGCTTAATAACTTAAATTATTAACATTTCTGTTGAAATGCATAATTTATATATGTATGGAAAAAGTACTGTCTGCTGCAATTTAAATTTTACCTTCAGTGTGTCTGTATGCTTTGTTGCATACACATTTTAAAAAGGAGCTTTGATAACTACGATTAATCGGTGGTCCTGCATTAAACTTTTTTTCCAATCTCATGTTTTTGCAAATGGTTAATAAACAATATGAATCTCAGGAGATCCAGAGAATCACACAAGGCGCATACAATATCACCATCCCAGAGAGACAGATTAGGATTTATAAACTCAACAACTGCAAATATAAGAGTGAAAGGAATTAATATTCAATGTGGAAGGTGTATGCCAAAACAGAGCAGAAGGTGTAAAGCCTGCAACGTATAAATCATGTTTGTCTCAGTGGATAAATCTCATTCAAAGAATCCCCAAATGCTGGATGTTCTAACCAGCTTTGCTGCAATATTGTATGTAAATAGGTGGTGGGAAGTGTGATGGAAATGGTGTCAGATCAAGCTACAACTCTAGTAGTAGGAAAAGTAGGCTTAGAGAGAAAAAGAAAAAAAAATAGAAAAAGAAAAATAAATTATTTCACTGGTTGAGTGGAAAGTACAATGAAACCAATGATAGCAGAAGCTATCATTTTCAGTGCTTTGCAGCTGAATTCCTGAAAATTTTGATGAATTTCAGGATCCTCATTAGCTGAGAACTGGACTGTAAAATATACATTGGCAATTTCATCACCATGTGCCAGACCCCTGTAGTTAGCTAAAGTGTCTGACATACCCAAGTTTGGATCCTCACACAGTGTTGTTACACAATACTCCCATGAGATTGTCCATCACTGTCATCAATTTCATATAAATTTCACTAGGAGGTCAGCACCTGAGATGGCCTTAAGTATGGGACCGATTTATAGAGAACATGCTCTGTGTGTGCATACACATGCATTCCTTCTGATGCAGGCTTGCTAGTAGGAGAGCAGCTAAAGATGGTAATTTTTTAATCCCCTTTTTAAAAAACATCAGAGAGAACAGACATTTATTTTTGTTTTGTGGTTTGGTTTTATTACATCAAAGAGATTATCCCTTGCAACACAGATGTACTTTGAATGGATTCTTGGAAATACTGTAAAGTTTGGGGATTCAGAAACAACCAGATTCTGAAAACTAAGTAGGAAACATAAGATTTGTAGGCCTGATTGTTAATTGGGCTTCTTCATGGACTGCATGTTCTGTCTTTTTAGCTAAAAGTCAGCAAAGCCATGTTATTATTCCATCTACAAAACTACACGTGGATATTTAAAATCTTTAATTGTTTTTAGCTTTGTCAATAAGGGCATCCAAACCATGCTAAGAAATAACACTGGTTTCAGGCTAACATATATTTGCTATTAAAAGGCTCTATTCCAATAGGAATAACATATTTTATTGAAAATAGCTATTTTTAAAAGTACACAGTGAAGATTTTGAAGATGGAAGCTGCTAGGTTTCCCGCTGATAGTCTAAATATTGCGACATTCATTGACCTTATGCTCCCTAATATTTTTCTGATGCACTTGAATAATCTGTCACAACAAAACTAATACAGGTACTGAACTCATTCTTTAATCTTGTTTTTAAGGCACTTATATAAGGGGCTGAATCTTCAAAAGTACTGATTATAAAGCACTTTCATTGCCTTATAGAAACCACACCAAGCATCTAAACGAATCTGTCTGGAGGTACAGTCACGGAATTTTCAAACCATGCAGAGCATTTATATAGAGGAATTTTTGGAGCTCACAAACAACATTCTAGGGTCCATTCTTGTTAGTGAGAAGTTAAGATCTATAGGCCAGTTCCCCCAGTCTCTCTTGCTCAAAAAAAAAAAAAAAAAAAAAAAAAGTAGCCCCCTGCTTATTTCCCTTTTTTTTTTAAACTGTGTCTGTGTATAAACCTGTGTAATGGAAATTCATTGCTAGATTTACACAGCTAAAACCCACCACTTTAACAGTTTAACACTTGCAATACTTACTCAAGAAAGCAAACTGGAATAGCCTGACTCCTGAGAAGAAATAAAATTAAGCATGGATATAAAAATGAACAAGATCACACTTGGAATGAAATTAATGAATTTAAAATCAAATTATTTTCCCTATGCCCTGACCTCCCTTCAATCTGGAATTCAAATTTATTTTATTTTTTTATTTTTTATATGCTGCTTAGCCTGCTAGTGGTTGCAAAAGTGTACACAGTGAACAGCATTTAGAGAGATGTTGTAGGAAACTAAATCTCATTTACCTAGTCTTTTGGGAATTTACACCACAGTCTTCACTTTGCAGTACACATGGATACCAGCTCCATTACCCATTAAGTAGGAGACGGAAGTAGAGATCTTATTTCAAGCTTTATCAGGACACCTGAGGAAGTATTTTCAACCAAACTCAGCAAGGCTTCCATCTTGCAGTAATTCAGGGTTTTCTCTTTCCGAGGATCCCAATGTGGCAAGTGACATTATAAATGACAGCAGTTTCTCTGTATCTCCACTTTGTAAATGCATTAATTATAGTGGGAACTATCTGCTTTCTCATTACAATTAGTTAGTAGTAACAATAAAGGATGAGATGAAGGTATTAGCTGTACTATTCTGTGAAATACAGAAAAAAATTTTCTCTCTCAGGAAGATACCATCCAAGCACACTGCATACACTCTGGTTTAAATAAGCAAACTGCCCATGTCAGTCCACCTCACTGAATCAGAAAATGCATTTCAAGCAAATAAAATGTCACTCTGGTTTCTAGCAAATCTTGAGAGGTAAGATTTTATTTAGCTGTAAATTTACTGAAGAAAGATTCCTTTAATATTTTATGACTCTAGTGGATTAAACCTTGTATAAATCAACAAATTAGCAGTCACACTATATTTACGTTCAGAAGAGGGCTAGAGAAGGTGAAGGCGAAATTACTCCTTCCTGGCAAGTTGACCAAACTGAAAAGCTAAATTGAATGACTTCGGCATGCTTAGAGCAATGCAGAAGTGAGGTGAGGATGATAAATAATACACACTGACTGCAGCTAAGTCAGGTGCAAAGTAGGAGGATTTTTATTACTCTTTGAAGTTTTCTTTTTCTCCCCCTTTGGTGTGGATCAAAGACTTCTCAGTTTTGGGGGGTTCTTTAGGAACTCATAAAATTTGTAAGACAGTGACCTTCATACAAATATTTCTGCCCTGGAATAAATATACCTATAGTCAAATTTTCAAATATTGCTTATGATACTGGCCAAAGAAGAATAATCCATATCTTTCAAATATTTGAAGGCACATTGTCTTCTTATATATACTCTTTTCTTTTGTTTAAATTAATAATTTAAATAAGACAAGAAGTACAGATAGATGAAACCAGGTGCTCCAAGTGTGGAGTGGGCTTTGGAGACTGATCTGAAACAGAAGCAAATGGTCTTCAGCGTCTTGCAAATATGTTGAATGATTTTACTGTACTTTCTATCCACCAATTTAGTTTCCTTCTAAGCAGCAAAGTATTGTGATGGCAGAGGGGGTGGCTTTGTGGCCAGACAGAGAGGAACAAATGCCCTCCACAAAAACACTGCTGCCACATTCCACCCTTCTGTTATAAACATAGTATGAACCTGCACGTCTGAGTCTGTTGCCAATTTGTTTTTTTGAGATCCAAAATCAGAACGGCACCTTTGGGAAAGAAAACCTGAGAATGAGGTGTGCTTACAACACATGAAAACATCTGAAATGCTTTTAAAAATTCAAGCCTTAAGGCAACTGGTTTTCTGAAAACAGAGTATCCTACAGTTGGTAGTTTAGAAAATTAATGCAAAAACACCATCTGCTAAACTTCAGATGTATGAATACTATTTGGTCTATAGAGAGTACAGACTGTACAGGAAACTATTGATCCCCCATCTGCTTCAAAATGATCTTTTAAGAATTTATCTCACTGAATCAAGTACTACATTAGTAACATAACATTATATGGAGCACAGCATCCCAGTTGCTCTTAGAGAGGCAGTAAGTAGAAATGTACTGCTATCATCCTTCAGCCACCATAACAGAAAAATGCTTTTGGCTTTATGCATGTTTATTTCCTGTGTAGCCAAGAAAACATGATATAAATCTCAATTAAATGGCCTTGTCTGCAGATATCATGTGTTTGGATGCGTGCATTGTCAGATATTCCTGGGGGTAGACCATACCTTGCAGAGGGGTATCCTTTGTATCTTCTGCCTCCTAATTAATAATTAGATAATATCCAGATGGTCAACCATGAGGAAATCTGTTTTCTGTTAGTGTAGTTTATGCAGTTCTTGTCCCTGAGTTCAATGGGGCTGAGATCTATGTTCTGAGCTTTCAGTTCAAGACAAATACTTCAGCTTGTGCCAATGGACTTGAGCACGGACTGAAGGCGCTGCCTCCCTGAGCACAGCACGCATTCCTTCAAAACCCCTTCATATCTTCTTGATGCAATGGGACCCAGGACCTTGACACCTTCTTTATGTGCAAATTCTACCATATTTCTAGACAATTTTCACTGATCCATTCTTGGGTATCCATTAGATTTGTTTTCTGAAAAGGAGAAGAAAATAAGTCTTTTATACCTCTTTGTAACAGAGTGGATATAATTAGGCATATCAAAGAATAGTCAGTCTAAAATAAGGACAAATCATTTGCAGAAGCACACTCCCCCCCATGCCCCCCCCCCCCCCCCAAAGAATGGTGTGTGTGCGTGTGTGTAACTTTCACAGGGTAAACAGACACTTAAATTGTGTAACTGTATGAATGCTATTTTATTGTTGTACCAAAAGATATGTGGTTTTAAAAATGGTAGGATTTGCTGTTGTTCTACTTCTCCTGAAATAAGAAGATACGTGCAGAAGTAAAAATATGGGATTTTCAGCAAAACTCCAGGTTAATTCTTATTTTGGAATTCCAAGATTTCAGCTCTGAATGCTGGCTCAGCTTACCAGTGATGCCAGCATAAAACCAGAACTCTGGCTTTCCAGCCTTTCATCCTGCATCCTCTTGTGAGTCCTAATTTCTTAGGGACAGCATGCAGCCTTATCTAGAAGCATTAAATTAAAAATACTCAAAGGACGTTATGTCTCTGTGGACCAGATAAGGATTCCAGCAAGTGTTACGCAGGCTGTCAGTAACCTGTGAACCTTAACTCAGGAAATGGTGATGCAGAATTATCAGTCATTTCTTGCAAGATTCACAGCCCCTTTTGCAGATCAAATTGGCTACACTCCACACTGAGTTCCATTTACAAATTAAAGGTTAATATGTTAGTGTTACCAGTGATATATTTGCTCAATCAGTGAACCAATTGTTATACAGCCCCACAGCTTCAAAAAACAATTATCACCGTGACTTGCAATCATCTCTAAAGCTTTCTTTTGTTGTGTTTAGAACCATGCCTAATGCATAATACTCATGTCTGTAGTATATGTATAATAACTATTAATCACTTTTAGACTATTGTGACTAACTTACATAAGGAGCCTTGTTCAAGAAATTTTTTATAATAGTTCAGTCAGTTACATACTGCAAAATTTTGTGCATTGTATTCCGTCTTCCAAAATTTATGGAATACAGATCCCAGCTGTTGCACTGGCATATTTCTCCTTACAGTCCTTCAAGGGCTGAGCCATGTTTTCTAAAAGGACATTACATCTTTACCGCCTCTACTTGTCTTTGCACCTAACCAGCTTGGCCCAGGATCATCCCACCTAATTTTAAGCACCCTGACTGTTGTAGTTGGGGTGCAGTTGCCCATGCCTGTGGAGATGAGGATGAGAGGGACGCTTCAGTGCCCACTCTTCCTCTGTAGGGAGCACAGGGAACAATTTTGTCCAATTGTTGTGTTGCCGAATGTCAAGTGGAAGATCCCAGATCTGGATGATGTTAAGAGAGTGGAAAATCAAGATATGCAGGTACAGTTACAGCAAAGTGAGTGGAAAGAGCCTTGGAAGTTTTATTACCTCCCAGATATCTTTGTGTTGTCTGGTGCCTACCTAAGAGATTTGCTTCTCCATTAATGAAAAACAAACAAAAAAAAATCACGACTTGAAGCTATCCATTTGAACAGGTGTAAATAGTAAATAAAAGGCCCGAAGTACTGCACCACATGAAAGTGTTAAAGTGAATAAGGTTGATGGTTCCACTTAATCAGAAACTGTGAGAAATTAAATGTTGTGAAATGCTTATAAG
The DNA here is from genome assembly GCF_013377495.2 of Cygnus atratus. NCBI lineage: Eukaryota > Metazoa > Chordata > Aves > Anseriformes > Anatidae > Cygnus > Cygnus atratus. The sequence continues at coordinate 8,972,637 of NC_066371.1, forward strand.
CCTAGGGACTGGGGTGCTCAAAGACAATTACCAACTAAACATTTCATTAATGAAATAATGATTAATTATAACTACTAATTAAAATTCAGGATTATGGTGTTGGTTTTAAGTATTAATAGGAGTAATGATATTACCATTTTTAATGAAATTCCAGTAAATTATAATACAACATAAAAAAATAGGTACAGGCTACAGTAAGATTAAGAGTTATTGTTAAGCCCAGAGGCATAGAATTTTCCCAGCTGGTGAACTTAAGTTAAGTAAGTTTAATGCACTATAATTTAATTACTAATCATAGTTTTTCTTCACAGTGGGAATTGATATCAGGTTTATATTTTACAAGAACAAAAGGCACAATTTGAATACCTGCTCTGTGATGGGTGATGGTATTGTGCTACAGGCTACAAATAAAACAATATTTTGCAGACTGCTGCATAACATTTGGATTTAGATATATTACAGTATGATTTAAATATTATTTAATTAATGATTATTGGATTAGAAATTAAGTAGGCCCTGTAGATTTTGTAATACGATTTTAATGCAGCCTTTGTGAAGAGCACACTCAAAACAATTTTGTATATATATTAAATTTATCTTCCTTGAATAATTCATACATGGGCATATTAGTAAATGTCATATTCCCACAAGAAGATGGAATTTGACCTACATTAATAAAGCTATTTAGGATTCATTAATTGTAGACAGATTTCTTAAACTATTTGCTATTACTCACCTTTTCATGCATAATGCAATATGTTGGCTTAAATACAATTCCTAATTTACATAGTGTTGGCTGTGTTGTCCTTCTTGATATTCACTATTTGACTTCTCCTAACCTGACTGACTTATAGGTCCTCTTACTAATTTGCTGTCTTGTGAAGTTCTCAAATGTCAAGGTCAATCAGAAGTTGTGTCACAGTTGGTTGTACCTGAGCAATGAATGAAACTTCACTTTTTCTTGAGTTTTATGGAGCATTTAAGTATTTAATGGAACTATTCTAATGAGATACCTGACTCATGTTTCACTTGATGGCAATGCATTCTCATATTTACATCACTGATGGACAAAGACAGATCCTACAACAGGAGATTTGGTTCAGTTGCATGTGAATATAGGGAATATTAACAAATCTGAAGAATTTGGCTAATGCTGAATAATGTATTTGTATTTCTTCAGAATGATATATGGAAGCCACGTATATGCTAAGTATATGTAGGTTCAGAGAGAATTTGCCTTGAAGAATAAAAGGCTTTTTATTGTTATTTATATTTATAATTAGCTCTTTGTGTTCCAAAGAGATAAAGCATCTAAGACAGTGAGCAAATCAGCACAAAACAAGCCTGAGGATATACAAGTAGATACACAAATGGCTCTGTAGGCTATGCACAAAGCCAATCCAGTGAAAGGGTCGATGTGGTGGCAGCCCAATAACATTAAAATCTGATCATTAAACTAGTCATTTGTGGTGGTTTAATACCCAATAGGCATGGTGGTGCTTAGCTGCCCATCGGGTGTTAAAACACCACATCCTTAGTTCTCCTGGCAGTTTTCAGCGTGCTCAGGCAGCAGACAGACTTACAGATGAGCCATTTTCTAAATGAAGTTTGATATGATGTTGCTGTGGGACCAGCAATATTGTAAGTTGCTACCCTAAATGAATGGTGATGTGAAAGCTCCAGGTATACTCTGGAAGACAGTTTTTTGAGGAATGATGCTTCCTTCTTGTGTTTGGAAAGTAATCAGGTCTTCCTGAGAGCAACAGGTGTTCAATCAAAGCCATGTACGTTTGTGTTGGAATGCTAGAGTTAGATCCTATCCCAGGAGATGACAACCAGACCTCAGTTTCACCATTACTGCTTTTTTCTTTCTTCTATTCTTATTTTTACATGTTTGTATCCAAGGTAAAATCAAATCAACAAACTAATTGTTGATGCAATTTCAGCAGGCAATTAATTTGAGGTAAACTTAGTACATTGCCAGCTTTTCCTACTGATGGCGTGCAAATACAGTCACAGTCCCATTTTGCTGTTTCAAAGTGACACAGAAACTGAGTTTATCTGTTATCATAATAAAATATCCCCCATGTTGTTTCAATGCATAAAATAAGTGGATAGGTGGCAAAGGAAGCCTAGTTTTGCAAACTAGACTCCTAGGTTTTGTAATTAGTCTAAAGCAAAGATGAAGCTTGACAGTCTTGCTCTTATATTGCTCTCTGGGGTACAAGTGCCTGTGTAGCTTTCAGAGAAGAGATGAAAATCAGCCAATACCTGGAATACTAATCTGTTATCTGTACACTTCTGAATGGGAAAATTGTGCCTTGTGGCAGACTCAGAAACACATTGGTTTCAAATTTCTCCTGTGCTTAGTGGCTATGTACAGCAGCCACCAGATTGCCCAGTACCTCGGTAGTTTCTCCTCACATTAGCATTTTTGCATGGCAAAATTGCACAACAGCATTGAGCACTACCAATATATGTGACGTTAAGTATCAGCTCATTGGTATTCTTTTTCCAACCCAAGAGTCGTGGTTGGGCCACACGCTCTGGGTGGAATCTTTCAGGCAGAAGAGCTTTGCCTGAGGAAAATACCAAATAACGGTGACATCCATTTGTCCTCGCTGAGTTGAAATATTCTATTAACAATAACAATTGGGTGGTATATGCAGAAATGTTTGGCACGGTAAATAAATACAAAAGGATCTTATTAATTCCTAGAATGGGAAACTTACAATATGCACTAATTGCAAAAAACTTCTAATTACCCATAATTTTCTTCTTCAAAGTATGTTGAAGAGTGTAGCATTTGTAGTGTTGTTGACCTTTTCAGTGTATTTTCAGGAGAAACCCTTATAAAAGAGGTGTAAAATTCATCCGAGAGCAATTAATTTGAACAATTAGAGGAGTATAATCTGATTAACGTGTATGTACATACCAGAACATAAATGGACTTTAATGTAACAGCTCAGACTTCAATTTGTAATGAGAATTCATTATACAACTAAGAGAATGCATGAATAGGACTTTCCTCACACAAGACAAGTTCAGTGGTAGTCCAGCTGTAAATGGAGAATGTGTATGAATTGTCATTAACTATTTGAATCTTTTTATCTGATAAAAGTAAACCAATATACTTTCATAAGCCCACAGTCTCATCAATGCTTTTAAAGCACATACCCTAACCCTTAAATATTTGTTTAAAAATACAAAATTTCTGTCTCATTTTACAATTTCCAGAGAGAGATAACTATTCTATGGCCTCCATGAATTAAGTCTGCTACAGTCATCACTTTAGAAACAGGGTAAGAGCTAGCTAAGCCTCTTGCTGCTGGTCCTGAGCCTTTGTCTCACAATATTACTAACCACATAGCAAGGAGCACACCAAAACTGGAACACTGCATCATTCATGTGATGCGTTTCACTTTAGAGACTTGGATCCAATCTACAGGCGTCATCTCCCATTGCACTGTTGCTCTTAAGTATAAATTTTGCTTTCAAATTAAAGGACAGGAAGAAGGATATGAGATAAAAATTGCATAAAGGTATAAATAAAGAGTGGAGGCTCTTGTGAATCTGTTTTTCTTTTGCATTACTGTCCAGGAAAGTTTTTTCTATTACTGCTAACTGAATCAAAGACTAAGACTGGATGAGGGGTTTTTTTGTTTGCTTATTTTTTTCTGATACAGGCGGTCCAAAAGCACGATTTATATATATATACATATATTAGTTTTAACTCAAATGTGATGCTTCTAGACTTTTAGGAAGAATTAATCTTTAGGTATTAGATATTCCTTTTATATTATATTTTTAATCTTTTCTGACCACTACTCCACTTATTTTTAATTTTACTTCACTAGTTGTCAGTTTCTGTAAAGTGCGATCATTCTCAAAATTGGGTATAAATGTGATTTCAAACTTGTCAGTTGAAATCAGTGCACCTTGAACTTCCCCTTTGTGAGTGCCTGATGCTCCAGTTTATCAGATTCTTTATTTTGTAAGTTACTGAAGCATAGCTCCAATAAGTAAGCCTACCTTAAAATCTGTGCCACTCAAAATATTTTTCACAGTTTTATGCGAAGACATACATTGTTTTTATGCAGCTGTCTCTTTCTGAACTAATTTTATTGCTATACATCAAGCTTTAAAGACCATCTCATGTGAAACTTTGCCAATTCTTTAATGGGCTTAAAGTGCTAAGTATTCTTATTTATTTCTCAGTATTTACTTATAGGCACTGTAATGACAAGCAAATGTATGATCAGAGCTACAGAAAGCAATATATTCAGGCTGAATATACTGCATATGAGCATATGCATGCTGAGCATAAAGAAATCAGAGCCATAGATGTCTCCTTCTTCCCCATTCTGCAGGTTGTCTTCTGTCTTCTAGTGCAGGGAAGAAGGGCTAGGAGACACACGTATCTGCTCCCAGTTCTCATTTTATGTTTGTATATATACGTGTGTATATATATATATATATTTTTTTTTTTTTGACATCTGTTCTAGTCCCACAGAAAAGATTTGGCCTGGTAGTTAGGGGCAGAGTCTGTTCCTCTTTTAAGTGACTGATGAAACATAAATGCAACTCTGGCACAGGTGGTGAGTATCAGCCCTGGGATAGTACCCATTGCTGGAGTGAATCGGGGGAAAAAGCTGCTTTGCTGTACTTCCATAGGGTCATGTCTTCACCCAGGCTGGGTAATCAAGGCTGTGCAGGAGGCAGGTGAACCCAGCAGGATCACAGCTGGAGCCACCTATTTAAATCCTCCTTTAGGCAGCTTGACTTTTTCTATTGATTTCACAGTGGATGGAGTCTGTTTCACTCAGCCTATGGCTGGTAAGTCGTTCTTCTTCCTACCTCGTAGTAGCTGAAGATTAGATCTGAAAGTCTCTTCTGTAAGTGGAGGTGGTCCCTACGGCTCCAGCCTCATATTCAGGCTTGTTTTGGTATTTCAAAGGGTGCTGTACTGATAGATGGTGTCCCATTGTAAATGGACATTTCCAAAGAGAGCAGCAAATACATAACTAAAATTAAGTTGTTGAGCAGTCAAACGAAGCAGGAAAATGTAGGCTTTAGATTTATAGGGCTGTAAAAAGATGTTTTTTGTATCTTGGATGCTAAAATCTCCAGGTCATGCTGAGGAGATGTCCTTGATAATTTGCATGGCCCCTGGGAGCCAAGCTGGGGTATATAAGCAGCAGCACTCCCTCTTGGATAAGGAGCCCTGATCAGTGAAGGTTGTTGTGCTGACCTAGAAAACATCCTGGTGACTGAGTGCTATTGCATTCATGGGGTGTCATTTAACATCTGGACTAGGGAAAGGAAGTATCTAGTGGGCACAATAGGCAGAAAGAATGGTCAGAACTATAGTTTAAAAAAAAAAAAAGTTGTTTTTATCTGCTAAATAGCAAGATTTAAAGCTTTGTGAATTGGCCAGCATGCTTTTGTTGAAAGTGTGCATAGAGATGTGCTATAAAATGAGACTGACTTGGACTCACCTCACTTGCAGATCTCCAAGCCAGAGCCAAAGCTCTCTTCACACCTTTGTGTTCTTTCTTGTAGCTTTACAGTATCTGTATCCCTTCCTCCTCACCCTTGAACAACTTTCAACATTTTCATTGCATGTCTAACTTAATGAGAAACTTTGGATGTGCCTGGAGCTGTATCCAGGGCTGTGCTCAGATGTTGAAAAGACTGCCTGAAAATTGGCTTCCCAGGTAAAATTGGCTCGGTGTATGAAGTGTAGCGTGTTGTAGATGTTCTCTCAGTGCAATTTCTTTGAAAAAATAAATTACCACTGTGTTTTGTATTGGGAGAAAGAGTGTTTTGTTGTCTAAAGTGACCCATAAAGATAACAGTTCTGGAATTCAGCACTTTGCCTTTGCAGGTCTTTTTTAATAGCTTTAAAAATGATAAACGTTTTCTTATTATAAGGGTCTCTGGATTACTTATCTAAATTATGAGTGAGGTGGATGTTATCCTTCAAAGGACAAGCTTTCTGCTTGCTGTGTTCTCAGACAAAGTATTTTCCGACAATGTGGTCTTCAGTGTTTGCCCATTTTTGCACTATAATGAGATGTATGCCACTACAAAACTGCATTAAAAGACTTTTTAATGCAGTCGGGAGCTACAGCTAACAGGCCTTCTATCAATGTAAGTGCTATAGCTCAAACTGATAAAGAGCTAAATCCCTAACAAGCTCTAAGTTTCAGCATGGAAATAGAAAGTAGACCTTCTCCGTGCATGTTTTAAGTACCTCATTAGTTCTCAATACGTCTTCATGAGCTGAAAGTAATTGATCTCATTACTATGTATATAAATGTGGCAAATTTCTTAAATTTTGCAACTTAGCTCTGTTCAATTAGCCTGTTTGTTAAAATATGTCTCTTCAATTAATTGCAGGGATGAGAGAGTGAAAGGGAATATATGCATATGTTAGGGTCTAGGGGACAGAGATGCTGAATCTCATCCAAATCTCAGCTATTGCGTTTGGGGATTTTGAGAAATGTGCTCTCTGCAGAAAAGCGATAAATAGTAAGAGCTTCTTGCTGCTGAAGCATAGACTGTGTGTGCCCAGCTATTTCAGGTAGAGGTAGACTTGTGATAGTTTTAATGATGCTAAAGTTTGGTCTCCATATTATTCGTGTCATTACTTGCACTTTGTTTCTCTTCATCTGCCTGAAAGGTATGTTTTTGAGGACTGGGGATGGCTCACAGAGCTCTTAACCAAGTCATACTGATGTGCTTAAATTTGCTTGCTTTAGTGGGTCTTTATAATATGTTATATTATACTATAATATGATATATTGTGTCTTTTTGCCACAGGTGCAAGAATGTTGATGACTTGATATCTTTAGTGAGTATGGGGTCTGGGCAATGAACAGGCCTTCTGTACATCATCTGCCTAAAGAACTTCCTTTCCTGTATCTGTGTTATAGGTAGTAAGTTAGTAGATTTGCAGTCTCATCAATCATCTGGATTTCACAAGCTGCTTGGATGCAAGATGATTCCCCTCTAAATGCCTGCAAAATATCTGTAACACTCTTGACGCTCTATTAAACAATTGCAATAAATTCCTCTCCATCCTCTGCTGTGCAGCACAGCACTTTCTGAGGAGCTTAGGTATTTCCTGTTACTCCTAGAATGGCCTGGCAAGAGGGGCAAGTTGGCCTGAGGTATATGACAGGATATACTGGGGATGCAGGGTCTTGTTTTCATGCACTCAGATCTGAGCAAAGCTGCTGCTGTACCCTGCAAAGTGTTCCTGTGCCTTCCCATGCACAGACCAGCTCCAGGAGACTGACAAAAGCCAACTGCAGACGCTTAAGTATCAGAGGGAATGGGAAATTGTCTGCCTAGATGATGCATTTTAGGTCATGTGTGTAAGGGCAGCAAAGTTCCCTTTCATGACCCCAGCTGACAGTTGAAATGGCAATAACTTCTGTGGAAGTCATACCAGTAACTGGCCTCTGGACTGAGCACACCTCTGCAGAGATCTGGACATCTAGAAAATATTCCAGCCCTGCAGAAGTAGTAGCGATAGAAGAAAATTTTAAAGAAAAATGTATGTTAGTGCAGTTTCTAGGATACTGGAATAAATGTGAAAAGGCTGAAAAGCTCACAGTGGAACTTGTTTAATACAGTTTCGTAGAAGGAGCTTTATAAATAAAGTGTAGCTCTGGCAAGTAAGGAGAGTTCTTGCTAATCCATGGAGGTTAATTTGTTACCTGGTGGTGCTCGTTGTTCAAAAATGAACTGTAAGGATGGAATGACCAACACAGCATTTTTGCCTCTAGAAGTTCTTGAGCTTACCTAGACATTGCATGGCAAGCCAAGGCTGTCCTCAAGCAAAGCTCTTGTCTGCAATGAAGGATTTATTTTTTTTTAGTGGTTTCCTCCAATGTTTCTGACAAACTGTTTTTCCCTCTTTACAGCTCATGACTCCTAACAACTTTTTGAACAAAGTGATCTGTTCAGTTAGTCACACTACATAAAACGTACCTAGAAATATTTACAGCATCCCCTGCTACTTTTTCTTCAGTAATAAAAGAGCATGTGCTTGTTCTATTAATTCTAGCTTTTGGGGGGCAGGAGGTTATTTGTTTTGTGAGTAGTTTGTGTGCAACTTTACCCATAAACCAGATGTTAATACAAGAGTCCACATGTTTGTGATCATTAGGCAATATTAAATGCTATCACTCAATCACCATTTGGGAACAAGAACCTTGGGTGTTCTGCTACCTGCAAAGCAGTAAAATTATTGTCTGACACATTTACAGGCCCAGAACTAGCAATCTGCTTTTACGTGGAATGTGGTGGGTTGCTTCAATACAGTGTCTTGCTGAGCTATTTATATATAACATCTCTGTTAGATAATTCAATTTAAATGCACAGACAGAAAAGAGTTGTAGGTCTTATTTATAAGAAATTGAGTGAGATAATTTGTTGGTTTTATAAGAAGCTGAGTGAGATAATTTTCAGATAGGTTCTTCTGTAAATAATCCTGTAATCCTGGATGATTTTTTTTACCTGTTTGTTATTAACCTTTGCCACCTTTGCTAAAGAAACTAGAAAAGGCTGGATATTCACAAACACTGGAGAACTATATTTTTCTTTTATTTAAGTGTTTTTTTCTAACAAAGAAACAGTATCAGCATATTTTCCAGTTTCCAGAGGGTTTTGAAAAGAATGATAGGAAACCATAAAACTCCTGAAAGGACTTTACCTTGGCTGAAGACTTTATATATAAAGAGATCAATTTTCTGATAAGATTCTCTGGAATGAAAGGACATTTTGTAATTTTAGCAAACATGAATACCAAAACTAGATGTCCATTTGGGACCTGGAGCCTGATACAAACCTCATTATAGACTATGAAAAGTTTCCTGGAGCTTTTATGGCCTTTGGATCTGGTCCTTTAATGTGTCCAGTAATGTGATGGTTGAAATAGTTTCTGATGCTCTAGTCTGCTCTCTGAATGCTGTATTGCTGCCAGTTTCTTTGGAAGGGCTTTAACTCCCTGGCAAGCCATTTCAGGGGGGAAGAAAACCTTCCAGTGTTGGCAGCAATTATTATGAGATATCATACACCTGCCAATGTCTATTCCAACCTAATGTTGATAACAAGAGGTAAAATCTGGTTATTGATATTGATTACTGAATAATAAATAACTTTTGGGTAATGTGTTTTATTTGCAGTAAGTCAGTGCTCAATGATCATGACTTGCCCAAAGAAGCTGTGTCCTCAGTAAAACCCTCAAGTGGTGGTGCCCAGTTTGGGAGCTCTGCTGGGCATCGTGTCCAGTTGTGTTTGTACTGAAAGTGCTCTTGGAGAAACCTTCCCCTCGCCTTGATGCAGTAGCAAAGGTGTGGGTGCAATGTGAATTTCTAATTGCTTTGGAAGGCTTGTACACGCATTACCCCGGTGTACAAAATTGGTGCTGGTATAATGCCTCTTACCAAGTCTGACATGGCAGGAAAAATCTCTCTTCTACGCAAAGACCAGTGATAATGTCACAGGGCAATAAAACTCCAAAAGCATTAATTTCAATTGTCCAGGTACAGTAATTGGATATTAAATATACAGCGGTTTCATCAGAAATTCATCAGCTCATACATTTACAGGCTGAATCTGAAGCCTACCAAATTCAACAGGAAAGTAAACTTATTTCAGTACCCTTCTGTCTGGTTGCAACTTCCCTTTATTCCATAACCCCCCTGAGAAATGCCCGTGTGTGAGCTCAGATCAGAACTTTTGTCTGTGAATTTGTGGGTTTCGATTCCAGTCATGTTCTGTGGCTGCCTTAGCCATGGTACCTGTATCGTAATCTGCTTTCAGTGAAAAGACCTGAATATTGTAACTAGAATAAGTGTGCCTCTGAGTCTGGGTTTCCTCCAGCTGTGCAAAGTGCACAGCACCATCCCTTACTGCCCTGTGAGCCAAAAGATTTTTGCCAAAAGCTCGCCTCCAGTGCTATGCCTCGTTTTACAGGATGCACCTGCTGCAACACCTCGAATGCTGTCTGCTCTAAACCATGACAATCCTCTAAGGCTCCCACTGAGCTCATCTGTGTTGCCTGGTGGATATTGTAACCCTAAAAGCAAGTAATCAGTTTAGTTGAAATATAAAGGTTTCATTCAACTGCAAATGCACATAGACTGTCAGTAAGCAGTTAGTCACAGAAATAAGGAACACAGCATAACCTTGGAACAAGCCAGGTATGCGACTGCAAGTGGTGAAATGCTCTCTGAAATGTGCTATCAGCAGGTATTTGATATAAGACTGTTCCTAGTCGTCTGCCTTCTGGATTACTTGGATTTTTATTTATTTATTGCTACTTGGTTGCTGGGTGAGCTTAATGCCTTCCAACAAGGACGGCTCTTGTCAAGGAGGTGGATGGTATTGCAGGTTGAGGTCCTGGATGGCTGCCATGCAAAGTGGGTTAGACAGAGAGGCTCCGAGTGAGTGCTACAGTAGCTGCAAATTGGCAGGTCTTCCGTGCATGGATGCCAGCTAGACAATTCCCGCTTCACAATGTTGAATAATGAGCATTGTTCCTAAATTCTCTGAAGAATAAGCTCCATTAAGATTCTCAATGTAAATACTTCCTCTTACAGAAAGTAATGATTTTAATTTGTTTTAATTCTATTATTAGGTCTGTTAATAAAAATGTCTATTTAAACTAAGCCATCCACTAAAATTCTACAATATTAATTTTATGGACAACTTCCAGAAGAACTCTATTACTTTTCCTCCATTAAGGTAACATTATGGACTTTTAATAGAGCTCTTGGCTACAGCCATTTTTATTGACCTAGTTAGTAAATGAATTAATGCTAGCCCCAACATCTTCAGAATGTGGTACAATTATTTTTTTAAAGTATATTTGGTAGTTTCTTCATTACAGCAACCTAACTTTTACCATACATTGATCAGTTGTATGTGTGCACTGAGAGAATAGTAGGCATAATTTAGTTTTGCTTAAAACTTTCTGGGCACCTCAGATAATGATTTTTAGTCCCTACCTAACCTTGTTTTTTTTTTTTTTTTTTCAGTAAGGCATAAAAATCAATTCTTACATGATCTCACCCACCAGCTGGTTCCATACAAATAAATCTCAGGATGAGATGTGTTAATTCTTTTAATAACGCTTTTTCTGCTCAATCAGATTGAATAAATGCAACTAGGTTACCCGAAGTGCATTATTTGTGGCTGACGATCTTTTTCCAAATCATAAATGCACCCAGACCTGACCATTTGTATCTTGTTTCTAAATTCGACAAATACTATAGTTTTCCTGTAGTTTTGGACAGAGACTACAGAGTTTCATAAGGAACTGCACTGTGCTTCTGCACCTGACTCAGAGGAAGACCAAATCCATTTCAGAGAGCTCAAATCTGGACTGCTCTGACAGCCAAAGCTCCTGTTCAGTTTGGGGTTCTCAGACAGCATCTCAGCATGATATTCCAAGCAAAGGATTGTGACTGACAGCATCCTAAATTAATTGTGAAAACATACAATTCTTCTGGTCATGGGATTATTTTGTATTTGTGTTGCAGAGTTGTTGGACATGCATGACATTTGCATGCTCTTTAAAGCACTAGAATAGCCATTAGTCCATTAAATAGTCAATCCAATGGTCCATGTACAAGAATTTTATTTGAAAAGTAAAAGTAAAACAGATTAAGGATATCTGAGTGTGTTAATATTTAACTGAAATTTATTTAAATGTCAAGTTAGGTTATAGATGATTAATCTAACTTTTTTTTTCCAACAGCTATTTCATATAAACCAGCACTGTTCTGTATTCAACCTGAAGACTGTTTATGTCTGATGTGTTGTTTTTCTTAATGCATCTGCTCATATTGCATTTTGTGTTCTAGACTGTCAGGTTGGTATGAATAGGACCAAGTAGCACATCATGTAGCACTTTTGTAGTGCAAGGACTTTGTAATGGCACATCCTTAAAGCTGAGCATAAAATAGTTGACATAAAATTTATTTACTTATCTGAGTTGGCTACAAATAGGCGATAATACCAAGCTTTCTAAAGCATCATTTGTTAAAATGAAATGCCTGAGTCTGAAAGCTAAAAAGAGGTAGTTGGAAAAGTGAATCTAATCTGCTACCAATTCTTTCTGTGCTGTTTTGCTTGGGAGCATTGCTTATGTTTGCTGCCTTGTATAGCTGATACCAGAGAGATGGATGTTTACCCACCATACAGAGTCCCACTACTAATTCAATAAGTAGCTCAGGCTTTTCCTAGGTGCCCTCTTGGGGGCTTTTAAATTACCAGTAGGTTATTTACCAGGCTTCTGCATAAGGATTGAGCTCATTTCTGCACACTGAGTGCCTAGATGTGCCAGAGTGACTGATTCTAAGTAGTAGGAGTTAGTGGTTTAGGTCTTGATCTTATAAACAGTTGCTACTTTATTTAGCTTTATTCCTAGACACTGTCTCTTTAATTCCTTTTCATTTACAGCTATATTGGATCTGTCTGACGGATGCTAAGCACCACATTTATATATTTTGGTCTTCTGAGGTGTGTAAGACCACATGTACAAGCATCAGGACTATATTCTGGTTTGATATACTGGGCTTGTCTTGGGACTAGACTGGTAGAGACTGCAGATGACGGGCAAGGAAGTAAAGCTGGATATGGAAAGATGAACAAGCTTTAAATGTGTCACTGCTGTCATTCTCTGCTTTTGAAAATGCCAATGCAGAAGCTCTGTGTGAGCACTAGACCTTGCTAGTCTGAAAGCCTAAAGGTTGTGCTGGCTTGTTGGTGGAGGTCGACAGAGGGATGTTTATTTTCAGCACTGTTCTCACACTGACAACTTCAGAGTGAAAGGGATCCACAAATGTGTATGCTTGGTGACTTCAAGTAGCACTAGCATAACTTTTGCCTCTTAGTTCAGAGCTGAATAAAGTCTGGCCAACACATATACGCCAATTTGCCACTTGTGTATCATAGCTTCAGGCCCAAGAGCTAAATATGAGTTTGTTTAGTGTTTGTTTATTAATATTTTAAAAACAGTTTAGCATAGCACAGTCATGTTTGACTTTTCAAAAATATTAAACAATATGGTGCTGTTAGTGCTTCATTTCAGTCTGTGCTCACAACTATTCAGGTACCAGGGTGTTTTAGGGATCAGTTTCTATACCCTGTACATAAAATATGTGGAGCCTGAAAGGAGGATCTTGTGTATGGTCTGTGATGGGGATGTCAGGTCAACCATATATTTGGGCAAATGTTTTTGTCTCCATATTTGTGAAGTAGGTAAGTAATTTCTTATATGCATGGGCATTCATTGCATGGGTTCATACAGATGTCTGTATCCCAGCTGTGAATCAGCATTTATCAGACTAGGTGGTAATACGTTCCCTTCTGACCTTCACATCTTCAAATCACCCCAGCAGGGCAAAAGTCTCCTCAAGTGCTATTGCTGAAGGATCCTTTCACAGCCATAGGCTTGGGTGCCTTTGTGTGTATTTTAAGCATTATGGCTATGCTCAAACAAGTTCCTTGGCCTTTTCAGGGTCCCTCCCTGTTTCCATAACCAGTGACTAATCTCAGCAATGCAGACATCTCCTTTTTTGCTTGCTCTCTTTTTTTTGCAGACTCTGCAAACGCCCTGTGCTGCTTTGCACATAGACTTGCCACTCTTGGTATAAGAACCTTTGCTGTTGTTTCCACCATCTGGAGCAGCCTCCGTGTATCTTTCTGCCTCATCAACTCTCCATCTCTTCAACTTTTGTCTTTTTTTTAAAGTAGATTTTCTCATCTGCATATGCTTCTTAATTTTTTCTCACTCTTTTATTGGTCTTATGGCCCAGTGCCTTAATTTATTCATCATACAGTGTCTTTACACCACTGGTTTCTATAATTTATATTGTGTACTGCCTGCATCCACTGTTTCCTTGTACTTAATTCTGGGAATGCAGTTGGTATGAAAGGTAGTATATGATATAAAGTTGTATTATATTGTACAGAGATGCAGAGCAGCATCTGCTGCTATATATAAAAATATTCAAATTTTGCAACACTTTAGATCTAGCCCAAATTACTTTTTTTATTAAATAGGAAAAATATTCTATGTGATAAAATGTATTAAATGAATTCCAAAACAGCTTAGGAACTTTATGCGTAGGGGTTAATCACCAACACAAGGCTTATTAACTCTTGTTTTCATATATGTTTTTGTGTGTCTGGGGGTACATGTGTATGTACACTAGCATATAATACAGTATTGTTACAAATCTGTTGTTGGAGCTACATGATCAAAGGAAGCCTCTACTTTTTTCTTTTTTTTGACGTTTTAGAGAAATTTTTAAGTTTGAGATCTCAACAGGGGAGCTTTGCTGCAGCCCGTTTTTCCCAGCCCAGCGGTTTGCAGGTTTCCTCTTCACATCTGCGCTTCTGTGCTGGCAGCTTGGTGTGGGCACACCACCTGAGCCACTCTGAACCCAAGTTACTTGGCTCTCTCCTTCCTCGCAGGCCATCTGAAGTCCTCAAGTTAGAAGGTAGATTTGAGAAATTGATCTCAATGTGTGTGGCTTGGGTTGTTCAAGTACAAATTAAATTCAAAATGTATTCTGCAGAATTCTGATCGAATAGCCCTGCCAGTACTCTTCTGGCCTCCAAGTTGTATGTTTTGGGGACTGAAAGTTTTCACTTCTCCAAACCTCGCTGAAAGCTCAGAGGTCTTCCAACACCTGCAGAATTGCACGGTTACCATGATATATTGTGAATGCTTAACACTGATCTAGTGGGTACCTTCTGCTAGCAGGAAGACCTGGAGGGCTGTATGGACTTTCTGGGATCAATCCATTACCCAAAGTTGAGATAATTGATATTTAAGTGTTCAGCTGTCACAAGCACTTGAGCATGGTTTGTGCTGAGGACTGCAGCAGGATTCTTTCCCTTCAGTGTTCCCTGATGGCAATCCCAAAGTCCTGTGGATGTGGCTAAATGCAATTCTATTCAATGTTGAAACCAATATCTGTTGATTCTGGGTTTGATCACTTATTTAATTTGGCATCCTTCACCCAAGCTGTCGCTGTCAGAACTTCCTTCATGAGCTGAACTAGAATAACAAGAGACAACTATTTAAAGGAAATAATTTAGACATGAGGGTGTTGATAATGAAGAGTTCAGCTGTGCAACAGTATTACAATCGCTATTGTATTTGATTACTAATGAATACAGAGTATTCATCTTAGCAACATGCAGAAAAAGAGGAAAAAAGTTTTTTATTAAATCAACTAAATGACAGAGTGAGCCAGCAGAGACTGTTTTAGTGTTCAGAATGCCAAGTGTGCAGTTCATAACAATGAAATTTACCGTACATTTTCTAAGCATATTTTGACTGTAAATGAGTGAGATAAAACTGCTTAGTTTTTAGGTTGAGATGGACAGCCTTTTTTTTTAAAAAAAAAAAAACAATGCCATTAATGGTTGGAACTGTAATGCCCCTGTTATTCAATCGTTAAAAAGTTTGCTTACATTTTACCTCTAATGGCTCTTTCATATCATTACCAAATGACTGATAGTCATTGCAAGCATTTTAGCAGCTCTCAGATATTATATTTTTAATTAAATTGTCTGTGAATTGCTTAAGTAGTGAAGGTTGATGAACTATCACTCAGTGCAGCATCACTGCTTCTTAGTGTAGCTGTCACAGGACATTCTTGGTCTTGATTTCTTTAAACACTTTATAGTTCTTTGATTCTGTATCAGATGTTGATTTTGAGCAGTAAGTAAATAGCTCTGGAGAGCAGGATGAGGTATTGTAGAAATAGCCCTGAGCTGCTTTGATGGAAAGAGCCTGGTTTAAAGTGCATGGAGCTTTCTGACCTCCTGCATGCTGCCAGCAGAGGCACAGTGGTTGTGGGTTTGTGGAGAATGGGGTCTCTGTGCTCAAGGCTAAAGGACTTGTGTAGCATACATGTGAATGCTGCTAATGGCATGCCCTACTTTCTAGTGACGATGTCAGTGAGGTCTCTTGAGCTTACTGTCAGCTATGTTACTGGAGCAACATCCAAGGTCACTCCAAGGAAGTGCAGATGTCCCTTAACCACCTGTAGGCTGATGCTGTGGCAGCTGTTTGCTTGCAGAAAGGGGGATGAAAAATTAGAGGCCTTAGCCTATAGTTACGTGCCATTATTTTTCCTAAAGTGTTTCTGCAAACACTGCCTTTGCTGTTTGTGCCTCTGATTCCTTCTGCTAAGCCCCTCTTCTGGTGCCAGACCAGTAGAGCATCACTGTGCAAGCGTAGGAGAATGTGGCTTTTGCACTGCTGTTCTTTGTTAGTTTTAACTGAGACATTGCACACTGGCCTGTCTTAAACTAAACTAGTTCAGTCTGCCCAAAACTGTGGGTAACATCCATGGGAAGTAATGCTGCCAGTTTTCTGGAGTGTTTTAAGAAACTAGTAAATGCTAAAGTAACTAGTTTGTGGTATTTTGTATTCGAAGTGCTGATGACCTAAGGATATGATGTGTACAGGCCAGATTTTGAAAGCTTTTTAGTCTGTCGGAGCAAAACTGTATTTGAGGAGAAGACCTGGGTAAGAATGCAGTGTGGGGTCAGAATTTTACATGAGGGGCTACTATTCTGGTCCCATATGCTGCTGTCTTTTTGTGCTGTACAATACACCTCACTCTCTAAGAATATGGTAGCATATTCTTATTGAAGAAACAATACTGCAATTTTTAGGACAAAAATAAAGGTATTATTTGCATTCTTACCATCTGTCACTGGGAATAGTGAAGAGCACCTTTGTGGGCCCAGCTCTCCTGCTGTCTTGTGCTCTGGATGCTTTGTGTGCTGGTGGAGTTAATGCCAAGTTGCATACAGATGTCAACTGCTGCTGGTTTGTCTCATGGTAGGTTGCAGAAGTCCTGTTTCAGATGAATTTTGAATTATTTAGTTCTCCATTCATACATCTCCCTCTCTTCCAGTGTTCTCCTGATCTTTTGGCTGTTACCCTGTACCATGTGCCTGTGCTGATGATAGCTTTTTTTCAGTCAAAGTACTTTTGATGAAGCAAGAAGAAAATACAGGATTCTGAAATGCATTCTGCTTCACTGTGCATTCGGTGTTACAAACACTGAAAGCAATAGCTATGCTCCCAAGTATTAAAAGTACTTGCAAGTGGAAACTGCACACAGTCTTTGCAGTCTAGAGGCTTTGTTAGACTGCAACTGGCCTGTTGTCTGCAGCACACATGCGGGTGCTGACATACAGCTGTATCTGAGCACGTCATTGAGGAGGGCTGCCAGGAACACACTTTTCTAGGGAGGACCTGTTCCCTTTATATTTCTGACCATCTGGATGCTTGCTTTTCAAGTTTCATCTATTTACTGAGCCCTTCTACCTGGTGTCAGCTGGCACCCACAGTTTGCTTGTGTCTCTGATCAAAGAACTGTGATATTTTCCCTATGTGCATGGCAGGACACCTGACCATCTCCTTTGCTTCCTCTGGGGTAGGCGATGGAGTCGAAGGCACTTGTCCCCACACTGAAGTGCTCTCCAGCAGCTCAGCATGGGAAAAACAGCACTGAGGGAAAGCTCTTCAAAGAGCGCCTGTCTCTCAGCTTTAGAGCATCACCTATCAACCCTGTGCACGGCTCAGAACAGCAATGAAGCACTGAAAAATTCAGGCATATGCAAACTTGTGCATCTTTGAAGAATACAGCCATTTGAGTCTGAGTTTAGCTTCAGTAAAGGTTGTCTTCAGCTGATGGGGTCAGACCACTCCCTACTTCAGAAGGGTGACAGCTTGTGCTTAAATGGATTAGCAGCTATCCATATCCTCTTGTTAGCACTGCAATTACAAATTAGTATAACATAAAAGCTTGGTATAATTGTGCAGGAAATGAAAAATATCTCTTTATGTTGCACATTTCACAGTCACATTAGACTCACAGAGCATTGTGGCAATGATTACTTTTTGCTGAGGGGTAGAGAAAAAGATAAATGACTTCTAAATCACCACATGACTCAGCCTGGAAGCTCTGAGTTTATTTGTAAGACAT
This sequence comes from Cygnus atratus, assembly GCF_013377495.2. Taxonomy (NCBI): domain Eukaryota; kingdom Metazoa; phylum Chordata; class Aves; order Anseriformes; family Anatidae; genus Cygnus; species Cygnus atratus. Next base: position 8,990,678 of record NC_066371.1, read on the forward strand.
TTATCTCCTTGTATACTCACCAGGAAAAAAAAATTATCGTTTAATTAATAAATTTAATAGCCTGAGGTATTCTGATCAATAAAAAATAGTATGAGAGAATAGGGCCTGATGCAATGAAATATTGAGTTGTCTGCAGACAAACCGATGATTTTCTTTAAAACCATTCATGCTCCTGCCTAGTTAGTTAGGGGAGGCTGTGTGGCAAGATGCATTGCTGTGCTGAAATACAAACCAATAGGCTATCCTGAACAACAACAAAAAATGAAGCAGCTCCTTGTGCCTTGGAACAATTTCCCCTTTATGTTTTCTCTGTGTGACCTTTCGAGCTTTTTTTTTTTTTCCCCTTGCTGGCTCTGAGATGCTGAACTTGCTTCCACTGAAGCCAATGAGTGTTTTTCCACTGAATGCAGCAGACCCCAGCTGGGTCGAATTCTGCTGCTGACAGGGTCTGACTCACTGCCTTTCCCTGTTGTGACATTAGATCAAAGCCTCGTTCCAGCTCTGCAAATCCGGAGTTACCGCACTGGCTCCAGGGGTTATCCCGGATAATGCAGAGCAGCCAACAGCAAGATGTGCCCCCGTCTCCTGTTACCAGTGGCTCAAATGCATGCAGCGGTGACTGCCTGGCAGGATGGGGCTGTTTGCTTTATCCACAGCTCTGCGCTGAGCCCCATCATGATTTCATTCTTTGCTGAGACAGCCAGGGGCTGTTCTAATGCAGAAGTCGTTGCTGGGGGAAGTACACAAATACATCTTTTTTTTTTTTAGTTCACGCTGTATTACAAATAAGTCCTTAAAGAAAAGGCCTATGGATATTGCAAGAGGATACTGCCTTTGTTGACAGGCAGAAACAACAGGAATCTTCATCTTATTTTGTGTGGTAGGCAGAAAAGGAAACAACATATCTCTTGCAGATAAATGCATCTAATTAGCTCCACGTGTCACTTCTGACATCAATGTTAAGTGGCGTGTAGAGTTTCAATTTGAATATGCTTTTGAAACAGTCCATTAGAAGGAACGGTGCTGCAGACACCATGAATTGATTGAGTTGATTCTACTCAATTCATTTCCTTCATTGGACTTTCCAGACCCTTCCTACAGTTGTCCTCCCATCATTCTTCCTTGCCTGCCATTCTGTAGATATGTTTTTCTTTTCTGATTTCATGGCAGGATATGGTAAAGTTTACTACAAAACACTTTCTGTTACAGTCACTGTAACAGTGTCCGTGCTGTCCTTCCATGCTCTCTGGCCATGGTTTTTCCTTACAGATTAGTCAGCTATGGTGCCAGCAAGCTGTGGAAATATATTAATTAGGATATTTGAGAAAAGAGGCTGAAAATCAACATAAAGCAAACAAATGGAAGAGTTGCACAAAACAAGCTTAATCAAAATACCTGGGAAAACAAGTCCTAGAGAGGATAGGAAGGTAAAATCTTGTATTGCAGCAAATCATTCCTCTTTTTTGGAAAGACAAGGTTGTTGCCAACATAGTGTTGCTGTGGTGGTGTTGATGGTAACAATATATTGCTGAGTTTTTGACAAAACAGTTGTAGAGCTGGCATGGCAGAAGCTAAGGATTATATTCATTTGGCTAATGTTATGTGGAGAGAAAGCACACCCACAGCCTTTGCTCTACCTTGGCAGGTCATGAGTAAAAGCACTCTGGGGCCTTCTCCAGGTTTTGAGCATGGGCTAGGTTAGGGCTCAGACCATTCCTGGATTAGGTATCACCTTCGGTTGTGTTAGGTGCTGTGAGGCACTTGGTTGGGCAACAGATTAAGTGAAAAAGAGAGAATGTAATGGAGGATGGAAAAGCACAAAGGAGGGGAAGGATGGACAGGATGGTGGTAACCTCTTCAGTAGCAGCAAGCAGTTCTGCCAAGTATCTTGGGCTCAGTATGGCTGTGACTGAAACTGAGTATCTGGAACAAAATGGAGCCCTTTCCACACTTTCACTGGAGCCTGTTCCACCCTTTTTGTTCCTGCTGTGTCTCACTTTTGAAGCTCCAAAGTGAGACGGAAGTATTAGAATATCTATTACTCCTTTTATTAATATTTTCACCAATTCAATGTAACGGCTGATGTGCTAGTTATCATCTATTCTTACTTTATTGTGTTAATTGTGATTCTGAGTTTACAAAGCGACCTTGTTTGGATGAATGCAGGCTCCTCCCTTTCTGCACTGTTTTTATCAACAAAGATCATTACAGGTTTTCCGGCTATTGTGTGAAACCTCACATTTTTCATGCTGAGTTTACAATTACAGAAGACCTGCAGACCCCAATTATCACAGTGAGGCAGGGGACAGTGCTAATGGATAAGAATGATACTTAGGAGCAAACACTGCAAGGTGTGGTCCTCCCTAGCTAGGTTGCTTTTCACCCTTTAAGTGCCATGCACATTTTCTGGGCTGAGGCACAAGAGTACTGAAAATAATACCAAAAGTTCGGTACACATAATTGAAAAATGGCAGTGGAAAATTATAACAGTAAATTTCTGAAGATGCATCAGGAGATGCCAAGTAGATGCACGAGGAGATGCCAAGAATGAAGGAAAAACATCCTCCTAAAATTTGTCAAATGTTCAGTTTTGAGCCAGAAGATAACATTTTCATCTAGAATTTCAACTGATTTGTCATAATTATTTCCCTGGTTTTAATCTGGCTCTGCATAGTTTTCTGACTCATGCTATGACTTAATCTCTCTTCCTGGACTGTGCTCTCTGCCATAATATGTGAGCATCCAGACATCTTCGCTCTCTTTAATTAAAGCAAGAGTTCTTACCCTCAGACATGGGCAATGAGTAACACAGCTAGCTATTCTCATCATGCTCAGTCTTTTTAAGCTGTGTGTCCATTGGTATTAAGTGCAATCCCATTTTAGCATTTAAATGAGTGATCAACTTAAGTGAGTTCAAATAGATCTTGCATGTACAGTCAGTGTTGAGAGAGCGCTTAAATGCCTTTCTGAATTTGGACATAGCAGTTTCAGATTTACTGACAAAATTGTTGCTATCTACAAAATGTATTTTTTTTTTCCTAGGATCTCATTAGAGGAATTGAGGATAATGGCCTTTTCCTACTGGTACTAAAATCAGTGCAAAATCTGTGTTCATGTGATAAGCAAAAGCTTAGTGTAGCACGCTGGTAAAAACTATTTTGTTTTACTTAGCTAATTTTCAGCATTTCTGTCTCTTTATTAAAAAATCAATTCAGGATATTTCACAATTTTCAGCCATGAACTTGGATAAATATTTTTTTTTGCGATAAAATTAACCAAATTTTCACTGATGCCCCAAAATCTCAGCTGAGGTGGAATGATGGAAGCCCTTGACTTGTTCCATGTCAGATGATCCATAACACAATATTTATAGCTTTCCTAGTCTTCTCAGGGCTATCTCCTGAAATGTCCCCAGGTGCTTGGCACTGTCATCTAGAGCCCAACTTCTTTTAAAAAAAAAAAAATAAATAATAATAAAGATAGGAGTGCCAGTAAACTGTGATAGGAGGTAGCAATTTGGTGCCCTGTGGGTTCAGTTGATCCATAAGACATCTGGTAGCCTTACAAGTGCTTTCCTGGAAGCAGGTCTGTCCTGCCTGGGCCCTGGTGTTGTGATAAGGTGCAGAGAGGTCTGTAGGGTGCATCAGCTTGGGCGGAGCACCAGGCAAAGGTCTGGCCCTGGCCAGTTCCCAAGGGAAAAAAGTGCCCACTAGATGTAAAGAATTTTTCTCCAGCCTGGTGAGTGGACCGAAGGGACTGAAGCCATGACAGGAAATGAATATATTACAGTGTAGGTAAAATTGGACCTGAAACAGGCTTTTGAAATAAGAAAAAAAAAGTGCTATAAAAACCAAATGCTAGTTTAAAAAAAAAAAATAAACTAAAACAAAACCCCCAAGGGTAAAACATTACAATATGTAGTATTCTCTGTGAGCAGGTGAAGTATTAGAAAGAAATGGTGTGAAGAGGAAAAACTCATTCTGTCTAGCAATGTTAGTTTACAATGTTAGCTAAATTAAGCAGTTATTGATTATTAATAAATATTCTCTTCTTAGTGGCTTATTTAATTTTTGTAAGCTTTCAGAATTCCCTATGGGGTGCCCTCAGTTTGAGTGGCAATAGTGAAAGATTTATGCTCTGTAGCATGCTGGCTGTGCTGCCAGCAAAGTAAACAGCACTTAGAAGATTTGGGCATGCGGCTTCATTTAATGAGAACATCATCTTTCAGGGCACGGATTTGTTCATGTAACCAAATAGGCCATGCATATTCCTATTTGTTATAAAAATTAATATACAAAATAAACTGTTTATGTAGCTATATGGACAAGTAATATTATGTCTGCATCCCTATCTATATAACTTCATCATAACATTACTTAGTAGCTCAGAAGTGACAGTGAAGCTCTATGGCATCATGTGGGTGTTTCAGATGGGGAAGAAAATGCAACAGTCCTGAAGTGAGAAGGACCCATGTACCGTATCGCTGTGTCTTTTTACTGTTAATGCTCTCCTCCACAGTGAGCGCTAGATGATCTGCACGGCACACAATGCATACTTCTAAACTGAGGTTAAAATCAGTAAGGAATAGAACGTAAGAATTTGTACTGTGTGGTATTTGATGATAAAATTAAATTGGATGCTTGTAAGAAAAACAGCTATGCCATATTGCTGCGTGGATGCTGTTATCTACATGTGTGTTCATTTTTCTTAATGCTAAAATAATGCTGCAAACATACAGTGAAAAGGAAAATAACGTCAGATCTATAATCTGTTTGAAAATGCTGCTCCTTTTACCACAACCATGGCACAAAGGAAGAGCTTCCTCACCATGTGTCCCTGTTAAAGCAAGAATATTAAATGACATTGTGTCTCTTTATACGAACCACGGACAAAACTAGGGAAGGCAGAAGGAGAGAGTCATGAGGTCCAGCTGTTGCACTGCTCTGCAGACGTTTTGAGGCTGGTCACTGGTTTCTCTGTCTTAGAGAATTTTGATAACTCTGAGTTCATGCAGTTAGATATCTTATTCTACCCCTGCTGCATAATGCACCCAGAATTATATGAAGCCGTTTTTTATTTTACAGTGATTAATTGCATTGCTGTAATTGTATGTTGGCTAGTATGAGTGTATTCTCATTTTCTTCCAGGATTATCAATTAACTATCACATTTTCCAAGACTTTTAAGTTCAGATAGTTTAGAAATATTTAGTTTTCTTAATACAAAACATTAAAACATTCTTTAAAAGTTCTAGTGATGGAAAATGTAAAACAATTTTAAAATTTGTTGGTTGTGAGTTCCTTTTGTTTTTGGGGTACTGCATAACAGATCATTTCCAAGCAATTATAATGTGAAAAATGTTGGACTTTCTTAGTTCATACATATATCGAAGATGCAAAGCCAGTACAAAAATAATTTTAATTGGTTTGAGATAGTAGCAGGAAATGATTTTCCTTCATTTGTAGAATCAAAAAAAAAAATTAAGGTATCTCAGCTATTGAATTTGGGAAAGGATTGCATATTTCAGTACTGCAGTTATTCATGTGTGAAATACAGAAAAATGTTAATTGAGGTAGGCTTGTGAAGTGAAATTAGTTGCAAGTGGACTGTAGATGAGCAAAGGGATTCTTAGGATGTTGCACCTCAGCCATACTTTGAGGTTAATTCATTAAAGATAATTGGAATGTTAAATAGTTTCCTATAAGGAATTGCTGCTACAGTGGTCTGACACTTTCAGTCTGATTGAATCAAATGCTAATTACTAATATTCAGATTTATGCTATGCTTATTTACGTACTGGCTGCTCTGATTACTTCCTTGACTGCTGGTAATCTTTTCTGTCAAGGGTAACAGCCCTTCAGTCATCTGAAAATTAGGCCTTGAATGAGAGGAATTTCAGCAAGAGGAACTGCCTGTTCCTGTCCTTGTCTCCATATCTATCAAGTCTGTGTTAAAAATAGGAGTGGTTGAGTAGTCTTTCAGTGTTTCATAGCTGATTAAATACTTGCCAATGACTTGGAAGTAAATGCAACATCAGCATGGTTCTTTGAGTGGGCTTGACAACATTTATGTACCACTGCACTTGATGTTCAAGCAAATGGGCTTTTACCACAGATGGAATATCTGTGGGTTTGCAGCCTAAATACCCAAATTGTGGTCTAAGCACCTTTGGGATGTAAATGTGGCTTGTTGGGCTCCAGTCCATAAGATGGATCCACGCTCCTGTGTGGGACCCTTGGGAACAGGGAGAGAGCTCTGGCTGTTGGCTTTGGTTGGATGTGATGTTCCTGCCCTTATCCAGGACAAAGGAAAACCAACAGAGGAAACAACTCAGGGTAAGTTCCCCATTGTAAAGGCAGAATACCAAAGTGAATTGGACAGAAGTGAGAAGAAATGTTTTATGTCAGAAAGCCAAATAAAAATCCATAGCCTGTTACAGATTTCTTTTGCTTTCCTTTATTTATTACTGTGACATAAGTGTTCTCTGCATCTATTTACTCTTACTCAGGGTCTCAGGCTTGCATATTTCATATACCCAGATGGTCTGCATCACTTTGTGAGGGATGATCTTTCTGTGCTGGAAAGGTATGTGTGCCAGGTCCCATCCACGTTATCACTTATTTATTGCCTCCCTGGTGGCATGCTGTCGCCAACAGGCGTATAATTAGAATAGCTGAGGCTGGAGACCTGTGGAAAGTCTGAGTACTTTTGTAATTGGCCAGTAAACGCTGTAGGTTGTGCTTGAATCCTTTGCAATTTCTGCTGTTGGAAGCTCAAGTTTCTTCTTCCACTGACATTTATCTTTTATAAGTAGATGGAAATCCTTCCATTTTGGATCTGTTCTCATTTGTGTTGCCTTATTTGAGAACTTGTTATTATAAACAACCTGTTCTTGCTTTTACGGAAACCTCCAGTCATTTAAACAGAATAGCAACTCCTCTTGTGCTCCCGCCCTGTACAAAAAGATAAAGAGAAGTGAAAAGTAAGAATAGGAGAAAAATGTTATCAGAAACAGTTAAGCCAACAGCATAATCTGCAAGTTCTGTGTGTACAGTTATGATATCTGAAACATAATTATCAAGCTTAAGTTAATTAGACTAATGCTTAGAAAATCTGGCATGGCAGATTGTGGTAAGTAATTATATATACCGATTAAAAGATGTAATACACAGTGAGCAAAGGCAAAGGAAAACTCCATTTGATACAGCCAGTGAACATAGACAATTAAGAAGTCAAGTAGATGAGCACTGACAAAGATACTGAACTTTGTAGAAGATGATGGGCAAGATGCTGGTTTTCCAGTGGAACAGATTTTACACAGTATCAGTCAAATACTTTGTTTTAGGAAAACCTATGCTCCTGATTCCTAACTGAAATATGTGAAGGGGCCACTTGTTTTTTGCATTAGGATTAGCTGACATGACTACAAGGTTATGTGCAAACAAGAATGTGACATTAGAGTACTAGTTTACATATATATAGAGGTTGTGTAAATGGCTTTTCTTAAAAGCAATTCACAAGATGTCATATAAGAAATAAAGCCGTGGAGACAGTGTCTTCTGCAATTAAATGTAATGTAATAATGCTTACAGGTCTCAATGAGGAGAGCTTGTGCACCTTTCTGCACCTCAGTACATGCACAGACTAAGCCCTGGAAACAAACTGAGAACACGATCTTTTTGTGAATCTTGTTTAAGGCTAGTTAAAAGAAATAAAAGACAGGAGAGGAAAAAATGTATCAGGAGACCTTGTAGAGAAATTTTGCTATCAAGGTACCCTACTCTGACTTTAAGTTGACCTTATTTAAATGAATAAAATGATTTTGCCAGTCCACAACAGTATGACAATACAATATAGTTCCCAGTCAACCTCCTTCTCAAGAGTAGGTAGGAAACCTGCAAATTCCCAGTTTCGCAAATTGAGATGATGCGAACTCGGACTGGATCTGTTCTCACAGCATTTAATTCCCAAGTACTCGAGCTGAGCTTCTGGAGTAATGTACAACCTCTACTCAATGGAGCCATGTGCTTTATTCATATCAGCTGGAAATTGCTTTCATTTCTGTTGATCTCGTTTCCTAAGGCATGAACAAACTGAAATGAAAGCAAATAAAATTGCTTTCTCTGGAAACTGGGAAGGTTTCGGTTGCTTTTCCTATCTTCATACCCTTTCTACCCTAATCCCCTGCTATCTTCATACCCTTTCTACCCTAATCCCCTGCTATGTTTGTGATCTCCCCATCCATGAAGTGTGGGATTTTCTATACCTCTGAAGCATGTCCTCCAAGTTATGGTGAGAAGGCCTGGGACTGGCTGCCAGTGTAATGTTACAGGAGCAGAACTGGCACAAAATGCTGCAAACAAAGTTCCAGTGAGTTTTCCAGATGAATATTTCTAAAATGTGTGTGCTCAAAGGTTTGAATATGAACTCTGTCCAAAAGCAATGATACTGAAATCTGCACAATTAATATTTAATATGTAAATTATATCAGGACAGGAATTCTATATAGAAACATGGGGGTGTCTGGGAAGATGTAGCATGGGCTACGGCAACTGACTTTTTCTAGTTGATTTTCAGAGTATTTTCATCAAAAAGACCTTCCTACTAGTGGAAGCTATCAGCCTTAACTGCACCATGCATCCAGCTAAAATTAATTATACCCAAATTCACAGTCCCTTCACTGAAATCTATTGCAGAAGATTATATTCCTAGGCTATAATACTATCCCTGCTTTTCAGTGTGGGTACAACTGTGGTTTTACTCCCCAGAAAAAGAATTTGAACAGAAGGCCAACATTGCAGCTTAGAAGAGGAGCAAATATATTCCTCCTTCTCAAAAATAAAGGCAGCCTGTGCCACTCCACCCCCTGAAGAAGCCACTGCTCTCCCAGTCTGAGCTTCACCAAAAAAAACTAAGGGCTCTGTGTCGCCCCTGTTTTGGGCCCTTGTCTGTGACTTTGTTCTCATTTGATTTTGTGTGGAAGTTGAGGTTCATCTTGAGGAATGAAGGAGCATGCTTGAACAATATCAAGTTGTTCCTTGTTCTCCTTCCCCTTCCTTTGTCAGGGTCTTCCAACCAGTACAAGGCAGCATGGGGACCTCTCGCACAGCTCACAGCCTCTGCATCCATCTCTCACAAAAGGGAGTCTTAGATCATATTCTGTTATGGATAGCTTACCTTTCTGATGATTTTACAATAAGAAAAAATAAACTGGGCAAAAGCCTACATGATGTCTCTGAAGAGAACATCCTATTTAAATTCAATGGCAATAACTGATTAGCAAAACTGAAAGAGGTTAATGACCATCTGAAATCTCCAATTCTGCTCCTGTGTCTGGGTCTAGTGCTGTATACTACCATTATAACATCAAGAAAGCATAAACCTCCACAAGTATTCTAGATGTTGAAGAAGCATATTTTTCTTTGCTGCTACTTTAAGAGATGAATTTTCAGACTCTAGGGCATTTGCCCTTGACAAAGCTTGTCTGGTTCGTATGCCACTAGGTCAGTGGAATATCAATAGATTCTTAATGCAGTCTGTCTTTTAGAGTTTCTTTCATTTCTCAGAGCAAGAGTAAATGTCATTCCTATTGGCAGGTTATAATGGGAACATTGAGATACTAATTTTGAAAAAAATATACACAGCTGTTAAATAGTCTTGGTCTCCATCTTGTGTGTCCTCTGTCTGTAGCAATTACAAGGTTAGATATCCCTTAAGATGCCAGAAAAGGTCATTTTGTTGTCTTTTCTACCCCCATGCCTCAGTGAAATATTCATGGTACAGCTCAGGTATTGGGATTGGGTTTAATGTTTCGTTGCCTCGCCATCTGTTTTGTTCTTGCAGTTGTTGTTGCTTTTTCCCTTGGCGGGGGGTGAGGAAGCATGGAGGCTGTGGTGAGGGATGCTGGCATGCGGGTCCAGACCTGGTATAAAAGATGAGCACTGAATCTGCAGTAACAGTGTAGATCCTCTGATCAGTTATTTTCTTTTTAACATCGAAAGTTTTTGTGGTGAAAATCTGCTATTATGCATGTAGATCATCAGTGGTAGACAGCCTCTGTGTTTCCTCAAAGGCTATGAAGCTGCATTAAAGTAAGCTTTTATATTATATGCAAAGTTCACTCATATAACTTAGCCCAGGCATTGAAATAAGCTCCTCACTGAGACAAATGGCATTATCAAATTCCAGGGACACATTCAGCTGAGTTTTCCAGGATATTGTGGTGGCTTGGTGGCAAAGGACAGCACTGAGAAAGGCTACACCTACAAGGTGATGCAGAGCACCATGATGGTTTTGTCTCAGGTGCCCAAGTGCCTTGATCACAGCCAGCCCCAACCACCCAGCTGCTGGTGGCATCCCTCCATCTGCCACGGGACCTGGGGACAACCACAGGGTCACAGAGACCTGACAGAGCTTGTAGGGCTCACAGGAGGGTCGGGGTGGCTTTCTCATATGTAAGTGTTATGCTCCTTTGTGATTTTATTTTTACTATACCTATGGTGTTTGCCCCATAATACTTCACAAGGATTTTTTCAGATCCTTTTTGATCATCTTGTTCTTTTTTTTTTTTTTTGCTATTTCCCCTCTTATTGCTGTTGATTTAAATGTCATGACATTTTAAACATGACTTATTATAACAAAACAGTATATAAAACAATATGCGGCATAATAAATGCAACCATATTTTTCTGAGTGAATGTTAAATGAGAGCAATTTATTCCTCAACCTATTTTAGTACCTGCTTACTGGATGGTATTGGCCACGTAAATCCTGGGGAGGCCATCTCAGAGGCAAGGTAGCTTTGCATGTGGAAGGCCGGAAGCTAAAGAAGTATCTGGCGGTTGGTTGGAAGAATAGATCATCCTGAGGATGTAGCTGTGATCCCATCACAGTGATGTGATCCCATCAGGGAAAGCAGATAGGACAGTCCTGGAGAAGTCTGTTGGCGGGTGAGAGGTCCCCTGAGATACTGGTCCTGGAAGCACAGAGAAGAGCAGGCTTTGAAACCGCGTGGGGATTTCTTCCAGCATGCAGCATGTGTCATTTCTGACATTTGAAATCTTAAAATATTCCTATAGTTGGCAGAGAGAGTGACTCAGTATATAAGTTACTCCAAGATGCATTAAGTGAATGTTTTCTTAATTTCAGAAGTGTTCAGGGGGTAGGGAGGCAGGGGGACTTTGTTTAATAGGAGCTGTTTAGTTGGCGTATGCTTATTCCCCAAAAGAGAAGAAAGCTGCTCTTTGCTCTGGTCATTGCAGGCTCTTCCCAGAGGTGTGGTGAGGAGGGAAGATCTCCCCAGGAGTTTGCGCATGCTCGTGTCCCCCCAGCATGCTGAACCAGCTCTGTGCTGATACCGTGGGACCTGCAACTGATTTTCTTTGTGCTGGTGAAAAAAAATACATAGCAAACAAACTGAATCAACCACCCTAATACAAATGTGTCTTCCTTGGCGTGTCATGAATCTTATTGAGTGTGCCTAGGGTAGGGTAAATATTTGTCTGAAGTTAAGAAGATTAGCGGGGGAAGTTCTGACTTTGAGACTCCCTGTGCTGAGACCCAGAATCCATCAGCCTGATACGGGCACCCCGAGGTTATCTCTGCTACCAGGGTGGGACCGACACATCGCTCTGTGGCTCTGACCTTTGGGGAAAATGCTTTCAGTCAAGTAATACATGCACCTGCATGAAATTTTTGAATCACTGGCTCCATCCTTGATTAAAGTGCTTTTTCTTGATTAAAAATAGCCTTTTTCCAAATGACTGATGTTGCGTGGCAGGCTGTGCACAAAGTATAACGCTTCCTCCATCATTATCACGTTGATGACATTGCCATTTCTTACTCAGGACTCTATGCAACACACCTCCCTCAGGTAGGCAGTTCTCACTAGGAAATGCCTTTAGCAAGTTCCCCGCATCCCTCCATTTAGTCTTCCCAGGTGAGGAAACCTGCAGAGGTGCTTGTAACATTATCTGTTAACTGAGAGGATAATGGGTAACTTTGGGCAACTTTGTCTACTTTAAAGCATGGAGGAAAATGTATCCAAACATGTTTATAGACTCTTGCTTGGATTTCTATCAGACCGTAAATAGCAGTTTTCCAAGTTTTTGGCAGAACTTCATATGCTAGTAGATACTCCTTCAAGCATCTCCTTTGTAACGTGCTCACTTTCCAAGAATTTTATCTCCGTTAGAGCCAAACTGGAAGTCTGTCAAGGTTTGAGCTCTTCCGAGTGCAATTTACATATTTCACTGATCAGTGGATGTGTTTTCTATATAACCATCATTCTGTTTATGGTCTTGTCTTGTATTCTTTCAAAAGCAAATTGCTTAGGATACCTTTTGTATTTTTTTTATTTTTATATGCGGAGTTGTTAGAAACTAGTTTTTGCAGTTTTTATTTTAGCAAAGCACTTAAACACATATGCTTAGGAGTTTTTACTTAACCTTTGTGTGTTTCCACAAAATTTTACAGTTAAGTGCTTTGCTAAAAAGGGTGCAGTTACTTGTGTCCATGTTGAAGTATGAGGTTCAAGTCTTTCCCCAAAGCATGACAATAAAACTGAAAAAATATTTGCAATTTGAAAAAATATTATGAAAGACTCAATGGGAAGAAAAAATTAAACACCCTCTTTAAAATACAGCTTTGATAGACTGAGTTTTCCAATGAAATGTGTGCTTTGTAGGGATAATACCAGTAGTGGTGGTAGCAATATATTGAACAGAAGTGGTGAAAAAATTGGCAAAGGATTATTTTTTTTTCCAGTAGCTAGTTTTAAAAATTGTAATCTAGGTTACAGGTAATCTGGATTTCCTCTCAATCTCATTAAATAATGAGGATTTAATGCAGCAAGTAAAAAATACCACAATCAGGTATTTCTTTCATGGAGATATTGATATAAAATACAATCCCAAGCAAAGTCAGCAAATGAGGAAGTAATAGGATGTGTTTTCTTCTGCTGTGTTTACTGTAAATTAAAGCAATTAAATTACAGCAGTCTTGTAGCGGTAATTAAGTATGGAGGCAGGCCCAGAGATGCAGAAAGCTCTGAAGTGCCTGGGCTGCTCAGTCGGGGAATGGGAACTGTGGCAAGGGCAGCTTAGAAACAGGGCCTGATTTGGTAGTGGGTGCTGAGGGGCAGCCAGGGCTCTCATGTAGCATTAACACAATATTTTGTGGGTCACCTCATGTTCGAGGGTGAATGTGCTATGTTTGTTCTCTGCCTGTTTTTGCCCTTTCTGAGACCCTGCCTGGAGCAGGTGCATTGGGAGATACCCAGGTGGAGCATGCCCAGGGCTGGGAGTGTCTGTGACTTACCCACAGGTAGGTAAAATAGGATTTAGGGCCAACTGTGTTCAAGAAATGACACAAAGCAATCACAGCGTACCTGAGAAGCCGTTCTGTGAAACCACTGCCTGTCATTCTTCTGTTTTACGTTGTTAGTTCAGACAAGACTCAAAGCACGACAAGAGGCACAGAGGAGGCTGCCCATGAAAAAGCTTACACTTCCTTTAGGCAGACAGCAGAGGCTGAGGAAAAGGGTAGAGTGTAGCAGGAGGTACAGATGATAGCAGTAAATGTCACAGTTAATTACATTATGGGGAGGGGTGAAAATGAAGCCTTACTAGGAGGATGTAAGCTAAATAAAAAAAAAAAAGAGGGGAGAAGAAGGACAAGTCCAAGGAGAAAATGGTGAAGAAGGCAAATGAGAAATTAACGTAGAGGTAGCACGTGAGGAAGTCAGTACCTTAGTACCACCAAATAGCTGAGGAGGTATAGCCAGCTCAGTCCTACAGGTTTTTTCCTCTGGTAAGATGACCGGGATCAAGCCCCACTGCAGCTGCTTGCTGCAGCATGACAAAAGGGACAGGGATGTGCTGTGGTGGTGTTTTCATCACACAGCTCTGAGTCCACAAGGGAGCTGGAGGACAAGGTGTGTACAGCAGTTTTTGTCACCAGTTTTTTCACCAGTCTCTGGAAATGGGTTGCCACTAAAGAGATGAAACTTCTATCCTCATCACGGTTCACATGTTAATCCAGTGCTGAAATATTACTCTGCAGATTTCACCGAAGTGGGGGAGGTTAGTGGGGAAAATAACTAAGTAATCCGAGGTATATTTGTAATACCAGCTAGGTAATGCCTAACATCTGATCCAAACGACTAGCAAAGATTGGTGTGTTTTGTTTTGTTTTTCCTGCTGGTTTTGACAATGTTATATTGTGTAATTGATGAAGTAGTTGAGTTTTGTTGTATTGCAGTAGTTTGGTGTAATTACTCTCCACCACTATGATTTTTCTTTTAGTTATGTGTATCAGAGGATAGTGAACTCTTAAGTATCAACAGTAAATATTCATTGAGACTGACAGTGTTAATTAGCATAAGAGCTTTTTTTTTTTTTTTACAATACTTCTAGCTAGTGCTCTATGTTAACACCAGCAGAAAAGCTACCTATGTTATCGCATAAGTAGAACAAACCATAATATAGATGTCACTTCAAGCAACAGACAGTCCTGGACCTGGGTTCACAATAGCTTGCTGCATTGTGAATTCTGGGCTCCTCCACAAAGGGCAAGAATCAAAGGTTCCCCAATGCGAATGTGTTATAAAACAATATTGTGTTTCCCTTAAGAATTGCAGTGATAAAAACGTAGACCGTTCTGCAGCACTAACAACTTTAATAAAATAACATAAAGCACAGCTGTCAGGTCTGCCAGCATCTCACACTGGGAGACATGAGTGAGAAAATGAATGCTTTTCACAAGCAGAAATATTCAAAGAGCTTCACTGTTTACAAGTAATCAAGACTGACAGTCATAGATTATTGGTGGAAGAGCATTTTCTGCTTGAGGTGAAAGAAGAGGATAATTTGTCAGTAAGCCCAAGAAGTCAGACATCAGTAATGATCAGCTTGAAGAAGGGCTTCTCTTAGAAACAGTGCATTTATTTGTACTGCGAGGCAAGAAGATTATAACCAACTAAGTTATAACCAAGAGTCTTAGTGCTTGAAGAATGTTGAACCAGATACAGCGTGTGATTTGGGTAACGGCAATTAGGGAATTGACTAATGGGCATCTCAGTGTTTGCCCAGAATATTACAAGAAAAAGTTAATAGCATAATAAAAATTGTCTAAAAGAAACATTCATACTCTTCCACCTTATCCTGTACTTTCAGAGTTATTTGAGCTGCGCTAATCTCGTTGCTTATGTTGTTGTTAGTTGCATTTTTGAGGTGCTCCTGTAATGCCACAATAGGTTTGCATTTGGTTTCAGAGTATTTGGGGTTTCCAGAGTTTTGCAGCAGAGCATCTTGTCTGTCTGTTGTGGTTCTTTTGCATTATCTTTCTCTTATGTTTTTCTGTTCCGTTATGTACCAGTAGTTTTTCAAATGGTAACTAGCTTGGATCTCTACAGAAAATGACTAGTGGATTGCAACTGCCCTGTGCAACATACCTTGGTGTGTTCCCCGACCTGCATGGATGTAAGGCTGCCTGTAGGCAAACTCCACTCCCAGTGCCTCTGCCATGTCTTGCAGGAATTGCTGCCCAGGTACCAAGAAATGCTGATTCCTTCCTGGGGTACAGCATGGATGAGAAGGATTTGATTATAACTAGATGATGAAGCTCATTTTGATGTAAAATACCACGGAGATTAATTCCTTGCAATTTAGTATGCATTCTCTGTCCTGCCAGGCTCACCTAAAGCTTTTTTTCTTTCACCTCCTTCATCCAAATTTTTCTGTCTTGCACTTAGTATACAGTTTATATGTTTTAGTCTTTAATTGGCCAACGTTACCATAATGCTGCTGAGGACATGCTATGCTACCCCACTCTTCTGCTCCACATCTTAAGGGGGCTGGGCTTCAGGGCCGTTAAGTCTTCCGTTACCCACCAAAGAGCACTGGGAGCCCTACTGAAGGTATTGGGAGTGGTTTTGAGAGGATGTGGTTCAGTCCATCTCCACCTCTACTCCAGCTTTCCAGGGAAATCTGGGCAAAATGACTCACAGAAAATCATGTCACGCAGAAGATGTGGGACTCTGGGTAAGGTTTTATTGCTTTTTTGGTTGGCTGTTTTTTTTTTTTTTATCTTTTTTCAGAGTTTGCAAAAGTAGAATGGTCCTACAGAAACTATTACAGACTTCAAGCTAGTCTGTTTTGAATATCTCTGAGTAGGAACGTCAGCTCAAGTTCTCCAGCTTTTCTGTCTGACTGGAGACGAAAGAGGGAAATTGGTTTGTTGGTTTTTTAGTTTACGTAAGTTATTTAAATTAGTTGGCTCTCATCTGGATTGCACAGAAATGGGATGGTGAGGGAGAACAGCAGCAAAAGCACATCCCTAAAAAGTATTTCTTGCAGGTTAAGCAGGGAGGTCTTGAGGAACAGGGGCTGCCCTCCCTTGCCTTCTAGCACTTTCTGTATCTCCTGCTGATGCCAGGTTGAATGAGCAAGATATTGCTTTTTTTAGAAAATCAGCTCACCCCTCTGACAGATGATTGATTTACCACCACTTGGCTCATCCTAGTGCATCGTCTTGTGAAGTGTGAGCACTTACAGTCCATGAAAAGTATAAGGTGATGTGTGCTGCTTCCCATAACTCTCTCATTGCCAGCTTAGCTGCAGTACCTATATGCCATGCAGGTGTGTACAGTGGCACAAAGGGTGGATGTTGGCCATGTATCCAGTGTACCTGCTCCTGGTTTGTAAATCTTTCTCCATAATTCTATAGCATTATTACAAGATGGATTTATGACATACCTAGAGCTAATGTAATGATGAAGATTAGTTCTATGCTAGTCAAACAGTAGTGCACTTTAATTTGCCTACAGCTATTGTATCATATTGGCATGAAAGGAAATAGCTTTCTAATGCAGCTTCATCTGCTGAGCAGAAAGAAATCTGTTGCAGAGTAAAACTGCACAGAGCTATAGCTGGCAGCAAAATTTAGAGTAGGAGAAACAGCACAAATTAAAGCATTTGTGAGTTGGATATATGCTAACAATCCTAGTTTATTGCTAAACATGCCATATACAGTAATGAAGTTTGCTTGGCAGGTACGATGTTGTTTCATCTGTTTTTAACTGCTTCATCTTCTGTACTAAAACTTGTCCGGGAATAAAAGGTGTAAATTCATTTAGCTTCCAACTTTTTTTGTGACATTAACAAAGAGTTGATGTTATGTTCTTCAGAAGCACTGACGCTGTTAATTCAATCTGTACTTGTCTCTGTACCTAGAGACACACTGGAATTCTCGATACTTCAGCAATTAATGCAAATGTTTCTGCTGCCTGTTGTTAATGTAGTCTTCCCTTGATGAGTTGCAGGGATTCTTTCAATATACATGTGTACAAATAGACACTCAAGTGCTACAACTTTATATTTGCCATAAACCAGGAATCTCCCTTCTAGAGAAGCAAAGGATGTGTTTGAAGTATTTCAGGTCTTGGATAATATCACTTAATACTTCATATGAGATAGATCTTATTTTTGTTGGCATATTATGCAAGCTAGATTCAAAAATTAAGTGTTTCACATACTTCTGATCTTTTTTTCCCCCACTAAATCACTGGTGAAATAGTGTGCTTAAAAGAAGTTTTCTTTTGCGAGTAGGGACGTATTTCACTTTCAACAAGGGCAAGGAAGAACTAATAACTTGCATGCAGGGAGGGAATGCATCTCTCCTGAAAACTGCTGGTATAAACTGCTGATGGGAAACAGCTGCAATAGGGCCTTGTTATCACAATAGGTCTTTGATGAGAAAGCTGGCACCATGGGAAGAGGAAAAAAGAGAACATTTTACATGAATTACTGGTGTCCAGGCGGCTTGTGCCTAGACCACTCTCTACTGATGTAATAGGCACTTCAAACTACCAGAGCATTTGTCATCCTGGTACCTACCAGCTTTGCATCAAAGACTCTCAAGGCATCTGACCATCAGCTCACAAAGGTGAACTTTGTCACTGCCTAGCATTCACCCTTGCACCTTGCATTTTCTTTGTGAATCCATCAGAGCCAGTTAACTAATCCTACTGTTGTCTCCACCCTAAACCAGTAACCTTTACCCTTCATCTTTCTACCACCGGCTCCCTCCATCCCATAAATACATGGAATATCTTGATTAGTTGGAGAGGCAGGTCTTGATTTTGACAATAAAATTGGGGAAAGAAAAAAAAAAATAAGCTTTTTCTTCTTCCTTCCTCAAAAAAGTTGCAACGACATGACAAAGAGGATTCCCCTGACAAGTGGAGAACAGAGGAAGAAATGGCAGCTGAAGCAGCAATTCTGAAGAAGTATTTTCAAGAAAATTAGAGGTAATGGTTTGCACATTTAGTTATTCCTACAACACCCAGAATTCTTTGGTGTTCCATAGGCTTCTTAAGGACACATGAGAATATGTAGAATGGAACAAAAAAAAATAGAGCTTTTTAGGTTTGTGTTGTTTACTAAAAGGACACAGCACTCCAACAGTGGCTGAAATAACATCCTCCTTCTTGAACGAATAAGCACCATCTTAAAGCTTTTAGTTCCCAGAGAGTGAAAAATAACACACCTGGAAATCAGAATCATCTGAAGTTACTTCAGAGGAATGCCTGCCCTAACATATCCTCCTTGTGTTTTTAGAACAGAAAATAGCCATGGCACAACGAGTTAAAAACTGCTGTATACAGCCAAACATACACATGTACCTACATGTACAAAATTCCAGCAGAGTGCAGACTATAGAGTGGGATAAGCAAATGCTAACTTTTTCCTGCAAATCTTAAATAATCTGGTCAATTCAACTTCAAAATTAAGCCTACTGGAAAACAGCCTGTTCTGCTAGATTTTCCCCTGGCCCTAAAAGAAGCAAAAAATATGTAGGAAGAACAGAAAAGAGGAAACACTTGGCAAGTGTTAACATTGGTGCACTAGAAACTGAGAGGTTTTCATTTTGTACCTGAAGTCCCAGAAGCCAGATTCTTCCAATAGAAATGAACTGGCCCCCAGAGATTGATGTGAGTTACACTGGGATGTATGCTGCAGCGATGATGCCAAAAGCTCCCTCTCCCCTGTTCCCCATATGTTGTTTGCCATCATCTAGCAGTCTCATTTCTGTAATTTTTTTCATATTTTTTTCCTCTGAAGAACCCAAATCCCATAAATATCCCTCCTATCTGCCTGTGACTCATTGCTCACAGCCCAGCTTGACAAATCTTGAGCTAAACTACATGATACATGTGGCATGAATGCATGACAGCTCTGTCTCCTGTGCCATTCTGTCCTCAACATTTGGGCTGGTTTATTGGACTCTTCTTTCCATATTTTTTTCCTGTGTGATGAACATACTTTGCAGCAAAAACACCAGCTTCTCCAGACAAATTAGCTATGCCAATGCCTCTGCAGACTGGCACACAGAAAGCTGTGAAATGCATGTCATTCATGTGGGTGGAGGAAGATTGTCTTTGGCTTCTGGGACTGATCCCATTGGGGACCTACGGACATAAAGGAGAAGCATGAAAGTTCAGGCTACACAGTCAAGTTTCCACAGTGGCTGCTGGATTTGCTTGTAGATGCACGTTTCTGAGATATGGAATAAACTGGGTAACTCAGTCAGAAATACCATATCTTTAGGTAAGACACGTGAGCTCTCTTCTCTACTAATAGAGGCATTATGTAGTGCCCCATCTATGCCACAGCAGCGAATGAATAGTATTTAGAATAAAATGTGCTATCCCTATTCCAATGTAGTGATGTTCCCCATTATATATTTGGTAGGTCTGGGATAATTTTTTTTGTCTGATTAGAAATGAATCTAAAGTACATTTGCAGAGAGATTTGTAAAGGAGTTGGAATTGGGTTCCCACATATCAATAAGGTGTTCTTAGGCTCTTCTGATACTAAACACAAAGCTGGATAGATGAAATTGGCTTGCAGAAATGAATTTATACATGTGCCTGGACTTTTATTTCCATTTATTACGAAAATAAATCAGTGTGTCTCTATATGGATGACCTCTTGATAAGTTCTCCATGATATTAAGGTCATTACCTCTCCTAGAACAGGCTGGTAAATTAAATCTCAGCATCATCATTATCATGAGAGTGTTTTTGTCTGGTACAAGCAGTCCTTCCAACCCTTGGTTTCCAATGCAAGGCATCGCTGCCAATCTCTTCTCCCTGATATTGTTTTGTTTCTGAGGCTTAAGGCTCTGAACCTCTGATGAAGGTATATCTGAGCATCTTCTGAATTTCTCAGCCTTTACCTACTCTCTTAACCTTACTTCTAAAACGATGAAGATTGAAAACTCTTGGCAAATTAACAAGGTTATATGCATTCTCCTTGAAAGCTAGTTCTTCCTTTTTTTCACCTACAAAGGATTTATTTTGTCATTTATAAGTTTACCTGGACACTATTTGACTTGAGTTTTTTCATGCAGCACAGTGAAAGTCAGAAAGAGCTGAATGTGGGTGTTCTGCAGCCAATATATGGCACTTTTAAGGCCTCATGCATTATTTTTCTACTTAACTGTTTTGTTCAAAGAAGTCCCGCTCAGCTAGATTAGCCTGGAGATGGAGCAGTGTCTCAGCTTTCCTAGCTACCCTTGCATTAATCACAAGTCCTTCAACTGTCACAACTCCTGTGTGACTTGTTAGGTACAGGAGCACCTTTTTCTGTATTTATAGATTCTGATCAATTTTAGATGACTTTTTTTTGCTAAGAAACACTTGAAGAAGGAAACACTTAAATAAGGCAAGAAGATATCAATTCTCTTTCTACTACATATGTTGGTGCTGATCACTCTTGGTGGGTTGGGTAGCTATTGCTGAGTGCTTCTACACCAGTCCCCCAATGGCTGGAGATATCCAACCACCTGATTAAAGAAACAAACCCCATTTAGCCTTGCTAAGCTTAAAGCTTTAAGAAAATACTTGTCTCAAAGTAATTCACTTGGGTGTACAATTGCCTAGAGTAGAAAAAACTGAGATCAGGGAATTAATTTGGGTTTTCCATGTGTTCCTGGTCTTTCCCTTTATCTCCCAACCCCACTGCATCCCATCTCCTTAGAAAGACTTGTTGCTTCCTGAACACCCCCAGCATGGGTGGGCTCCGCAGGGCTGCTCACAGCAGTGCCTTTACAGAGCTTAAGTTCAGCGAAGTTCAGTAGAACTTCATGTTAATCTGAAGAAGGACAAGAAAAGGAAAGAAAAACATTCTGTGGAAAGGATATTTAAAATGTCATTGCTCTTGCTTAATAATACCAAGATTTGACCTCTTCAGGAGCCATTCCCAGTCATGCATTTGCTGTCATATGGCTAGTTGTGTTTGCTAACTGGTTGCTCTTTGAGGCAGAACCACGGGGAAAGAGTCCTTACTCAGCAAGATTGGATGCAGTATCTTAATTTTTAAGTCTGTTTTCAGATGTGCCTTTTAAATTTTTCTAACTAACTATAGCTGAGTGTTTTGATAGTCTGTTTTGTGCATTTTAAATTATGGTACACATGCCATCAAAAAGGCTAAAGATTAAAAGAGTTACTAACTTTCAGATAAGATTTGAAGAATGTTTCTCTTCAAAGGCAATTTCAGTTTGTTTTCTGCAAAAAGAACGAGGCTGCACAAGTTTCAGTAGAAGTTTTCCTATTTTATGCACAACTAAAGTAATACTTTTATGCCATTAGAGAAGTAGTCAGTCTGAAGTATGATGTCAAAATGTCCCTTTGCATAAAGGAGATTGGCAGTGATACTCTGTTGCCTAGTGCTTTTTGAGCTGCAAATATCCCAAAGCTTTTAATTGCTTAATCATCTGAATATTTTGTGTCATTCAACATGCAAAATTCATTTTAAAATCTCTGAAAATAATTTGGGCCGCACAGTGGTGCAGGATTTCTAATGTCAGTTCTCTACTTCATCCCTAGTCTGGCAACGTTTCTGGAAAACTCAGTCTTTTGAACTTTTTCAGAGAATATGAATTTTATTCATTTTTTCACCCCACTGTGAAGGAGATGATCTCATTCTTTAAGAGCACTCTTCCTACCTCACGTCTGCCTTTTCTGTATTGAGGTATCAGCATGTGTGAAAAGATGCTTTTCTGTTGACTTCAGCAGGGGAATTACCACTGTTAACAGCAGCTGACCCGAGGGAATTTAAACTAGCAATTTGGTATGCATCTAGTCTTGCTCCAGCACCTCTGATCTTTCATGCTGCACGTGTGAGGGCGAGCACAAGAGCAATCACATCACTTTTCTTAAATTTAGGCAAGTGTGACAAGATGATTCTCAACACCTTTCCTTGGTTGCTCTACTTTAAGGAAAGCCCTCCCATTATTTCCAGCACTTTGAGCTGAATAAAAACACAAAATGATGATTATGCCTTGGAATGGATCCAGAGTGGATGTGGGACATGTGCTGTGTGTACGCAGCCAGTCTACCCTCAGAAGATGCTGTACCTGGGCTGTGTGGGACAAGGTACAGGTCATCTCCTGAGTGGTTGCCACAGCAAGAACACAGGCATGGCCAGAGCTATTTTCTACAACAGATATTTCTCCCCTGTAGGCAGCCCTTGGCAAGAAAATTCACCGTGCAACTGTAGGAAATACAATGTACTGTGAGCTCTGCTATAGGGAATGGAAGCAGTGGAGATGGGTACCACTGGCAGGGACCCATCAGCCGTGTGAGCCTTGTTCCACACACAGGGCAGGTTTCTGAATGCTTACACTGGAGTAAGGCTTGAGGGGGTGCCTGCTCCTGGGGACTTCCCAAAGAGCATCATTGAGAGCTGCTCATGCCTGCATTTAGGAGCTGTTTGCATATAATCCTGAAGTAAATACATACCCTAGTAATCAGCCATAGATTTCTCTGCACTCTAGACTTAAGTGCTATTAATTATATCCCCTACTCAGCAGCCTCCAAGAACCATTAATTAGAGAGCAGGAGCTGATGGTTTGCTTGTCTGTGTGAAACTATTATGACCTGAGAGTGAAATATAAGCTTCAAAAGAAACATGTTTTATGAAGGTCACCTTGGCAAACATCATAACAATCTGTCAGAAGAGAATGCTGAACTCCAAATGTGTGTTTCAGTGTGACATTATGCTTTAAGTAGTTGGAAATAGCAAAGAGAAGATGAATTGGATCATAGGGTCTATGCTTTTTCACCCAAATTTTTTTTTTTTTTTCCTGCTGTGAGTACATATAAAGTAATCTTTTTGTCATTTCAATGGAATGGAAGGAAAGTTAATATCAACAGAAATTCCACAGACAAACATAATCTGGCCCTTGCTGGTATTTTTGAAGTGTAAAACATCCAGAGCCACCACCTCTGCAGCAGAGAGGTTTATGCACAGCAGTTAAATTATCTCTTCAAGGGAAGATGTAACCAGCCAGGAGAAGCACAGTGACTGTGTCTTGGCAGTAATGCCCACCCTAGACGGCTTAGAGCAAAAGGCTATCCCCAGGTAAATGTGGTGTGTTAATGCACAGCATCCTCAGCGTCGAGGCTGATTATTCTTCTGGTTGAAGCATAGCATTATTCTTATGAAAACAAAGATGCAATACAATTAGCTGTGGCTATCAGTGAAATGTCTTCCTCTTGCAGGAGGCTGGCATAAACATAATGTCACTCTCACAGCTGTTCCAGGGCTCTATTTTGAGGTTTTAAGTGCTACTGTGCTAAAAGTTATGTATCTCATTCTCCGGACTTCCATTTCCCCATAGGTGGCCATTTAATTCAGCTGTAAAGGGTACATGAATTCCATACTGCACTGCTTGGATCCTGTAATTATAGCTACAGTAGAAATGTCACGGCCAGAGACAGACAAGATTGTGCTGCATAAAAGCAAAGCAGCAAATGTGTTACTGTTAGCAAAGGAAGCTGAAACAGGGACGGATGTTCTCTTAACTTGCACATCCAGAAGCCTGAATGCTTACCTGAGCTGTCTGTCAAATACCAAGTATTTTCAGTATGATCCTGTCTTGATTCATCGTAAACTTTGTATGCATCGCATTGTCTGTGAGGAAAATGGGGAACGCCAAGCACTACTGATGGGCGCTGTATTGCAGGACCTCAAATAAAAGACTCAAGGTACAGGACAGTGCTGAGCTTCAAATAAGGATATGAACTGTGGTCAAGGACTTATGTCTAAACCTGTGCTCAAATGGTGCTACTCCCTTGCCCCCAAAGCTGTGAAAAGATGCATTCACTAAGCAGCCAGACCCTCCTTCGAACAGATTCATAAAACATGTGCCAAGTAATTTACGGGCTGCCAT
This sequence comes from Cygnus atratus, assembly GCF_013377495.2. NCBI lineage: Eukaryota > Metazoa > Chordata > Aves > Anseriformes > Anatidae > Cygnus > Cygnus atratus. The sequence goes on from NC_066371.1 coordinate 9,014,914, forward strand.
CAAGCTGCCTGTCAAGAGGGGCATACAATGGAAACTGTTGCTCAAAATGCCATCAAATGGGGAAACATATGTTTCAGTGAGAAAAGACAATCAAACAATGAAGTGGGCGGCTGGGGAGTTGCAGCCACAACAGCAGCAAGGATCCAAGCCTTGCACGCAGCCCCGGTAAACAAGTTCGAGGGCTGTGCCCCTGTCTAACAGTTGGGTAGCAGCTTTGTGTTTAATAAGCTGAAATAATTTGCTGAGTAGTGAAGCCAGCTCTAAGCGTGGTCTGAAGTGAAGGTACAAAACTGAAGGTACCAAGCAAAAAGCCCACTACACGTTGAATTATTAGCAGAGGTTTGTATCGTGTTATCCTATTACTGTAGCTGCTGCATAATAGAACTGCCCAGAGAGACGCTCATACCAGCAACTCGAACGTGACCTCGAAGCTTAAGAGCTCCCTTTGTGTGAGTTTCAGCATCTAGGCTGCGTAGGTGGAAAGGCATTAATAACTCCTCTGTTAAGTAGTTATTTGAAAAAGGAGAGGTGTGATGGACATTTGAAATACATTGGACTGAGTGTATTTGAGGCTCTGTTATTAGCCAGGATATCAGCCTGTACATGAAAGGACAGGCGTGCGGATGGGTAAACCCAAATGCCTGATTTGTGTTAGCTTCTGGGGCTGCTGGAAGCCTCCAGTTAATGCCGCAGTAACAACTGTGCCGTGAGTTTGTGCAGGGAATTAGGATGTGGCTTTTACAGCTGTAGTCAGCTGCAGTTGTCAGGCTCTCAATATATCTATTACTCTGCCTCAAGAATGCTCTCCAGGTCTGTCACGGCACCTAGTAAAGCTCCTTTACTAGGAAGGAACACCAAGAAATGTATGAAATTGGAGCAGACAGACATGGGAAGAGATTCCCAACTCATTCTCCGGTGTCTGAGATACGTCATGTTTTCAGAGCAATGGTCCCAAATCCCTGACGTGTAATGCCTTGGCCTTGGGTAGAGTCCCACAATAGGGTCAGGATGGGTGAAGACATACAAGAGATGATGACTTTGAAAGAGCATTTGTTGGAGTTCATATGAGAGATCAGGCACCCCAAAGACTCTTGCATGACATTATTATAGCAAAATTGATTTGAAGAGTAAGAAGCTGTATTTGATGACACAAGATGCCCTTTCTAATCCTTTGTTCCTATGACTAGCGGTCAACAGAGCTGGGGACTGTGCTGCCTTACTCGGTGACAACAGAGAGGTGGCTTCACTTCATGTTTGTTTTTTGTAAAATGAGCCTGACCTCCTTTGGTGGGTGCTTTGTGAGTTAGGAATGAAAAGCACAATGTGAAAGAAAGACATTAGTATTATTTGGAAGTGAACTTTATTGGAAAAAAAAATAGTAGTATATAATAAATCAAACAAATGCTTCCCTTTCTTGCTCTGGTATGTGTTTTTAAAGTAGTCGTGTGCAACATTTTTTTCCTTTTCCTGTACCACAGGCTATAATAGAAGATGAAATGTGCTGTGTGTGGATTTAACACTGAATGTTTCCTTTTGCCTATCACTGTCAGTGCTTCCTGATGGAACACACTAATGAGCACATAACTCATTAGCAGTAAACAGCCTTACATTTTGTCTTACTAATACAGATCAAAGATACTATTATGTTTAACTGTTATGTTTGATATTTCTCAGGTAACAAAGTGTTTGAAAAACATCCTGTGACATAAGAAACTCCCTGGAAAGACCTGGTTCTCTTGTTCTCAGTGGGCCTGGAGCTGCAGCTGAACAATTTTGTTATGTTCTACAAATAGGGGATTCTTCTATGAAAAATTTTATTGGACCTTTGGATATCGTCAAGGTTGAATTTCAGCTAAGACAACTAACAGTGCTGATTCAAAATACTGCTCTGAGTAGTAACTCATATTTTTCTGAAATGTATACTTGGGAACAAATCATTTAAAATTGTCCCTTGGTCTAAATTGAAATAAAGTGCTAGCAAAACTGGGTAGCTGCTGCATTTAGATGCATTACGAAGCGTTTACTCTATGTTTTGCTTTTTGAGATTCGGTTATTGCATGTGGGCTATCATATCAAAGAAAAATTAGATCTTTTAGCAATGTGACATTTCATTAAAAAAAAGTCTTTGTTATAGACTAGACAAGATAAACTTGGAGATCTACTCTTCTGCCAGATAAGATAGTAGAACAAGAAATACGTACCGCTTCTTAAGATCTCTCCTTTCTCTGTTGCTTCTAATGCATTGTCAGAAAGTTTCTGGACCTTAAGGTAATAGAAAACACTTCTGCAGATCAACGAATATGTCAAGCTGCTCATGTCATAGTCACTGCATTAGGGTTAGACCAGTATGACAGTCCTGCTTGCAGCAATAGACAATGTGAGTGGGGGAGCCACCCGTGTGGAATGCTCCCTCAGCAAGGAATGCTGTGCTCAGAGCCCCGCAAAAGAAGGAACCCACCATGGGTTAGCTGTTGATTGCTAACATATAATAAAAAAAAAAAGACGTCAAACAGATGGAAGGGAGAAGAAATGAGTCTGCAAGATATGCATGAAAAGAGCACCCGTAATCTTGCTCTTGAATTGTGGGAAAGCTACAGCTGAGGTTTTCTGTGTCCCCTGAACCAGGATGGAAAATCACGTGTGCAAAGTCCTTCAATAAGAGCTGGGGGGGGGGGGGGGCATGGGCTGCAGGGCTTACCTGAGCACTGGGGGGCTTTGGGGTCAGGTCCAACCCAGATTCAGGCAGCGCTTTGCATGCCTGGTAGTGCCACGTGTTCACTGTACAGAACACATAAAAATGTTTCAAAACAGTCTGTCCTGCAGGGTCATACCCTGACTTGAGAATTATGAAAATGCACGATAGACAAACTGATATATAGCATAATTTTCCCTATACACTGCAGAGGAATTCACTCCATTGGTTTGAAGTCTTTCTGCTGGTCAAATGCAAACAGAAACACTAGAGTAAAATCATTGATCTTTAATTCCGGATTTTACTGTGTTACTGTTAAAATATTGCTACCGAAAAGCCGGTTTGTTTTCAAAGATTTGCCATGCCGCAACATGGCAACCTATATAATCCATTAGCCCTTTGAAAAATTGTAGCTATTGTAATGCAATTCCTTTTTCCAGGCAGAGTAAGTGAAAAGGCCATTTTGATGGTGTCTTGCACTTTTTGGACCCTGAACAAGGGCTGAATAAACAGGAAATGAAGGTAAAAGGGTAAGAAGTGACAGAGAAGAAAAGGTGAACAGACAGGCCAGGCAAAGATGTGGGCAAATGGGCCAACATGAACAGTTGCCCTTTTACCCTTTATTATTTAAAGTAGCTGTGATTTCATGTAGAAGGAAGACAAAGGTTGCGCTAGTGGGGAAGTGCTAAATGGAAAACCTGAGCATCCAGTGCATTCGCAAGGTATTTCCAAACCTCAATGGCTTCCTGTTAAGTATGGAATATTCTATATTAATGCTGCAGCTCATGATGAGCAGGCGATGCGCCAACCATTTTGCATGGGGGCTGCTAAGCAGAGTGCTGAGCTGTATGGAACATTTCATTTGTGTAAATGAGGCAGCTGTTATCACAGCACTAAAGGTCCTGTTTTCAAAAAAAAAGCCTCCTGTGGCATTATACACAAAACAACCTATTTATGCAGCATGAAAATATTTATGTGCTGTGCTCCAGCTTAAAAAGGGAATTTGCAGTAGATGAGGGACATGAGAAAGGATTGCAGTGGGAGATATGAAGAGCTTAGAAAAGGTAGATCATGAAGTACATGACATCCTGCAGCAGTATGTGGAGTAACTCCCCTGCACTTTTTTAAGACCTGAGCCTTGAGGATGGTGTCTGGATCATTCGTATCCTTCCTATAGACTTAATTTCCTTCAGACAGAGCATTCTATGCAAAGATACAGTTACTGGAAGTGCAAGGATGCACTTCACTGAAGGCATTGCTGGTCTTTGTAAGAAACCCTTTTTTTTTTTTTCCAACCTCAATTTCTTGCCCTTGTAGCAGGACCTGGGTCATCTCCAGCACGCAGTGTGCCCAGGGCTTGCCTTTTTGCACTGGGGGATGCTGCAAGACACTGAGCTCCCCCACCGAAAGGAGAAAACATGGCAATGGCTCAGGTGAACATGGTACAAGTAGAGTGGTCCCAGTGGCATGGCTTCTTAATATGGGGTAGAGATAACTGTGCTTTCTGTTATGTGGCTTGGGACTACGATCCTTGTCCTTATACACAAGCAAGTTTCCCAGACTTTTTCCATTACTAGAAGTTCACTTACTCGAAGTGAGCAGTTCCTCCAAGGGAATGCGGTGACTGCCTGCGTGCCTCTATTTTCATTAGCAAAACAGCTGTGTTTCAGGCACGTTGCTCTTTATTGACTTTTGTAGAACAGGCTGGGAGTAGGATGTGGCTCCAGCTGCCCTTTTATCCCTGCTTGCTTTAAAACAGAAATTGCAGGAGAGCTGTCTCAGGCACAGTTAGTCCTGCGGGCAGGAGAATGGCCGACCCTGAGAGCACTGATCCAATGGGGACACCATCAGCCCGTGGACCCAGCTGCTGCCACAACAGGCAGCCCTGGCTAACAGTCCCATTTGGAAGCCACCTGGCAGCCATCCGCTCACACACGTACACTTTTGGGGCTGGGCAAAAACATTAGGAATCAGCTCTGAAGGCTTTGGCACAGCGGCAGCTTGGGCCCATGTTGTTCTGTGCAAGGCTGCAGGCACCTGGCTTCTGCAAATCCGTTCTTGGTTTTCCAAGAATGCTCATCTAGACCACAATTATGGGTCTGTGCAGAAAAGCAACTTAGGTGGCTAAGTGTCCTGCTTGCACTAAGGGAGTCAGGTATTATTCTACAGTGCTGTCAATTAAGGCTGTGAGTACAGCAGGAGGATATATTTTTAATTACCTTTCAGCAATTCAGCATCATTTTCCCTCCAGATGCATCAGCATCCTTCCCAGCACCCCTGGTCCTCCACAGGAGTCAGTGCCACCCCAGATGGCTCAAAAGCACTCACAGGTTGATGGACCAAAGGGCTGGGGGTGTGCCATGTCTTGAAGTTTTTGTATAGTACTTCAGAAATCAGTGTCACGCTGCTTGTAACTCCCTCTGAAACACACACATCCCTCCCACAAGTGCCAGGCTCTTATTTGATCCTGTGCTCAAATAGGAGCAATCAATTAATGTTGTAAAAGGTGAGAAAAAAAAAAAAAAAAAGAGTTTGGTCTGTGCATGAGCCTGAGTTGGCTGCAGACCCATGACAATGCCTGAGATGGAGGCTTCTGGCTGGGATGGGGGAAGATGAGGTCAGCTACTGGCTTGTGACAGCACCCTGAAAGGTGCCTAGGGACTGAGCACCCCCTGAAATAAAAACACCTGAATGTATGTAGGATCTGGGGGGTGATCTCACAGCATCTGTGAAGCAATAAAAACCATAGCGCGCCACTAGCCATGAAGCTAAAGAAAAACTTTTAAGCCCAAATACACACACAGTGACAGCCATAAAAGTACCTAATTCATTTCTATATCAGCTCTCTGTGTCCTCCTATCCACTCCCCATCTTTAGCTGTCACTGCAGTCGATGGCTGCTGAAAAGCCTTGTCCGATTCCTGCATCTGGTTCTGAACGTACAGGCCAGCAGCGCTGTGAAGGAGAAAATGCCGCTGCTCATGTAAGCTGTCCTGTGTGCTGGCAGGGCTGTGGATTTCAGAACAGAGTGATGTATTTCAGCTCTTGTGAAATTTCTGAATAATCAGCTCATCAAAAAATATCATGCAGAGTTCCCTTGTAGTCCTCTCCAACTTGCCACCTCTCCTGCCAATAGCTCTGTAGGGTGACCACAGCTTGGCATAGCCCATTAGCAGAGCTCTGTACAATCACTCATGAATAGAACTGGCTGTAAAATGCAATTTTTCTTCTTGGGGGGAAAAATATTATTGGGGGGGGGGGGGGGGGCAGAGAGCTTTCTGCCTTTGCATTTCAGGATGAACATTTCCCCCGTTGTTCTCTCCAGCACCCGCTTCTGCTTCCCTGCCCATTCTTCCCCATCCCAGTTATTAGAAGATGACTCCAGGAAGATAAAGATAACAATAAAAATCCCACTTAAAATGGTAAAGTTGTCGACTGCTGTTTGACCTGCTGCAGCTTCTGTGGCCTCCCAGGTTGGGAGCCTCACTGCAGGACACACACCGGCCTGCTGGCACATTCACAAGCCAGGGCTCCTAGGCGAGGTGTCCTGGGACCTGCAGTTTTTGCTGCTGCTACCCAGCCTCCTGTTTAGAGTTTCTCCAAAATATCACCCTGAGCAGCCCCAAAAACTGCTGTTTGGGCACCTGGGGGTTGGTGAACGTTACTGCTCACAGGAAGAAGGCAGGTCCTGGAAGGGCAAAGCCAGTCAGCCACCTCCCTGCCTTCGGCTGCTCCTCAGCCGTGTCCCACCAGCACATACCCCCACCCCACTCCTTGCCATCCTGCATTTCTCAGCCCCAAGTTAATGCTACTTTGGCTGGGCAGAGCTGACTGCCTCAGTGGGAACTCTGATGATGCTCAGAGACGAAATGTGGGACGGCCAGGCTGGCTGTCCCTGTCTGTCAGCCATTTTAGGCCTGTGGTGGCTGTACTGACTGTGCCACTCATTGTAACATGGGCCTAGCAGTAGTGCAAGGCCTTGTGCACACACACACACAGGGCATGACTGCATCTGTCAGTGAGTGGGAGCTGGGTGGCTCCAGCACTATTTTGGGGCACTGCCTGACCCCCCCCAATTCTGCCCTGACACAGCCACAGCTCTGTCCCTCCTCACTTGTGTCACCCTGTCCCTTTCTGCTTAGGCTTTTGTCATTTCTTTGTCACCATAGTGACAGGAAAAGAGTGATGATTGCTAGAGTAATTTCCCATATTAGCTAGTGCTGGCCTTTCAGCCTAAATCAGTGCTTCATTTTCCTTCAGCTCTGGCTAAGTCTCAGCAAAATGGGGCTAAAAAGTGGTGGCAGGGGGCCTCAGCGCAGGGCCTGCTGCCAGCACCCTGCAAGGAGAGCCTGGGCAAGGACAGGGCCCCTGGATCTGTGTCAGTGCAGAACTGTGCTCGCCTACTGTTAGTAGTCATGCTGTGCGTCTTGGTAAGATACAGGATACACATACACACGCACACAAATGCGTACTTGAAAATCAAGCTTCTTAAGTAAGCACATAATATGTTTAAATAACAAACAAGCCATTGAAAAGCAGAGAAAAGTCACAAAACGTGAAATGGAAGCTGTTCCTCCGTTCTCTGCTTCAGCAATGCCTGTCCCCACCACAGAGGAGGATTTATTAAGAAAAGTCAACCTTCATTTCAGGCATACTGCCTTTTGTCCTCATATCACAACATTAACATTATCCCCACATAATTTTGTGTATTTAATTTTACAGTAGACTGTGCCAGTGCGCACTGCCTGTAAATATTTGATCACTGCCGTTCCTCTAGGATTATCTTATCAAGAGTAAAGATATTAAAATAGAAATCTTGTCATGTTACTGCCTTTATACTTCCAGCCTGAGAGTTGATTGACAGAAAATGAACTGCCTGAACTAGCTCTAAAGTGTCTTTTCACTGAGAGCTTCAATGCCAGAGGCTATAGAAAAAAAAAAGAAAAAAAAAGAAAAAAAAAAAAAAGAAAGGTAGTCATCAGAAACTAATGCCTTGCTGTAGTTATGGAGCTTTTGTACTGAAGATTAAAAATATGAATCTACTAGGAATATTTTACAAGTGCAAAATGGTGGTGGTCTTTTTGCTTTTTGTATCTTTTTGCCATCTCTAATGAGCCTTTACAAGAGCCTTTCCCTCCTGCACTTGAGTATTCACCGCAGCTCACAGACATGGGCTGAAGTTTTGCAAGAGTAAGCTCTTGACTTATCTAACCTACAAAATTTCTTTTTGGTGATAAAACGGATTGTGAGCCAGGACTGAATGTTCCTGCCTAGCTTGGAATATCAAACCATGATAGACGAGTCAAGATTTCTATTTATGGCCAGTTAAAGACACACCAGTAATGCTGTTTTAATGTTACAAAATTGCTCTGAAATAGTCATGTGTCTGAAGAGCACCATGCTGTAAATACATCGCCATTCCCTGAGGGCTTAGCCAGCCCGTGCTCCAGCACAAATCAATGAGAGTTTTTGCTGTGGTAAGGACCCAAACGCCAATTCAGAAAAGCGCCTAAGCACAAGCAAACTTTAATCACAAGCTCTTGTTCCTTAGAAATCAATAAAGACTTAAGCAGGAGCTTAAGTACCTTTTCTTCTTGGGGGTTGGAGGGTGGTACACATCCCTGCAGCACCTGCGCCCACGCAGGCAAAGGGCCAGCAATTCCCGGCATCCAGAATAAATCTGGCTCTGTCCCATTGTGATCCTGGAGGGCAGGAGAGGGTGGCTGGTTCACAGATCTGTCCCATTGCAATGACAAACTGTAGCCACGAGCATTAAATCATCCCAGCCCTTCACAGCAGTAACAAAGTGCAAGTGTGGGATGACTGCAGTTGGAGGGGCCAGAGGAGAAAGTGCAGCCTGGAGCACTGTGTTTTGGCCAGATCATTGCTCCCCCTTTTTTCCCCTCCAACATGAGCAACTGTATGAAGTGAAAATGATTGGATGCTAAGCAGCCCATTACAGCGCTATCATGAGAGGGATTTACGTGGGTGACTCCTGTTAGCAGTAATGGGTGGTCCCTTCCACGCTTTCCCTGGACTCTCGATGCAGAAAAGGTTGTCCTAACATTTCACTTACGGGAAAGGTCAAGAGCTGTGGTTTTGTTCAGTGTGCTCAATATATTCAATTAAAATATGCTGGCATGTTCATCAGCTATTAACTGTCGTTGCAATAGCTGTAATTAAACAGATGCTTAGGTGTGAAAGGAAATCCTTCAAGACGAGCTCTGACACAGTGGCGAAGAGCAGGGGCTTCCCAGGTCTCCATCATGGGTTTCCTCACATCTTTGCATGACTCAGCCACTGGGAGTTTTCCATTCCTTGCTGTGGCAGTGGGGGGAGGGGAGGGGTGGCATGTGCCCCTGACAGCCACCAGTTCCCTACAGGGGGGACATGTCAGCAGGGAGTGAGGGGCTGGCAGGGTCCCTTCCCTGTGGGGGCCAGGAGCAGGTGCAGAGGGTGCTGAGCACTGGCACTGTGGGGTGTTTGGCAGCCCTTGGGGGGAACCAGCTGAACAACGTTCACAAGCATGCAATTCAGTCGCAGGAATATCATTTATGGAGTTCCACTTGTACGGATAAGAAAGGGAGTATGAGAGAGAGTCGGCTGCTCTGGCATTTTTAGCAAACTCCAAGGTTTTAGAGGGTTTAGCAGTCGGTGGCCTCCGATTCAATGGGCGGTAGGGAGTTAAAAGCCACACACCCTGCTTTGAAATCTTCCTCCAAAGAGACTGAAATGAAGGAAAGCCCCAACTAGTGCAAAGCAGAGGAATGAACTGAAGGAAGCCAAAAGTAATTACTCGAGCCAACTGCTCTAATTATACAGACACAGCAGAGCAATGGTGATAGCAATCGTTGGCACTCTTAAGATGGATAGTGGGGAAATGGAGATATAGTAGAAAATAACACAGTCGAAGGAATTAGTAGTACTTCTTGTGCTAAAGAGGGGGGGGGGGGATTCATCAGACATGTGGAGACGTGGAGAGATGGGTGCCACAAAGGAGAAGGGTACTGGGCCATGCCTGATGCCACCACCATCACTGCTTTTCCCCAAGGACCTTTCAGGGCCAAGTGGCAGTTTTTTTTTCCCAGCTGTGATGTTCCCATTGGTCCGTTTAGTCTTCCATATGCACCTTCCTACATGCTGAAATACAGCATTTCCCTAGGAGGCCCTGGAGCACGTGTACCCTCCACATGCACTGATCATCTGCTAATAGATAGTCTCTGAGTTGCTTGATTATACATACTCAGTTATAGCTTTATACACCTAATGGCATCCAGTGTGCAGCTCAGGTTGGCTCCAGCACAGGGCTGGAGTGGGGCACGATGAAGACCAGCACCATGCTGCATGGCCACAGGTTATCACACTGCGTGTGATGAGCTGAGTCTGCTCCCTCTTGCCATGGGACTGGGGGCAGGATGGGGTGCCTACTGCCAGGCTGTACTGGCTGGCTTCAATCTCCTGTGCACTCATGATTCTCCAGGGCCTTTCCCTACAATATCCCAAAGCTCCTTCCACATTGGTGTCATCCTGCTCATCAGGTGCCATCAGCAAATGCCTGTGTTCCTCTGCTTATGCATCCTTAAAAAAGATAGTGATCAAAGTAAGCTTCAGCCCTATCCTTGACAAACTTCTCCAGCCCTCTCCTTGAACCATTACTGGGCCCTTTCAGCCAGTTCCTCCCCCATTTTTGAAGTATTTGTTGAATTCCTGTCTTTTCCAGCATGGCTTATAGCATTAGATATTCAGAGCACAAAGGCAGGGGCTTCACTGAAATCTCAGAAGAGAAGAACTGCTGGATTTCCTTTATCTGCAAGATCAGCTAGGGATTTAAGGTTAATCTTGGTTGGTAAATCATGTTGCATTTTATCCCATTTGCCTTCACGTCTCTGTAATTGGTCTTTCAGAAAAATGCCACCAAGTGCTGAGTAGTGGACCCTGTTCACTCGACCATCCCTTCTTCAATAGATGCACTACATTTGCCATGCTTCACTTAGCCTCGCTCCTGATTTGACACACTCATTAAGCATCCACCTATGGGTCTATGTGCCAGATCCTTCAAAATTACAGGACAGAAATTGCCCGTTCACTGCTGTTCGGCATCCAAGCACACTATTTAGGTGCCTAACAAACCCAGCAAAGTATCTAAATGCCTAAGAACCATCCTGTTGATAGTTGCCATTGGGCAATTAGGAGCCAAAAAATCTTGACATGGGCTGTCAAATCTGGAACTCCCATTTCCAGTTGTCTGTCTTAATCTCCATTTCTGTCTTCAGCCCCCTTGCCACACTGCCTTCAGCCCATGCTCCTAATCTTCCTCAGTGAATAGCCAAGCATTTCTCCCACTTTGAGGAAGGGGGGCACATAATTTTGTGCCTTCCCACATAGTCCTGCCCTGTGCTATGCTCCAGTCTTCTCTCCTTGGTCTCTCTCTTGCTCTGTGGATGTAGAAGCTGTGCATCTACATAGTCTCTCCTAATTCTACCTGAGCATGTTTTTTGGCAGGACTTGCTTTATCCTTCCTTTCCCAATGTGCTGCACACAGCTTCCTTTGTTGCCAGGACTTCCTTCATTGTTCCATTGAGATTCATCTCATTCTTTGTCTCTTTTCTAAGACTACATTTCGCATCCAGTTCAGCCTCCAGCGCCTTCCTGGAAGTTTCTTCTCCTTAAACTGAGAGGCAGATTCCAAATTCAAAGCAGGTGGCCTGTCCCTCCTGTTCGCAGTGTGGTGATGCAGGTGGCAGAGTTGTACAGCTCCTTGGGTGATCAAACACTTAATAAATTTCCAGCCAGATATGTACAAAAAAAAAGGAAGAAAAAAAGAAAAAAGAAAAAAAAAAGAAGAAAAAAAAAAACACGCAGGGAGCAGACAACAACATAAGAATTTTACATAGCTGCACACAAGCAGAAAGGTTACATCGACTGGAATCTCTGCTGACATTTTGTGTCCCAGATAACGTAAACCCAGGTACTGCCCATGCTCAGGGCTCCTCTGGTCATGCCCCTCCTGAGCCTTGTCACCAGCAGGGAAGGGAACACTGAACCCCAAACCTCTCTTGGCATAAACCAGGCTGTGTTAGCAAGTCTCTGGGCTAGAAGCACTGAGCAGAGGCCTTCTGGCCATATCCAGAAGCACAGAAGAAAAGCATCCCTTAACATCCCTTGGGATCTCCGCTGAAGAGCTGGGGTGACGCTGTACTCAGCTGCTCTCATGGCAGTGACTTCTCGATTAGGTTCAGTCAATGATTACCAGCAAAATTAGAGGAAAATAACTGTTGCAACCCAGGGAGTGCTGGGTGTTTGTGCACACCTGTGTGTGTCCCATAGGATAAGCTTCAGCACACCATGTAAATTGGTTTTACCTAGAGAAAGGCCTGGAAATGTTGAGAGAGGCTTGGGGGGGGGGGGGGGGGAGATCCCACCGTACCCATCCCCTTTAGAGAGGCATGAGGGGAACCACAAAACAAATACAAGGGCTCAGGCACCAGCTGAAACCCAGGCGCTCCAGGACACGCTTTGGGGGCATCAGTAGCAGCAGCACAGGGAGCTGCACAGCCTCCGGCCTAGCGGGGCCTAGGCCTCCTGCACAGGCAGGATGGCTAGGCCTAGGGCCACAGGCCCCTGGCAGCAGTAAGCTCAAAAAAGTCTCACACACAAGTGTGTCTATTAACACTGTGTGTGTGTGTGTATATATATATAAAAAATATGTATTTTTGTGTGTGTGTGTGTGTGTGTGTGTGTGTATATATACACACATGCTAATCTTAATTATTAAGACCTTTTCAAAAACCTGTATAAATATACAGTGGAAGTATAGAATATATAAATAATTATATTAATAAATGTATATAGTATAACATATGCAATATATTATATGATCGTATATAGCATAATATAGTTAAACGTGAGTTTAAGCATATTCTGCAATTATATATTATGCAATTATATATTTTATGTATACATTTATATTTTCAAATTATGTGTGCATATATACATATTCATATAGATACACCTATGTTTACACATGTCTGTATGTAAAGGCCTTTTAAAAGAATCCAGAAGGTTTATATTTATAGGACACACAGAATACATAAGTAAATGTGTATATATATATTACGTTATATAATGCATATATATACATGTGTATATATAAAGGTCTTATAAACATGTACATCAACACATCTGTAAATATATGTGTATGTATGTGTGTATAACATAAACTTGTACATATGTATATACAGATATTTTCTGCATAAAAAATACACAAGAATCTTTTAAAATGTCTTTTAAAATGTCTTTTGCATATGCAATGCAAACAATCAGCATGTATACATATATATATATGCATGTGCATATATATTTTTATGTGTGTTTTTGAGTATTAATGAACGAATAAGTAAGGTGACCAGATCTCATCAATGCTTTGGCAGCCTTGCAATGAAAACTGTGTTCTCTACCTGCTTTCATTTAAGCAGCCCTTTTTTAATAACATTTGTTTGCTGCCTGACAGATACAAATTTGAAAAGATGCAGATAATATCCTGTAATGATCCTAAACAATAAATACATATATTGTGTATATACATACATGCATATGGACACACATATACACATGGGCTTCTATTTCTCTCTAGGAACACCAGAAGGAGAAGCTGCTCAGGTGGGGTTTTGAAGCTTGGCTGGGCAGAATAAAGGGGGAAAAGAAAAGCCAAACCCACAAGTGTCTTTAAGCAGCAGCGCTTCCAGCCCACTTTTGTGCCTGCTCTAGCTCGTTGCTCAACCTGGCAGTGCCGCTGCTTCGGCTGTGTGTGGACAGTGCTGTGTTCGGCTTGTGCTATTTCTCACTCGCTTAATTATATCCTGCACTTACAGCTTTACAGAGAACAGATGTGTAGGCTTACCTTGGGACAGATACATTATGTATACAGCATTAACTTCACACCCATACAGTCCCCATTTTAATTACCCAGACAGTGGGGGACCAGGAGAGTTTGCTGGCAGAGCAGTTGGTTTCATTAGCAATTCCCCAGACCTCAGCTGGCTGCAAACAGCCTCACCCATGCTGCCTGAGCTGCCCTGTGATCGCAAGCCTCCAAAAAAATCACCAAGAGAAAGAACCAAAGGCCACATGGGCATGTATAGGCTCTTCGTACCTGCCTGAGATTCACCGTAAACGAGTACTTTGGAGAAAAACCTCAGAGTAGCACAAAATGTGAGACCATAGGATGCTGAAAGACAACCTGGACTCAGAGCACTGCAGTAATTTGTCTGATCTCTGACCCCTGCCAGGGAAACATCAGTCTGACAGGTCCCCACGGGCTGTGGCGCTCGGCTGATAAAAGCCTTTTAGCTACACTCAGAGGAGGGGTTTGATCTCGTCCTCTCCCAGGTTTTAATAGGTGGCAAAGCACAAGCTAGCATTTGGTTTTGTCACTCCATTTGACACATCTCCTCTTTGAACTGACACAAGCAATGCCCTTATGTTTTGTTAGCTCCAAAGGAACCCACAGCTTCTTTCTCAGGTGCTGAAACTTCCTTCAAATTTTAACAGAGCTAAATTGGAGTAAAATTTTGCTCATGCAACCATAAAGTAGGTAGAACTGCTCTGAGTAGTATTTTCTCCATCAAGCTCATGGCATCAAAGCTGGGCAAGGAGACAGTTTCTACATTTGTGCTGTTCCCAAGACAAGCAGAAAGGGAGGGCCATTTCCCTGCTTTCCCCCGTTGTGTCCCTGCCAGGCGGCAGCCGGCTCCGCGGTCCCTTTCCTGCAGCCACCTCTCATTATCCCGGCTGCCTGTCTCCCTGTCTCCCTGCCCATGCTGCAGCCATGCAGCCCTCCAGTTCCATCTCAGGGGAGAAACCATCAATATACATATGTCAGGTGAAATTAAAATTGTCCCTGTGAGTTATTCTGTGACACAAGCTAGCACCGGCAGTATTAAAACCTATTAATTAATATTTAATTAATTCTTCTCCTAGCCTATAAACACGAAGTGCTACTGCAGAACACAGAGGCAATTATTTTCTGGGGTGCTTTAAGACATAACTTTCTGAGTTATAAAAGCTGCATATTTGTTAGAAACAGCGTGACAAATCTGTCACTGATAGAGCCACTCTACCAAGACTAGAAAAATCCTGAATAAACTGCAATAGGTCAACAATTTGCCAGAAATATCAGCTGAATCAGGAACCTGAGGTTTCATCTCGCTGGAACATTACTTATTATGTGCACAAAGAGCCCTACCTCAGCAGAACACCGTGCATTACTTACCCGGGGCCAGCGCGGCATGCCTCATGTTTCACTAACTTCCACCCATTCAAGCTTAATTCTTTGCTTAGTTATTTCTCATCTGCTTTCTGAACCGGGAAGGAAGGGCACTGAGTGGAACAGGAGAGCGCTGAACCCCACAGTACAAAAGACCTTTGCACTGATGAGGCACCTCAGTGGACGAAATTTGGCTGAGGAATCCAGCTTTCTGCAAACACGGTGCTCACTGCTCGTCCCTCACTTGGAAATGATGCAGAAAGTATGAGGGCACGTTTCCGTTTGTTTCTGCTTGTTGGGAAAAATGCTCTTCCAGCCAATGGTGCTCTGGGGTCCGCACAGTTGTGCTCTTCATGGTGTGTGCTCCCCCCATGGCTGGTAGTGGCCTGGTGGATACAGGGGTTGAGGGGGTTGGAGGTGGTGAGCTGCCAGGGCTTGTGATCCCCGAGGGATCCAGTACTGCTTGGTCCATGAATGGTGTAAATATGTCCATCCAGGCCTTTCCTCTGCTCCATCGCTGCCAAATGGAGGAGGAGGAACATGGAAATATGTCTCAGATGGGGTAAAACATACCCCTAAGCAAGTATCAAGGAGAAGTAATAAAATGTGTCATTATTTGCATTTCTCAGGCCTCTGTAACAGATCTGTGGAGGGCTTTGAGGAGGTCAGATGTTAGTCACTGGGTCAATCAAGCCTGCGAATGACCACCCCTTTCTGCCCGCCAGCTCATCACATCTTGAAGGGGCAGCAGTGCTTTTTGTCTCCATCCAAACATAGATGGATGACATTTATTCAAGCGGTGACTGCTTCAGTGGCCTTAGGAGACCTGGGAGGCTAGGCTCCCAGACAAGAACCTTGGTGGCCTTTTGGAAAATTCAGCTGTTTGTTTCCCCGTTGAAAGTGGAACAGGGAGAGGAAAAAATAAATAAATAAATAGAAGAAAAAAACAATAATACCCCTTTACTGAAGTTGTCATGCAATGAGTCATTTGCTGCCTGACGGGAGATGGGCCAGCGTCCCTCTCTGCGCTGCAGTGATTTGACTAATTACTTCTATCTGCTCCAGCAGAAGAGCAGCCTCCTCCAGCCTCTCTGCTGTCTGGGTGCCGTCTGTCAGCAGCAGAGAAGCAGCCAGGGTTGGGAAATGACATCCTTCTGTTTCGGGCTGTGGCGTTTTGCCTGTTCCTTACCCTTGCTGGGAGGCAGGTCCCAAAACCAAGCGCTCCTGCTCAGTGAAAAGCTGGAGCCTGAAAAGCTGGGCCTGGGCAGGTTGGGCATTTCAGGGCTGGTGTCCGGCTGCTTGCATCTCCTCAGCAGGTTGTGGTTGCCCATTTTTCTCCTGGTGAATTGGGACACCAATCTTGCTTGAAAATGGGTGAAGGCAGAGGCAGAGCGGGTAGGGCTGGCTCCAGCTCTTGCAAAATGTGGCATTCCCCTCCGAGCTCCTAAACAGGGCCCAGGATATCGGGAACTGTTAATTAGAGGTGAGCGTTATTAAAGTAAATTAGAATAAAAAGGCAGCTGTGTATGCAAACTGATTACATTTTTACACTTGTTTAAAATCACTAATGTGATTTTTAATTATAGTGGATCAAAGAAAATAACCACATTAATCCAGTGTAATCACGTGCGAGCTGATTTGATAACAACGTTGTATTTAATTGGCAGTAAGCTCAGGCAACGTTGAACACAAATGAAAAGCACTGACACATTCTGAAGACTAATTAATATGACAGACTGGTAGCAAATGCATTGTTTATTACTACTAATTTCCAGTAGCTGGTTCAACACCATTTTGTTACCACGATCCCCGGTGCTGTGTCCATCAATGCATGATATTTAAAAGGAAAATGAAACATGATTTATTTTAAGGAGGAACAAAGAAGTTCAAAGATAATTAAATTATGCATTTCAAATACCAAGCTGCAGATAAAGAGCTTCAAAATACAGGATTTTTCTCATTCCAACTGTAAGTCCCCTTGATATATGCACATAGCTCACATTAATGTGCTACATCAGTGATGGAAGACACTTTTTTCCCTGCACATTTTAATGTAGTTAATAAATGGTGATTTTTTTCAGGGCCTGACACAACTCTCAGTGAAGTAAACAGAGAGATTACCCTCAGGACCCTGCCAAAGCCCAGTAAGTCATTGGAAGAATTTCCTTCGGCTCCAGTGGGCTCTCAATCATATCCTAAGCTTTTCAGATGAGGGCCTGTTATCTTTGTTTTTTTATGCTTAGAAAGTACCTAGCAGAAATGAAGAACATTCATTCAGATAAAGTCTTCTAAATACAGTGTCCTGAAAGTTTCCTAAAGCTGTCCTGAATCGCATGCATTGCCATTCTCCTGCTTGGCTGTGCTACCTTCCTCACTTGGTCCTGGACTGTGATGGCACATATTTGTCACACCTTGTTACAGCCTTGGTCAATAGAGTAATGGAATAATCAATCATCTATATTTTAGTGTGAGACATAATAAATACAGTGCATAATAGTCAATCAGGTCTTCACCAAAGAAAAGTTGAACAATTACAGTGGTTGTCAATTGTAAACTGCCTATGATAAGTATGCAAACATTGACCCCAAGTGTTACACTGAGAACATGGAAATTAAAATCATCTATCTTACTCGATTCAAAGCCTCCCATATTGCAAGGGTGGTATTTAAGGAAAACCTTGGCCAGACTCAGATTGCTTCTTTCAGTTAGATTAAAATTAAATTAAGTCAAAATTTAGAAAATACTGGTTTAATTAAAGATACTTCACTAGCTCATAAATTATACATTCTCCTTCCTGTGGCGAAGTGTAAGTTTGATACTAGGTGTCAGAGCTGCGGAGGATTCCTAAAGGTTAGTTCACATTTATGTGCCATATAAAGCAGGCTTCGAGAAACGAATGACTAATTATCGAAGTTACCAAATTGCTACCCTGGCCTGCTTAGCAAGTGTGGTCCCCTAACTTTGGCTAAAGCAGTGTTTTCTTCAGCAGCTCAGTCCAAGCATGCAAAGTAGGACAGCTGAAAGAGACCTTGGCCAAAAGCAGACATTGGCATAGAGTCAAGCATGAAAACATTAATAGATAAATATCCAGAAACTAATTATGAAATGTAAAAAGTCCAGCTATCCTACACAGACTGGTGCAAGGAATACTATCTCGGTTTCATTGGCACGGCAGTGAATGGAGAAGCCTCGCAAAGTAGCTTTCCTTATCTTCTTACCAATGCGCATGTTAGCTAAAGGTACATTCATTTGAATTAGAGAAAACAAATAATTTTAACAGTGAAACTGATAACTCACTGAAACAAGCTGCAGAAGGAAAAAAAAAAAAAAAGACAGAAAGATTGAGACCGATGCCTTCCTGGAAATCTGCTATTGTCCCGAGCACATTATTGGGATCATCTCCAGGGCAAATGAAATGCACGGTGATATGGAGCAGGCCAGACTGGAAGACTTAGCGACTCCTTCTGAACTGTAAACTTCTTTTTAAAAAGCACTCAATCCCAGCAAGTTAAAACTAAATGCAGTGGGATGTAGGCACACCCGGACTGAAGGGCAAGGCAAAGAGTTGTCTTTTGGACCTCTGTCACCTTTGGTGTGGCTCAGCTCCCCCCATTAGTGGCTATTTGGACAGCAGCAGTCCCAAGCCCTCCCGATGGCACTGCCACAGCACTGGGCTTGTCCCCAGCACACGTCATTCCTCTCCCTAACTGCAAGGTCCGATCTCAGAAAGCACCCTTGCCCTGGCAGGAATTTAGGTGTGTGTTCCTTGTCAGGAGCTTTGTGTTCCTTGACAGGAGCTTGTGCTCCTGTCACGCTGACTTCCCCCAAGGAACCGGTATCCATCGACACTGATATGTGCCGAATCAACTGCTGTGTTGTAAAAGCAGCCATTATGACACAAAAGGAGCCTGACAAATGCTTCCTGTGAGAGCGGAGCTGCTCTGGGTGACAAAGATGCTCGTCAGCACCTTCCTGCCAGGAACAGCAGCGGTTTCAACCCAGGTGCCGCACTACAGCCTTGCAAATGCTTGGCAGTGAGATCCCAGGTATCAGGTGCCCATCGGCGCTGAGGCAGACTGCTGAAGATGAAGGCAGGGTGAGGCACCCTGCCTGGCTCCAGGGGTGGGGAGGAGAGCTGGGAATCTCCTTTGATGCTCGGCAGCACGATTGCTCACTGAGACACAGTCCTCCTGCCAAAGAGCAGCTCTGGTTGCCTGAACCAGGGCTAAAGACGCACATCGGTGCATCCTGAAATGGTTGAAAAAGCTCCTTAGACCTTTAACCCAGCCATTAGGAGGGTGCTGGGGGGCAGACCAGGGAGCTAAGCCCTTTGGCACGTGCCACATTTTGAAAAGCTTTGCAGAACCATAAAAATCCCCCCGAGCCGGTTAGATGCCCCTGAGCTGATTATTCAGATAAGCCACGAAGAGATAAGCTCTGGTATCATCAGAAAGGGTGCAAAGCACTGTCACACGAGGGAGAGCCGGGCAGGATGTGAACTCTATTTAAGCAGTCCCCCGGTAAAGCAGCTCACAGCCCATGCACAACTGACTGTCAGCTCCCTTCGAGCGCTCCTTTGATTGCACCGCTCTGTGAAGGAGCACATGTCACTTTTTATCGAAGGAGAGGGGAAGAAAGCAAGGCAGCCTGCTGCTGGGAGAAAAGATGCCACTCACTGTTAGTTAAAATATAGACAGCTGCGATGCCCTGGCTGCTGGTGATTGAGGACCAGCAGGAGTGGGAAGGAAGCATCAGTGCAGGACAAGAAAAAGAAAACAGCAAGAGACCTGAGCAAGTGCAGAGAGGAGAGGGAAGGGGCTCCAAGTTCTGGCTGTAGCTGGTGCTGAAATGCCTGAATCATGGGACGCTGGGGATGGGATAAAAGGCAGCCTCAGAGTCACCCAGTGCAGAGGATTTTTAAGTCCTCATATAACAAAAGGGCAATAAATATTTTGGTGCTGCCTTACCGGGGCTGGTTAGCCTTTACAGCAAGTTATCCTCAGCACGTTATGAGTACTGATAGAAGTGGAGCAAAGCCTCAGCACTGCACAGCCTGTCCCACAGCCTCTGCCTTCCTGCGCCTGCAGACTCGAAGTTGTGCAGTGAAGTCCCTCCTGGGGAGCTGGAAATCCCCCACTCCAGAGCAGGAGTATTAAAGCACTCTGATTGTATCTTTGCAACCCAGCCAACAGAGGCAAACAACCCAGGGAAGGTAAAAATCTCAGGTAACAGAGAGCCCCTTTTCCTCCCTTTGTTTGCCAGGGTTTTGCTTGTTCCAGATAGCAATCAGCAAACAGAAAGCAGCGCACAGGAAAGCTCAGGCAGAGAAAGCCCAATTTCACCTCAGCCACTGGTGCTTCTGCTAAGAGTTACTTTGGCACATTAGAAGGTGCCAGAGATGACAGCAGTAACCGAAAAGATGGAGAGAATTACTCCACAGACGTAGAAGAAACCAAAATGCAAGGCAGTATCACAGCATCCTGACCGCCACAAGGCAGAGCACTTCCCACTGGAGCTGGGAAAGGTGATATCTAACAGCTGGATCCCGCAGACGAACTGATTTGCTTCTACGGTTTTGTTGCTTCTAGCAAAGCAGAAAATATTTATAGGTATTATTTTCCTAAATTCAGCTTCATCCGTGCCAAATTTATATATTAAAAAAAAAAAAAAGTGCTCTCTGGAAGTACTTCCCACCTGGCTTGCAAGGTGCAGCCCATCTCCCTGTCCCAGCACACGCCTGCAGTGGCAGCGAGGCTCCAACACCTTGTCCCAGCTGCAGGGTTTGAGGATCACACCCCTCTGTGAAGTCACACATGGTGTATTTGTCCTGAAGCAATGACGGATAAAGTCACTAAAATCACTTATCTACTCACTTTAGTGGCATTAGAGTGAGATTAACTTAACGTGCTGCAGAGGGTGGATAAGAGGAGATCTGATTTTTCGGTTGGTGCTAGTGGTCATTAGTCTGCTAGATTTCCTAATGCACGCTGCTTATGCTCATGCTGCATTTTCCCTTTAATGTGAGCACATGGGGGTCACTCACAGACACCACAAACCTGCTACTAATACCGCTCTGTCTCACGGCAGCACGTAGCCATCCAGCCTGGCAGCAGAGCCCCGTCATGCTAAGAAATTACACATCCCTTTGGCAGCAGACGATCCCAATGTCACCTTCTCAACAGGCAACCAAAGGATGCAGGAATAAACACAGGACCGGCCATTCCCCTGGAAGCAGAGGAAGGGAGAGCCTCCAAGTCCCGCAATATTGAGTTATCCTCTGGACCTGGCTACATTTCCCTAAGACTCGCTTCTGTTCCTCTCAGCCGCTAGCTGATAGGTGACATATGGACGTCTTCATGCTCCTGGCTGTCTTGCCAGAGGTCACAGTCCTTTCTTTTCCCCTGGTAGGATGGGAGCGGTTCCTGGAAGCATCGTGGACTTTTCCCATCCTTTCTGCCTTGCCATCGCAGTAGCTCCCTGCTGGGCACTGACGTGGTGGGGAAGGACTTCAGGAGCAAGCCTGCCAGCTTCCAACCTGTGGGGTATTTTCCTACAGTAAAAACTCCACAGCAGTACAGGGCTGGCTCATGCTGCAGGCACTGACCCCACCGGCAAACAGGCCCAGGGAAGGGACGAAAACAGCACAAGGAGCAGTGCCACAGCCTGCGGGGACAGCCCAGCGCCCACCAGGGGACATGTGGCCAGAGCCACCCGTCCTATGGCATGGCTGATGGGAAGCACACAGGTGCGACTCACCCACGGGACACCTCTGCATACAGCATCTCTGCTGTGTAAAAGCTTATTTATTGTCTCTTTTTTTTTTTTTTTGTCCTTTCTGTTCCTTTTTGTTTTAAAAGACAAGACTGCAGATCTTGTCTATCCCAGGAAATACGTTACAAAACTGCAATTTGCCTGTCTTGGCTCTCTCACCCTAGCATTGACCCTAACGGTGAACTCCCATGAATAAGTCTAATCCTGTTTTTCATGTTTCCCCAGGTAAATGAATATTTATGAATCATTTCTCCAGAGCCAAAGCATGGCCCTTACAACTGGCCATGATAGTTCAATTTGTTTTCTTGCCAATTCTTGGAATTGTTTTTTTTGTTGTTGTTTTTGTTGTTCTTTTTGAAACTTGGGGAAAAAAAAAGACCTCTCATTCCCAGTTGGTTCTTATTAAAGTATGTTTTTTTTTTTCCTAACTCAGCTGGTGCTTGGAGACTTTCCAATCGGCTTGAATGATTAATGTGGTGCCACTGACTTGTTTTGTGTTTGTATTTAAAAAAAAAAAAAAAAAAAAAAAAAAGCACAATTCATGTTTTCCAAAGAGCCAGTTAGGTATCTCTGATTGACCATGCAATGTAAGTTTTAAATTGTTCTTTGTGTGCACAAAATGTATAGCAAAAAGGAAGCATTTCCACGGAGATGAATGGAACAGTCAAGGTTAGAGGCACAGGCTAAAAAGAATACCGCCTCTCAGTGAGCTGCGCATTAGACTATAATCATTACAAAGCCAGGTCTTAATATCCTACATTCATTTAAGGGAGGAGATTTGTTCTTATGCCTACTACTTATTTAGCTAGTCTAAATTCGGTTTGAATAACAAAACAGCTTTTCCAGTTTAGCTGTGCTACCAAGTCAAGGTCATTCCCCTTAGAGAAAGATCAAGATCCTTTATAAGGGGAAAAAAAAAAGATGACTCTCGCCCCAATTGATCTGCTGAACATAATTAGCGAAGGGTAAGAGATATCTAAACACGCTCCCTGGTTCATCGACTTGCATGGGTGCATTTTGAGTGGGAAACAGAAGGAAGTTATGCAATTACCTCGAGAAAAAAAAAATGTTCCTTTAGTGGTATTTGGAAATCAAATAGAGTTGTGAAGGGGGGGAGGATCCTGATGGGCTCTTACAAGCTGTGCGTTTGTGAGTCAATAAAGCGGTAAAGAAATGCAGCTCTATTGATTTGCATTATGTGCTACTTCCCAGGTGATAGCTCAGCCTTTTATAATGTTTTCCATCCACTGTTTTCATATTTTCTGTAGAAGTTTGATAGCACTTAATAGCACATATTTATTTAGAAATAATAATTGTTTGTGTTTAAACTCATTAGACAAAGACAGGCCACTGTAATCCATTCACTCAGGGACTCCTTGGAGAAGTGTGCAGGAGCTACCCCCAGAGAGTTTAACTTTCACAGGAGACAAAAGATGTCACGTTATAAAATCCCACTCAGCAGAAAACATTGGATTCTTCGCAGTGATTTTCTCCATATGGCGGGGTGAGTTTCGTTAAAGCCTGAGAGTGAAGGGCAGCTTTCCCAGATTGCCCTGCTGCAAAAAGAAAGATCATTACCAGGGATGCAGAGATTGTTTCAAGGGTTACAATTACTCATGGTATATTAAGGGAGGCTTCTCTGCATATGTATTATGTATATAGACATACGCACACACACCCTCAGTCCCCTCCAGCTAAACAGCAAGACCCCGACACATTCCAGTGTGAGGACACCTGAAAATGGTCTGTGAGGGTTTGGTTTCTTTTAAATTCCAGCTCCTGTTTTATCCACTGCAACATTAACCAGTCAGCTCTATAAAAATACCTTTTTTATAAGCAGCAAGCTCAAAAAATGCAGGTGGCTCAGCACTGTTGGCTCTGCAGAGGACCAAAGGTGCTCCTGCATCTCCACAATGCTCATGGATAAACCATGCTTGCTCTGTCGGGAATTAATTCACAGTTATCCTTTTCCAAGTGGTTTGTCCCAGGTCACAGCAGCATCGCAGTGACCTCCTGGGCACTCACTTGTCCTCTCCCCAACCCCCTCCCCAGGGCTGGGCTGCATTCGGTATGCCCATTGTTTCCTGTTTCTTTTGCTATCTCAGCCAGATTACCGATACAGGGTGCAGCTCCCCACACCTCCTCTCCCCCGTCTGGCAAAGAGGATTCAGTGGGGTCGCATCACCCTTACCCACAGCTGGAGGAGATGCTCAAAGAGGGCAGGATGCTAACCAGAACCCAAACCTTAACGAACCATTGAAGAAAGACACTGCAGGCAGCCGTGAGAGAGCCCTGCCTTCTCCTCTGGCACATGCACCAGGCAGCTCTGGCAGCATATTTGCTGGTTATCATTGCTGTAAATCAAAGCAAAATTAGCATAATTGTTCGGGTCCAGGGTTTGTTTTTACTGGGGTCATAAACAAGCTGATGACATGGGTTTTTCTTTACACCACACTCTAATTGTGCTGGCAGCCTAATTTCCAACACCCTGCTCACCTCTGTTCCATCGCAACCGTGTTAACACCAACCTTCTTCGAAAGAAAACCAATTGTTCCACGAACGCATCTGAATTCAGCAATATTTCTGTCAATCCAGTGGGCTGTCTTTACTTCTGCCTTCCTTTAGGAGACAATCATTGCCTGCTGGGACTTTATGCATAGATTGCTAACTTGCTGTGCATACACTGATGCAAAGAAAGAGCTTTGTAATTTAAATAACAGACTGTGGAATTGATGACAGACACAAACACGGTCATTCACCCAGCTGTAGAAAACTGCAACTAAGGCTCCAGCAGGAGGGAAAAGGAAACATATTGCTTTCTTCAAGGACCAGAAAGACAGCCTGCAGCCATGGCTGTCTCACGTAGGATGCTACACTTACACATGCAAAATAAAGCAGCACACAGTGATGCCCAGAGGAGAAGAGGTTTCGCGGTGTCCTGGTCTGAGCAGAAGAGACTTCTTCTGTATACTCATCTAGCTGGATCTTCAGTCCAGCTCTGCCACAAAGTGGAAATGCTCCTTCTTGCAAGGAGACTGAAAAAAAATGGGATTTGCAAAAATCCTGGTGTAGGCTCCACAGTCCCTGGAAAAGGCAGTTGAGGAAGCCTCATCTGCTCAAGGAAGGCAGCAGCTCCCTGCTGGGCAGGATCACACCCGCTGACAGCACCTCTGCAAAGCAGAGAAGCAAGGAGCTCTCTCAGCCTCCAAACTGAGCCTTTTGCCCCGGATACACCACGATTTACCCCCAGTCACAGGCTCCCCAGCTGGCAGTGGGTCCTGCAGCCACCACGATGCCTGCTCCGAGCATGGACCTGCAGCTGGTGGGGGGCACCAGGAGCAGCCCCGACAAACAGCCCGCTGTAAGAGGGGCACACTGCAGGAGAGGCCCTGAGGGACTCCATCAGCAGGCAGAGAGCCGGGGAGAGCCCTTCTACTGCTGGTAAAGGAGAAGGGGGTACAGGTGGACAGGAGCATGGGCCAAGGCTGGGCAGAGTCCATGTTGTGTGTCAGCGACCCGTGTCAGCTACCTTGCAAAGGATGACAAGGCTGCTGTGGACAATGACAGCAGGACTATTGAAAATTATTGTAAATACCTTTCCAGGTGAAATAAGCCTCCTTAATCTGCTGTGTCTCATTTGCATAGCAAGAAAGACTTTTTTTACAAAAAAAAAAAAAAGATAACTACATTTTCTTTTTGTAAGGAAACAAAGACTCTGACAAGACCCTTAATCATCAAATCAGTATAAACAACATTACAATACATTAGACTTGGAAATGCTAAACTGTGATTATGCAACAACTAATTAAATTAGTACTGACAGCTTTCAAAGAGGAGGAGAAAAAGACGTGGTATATCCCTTGTTTTCAGAGACAATATTTCCTAAAAGCAGTGAAGACAGACAAGCTGTAAGCACTTTCCATCTGGGAATGAGAATCCACGCAGGAAACACTCACAGCTGAAATGCAGCCTCTGCTTGAACTTGGGAAACTCATTTTGTGAGTGGGAGCTGAGCCTGGTCAGCTGTGAGTGGTAAGCAACAAGTTAAAGTCCTCCTTAAAATGAAAGCCAGGGAGTGTGCACTGGAAAAGACTAATTACAGCTGCTGTGCCACTGAGCGGGAGCTACCACTCTTCTGGCAATAACTTGAATTTCATTGTTTAGGAAGATGAAAGCCTTCACTCGGCTGGGGAACAGCATAAAAACAATCCATAAACAGCAGCAAGACAAACTGTCGTTATTCAGGAGTAGCATTAATATCCTTTTGAGGTTTTTAAAATAGTTCAGGGTTGCTATGCAACACAGGTCCCAACCCAATTCCAGTAACAGCAACAAAGCAAATCATCTGCTAGCTTTGGTAGGACCCAGAGAGCCCCCCCAGGGGGCTGCCCCCAGCAGGGTGTCCCAGCTCTGCGCCTCCAAGAGAACCACAGGAGCACACATCCTCAGCACCCCGACCACCGCTGTGCATGGCCCATCCCAGCCAACAGCAGCGGTTGTGGAAGCAGGAAAACCTCCCAAACCCAGCCCTTGTCCTGTGCAACGCTTGTCAGCTTGTCAAGATGCTGTTTTCTATAAATCATGTTAATTTGCATGTTAATAATACCCAAAGCTGTGGTTTGGGAGGAAGAGAGGAGACCTCTGAAATCTTGTCAGAACCGGAAAAAATTCAAAATTCCCAATATGCTCAAAGTAAAATCCTCCCATTAATCTTCCTTGCGGCTTGTGGCAGCACCCTCTAGTTCCACACCAGCATCTCCTCTTTGGGAGCTGCTCGAGCATTTTGCTCCTGACAGCCTCCACGGTTGTGGTTTTCCTTTTGATGGCAGAGGTCCCACCTGCACGTGCAGGAGCGCAGCTCACTGTAAGGAGTGCTGTGCCCTGCCAGCAGCTCGCAGCACAGCCAGCCCACGGGCTTGCTAGGATCCAAATGGGAGACGCTCGCTTCCCCATGTGGAGGCTGTTTGCAATTAGGAAACCGTGCTTTCCTCCTCCTCACCTGCTCAAACCGCTGTGCATGGACACAGCGCTGGGGGCTCGGCAGACCCAGCCACCATCCTAGCACAGATTTTGGCTTTCCAGTGCACTCTTGTTTGTCACCTTTTGCTTTCAGATGCAAAAACCTCAATTCAAGGGTTGCACGTGGGCACGTTCCTGTGATAACTGGATGAACATATGGAGAGAAGTGGGTGGAAGGAGGCCAGGCAGCTACGTGCGCTTATCTGGGAGGAAAGCTGTGGAAGGAGGGGAATCACACTACTAGCATCCTTGCTAATACCCATTCATCACCAAAAAATAAAAAAATAAAAAAATAAAGGAAAAAAAAAGTTTAAATCAGTTTCCTCTGCAAATGTCAACAGCCAACAAGCTCAGCCACCCCACAACACAGCAGGTCCTTTTGCTTTAGCTTGCCACACCACAGCACAGCAATCACAGCACAGCTTGCAGGAGCAGTCTGAAACTTCAGCTTAGGTAACAACAGAAAACAGTATTTTCTGTATTTTGATTACTTGGTAATGTTGGCCTATGTCATCAGCTCAGAGCATGTACTTGCCATGATATTCCACAGTCAGGGCTGAAGTAAAAGTTAAACTAAAGCTTATTTTTTTCTTCTGAGTCTTTGTACTGGGCCACATCACATCCTTGCCAGGCTGCCCAACCAATTCATTTGTGCCTTAAAGGACAGACAGACAGACAAGTCCTTCCCCAAAGGGCCCCTCCTGGCACAGCCAGCATGGGAGCACCAGGGACTTGAAAACAATAATTTAAAGAAAACTCTACCCGGGGCTCACAGGCCTGCTGTACCTCACACACATGTAGAGGTGTATGGATAGGGGTTCTTCCTCTGCTTCCCCCTTCC
Organism: Cygnus atratus; assembly: GCF_013377495.2. Lineage (NCBI taxonomy): Eukaryota > Metazoa > Chordata > Aves > Anseriformes > Anatidae > Cygnus > Cygnus atratus. The sequence goes on from NC_066371.1 coordinate 9,042,501, forward strand.
CAGTGCTCATGGTTGGGCATTTTCTGATGTGGTACTGGAGGTGGTGGTTCAAGGCACCAGTCCTCTCCACAGTGCTTCCACCTGGGCCGTGAAGGCACATGTACCTCACAGGTTTGTTATGTGCAAAACACTCAATTTTAAGAGCCACCGAAGTCAACTTTCTGTCCTTCTAATATACACTGGATAAACAAAGTGATCATAGAATAACAAAGAAATATAACCAGCGCCAGAAAAAGTCCTGCAGCCAGCAACTCTCTCCTGCATATTTTATCTTATAATCCACTGCACTAATACTTAACCACCACACCAAGCAGGTGGAAGTTTGAGGGCCATTGAGCACTGTGAATTTTCCCAATGCATCACAATTACCAAAACACCTGTGCTAAATAACTTTGCGCTGAGCCACTGTGAAAATTCACAGAGTGCTCAATAGCCCTTGAAATTTCTCATTTCTAACCGGGGCTGGAGTGGCTGAGCGCTCGCACATTACACCACAGCACAAAGCAGGTAAGGACACTGGTTCAAGACCTCGTGAAGGCCCTTTTCTCTGTGGCTGGAAGTTATGCCGTCCCTGTGATTTTCAGGCTGCTCCTACTTTGTCTCCGCAATTACACTCACTTGGAGCTGGGTGAACTCATGTGTGAGCAGACTCCAAATATTGCCATGCTCCCCTGTCCCTCCTTCCCTGCCCAGCACAGCTGCCTGTCTCAGGACCTCCCTTTTCCTCTTCAATAGACAGGGAAGGTGTCCAACTAGCGTCACGTAAACCCCATGGGGCACAGCAGGCTGATCTCTGTGCTCCCCATCCCATTCTCATGGGGTCTCTGGAGCAGGCCCAAGGGCTCAGCCTGACCCCAGGACATGCAGCATCTGAAGGCAAGCTTAGCCCTGGGATGCACAGAGGCTCAGCAAGGGCAGCCAGGGGCTCTCTGACCACAGCACAAGACATGCACATACCGTGCTGTGTCCAGCTGGAGAGGAGGCTGAGAGCAGACTGGAGAGGTTTCAGGCAGCAGAAGCAAGAAGAATGGGAGGTTGATAAACAGCCAGGAACTAGAGACATTCAATCCATTTCGTCTGTCCCCAGGAAGGTGAAGAGGTGACTTGAGAGTGGTCAGCAAGTGCCTACGCAGAGAGAGGAGTAATAAGATGAGGCTCTTTAATCTGACAGATGAAAGCATCTTGAGACCCAGTGGCTGGAAACCAAAGGCATTTCTACAGAGAAATAGAGTAGGTCTTGGTGCAGAACAGCTAAGGCAATTAATTAACCACCGGACAATGTACCCGAGGAGACAGCAGATTCTCTGTCACTTCAGCTCTGTTGGTTGGACCTCTGTGGGACACCTGGGCTCCACCAGGGCTCCAAGATGGGGGCATCACACGGGAAACTTCCTTGTGCCTGCTATCAGGGGCTACTTTTGCGTAATCAGTCCAGAACAGGAGATCTTTGGAAGCCAGCAGTAGCAGCCCTTAGATACAAATAAAGAGGGGAAGAAAAAAACACAGAAGTGAGAAAAATTCAGAAAAAAACAATGCATCTCATCAGAGGTCCCCTGGAGCCTCACAGGGATGTGCCAGCCCCTGTTCTCTGCCAGTTTGCTGCTCAGAAGAGAGCAGAGCAAAAGAAAACCATCTCCACACAGAGAGAGGCTGAGCACATCCCCTTCATGTCCTAGCCCTGCTTTTCGCCATGAGGGCTATGAGGTAACAGCACACAGTGACTGTTCTCCATGTGCTGGGTGCTCACCAGCCACTTCCAGCTCACCTGTAGGACTTCTACAGCCCAGCCTCAGCTTCTCAGTACGGGTCACTTGCTGAGAACTGCTGAGATAGTGAAGTCGGACTGCTATAGACAGCCAGTTAGTACAACAGCTATGAACAATACAAAGTATAATAAAAATTAGAAAAAAAAAATAGGTCTATCATACATTGAAAACAGACAGGAAGGACCAAATCTTCAAATGGAACGAACCAAGTTAGCCATGCAAAATTCAGTTGATTTTCACTAGTTCACGCCTACAGTTTCCTAATATCACAGCAACATAACAAGGACCCAGTGCTGGCCTGAATCACAGCTGAAATCTGCTGGGATCTGTCAAGGAGGCAGGAGCAGGTCACATAACTGCCAGGACTAAGTTCAGGCTGCCCAGCAGACTTTGAAGGCTCTCATTAACCCTCTTATTTCTATAAGCATTACTCACAGACTCATCAAACCAGCAGGCAGAAGAATCCCTGTCACTGCTCATCCTTGGACAACGGGGTTACCTGACCTCAGTGCTGCTTCACCAGTTGTCAAACAGCTGCCCAAGCAGTAAGGCAATTTAAGCTTTCCAGAGATTTGGGTTTATTTGTTGGTAGCAAACAGAAGAAAAAAAGAACTGCTTTGCTCTGACTACATAAGAAACTTATTTCACTGATTACATTTTTTTTTTAAGCAACTTTAAATGGGGGTTGTTGCCATTACTCATCTGATAACCACTCTACTGCAGCCAAAGACCACTGTAGATGATTCAGAAGACTCATGACTTCACTATGACGCAGAGACAAGGAACGCTCAAAGTCTCATTGTAATTATAACAAATCCAAATGACCTGAGCCATTAGGTCAATGTCAGTAAAAGCGACTCTCAGATGCATGGACTGGAAGGCTTCCACCAACACCATTCCCTCTCCAGGAGCAAGAGACCACCCCAAATGTCGGTGGAAGGTTGTTTAGTTTTTAATTGGTGCCTGAGCTTTTTTTGGCTGGTTTCTGAGTGATTCCCCCCTCCTTTCCAATCAGGAGAGCTTTCAAATCTCGCATCGAGGGTTCTCAGGCTCTTTGTTCTTCAAGACTTTAAAAACAAAAATAAAACCCCGCATCTGCAAACAGTCACACAGGAAGACAGCCAAAATCTGATCGTGAGCATTAACATTTAACTACTGCTGTATTTCACTGTGTGCCTGCACGTCTTGTACAAAGGCAGACACCCTTATGCTCCGTGTCCCCTGGAAGTAAACAAGTACACATGCTCCATTCATAATTAATGGCCCAGCTTTTCCAAAAGCACTAACAACTGCATCTGCCTATGTCTGTGGAGGACTCGGCCCTAAAGGTTTGGCTTCACCAGGCTAATACTCTGCCTGCAAATTAGCCACATGGAACATGCTGGAGCCAGCCTTTGACACCTGGACCCCGATGTACCCAAGCCAGCAAAAAAAACCACACTCATCCTCTGAAACCAATGCTGGCTTTGCTACCCATGTCAAGGGTGGTGGCTTTGGGCTTCAAATATTCAGGCCTCCAAGGTGCTCAGTGCCTAGGATAGGGACTAAGCCCTCTCAAAGCCTCAGGCAAGCTGAGAGCCCTCAGCACCCCTGCAGAACTGAATTACTACATTATTTCAAGCCATCATACCACCTGGAGGACAGACGGACACACAGCAGAGCTGCACCTGCACTGGGCAGTCAGCACTTCAGCTCTCAGCAGGGCAGCAGCAATGCTCTGGGCAGGTAGCTTGCCACTAATAGGCATTGAAAACCACCTGGAGATGGGCTGGCTGGATCTATTTACTTGTTACCCTGCCCATGGAGTGAGATATGCCCTGAGTAGATTTGCTTTGATGAGGGAACCGGAGGGAAAGCCTCCCCAAAGCAGCCTCCCTGCTGCCAGAGGACTGCCTCCAGTGAGTTTTTGGCTTTTAAGAGGAGAAAAAAGTGTTGGCTAGTGCAGACACAACCTGAAAATAACCCTCCATTCCTCCTCCTGATGGCTTTTGTTTGTGCTTCTCTCAACACAAGAAGACAGAACCCCCTCCTGTCCCATCGTGAAGTTTCTCAAAGAGGAAAAGAGAAGGCTGTGCTGGGAGGCTCAGGGGCTGCCTGCTCTTGTCTACCATCCCCTGGGTGCCAAACCTAAAGCAAAAGTTGAAACAGGCCCTGGGATTTGGCTATACGTTACGACATGAAACTTCTCCGTAGCTATTACTGAAAGTTTTACTTGACTTTTCCACCCATCCCATGAAGTTACCCTCAGCAGCAGGAATGGTTCACAGGCATGCCAATCCTTGCAAAATACCCATAACTGAAGATTTAGAGAGGAAACCTCTGAAAAATAATATCTACAACTTTAGAAATAAAACTTCTTTGTTAAGATGCCCCAAGCAGGTCAAATAGACTTTGATCAAAAGAAAAATACGCCCCAGTACCTTTGCTCTGCTTTTACCTCTGTGTTGTCTGTGTCTCATTTCACTTGTTCCTCCCTTACTTTGGAATGATTTGTGAAAACCTCTAAAGGGATGACATGGAGGGAACAAGGCTGGATAAAGTCCTAGAGTATTTGCCAAACTGACAAAAAATACAGAAGAGAAAACATCAAGCCCAGCCAAGTCAAATATCAATCTACTTTTGTGTGCTTTGTTTCATTAAGTTTACTTTATGATTCATTTGTAACCAACTGCGGTGGATAATGAGTACTTGCATCACAAACCTCTGTGTGCTTAAGAAATCCCTCTCCCCATGCAGGGAAGGGCTGGATAACAACAACAGAGCCCTCTCATTTGAAAAGCCCATGGTGGTCCAAGCGTGAGTGGAGATCTTTCAAGCATCACTGAACTGAGAGCTCCAGCAATGAAGCAGTCACATCACTGCCGAAACATTTGAGCCCCGTGGAGACAGCCCGTCCCATTGCATTCAAGTCTGCCAAGATGCCCTGAAACAACATCTCTGAGCACACAGTGGTTTTGGGGCAGCTGCCTCCCAAGCAGACAGCCCAGGAGATACCCAAAGGCTGGTGGGTTGTGTGCAGCCAACGGCTCTCCCAGAGGACACCGCCAACCCTGTCTCAAAAGTCACAGGACAGCAAAGGTCAGAGGCAGCAGAAGTCTGAACGCCTAACCCACTGATCTTGGTGGTCATCCTTCAGCACAGGGTCAGGTCTAGATCTGCCAGGGACTCTCCACCTGCACTTGCACCTCCCCTCCTGCCAATCCCTCTGCTCGTGGGAGCTGCTCCGGAGCTGATAACTGCTCTGCTGAGAGAGCATCTCCCATACGACAGACAACTAGAAACAAGCTGATCCAGCAGGAAAAAAAGCACCCAGGACTGAATTGCAGGCAGGCTGCAGGTGTTCGGGTAATTATAAGAGTTTGGCAAAGTGTGGGAACAGCACACACTCCTAGAACGACAGCGCAGGCTTTTATACTTTCATTGCACATCTGTGCATCAGGAACTCAGCACCCCCGCCCCAGCAGTTTGAATGTGCAGGAGAGCCATGGGTGAAGATTCAAATACTCAGCACAGAGTAAGCAGGGTCACAACCCACCCTGCTCTCTTACAGCTCTTGGAGTTAGACGATGAGGATGGGAGCACGTGAGGTGAACCTACAGGTGATTTTACGGCACCATGGCCATTACAGAGCCAGGCACCATGCTGCGGGGAGCCTGCTCCAGCACAGTCCCCACTGGACACCTTCAGCTCCCTGCTGATTGAATCCCTCATAGCTGTTTAGGAGATGGAGCACAGCACGTATTTTGTCCATTTTGCAGGTTGGCCCTAAGGGAATGAGCAGCCAAGAGGAGAGGTTTCCACTTCCTCTGACTCTTCCCTCTCCACTTATTTCTTTGCTTTTTCCCCTGTATTTTCTAACAGTTTTCAATTTGCAAGAACTTCGGTGTGACACTACAGGTTCTTTCCCACTGCAAGGCCCCAGCAATAAGGCGACATTTATCACAGCCTGTATTTCCCCTTCTCTGCTGAAGCAGAATTCTCTTGTGGAAGGCAAAGCCACACAGGTTTACCAGCTTTCACTTTTCTGTGCATCCTGTTAACACACCTTACAGTTTCCCGCTCATTAATCCTGCAAAGGAGCATTTACAATGTATTTAAAACGCTTTTCCTCCTTTACTAGCTCCCTGTGGTGCCGTCCAGATCCCAATCTGAAGAGCAATCAATAAATAAGCTCCGTCGTCCACCGGGGTTCCTGGCTACCCAATTAGAACAGCAACCCTCCACATGCTGTTTTATTATACAGCGGCAGCAGTCAGCTTTGGCGCGGCTCTCAGTGCCTAACGCTGGTTTTAGATGTTTGTATTTGAGCAACAAAGCCTGGGAAGTCAGCAGGGCTGTTCTCTGCCAAGCTACATAAAAATTCACTGGAGTTTCCATCACACAGCACTTTGGCCAACTGGTTGCGTGGGGGTTGATGGCGGTGTCATCATTTTAATTGCTCGAAACAGTGAATGGGCGGATTTCTGGCTTGTCAAGGACATTGTATGGAAAAAAAAAAAGAGACATTGTTAATCTCTCCAAAGCCTAGCTGGTGAGCAGGTCCTTAAAGCAGCTGTACAGTGAACAAAGAGTACTTGGCAAGCAGGCAGCGAGGGGCAGCAAGACCAGGGCTCAAAGGGACGGTGCTGCCGGCTGGTGAGCTCCTCACACTGAGAAATAAACAACATTAAACCCCCTGGTGAGAAGGAGCACAAACAGAAGGTGCTGCTCTGCCTCATGTGGTCTTCAGAAAGAGGGATATAGTTTATTGGGATACCACGAGTTTACTTTGTGGACAACACCAGCAACTACTGGTGCCAATGGGGTGTCAGCACCTGCCTCCATCCTGTGCCTGGCCTGCCTAGTTTGCAGCCCCCCTCTGACGCCACCCTCCTTCCTTCTGCAATCACCACAGGTTCTCCAGGACAAGGGTTGTTTAATATACACCGGTGTCATTTTGATGCTTCTGGATGCTATGCCTATGAAATTAGAATAGCAACTAGTAATTGTTTCCAGACTTGGGATTTGTCCTATTGTTTTAAATAATAATAATGGGGTGTCATCAAAACTGGAAGCATCAAATGCCCAGATATTGGGAGCAGAAGGGAGAGCATCCTAGTACATGCATACCCGTGACTTGCTGTCATCATAAAATGCTTGGATATTTCAGCAGCACACAGCTCAGACCAGCAGCCAGATGGAGGCACGAGGCAGAGCCAACCCTTTCCCGAGCAGCACATTGCCTTTTGCAAACAGCCTTAAATACTTCTCACCCACAGAAGTAAGGGAAGCACATTTGGAAACAAAGGGTGATGGTGGTCACCCAGCAGGGGACAGCATTATCCCAGGTGAGACTCCTCTGGAAGCGCAGCAGGGATCATTACAGAACTTGTTTGTCCTTATTTAAGCCTCCCCACCTCTACCAGGAGCCCAGCTGACCTGCTGCTACCTGGTGGGTAAGCACAAATACAAGAGACTCGTTACCCTGAGCTAAGGCACTGCAGGTCACTGTGCCTCCCAAGAAGTGAAATGACAGAAGAGAAACATTTTCCTGTTTCCTGAGAGCAGCAGCTGTTCTGCACATCCATAAAGCAGATCTCTAAGTTATTTGCCCTATACAATAAATAGCCAGCCCTAACTAGCTGCCAGCTTAACACTAGCAAAGATGCTCTATTCTTTCTTCGGTCCTATTTTTAAGCAGTTACATAAGGAGAAAAGACATAAGGGACTTAAATCTGTGGGAGGTCTTCATGACAGAACACATTCCTTCCACCTGCATTTTGCAGATAACACTCTAAATTTACTTTAAAAAAGAAAAAAAAACTTACTCCCATTGATTTTTCTGCTGTGCTACTCATGCAGTGAATGAGGCATCAGTAGAGACCAGGCAGAGCTGCAGGTACCTCCTACAGGTGGCTAGATCATCCTCCAGTGACGGTCTCTCTCCAACAGCTGCCCTCCAGCTCACGCCTGCACCTCTGCATTCTTCTCTTAAGCAACCAAGTGCATCCTCCTGGTCTTGCTTTGGAGTGCTGAGCCCTTAGGTGATGCACATCACACTTGAATTGTCTCCATTAGCAGCCTGGTTACTTCTAATAGATGCTTGATTTTTATTTTTATTTTTATTTCCAAGTCACAGAGCAGTCAGATTGGCAGAAGCAGCCAAGTAACAGTCCCCAAAAGTTTAGTGGTAAATGGGCACAGATGAGGTAATTAAACTAAAGGGAGTCCCTGCAGAATGGAGACATGCCGGAGAACCAGGCAGCCCCATCAAAACAGCGGCCATCAGCCGCTGATTTGTCCAGAGGAAAGATTTGTCCAGAGGAGAAGGGAAAAGGCTCTGAATCTTTTGCAGAAAAGCCACATGCAGCTGTAAGGAAGGGCAGCTGCCCTCCTCAGGAGGCATTTTAATCGGGGAGACCTTTGTTGGCTTTTTCCCCACAATCTCTGTACCCTATGATAGCGCTTTGCTATATTTTCACCTGAGACAAGGCTGATCTCCACGCCAACCACCAGTGCCAGGACGTGACACCCTGCAGAGACACTGAATAGCTGTTTGCCAGGGCCCTTTCACACCTCCCTGGGAAGCAGCTGGTGCCACCCACGCCTGAGAAAGGCTCCCAGAGGGGATGAATTACTGGTTTGATTAAGTCTGGCAATTTCTAATGTGTTGGACCACAGCAGAGACATGCTCTGGATCCAGAAGATGCGCAGCAAAGGCTGGGCACGGAGCTTGGCTACATCACACCAGAGGTTTGCAGGGAGCAGTTAGCTCGTGCCTTGCTGTCCCAGTCAGCAGTAGGGCATGCCACCAGGCGTCTGACCAGGGAGGTCTCCCAAATTAGCAAGAAGGTGTCAGTCTCCTGCAGGGTGGCACCAGGACCACCCCACCCCTGCTGCTGCAAACAAAAGCCAGAAAGTAGCTGAGCAGAACTGTGCACCGTGGAACTGCATCTCCCCAACGCTGCCAACACAAGGCTTGGGCTGGATCTGGAGACCCCAAACCTGCACTTCCCAAACTCCCCTCCATGCTGCTGCAGCACCTGAAAATCTCACAGCAGCCGAGCTTGGTGACAAGGAAAAGGACTGGCATGGGGTTGGCCCTGATGCTGTGCAAGGGATTAAATAAACACAGAAGTGCTGTTCTGGGAAAGGCCTTGAGTACTGTTCTCCTCTGCATCTCCCCATCCCGTGTTAAGCCCAAACTCTATGCAACTGAATCTTCGCTGAACGGAGTCCTAAATAAATAAATCAATCATTCTCTAGCGTGCCCCGGTGCTCTATCTGTCACTGCCTGCTGAGCTGCCGTTTCCACTTCCCCTGGCCTCTCCCTCATAGGCTCTTATTGACATTTAATGGTGATGGGTGCAGGTGGCTGTCCCAGGGCTCTGCAGCCCAGCAGGCAGCACCCCACAGCGCTGCGCACCATCAGGAGCCCCCAGCCACAGGGCTGCACACTGCGCTAATGACCACGACAAATCACTGACGATGCTCAGCTGGTTCGCACCAAGCTGCTCTGATGCTCCTGGGTGATACAAGAGGCGCTGCGTCAGCTACAGGGAAACAGTCATCCCTTGTCCCCAAACACCAGTCAAACCCCTCATCCCAACATCCCCTGCGTGCACTGCAGCTGGGAAAGGCAGGACTACTCCACACTGCTGCACCTGAGCTGAACTGAGAAGGGCGAAATAAAAAAGAGAGTGCTTCTCCCTGTGCAAAGGGACACAGAGGTAAATCTGTAGGGACCAAGCCACCCTTGTAGCACCACTTCATCCACAACCTATGGGTTGCAGACAACTCCTGTAAAGAATTAAGCCACATGCACGGAAATGCCAGCATTTTCCCACCTTTCCCATACATGACTTTCAATGCATGTTACCAGTGCAGAGACCTCAGCATCCAAACAGTCACGCCTGGAGTTCATTCTGGGTCTATGCGAGTTTCCAAGAGAGAGCAAAAGCCCTTCACCACAGAGAGAGAAATATTTGGCCAAGCTCCCAGTATTTCACTGGACACAGCAAGGAACAACCCAGGGAGATGTATTTTGTGGCTTTTTTTTTCTAATAAGGTCACGCCTCGAGGTATTTTAGCCGGATTAAGGGTCTGCGATCACATGCCTGGGCTTTGGTGTTCATGAGCTGCTGTCTGCTGTGCGGGGCCTGAGGCCAAATCACTCACTGCTGTACTGGAGCTTCACCTCTTGTGCAATTAGCTCAAAATTTCTGGAACAGCACAGGTGGCCTTGTCGGCGGGAGGTCTTTACATGTGGTGTAAAGTGGAGCTGGGCTCTGAGGGAATGGGCGAGGGGATCCCACCACTTTGGGCTGCCCAAGGTCCTGGGAGCCGCCAACAGGATTTCAGTGTTGGCTGATGAGAGAGGGAAATCACCCCCAGAACGAGGGGAGGCTGCTGAGGGAGGGCTGGGTACACTGCCCCACTATGTAGGCAGATGGTTCCTCTTCACCCTGCCCTGGGAAGTTTTCTGCACCCGGGTGAACCCCGGAGAGAAGCACGAGGGAAACACAAACCCCTAGTATTCAAGAGAGAGAAGGGAAGAGGATGCCTGAGCTTTGGCCCAAAATAGGGGTGAGAGGCATCCTCTGAGGAGGGATTTAAAAGAGACAAATTGCAAACACCCAAGAGTAAATTAAGCTCCCATCAGTCTGAGCAGTCTGAAAGGGCATCAGCTGTGCTAAAATCCCCAGGAGAAGTAAACTGGGGAGGGGCACAAAGAGAACTGCTGGTGAAAAAGGCACACTACAGACAAGGTGTGAAGACCTGCACGGCCCTAAAGGCAGCTCTCATCTTCTCCCCTCAGCCCACTCTCCCTGCAAAAATCTGTGTCACAGGACTGTGAAAAGCGGTGTTCGCTGTAAAGTTTTGAGTGGAAAACAAAACAGCTTTCATGGAGAAAAGCCGCTTTAAAGGTAAGAGACAACTCAAAGGATGACATATCCTTACTGCCTGCTGAGGAGCTCCAAGGGGAACCCCGGCGGCGGAACTCACCGCATACTGAAGTGCGCCGAGCACACTCCAAAACACACTCCACATCACAGGGTAACCTTAGGGGGAATAGTTTTGAACATCCAGAATTAGACATTGCTAATAAACATTACAAGAGAAGAGATGCTGGCTTTTAATGTGGCTTCCACCCGGGGACTGGTTTGCACAGGTAGGAAGGAATGTCACGTTTGTTGGCATTATTCACCAGGAGAGAAGATGTCAGGAGCATCCACTGACAGCACATTTCTGCCTTTCAGGGGTGTGTGTCAGCCTTCACTGAACTCCACACCAAATTCCAGACAATACACAGGACATTTATGAAGCACCTGGCCAGCACTACTGCCCAATGGTTCACTAGACTGCAAGATCTTGAACAATTTCATTTTCATAGGAAAACATTAAAAATCTGAATTTGAGTGCAAGATTTAAGTTGTGATATCAGATGACAACCGACTCTGCATATCTACGTGGAAACTTCCTATCTGTACACCTCTGTCCCATGCAGGATAACTTCTGCAGCAGTTATCTTTTTGGTAACAACAAAATGCAGAGCTTCATTCCAGGAGAGAAATCCATTAAGATGTGGCATGGTAGAAAATTTTAATCACAACACCAGTTTCAAATGTATGACCTGCCAGCCAACAGCTCCATAGTCAATGAACAGGGCTCTTCTCCATAAATGCTCACATATAAAATAGGCTGAAACAAAGCTACTGACTGACCTGAAATCAAAGTGTCCCCACATCCATTCATTTACATATCACATTGGAGGCAAAGGTTGTGCTTTATTTGACAGAATCAGAACAAGAAACTTAGCAGAAAAGGAAAAAGCTTTACAAGTATGCCAAATTATCAGACTGCCAAGGAATAAAACCTTGTCATATATCATTCATGCACTACATACAGGCTTCAGACTTCTGTAGCCTCTTCCTCCCTTCCTCAGATCTCAAAGCTGTTTGCAAACATAAATGAATAAAACCTCTCACCTCCCATGAAGTAGGTGATTTGTTTTTATTAATACATAAATGAAAGAGGAAATTAATTAAGGAATAGAAAGGGCAAGAGGCCCAAGATCACACAGCAAGAGCACTTTAGTCACCGTATTCTGGCCACTTAGGAGTAGCACTCGCATGTTAATGCCTTTCTGCTCTCCAACAAGCATTTGCCATGGACCGTGGGTCCCAGCTAGCTTTGTGGCTTTGTTCTCACTGGGGACATGAAGTTTTTCTTCGCATTCACACCATCACACCTCTGTCCTCTGGTTTAATTATTATTTATGCTGAATATAAATAGCAAAGGAGATGATCCTAAGATGAATAATGAAAAGACAACAAGAGACAAAAAAACCTGCTCCAGTCAGCGAGTATCCTACCTGCTTTATATTAAATATGTCTTAGCTCTGGGTCTCTGCATACCAGAGGAGGAAGGGTGAGTTTTAGGGCCATTGCACAATATGAACTTCCCCAATGTATCACAGTTACAGAATCTCCTGTGCCAAATAACTTTGTGCTGATCCACAGTGGAAATTCACAGTGTTCAACAGCCCTTGAAATTTCTAATTTGCACGTTCCCACAGAGGAGCAGTGCAGTGGGTGCATTTCTGGCTCCTGTGCTGCACCTTGGACATGGGATCAGTCACTCTCTGGAGCCTGACCCTGAATTTTGTGGCACTATTTTAATTATTAAGCAAGGCATAGCTATCTGCTTCTCCATTTGCATCTAGCACTTCTAACGACAAGAAAATACATCCTTTTTAAATGCTAGCCTAGTGAGTGGTATTAAGAAAAGTGCGAGCTATTACACGTGCAGATTTCCAAGCAATTAGTCACAGAGGCAGGAGCACAGACACAAGATTAGCTCCCAAGTCGCTGCTGCCTTCTGCTGCCCCGCTGCACCAGCAGCTTGGCACGGAGCCGAGAGGTGAAGGCAATGCTCTCGTGCCGGATGGATTCCCAGCACCTGCCACCCACAGCAAGAGCAATGCCCCTCGCTCAGCACCTCCTGCAGTTCTGCAAGGCTTCACACCACACAGGGGTGGCCAGGGACTGGCCACCAGGTAGGACTCGAAACGTTTTTAGATATAGAGAAACAAGAGCTTTCCACCTCTGTTTACCTGCAACCAACACGATCCTACTGAAGAGAAATATCCCCTGTGGATAAAATACTAAGTGTATGTAGAAAGGGAACACTAACAGCTACATTCTGCTCATGTGAAGATTTCTTCCCCCAACAGTGCTATTCTAGATGCATCACTGCATATTTGCAGTGGAAGATGAAAATACTTCTGGCATTAAAGATAGTGACATTCTTAATTTATCTCACGTGTGGGAAGGTGTGTGTGGGAGGAGTGAGAGCAACTCTCAGGAATACGTCCTACATAGTTTAATAAAGAAGAGTACACATTTCCCCTAGGATTTTATTTTTTTAATAAACCTCAAAATTGTAATAGATGATTCTTTTCAATAGTTTAGAAAAAAAAATAAACCAAGGGAAAGAAATCTGATTCCACTTTCCATTTTGTAGGGTTTTTGAGGAGTGTGTATGTAGAGAGATGAAATTATAAAAAATGGAATCCAAATTATTCTGCTCTTAGAACACTCTTGAACACTTACTCAGATCTGCTCTCCAATCTGAGTATCTTTAGATTTTGGATTGTTCCCAATTTTAACATGTCTGTGGCTCCAATTGCGTTGTGACAGTGAGTACCTGTGACTGAAGAGCCTCCAGACTGTTCCTCGGAGGGCAGCGGGGCCAGGGAGAACCCACTGCCACAGGGCCTCCACGCCAGACCCCCAGGAGAAGCCAGGTCTCCTGCGGAGACATGGAGCACTGCTTGGTACGAATTTCCCAGCCACCTCTCCCAGACGCTCTTTCCCTGCCTACACTACACCCTGCTCCGCAGCCATGCAGGCTGCCCTGCACAAAGAGTACGAGGACCTTGAGCAGCTTTCCTTGTGGCAAATTTCAGGGGAAGGGTGCCAAGGGCACAGACTGGTCCAGATCCACCCTGAGACACAAGAGCTACAAACCATCTATTTTCCTCTGGCTGACAATACATTAGCAAACCTATTTTTCTTGCTCATAGATGTTCACAGAAGACCTAAAGATAGTCTGTTATTTTCAACAGAAAATGCAATTTGCTTCCCTAAAAATATCAGTAGTGCAGGCTATGGAGAGTTTGTTTTTCCCCAGTAATGCAATTTTTCATTATTGCCCTGGATTAAAATTAAATTGCTAACATAAGGACAAGCAGATGAATCCATGGTTATGATAGCATAGCAAAATGTCAATACAATGCTTGTACACTGTATGCTTCTTCAGTATTTAAAGATTCTTATCTCTAGAATAATATAAACTGGAAAACATTGTGAGGCTCTCACACTATTAAACGAAACAAGGCTACTTCTGTTGCTTCCCTTCTGCGTGCTGACTTCAGACAGGCAGTATATAATGTTTTGAAACTGCTTTTTCAAGACTGCTTTCTGGGTTTGCCCGCACAGGGAGTCAGCATAGTTATTGTTTGAAAAGAGAACAGGGCTGTGGTTTTTTGTGCCTGCAAACCCAACAGCAACGTTGGCAAAATACTGATAAAAATGCTAGAATTGTTTACCAACCCTAGGCAAAATAAGCCTATTCTAAACCCTGACTTGAAGCATCTTTGCAGCAGGGGCAATGTCAACTTTTGGTGAGAGGGGAAAAAAAAAAAAAAGCAACTCAAGCTCTGATATATTTAGCAAAACAATAATGACTTAGCGGGTCAAAGGAATTGCATAATCTCCAGTTCCATGTAAGAACATGGTAACTGAGAAGCAAACTGCTCTTTCAGAGGAGGTCAGACTCATGTTCTTCCAACATGTTTTATATAGACAACCTTTGCTCTGAAGATCTCTTTTCTCTTCCCATGGCCGAGGTTGTCACCAAACTCTACTGAATTTAGCTGAATCCCATTGCCCCACACCTTCCCCCAACCATGATCTGGTGCTGACCCCTCCAAACCCATCCAGGAAAAGCTCCTTTACAAACCCTGCTTCTGCCCAAGAAGGCCTCTTCCTTGGTTTTCTGTTTTAGCTGGAGAATAGTCATTTAATTTGCAAAATATGTATTTTCGCACTTGCTTCAAAGTAGTTTCATCACTAAGCCCTAAAGACATACATGGGAACAGTGATTGACAGAAGAAGGTTACCAGCAACAGTCACTTTGAACCAGCTAAGTGAGAAGCAGTTTTGATGGAAATGACACACGTGCTGATAATTTCCTTTCTTCTTAGGCACCATGTCCTGGGGGTTATTCACTGTGCTCTGCACAGATGCACTTTCCCAGTGGGACCACTGGCCGGTACGGACACTCGGCAGTCCCCGAGAGAGAACTACCACGACAGCAGGATTAAAGCCCGTGAAGCTGCATGAAATCAGCCTCTCAAGTCTCTGAACTCAGTGCAAAGCCTGTATTGCACACATTGCAAACGGCCCTGGTAGCCCTTAGGCTCTCTCAGGAGATCAGAAAGGAAACCACAGCTTTGTTCTAGCAAAGGCATAAAGGGCTTCAGAAGTCACAATACCAAAGGGCTCTGCAGGCACGGGCCATAGTGCAGTATTTTGTTATCCACTCTCACCTTGTTGGAAACACGCTGTTGGCTTCTAAGGAAAAAAGGATAGGGATTAGGTTTATTTCTGCGGGCTCAGTTCTTGGTTTCTTTACTTTCTGGTCAACCATTGAGGCTCATGCTTCTATACATCGCCACCTGAAAAATAATAATCTAAAATTATATGGACAAAAAATATCACTTCTTGTTGTTGTTGGAGTCTCAGGTGAATGTGAAATGAAGAAATAATTCTGGACAATTTCTGCTCTTTCTGTAATGAAAAAAGTAAATGGAAGTATCAAAGTGACACCTCCATCAATTTAGAATTAAGGAATCGACTTTTCTTGTCTCAAGTCAGAAAACTGCAAAAGAAAATATTCTGACAACCCCAGTTTAGAAAACTGCTATAGGAAAAGCAGCTACTTCATTCCTCAATGCAGCCTTTTAACGTATAAGAAGCATTATATTATACAAACTAATATGCCTGCTGAGTTATGCTCTATTTTACATTATTCATGCCTCACTTTTCCTTGCTGTTCATTCACTAATTGAGCTTCTGTCCTTCATTATTTGTACAGCAGTGTCTCAGGGGATCCTCTTGTTCTCTTTATAAAAATATAACTTAAGTGCTCCCATAAAATAATTATGCCTTTGTATTAACTTGTATTAATAGGTGTGCTGTAACTGCATGGCTGGATCATTAAATAAACTGAAGAAGACACATGGAGCACACAGAAAACTTGTGTAGTGTTTACATAGTCTTCCCACATATTTTGCCAAAACAGCATTGCTCCGAGTCCTGTGATGTGCTAAACAACAACAAATTTGAGCACCAACAACAGCAAGCCTCTAGAGCAGAATTACAGAAATGCAAGTGTTATGTATCATATATCATACGGTTGAGATCTTCAAAAGAAAGGATCCTGATGTTCCTGAGTTGCCCATCAGGGTACGATGCTCCCTGCAGGAGAGCTGGAGCATCGATGCTCCACAATTACGCTTGACGAGCCTCCACCATCTGCTACATGCAAAACACTGGCAGTTCAGAAACGAAGGCTCTGTACTGAGAGCAGCTATGCAAAGGCTCAGCCATATCATGCAAGTCCTGACAAGTGATGGAGACTGCCTCAGAGAGTAAAAGTAATTGCGCGCGTTGCAATTTATTGGCTCGGGTATTTACGCCTTGATTACAACTAACAGTGTGTTTATATCCATTTTATACTTCATCTGCATGCTTGGTGTTTCCCAGACTCTGTCCTTCAGCCCCTGCCCAGCTGGGGGAGCACACGGGTGCTGCACAGAGGTGCTGCCAGGGCAGCACCGTGTTCCTCCAAGGGCTGCTCGCTCCCACCTGCTACCAGCAGCCCCGTAGATGCCACACTCACTCCAATTCCCTCTGCACACACACACACACCGGATTTGGTGCTTTACTTGCAAATGAAGGCAAAGAAATGTGATTGCAGTGACAGACTGCAGGGTTTCACTGTGCAAAGTACACTGGTTACAGCTGCTACCAGTGAATTTCAAACTAATAATCAAAGACACGGCATCTTTTCAAGCAAACAGTCAGAAAATACCTTGATGCTAATTTCCCAGCCCCTCCTTGGCAGCTCTGCAAGGAATTCACCACAGGTTTCTGCAGGGATGGTAGTGGGCAGGCTGCAGGTGGGTTGCAGCAGCACAGGCTGTGCCACAGCAGAGCTGGCCCCGGGACTCGCTGTGGGGCCTGATTCTGAGGCACACACCTCGGGTTGTGCTGCTCTTCACAACGCAAACGAGTGGTTTGGTTCCTAAAGCAGTTCGTCACACATTTCAACACCTGACTTACATGTGGCACACCCAGTGAAGCTGTACTACACCTTACATTAGCACTGTAAGGAAATGAATATATATATATTATATATATACACACACATTGCCTTGTTTTTTTTTTCTAAAGTCTGTCAGATCGCTACATTATAACAGAGAGGCTATTATGGACAGGTTTAGTTAGCTGTGCATCATTTCACACCTTCATTACACTCTTTACCAGGAAAATGGATTGCTTTTGAGCCTCTCTCCATTCTCATTAAACTTCCACTCTTGTGAGGTGTCAGTGCTGTAAAACGCCTAATGCGGCCAGTTAATTATAACACCGCTCCCTGCTTTACCCTTTTCAATTACTACTTCCACTGGCTGGAGCAGCCAAGCTCCCACTTTGGGTTACCCAGACCAAAACTAACATGGGAGACCAAGGGGCGTCCAGCGGCCAGAGGAAAACATGCCCACGCCAGACCTGGGAGAAAATGAGGTGAATTTCCACCAGCAGGACATGGCATTTCTTGGAACATGGAAGGGGGAGTCCTGCGTAGGCAAGGCTGGAAGATGGAGGTGCCACCTAGCTTTCAACCTCCTTTACTAATGCTGGTAACTGCAAGGCAGACACTACAAACCTTATTAAAGAAGCCTTCCTCGGAGCTACTCAGGGTAGTAGCAGTACTTACCAGAACAAGTACTGGCAGAAATTAGCCTGAAATCACATAAATGGCTGTAATTTCCGCTTCGCGGCACGAGCTGTCTGATAGCTACGAGTTAATTCTCTTCTTGAGTGCTGCGGTGTTCTTTCACACTTGGTGCGACCTGCAAAAAAACACAGGCTAGTGGCAGCTCCCAGTGACCAAACGTCAGAAGTCTCCTTCTAGTCCAGCCTGGCCACTTCCACCTCCCTTCTGCAGCTGGGAAGAGCATGGGAGAGCCACACCACCAGACCCCATCCAGACTGACACCAACCTGCTTGAAGAAATCTTGATTTAAAGTTTCTCAGAGCAGCAAACCCACTAGGACTCAAAGCAGGACTTTCTAAGGATAAACCACCCTCCTGCTTTGCAGGCACTGCATATGCCCACAAAAAGGACACTACTCTTTTTAGCTCTTTTCTCTTGCTACAAAAGCAAAGCAACGGAGGATTTCCCAAGTAATACCTTGCTGTACAAATGAATATTTCATTTCTAACAGGAAGCAATTTTCAATGTATTTATGAAGAAAGCATCGTTGCTGTAAAGGAACAACACGTTCTGGCAGAGGCATCCCAAACACAACTGAGAAAGCCATCTCCCTGATGAGGGATCAGAAGATCAAAGTTGTGTTTTATTAGTTGTATAAAAAGTATCTTTAGCTCTCAGTTGAAAGAAAAAATTTGCATTTAAATAGAAAGATTAATAATTGTAATACACAGAGCCCACACTGAATAATTTTTTGTAACAGAAAATAATTCATATTGTTTTATATAAACTGTGCACCTTAAGTCAAGCTACGAAAAATGATAATCGTAATATTTTACAGACCAATTTTAATATAATACAGCTTTGTTACATTATTATTCTCCATTGTAAATAATGCATGTCTGGAGCTTTGGGAAAGGCTGGATTTAAAATACTCATCTCTGAAAATTCAGTAGGGCGTGTGCTTTTTGGTGTGTTTACACTATGCATGAGTTTTACTTATTAAAGTAAAAAAAATGTACTGGAAGGATAGGAACAAACCTCCCTGCTAACACAAAGACAGAGCAGGAGGTGATGCAATTGAGAACTTATTGAATTATTTTGGAAAGAAATATTTTCTTCTAGAATGTGCAAATTTGGATTCACTTGAGTATTTTGAAATGCTATTGAACTGTTGAGTTGTTTTGGTCAGGTCAAAAAAATCCCAATCTTTAAACCAAAAAAATATATATAAAATACACTTTGACATTCTTTTAGCATTTGGGGGTGCACCTTTTGAAATCTAATTTCAAAACAAAATTACTTACAACTAAAACTTTCAAAAACTGTCTCCTATCTACAGGAAAACAGACCCTCTTTTCCATTTCATTCTAACCAAGCCTTTAAAAAAATACTAAGACATTGATGTTTCAAAGAAAACTTCCAAAACATCCCTTAGGATCAACCCGAAGCATTTCCCATTTGTGTGTGTGTGATTTGCCTTAGTGATGGGTTTTTTGTCCTGTGCTGAGGAGCTCAGCTGGGAGCAGGGATTATATCCCTGGGTCATATCCCTGGGATGCTCTCCCATAGCCACCCTAGGAGGGCTGCAGTACCTCCAGCGCACCAGGGCTGCAGTTTCTTCCTTCAATGCCTTTCCTTTTCCTCTCCTGACCTAGCATTAGCAGAGCCCTACCACCCTCAGCACACTTCTGCCTTGGCTCCTGGGATGGTTCCTGCACCCCACGGGCTGCTCGCTGACACTAAAGGGCAGCCGGGGGCAGAAAACCCCACAGTCAGCCATCTCGTCTGTGAGGGAGACCAGCTGCTGCTGAAAGCACCACTAACTGCTGCTTGCAGAAGGCAAGGGGCAATTTCCTCACCAGCCCCACTGCGAGAGGCAGAGCAGGGACCTCACAGCATTCAGTTTGTTGCTTCCTCATGTATTCCAGTCCTCGCCCAGAGAAACCTTTTAATTAGAGAAGGATCAGGATGGAGTTGTCCAGCATTCCCCCAGTGCCACAAAGATAATAGAAGAATGCACAAACCCTTACTCTCCTCAAAGCCACCAGCACCACTAATTACCCTGCCAAAATTCAGCTCAGGTTCCTCTCGCTGATCATTTCATCACCATCACTCTCGCTGCCTCCCATTTCATCCTGCAAGCGCCGAGCAATGGGCACAGACACAATGAAGCAAGTTTGGAGGAGCCGCTTCTGGGGCTCGGCGGAGAGCACAGCGCTACTCGGAACAAGGGCTCAGCTGCAGACAACCAGGAGAAGATGAACAGATGCTTGAAAACCCGGCGTGTGTCCATTAGGGAGCACAGCTCTCTTTAGGCTGTAAAGCATCTAGACTCCAGAGGCTGCAGCTTGTGATGTGTGCTACTTTCCAGTGGCAGCGCTGGGCTGTCAGGTTGGGTGTTAGTGCAGGGAGTGAGATGTCCCACCTCACCTCCTTACCCTGGTGCCGCCACCTGCCCAAAGCCACAGCCTGGGTGCCACCAGCAGGGCCCCACCAGCAAGGCTAGGAACCCCTGGGGACTCCGTCTCCGTCACTAATGTCAGAGCCAACATAAACCAAAGGTGTGCAGGGAGCTGCAGTTTGGGAGCAGACGTCATTTGTGCATATCTAGGAGCAGCGGGACCACTTCCAGGCCCAGGACTTTTTGCTGGGCTCCTCAAAGACTTTGGACCTGAGCCCAGAGTCACCCAGCACTCTCCTCCCAGCTCAGCCAGCCTTGATTCCTATGAAGATCATTCACCCAGTTCAGCTGCAGGGTGCTTTTCACAACAAGCCCTTTGTTAGCAAAAAGCACGAGCAAGGAGAAACAGAAATCCTTCAGGCCTGGACCCTTATAGGCTTACTGAAGCACAGAATTGCTTCATCCCCATCTCTCCAGTTCAGAAAGGAGATGAGATGTTGGAAGCTACGACTTCCAAAAGAGGGGTCTGGAAATGGGAGGACTGCTCTGCTGTCCACGACCACCGCTCTGTGAGGTCCGAAGAGCAACCCTGCCTTCAGGAACCATCGCACCTTTGGGCAGTTTTGCAGAAACATGTGGCCTAGTCACTTTTTTCATAGAATGGAATCATAGAATATCCCCAGTTAGAAGGAACCCATAAGGATCATCGAGTCCAACTCCTTTCACCATATTCGGGGAGTGAAGCTCAATCAAATATTTTCTATTTAAAACAGCAACAAAGGCAAATAACAAGCTTTGTAAATACTAATTTTCTTGCACACAATGTCAGTTAGCATTACAATATTTTGTCATATATTCCTTAGCTGCTCAATGTAAGTTCTTGAGCTTCTGAATGCAAATATTTCCTGTCAAGGATAAGACCACGTGATTTTTTTTATCTCAGTTATACATTCACATATCACATACCCAAAGTTAACAAGTGACTCTCTTGTGTAAAACAGTTTTCTACTTCCTGTGCATCCAAAATAGCAGCTATGAAAATTCTCATCTATTGTACAGTAAGATAGTTTGCTGCATTTATTTTTCTGACCACATGTGTATTGTACAAGCAGAGGACAGAGTCTTTTATGCTATCATCCTGCTGTCTGGAAATCTCATTCTGCAATCTCTGCTTTTTCATTGCCATTTTCAGATGTTTAATGAAGCGACACATGGATATGAGATGCCCCTGTTATTTCTTCTGCCCAGTCTCTATCGTTTTCAATCTCAGAACTATTGAGTAAATGGAAATAAAGTTACCAGCTCTGTTTTGCACTTCCTCAGCAAAACTCCCATTGGAGTTGATGAGAAATGTACATAAGGTACAGACAGGAGATTTAAGTCTCCTTTTTTCCACATTGGCTGCGTGGAAGAACAGAAAAGGAATATATTCGTTGTTCATAGGCCTCATCTGCTTTTTAATTGAGAATCGCCATTAGTTACGGGTGCTTTCTAAATGAACAACCTATGTTCATGCTCTGCCACAGCCACTCCTTTGCCCAGTTGCCCTCCCCTTTGGGACCTCACATAGTACGACCAAAAGTATGAGACATCAATATGCCACGCTCTTCTGCACACAGCTGTGGATTTGCCCAAGAAAGCTGTGCAGAAAGCTGATTTCTCACCATCTCCAGCTCGGAGGTGCACCACTGACCTTTTCTTCCCATAGCCATGTCAAATGACACGAACGATCAGGCTTCAGTGCTGAAGGTCAGTCACATCAACCTTGTCCGTTTCCTACTTGTGTACGAGTTCACACGCATCCTTCCGCTTGCCAGAATCATGCTCAGCCCACTGGTTTGCAAGAGCATACATTAGCAGGAATTTTAATGAGTTGAACTCGTGCTGAACTTCCTTCTTTAGCTGCTATTTTAGTGATTTGTTGACTCTCTAAGGCTCATTCAGGACTTTTTTTTTTAGCCTTGACAGAGTAGATAGAGTAGACATGGATTTTATGTGCCAACTCTTCTGTATTTTTGGCACTCCTCTTGTCACATAGCAGGTCAGTGAAATACAAGTTCGAGCAACAGAGAATGCCTCCTGCATGTATCTGTGCTGTCTCAAAGTAGCCTAAACTAATCTCTTCCTCTCTTCCCCATTAGTAGCGATGCTAAGCTGGAGCAATGGCTGAGGATGCTTTAACAGCCACACAGAATCTTAATAAGATCTGCTTACATTTATATTGTGCATTTCAGGCCGGCTGGCTCAGTTTCCTTAGCCACAGCCTCACAAAGAAGCTGAATGCACTGGTTTATTTTTGTGGTCTTTTTAATTATTTTAGCATTGTCTCTGATTTTTGTATCAGCCATCTGTGAAGCGTGGCAGGATGTGTGTAATCTTCTATGGCACATGTTGTACTTTCTCCATTATTATCTGATGGGAGAGAAAACCAAAGTTAGGGGAGATTAAGGTCAGTGTACTCTCAACATCCAATCGCTGTATAATCCACTGCGTTATCACTAGGGAAGATTATCAGCCTTGATAGGGCCTATTCTTTGAGCCATTCAGCTCTGTGGAGGCCCACTTCTCTCACAGAATGGCATTTCTGCTCAGTCTGAACAGTGAGAAATCATACATAAATTTTCCACTACATACCGCTGACATGCAGTAAGCGATTGTCTCTGCGCAGGATGCAGGACAAGCACCTCACTGCACAGCACCACTCAGCTGTGCACTGCACTGCCCTGGCCAGAGCAGAGGGGATGCTAACGTAGCCCCCCCCCCCCCCCCCAAGCTTCCCTGTCCCCAGAGTGTTGCTGGGCAGGATCAGGCCTCCCAAGGCTGAAGTCACACACTGTTTCTTGCAAAGGGCCCACAAACACAATTTTATGATGTTAGACGGTCCAAAGAATTATTTGAGGAGGGTGAGGCACAAAGGGCAGTGTGGCTGGGACATGACTGACTCCGTGCCCTGCCTCCCCTCTCCCAGCAGAGTTGTGCAACTTTCCCCAAAATGCTCTGAAACCAAGGCAGTAAATGCATTATCTCCTATTGCATCACCTCTCTCTAGCAGCAACACAGCTCAGCAGACACGCTCCATCTACCAAAGTTCGGTAAGGCTGGGCCACATGCTGCTTCCAAGCATCACCACATTTAACCAGCTAATAGTATCTGAGCATCTCTGTGGATCGAGCAGAGGCAGGACCAAGCAGACACTGGGCTCTGCCACACTTTGCGCAGGTTAAACGTGCCTCGAGAGAGAGCGAGGACGGCAGTAATTACCCACAGCTGCAGCCCCACTGCGAAACGTCCACAAAACCCATTAGAGCAGCTGCATTGCAAGAGTAACCAGAACACCCCAGATTTCAGGCTAATTTCCCTCTGTTCGCAATTAAGGTATGAAGGTAGAAGTGTTTTCAAATTACTTTAATTCCCAGTTCCTTCTCCGCTCCCAACATGTTAATGGCTGTTGCTCCTCCACAAGGCCGAGTCTCTTAGCAACGCCGGCTCGGCAGCTCGGAGGATGCCCCCCTGCATGGTGCCACGCCGCAGGCTCCTCTCAGACAGCAAAAGCAGGAGAGATGGAAGAGCTTCCACTGACCTGGGGCAGGCAGCATTCGGCTCCAGGAAACTCAGTCTATTAGCACATTGTGTTGCGAGTGAATGGGGGATCTTCCTCTCGGAGCCGGGAGGGGATTAGGAAATGGGCATCACCTCTTTCTCACAGGAAGATCCAGCGTGGGCCCTGGGAGCTGGTACTTTGCTGCAGGCCTCAGCTGCACGATCTGCTCCTCACAAGTTTCTGCAGCCCCACAACAAGCAGTGGCTGTGGTTCATGCACTATTAAAATGCTAGAGAAAGGCTCAATTCTGTTAGATGTACTGAACCAGCTCCTCATTTTGTTCGGGGGGCTTTTCAAGCACCTACAAGTTACCTGTGTGACACCCACTCCCTTAGCAGTCCAACTTTCACAGACATTTTCCGTAGATTTCCAATTCTTTCTGGTTTACAGTGACACAAGACTGAAGTCATCATCATCTGTCCCTCCCCAGGCCCTGCCTGAAATGAGCAGCCAAAGTTGATACATGAATGCATCCAAACAGCACAGTTTCAGCAAGCTACCAGCAAACATCGGGGGAAAAGGGAGGGGGATCAATAAAAGATATCCACTGAGAGGGAAACACAAGGCACATAATCCAAATACACTGTTTCATTTCCAAAAACTCAAAATATTTCACTTCAACGTCTTCCAAATGAGACTCACAGCTTTTTCTCTTCAAACAAGTTTTGCTGGGCAATTCAGTTTTAAAAGGAAGAAAGCAAGGGCAGAGGGAGGACATCGTTTTGTTTGGTTTTGAACAGCATCAGATCATCTTGAAAGTAGCCATAACATCGTTTTGGGGCAAGAAAGAGCCAATATTCTCCTGAGGAGGGCATTAAACTAGGTTCACTGCGGGCCAGATACTAAAGCCCACAGCAAGTGGGAGGATGGGCAAGGGTGGGAGCAGACATGCACAGGGCAAGGGAGAGGCTCCGAGGAGGAACTGCTGCAACGTGAGCTTCTGAGCTATGCTAAAATCAATTAAAACCACACATTCATTTTGCTGTGTTGCTTTTCTGGACAATAAATGACTGCAGCTGCCATGAGGAAAGCAAATGAGATGGGAGGGGAGATTGGCAGTGAAGCAATGTCAAGAGGCTTTCCCCAGTGGCAATGAAGGTCTGGAGAGCTGACAGTCAGAATCTCACCACTGGGAAAACTCTGCTGTTTTCTCTAGGGTGTCCTGAGAGATAAGTAGCCATCACTACCTCCATAAAACACAGGACATTCCCACTCCCAAGGCTGAGAAGAAGTAGTAAGACCACAAGGTGCCCAGACATCACAGGTTTCCCCTAAGGTGTTCCCTCATAGAGAGGAACTGACCTGGACCCAAGTGAGCAGCACTTTTGCCCTACTGCAGGAAATCTTCCTGGTGCCTACCCAACTTTCCAGCTAGGGTAAGATCTTAGTTCTGATCTGCTTTTAATTTTTTGCTTATAGCTTCAGTATTGCTGTATCATATATAACTGTACTTTCATGCTTGGGTAGCAGCAGTAATAGATCAGCAAGATTTCTTGCACCTATCTCAGGAGGAAAAGTTTTATTAAATCATTAAATAAAATCATCATGTAGTCTGCCTTTACAAAATTAAAGAAAAAAAAAAAGAGAAAAGAAAAAAAAGGTCGGCTTTAGAACTGAAACACAATTGGGAAAGTAGGTGTTGTGAACACCACACCAAAGTAGCTGAATTAGAGGCTATGCATCAAGAAGAGAATAGAGTGCATGAGTTTAAGAGAGAGAAAGAGAAAATTTAAAAAAAGTCCTTTTGAATTAAGCCTTTTCTCACCTCTAACAAGGCTCTAGAAACAGCACCAATCAATCCAAATGACACTTTAGTGTGAAGATCTATTATATTCTTCAATGATCATATGGCTTTATATGTTATAATTTGGTTCTGAGTTATGTCCTACATCAATTATAACTGAGCACTGCTTCCCACTATACAATCAGACTGTGATGAGAACAGAAAGGCAGTGGACATTAGAGGATTACTATCAGAACCACCTAATTTAATTAAGAAGGAGATTTATTAAAATGGTAACATTAACAGGTGTTTTATGGGACTAATAATTAATAAGGTTTCTGTAGAACATTTGTAAGAGAAATAGACAATATGCAGTGCCAGCAGAACCTCCCTGTAATGGGATAACAATAAAGCATTAAAAACTGTAGATCAGATATTATGATAATAATCTGATACTGTAAATTATGGTTTGAAGAGGATTAAATGCCATTAGTGCAAATTAGTATTTATTGAAGCTGAAGCACGACTTTGCACAGCATCTGGAAAGAAGGCAGGCTGCAGCCCGGCTCTCCAGCACGGACACTTGCTGTCCTCCAGAACCTAGCCACGACAAGCCAAAAACCTTGCTGGTTGCCAACAGACTCTGAGAACCTTCACCCAGGGAACCGCAGCAGTGCCGCAAGGAAGCACTTCACTCCTGGGAAGCCCAGAAACTCATTTCTGCCCAAGTTACCTTCTGGGAGCAGAGAGAAGAGAGCCTCGGGGTCTTTTCTGGAAATGAGGGTGCTGAGGGACTTTGCAGAGGGACTATTGCTAAATAAGCAATTTACAGCTCATGTTAACACCTGGTGCTTTCTTAGCTCTAAGCTTAAAGAAATAAGCATCCCCCAGGTAGGAGGAGAGAGGTGCTACAGCAGCACCACAACCCCACAGCTCTTTTTGTAAACTAGCCGCGATCCTTGACACAGTGATGGAAGAGGATATTAGCAGTGGGAAATTTTTTCAAGGCCAGTACTTTAATGAGCTCCTAAATAATGACTTTATCTTAGAGGCACATTCAATATTCATTCTGAATCACACCCAAACAATAGTACTGCCTGACTTCGGTCAACAGAAAACAAGTGCAGAGCTACAGCTCAGAGAGCAGCTTTGGGAAGCAGCGAGGGGATGGGGCGTTGGTCCCTCGCCAGGACCAGGGTGAAAAATTTCCCCATGGGGATGGGAAACCCCTGGAGATCATGGTGTTTTCAGCTCCAAGACACCTTGCACCAAGTGAGAGATGCCTGTGTGTCCCTGCAGTTCAAGGGCTGCTTGTGCCACTCAGCCAAGGGCCGAGCCACCTTTTTTTTCACATTTAGTCAGTATCTGATATCAAGAACAAGCAGAGTTTGCAAAGCAAATGAAATGATCACTTAGAATCAAAGTGGGTCGCTTCCACCCCCAGCTGCAGAGGTGCTGGTTTTGGATAAGAGCTCAGCTTCTCGTTTTTTAGGGTGGGTTTGAGTTGTTTCACAATCAGGGTGTGCCAAGGGGGAAGGCCCTTAGCTTTAGTCTTAGCACTCAGACCCTACAGATGCTCGGCCACTGTCCTCTTCCACAAATTGCACTGAACAATTTTGGGTTACTTCAGGCTTGCATGTAATCAAATTTTAGTTTCTGTGATTGGTTCTGGGCTAGTGCATTGCAATGGGGACAATTTTGATCAAACTTTCTCTGGCTTTTGTTTCCAAGTTTGGGGCCCAAAACACATTACAGTTTTATATCCGCCCCAACATGAAATATCATCTCTGCCAGACCTTGGGGAACCACCACACCAGGCTGCTTCCATTACCATCTCCCCAGGCCAGAAACAGACCCTGGGCCATGGCTTTTTTATGGTTCAGAGACACTTATGAGTGCAGATTAACTTGTCCTGACAGAGAAACCAGTTACCATCCAGCAGCCTCTGGAGCTCCCATATATCTTCTTACCAGCTTTATTTCATTTTTAGACTTCTCATTCATTTGTGCATGCCTATAGGGAGCAGAAACCCATGCTAGAGTTCTGGGAATACCCTGCTTCCCCAACCAAAAGCCTCACAGGCAGCAGGGAATGAGAAATACTTCCTGTCAGCACAGTGCTGCATACTCTGGAGGTTTATAACACATAACAAAATCTCCATCCCATCCCATTTCCCACGGGCAGGCCAGGATTTCCAGGCTCTTCAAGGAGTTCCCACACCCAGTTCCCACTTCACTGGCTGGCTCTGTGAATCCAGACCTCACGAGGTCCTTTCAAATTCCCACCTGCAAGCAGCACACATTTTGCAATTATTAATTAGCCAAACTCTTGCATTTCACAAGAATGCTTTTTTCACTTGTTTTATGTTGTATATCACATGAAGAGCAGTCTGGGGTTTGCATTTGAACATCATTTCCCTACCCCACACAAATAACCAGTTCCCATGTACAAACCAAATATTCATGCTTGCTTTTAAGGGCTGCAGGCTGCACCCAGCAGTGCTAGCAGCAGGAAATCTGTTGACTTCACAGGCACGGTACAGGTTTGGCAGAAATAAGGAAGATGTATTTCAAAGGGGAAAAGGTGCATAGTATATTCCCTCCCTGCAAGGGAGATCCTCTGGGCCAGTTTGAGCAAAATTGCTGCAAAAACAAAGCCTACTTTCTTCCCCGGTACTGCTATTTAAATCACTTCTATGGGATGCCACTGTCAGTCACTGGGTTTTAATATTACCGCAGCAGCATTACAGGAGAATGAGTGCTGAATCAATAAAAAATTAAGAAAATACAGGTTTTATTGCACAGTGATATTTGGAATTGGTCCCTCAGGCTTTCCAGTTGCCTCAGTTTTGTTTTATATGCCAGTGGATGGAGCGTTGTGTGAAGTAGTTCGAATGCAGGAACCAATCAGTCGTAATCTAATTCTAAATGGACCACAAGCAAACTGCAAAAATAAAGACAGGCAGGGGTATCATGTTGACAGATGTGCCTATGGTACATTGTATCTCTGCTCTGCCTAACTAGGAAAAATACTCTCTTAGATTGTTTTATCTATGTATAATGCCAATAACAAGAACAATAGGGGGGAAACTTGTTTTCTGTAGGGCCTTTAAATATAAATTTATAGAAAAAAAATGTGAAGAGGGAAAATAATATCATATCTTCTTGGTTTCACTTGTCAAATAGTAAACTAACAGTCAATAAGCATATGAAAAGCATAGAATGAACAAGTAAGACATTTATACTGCTTAAGTTAAAGAGGATTTCTCTCTGAGACCAAAATCTAATTGTTCCTCCTACTCCTCAAGCAAAGGGGTATGATTGTCTGGAGGAATTGTGGACAAACAAAGAGGTGGTGGTGATCAGCAGGTAGTTATATACAGCATAGTGCATAGCTGTCTGCATCTTCACCTCATGCTGCAGTTCTAATTAATTTCAACTGCTTTCACCTGCTATTTGCAATTATTATTTTCTCTTTCATTTCCACCACCATGAGCTCTTACGGTTGACCAATCCTGCCCTGCTTAACCCAGCTTACCCCACGGAACAGGTCCTTAAATCACAACCTCCTCGTCGCTCCCCTTGCTGTGAGAAAGCAACAGCGAGCAGCTAGCTATGCCCTGCACAGACAAAATCCAAACCCCAGGCAGCAACATCCCTGGGCTCTGCTTACTGCAGTACGTGAAGATTCATCTCATTCCTCTGGAGCAGCTGATGGTCTCTCTGAGGGGTCCATCTCCCACCCGCCAGCCCCCAAGGAAGATTTGCCCGTGGGTCAGAAAGCAGCTGAAGTGTCTCGGTGTGACTCTAGACCCCTGTCCTTCCTGAGTAAGCTGCTTTTGTTGGTCCTCTACTGAATTGGCACCTTTTACATCTCTATCAAGACACCCACTGCTGTAATTCCTGCTCTGTCCTGACTCACACTGCTGTGTTTGCCTCCTAAACACAAAGAAAACAGAATTATAGGCTTGTCTATAAATTTAAGACCCAGTTAGTATAGGATCCTACCACGGCGCATTAAAAGCCATCACTCTGAGACCCCTCCAGACCTGCTGAAATACACCTACCATAATATGCTGAAGAAGTTACATTACCACAGGGTCCCAACTTTAGGAAACACTTAAGAAGCTGGTATTTTTTAACAGAAAATGTACAGCAGATACATTGAGGTGGTTCGGCAGTCAGTCTCCCTGAATGAAAAAAAAAATAGATAAAAAGAACAAATCACCAACCTAAATATTCATCATGCTTTCACAACCATTTTTCTGTCTTTCTGTGCAGATGAGAGCTTGACCATTAATGCTGGCTGCTGATATTCTGAAAAACAGACAAGCCAAAACAGAAACTGAGAATGCTTTTGAGGCAAATAAAGTGTGAGCAAATCACGCCTAGGAGGTAAAATAAATAAATAAATATCTACAATCATGAAAGTAGGTTTCGTAAGTTGAAAAGGAAAAATATGCAGCTAAATTAGAGCTGTATAAAACATTTAAAAATTCAATCACAAAGGGAAAAATAGTGGCTCTGCTCTCAAGGAGCATAAATCAGCAACAAGGGAGAGCAGACAATTTGAAAAAGGAACCTAAGAGAATCAATGGAAGTTCTGTGACTTGTAGAATAATACAAATATGGAAATTTAATATAATAGCATGTCATTAAATCCTAGCAAGATTGCAGATTTCATAATAGATAAGGATGGAAAAAAATGTCAAACATCATGCAGAAAATGCAGAAATAAACAGCAAACATTTCTGTTCTGTATTTAAAAAGATGGAAAATCTGTTCATCTTTTACAGTGGCATGGCAATGGTTTTTGTTTCAACATAAGCAGAAGATTTAAAACAACCATTAAATGTAAACATTTAAGTGCAGGATCAAATAGTTTTCTCTCCAGGCTATTAAAACAATTGACAAAGATCTCTCTGAAGCAGATAATTCCTTTTGAATCATCTGAAACCTCAAAGGAACTGCAGGAAATTCAGGATCACATCAGCACTGAGAAGGGTTCACAGGGTGACACGGGCTTGTTGAACACTGATTCTAGATAAAATCATGGAAATAGGGGTGTGTGGCTCTAGTCCTGCCCTGAAGGTCCCACATTGCTGCTCAGCACCCAGTGGATCGTGCCAGGCTGGTCCTGCAGGGATCGAGGCTTTGGCAATAGGTAACACAGCACTTGTCCCCTCCTGCACCCAAGGCTGGGTTCTTACCCCAGTCCTTCCTCAGATCAACAGAAGGCACTATTATGTTAGTTCTTGGCTTTGAAAGTTCTTTGCTGTTAATGCCCTTGATTTCCCTGTTCTCCAGCCCACCTTGGAGGATGCTATTTGTTAAATGGATCCTACTTGAGAGCTTGTGAATGCATTTTGATTGGATTTGATTATCACATATAAACCTCTGAGTACTTGGGCTGGCCAGGAATATAAATACAATTATTAGTAGTAACAAACATTAAGCAAAGCTGCACTGACTCACTGCGAAACACTCATCAAGCCCCGGCCAAACTACTGCTTTCGCTCTGCTTTCCTGCCCACTGTTTGTGCAGAGGATGCTCTTCAGAGGAAAAGCAGCACCACCCTCCCCCGGAGTCTGAGTTTGACTTTTCTACACACTTGCCCTCTCGCTTAAGTTATGCCAGCCCATCTGCAGGCATAGCTAATCCTCTCGTTAGCTAGCAACTGGTAGCTCAGCTCTGCTTCGCTGTGCTTAGCATTATACAGATCAGCCAAGTATTGATGCAGCTTCACTGAGGAGAATCTAGATTGTCTTTTTTCCCCATGCTTCCTTCTTTTGAAACTTAAGATACATGCTAGAAATAATTTCAAGGGCTGCTGAGCATTGCCACTGGGGGAATGCAAGGGGCTTTCAACATTAAGACTAAAAGACAGTTGGAAATTTGCAAGTGGTTGCCTTTGAAATTAGATTTTGAAGCTAAATTCAATGAAGCCCTGTAGCTTGTCCCACTCCCTGCAAATACACATGGCATTTCTGACAGAGGCCAACAAAAGCTCTTCTCTCTTGCTAAGTCCAGCCCATTGGGTCTCATCCCGGAGCCTTGGCCCAGCCAAAATCCCCAGCCAGGGGGCTGCATGGGGGTGTTGGCACCAGCACAGGACCTGCAGCAGCAGCAGCAGCAGCAGCAGCAGCTGGGGAGCCAGGGGTGGCCAGCCCAGCCTGCAGGCTCACAGCAGCACCAGCAGAGCTGCTCGGAGGGGAAGGAGCAGTTTTGCTCACTGTGAAAACTGAAGTCCAGATCTCTTCAAAGCAAACTTACCAGCAGAGCTGGGACGGAGAGAGCTCACCTAAGGCACCTCTGTCCCACCAGGTCCTGGATCACTGGAGACAACCACAAGCCAGCGGATGCTGATTCACGTCTTACGGTGTTATTTGCCATCTGTGTTCCAGTGGCACACAGAGGTCTCCAGCCTAGCTTCTGGTACGGCATTTTCCTGATAAATCCTTCCATCGAGCATTGGCACTCAAATGAGCCAAAGCAGACCAGAAGTATTATAAACCTGATGCTGCAGCAGGAGGAAAAAGCCCAAAAAAAAAAAAAAAAAAACTTGTTAGAGCACATAAAAGTCATCTGTGGCAGAAAAAGAAACTGAAGCCAGGTATCCTCAACCCCAGCTCTGCTTCAAGCTCAAGCTTTCCTTACAATCGATTTATCCGATTTCTCCCCTGCTCCTCAGTCCTCTGAGGCACGACAGTGTCACATCTTTATAAATAAAGAAAAACAGCACTGTATCTGTTAGGAATGGCCTCCTACAGCAGGTTATGTTTCATTCTCGGTACTAGTTTCCATTCAGGTAATATATTTTTAAATGACAAATTTCCATATTTTGTCTTCCTTTAACCTAGAGGCAGTTTAGTGACATCTGCTTCCATGCCATCTCTGCTTTCACACGAGTGAAGGAGACGTGCCAAGTCATCCTCACTGAGAGGTCACTTAATTTTGGTTTGTAAAGCCAAATCTCCTGTGATCTCCATAATTACCAATCAATTTTACATAAATAGCAAAATTAAGCCCCATTATTCTCATTTACCAGAAAATTAAAGTAATTAATTAAACATGGGAAAAGTGCTGATGTCTGCCAAATTGTTACTTCCAACAGATAAAAACAAATTCAGGAATGATATGCAGGCAGGGGAGGAAAATCAGCTTTCCATCCAGCAACTCAGTGAACTATTGCAATGGAGAAGACTGTAAATAACAATCTCTGCGCCAGGCTTTATCTGAACACTGGGACAAGAAACACACAATTCTTTGTTATGAAGGGGAAAAAATCTGAAACAATCCCCTTATTTTTGTTTTTGCAAAACAGAAAAGGCCCTGGGGACTGGTAACAACAGGCTGCAACAAGAATGGTTCTTTCAAAGTTTGATTTGTCAACGGACTGCTGCTCTGTAATTATCATGAATGGTTTTATCTCAAAGGAACAAAAGAGGGTACAAACATTTGGAGACAAACTGTGACCACAGGAAATCTTTGCAGGTGGTTGAATAATGGGGGTGAGGGAGAATTTCCAAAGTGCAGGAGCCAGGGTTGGAAAAATAGGGAAAAACCGAACATTGAAGAGCTCTGAGACCCCAGCATCTTCTGCTGTCCTAATGAAGATGCATCAACGGGCAGGTTCTGAAGTTACAGTCATAAGACAAATGCATTACTGCAAGCAGTGTTTGAAAGACACTTGCAATTACAGCTGCTCTGGAACAATGAAATATATACTGTTCCTTAAATAAACTGAAAAAATGATAACCTCTTTTAACTGTCGTGGTGTAGTAGAGAGATCTTCATATCTTCCTTAATGAGATTTTTATTGCCAGTGTAAATTTGTCTTGAACTGAATTTTTGTCTTGGGAACTCTGAATTATGTTATACCGAGTTGTTCCTGGTAAGCATGCAGGCTTGCACACATTTTTTGCTGTGAAAATGGCTCCTTCTGGCAAACTGAAAGCAATTGAAGCTCAATTTAATTAGCTGCCTTCTGTAAATATGCCATTATTCTTCTAGCTCAGTGCTGGAGTTATATTTACAAAGGGAACAGATAGCAATAATTATTTTGGGCTGTAGTTAGTCAGTATTAGTTAATGCCTGAGTGTAATTGAGAGGAAATTAAGACAAGTGTAGTCTTTGGGGGGGGGAAGGGGGACACAGAGGAATATATGAGTCTGCAGCAGTATAGGTACTGCACCTGCATGTTCAGTCTTGGGTTGAAATACACAGAAAGTTTTGGCTAAAGAAACAAGCATTTAGCCTCTGATCTGGAACTGGAGAGGGTTAATGATAATCGTCTTACAATTTGTTCATTAAAAAGTTGCTGGATTTTTTAAATAACACTTGAAAAGTATCTCTTCTGAGTTTTTATCTGCCTTTCAAGTTACAGCCCCAAGAACTAACAGCCATTGCCATATTACTCCTCACCAAGGAAAGGACCAGTGAGAAGAAAGGCTCAGAAAGTTGTGCCAGAGGCCCCAGATCTTGAGGATGATGAGCTGCCTAGAAGAGCTTTTGGTGTCTGAGAGTCCCTGCAGGGCTTGGGATAGGGGAACCAACTCCAATGACTCTTTTGTGAATCTCTGAAACATTTTCCTGTGGCCATCTTAAAAGCAAACACGATTCTCATATTGAGGCACTGCCCCATATCCCTTTTCATGGGTCTGGGTACATTATTCAAATTAACCCTCAGAACAGATTAGTTAAATTGCATCCCTATGTAGATGCTTCTATTTAGAATTAAAGAGGCCTTAATTCAATTTACCTTAATCCACTTTCAAAGTAAATTATAGCAAATGAAGACTTCACTAATTCTGAATGATTGTTCACACTTAGGTTAAGCACAGTTTAACTAATTCTCTTTAAATGTATCTACTTAATTTTCATTACTTTCCCTTTGTGTCACCACAACACACATTCCCCCTTCTTTGGGCTTGCAAGTGTCAAGCAGTATGTGAAATACTAAAAAATAATGAGTCAGATGCTGCATTCCTTGATGGAGCAAGGAGTTCTGAATAAATTTACTGGATTTTATTGCACGAGGGTTAGCAAATTGGGCCCCCTCTTTCCACACTAGAAGTAGTTGTCAGCACATGCTACAGGACATGGATGGTTTTGTGGTAAGCCTATTGCACCAAACAGGCTTTCAGATTCCCATTTCCGACAAAAGCTCTCTCTGCCATACTGGATAAGCCTGGAGGGTACATGAGAGCTGAGGACAGCGCCAGGGCCATCAGCATCAACCTCGCTGGGATCCTGCGCTGACAGCTGTTGTGCTAAACAGCTTCTGGCTTCAGGGCTCACTCACTTGCTGTGCTGCCTTGCATGATGGAGAAACTCCCTCCAGTTCCCTGCTCCTCAGCATCTCCCCCATAAGACCTATTTCCTCTTGCTCACTGCCCATCAGAGTCACTGGCTCAGGATCTTTTGGTGTCTCATGCCCAACAAGGAGACCTGCAGGAGCCCAGGCTGGGATGCACGCAAAGTGCCTCCCCCACAAACACAGGTAAGTCATTCCAGCTGTCCCCCAGCCAAAGGCAGGACGCACCAGGGCTCACATCACTGTTCTGCCAAAGACATCACTGTCCACAGCCTTCCTTTAGACTTGCCTTGAAGTCATGGGTTTCACTGTGCTTAATGGTTGGCTAATCAGCATCACTATAAACGAATACATGAAGCTACCTCATCTGCAGGTGGCAAGTTAATGGAGTTTGAGGCGTAAGACATCAACAAGCCAGAAAGTAGCACCAGTGGAGCTTAGGTACTAACTCCTGTGCTATTTCCATGCTATACAGAGCTCTACAGCAAATCAAAGGACCCCCAGGGTACCTATTCAACAAGGAACAAATTCTCACTTCAGCCATTATGCAAATGAAATGCTAAAAATGTTCTTTTGTTCCTCTAAGGTATTAGTACTACTAATGTGAAGTGCACAAACTTCATAATCACGTAAAATATGATCTTGTGGTATTTGCAAAGTGCTGGAAGTTTATGGACTACATCTCTGGAAGACGTGAAATGCTCACGGAGCTTTCAATGTCCTTTCGGCAAAGTTCAGACAAGAAGTGTTTCCATAATTTAAAATTCTGTTGTAAGCTGAGATGGGAAATGGCATGCATCTGGCATGTAGCTACTTAGAAATGAAGAGTTAGTATAATAACAATAAAAAAAAAAAAAGATCTAGTGTATCTGAGCACACATGGTTCCTCCTTTGTGTAACTTATTTCCGAGAGCCCTGCCAAAGCTGAGCTGAACTATGAATACCAACTATTTTAGCCTTCAAGAATTATAGTGCAGGAAATTCACATCTCTGTATTCTTTCCCCTAGCTGTCACTCAGACTGTTCCTTGTGACAGACCTGAATCCAAAAGCCAGCTTTGGACATTAATTTGACAACAGATGGATCAGATAGATTGGACCCCCACTCTAGCAGCACAAAGCTGGAATACGCTGCTGCGGTGCGTGCTGAATTGCTGCAGCGACTGCCTTACAGCGTAACAGCCCCCTCGTCCTCCGGCTAGTGCCACCACTGCTGCACGGGCTGGTGAGGTTCTGTCCCATCGTACCCTGTAGTAATGAGGAATTAGCAAGAGGTGCCACTTTCATCTAAGCACCAAATGCCAGCCCAACAGCAGACCACAGAGAACTGCCTCTGAACAAAGCCTTATCTGCTCCCGTGGCCTCTACATCTTGAAGAAGGTTGATAAAACATCAAAAAGGGATCCTCACAGAAACAGCCAATGCTAGAATTGGATCATCTCTCCCAGAAAGTACATCCATCTTCAGCATGCCACTAATTTTAGTTTCTCCCTGTACCAAACCTTATACCAAACCTTATGCAGAGCCCTTCATAAAAAATAAATAAATATTCTGTCACAACTGCACACAGTGAGACATAAAAATCTTAAGCAAGTGTACTTCTGTACCTCAGAGTTATTCTAACTAGAGCGTTAAATGGTCTTAACATAGGAATCAGCAATGTTAGACTGTGAAGAGCTCCCTGGCCAGCGTGTTCAGGCCCCAGCAGGACTTGCCCTAATCCCTCTCATGCCCTGAGGATGCTCCACTGAAAAAACAGCTCTGATCTTTTATTTGACAGTTCCTACCAAGGCAATGTCCCAGAACTCCTCTGACAGGAACTTCCCCTGAAAGGAAGCTTTCAGCACCCTAAATTAATTCATGACAAATATATCCCCTTTTGTTGTCTTGCAAACATTATCCTCAGCTCTTCCCCACCACCTGGGTTTTTGCCCCTTGATGTGCTCATACAAAACAAATTAATCCCTTCTCAGTTTTTGTTTTGCTTAGCTAAGGAGGTCAAACTGAAGTTTAAATCTCTTTGTTACCTAAGGCATTTTAGTTGTTCCCATTAGTTTTTAAACAGGGATAGAATGATGTGACAGAGCACTTTTCCTGATACAGGCACAAAGCTAGAAGGACAGCTGATGAATGAAATACATACAGGATGGTTAACACAGCAACCCAAAGCTCACTTACACCGCTTACCTCATGTAACCAGGTAGGATGGTTGAACAGTAGCCAAATTTACCCCTCTTGAATTGGAGGGAAGCCAGCCAAAAATACATGACTCACTAATGTAAAACCCCCGTATCCAGATGAAGTTATTTACATTCTTGTTACGTCTGCTTTGCAGTTAACTACTTCTAATGCTTTTGAAATGCAGTGTTATCACTGAACAACGGATGTCCTGGACAGAGAGACAGACTAATGGACAGCAGGATGCATCAGAGGGAGATCACAGCAGTGTGGTCTCACAGGGTGAAATCAGTATTTGCCCAAAGGACATGCACTGGAGCAAATAAGTTTGAGAAACGAGCAGAGATGCACAGGCACCAGCAAGACACAAGGTCCACAGGCAGATGGAAGATGACAACATGCACCGACAGCGAATTCAATAAAGAGAGAAGACATATGAAGGACTAAATTCTCATTAGTTTGCAGGGTCCAAATGTTAGCCCCTTTTATTCCAGACTTACCTGGGTGCAATAACTGTGAGATTCGCACAGATGGTTAAGGGCAGGCAGAGCCCCAGTAGTATGTAACCTGGCAGGGCTGTGTTTCACAGAGCTCTCAGCTCCACCACTGTAACACAGACGAAAATGTACCATTAAAAATGTTACACCGCTCAGCACTGCCATATATAAAAATGTTTTTCCAAGATACAATTCACTACAAAAAGAGTTGAGTACATTTCTCTGTCACAGCAAGAAAAAAAAAACATGGGTAGTTAGGTTTAAAGGAGAAGAAAGCATGTGCCCTGCTTTCTGACCCTGGTGTTTGTTTATTGTTTGGATCCTACACCATATTTTTCTTGTTTTCTCCTTCAATTATTTATTAAGGAAAAAAAAAAGAAGAGAGAGAGAGAGAGAGAAGGGTTCTCTGTTCTTGTTTGTGCCACTGCTCATGGCTGCTGCTGTGGGAATACTGCTAAGAGCAGCTACTACAGTTTTATTAAAAATAAGAAAGTATATCGTTATCATAAAATAGCAATGTGATCAAAAGGATTACTCTCATATGCCCTTGTCTGAGTTTTAACTGTAAATTAGAACTCAGATAAAAACAATCTACAGTAGAGCATATGAAGTTTGGGAAAGCTGATATATTTCTACATAAACTGTTCAGTTAATCTTACATATATATTACAAAACCCCACACACGGAAATTGGCAATCTCACATATATTTTTTATACTGAACCTTTTATTCTGTATTTTATAGATGCACAGGGGGCCGATCGGCTTAACTCTATTGATTTTCATAGCGCTGCTCTGGATCCGGCCCCTCTCCCAACGCGATGAAAACCTCCCCCCGGAGCAGCCTCTTGAACAGGAGCACTGCTCCATCTGCTGGGCTCCCGCACGACGGACAGGGACTGGGTGAGGGCTGAAATATTCACCGTGAGCCATATATTAAGAGGCAGATTGATGGCTTGCACTATGGCATTAAATCTGTAAAGTCAGCCAAACGCACGGAAGGCGCGCTCTGTGCCTGCCAAACACGTGCGCTGTCCTTCTAGCAGGCGCGGGGATGCAAACCACGGCTCCACAAATAAAAGCGATTGCACACAAACGTCCATAACACGTTATCAGTCACAAACCCTACGTGATGCTCTGTGGAGACGTGCACACCTGTGCTGCAGCTCCCGACGTACAGTAACACGTTACAGGATCCCTCACTTGCCGAAACTCATGGCCCCCCTGCAACAACCCATTTCCCAACCGTCCCCTTTGGTTAAAACATCGTTCCTTGTTTGCAGATAAATCTTTTTCTTATTTTCAGCCCACAGCACTGAACACTGTTCTCAGCTATTACTAATGACTCTCTTCTATTGCCTGCTCTCTTTCCTAGCCTCTCATATATATATACAGTAGATTACATAGGAAAAACGGACCTGAGGCACAGCCAAACAGATACAGCTTTTCAAGCTTTTGATCTTTCCAAAGCAGGCCAGTAATATCACTCCCCACACACACAACCTTTTAAAAACAAGTGTAAGTGAGATGACTAAAATGGTGTCTTTCCCTAGCAATGTAACATGGCTTTGCATTGGAACAATCTCTTTAAAAATCCTAACTTTAGAAAAATAAAAGTCCTTGTCTAGATTATTTTTCAAAGTACAGTCAATGAATGATTCAAAGAAAAAAAATTAAACATTTGCATTTCACTTCCCTTCTTATTATACTTTACTCCTGCATTTCTAAGAGCTCAGCCAGTGCAAGGTATAGGAACTGGCTTCCTGGCTTTGTTTTTATTTTTTAGCATACAATCACCTTATACTCTATTCACTTTGGGGTCCTTTTTCATTAACACAAAACAGTAACATCTGGATTGCAAATGCTGCAGGGCAATGTTCATTTATGTAAAAAGTCTTCCTGCTGAAAATAAAGAAAATAAATTCATTTATGGAGGTGTTTTTCTTAACCCAGCAGCTAGCAGAGCCTGAGAACAATACCTGAACAGCAGAACAACAGGACCTGGTGACCTAACCATAACACTCACAGATGTTTTTAAACCCAGAAGTTTAGGATATGAATATTGACAGAAAAATTGTCTGGGAGAACCTATTAAAGGAGGAAGCACTTGCAGCAGCACCGAAGGCTGCAGACGAGCAGCACAAGCACTGCCCATCACACCGCCACACAAACTGAGTTTATCCGGGAGCTCTCGGATCCACAGGAGGAGGATGCCAGGTGGCAAGTGAAGGGAGCTCTGAGGTGATGAAGTGAACTCTTTTTTATGTATCCAGGATGCATAGTAAAGCAGCAATTTTAATACTTATCCCCTGGCATTAAGCATTATATTGATGGAGTGACTTCTTGGTCAGAAGCCATCTGCTCCTTCTGTGGGCAAGAGTCGAAAAGAATTTGCAAAATTTTCTATAAACACGGGAGAAGTTTCATCTGACTGGGGGTGTTTTCATGAGGCACCAGACCAGCAATAGCACTGAGATGCAAAACAACCCCATTTCTGAAATATACCAGAGCATGAGGCATCCTGCTGCCCAGGCCCAGGGGAACAGGGGTGAAAGCCCATTGCCATCAGCTGCCCTTCGAGATGCAGACAGCCAAGGTCGGGTGTTTCTGGGAGAACTCCTCGTGTTTCCAGGTGGGCAGGGGTTGGGCTTGTTGGGTTTATTTCAGACCTGATAAGAAGAGGGGGGGAAGGGGAGATGGCAAGTCAAGGACAGCTTGGAGGTGAAGCAAGGATGAAGATGGCAAAGAGAGAAGGGCAGCAGGGGTAGAAGGGAAGCGGGGTTATGAGGCACAGCCAGTGACTGCAGCTGGAGCAGCAAGAAGTCAGTCAAACAGCAGCTCCAAACCTATGCTGATGTCTGAAGAATGAGCCGCTGGGGGCAGAGGCACCCCAAGGACTGGGGGCACAGGGCAGGCAGGACCTTGTGCATGTCCCCAGGGCTGGATGGCAGTAACAGGCCTTGTACCTTGGGGACAAGGAGGTCTCTCTCCTCTCCCCCTTGCACTCGCCCCAGGAAGAACATACAGCAGCTTTTAACGGTGTAACAGAGCCTCTCTGAGCGTGTGACCCAGCCTCAGAGCTGACAGCAGAAGATAAGAAGGCAAGAAGATGGGCAGCCTTTCAAATTTCCAAGAAGGTCAGTGCAGGGGTGGAGGGAGAGCAGAAGACAGGACAGCCTGGAAGGAGAGGCGAGCGCTGCCACTCTGCTGTCACTGCCATGGCACTCCGCAGCCAAATCCCTTCGGTTGTCAAACATGCACTATGCTATTGTTAATGATGCTATTACTTACCATATGTTTAGCAGTATGGCTGGATTTATTCAGCTTATTCACATGCAGGATTGAACATTTCAGTGTAGCACGCGGCCCCAGGCTCAGGGGGCTTTTGAACTGTGGGAGAAAGCAAAAGATATTGCAGAGGAGGTAAAACATTAGTTAATTAACAAGGTCAATAGCATAAATTCTTATTTTGTTTACTTCAGAGAGCACAGAAGCCAGTGTTTACACCCTGTTTCTGTTAATTACTTTCAGAGTAGGCTGCAAAATCTTTCCTACCTAAAATTGTGCTTTATGCTGCTAAGAAGAGCGTCCAGACTTTTCACCCAGGAATGACTGCACTCTGTGGAGAGATAAACTTGTTCTTTTATATTGCCATAGATGGGGTCAAGCTATAATATTCAGAGCCAGTGCTTGCAGGACCTGGAACATTGGTTCAGCCACTTGAAAAGGTAAAGGTCATTTGTAAAATTTAGATTCAGATTCAGCTTTCGAACTTGTCCAAAGATTTCGGTTATCCAGGGAGGAGAGCTTGTTAAGAGCTGGTTTGCTTTGGTTTATCTCTTAATCGTAGGTGTTCAAAACCTGTAGCTCCCACCAATTCCAGATAAATTTACCTTCTACATGTTTAAATAGCAAGGCCTGGTGATTGATGAAAGTAGCAGGATGTTCCAGAAAACCTTGTAAATAAAGTCTTCCTAAGAATTTTACTTGCTTGAAAGAGAAATAAATCCAAGAATTGTCATGTTTCTGTTTGACTTGTCACTGTGAAACAGATGTTGATACCACCTAGCTAACCCATATGATATTCCCACTGTATTCTTGTCCAACACCATTAATTCCCAAAACCTTCCTATTACCAGAACTTGCTCTGGTAACCAGGTGCTCCCAGCTTAGGCTGTCCTGCAGATGTGGCTGCATTTGCAGAAGAACACAACATGCAAAGTTCTGTTCTTCCTTGCCAGTGTCATAATCTGGCTCTTCTTCAATGTATTAACAAAGCTCTAAATCCACCCCCAGCCCAATTTATAATTTTTATTCTGACAGATCTGCTGACAGTACTTGACAAAAAGGAAACACCTTCCTAAACTTACCTTAAAATACCAGGTTACTAGGAGTCCTTAATAAAATCAGCAAAATTTAGAGTCTGTATAATATGCAAATGATGCCAGCTGATTTGCAGTTTGTTTGTATCATGTAATGAAGAAAAGAACAAACAAAAAACTGCAGAAAGGCAACTGTAAGCTTATTACTTTCCAAAGCAGCAAGAAACCTTGAAATATCTCTCCAGCTATTTAGCATCAAATATCCTTCATGTAAGATATCAACTCATCTCAGAATAAACTGTACTAGTTCAATGCCCATGAACGATGCCTTTACTATGCATGGTTTCCAAGGAACAGACATGGCAGTAATTAGTGGGGCATGAAAATCAATTCTGATGACTCAAAAGACAGTCTGTGATTGTGGAAGTGACAGTGACTGGAATAACAAGGAATACCTGCATTCAGAACAAGACACACTCTGCCTTTGACCATTAACACACTTGTGTGACACCATCATTTCAAACCAAACATGAAGTAGCTCAGAGACATATAACACTACTCCTGGAGAAAAAAAAAGGCAAAAAGAAAAAAACAGAAGCTGAATCAGTGCTGCAATGTCAGTGCCTGCCTGGCTTTGATGGAGCTATCAGAGCTCAATCTTCTCGTCTGAGCTTTCCCAGCAGCACCTCCTTGGATGTCTCTGACGTGGTGCACTTGGAGCAAACAATCCTTCTATATGAACAAGGAGATAAAGACATGGCCCTCAATCCCTCCACTGCTGTTTGCTTCTGCTAAAAGGGCTTCATAAATATAAATATATTTATATTTAAGCATATAAATAGCTTCATGCCTGCCTACCAGTGCAGTGACAGTACAGGAAACCGAACACTCAACTCATGCAGAACAGCAATCCAAACCAATTCCAGTTAAAGGTCTGAGAACATTATGTCCTAACACACACTAGATACCAGAGGAGTACTTCACATCTAGTTTCAGTGGATCTTCAAAACAGAAAACCCATCAGCTTCTTCAGGGACTAAAAGGTGCTTTGCCAGAGAAGAGTGGCCATCGAGCTAATCTGCAACAAGAAGTGTGAACAAAACCAGAAAGTCTTTTCTGCAAACAACATCACGTGCTCCCTGCAGATAACACTGTAATCTACCCATTGCATCGCTAGCCTGGCAGCCCAGAGAGGCTCCTAATAAAAGGGTAATACAGGGATGGTTCTTGCAGGACCAGATCTTGGTTGAAACAGAAAATCTGCCTTTTTCAGAGTGACTGCAAGGCTGAGGTGCTCTGTTGCACATACAAAACAAATGAGTAAGTAACCGGATGTCTTCATCACTACGAGCCAATACAGCATAACATCATTTGCAAACATTTGCTCATCAGTAGCTGCCTTCATTACTTTCACCTTTGCACACACTGCTTCAGATCTGGGGCCACAAGCATGGTGCCAAATAATGGGGAAGCAAATCCTCAACCCATCTGTAATTTTATTTGCAACAGAAAAATGCCCTCGAGGGAACCACAAGGGGCCTGGCAGCTCGTTTC
Source organism: Cygnus atratus (assembly GCF_013377495.2). Lineage (NCBI taxonomy): Eukaryota > Metazoa > Chordata > Aves > Anseriformes > Anatidae > Cygnus > Cygnus atratus. The sequence continues at coordinate 9,085,903 of NC_066371.1, forward strand.
AGTGCCCTGGCACCTCTGGCACACCATCCCTCAGCCAGGCAGGCCCCAAACCCAGTCGTGCAGCCCTGCGTCTGACTGTCCCCCTTCCCTGCACTGCTCCAAGCGTGGCCCATTTCCATTGCTTCTGGAGTGTAGGAGATTAATGGCACAGAGAAATTGCAGGCATAAGGGCATCAGAACAAGCAGAGTAATAGAAAAGTACTGATTATTTAGACCAGGAAGAAAACAAAAAGAAATCTTAAGAGATGTTTCCTTTTGGTCAAGATTTAGAGCCCAGAGTATTAAGGTAAAAGGCAACAGTAAAGAACAGGAGAAGATGCAAAAGCATCTGGGACTGAAAACAACAACAACAGAAACAAAAAAAAAGGGGGGGGGAATAAAGAAAAATTTCAGACCTTGAAGTAGAAACTTAATAGTACCAGGCTGTTCTTTACCAAAAATACTCTTTGATCTGTCATAGCTCTGCCTATGGGCGTGCTATCCCAAGCATTTCAAAGAAATCTCTTATCATTGTGTACCTGCCTCAGAGAAATCATACCACTGAAGGAACAAAAAGGTTGATTGTTATTTTAATTGAATTTGTTTTCAATTTATTTTCAAGCTGTCTGGGGGAAACCTTTTACACGTGCTTTGTTTGATTTGTTTTTAACTTTGGTTCCATTATCCTAATAATGAAGCTTTTAAGGCATTTAAAGAAGCCTGTTTGTCAAAAAAGTTACTCACATTGATCAGATCAATACATACGAAAGCGCCTGAAAGCCGGGAATAAATATGGATTAAAAAAAGCCAGCATTATTTTACAAAACTCGGGTTTTGTTGTGACCTCAGATGCTCAGCATGAGTCGCTGACTTGATCTCTGCCAACACACACATCCATGAGCTAATGTGCCAGGGGATTATTCTCCAGCACCCGCTAATGCGGGCTGCCTGCATGCGGTCTCTCTTTCAAAGGTGCCGAATGCGTCCAGCTCCCGCTGCTCCCAGCGTTAAGCTCCAGGACAAACCCAGACAGAAGGACTCCTTCAGTAAGATTAACAGTAAACCCAGGATTTGTACTACAATAGGTTAATTAGTTTTCCAGGTAGTTAGCTAATAGTTCCTTTCGATCTTATAACAAACAAGCCGTGGAGCTGCAGGAGAGGGAACGCTGCATGCCAGAAGGGCTGTCGGGCAGCTGGGCTGTTCTGCCAACTGCAGCAGGATTTAGGACAAGGCCCTGAACTGCAGCATCTCTTCCTCCCCTGCAAGCCGGTCATGTTGCCCTGAAAGCCTTCAAGGATGCCCTGCTCCAGCCAGAGGCGAGCATCCCAGTGCTGCCCCACACGCTCAGATCCCGGCACCTGCAGGGCCCAGCTGCAGCAGCCCTGCAGCACCCACCCTCGCTTGAATGCATCAAATTAGGCAAAAAGTATTATCACACATGAAATCAATGGCTTTTTTTCTGTTTTTTAAAAGTGTGCTTTTGTGTTGAGATGAAAAGGGTTTAAAACTGAGCTTTCCACCTCTGAGCTTTCTTCCCCAAACAACACACACTTTGTTTCTTAAAGATGCTTGGAGTCTCTTAACACTCAGAACTAGTTTTTTTTCTTAATAATAATAAAAAAAAAAAGTCTCAGCTAATCCTTCAATGATCACTTTCTTTAAGCAGTTATAGCTCAGTTACATCGGAGTTTGCCTGTGCTGCCTACTGCAACAGCAGCAGCTTAGACCCAGCTCTCGCGTTCACTTTTGCATTAATGAATGAAACTCATTATTTCATTTCCATGGCAGCAAAACAGCTGGGCAGCACTAGACAGACAGGCCTCATTTTACCTTATTATTTCAGTGGAGATCTATTAATTTTTCTGAACAAGAAATTTCTTGAAAAACAGAAATGAAAGGACCAAAATGACTTGTAATGAGCAGTTTCTGTCATTCCGTTCCCTTTCCTCTAGCCCCAAAAAGGAAACAAACTGTCAACACCATTAATTTTTTAAATGCCATTTTGAAATTAAATATTGAGCTAGGTTTTTAAAAGACAGGACAGTTTAAAAATTGAAGAACCAAGAACTAAGCTGAGTACTTTTTAAGAGTACAGAGTATTTCTTTTTGGCCACTAAACTATGCCTGTTCACACCACCTAGCCAATTCTTCATTTTTACTACTGACCCTGAATATCCACAACCTGCTTAGCTCTATCTTCACCTCAGTGGCAAACCAGAAGTTTTAATAATCTGCAGAGGAACCTTTTTAATGTAAGGTCCTTAGGGAAGGACCCATAACTAGTCACGTTTGTTCAGCATAACGTTCAACTCTTAGTTCAATATAAGTACTAAGGAGGCCTTACAGCCATGGATTCATCAGACAGCCCATGCAGGTAGGCATAAAAAAAGAAATGCTGAAGTAGGTACCCTCGGCCAAATTTAAACCCAGTGAATGACACCAAGAAAGTTCACTTGATTGCACTGGGAATCTCTCAAAGCTGCAATAACGTTGTTGTATGGTCAGCTCCTGGGCACAACTTCACACCATGTCCTGCATCCAGTGGGATGGGGGTGAAAGCTGCTCCCAGCATGGAACACCAGCTCCAGCTCCATGTGCAGCAGGTTTTTCCATACCTTCTAATGATAGCACAGAAACTGAGTACTGTGTCCTTAGATTGCACCACCCTTACCTCTGTCAATGTTCAGGTGGTCCCACTGAGAGAGATAAAAGCCTCAAGAAGTATTAGATATGCAGGAGGGAGCAGCCTGGCCCGAAGTAAATGCTGCTGCCATATGTGGGTCTTTTGAACTGGGAACATCTATTGCTAGACCTGAAGGAGTAACTCCACAAGCCACAGCAGCCATTGGCTCCTGGCCTCCACTAACCTGCTGCCAGCAAGGGAAAACTGCCAGGGCAGGTCTATGGGGCTGGTGCCAACAAGTGAAGGATGGACCTGGGGGAGCTGCAATGTATACCACAGCCATGCGGGGCCCTGGTCCTACACCCCAAGGATTTGGTAGAGCCCCAGGCTGAAAACTTCAGCAAGCCAACAAGACCCATGCCATCAATAGCCACAGGCTCTGACAGTTGGCATACTGGCTGGTATCTGTGCTCCTCCAGAAGGAAATTCTTCATTGCCTCCCTCCCTCACCACAACTAGCAGCCAGCAGAGGAAGGTGGGCATTACCATCACCCTTGTCTTTAGGTATGTGCACAGGGCATGGCCATGGTCCCCTGACTGGGGCCAGGAGCAGCACACCTGCACGCCAGCCTCCCCACTGTCCTCACAGACTACTGATTTAGGTGCCACCACCACTGCCGTCCCACTTCTGCTTTAATTTCTGTTCCCTGTCATTCACAGAAGTGAACAATGATGCATTCGAATTTTCAGGTGCCTAAGGCTCAGAGAGCTTTCCTAGATATAATCAGCAGAAAAGAAGGATTTTGCATTGAAAGCCAATGCCAACATCCCTGCAGTGATAACCAGCCCCGTATAATTAAAACGAGCATTTCATAAAATGTCATCTCTAAGCAGCATATTTTAGATAAAAAAAATAATAATAATAAAATACGTTTCCAAGATCAAAAGAAGAGAATTATAATTGGGAAAGGGTGGAGGTTGGGGAGGACAGTGTGACAGCCCCAAGAAGTATTGCTATTATTATGAGGCAAAGTTTGCTAAAATGCCAACTGCTCGCCCACAGTGGAAGGAAGTACCAGTTTACTTGTTAATCGCCTTAATTAATTAACTGGCATTGTCCTGGATTTCCTGAAGCTGGGTTTACTGTGGGAATCAATTTTAAAGAGCTTCCAGAAAGAAAATTTAAATTACTGCTTAAAGACTTTACAGATTAGTAAACAAGAGTCTGCTTCCAAACCTTTTGGATGAAACCATGGCCACGATTTATGGAAATGGCCCTTTTTCCCATACGGTCTGTTGTGATCAGCTATATTGACCTACTGCACAGCACAAACTTCCTTGAATTAATCCCTCTTTGAACTACAGCAGCTCTGTTAGAAAAACGCCTCGTCCTGATTATACAATTGGCAGCAAAGCAAAAGCCAGCATCACCCATGGTGTGCTGTACCAGGGGCCAGCTCCCACCAAAACCCCTGCTTCCCTCCACCACCAATTTGCTCAGCTCTACATTCCACCCACCGCTGGCCTGCCCTTCTGCTAGGACCAAGGATAATTTGGCAAGCCCTCGCTCCCTGTACAAGCACTTACAGATGGTGACTGAGTTTTCATTACCAGGACTGTGATTGTCTGGAAATTCTCAATTGAAGGGGTGTGAAACAGGCACTGAGCTTTCTCATGATCATTGAGGAAGTTTCTCAGTATTCTTCTCGAGCTTGGGATATAGTTGCACCCAGTGTCAAAATTAGGGCAGCATCATCTTCTGGGAGTCATGTTAATACATGCAATAACCTGCCCTATCCCTTCTAACGACAACATCATGTCGGACTTTCTCCCATCTCACGGATTATCCGACCTGTGCTCCAAGTCTTGCTTTAATTGCTGTTTCCAGGGGCCACAATTCCCACCCCATAAGCTTGTCTACTGATTTATGTCAGGCCACAGTAAAATAGATCTTAAATAGAACATACCTGTTAAATGAAACAGTACCTACAAATGCACACACTCGCATTTTCACATCTTGAACTGGAGTCTTATTTTCCCCTGTTTATCAGGGCCCTTTCTTCTCTGGAGCTCTGCAGAAGACTACGGATGGGATTCCCCTTAATGCAGGCTTTACCCACTTAGGCCTGGCACCCTCAATGTCCTTTGTGATCAGTTGAGCTTTCAGGGCTCGTTTCACCTCAGCTATCTTAGACATCTATTTTTGGATAACAAATGATACCTGTAAAAATGCCAGTTTCCTTCCACTGACTGTACAAGAACTGCAGGTGTCCAAACTCAGATGAACACAACTACATCAGGTTAGATGAAGCTCACCCTTTGAGTCTAAATAATACACTGCAGATAAATATAGCATAACATGTATGACCTTACTGAAGTGCTCCAGCAGCAAAACACCACCACATAAATATGGAAGTGCATACTTCTTTGAATAATGGATTTTGAGTGCTAATTTTGATGTCAGATTCTGCTCTTACATGTGTGCAACAAGACAAGAGGGAGTAATGGGTTCTCCCAGCTCCTTCCTTGTAATGAATATCTGGGTAGAATCAGCTCCTTCTAAAATGAGGCACACAAAGATGGTCATTCCCTTCTCCAACATGGCCAGCACCACAAAACAGGTATGGAGGATTGATCCCTCTCACCCAGATATCAACATCTCAGTCCCTTTCTGCCCAGGGGGCAAGAGAAGATCAGAGTTACACTTTTCTTCCCTATTTCATGAAATGGCTACTTTGGCAATGGCAAACTTTTCCTCAAGAAAACTATAGTCTGCAAGGGATGAGTTGCCATGGGGAAGAGGGAGCTCTGGCAGAGATACCCGCATGTTTCAGCATCCCTGAACATGCACTTCCACACAGGATTGAGAGCAAGATTCCCCTCCATGGATTGGTGCCTTGTTCGGTATGGCATGGGTCCACTGGTGCTGAATAGGGGCATTTGGGTACAGGAGGAGCATTTGGAGATGACAAGAGAAACTCCAGTAAATACAGAGACATTTGGTGAGACCTGAGGGAGTGGGGAACAGAAAGAGAAGGGAAGAACAATGTGGTCTCTGGAGGGGTGAAAATTGGCTTGCCCTCCTGCTGCTCCACACACCTGAGCAAGGACTCCTTTCTCAGCACACACCTTTTCTACTTATCCGACTGGGAAATTCTCACGAGGAACCACTCTGAGAGCTGGACTCGATCTCAGGGCAGTGGGGAGACACCAAGGTGGAACCAGGAGCTGCATGCTGCCAGGGGATGTCCAGGCACTGGCCGTGAGACAAGGCTGCATGACACTGCAGTTTGGTGTCTTTGGCCCAGCTGGAGCCGTGACAGTCCTGGCATGGCTGGGCAGGCCGCATCTGCAACCAGTCACACACACACACACACACAGCAAAAAAGCTCAGGCAGACTGTAGCTTACCTGCAATGACCACGTCTCTGAACATCCAGCCTTTGGTATTTCCAGGAGAAGACTATCACATTGTCTTCTCTCAAGATTTGACTGGAGCACTGCAGTGAATCATAGAATCATAGAATATCCCGAGTTGGAAGGGACCCGTAAGGATCATCTAGTCCAACTCTTGGCACCGCACAGGTCTGCCCAAAGTTTAGACCATGTGACTAAGTGCACAGTCCAATCGCTTTTTAAATTCAGACAGTCTTCGTGCAGTGACTACGTCCCTGGGGAGCCTGTTCCAGTGTCCGACCACCCTCTCGGTGAAGAACCTCTTCCTGATGTCCAGCCTAAACTTCCTCCGCCTCAGCTTAACACCATTCCCACGGGTCCTATCACTGGCGTTTACAGTGAATAGGTCACCTGCCTCTCCACTCCCCTTCGTGAGGAAGTTGTAGAGCGCGATGAGGTCCCCCCTCAGCCTCCTCTTCTCCAGGCCGAACAGGCCCAGTGCCCTCAGCCGCTCCTCATATGTCTTCCCCTCTAGGCCCTTCACCATCTTCGTCGTGAATCCTATATTACAAAGGATATTTGGCATTCCTTGCACTGGCAATTGAGTTCCTGTCACTCAACCAAGTGACCGATGGGAGGCCAGGAGAGGAGCTTAAGAGGCAAAAGGGAAAAGTAGAAACCAAAAGGCTAGTGGGATATGGGGGAGTAGGAGATGCTGGGTAAATACTGGGGCCCCAGGTGGAAATACCAAAGAAGCTCATCGCATTTGGAGTGCACCTAGGAGGTCAGGCCTGCATACACAGAAACAAGAAAATTCATTGTTTCTTAGATGTGGGAAACCAAGTTGCAATGATGTGTGTAAGCTGTCCCCAAAAGTGTGGCAACACAGTAAGTTCCCACCATCTCTCCCTTCTGGGAGGGGTACAGGGAAGGTAAAGTTTTTTCTCACGTTTAAAAGCCCTTCTATTTATTACTGAGCTATCGAATCAGATGATATCTGAATAACCCTGCACAGCAGATAAAATTGTGCTGGACACTAGCAGAGTCCTCCAGAATTATGGGCCTTTGTCCAACCTCATCTCCAACAATATGAAGTCTTGCCTGACAGTTTGGACTTTTTTTTGTGCAAAAATACTGTAGCACTGACACAGAGGCATGGATAAGTCATGTGCTGGCCCATTGCCCAGCTCAGTGCTTGGTTTGTCTTCAGCAGTTCAGCTGACACACACATCTTTCTCAGATTTCCTTTCTGCAGTCCCTTCATTTCCTGAATATCCCTTCTCCTCCTGTCCCACCACTTTCCACCACTGCACAGCCCGCTGCACATGCTCCCCATTCACCTGCTCCAGTCACACAGACCCCTGGTCAGGCTGCACTGTGCCTTACCATGCCAGTTATCACCCCTAAAATCAATGGGGCTATTGAACAGGACATACTAGACCTGACTGTAAAGGGCAAAACAGCCCAGAGAAGAAAGTAGAAGATGTAGTCATGTCACATCCAGCTTTTTTATGTAGCCATGTACTGCCTCCTGTAGCAATGACCCAGCCCATTAGACCCACTCAGCCTTTCTTTCACCTTTTTAGCCACCAGTCATTGATAATCTGTGCCATTAATCCTGCCTGTCACTAAAGCTACAACACATACCTACACATTGCAACACGGCAGCTGAATACGCTGAATATAAGAGCAAGAATCTTCCTAATGGAGTTCTGCAGTGAGAGTGGTAAATGGGGGTGTTCCCAGCCACATATATCCTAGTGAGAGGTAATGAACAGCACTCCCAGAGCATTTTGCTAATAACCTCAAATAGAGTGAAGAGTTCAGCTGGGAGGGGTGATTCTTTTTTTTTTAGTAAAAGTTTGATGAGCTTTCAGAACCCAATATTTCAGAGCTTGCTCGTTGCTAATTAAGGGTTAGTATACTAAATTAGCAGTAAATTAACATTCATTCCTCTGCTAGTACACTAGAGCTGCAGGAAATTACCCAAATTATTAAGGTAGTGACATTCATCACGGGGTGGAATGACTGTAGCTTAAACAAGATTTAGTGCTACTCTGTAGCTAATATTCACAGCTGCAGTAGCAGGGAGGCAGGCTCCCTCATTCACAGTAATTTTGACAGCATAGGTGCCAAAGTAGGGTAAAATGTTCATCTGAGCTGTTGATTATTGAGGCAATGGGACAGGACAGACACTGCATTGCTGAGATCCCTGCATGCTTGGGGTGCAAATGGAGAAGCACCTGGCTGGTGGTTGTGAGTGACTGAGTGCTGCCATAAAATGAAAATACCACCCCCAAAAATATCTCTGTGCATTTACTGGGGATAATTGATGCTGGTGCAGTATCAGTTCAAACCAGTCGTAAAGCCCCATCTGTAGCTGCAGCTCTATAGACATTTCATAATTATGTTTAATATTACAATCCCCTATTTCTAGGAAGGATTTGAGGATCTCTGCACATTTGTCTAAGTGATGAGCATTTTATCCAGGGCTTAGGAGCTTACCTTCCTCCTTGGGGGAATGGACAGCTCTGGAGTCATTGACTGCCTTCAGAGCCCTCCTCCACCTCTGTTCAGGTCAAATCCAACACAACCACAGCAGCCTGAAGAACCTACCACCAGACGAGCTTTTGGTGGTCTGTGAGAGTGGGGTGGGCACTTTACTGCAGCCAAATGTCCACAACCTAGTAGTGACTTTTCCCAATTTGTCCATTTTCAACAACAAGGGTACACTTGAAGTGGGTACACCAGACCAGGTGGTACCCAGTTGCTTTGGCACTGGGGAAGATTTGTACAACTGTTATCCCACCCTGCCCTACTGCAGACAAAGTCCGTCTTCCTTCACCAGATATCTGTTCGTAGTAAATTCCCTGCAAGAACCTCAATCTAACACACAACATTTACAAAGGATGTAGACTCACACATTTGGGTTTTCCCAGACATTTTGCACTTTTGAAGAGGCTGCAAGCAGTGTGCATGGAGAGAAGGTCCATGCAAGAAGAACAAGGACTGGCCATGTTCTAGCACATATCAATGACAAAGGAGCCAAAAAGAGGGAGGGAAGCAAAAAAACCATGTGAGGAAGATGGCGACAAAGTGGGGAGATGGAGACTCTGAGAACAAAGTGCTGCTGCTTTCTGATTCACTCAGGCTGTGTATCAAGGATCAAAAGCCTTTAATGGTTAAGGAGAAACTCTTTAAGATACCATTTTACCCTTACCTATTAAGAACACAGTTTGTAAAATGCATATGGCTGAATAGATGCAGTTATGCAGACAACAGGACATACCCGATTTGATCACAAAGTCCATGTGTTGTCTGAAGCCTTGTGCAGAACAGCAGCAGGGGTCTTTAAACTCTATTTATGAATTCTCCAGCACTCAGACTCAGGGAATGAGTTGTCCCCCCTGCAAATCAAGTCCTAGTCTAAAGCAGGCATGTTTTTAAGCTCACGGATGGGGATTTCAGATGCCACCGCTATTAATTTTCACTCTTCTGGCTCTGTTCCTTGTCTGCTGCTGGCAATCACAGTGGGATCAAGAATGAGTCTCAAAACAGGAGGAAAAGACAGTTGTCTAGTTGTGCTTTTTACATTCTCTCACAAGCAGCCCAGAGCAGGGATGATAATACATATCTTAATTAACTACGGCCCTCCACAAACTGCCTGGGGCAGGATTTCATAGATACTGGCTTCTGGCTGGACAACTGGCAAGCAGACTTTTTACTGCCTGGAAACAAAGGCACTGCAAAAAGCCAGTAAGTTAAATCAATGTTCTATTAATTCATTTTTAAAGTCTCACGGGAACGTAGCACTCTTTGTCCAAAAATGTTCCAGAGCTTTAACAGCTGCACTGCTAGCACGTGAAGCAGAAGAACAGACTTCTTGGATGTCGATGTGTGCAGGGACATTGCTGTCTTCCATTTAAAATCCACCAGGCTTTACAGAAAGCTGATACCAGCCCACCTTTGTCACCCGGCTTGCCCTTAAGATGAAGAATCACCAGATCGCTGTACTAGGAAGAGCTGCTAACACGAAAGAAGCAAATCTCTAACTTCCTGGAAATAAATAGACTGTCTCTCCCCCTTCCTTGCCCTTCAAGGCACGGCGTCCCCACACATGTGCCGCAACATGCTGAGCAGTGGCAGAAGCAGCAGCTCCCGTCACCACTTCGCAGCCACTCCCGAGGTGCAGTAAGAGAGGAGTCTGTTTACTTGCTCCTTTGAACCTGCGATGAAGGATGAATTTCACAAAGCACTCTCAAGGAGCAGCTGCTGCCTCCCCTCCCACAGGCGTGAAGGTTGCTCTTCTGCCTCTGCCTCACTCTGCCAGGCAATGCAGAGGGGGCAGCGAGGGAACTAAGGCACCCTAAATCTGTGGCACTGTTAGTCCTCGGGGAGGTGGAAGGGGTAGGACTGCTTGTCCCATTAGCAACAGCCTTTTCTGAGCCAATCATTAGCAGGTGTCAGTCTTGAAAAGCCCATCCTAATTACTGAGAGCCTGAGTGGAAAACAGAGCTTCCAATCATCAGTGATGGTTACAGGGAAAGTGGAATAAAACCTGAGACTGTACGAAAGGCAGATGAACAGAAGTCCAAGTGTGCTACCGGGTATGGAAGCTGGGCTATGATGCCATGCCGGGCAGGAGGCAGGACAGCCAGCAGCTCACAGCCCAGGAGCTCCCAGGTGTGTGGTGACTGCACCCAACATGGCCCCAGCCTCCACTTCACCCATCTCCAGCCCCCGCTTTTCCTCGGTAGCCCTCGCAGCCTGTACACAGAAGCGGAGGATCACAAGACCCATTTTGCAGAGGATGGAGGTTGCTGTAGTGACTTCTCTGAGCTCCCCCAGGAGGCCTGCGTGGAGCCAAGAACAGACCGCGGGTTTTCTACATGCCAAGTTACCAGCTCTCCATTAGGCTAAACTGTCCTACAAGCATAAAGCGCCTCAGAGCACAATTTTTGGGCATGGAGTAGGAACTGCACAGAGCAGAGCATCTGTGCCGGCGCTGTGCGCTGGGCTCAGCCTGCCCCGACTTCGCCCGCCCATCTGCACCCTCCCCTTCTCCCAAAGGGCTCTCCCCAACAAAACACCACAGTACATTTTGGAAGGATTTCCATCCCATGGATGTTTCATACACATTTTAACTTTCCATATGTTATCAAAAGAAAAAGAAAAAAGGCAATGAACGTCTCGCAATGACAAATAACGTGACATTGGAAAACATGCAGCATCTTATTAACAAAAGCTGTGCAACTAGTCTGTTACAGGGACTAAGTCAAAGTGCCAATTCTGTAATGCTGTTTACCAAAATCAAACAGGCATTCTGCAGTCCACCTGTTCCTAGCGCCACTGAATTCACGATAGCCATTTTCCGAAGCCAGAGAAATAATTACTAGACCAGTTTATTGATGGCAGCTGGTTTGGAGTGAGAAAGTCCAAAATGTGCAATAATTAAAGACTGTAAAGGATGCAAGCTATTAAAAGGACAAAGAAAGTAAAACAAACCAGTCCAGAATGGGCAAATAGATACCCTCCATGGGAAACAAAAATCTCTCCTCCTCCAGGCTGGTGTATTCACAGTCAACTCACAGGGAAGCCAGTAAAGGTGCAAAGGGGAATAAAAACAACAAGCCAAACTTCTGCACTTAGGGTTTTCATCCAGGAATTACAGCCCAGTCCTTGTCACTAGCACAGCATTCAATGTGCTTGAGTCAAGCAAAGGCCTAGAGACCAACCTGTGACAGCTGCTTCAAACGGCCCTGTAAAATCCCATAATGGAGAATTATGCACCGGTATGCCTAAGGGAAGACTTCTGCTTAGCCTCTGGCCAGAAGTACAAAGGATGAAACTCCAGCCCACCTAACTGTAGATGATATTTCTAATCATACAAATGCTGCCAATCTGTCGCTCTCAATATCCTACCTTGTGGCAACGAGTCCCATAGGCTAATTAAAACTTAGGTTAAAAGTGCTTCCTATTAAAGCTGTTCAATGTGTTTACTTCGAATGTAATTTGATGTCTCTTTCTTATCCAAGAGAGGAAAGAGTTATGGAATTGCTGTTTTATTTATATCCATCATAGTCTGTCTTTCAGTGGCACATCTGATGTATTGTTCTCCCTAAAATAAACAGACCTAACCTTTGCAGTCTCTGCTTGCATGCAAATCTTCCCACTGAAGTATTTTCCATGCCTCTGATTAGGTTTGTTGCCCTTCAATGAACCTCTTCTATTTCCTGCTCTATCATTTTTTAATTAGGGTAACCAAACCAAACATGCCTCTCAAGGTGAGGCCACATCACCATCTCTAGAACAACACTGTCATATTTTCAGTGTTGTCCTCTATTCAGCAAATTAATGTCATGCCATTTCACATTTATGCTTTCCTGATCACTGCTCAGACCTGAGCAGATGTTTTCTATTGAGCTCTCACGATCTTTTTCTGTCTTGAAACTTACCCCATTAGAAGATCGACTGTTCCATCCAATTAATAGTAACTTCTTTTAACTTGCAACATTTTTTTATATAAATATTTTGATGAATAATATAGCTTTTGTAAATTTGAAGGAAACTCTTAATAATTTTTAGATTTTATTGAATTTTTGACCATCAAATTTCTCCAATTTCCTACTTATTTTCTTTTTCAGATGATCATGAAATACCAGGCACAGGTTCAATGGGTGCCTACCACACAAATGACCAGATATGTGATTACTCAAGCTCTTCAGAGAGATGATTTTTAAAGAATGCAAGTATTAAAGCATAAATAAGAGCCTAATTTATTTTTAAAGCATTATTGAATCTCAGACCTCATCTTTCTGCACCTGAACCACAAGACTACAAAGAGGGGTGGAGGGAAGGAGCATCTGTCTCTTCACGGGGTTTATTCACATGCACAGCACTAAGCCAAACAAACCCACTTTCTCTACCTGCTGTAACACAATTTTCAAGAAAGGTGAACATGACAATCTTCAAAGACATTTTAAACAAAACTATGTCAGTAAAGGCTTCATCACCCTATGTACCACACAGTTCTACAGTCTATGAAGAGAAATACCCCTCTCAGTGAAATCCAGACCTCATGTGGTTTCTGAATGCAGAATGTCCTTTTATAATGATATATTCATGCTCACTGCCATCCTTCAGAGACTTCCTATAGAGTGGATGTTTTTCCCTCAAAAAAAAAAGCGTTGAATTACTTTAGGGGGAATCAAGTTTCTGAACATCCACAAGAGGAAGAAGAAAGATGAAGGGAATCTTCAACAGTTTCACACCTAGACAGAAGTTCCTTTTCCAAGGATTTAGATAAGACACGTTCCTACTAGAGAATTATTCCCAAATTCTCAGCAGCAGCCTCCTGCAGCCACAGACAAGCACCAGCTTTTTGCTCTTCAGATACCTGAAGAGCTGACCTCAAATCACCACTTAGTGCTGCAGCTTTTGGCCTTGGCTTCTGGGATGTTATTAATTACAGGAGTTGATTTTATATATATATATATTTACTTATTTCCCCCAGCATATGACACACTAACTTGTCACAAGTTATTTATTTCTGAAGAGAACTTCTGCATATTAGACAAAAGTCCAGAAGTATATCTAGGTGTTATTTGAAAAAGCAATATTTCTGCTGGGAAGGAAAAATCATCATGATTTCCAGAGATCAGCTTTCTGGAAAAGAAAAATAGTTACTTCCCTTTTAGGAAAAAAAACAATGGTTTCTACCTCAGCTAAAGATTCCCATCTGCTGTGGGCTCTCTGACTCATCTGCTTATTAGCAAAATTGTCTGAGAGCAGCACAAATCTGATTTTCTGAGAAACCAAATCTGCAGTTAGGCAAAAAATCACATTCTGCCACTCCCCCCTAAATCACGCTCCTTCGTTGCCTTCAGTTCATTAGCACCAGTGGTCATCAGCGCTGCTGGACAGATGCTCCCCCAAATCACATACAGGATTTTTCCCTCTGCCACGAGGTTTCTGGCCAGCACCAGCCCAAGGGCTGGGTTTCTCTCCCTGGCAGTCAGTCCATCCACAGCCATAATTTCTGGCTGGTGGCATTTATGCTGCGGTTCCCTTTTGGCCATCTGTCCAGACCAACCACATTTGTTTTCCTTTTGCCTCTCTGCCTCCGTTTATCTTCTGAATATAATGCGCTGTCAGGGCCACGCTTTGGTTTGTATCTTTTAACGGCTGTCACCACTCAGCAGCTCACTCCATGCTTTACTTTTAATGGCACATTTCTTCTCTACTTTATGCCGAGCCACTTCTACTTGGTTGACCAACTCTACACACTCCTGGGGTCAGGTGTGACATTGTAAGTTTACTGGGGCTAATTTTTCAGTTGCTGTTTGCTGGTACTTAGACACACTCTCTTAGTAAATCATTGGAGCTAATGGGGGAGGGTGCCTTGGGGGGACAATGGAGGCACTCTTTACAGGCTATGTTTACAACTCTTTATTCTTCTCTTCATCCAAGCCTGTCATCTGGGGAGGCGGTACATCCTGATCTCTACCAATGTGGGATCAAAGCTTTCCAGAGCTGTCAGAACTCCGAGCATGTCGTTATCCATATTTACACGTGTTTATTTTTAGTATTGTTATTAATATTAAGTCATTTTGGCTGTTCCTGAGCAGCCACATGGACAAAGAACCTATCTGCAAAACACTGCACAAATGCAAACCAAAATTACATCTCTCCAAGGAGTTTATAGACTTAGGAGAAGCCAGCAACAGAGAGGATGCTTAAATGCTGGACTTCATCCAGGTTAATTCTGTGTAAACAGAGACATGCACCACAGGTCAGGTCATAACTGGAGTTTGGGGACCCAATTCTGTCACAGTGAGCCAAAATTAGGCATCTGGATGTCTCCGAAGAACTGGCTGTCAGACCCACTGCACCTTATTTTCAGTAAAAGTTAACAAAGGCTTCCCGGAGCTGCAGCACCCCAATTATGTCAGTGCAGCACTCTGCACAGCAGTGCCATGTTCCAGGGCACGGGAAAGAACCATCAGGTCCCCCGTTATCAACCCATTCCAGGATCCTGATAGCCCAGTTCACCAGTTCTCAAAGTACCCAACTCCCTGAAAACCAACAAAAGTACTTCAAGGATTTGGGACCTTGGCTTCATTTCAGCAGAGTATGCTGAGGCCCACGGCACAGGCCCAGAGCCATTGTGTTCACAAGTGCAGAGGTCCACTGGCAATTATTTCTGTGACAAACAACACCAGAGGATATCGGTGCTGAACGCACTTGGAGTTTTACAGTTGTTCCCTTAGCACTTCTTTGGATTTTGTTTAGCTCTCTTCAGCAACAACAGCTGGGAGCAGTATTTCCTTCAAATTATAGAAAGATTTAGTGTTATCTTAACGTGATACAAGTGTAGCCTGAATTATATTTAGGAGGAAGCACAATATGTGCTAATGAATAATAAAGACTTTGTACAAGGGTATTAGCCTGTCTCTGACTACTGCTGCTTG
This sequence comes from Cygnus atratus, assembly GCF_013377495.2. Lineage (NCBI taxonomy): Eukaryota > Metazoa > Chordata > Aves > Anseriformes > Anatidae > Cygnus > Cygnus atratus. The sequence goes on from NC_066371.1 coordinate 9,101,373, forward strand.
AGCCAGTTCTCACCTTTTTAATAGCATTAGTAATTCACAGCAACTCTGCCGCTCAGCAGCCTCCTCCCAAGGGAGGATATTGGAAACGTCCTCCATTTGGTACAGTTTCACCTGTTTGCAGACCCGACAAAGTTGAGCTGGAGAAGAGATGGCCTTCCCTTCTGCAGTCCTGCAAGGCATCTTTAGCAAAGTCAGCTCCTAGGGAACCAGGGATACCTACATCCACCACATGAAAAGCAGTAGTTACACAAAGAGTTTGGAGAGAGGCTTGGCCCAAGCTTCTTTCCAAAAGCTGGAAGCAGTTCCAAGATTTAGTCCTTATTTTGTCCTTGTCAGTTTGTCTGTCTGCAATATAAACAGGCATTTTGTGGAATATTAATGTCTGTATCACAGCTACAGACATGTGAGTAGTAGGAAAGAGAAGTTCAGTGTAGTCAACAGTAAACTATCATCTGTGATCAAGAATGGCACCAATATGGTTCACTGACAATCTGAATTACTTCAGGGTATCTAAGCAAATCCCTGCCATGTATCACAGCCACCAAAGGAACACAAGAATTTACACAAGGAAGAACACTTTTAAAAAGATGCTACATAAAAATACGGACAGAAATAGCAGAGCAAGTGAAGTGCTAATGGATGTTCCTTTCTCTCTGTATTATTTATCCTTCATAAAAATACTACATAAATATGCTTTCTCCCGTAGAAAGAGACAAAAATAACATTTGACTTATCTGTTTAGGAAATAGTGACATGTGTCAACCAAATTGTTTCAACACAGAATTCTTCAGTTTCAGCAACTGTCAGAGGGCTCCCTCCATTGAAAATAATCAATGCATTTGACAGATAAAGAGAGGTAATATAGTGACTTATTTTGATACAACTTGACAGCTTTTTTGACAGTAGCTTTCACTGTCAGTCTATAGGATTTGAATTTTAACTGGGGCCCATGAGAAATATGCTTTTGGTCTTTAGCACTGAATCTCTGCAAATCAAAAGGGCAGTGGGAGCACAGTACTTACCTGCTTTTTATTCACCATTATCTATCAGTCTTCATTTTTAATTACTCATTTTTAATACCTTTCCCAATTTTTATACTCCTGAGATGTCATAATAAGGCACATTTAAACTCTACTTTGCTGCTCCCTTGGCAAGAAGGGACATTTCATGTGGCTAGACTTGGAAACAGAACTATTTTCTAAAGTCACTATGTTCAAATTGACAGTTCCGTTCCATCAAGAGCTCATCTGTTCTGCTGTTATGAGACTGCAGAAACTTAAAAGAACTTATTAATATAGACTATGAAATATTCAAATATTTGTCCATTCAGGAGCTTGTGGGGTGGCTACAGATCTCTTCATTAAAATTCTTAATACAAAACACTTCTTTCCATTAAAAAAAGGTGGGGGAGGGCCCTGAATCATACAAATTCCAAAAAAACAAGAGGCATTATTTCAAAGGCATTTGAAATAATCACCTAAAACATGACCAGGTCCTTCACTGCTGTGTCCTTCAGTGCTGCAAACCAGCACTGTCTCACCAAATGGGTCAGGAGCTATCGGCTCCCTGTTGACATACGCTGCCCTTAAATAAAGAGGCAGGTGGGTAGGTCAAAAAAGACAGAAGGAAACTCCTCTTTATTCTGTATTTTGATAAAACTTCTTTCAGTAATTACCATTTTGAACAATTTCTCCCACCAAGAGGTCAGGCAGAATCCACTCACTCTGATCTCAGTTGTTCATTTCTGGCTGCAATGTCCATGAGCATTGTCATCACATTATTTATTTTGTCTTTGATCTGAATATGTGACCTTGTAGGGTTCGGTATCTAAATATTTATTTGTTTCCAAGCCTAAATTCACAACATGATGTGTGAAAATTCCCTTTGGTATAACAATGCTGAAAGAGACAGGACTGTGAGATGACTGAAGGTACAGAGGTGCAGGAAATAAAAGGACTTGTGTTCCTAACTCATCATCCATATACTGCTCGAGACAAGAATCGCATCCTGGCTTTTGATGTATTGTTGTTGTATATGTTGAGAGCTCAGTTATGTTTAAATGTAGTACTTCAGCTCCTTTGCTTAACAACACCTGATAACTTGCTTGACATCTCAAAGAGTTTCTTAAAATATTCTTAAACCTTTGGCATCCCTTCCTGCCCTGGGCTTCATGAATAAAACATTTATCCAGTCAGCAGCTTTAGCAAAGAGGAACAGCCAAGTTCCATCCATCAACGTCAGCAGCTGAATTACTGAGTGATTTCAGATCCTTTAATAACTCTGTTTCTTTATGACTATGTTGGTAAACAATCAAATAGTGCTGGCACCTGGCTTTCAGTGAACATTAATTTTTTTGCATTATCAAGTACTGCTAATGCAACTCGTTGCTCTTGTTGTTGTTGTTTCAATAAAAAGAGTCTGCAACACCATTCACCTTTGTGAGAATGCACTGAGGTTTATTCTTGATTTGTTATGAAGGTCATCGAAAGCTACTCGCATTAAACCTGCTGGGACTTGGAAAAAAAAAAAAAAAGGATAAATAGAGCCTTTACTTCACATATAATGTGCTTCATTTATCATTGGGATCACCAAGTAGTAATACACTGACCTTTTTGTAAGGTTGTTAATAGAAACTAAGCATTTTGGGGTGAAAAACCAATAATATAAAGCTTCTGTTGTGGAAGTCCAAGGAAGCTTGGAGATCTAAGTATATTATATAAGGAAATTGCCTACAGGGATTCAAAAGGAGGCTCCAGGTTCAAGCCTCTGCACTAGAGGAGGGGCAAGGGAAAGAAAATCAGAGCTTTCTGAATTCAAAACCTATCCAGAATGTCTCCGAGCACATTTGGTTTGAGTGAATTTGGCTATTCAAGATAAACATCTTCACACAGCACTTTACACTGGCAGAACACTTTTGGATACATGCAATGGTTTAGCCTCTAACCGGGGCAAGCAAATGGAAAGCCCTGATATTCAGTCCTCTAACCTCTCGTGCAAGAAAGCTATTCTTAGGCATGCAAGAATAACACATTGAAGTTGAAAGGGTCGTCTAAATAAGGATGACTGTCCAGGGTATGGCTCCTGGTCTGTCTCTATTCACCAGGGATTTGTGCATGGAATACAAATAGCAAATAGGCACAGGCACAAATACGAGCATAACTTTGAATATCTGATCCTGCATAAATAAACCTTCTGAGCTCTGGGCCAGAAACAGCTACCAAACACTGAATTTGCAGGGGATTAAGACCCAGTGAGGTCCCAAAAAACAATAGAAGAGCACGAGGAGGTCTGCAAGCTACCATGTCTCCTTCTACCAGGAAGGTCCATCTGCTCACCAGGCACCCAGACACCACAGCCTGATTGCAGCAGAGAAGACAGGATTTTGTCCAAGTTTCTGCAGGTTTAAATGAGCTCCACTCTACTGATGTGAGGGGGCACAGGTAGGGACCAGTAACATTTTCATTTAGCGGCATCTTACAGCCTCTCCATAGGAAAATAAACAGACTCTTCTGTAAAATTACACCCAATTAAGCCACAGGTAAATAATTAAGCCACAGGCGTCAGTATTTAAGCACTTCCCAGTTGCCTGGATAAGTGAAGTATTGCTGTTATGTATTAAGCTGCTCTACTCTAAGTTTTCTCTGTTGCATCTTAAAAATAAAACCCAGCACTTACACCTAACTGAAGACTGGCTCTGGCTCCTTTGTGGAAACGAAGGGAACTTCTGCTCCTGAGGAGCAAGCTCAAGGAAGCCAACCTGTTGACTCATAAGAAAATCGACAGTGAAGATTATTAACCATGAACATGCTGGCTTGATGAGACAAAAGCCCAATTGCATAAAAGACCAGCTGGCCCATGTCACACCATCAGCTTGCACAACCAGACACAAGGGAGGAGAGCTCAGAGCCAGGGCTTTCCAATGACAGGCTGCACATCCTGCTCGTGGGCAGGGTTCTGGGGGCAACTCCTCAGAAATCTGTCCCCAGGCTGAGCTGGAGGTGGCGGGATGCCTTCACCCTGCTCCAACACGCATGGTCCTCGGGCTAGTCATTGCTTTCAGGTGTGCTGGGGGGATTCCTCTAAATTTCTTCCTAAATTTGCAATTCTTCTGATGACCTGTTGAAGAAAAACTATAGGAGACAATGGGGAATTTCTGCACTGAGCTTTGGAATGGGCCCCATGAATTTCTAGTTCCAACTAAAAATAAAATTAAAAATAAAAACATCTCATTTTATTTCCTTGTTTCATCCACAGACTCTGAATTTGTAAATACAAGCTACACCTCACTCATTTGATATACGCAACCTCTCCATCACAAATCAATCTCCAGAGAAATTAATTACCACTTTTTCTGTAGGTGTTTTTTGTTGTTGTTAATATTGTGGATTCCATAACCAAAAGGTACTTGGGTACCTTTTCTTTCTTAAAAGAAAAAATAAATAGAAACACAGTCCCATCTCCCCTCTGTTGACAGCAGCTGCAGCTGGAGTGCCCAAGGCCAAAAATCCTTTGTCTTGAATTTTAAAAAATATCTGATCCCCACACCCCCCACATCCCCATATTCCCACTGAAACATGTTTCACGCTTAGCTACTGGAAACATACCCTGCAGACATTTACATCACAGGCTTTGTTATTATAAGTTACAGTAAAAGACAAAAGGAACAAGGTTTTGTAACCAGAGGGCAAACATTGCAACTGCTAATTTGTTAGGGGGTGACATTTCTGATAATGCCACTTTAGTCAAGCTACCATTCCATATTGTAATTTCATTATAGCATCCTATCAAGCACTTAATAGGAGAGATACACATCAACAGATCTATTACCTAAAACAAACAAAGATATTAGGAAACTTCCTGAGACTGAGTTGTATATTGACTTCTGGTCAGCATTTCCAGAGAATTTCATTAAATTTATGTCATCAAAAAACATAACATATGGACCTTCTGAACAGGAACTCATACCAGCAGGAGTAACACAATTGTTTTTCCCCATTTTGTGATTTATCATCCATTCCATTACAAGCTACACGGACTGTCATTTTTCTTTAAATGTGTTTGATAAAAGAGCTCTTGTTCTACCAGGTCAGGTATTATTATTCACCAACATTATGTACCAACCACCACAAATGCCAGCAGCAGCTGCAGAGCTGTCGCTGAAAATCAGAGTTAGTGCTGGGCTTTACCCTGCCACACACTGGTCCCATGAACATGGGGAGCAGCCGATGGGGACACATCTCCCCACTCCCTCCCCGTGCCAAATGGGACACACACGTGTTCATGCCTGATACTATAGCAGAAGGCTGCAGAGAGAAGAAAACTGCCATGCCTTGCACAACACAACCCATCAAAAGGATTCAGAGCTGCCTTTGCTCCCCGCTGACCCTGCTGCACGTTGCCACTCGCACAGGTCCGTGGATGTCACTGCCAGCGGCTCTGCACCAACCCCGTCCTGTGTTCGCAGCTGAGACTTGCCCCAGCCAACATCCCTTGGACTCAGCAGGGGTTTGAGCGTGGCAGTGTCAGCAGCACTGCCATGGGCATGGTACAAAGAGAGATGTGCCCATGCAGCCCAGCGCCCTGCCATGAGATCAGGGCTGGGAACCTGCCCTTCACATGCCCCATGCCTGCAAGATCAGTTTAGTGAAGCTCAGCAAAGGCAGGAGGCTCTCTTTGCACTTCTTGCCAGTTCTTAGATGTTCCCTTATCTGCTCTTAATTATCCAGGCTATTTTTACACTGTTTCTCCCCCCACCTCCTAATTGCCCAAACTTATTTTCCTGATGGTTTTCTGCTGAAGATGAATTTCAGGAGCGCAGTATCTCAGGCAATTTCAAGACATAATTAACACCACCACTCCCCTCATTAGCGAGTGGCCTACTTTCTCTCCAGCAGTACCATCCCCCTAGATGTTTGGAAAAAGTCCTTAATATCCCCCCCATAGCTGCCTGACTAACTTTAACTCCTTGTGCTCCCCCTCTCCCTGCCCGCCGGTGGACACTGCCTGCCCAAGTCCCCACCACCTGTTGGTTCCCTGCCCAAGTTTGTGCGCTGGGCACTGGTAGCTCCCAGTCATGGACATGCTGCCAGCTCCTCTGTGACTTGGTTTTTAGATGAATTATACAGAACCCCTCCCCTTTTCTTGTAGTTGTGGGGTTTCCCCTGCTGCTTCCTCTGGTGACGACAATAACTCCTGTCCCAGCATAGAGTGAGTGCCTTTTTTTAGCCATCAGCAATCAGGGTGCACAACTGACACCATTCTAGGTGCTGCTCAGACACAGAAGTGTCACCATCCCAGCAGGTTTGCAGTCAGGACAAAGGAGATGAGGAAGCTGGATTATCTCCACGGAAATTTTGGCTACTGAGGCACAAACATATGCAGTCCACAGCAGGCCTGGCACTACAAACCCATTGCAAACTATCTTTTTCTTTGAAGTGCATATCTCCTCCTCTCCACCTGAGCTAAACTCCTTTTGATTTCAATAGCAGTACTCCCTCGAGTAAGATGACCAATTTGGAATACAAGACTGGATTCCCGCAGGTTCCCTTTTCCACAGTCCAAGAGCCCCAGCACAGATACATCCTATTAACCCACCAGTAAGCAAAACCAAAGGCTTATTTCCAAAGCTGACCCATCAAGAGCTCACACAGGAGTCTAAACTTAATTGTGTGTGGCTGTAACAATATCAGATAACCTCTGCAGAGATAAACAAGCAGACTTGGGAGATTAATATTTTCTTTGATATAAACTTTGTAGGATGTGCTGTTGTCAAAAAGTCCATAGAGATTACTTGTGTTGTAGTAGGTGGCACTTCATTTTCCAGAATCTATGACCCAGCAGAAATTACTGTCAGCTCCCTGACCAGCCAAGGGGTATTGATTCCCCCGTTACTACAGCAACCCATTAGTTATTAGATCGTGTCTCGTATGCAGTGACTAATCTGCCTCGGTGAGGTCTCGGATTTTGACACTTTTTCATTCTAATCCTTAATTAGTTTATTTGATGCGGCCTGCACATTTTATTTTTATACTAAGTAGTTATTGAAAATACAGTCAAACTGAGCAGAGATCAAAGGAGCAAAACCAGTACACTGTCAACTAAACTAGTTATGCAAAAGAAAAAAGTAACACACCAGATCAAATGCGTAAGCCAGTTTCACTCAACACGCCTAAAGTTACACAAAAATGAAGCCAGGACAGACTTCTGTCCCCAAACTTCACTTGAAATATGACTGCCCCTGATACCTCCACCAGCAGCTCTACCAGCTTCCCTTGGTACTTGGCTTCTCGAGGGGTAGATGTTGACAGGTACCATCTCTTTACACCAGAATTACCAGAGGCCAGGTACCACCTGTTTTGATATGCAAGTGGTGAATGAGGGCCCCATCAAAAACCAGAGTGCACCTCAGAGTCTGAGGGATTCCTGTCTGCATAAGGACACAAACCTGAAGAGCACAGCAGCATGCATTGCTGAGACCCAAGCTCATTCTCACAAACCACTCAATATATACCATTGCAGGTTTTGTCCACAGACTTCAGCAATTAAATTTATATCACATTCATTAATAAGCCCCTGCATCAACCTGGCAAAACATACCAGTACTTGAAACAAAGCAGCTCTCATTAATTCAAAAACGATTGTTCCTATTCACAAACAAAAAAAGTGTAGGAAATTCTGTACCAAACGTCAGAATGACAATAAAAAAAGAAGAATTTGTTTAACTGAAATGCCATAAAATTTCTTCTCATGCCTCCTTAAGTTGTTATTAACTGAAAATAAATTTCCAAGCAGAGTCCATCCCTTCCAGCTTTCCTACTGCAGGATATAAAATATGAAAGCAACTTCATTCTCAGGCAACAAAATCCAGTTATGTCTACTGACTGTACAGTAAGGGCAATTGCTATGTGTTTGCAATGGGAAAATTTCATTACAACAGTCTGCATTCTGATAAAATCTCTCTTGCTATCTTTCATGGAAACTGTGTACAACTTTCACATTTGTATAAAACTAGATGAAAACAAATCAGCGTGTTAGGTCTGCTGTTCTACTGGGTATCAGCAGAACATTAAGCATAACATGTTCAGTTACTGAAGAGGAGATGATGGGATCTGCCAGATGAATTGGCTTAAGAACCACTGCCATAATGTGGAAATGCAACCTCTAGCTAATGCCTACCAGGTGATCCCTCCCTGTCTGTGCACCTGAAAAGGTTTAGGCACAAAACGCCCACCAGGTGCTCATGCACTTAAATGGATGAACGCATGTCTGTGAAATCCCTGTCTCTCAGTAGGTTTTGACTGTGCCACATCCGTAGATGTCAGGGTGGGCACGGGCCTCAGCTGCATGTTTAAGCTTACACAAGCAAGCTGTGTTTGTGCAGTTTTAGAAGAGGGACTGAAAAATTGCCAAACTAAGCAATAAGGAAAAGCTCTGCTTTAGCTTAATTTGATAGCAAACTATGGATGCGTGCTGTGGCTTTTTCCCAAGTCTGATTCATCAAGTGGAAGAAAAAGAAAGAGATCCTAAAGTAGAAAGGCTTGAAGTAAGTATTGAGACATTGGGCTGTATGCATTTTCATTACTTTGTATTATCACCAGGCTGGGGCACGTCCTAGGTTGCAAATTCAGCCTGGAGACTCCATACTTCACCAGTACTCCCTGTCACACAATTTAAATTTCACAAAACTGAAGAAATGGAAAGAAAACATTTAGACCACTCATTTATCAATTTCAGGTCACTCCCTGTAAGATCAGTGCTTGTGCTTTTTTCAGTTTTAAAGGTCTCAAAAAACAAAGATTAAATGTGAATAGACTGAAATAGAAGAGAACTTAGAATTGCCTTGATCTACATGATGCAGCATGAGAGCGTATGTATGTGTATGCTAGCCTTTTTCTGAAACACGCCTACTTTGACCCATTAGAAAATTGACCTAGTATGCTCAAGAAAGTGCCTTGAATTAGCCCAAGTATCCCATTTGTGATATCATTCATCCTGAACAATTCTCTGGATGTAATTTATGGAACTGTGGATCAACTACTAAATCAGAACACTGCTCTAGAGAAATCTAACCCTCACTCTGAGCCCGTATCAGCAAGAGCAGTCAAGTGCTCCACCTATAGGTAGCTGAGTCGGGCATACCCTATTACCTAAATGAAAACCCACAGGCGCAGTGGATTCAGTAGTAAACCACAGAGTATTGGATTATATTGAGATATATTTCATTGGAGGTGGACAGAAGTGCTAACAAAATGCAAAAGGAAGTTTCTCATCACTCTTGGTGAAGATGTAATAAAACCTTAAGGTCAAGCAAGATGCAGTTGCATCAATAAAATATCACTTAGAAAATTCAAGGGCATTGGGAGTTGGGCATTGGCATTTAATACAATTGGGCACACAGCTGGGGAATGTGATTGACCAATAAAAGCACCCAAGGAGCAAAGTAATTGTTGCTCATGCTCTTCATTAAGAAGATGGGGAATCAGAAGTGATCAGTAGTAATACACTAAAAACCTGTCTGCTAGACAAGCTCACTCTTTCTGACAAAGTATTTTATAATGTCATACATACCAATTTCACCATAGACAAAATGAAGCAGACATTCACCTCAGCCTTTCTTTTCCATAAATCTAACACTCTAGAGATGAGTAAACCAGCCTCAGGTTCAAAAAACCAAGATTTGAGGCCTTAATTTGAGGCACAGAACAAGAACTTAAATGGGCCCCCCATATACCTGATCAGACCCATAACTCTAGTGCCTCTGGCTGATTTTTCCATCCCACTAACACCCTGGGAGATCACAGATCCAAGCCCAAAGAGCCCCAGCTTGTTAATACAATGGAGCTGAACACACAGCATGCCAGCCATCCCCTTCAAGTTTATTTAATTCCCAGTGTCAACTGTCTAAAAGGTTGTTAGCTCAGAAGGAATTTTCGGAAGGCTTCTGGATGACATCAAGATGACTTGTGCAGTTGATATGATAGAAGGAAGGGGTGACATCCACAGGGATCTAGACAGGCTTGAGAAGTGGGCCTGTGTGAACCTCATCAAGTTCAACAAGGCCAAGTGCAAGTTCCTGCATACGGGTTGGGGGCAAACCCAAACATCGGCACAAACTGGGGGATAAATGGATTGAAAGCAGTCCTACAGAGAAGAACTTGGGGTACTGGTGGATGAAAGACTGTACACAGACAGAAGTCAGTCATAGTGACAGACCCTGCGGCCACTCCAAGTCCTGTGACAGGCCCAATGGCTGCTCCAGCCCCTGCGGCCACTCCAAGCCCTATAACAGGTCCAGCAGCCACTCCAACCCCTGTGACAGGCCCCGCGGTCATTCCAACCCCTGTGACAGGCCCTGTGGCTGTTCCAACCCCTGTGACAGGCCCTACAGCTGTTCCAACCCCTGTGACAGGCCTAGCAGTCGTTCCAACCCCTGTGACAGGCCCTGCGGCTGTTCCAACCCCTGTGATGAGCCCTGCAGCTGGGTCAGGGAAACAGACTGTAGCAGTGAAAGTTGCCCCTGTAACCAAGACAAAAAAGTGGATGAGAAAGTCAGGTTGTTTAGAACGCAGAGGAACTCCTACTCAGACTGGGGAGGAAGATGGCGATGAGATAGGCTAATCTGCAGAGGCTGGGCCATCACACGAACAGGAAGATGAAGAGGAAGATATCATAAAAGCATCAATAACTAGCCCAGAAAGCCAACCATATCCTGGGCTGCATCAGAAGAAGTGTGGCCAGCAGGTCAAGGGAGGTGATTGTCCCCCTCTGCTGTGCTTTTACAAGACCCCACCTAGAGCACTGCTATCATCTCTGGGCACCCAGCATATGAAAGATGTGGACCTGTTAGAAAGAGTCCAGAGGAGGGCCACAAAAATAATCCAAGGGCTGTAGTACCTCTCCTACAAAGAAAGGCTGAGAGCTAGGGTTGTTCAGCATGGAGAAGAGGAGACTCCGAGGAGACATTATTTCAATCTTTCAATAATTAAAGGGGACTTATAAGAAAGATGGAGAGAGACTTTTTACAATGGCATGTAGCGAGTGATAGGACAAGGGTTAAAGGTTTTAAACTGGAAGAGGGTAGGTTTAGATTAGATTAGGAAGAAATTTTTCACTCAGAGGGCGGTGAGGCACTGGCACAGGCTGCCCAGAGAAGCTGTGGATGCCCCATCGCTGGAAGTGTTCAAGGCCAGGCCGGATGGGGCTTTAGGCAACCCGATCTAGTGGAAGGTGTTCCTGCCTATAGCAGGAGGGTTGGACAAGATGATCTTTAAAGGTCCCTTCCAACCTAAACCATTCCTTGATTCTGTGATTCTAAGGTGAGCTGGAGAAGAGAAGCAGCACTAGCAGGGGAGACTTACAAACGATAACTCTCATATGTTTGGGCTTGGGGCTGAATGAGAAAGCAGAAGAGACATCACAGCTAAGTCCCAGCTCCTAACTCTTTATACACCATTACATACCCAGTTACCCACAAATAAAACACATTCTGCGTTCCTCTTCACATCACATTTCACTCTAGCATATGAATAATCTGATATGCCTGCAAGCAGAGCCCAGATTCAAGAATATTAAGAAATTGCACAGATATAGTAATAATGAAACAAAATTCCTAAGCCAGAGAAAAACCAGCTGTGTGTAATTCATTATGCCATGGAGACTGTCATGTTGCTCAATAGAAAAACATGCTTTTTGCCTGGCTTAGATCAGGCCTGTTTGCTGCCGGGAATTGTTAAACCTATGGCAAAAATAATGAATTGTGCTTCAGGATATCACACATTTGTCTTGCAAATATAACCTAACTTTAGACACTTCTGAGAGTAAAGGAACGTGCAATGCAAATATACATACACTGCTACCAAATGTACAAAATGGTGAAAAACAACAGCTGTACACTACAAAGCAGCGCACCGGAGCAGTGAATCTCTCTCAAGTACAAGTTCCAGCTCTATTACCAGTAGACATGACTGGGCCACATCCTCTAACTGATACTGATTACTACAATTCCCTCTTCTGCAGGGCAGCTACATATAAAAGCAACAGATGAACATGTGGCTTCACAGCCCCTGTGTGCTAAGTGAGGGCAAGAACCAGTAGAGAGAAAAAGGAACAAAACTGTATCTGACAGTTTATCATACTTGAACCAAGGACTTATTTCACCTATACACTGCCCTTCACAGCTGCTGTGCCCTGGAGGTGTTTGCTTTGCTCAGAAAAAAAGCTGTCTATAGTAACTCCAGCACCTTCTCCTCACGGTGGCTGGCTGTGATCCGATCACTGCTGTACGTAGCATTAAGGTCAATACGCCTGTAACCATAAATACCAAAATACATTTTGCTAATGATCAACCATCGTCACAGAGCAAAGACAAATGTGTTCACTGCAAGCTTTGAGAGCTCCATAGCATTGCTTTTAGAAGAAGAAAATGCACTGAAGAACGTGGACTTCATGTCCCTGGAAATAAGCCATGTCTTCATGGCCTAGTCACCTCTATAAATACAATGAAGTATGGTAAATACATCTGGGATTACATTAGACACTGAGCAATTTGGGAAGATTGGTCGACTGTGGAAATCCAAAATGATCTCACTAAAGCAGCTTAAGTGGTACTAGCTAAGCAGGTTTGGAGCTCCCATTTAGAGGCAGAATACCATTTTATGAGAGAACTCACTTTGCAAAACTGTCTAGGCTCAATGTCCATTACTAGACTACTTGATAATTTATTGTGTCGTAAGTTGGAACTTCTCCTAGTGCCCTTTGTGTTGATGATGTCATTTGAAGATCACTCCTCTTTATGGTTGGTACATGCAGTAAAAAGATTTACAGCATTCATATGTCTCCACCAATGGCTCTTACGCACAACCTTTAAGATCTGAACAGAGTGGGGTTCATCTCACCTAAACAACGTCTCGAAGTCAGGCATTTAGCCCACTTTATTACATAGGCTCTTTTTTCAGTCAACAAAAAAGGAAAAGACATCTCCAGACTGTAACTCTTCCTACCTATCTTAGCAATCTACTTAACGAATCTGAGCCAAAGTAATGTTACATACTTATCTGATGATGCTATGTATGTTTAGTATCACAGGATAGATCTTATTCATGCTATAGAGCCGTAAAATTCTGTCCTGTAAGCAACCTAACTTGGAATGAAAAAAAAAAAATATATATATATATTCAGATGGCTCAGCCCCACCTTATGTATATGTTTGTGACTGTTATAGTCCAATTTGTATGACAGATTTATGATTTTCTCCTCCAAACTTAACTTACCCTGGAAAACCAAATGAAACAAAAATAAATTAAAAGATCTGAACTCAAGGGATTTGTGAGGCTAAACCACATCACAATTCTCAGGCTTCTGCAAATGCAGGCCCTGTAACAAGCAGAGAGATGCAGCAGAGAAGGATTAACTACAATCCTTCCCCAACCCTACACGTGCCCCATTCCTGTCCCACTGAGCTTTGGTGCAGAGAAATGTTTTACTCATTTTGAAGCAGCAACACAGAGTTCATCACTGGCATGATGAAAAGCAAGCCACCATGTCCTGTAACAGCCACCGAGCTCAGCTGCATCCCTCAGGGAAGCATCGCTGCCTTCACACCCCTGCAGCTTTGCAGCCCAGCTCAGTCTGGGAACCACGCAGCTGTGATCAGTCCTTGGCTGCCTGGCCGGGGAGGGCAGAGGGGAGCTGTGCAGCCACCTCTGCCTTACACGGCCCAAAATGCTGTCATGGCTGCCTCACTGGTGGGAGGGGGGAGGACGCACTGGTACACTAAGACCCAAATTGCAATCTCTCCCTAGGAGGATTCAAAAGGCATCTTTGCATTACCTTAATGGAAGGAACCGCAGGTGCAAAGGAGCACACACACCTTCCTCACACAGGTTCAGCCTGGTCTCACTGCAGGCAATGGGGTTTTATCCTCTGGTGGCACTCGCTGCCCAATACAGCCACCTTGGGTTATTTCAGAGCCTTACTCTTGTCTTTCAGGAACTTTTACATTTCCCATTTAGGGGCAGTACATGCAACACGGGACACAGCCACATTTGGGTGCTGGGGAACCTGCCTTCCCCAGTATCTCATGGGGCACACGCAAGAACACGGGTCGGTGTGTTAGCCCTTGCAAATACACATCCAGCCTCTGCATCTAAAGATTAAAACAACTGCACAACCATACCAATCTCTTTAAGATCCTGTTGCCAAATTAGTAAAACATGCAGCTACTGTATGTCATTTTTATTGTATATAAAAAGAGCCCATTACATTTATTTGGTACTTTTTTGTTGCTGTCATGAATGCTAAATAATAACCCTGTGTTTAGAAACAAGCCATTGGGGACCAATGAGATGCATTTATTGTAATTACATGATTCTTCTAATTAATTTTTGTCAGGAAATTTCAAAGTAAAAATCCCCAGCTAAACATGCCCCCCTTTCTTCCAGCCTACAGAGGCGTCTCCAAGCCTTGCTTAAAGGGCTCGTTTCCTTTTTGCCCAGTTGAAATAAGGCAGAATGGTTACTGAGAGTGGGCAGAAAGGATAGAATATTGTCATTAGATCACATTGTTTAAATCAAGCCATAACAAGCATTTCATTTTGTTCGGGTCATTAACTGCATTTGAGTGAAAAATGTAGTTTGTCTGGCAACTTGGTTGGTGGCCAAATGCCTCCAACAGGAGGCTCTTCTGGGTTAAACTTGAAGACAGCAACACAGACTCAAATTTTACAGATGGGAGACGTAACTGTAAAGAAAACATGACTCAAACAGGCATCCAAAGAAATGGATGCTTATCAAAGATACACACAAAATTTGATATTTACTGATTTCTGAGATTGTACAGCCTGAGGCAGTATTCTCATAATTTATTCTCCTCTGTAGCACAGATCACTGAATGTCATAAAGTAATTCAGATAAGATAGGCTGTAATTAGGGGCTAATGATATCAGCTCTGCTGGACACACAGCCATTTCTGACATATGATGCCCAAGTGATTTTACTAAAACAATTTACCACATCCCTAGATAAGACTCAAACAAACGAATAATACATTTGAATGGCCAACCCCCCTTTTTCAAGGCCTTGTGAGCTTCAAGAACAGTTCATTTACTTCTTCTCTTGCTGCAGTCATTTGCAGAATTAAAAAGCCACCACTTCATCTCACCTTCACCCCCCAGCCTCTCCACAAAGCGCGTGTCCACCAGCCCTGTGAATGCAAACCCAAACTAGGTGCAATGTATACACACACCCTTATATATGAATAATATATAAAATGTATTTAATTGAACTGTTTTCTGATAATTTCTCAGTTTTTCCAGGGACTCTAAATTCTAGTGCCGATCTCCAAAGTGATGCCACCTTTCTCAGGTTCGTGTCAGCCTCCAAGCATCATGTTTGGACCCTTAACTCCACCACCCAAGTCAAAAATGAAATATTGAACAGCCCCAGACCTCTGACAGGCACCATGAGGTACCTCACCTAAAGCACTCCCTAGTTTGACAGCAAACCACTGATAACTTCTCCCTGAACACAATTTGCCAATCATTCACAGCCTCTGTTATAGACTCAATTTCCTTCTATTGCTTTGGAGATTGACATGAGAGACAGCATGAAAAGCCTCACCACCGTCAAGCTGACACCCCTCCTTCCACCCTGTCACAGAGGGGAACTCGGTGGGGTTGACACGATGTGTCCCTGACAGTTGTGCTGGCTGCTCTTTATCACCCAGGATGTCCCAGCTGCGCACGGACAGATGGCTGGATCACTTGCCCTAGCAGTGAAGTCAAACGGACTGGTCTAGACCTGCCTGGCTCTGCTTTTTCCTCTCAGAGGCAGGTGCTACCCACATCTCATCTTTGCTCTTCCCTCAGAACCACCCCTGATCTCCTCACACCCTTGAAGATAACTGCTAATCGGTCCTGAAAATTGTTTCTGCCTCTTCTCAAAGAGTTCTGAGAGCTGGGAACACACAGTTTGACCTGGTATCTTAATAGCTGCAGAAATCTGGAAGTCGATAGGGACTGCTAGAGCACTGATTTCCAGAAAGCAAAGAGAAGATGCTTTCTCCCCAAGGCTATGGCAAGTTCATGGTCTCGTCACCACCCTCTCTTGCTGTCCCAGAGACCTCATGTGCCAGCCCTAGAGCATGTTGCCTTCAGCCTGAATCATGAGCTTTCCTTTCACAAAAGACATCTCCATTGCCTGTCACCTTTCTCCACTCCACCAGCTTATCCCTGTTTGTTCAGATCTGTTCCAACCCAGCCAGCACACAATGGACAAAAACGCTGCTCTACGCAGCCTGTGAAGCTGATGGGTCTTGGTTGTGTCTTGCAGTGTTCATCTTCCCAGATCTTACCCTAAGTGACTAGTGCTCTGATCTGCCCGATGCCCAGCAGCAGTTTCATTTTCCCATCTCTCTGGTGGTCCGTAGCTGAGTGCATTTCATACAGGGACAATGCCTCGTGTTGGATTTGGTCCCTGCTTTTTTCTACTCTGGTCCCCTGCTGACTGTTATTCTAGCTGCAGCAATGCTTATTTAAAATAACAACCACACAAGCTCTTCTCTCCCATCCTCCTGTTTATGGAAAAGCACTGATTAACCAGAAGTAATTTTTTTAAAAACCCAGAAGTAATTTATATTATATAAGGGAAAAAAAAAGGTCAGGTAGATACTCCATTTATCACTATTACAAAGGGCTGTAACACAGTGATGAAAAGAAAGAGAAATTAATTACAAGTCAGAGGCTGCAATAACTCTCTCTGTAATTGTGACGAAAAATTTAAATTAACGTTTCTGTCACCAAGAGAAGTTTGATTAATTTTACAATAGTGGAGATGCTATCACCTTAATATTGGTGGGTAAGGAAATTTTACTATTTGCAATTTAGATGTAGATCATTTCTTTAAGACTCAAAATGTGCCTGCGAGGCACCTTCACACTTTATTAACAGCTCAATCAGTGCCACACTAGAAATAATTAGCTAAGAAACCATGTAGTAAATATATCTAGACTAGCAAACCCACAGAATAAGAAATACATGATAAAACCAAGACCCTACCAAGAGAAATCAACTCTCTCCAGAGCCCCAAAGCAACCACCACCACCCAGCTGCCTGCTGTGCCATGCTGCCTTCAGGGAAACACCACAGATAACAGATTTGGGGACAGCTTTGTTTGGTTTTCTATGCTTAAGCCTCTGCTCAGTTGGGAAGCTGGAGGGCGGAAGGGTTACATCCAACAGCGGCCCCTGCCATTGCACCAGTAGCGCTGGGGCTGGACGAGACACTGGCTTCCCTGGGGGCTCCTGGGCACAAGAGCTGCGTTGGGGAAGGGCTGCAAGGGAAAGCGTACTGCTGGCAGATGGGAAATTAAATGCAATGGGAAAGAAATCGAGGCGGGCAGGGATTGCCATGGTGTGTGCCCAGGGACTCGCCCGGCCTTGCACAGAATTGCATCTGAACACATTGCTCAGCAGGCAGCCTCCCATTCCCAGCCCAGGAATGCAAGCATTGCCTCATTTGGTTTTTCTTTCATTTTGCCCACCTAGAAGCCCTCATGCGACCCTGACCAGGCTTGGGGGCTCTGACAGGACTTGGATAGATACAACTGCAAGTGCCTTGGTCCATCCACAGGCTTTGATACCAAATATCCCACAGACAGACCCTGACCAGCCCCTTCTCTCTCTGCATCTTTAAAGTCTCCCACCCCCAGTGGGGTGGGCAGCGAGACATGTCAGGAGACAGCATCCTCATCCCTGCAGCCAGGAGCAGCAGCACCTCTGAACACCAGGCTTGCATCTCCTTGCTTTGCAGAGTGCAGCATCAGAAGTACAAAACACTGCAAACTCCTCTGATATAGCTTGTGTTAACAGTGTGCATATCCCTGTGCCCTCCAGGACACTTATCTTCAGTGTCTGCAAGGAAAGGGGACAATTAGTGTGGTTTTGTCCCCTAAAGACCTTCACCATCTCCAGCACACCCAGGCACACAAGGAGCAACGCAGCAAGGGACCACGGGGACCCAGCAGCCCCCAGTCTTTGCTATAAGAATGAGCCCTGCAAAAGCCCAAGGATACAATTCAGGAAAGTAAAGATCAGACTAAAGCCCTGAGAAGCCTTCCCAGCTCCTCTCTGCACTATTTAGCAAGGGCCATTTATTTCTTCCTTTCATAAACACTATGAACGATGAAAATCTGGAAAATAAAATGAGCCTGATGAAAATGCATCGGTTCTGAGGCAATCAATGCCATTCGGCTCACAGAGAAAGTGAAACACACTTCCCCAGCTGTACTTTGCTCCCCGTAGTCAACAAGGCTGACTGTTTCCAGCACGGATCAATGAAGCGTTCGTTATGGGAAGTGAACCCGTACGAACAGCAACCGTCTCTCCTCCAAGATCAAACAGACCCGCATGGGAAGTTTCAAGACTGCTCTCAAAACTTTAAGCCCAGAGAAACTTGGAGCACCCGCAGGAAGGTCATATACCAGTGTCTGGTAAATCCTCATACCTGCTGCATCCAGAGACCGGGTAGGAAGAAGCTGAGATGGTGCACGCAGAGGCTGGATCATCTCCACAGAGCTGAGGCAATGCTGCACTACGTGTGCATGGGGCTTGTGAAAGCATCAGGGTCCGGAGCTTTCCAGGGCTGTCAGCTGGCCAGCAGTACCAAACAATCACTGCAGTTTTCTCTTTGAATCACTTTAGAGGTAGTGATGCTAAAGGTGAAGAAAAAGGAAGGTATGAAACAAACAGTGGTGCAATGTAACCAAAGCAGTCTACTCATCATTCAAAGAACTTAATAGATGGATCTTTGCCCTAAAAAGCTGAAGAACTTTACAAGGAAAGTCATGGAGATATGTTTACTCCAGCAGTGATGAGAGAGTGCTGCTGCTCCTAAGCATTCGTGTAGGGGAAGAGCTGAAGGAAACCATTTTGCCAGGTGCGCGGTCCCTTCTTTGGATATATCACTGTAGCATCTGACAAGCGGCACCTACAGAACAGCTGTTGGAGACTGCCATCAGCAGCTTACAAGTAGCTGGTGGCATTCAGCCTGACATTAACTTACACGGTGCACCACAAGGTCCACAAACCACACCGGTTTAAATAACTGGAAAGCCAAAGAAAGCAGATTTGGCCAAGGAGGTGAACAGCAGCAGGCACATAAAAAGGCAAAAACTTATAGCACATTGCTAACGAAAGGCCATGTTCCCTTTTCCCACTGAACTGACACAAGAATTAATGGGAGATCTTTATAAAAGTGGGCTGTAGAAAGAGGGACTAAGGACTGTTTCCAATGGCTTTGGAATTATGACATCAAATGACAAAGTAGGCAACAATAAGAGGAGGAAATTAGGAAATACAGATGCTGGACTGTCTCCAAAACTTAGTGGGGGAATTTCCTCACATTCTGAATATTATTGCAAAGAAGAGAAAATGCTTTCCTGCCTCCTGAAAAACAGCTGGAAAAGCAAGATATGGAGAGCAAAGCGAGTGTAAAAGGATAATGCCATTGCACACATGTGCACTGTAGCCTGAGCTACAGCTGACAAAGAAACAGGACCATCTCAGAGCGATCAACTATGTGCAAAGTGCAGCATGGTCTCAGATGACTTCGGCCACCAAAAGCATTTGTCTTTACCACGAGCAAGTGTCACAAACCAACTACAAACAGTACAGCATGTACAGATCTGCCTGTGTTCAAGTTGCTGCCTTTTCCCAGTAGTCAGACACTGCCTGAGTATAACGTACACATGAAGAAGTAGTTCTCCAATAAGTATTTGACAGATTAAATGTTGCCTTCAGCTTCAGTTCTTCAGCAGAGTTATGAAAAATAACTTCTCCTGAAATTTGCATTTCATGATAGCTTGCGGAATGACTGCCTCTCTGTCGAGGCTCCGCTTTGGAGTGTGTCTGCGCTTGGCAAGTGACACCTCTCACCCATCAGCTCCATCTCCTGCTCCCGCGCATTGCTGCCACCAGAACCGAGACCCAGTCAAATATCACAGCATGAATGTAGGGTGTCCTAGAGGCCTAACGGAGTCATCCTCCTGGACAGAGAACAGCACAGGGCACAGATGCAGTACATCCGCCCACACACTAATTGAAAGAAAAAAAAAATTATGCTTCTTGTTTTGCGAGCTGAAGACATATTTAAGAAGTTTATGAATCACCCAGAACAGCTGCACACTTGTATGACCTGGCAAGGCACAAGGCTTTCCAAGTAATGTACTGTCTCTGTACAAACAGATGCCACAAAGTACCCAGCTTCTCTATTACGTGTTTTCTTCTTCCTCATCTCCAAGAGGAAATAGATGTTCAGCTCAAGAAACAGCCACGGAGAATCAATTGAACCTGTTTATTGAGAAAATACTTTTGAAGAAACAACTGGTTCCTTATCAGGAAGGACGCACTCAGTAACTACATACCATCTATGAATTAGATCCAAAAGCTCTCTAAAACTCCATGTCTTTGAGTGGTAAAACTTCTAAAGAGGGAGGAAAAAACAAAAGAAATCCAGGTCCAATAACATTGGTAGTAACAGCTTACCTCTGACTACCAAAGGAAAAAATAAACCATTAAATTTATCTCACACAGAATCCATTTTACAAGCTAATGTCACTTTGCTTTGCTTTCAATCAGAGATTAAGGTTAATCTCCAGAACTACTGGTGCACATGCAGACATGGTGGAAAGATGTAAATAACTCCACAGAGGAGGCACAGAGAAGAAAGCTCTTCACCAGAAATCTATTATTCTACATTAAAATGCATCAGCTAATTTACAATCCTTGTTGGATACTCAAGTACAGCTCAGAACAGGCAGAGGACCTGAGCCCAGAGTACAGCACCACGAGAGCACGTTACAAGGGGGTGTGTGTGTCCCCAGGCTGGGGCAGGGGGAGGTATTTGATGGGGGCATACTTTAACTGCTAGTCAAGCACTGACCTATACACACCTCGTCCTCTGTCCACTACAAGAGATCAAACACAAGTCCAAACAAATACAGAAGGGTACATTTATGAAGGTGCAGACCTCCTGGTCCCGCAGCACTTAGTGAGCAATCCCAAACCTTCAACACAGAGATCCAGCACCCCAGGGATTAACAGGAGCCCCCATCAAGTGACTAAATGGTGCAGACACAGGTACCACCTCCTGAGCTTCTACAGCCTCACACAGCTTCCCCACCAAAGGCAAATGGTTGTCTGCCCCCAGGCTAGCAGGAATAGTTGTGTCTTGCAGAAGACAACCAGCACGAAGCCCAGGATTGCAGCAGTATTTTTCTCCTGAAAAGGGCTGGCAGCTTTACTCCAGGACTGGGCTTTAGAGCGGCACCTTTAAAAAAGGCTGCCCGTGAGCTGCTGTTAATATGTCCTAGGCACCTGCTGGTAGTTTTATTGCAAGGTACTACAGGATGTCACAGGGGGAAAAAAAAAGAAATAAAGGAATATGAAATTTTGCATTATTATAATCAATAATAATACATATTATATATAAAGTATATATAAAGACATAATATATATGATAATATACATATATAACAATGACTAGGTTGCAGTCTTCTTCAGTAAGAGAAGCGTAGGTCCTAAAATGGATGGCCTCAAAAGGGAGGTGCCACAAGCCAAAGGCAGTGAAGGAAACACTAAGGGCAGCCCGTAGCCCACCCCCTCACAGGGGTCACCGACTGTCAGGGATCGGCCAAACAGCCCTGGAGCTGGAGGAAGCAGAGAGCAGCAAAGCTGCAGGGCCAGCAGGAGCTGTGAAACCACAGCTGATCTCCAACCATGCCACAAATTTGTCATCAGAGCTCAAAGCTTTGCTGTCCTGCCCTTCAAATGTTTTCAGAGACTATCCTCAAAAATATCCCCGACGTGTCTGGCTTCAGTTCTGCCCTAAAATATCACATCACTGGATTCTGATGCTGTCACCATGTTTCTACAATTATTATTTTTTTCCTCATTTCTTTTCCTCCTTGGCTTTCTTTGTTTGGTTTTGTCTGCGCTTAACCAGAGTCTGACTTTGCTGGCCACAACTGACCTGGCATTTCGCTGACATGTTGGTCTATTTGCGATGATATTGCTGACAAAATTATGTCCTGCTGCTGCTTTTACTTTTCTTTAGACCTGAATTTGCCCCTTGCAGACCCATTAGAACCTGCTGGGAAACTGGCAAATAATTGTTTTATACTGACAAGTAATTCCCAAGTCATCTTTAAAGCTCACTGTAATTCTGCAGCACGCCCACCTGGGTGGTTGCACACACACACAAAGCAGAAAAAGCCCCGGGGACCACATGAAAAAGACAATCTGGAAATGTGTCAGTAGGGAAAGCCCGAGGATACTATTTTGTAAAACGTGTCTGAAATCTGTAGAAGGTCTGTCTTGTAGTCAAGACCTCGTCATTAAAATTCAATCAAAAAAGGCAGTAGAACCTTCTAAGTTAAAACAGTAAATAAAAGGAGATCAAGATAAATAGCAGATATCATCTGAGCCAGTCATAAGAACGAATGTGCATCAATCTCCAAAAAAGTCACTCAGGATTGATAACACTGAAAGACAACATCTTGATAATCAGTTTTACAGTGATGGATTGAGGGAAAGCTTAATGAGTCAACTACAGGATTGGAATTTCATTAGAGACTTTACCAGAGTTAGAAAAACCTGTAAAAACATAAGACAAAATCTGCCTTGTAAAATACGGGAGTAAATACATTTCTGTCCACATGGTGAATTATCACATACATTTGTGTCAGAAGGAGTTTAACTGGAATCCAGTACAGAGGGAAAAAAACACTACAAAACAAATGAACCCCCACACATACATACATCTCCCAGAACTATAATGTGCCTACCACGCCATAATTTAGCAGTTGTGAGAGCTGATCTAACATAACGTAATTGTATTTTAATGTCTTCTGTGAGACAAAGACTCATTAGTCATCATCTAAAGAGAAACACAAGCTGAAGTCACATGCCATTATGCCAAGTTGTCAGGCATATGGTGCTCGCAACTATCTTCACACTAACCTTTATGTCAGACTCTGCAGGAGAATGAAATCTGATGGGAACATCCCTCAGATGTGAGGCTGGCTTTCAGATTTCAAGCTAAAACAAAACATATTTCATCTCCCATATTAGCAGGGCTGATGGAAAAGTGTGGCCATGCTTCTCGGGTAAAATCCTGATTTTATTTAAAGCTGCAAAGTTACCCTGGATTCAGTTGATCTATATCAGATTTCAGAGCCAAGAGTCAGACCTTGAAGTTAAAATTGCCTCCCCAGTAGGGAAGCATCAGTGTTTGTTAAAGTACAATTTCTCCTTTTTACATAGCAATACACTGGTTGTGCCCCTCTTGAGGTTTTGTTCCTCCAGTTGTTAATCCACTTGGCCATTTGCCCTGCTTATCTGTGCATGCTCAACACATAATGCAACACCTTGCTTCATGAGCTAAAATGTGACATGGAGCGCAAAGATCCCAACTCAAAGGATGGTGTAACAAAACAAAACGGTTCCAATTTTGTTGTAATCAAACAAAATACAAGCTTTAAGTTTTAATCATGGAAAAGATATTTTCCCCCCTTATTCTTGATCCAAATGCCATAAGCAATGCGAACGCTACTATCATAGATACATGATGATTATTAAATTCTCTAGGTGTTACATTAAACATGTTGCCAACAATATGCTTTTTTCTGAAAGGCAAATTCATTT
The DNA here is from genome assembly GCF_013377495.2 of Cygnus atratus. NCBI lineage: Eukaryota > Metazoa > Chordata > Aves > Anseriformes > Anatidae > Cygnus > Cygnus atratus. The sequence continues at coordinate 9,125,067 of NC_066371.1, forward strand.
TGCAAGACTTTTTCTTTTCTGACTGATTTTTTCTTACTATATTAGAAGTGTATAATAATGATCCAGCAACATAAGCATCAGAAACACAAGCTATTGGTGCAAGTTACTGACATAAGGTAGAAACAACAGAAAAAAAAACAAACATCAAAATAGTTGATTTTAGTTGATAGTCCCTGAAACTACCTAGAAGTGATAAAATATTATTCCTTTTGTAGAATATCTATCTGTGAACATGTACATTCCTCGTTCCCTAATAATAAGTTGTTAATAACAACAAGCACATCCTTGCCAGCAAAGTCCGGCCTGTGCAATCCACCTGGCTGGGCAGCACAACCACGATGCCTAGTTTGCAAGAGGAGAGCTACCTCCATCCCCCAAACTGAATCTGAACACAAGCAAACCAGCAGTGCTTTCCCCAAAAGCCCTAACAGCACAGGGAAGCTTGTCCTTTTCAGTTTCCATAAAGCAACATAATATTTTGGCAGGAGGAAACACCTCTGGGCCACTTGCAGGGTTTCCACCACCACCAGACCTGCCTAGATAGTAAGTCCAAGCAAAAAAGGATTTGACTCTCCAGCAGGGACGGGGCAAAATTTGTTATTTATTTATTTTAAAACTGTGATAAAATTAACGTATTTATGAGAAGCTGAAGTGAATACCTCTCTGGAAACCTACCTGGCAGACATTTGGGTCCTTCTAAGTGGATAATTGATCACAAGGCTAAGCCGGTGATGTTATGGTAATGAAACAAAAAGGGAACTGGGATTTAAGGATTTCAAATAAGCCTGTCAAAAACATGTAATAATACTGTCAGATCAATTTGCTGTCAAATACAGGTGTGATGTGATAAAACCTCAGAGTTTTTAGTAGATTATATTATTGAAGCAGTAATTTAAGAACACCTTCTAGGTAATAAATTACAATAAATCAAACTTTAAAACTTGAAAGCATGTACCAGAAGACATACAAAGTATGATAGGAGGAAGACAACTAAATTTAAACCGTATTCCCAAGCTAAAATAAAGCAAATTCAATTGCTTTCAAAAGATAATGATCAAGGTCTAGTTTGGTATGAAATCAATAAATCTTGCAAAGTTATAAGGTAAAACCTGCTAAATGCTTCTGCCCTTCACCCTCCTGTGTTTCTAGTGGAAGAATAACACAAGTTAAGACAGGAATGCAAGAGGATGCCCTCAGAAAATATAGTGCTCAGTAATAAAAACTGGACAAATACAACACAGTGACATTTTTGAGACAGTTTTCCACAAGAAAAGTTCAATTTCTGTGAACAGCATCATTTCATTTAAAAAAAAAAAAAAAGTCTTAGGAGACACCAAAATGCTACCTAAAAGGAAAACACTTGATTTACATTTCAAAAGTGTTACTTTAAATATAAAGAACTTTAATGTCTTCAAATGTGCCCAGAAGTGAATGTGTCTGTAACTCATAGTCCATAATTCACTTGTTTCTGTCCTCTAGCATAAAAGCAGGGAAGGGAAGAGAAATCTGAAGTCACAGCTTAGACCAGATGGGAAAAACGCTATCACAGCTGAGTTTACTGACAACCATGTAACAGCTAGGACAAGTACAACACCTGGCACTTAAACAGGAGGCAACCAACCAGCAGGACAGGACCATGCCTGATATTGCCCTAGTGACAAAGGAAGGAAAACAATGATTGATTATTTCAATGGCAGCCAGCAAAGATCAGGGAAGAAACTAAATGTAATCACACCTAGATCAGTGAAAAGAAGTCTTAGCAGCCTTCAGCAAGTGATATTTCTTAAAACCAGATGACAACTCGTACTCATATGTTATGAGGTTACTGCTCCCGGGTTTTCCTAGTCAATCCATTTTGCAATTGGTGTTCATTTAAAATTCAAAAAGAAAAAACTACACATATAAACCCCCTCCCACTGCTCTGTGCCTTCATAACCACACAGGGTCTCTGCAACAGCCACTGTAGTTACGTAAGTGAAGAAAATAGCACAAAGCAGAGTATTTCACATATTTTAATACCTTTTAACACAGTTCAACACATGGAGCCCAGGATCCAGCAGGATGTGGCAGGCCAGCTCTCTCCTCTGAAAATGGATCGTTTACTGCTTTACTCAGGAGAATATTTTTCCAGCACAACCAGAGCTGGATCCAGGCTGCTACCACACTGCTGCTCAGGGACCAGAATCAGCAAAATGTTTCCTGTACTGCATTTTCCTCTACCACAGGTTTTCTTGCAGAGAAAGAGGCAAGGAATATTGTATTTTTCTGCCTTCAATGAACCTCTCTTCCCAGCAATCATGTGCCTCAGCTTTTCCCTTTAGAATTTGGGTTACGAGAAGCTTTGCTGACTTCACTTTCGGGTGCAGTATATTTCCCTCTGAAAAGCAGCACCCGGGAGCCAGGTCAGTGTTATGGCAGCACTCCCCTTCCTGCTCCCAGCTGGAATTGTTCCACAAAGACGTGCAGATGCCCAATTTCTGTCAGGGCTTGCGCTTAAAATGCACTGTCAGTTCTCATTTCTCACATTACCATCTCAAATGGGCAGAAAAGGACAACTAAACTGGCAATCAGCTTCCAAAAAGAGAAGGTCAAAATAGACTCTACTGCACGTGAAGAGCTGTCGGCCGTCATGAGAAGGCCATAATAGCTGCAGCCAACCAAGCAGCACAGTTAATGCGCCTGATGGAAGAGCTGGCACCGAGGCAGAGCAGTCCCAGGGGTCTGGGCACAAAGTGCACATCTATGAAGATGTCCCAGTCCCAGTTCGGTGCCACGCTGCTGACTTTATGTGATGCACAGTCTCACACAAGTGCATCATGCTCATGAAGAACGTCTGTTGTTTTTCTAAAAACCACGACGTACAGCAGAATGAACACACAGCTGTACACAGGCATCGAGGGGCTCGACCCTCCCAAAGGGAAAGGACCTCAGAGAGCTGCACTGCCAGCACTGAGCAGCACCAAATGTCAGGACACGAACAAACACCAGCCGAGGAGGGATACTCGAGCTCGGTAACGGCTCCACCTCATCCACATAATGAACACAGATAGGAAATACTTCCATTGGCTCAAAGTACCCCTCCGATCAGCAAGACGTCTGTGTATCACCCTGCTCACAGGCCGGGCTCCAATTCAGCTGCTAAGTAAGAAATGCCGGTATGCAGTAATGTAACAAGAGAAGGAATTAAATGGAAAATAACCCTTTGTTCCTGGCTAGAAAGCATAATATCAAAACAGATCTCTACTTACTTCGCCTGTTTACTGAACACAGGATTAGCCAGTGCCCTGTGTTGTACCAAACAGCACCCAGTCTCAATGTTAGTAAGCTTAGCGTTGTCACAAACTTCATCACACATTAAAAGCTGATATCTGTATCCCTCTCCCCACCCAGAAAGTGAATTGATATTGAACTGATGCTTTCTGCTGCTGCAACAAAATAAACCCCTTAAAACCAGAAGTAAATGGAAAACATAGTGCTTTGTATCGATTGTGATGTTTTCAGTTAACTAGGTTTTGCCCGTGGCCGTCCCCCTGCAGCACATGCGCACCAGGGAAGTGCTACACTACCCCAACCAATAACTTTTAGGAAATGGAAAGCTGCGTCTGTTTAATAGATGTTTCCAATTTCTTACATCGCCATCAGTATCTGTTTTAGTCACTTGGCAGGTTTTCTATAGCTTCGTGCACCCAAGCTGATTTCAAAACCATTTGGTAATGTCAATGTGACTTCAAGGTTTAATGATTCATTATTTTTTTTTAGACCTGAGAGCAAGAGAATGCGTTAATTTTTTTTTCCCTGCATGGGCTTGGTAGTTTCTTCCTGGTTTATTCCCTCTATATATCATTAAAAGAAGGTCTGATAAGAAAAAAAAAAAATCTCAATAAAACATACAAAAAAGAGACTTCTTTAGCTTAAAAATGCTATTATAATCTGACTGTGCTATTATAATCTGTTTTATAACCTGGAGAACCATTACAAGGGTAACAGTTCTCCATGCAAAACACCCTCTCCAAAAATACTAGGCAAATGAAAACTCACCACTACCACCACATAAAAATCACATGCACACATATACATTTAACTGATACTAGAAAGCTTTGAGCCTCATTCAGTGTCCTGCATCATCCTGCTAAGCACCAAGCAAACAAAAAAAAATTTTTTTAAATTAAAAACACCACCTCCTGAGATAATTTGTCAGCATTGCTCAGGTTGAGCCCTGTAATAAAATAATTTGTCTAAAAAAACACTTTTAACCATGAAATAAGCAAGGTCACAGATGCTAACAGCATCACAGGTACCCAGGAAGCTCTTCCACACTTTCTTCTAAATCTGCACATCTCACTGGAGTTCATGTCACACCTACATACCTTTTCTGTGGCATCAAAGCCACCAGTGAGGCATCAGGGACCTTCTTACATTTCTCATCTTGTACTCTGTAAGAAGAGCAAACACTGAGCCACCTCATTCTCCAGGCATGCCAGGTTTGATGAGTGCAAGGACATGATAGATAGGTATCACAGAGGACAAAGCAGACAGAAATAGCATATGCACCGTATGCAACAAGGAGACAGATAGCCCAGCTCCCCGGACATCCCCAGCCCCTGGTCTGGGAGCACACAGCCTGGAGAGCATGTTTAGCACAGACTGATCTCAAGTGTAGGCAGGGAAGAGCTGCCTCCTGAACACCCTCCAACAAACAGTTTCCACATCCCCTGACACAAATCATCCAAGAAGAAAAAAAAAAAATCTTCCTTCTTACAGGTTTCAGTGATGATTGCTGCTGGCATATAGTCCAAACGCGGGACTAGTCACCTCTTTCTGGACTTCACTGTAACATACACTGGAGTTTAATTAGTATTTGTTGATCTTATCCACAACTGCCAGAGCCTCTAGAGGGAAAGAGGGTTGAAAGAACTCCTCTAGAGTTTCCTTTCTCCTCCCTCTCTGTTGTTATGTATGGGAATATGAAAAGGCATTCACAAAAAGAAAAACTGGGGGACTGCAGCAGTTCTGGAAAGATGACAGATTTGTTTCTATGTTGGTACTCATTAATATTTTCATGTAAACCACTCTGGCCACTCATGTTTCTCCAAGACCAAGGAAGAAACAGAAGTTGCAGGGGGAGATACCCAAGTGCTTTGGGTGGCAGTCTGTACCCTTGGGTAAGCACAGGGCCACAGGCAGTAACCCCCACCCTGTGCCCAACCCAAGGAACATGCTGCCTCCTGCATCTGCAGAGAGCAGTTTTGGTGCTAGCTGGTGCAGATGGACATGTTATAGGTCAAGTCAGAGAGATGCTCCTCCTAAGGATTATTTCCCAAACTGTTAGCACCTGCTCCTTCATGACCAGCATCTTTGGCGTCTTGGCAGAAGTTCATCTACCATGTAGATGTCTGCAGTTCTCCCCTCAATATTTCAGTTTCTGCATGACACAGGAGTTGGCCAAGGTTTTTTTCCTGTCCCAGGAATCAAGATTGGGAGCAGAATGCAACAGGAACAAGGCAAGATGAACTCCAGCCTTGCGCACATGACAAGGGAAGGAGGAAGGCATTTCACCAAATCTTTCCTAACTAGAAAAGAATGTATTCATCTCAGCCCAGGTGGGGAAGGACTTAGAGTGAAGGATGTGCTGGCATTTCATTAAGCTGGAGTTATTCATTGCTTGTAGGAACTGAAAAGACTGCAGACAGGCAGCCTCAAAGGCATTGCTCGCCTGGTCCGAATGACTGCCGCCATCACCAGGGCTGAGCGTATCTCATGGCTGCGGTGGAGACGAAATTGCTCTCATGCAGACTTATTAACATGCTGAATATGCCACAGCCAAATGGCCTCATTCAGCACAGAATGAAGAAGCAGTTTCACTGAATTTAATGACTGATTAATATTCATTTAATAATTCTTGCCTAAAACTGCAGCAAATGATTTTAAATTATACCATTTGGGAGATGGCAGACTCAATTCAACAGGATCACTGGGCTCAGGCTGTCCTAGTTGTCACTCTCTGGATTATTTAGTTCTTCCTTCCCTTGCCAGGTGATTGGCGGTTGTCTACCTTGCCCACTTCTCTATTTTTTTTTTTTTTTTGCTTGTTTGTTTTAAAATGCACGCATCACTAAGAGGATACACGGAGGAACTGCTACTGGAGTGAGGCAATGTCCCTGCTGTTCTTCTCACAAACCTTTGTAGACAGCAGGCTGCTGCAAACCAAGAAGGACAAGCCATGCTTGATGTGCTGCCAGCAGACTCCGAAGGGAGCAATAAGGAAACCATACAGAGTAGAAAACAGATCTGTACCAGCAAGCAGCACAGCTTGGGTCTGCTCGTGTTCTATAAGAAGACTGGGATTTTAATGTGTGTAGGTTTTGTTGGGTTTTGTTGTTGTTGTTGTTTGTTTGTTTTTTAATGTAAAACCAGAAAAAAATTGAAGAACTCTGGTGTGTCCCATAGCTCCCACCACTCAGCAGCCTTAGCACCAATACCTGCACGCACCAGCCCACATGAAAGCCAAGGTAAAAAATAAATAAATAAAAATCAGGGAGAAAAACTAAGCACCAAAATTCACATTATATTAGCTTCAAACCTATCCTTGGGGAGATGGGTCAGTGCATTGCATAAGGCAGCAAAGTCAAGCTCTTCTACCACAAACCCACGGACCAGCGAGACCCAGCACAACATGCCTCATCTAGAGGCACGCACCAAGCCCCACACAACTCCAGTGGGGGACAGAGGAGGGCTGTACAACACGGTATCTCTGGGGGCTGGGGAGCCACGACACTTCAGACATAGCCTAGGCAAAGAAAATGATTTTTTTGGAGCTACAGACACCCCAAAGCAACACCTCACCCACCCACCCAAGCAAAGGCCCAGCACCATATCATACTCCCAAGAGAGACCAGGTGCTGAGCAGTCTGCCCTTCACCGCCCTCCAGATGGAAGAAAGCAGTCGAGAGGCAAAAGTAATGGTGTGGCAGCCACTCAAATCCCAGGGAGCATTATTCCCTGCCCTGCTCCCCCCACGATCCCCACCAATGCAGAAAGCACCACCTTTTCCTTGCCGTGCTATGCCCTGGCAGTGCAGTCCCCCTCATCCAGAGCAAACCTCCCTTCCCCGAGCCTGGCACCCGGCCGGCTGGAGCCTTCTCCCCCGACTCCTATCGACATACCTGCATCTCACCAACCACAATTCTTCCCTTTTCAATTTCAATTTTTATTGATTTTTGAGGCACTCATTTCTGAGATGTATGGTATCATTGGATTATACTGTTTAGCAATTTATTTGTGTCTCTCTTTATGCACTGGATTGATTCTTTTTTCCACCGACTCTCAAAAAAAGATGCTGCCACTGTTGTTATTTGGCTATCATAACAGCTCACGTAGCCCTGAACTATTAGGCAGTGCTGCTCCAAGAAATTTTGTGCCGAGGTAATTTGGAGACTAAATCAAGTTTTATCACTGAATGAGGTTAGTGGATATTAATGGGAAGGCAGGAGTTTGCACTGAATCATTAATGTGGATAAATGGAGAGCGCCTCTTTAATACTTTATACAGTGAGTGCTAATAATGCCTGAAAATGGTGGGGAAATATTGCAAGTTGTATTTAAACACAGCAGAGAAGGAGGCCTAATTTGACCTCTTTAGTACATTAGCTGATGGCTGTGCTAGCACCAGCCATCCCTCCATGCTGCCCTGCTGTACTTCAGCATCCACATCCTCGCTTTAGGGATGTTTATGAGTTTCTGCAACTGCACTAGAGAAACACAAATGCAGCTGGGATGATATGTATATGAAGCAAATTGCTGCAAACAAACATTTCCAGGAACGTGAAACTTGGAATCTTTCTTTAAACGATGAAAATTAACTAGCAAAAGAAAAAACAATTAGAGCTAACTGTGACTGCCAGAACCCTCCCATTAACTAAATGGGAAATGTTTTCTATACAGGCTTGTGCATACATCGATTGAGCTGTTCAGAAGTGCTCAGAGCCACTGTGACCTTTGTATGTGAGCAAGAACCAAGTCCCTGGGATACACAGCCTGAGCTGCCAGTCCTTAACATACAGACTCTCAGAGGCATCTCTGTGAATGAGCCTGTGGAAAGAATGAACCTAGAGAGAGATGGACAAAGCCCAGGGCATACTTCTGCAGCTATTTAAACCTGCCAGAGCAATGCAATACACAAAGCATTCGTATGTTTTACTTACTGGAGAGACTCAGCAGCAGTTGAATCATTTGTCTGCACTGGGGTGTGCACCGCAGCTCTGCTGCTGTAAGAGTTTATGGAGGAAGAAGTCCTGCAGCAACAGGCACTTCCACTGCCAAGCAACCATCAGCCCAATTATTCCAAGGTAATTCACACTAAGCAAGCAAAGCAAGGTACATTATCAGAAGCAGATACGTAGGTCTGAGGTCAGCCACTACAGTAAGGAACAAGCAGTCTCAGTACACAGAAGAGAGCTGCAAGAAGATGATGAGATTACAGAGGAAAAATGAAGTGTGCTTACTGCTAGCAAAAGTAACACAGTATTCTCTGTTTTCCAGAGAAAGGCAACTGCTAAAAGCTTACATCAACCCTCTACAATAGTAAGGATGAAGCTCAGCACTACTCACTAGCTGAAGAGACAGAGACCACAGCCAGTTCTAAAATAGCATTACTGCTCGGCAGCTCTCCCCTGCATAAAGAGCAAGCCTTAGAAAAGCAAATAGGAGAAAAAAGATTCCAAGAAAAAAAGAGCCCAGCAGTAGGAGAGTATTAAAAAAAAAAAAAAAAGTGCTGTTTGAACAGGCATCAGCCATACTGTTAAAATAGCTTAGGTCCCTTTCTAAGCAGCTAAATGAAATGGCAAGTAACCTGAAAAGATCTGCCCTAGCACAGCAAGAGCCATGCACAAGGCTGTTAACCACCCACCCCCACAAAAAAATGGACACAGGTGAGCTGGGTGTTATTGTATGTCCCTAAACACAGCTGATAAGCGAGCAGGTGACAATTTACAGATATAACAGCTCTCAGAGAGCATTGCAATACTGTTACGGAGCTGTTGGTCAGTGCAGCACAGGAAATTGTGTGCTCTGCTTTCTTCACGTCTTTGGGATTGCCTTTTTCATTCCATGCTTTCGGTGGAGTAGAATGTCACTAGATGATGTGCTATGTTTAAGAGTTTCAGAAATTCTCCTACTACTGCCTCCTATACTTGGGCAGGGTACAGGAAGCCTCAGGTACCTCCTTATCTCACCTGGGTGCAGCTGGTGCTCTGTTCCTGCATGTAAACGCAGGCGGGTGCTATAATCAATTTACAAAGCACTTTTCAACCAGTGCACCAGGAATGCTCAGATACATGTGAACTACTTAATGTATGTTGTGGCTGTTAAGTCAGTAATAGTTGGACAGTTGCTAACCACCAGTGTGATCAGCAAGAGATGTGATAAAAACCTGTGATTCCCTACAGGGATAGTAACTATTCCCTATAGGGAATAATAACCCCAGTCAGGCTAAGATCTGTGCAGTGCCTGCAGTGAGCACCCCACAGCTGCAGCTCCCTAGGAGGGCTGCTTCCTTCTGCAAACTCTCCTAGGATCAGAAAATTCAGTCGAATTGATTTTCCCAGAAACTTTCTCAGGAATAAGTGATTTAGCCCAGCTGCAACTCACAGATCAACTCATACGGCTGAAAATCTACCACTTCATTGACTTTTCTAAGCAATAAGCTTCAGATATTGTCATATTTTATTGAATGCATTTCACAGAGTGGATTTGGAAATGCAAAGTCAAAGCCCTGCTGCTAGTCAGCTGTCGCCAGCCTTGTCTAAACTGACCCAAACAATTTCCTAATTTTAATGAAAGACTGCTTTAGTCAGCTGACAGTAAATGGGCTATTCCTGGAAGCAGTGACTAAGTTAAACCAAGTCAGACCACGCGTGAACTCAGCTGTTCTTCACAACTCTAAGTGCAACTCCAACTCATTCAGCATTTAACTAAGAATCTTTCTTGTTACTTGAGAAAATGGCTTGTTCTCTTTTTCACTTGTTTACTGAAAAGTAGTGGAAAGCACAGAAGGTAAAGAGTTAAAACAATACTAAGCTAAATCAAAGAAAAACATGAGTAGTGGAACATCACATAGCAACGAGAGAATTATGATGAAGAAATGATTACAGTGTAGAAAGGGTACAAAAGAGAACAACATAAAAGACCGAGTTATAAAAAGAATTTCATGTAAGGGGAAAATATACATAAATAGGGAAGATGCAGAGTGCTCAAGAAAATGCTTTTGAAACTGAAATCTTTGGATTTAGCACAAAACTATAATACTTTACAATTTTGAGAATATTATTTGAAGTTTTCAGAATCATGCAAACTTCTGCAGATTGAGAAAGCATACGTAATATAGAGAGATTTAAGGCCAAAAGAGATACTTACAGTGTTACGGTGGGTTTTGTGTTTTTTGTTGTTTTTTTTTTTCTCAGTTTGCTTTCTAATAGAACAATAACTGGAATTTGATTTTCTGAGTCTTCAGGATACATCCCCTGTTGATTTAAACACCCGACTGGTGGCAAATCTGCTGCTGTTTCCTTTAAGCTCTTTCAATAATTAATTACCTTCAGAGTTAAAAAACGGATTTTATTTTCAGTGCTAACTTAGCTGAATTTTTCTATTCTCTTCTGTAAGATCAAATTCAGTTTACTAACAAAGTAGGTGACTTTTTTAAGCCACTTTTTTTTTTTTTTAACTGCTCTCTGGACCTTTTTTAAAGAATGAGCATTAAGAGCAATGTATGCATTTATATTCAATACAATTCTACATAGTGAGATACATTATATATATATATATATTACATGATATATATTACATTACTCTTAGGAAGGCATGGAACAGGTATTGCCTGTTTGAACAGCTTTCCAAAGCTCCTGGAATGTCTTACACTTCCCTCAAATCCTTGGATTATCCAGGAGGCTGCTGCATATTGGGCATACAGGATGGGACAAGATGAAGAACTGTCACTTCTTGGCAAATTATCACCACCAGTCTCTGCATTCCAAGATAATACTTAGTTAATGCTTAATAAAGTATTTTCAAAGTGTTTTCCAGCTTGCATTAAAAAGAACTTACTGCAGCTTGGTTATCTGATGAGACACCTTCTAGGAATGTTTTCAAGGTTTCCTATCTCTCTAAGTTTTTTCCCTCCTGGTGCCAAAAGGGATGAATTTATGTTCTGGAAGGCAGGGATCTGGGTAGATGGTTGGGGCACTGCTCTTGGCAGATGTCCTGCACTCAGACCCACAGCGCACAAGGAAATTGCTACCATACTGCAAAGAGGGCAAGGGCTGAAATCTCTGTGGAGGCAGGGATAAACCTCATGCCAGGATGTTCACCTAAAGTCCAAGCTTCAAAGGTTAGGCTGGACAGATCCCAGAAGGTAAAGGTTTCCCTACAGAGGTGAGAAGTAGCACAATCAGCTATAGCTGCTAGTGTAGACATAAACAGAATAGTGCATTTAGGTCGCAGTGCTCCATCTCCATGGAGGAGAGAAATTCCCCCCAGAATGAGGGATTGAACAGTCAAAATAATCTCTTTAGCCCTAACTGCAAATGAACCAATTTCCAAGGCAATATTCTTAGACCTGGAAAGTCTCTCTCTCTTTCATAGAAAATAAATTCAAGCTGGAATGCTACAGGGGGAAAAAAAAAATCCATCTCAAAGAAAATAATTATTTAGATGTCTTAAAAATCTGGGAGGGAAACTTATTTTGAAAATATATGTTGCTTCCAAAGCAAATATTACCCCTCCAGCAGCTCCCTCCACATCCTCCCTACAGAGCGCCCAGCATGAGTGCAGAAATACTGCAAAGAGCGAGTGGGGTTGAAGGGTGGCAGAATGAGAAGTCATCGAGGGCACATTGAACAATATAGCCCTAAGTTTAAAAAAAAAAAAAAAAACTCACATTTGCTTGTTGTATCCCATGGAGATGTAAATGTTTTTTTCAAAGCAACAGATCAGTCCATAAACAAATGGAAGCCTAAGGCTCACTCCCTTAAAAAAAAGGCGCCATTCGTACCCTGCACCCATACAACCCACATGAGCAATGTCCACAAGCAGTGTCCATAAAATATTCTCCTATTACAGCCCAGGACATTACAGCTACAACAGAGCTTCTCTCAAGCTCAGCCCTTTTTTCATGCATCCAGCAGTCAATTTTACCACAGCCATCTTATCTGGAGGCAGGGCTGCAACACGATCTGCACTTCTCCTCAGGAACTGGGAGGACAGCAAGAAGGGCAGATCTCCTGCAGGAGTACAGGAGACATTGTGGGTTCAGGAGCCTCTAGAAATCATCTTCAAAGAGATGTTTTGGCTATGAAGGGGATGAAGCAAGGAATCATCTACGAAAGGCACTGCAAGAGGGGAGATCTGCACTCACCAAGCAGGGACAAGGCACGGACAGGTGCAGAAACCAGGCTGAGCACAAACATGCACAGCCACAGCCATCTCAATTCATTTCCAGGGTAGGACCCCACCTTAGGCAACTGCCTACTTAACCCATGCCTGAAGCCCTGGTGATAGGGCCCCTTTTATGATTTCTGGCTCTAAAAAAATCCTATGGGGTTGCCCTTTCCCTTGAGCAATTGGTTGGGGAGCATTTCCAGGAGCTGGAGTCTGTGCTGAAATCAATCAAGTTAAATGGTGGTACATGAGAATAGGAATGAATAAACCTCAAGGGATATCATTTGTCATTTACTGTACTTGTTAAAAGTTACAAAATAGCAGTTCAGCAGAGGTTAGAGAAAGGACAATGCAAGAACACAAACTTTCAACCTATTTCTGAAACTGCTTACAGCTCCAGTATTTTTCAGGAAGATGAAAAATTAATAATGAGGGAAATATAAGGATTAAAATGAGACTTTTTATTTTATTTTTGATGTCAAAGTAATAAGCTATTCAGACCTTTCAATTGCCAGCAACCTTTGCTTACAAGGAGAGAGATGCTGATCCAGTCATCAAGAACTTTTGGACAATAAAATGTCCATGAACAAACACGCAGAAATGATAATAAAGAAAAGCGCACAACCAGAGGTCAGACATACTTTATAGTAGGAGCTGAACTCTGATAATTCACAGTAGATTAAATTCAGCAGCAGTAGAGGCTTAGCAAGAAATTTGGATGTTAGTAAGATTTAAGCTGGGAATAGGCCTTATTCTTATTTTACCAAAGGCCAGACATAGACTCATACATGTTTATGAGGAAAAATCAGAAGTGACTGAATTTTAAAGAATTAGGTCTGTAGAAAATAGTTTGGGTATAGCAGGGTCCATGGAAAATGCTGTCAAAAGTTAGAGGGCAATAACTGAAATTTTCATCAGCAACCTTCAACTTCACTTCCAAATGTCAAAAGCCAAAAAACTGTGGCTAAGAATACTAAGTGCAGACTGTTTTTTGGAGTGATATTTTTCATCTTCCTATGAAACTGAGAATTTTGAAAGTGAACAAAACATTTCAAATTTTGTTGCTCATCAAGTTTTTAAGTTAAAAACACTTGAAGGATATTTTGCTATTAATTATGCTTTAAAGTTCAATTCAATTTCCTGTGGAAATAACACAACATCTTTGATTACAGAGGGGGGCAGAACTCTTCAGGGCAAAGCAGAAGACTCAGTAGCACGGGGCTGCCCTGTACCGCCCTGGGGTGAGGCCTGCATGGCACAGTGAGCAAGGCCTCAGGCTTGGGGCCGAACAGCAGCGTTCTCCTCATGAATAGGCTCCAAATGTAACCCTGTGCTCACCACTGCCTCCCTTCCCCTGCCTACCTTCATCCACCTTACATACTTATGCTGTATAATATTCAAGACACAAGGCTGTGGTTTGCAGAGGTGCCACCATGGACTGCTGGATCCCACACAAGCTATGAAATCCCCCAGATTTGGCCACCAGAACATGGACTCATGCAAGGGAGCCTGTGCTACCAAGGGTGCAGGCATCCTCACAGCAGAGAATTTCTTCTGGCGACTGTAAACTTCACATGGAGGAGGCCATCTTGGCAACTACTCTGAAAGAAGTGATCTCTGCGGACCAAGAAGCCTTTTCTGTTTGCAGAGCCTGGCCACCGTACCCATACCATCGTGCCGGAGGCTCAGGGCTCCTGTGCAGGGGAATCACAGCCTGAAGTTTTCCAGTGATGGGAAGGAAAGGGATTTGCTGGGCAGTTGGGCAGCGCTGCCTGTCATTGTTAGTAGCAGGTGCCTACTGCTGTAGTCACATGCTGGCAGAATTAAATTACAGACTGCTAAAATCATTACCTATTCCTGTCCATAGCCCGTTCTTGAGAGGCAGTTGCCGCTGAAGAGACGATATAATTTTGATACCTGCTTAATTTGTGTACCTATATCCTGTCTGACAGAATGATTTCTCTGGCTGTATAAATGGATCCGTGTTCCTCTCAATTGGCATTCACTCTTCTTGCTGCAAGAGCACCGTCTGCCTGAAATCTTTAGAGAAACAGTTCATGGGGAGCAGTTAATTGTAATCTCTCTCAAAAAAAAAATTATTCCCTATTTTTCCTCTGACAAATGAAGACATTGTTCCAACAATATTTTCCTTTTCCACTGACAGTGCTAAATATTTATATCGTGTGCCTCCTAGAAATGCTCATCACCTCATGAATAAGTACTGGGCTAACAACGAGCAGCCTCCGGAAGGACACAGGGTGCAGCTGACCTCTTCACACTCCTTCCACATTTTAAATGCCAGGTTCCCCATGACAGCTATTTAAAATCAACACTGACCCTGATACCTGACCTGAGCTTTTTGTGTTGGCCAGAAGACATACTTAAATAGGCCCATCTTGGCAGTATGCAACAAACAAGCCCAAGCCTTGCATTATAAAATGTTACAAACCAAGCCACTTATTAAAAATACAGAATTAAAATTAAGGTGTTGTTGGTAAACTTTGGTAAACATTGCCTATTTCTGCCAGTTCCCGTTTCACTGAGCGGGTTAGCATCGGCATTCTTCTTTGCTCCCCTGGTTTTTACAGGTTGACTTCTGCGGCACAGAGGTTCTGTAATTTGAAGAAGGTTCCCCTATTAACTACGAGGGCCTGATCCTGAGACAACCCCTTGCTGTGCAATGGAAAGGCCTCATGTTTGGCCTCATATTTTCTGAACATGCATCCAGAACCCTGCGCTCTCAGCCTTCCAGGTGCTGTTTCACCCAAGCACAGGTTGGGCCTGGAGCTGCTCAGCTCCTCTGCGAGGCTGCCACCAGCAGCTGCAGCCAGCAGGGAGCCTTCCTCCCCAAAGCAAAGCTTTTACACTGCTGCATTTTAATTTCAAGTTTAAAAGAAGGATTAAAAAAAAATAAAAAATATGATGGCTGCTGATGTTATTTTCACCATTTACCATTTTTATTCTTCTGCAATTTAGGATTATCTCATGCACCAGGAAACAGATGGATCAGCTCCACTTCTGTCCAAGCTCCCCAAGACTCCATCAAGACAAGACAGCACAACCATTTAAGAAGATGTCAAAATAATCATACAATTACATTTATAAGGTTCCTTTGTTGTAGAAAGTATCAGAAAGACAGCCAATTTACAGTGGGAAAAGAGCTTTGTATTCTAATTACTGCAAAGTAGGACTCAAGCAATAAGCAGACTAAATAGGTTTTCTCTTCCGGGAGGTGAGTATATGAGCTGACGTGGAGATTTTTTTGTCACATTAAGGAATGGGTAAGACAATCGTCTAAAACTACACCACTCTTCCCAAATGGGACAGTCTCTCACACATTGTTTAAATGGCTATTTAGTGTTTTTCTACATTTTAGGGTGACTTTCCCTTTTGCTTGTGCAGCTCTAATTATCATTTTTACACTATTCTCCTCTTTCTCCTTTCCTTTTCAAACCCCCAATTAATGTGTGCCCACCATAAGCCTTCATGAAGTTGTCAGCTTCTGTGTCTGCCGTTAATATAGCACTTCTTTCTTGTCCTTCACAGGGATTTTCAGTTCTCCAAAATCAGTCCCCACAGAAGAACTGAGTAGGCTGTCACAATCTCCCCTTCAGCTTTAGCCCTCTTATTATCACATGAAACTCCCATTTGAAATTAGGCCATCAATATTTAACTTCCATCATTACTGCTATGGAAAGCACACAGTCCCGTCTCTTGTTTGCTTGCTCCCACTGAGTGCCTCTGGAAATGATTCCTAGGACGTCGGGTAACAAGCACAAGCCTAAGAAAGGTAAACAAAGTCCTACATAGCATCTCCTAGAAAATAATGTAAAAATCCCCCACCTTCTCTGCACAAGCAATTACAATTCCACTGTGTGACTCCAGAGGAGCGTGTTTCTGCTGCTAAAGAAATTTCTACCCTATTTCTTTTATAGAGGAAATAGCTTATATGAGCCAACTCCTCCTAAATACATCTCTGCAAACTGCATTGGCACAAGTTTGGTAACCCACTGAACAGCATGAATAGGACCACACTCCTGAAATCCATGGGAGCCCACTCACACCGAGCCTACAGCAGGAGCTCAATTCTGTCATTTAAAAACACTGAAAGTGCTCAGCAATTGAGTTATATTCCTCAGTACTCCCAGTACCATTTTCTAGATGGAAAGGAGCTGAATACTTCATGTTTACACAACTGCTTTATTTTAATCCCAAAAATACTTATTGAAGAGAAAGAAAAAGGAAAAAAAAAAAAAACAACAAAAAACTCTTCTCTGTGGACAGAAAAATTTATCAGAAATTACAGACTTTGCCAAGATCCCATCTGTACAACATTATTTGATTCTGTGTAAAGAGGAATCCAGCAGAAGTGTTCCTAACAGCATTTAGATCTCAGATAAATGTGTCTACTTATTTATTTTCTTAAAAATTAGCTTTTAAATCTTCTCAGTTGCCCATCACTTCCCAACAGCCTAGTGGAGCTTCTGGTTTATTTAAAGATCTATTGCCACCTGTCAGTGCAGCATCAAGAACGTGCTGTAGTGTGCCATTAGTCCTGGGCTTGGATAGGACAGACAAGTTTTTTTAGTAACTGTACTGTATTAATGCCTTGTTAGAGTTTCTTATATGTCTCCTGCTAATAGGAATAACCTCTGGAGCAATAGCAATTTATCCATACATCTAGCTCACACTGCTTGTCACAGCTAGTAACAGCTGATAACCCTCTTGGGCTGCTTTTCATCTTCAGTAGAAGCGCTCTCATTCTAGAATACATTATTTTAACCTGTCAGAGTACAAACAGGACAATTACTTAGACCAATGTAGGCTGAAAGTGTTGATAACTAAAGTTAAATCCAGCATTGTCACTCTAATGTGTTCGTGTTAAACCAAGCACAATGAGGCAGCTTGCCTTCTCAAATGAAAACATTTGTCAAACTCGCTAATTCAAAATCGACCAAGTACAGATCTCTTGATTTGCACTGCTTGCTGACAAGCCTAGGAAAGCAGCAGTGGAAACAGTGAACTGATTATTGGGGCAGAGAGAGAAAATCACCAAGCAGGAAGAACCAGGCTGTCTTGTGTCTTTGAAGAGAGAACTCACCAGACCCCAGCAATGATGGCAGCAACCCACCCCTGGCGCTCAGGGATAGAAGGGTTTTGTAGGATTGGCACAAAATCCAGGCCTACCTCTGAATACCCAGGATCAATATCTGGTCCCTGGGCATTTGAGTCCACAACACCACCACAAAATTAATAATAATAATAATTTTAAAAACCTGCCTCTCCCCCTATTTCCTACTGGTGCATGCAGCTATGGGAATAGCAGCATCGCTTTGCTCAGCAAACAGCCAGCAGTAAAACTCCAGCCCGCACACTGCATGCAGTTCACGGGCTCTTGCTGTCTGGTTTCATCAAAGAGAAAGGGCAAAAGATGTCAACACTGTTTCCCTCCCTGCACCCCACCCTTCCTACAGCACCTCTGTCTTGCCCACCCCATGGGCACAACATTTCCTGCAAAGCAGAGTCAACAGCACTGCTGCTCTCTAACCTTCCTGCGTTCATCTTCTGGGACAGCCTTTGTGTTCTTTCTCAGATTTAACCTTATCTTTCTCCTCTGGCTCCTTTCTCTTGTTATTCAAACCTTACACAAACTCCCCTGAAATCACCCTCCCTGAAGTCTCTGCTGACCAGATCTGGGGATTTGTCCAGCTTGCCTTCCTTGAGCACTCAGCTGCTTTGATGCTGCTGACTAGGGCTGCATAAGAAATAAATACTCTACCTCGCCTATTTAAGCATTAAGCTCTTGAGTTCTTTTGGGGATCCAGCTCAGTTCAGACTGTGCTGAGACCTTGCCACATCCTGCCTGACAGTATGCAAGAAGACCTTAAAGAAATGAAAATCCAATTGCCCTATCTCAGCCTCATCTAAAGAACAATATAGGTGGTATGGTGTTCTGTTTTACACCGGAGGCCCAGGGAAGAACAAAAAAGAATATTAATGTAGTTTAAGCAAAACCGTAATGTCATGTATGTCTTTGTATCAAATTCTCACAAGCCACTTCATATCAGCTAAAAACTTTTATTACCTATTAGCTAAAAGTAAAAATTAAGATGAAGTAAAAGGATTATTTTCTTTGTTTCCACAGGATGGACCATGGCAGAAAAACAGGTTTGCTCACAATCTGGACCTGGGACCAGGTCCATTTTGCACTACCTTGTTATGCTATGCTTAATCCCACATAAAAGTATTTTGAAATTTTAAAGTGTAAACATCCCAGCTGAAAATAAATGGGCATCATTGTTTAGATTCCTTTTTTGTGTAATTGCCATAAGCTGTTTTTTCCTGTAATTCTTAGCAGTTTTCATTTCCCTGTGATTGTGAGCAAGACAAAGCTTTGCTCCTAGTGATCTGATAAGTAATATGAAAATTCTGAATTGAAAAGTATCTTTAAACTTATTCCTGATTGTTTTCCTGACAGTTTTTCAATGCCCATTAGTTATGAAATGATACACTTTTTTATAGTTTCCTCAAGGATATCCCATCTGTAATTCTTTCCAATAGTTTTATTTTTCAGTTGGCAACTAGACTGCCTTACACTAACCATATCCTTCAATCATTCAGGTGGCAACACATCTTTTTATAATAGATTGGGCAAGTAATTGTAACAATGAACATATGTGCAGCTAATTTTTTGGACCTCAGAATAAAACCTTTAACCCCTGCTTTTCAGTTACACTGCTTAATTGGAAAAACAAGAGTGAAAATTAATGACCATACAAGAGCCATATGAAAATAACTTGAAACAGAATATGGCAAAAATACAGCCATCAACGTAGGAGGACTGTGGTTCAGATATTTTCAAGCACAAAAGGGAATGAAATGCTGGTTTGGTCCCATTTGATGTTAATACTATCAGTACCACTCCACTGATGAGACTGACAGAAAAAATACGATTTAATAAGCCACAGTCCATTAAAATTCTCATATTTATTCGATGTTGAGGCTAACAACATAAATGTTTAAAATGTAATCAGAAAAGTTAGAGATTAATTCATTGAATATTCCTCCTGCAAAAGCCTGAGCCATAGAAAATGAGGAAATATGCAGGATTTTTACATATAGCACAGATTCTTAATGCACAGTAAGCCAAACACTTGACAGATAGGTTAATATATCCTTCAAGCTTCTCTTTGCAGTTTTCCTCTCTTCTTAAACTTATTTTTATATAATTTCTCTTCTTTTTCTAATTTGTAAACACAATTTCAAAGTCTTCATTCAACTCATAGCAAAGAGTTGTTCTTTAAAAGGCCAAAGTCCTTATTTATCACACTGTAATTCTCTTAACGTCTACAGCTCATTCTTTCCTATTATTTGCTTCGATATTTTACTAAGGATTAAACCCAAAAGTATTACTTCGACAAGAGACAGACAATTTTCCACTATTGCATTCTTCCTACTCGTTTTAGAACCTCTAAGGGTCTCTAAGATCTCTCTGAAATTACAGCCAGCAGTTCAGCAAACCAGGGAACTAATTCCCATCCAACCTTTGCCAGCCTCAGTATCTTCCTGCACTACAGGCTGTGGGCTCACTGAGAAAAATAAATAACTTATATACCTGTCAGAAAAACTTACCAATGTACCACCACCATCATTGCACTGGATAAATACACCTAGAATGTTCTTTAAATAAGATTTTTTTTAGTTTAATTCCATATAGTCCATACTTATGTCATTTTAACACAGAATCATCTTAAAATATCATTTTCTTCCCAATTTTTCCTTTTTATTTTTGATAATAAGAAGAGAGATATTTATTTACTAAAAAGTATTGCTATCTAAGATCCAGTAAAGGCCTAAGCAAAATGCTATATTGAATATAGTGCTGAAGATCAGAAGTCTTGAAATCATTCTTGGGTATAGCACATGCAATGTAATGAAGAACACAAGGCTGATAACTGCAACAAAACCTGGAACAAGCAATCTCATCGTGGCATGATGGGGTACTGAAAGCAGTTATAAATGGGGGAAAATGCTAATAAACAACAAATGTAAAAGAGAGAAGGTTGGCAGCAATACACTAAAAGCCAGGAATGACACAAAATTAATATGGGAAGCAAAAGGACAACTGAAGAAATCAATGCTTAATAAAGCTAAAGACAATAAAATTAAGCTTATAAAGTGTGTTGTAACAAAGAGTATCTAACCAACAGTTACTGACCCATTACCACTATGGAAATGATAACATTGTCAATAATACTGCAGGGAAAGACAACCATGTTCAATAAACACTTCTGTTCTGTGTTTGGGCTAATGCCAGATGATGTAGCCTTATAACAGATCAATGCTGATTAAATACTTTATTTACCAATAATAATTAATTGATAAGGATGTTAAATACCATCTCTTACAATCAGAATCTTTACCCAGCAATACAGATAATTTATATCCAAGAGCACAAAGGCTCTGACTGAGGAGTTCCTGTGGTCATTTCTAGTCAGTCTTGGACATTCACAAAATTCCACGCTACAGTAAAGTTGCTCTTGTCTCAATATTTAAAAAAATTTAAGCACTATGAATGGAATAATTATGGGCCTCACAGCAAGTAACCAAATTGTTAAATAAAATAAAATAAAACAAAACAGAATAGAGATGATCCAGGATTTACCTAATAAAGAATTAACAAAAAGTACTTCAAGCAAACTCTAATCAATGATAATGAACATCAATTCAAGGAGAAAAGATATTTTTGCTTTGTGTTGTATAAGATTACAAAAATATTTAATAAGGATAATAGCCCTGACTAAAAATGAATCCTCTTACAACATTTGGCAGGGCCTCCCACAGCATTTTGGCAAAAAAAAAAAAAAAAAAAAAAAAAAAAAAAACCAGACCAATCCAAATCTACTGAAACTGACATTACACACGTTTCAAAGAGATGCACGTGTTTCCACTGACTGGAGAACTGGAGAAGCTCAACTTAGACCAGCCTAGCCAAGATGAACACCACCTTACCTGGACAGGTCATGTCCTCCCATCTTCCTCTCTTGCCGTCTTCTTATCCAGCTGCACTCCGTATAGGCAGCAAAAGCTGTGGATCACACTGAAGGAAATCATTTGAATTTCAGTGCAATGCAGTTAAAATACAGCAGGGCTGAAAAAACATTCTCCAAGTGATACTGAATTTACGGACAGGGGCATTGGCGAAGTAAGAACAGAGGCTTTGCTGTAGGACTTTGTGGATCAATGTACAAATTGTTATTCTCATTGTTCAGTAGAACAATTACTAAAATCCATTTGCCGGTAAATGTGCCTTGTCTTGTAAATCATTGGGTCATTAACCTTAACAATGTCAGTGTGTTGTCACTATCCAATTCAATTAAATTACTGACCAAGGTAATACCTAAAAGCACATTTTCGAAAAGGGGATCTACTATTATGTTATTATCTATGCAGACACTTAACGATATCTTAATTTTGGAATTAAGAAATAGCAATATATCCTAAAACTCAAGTAATATATTCTAAAAGCCAGGTGAAAAGATACACAAACAGGATGAACAGAAGGAAATGAGAATGGAAAGGTTAGAGAAGGAGGAAGAGGAGATGATAGAGTGAGAATGGAACACAGTACTGAGCAATTACCTCCAAAGGGTCATGTTGTGCATTGCTGTGTGCCATTTTTCAATGTTTCTTGAGGTCAAAAGACAGGGACACAGGATTTTCTCTTGCCCATCAGTTATTTTATCTGGCAACCTGCCTTAGCAAATGTCCAGTGCTGCTGTATCTAAAAAGGGGCACTCTCCGCTGTGCCAGCATGTAACGCCAGCAGTGAATGGCAAGGGTGAGGAAAGCGCATGTTGACCTTTCCAGGCCAGCAGCAAAGCACAAACCCAGTAGTCTGTTTAACTGGGTGCTGGCAGAAAGAGCAGCTGCTGATTTCCAGTTTCATCTGAAAAAAAAAAAAAAACATGTGTGTGACACATGAGGGCTGGTAAAACTCTTCTCATCACACTAAGAAGTCTCATTTATATGTCTTTCTGCTGCATGCTTCCATGAATATATTCTCACATTTCAGGTAGATTCTCAGCCACACTTCAGGGAAGAGAATTCCTGAATATATGTATTTTTTTTCTGCTCCTTTTGTTTTCCTCCAGTTTTCTCTTCTACCCCTAAAAAAAAGAAAAACCACAAGGTTTCTGACATAAAAGCACAAACCGGCAATCTCAGTGAGGTAGCTTGATTACTATGATTTATGTCTCTTGCTTTTCCAGGGCCCAGGACTTCACCACGCTAGGTGCTGTAGAAAACGCAAGCAGAAAGGACAGCCCCTGCTCCAGACCCTGTCAGAGAGACACTAAGAGGTTGTGGGCAGATGGCTGGAGCGTGAATGGAAGCCATGAGACCATGTTGGCCAGTACATCAGGCAGTAAGCAGCCTAAGTGCTGACAGGCTTTTTGAAAACTCAATGGTAAATGAGCTTGCTTGACTCTGGGGTCTCTGGTCAGGCCAATGAATTGCAATAGATAACTCAGGTCTATTTATTAACCTCAGCAGTTCTGCAGAGTGTCCTTGCTGACATCGGTCTGCTGAGCTGGAATGCTTTACCTTGAACGTATCATTTCAAGGTAGTCCAAATTATGGAGGGCTTCCTCAGGGACATCCTTGGGAAGCAACAACACAGCACCCTACATTAAACCCAGTAAGCCCAGAAACAGCAGCCACTGACTTTGGAAGAACTGTTGATTGTGAGGCACCTCTGAAAACTATGCTTGTCTTAGCAAGTTTTGAGTTAGGCCATCATGTTTGTCCTTGCTCTGAAAGGATACACAAATTCCAGACTGAAACAAGGTGGTATTTCTCTTTTCTTTTTTTTTTTTTTTTTCTTTTCAAAACTTGTATGCACGGGGGTCCCTGTGCTCTTGAAGACACAAAAATGACACACAATGCCATGTGGGTTCTTCATATTCTACAGAAAACATTTGTTCAGGCCTCAAAGTGGAGGGAGGATGATGGAATGAAAGGAAGTGAAAAAAATCAACTCTCCATTTTATATAACTGCAAATTTTAACCAAATGAATGCATTCTACATTCAGTACAAGTTTTATCTTAAATGGTGAAATGAAAATGATTCTATCAAATATTTTCTAAAAAGTTATTCAGACTACAAAGAAAATATAACAGAACTGGAAATGAACTAAACTAAATCACCTGCAAAACTTCTCTTTATTTCTATGGGAGGCACAGCAACTGGAATGGGCTTTAAGCATAACAGCGCACAAAAAAGGTAGAGTGCTGCTTTGTTAATGGAATTGCACTTCGGATCATGAGCCGAATGGATGCAATTTTATGTGAACTGCACACACAAAAAGTTCCCTCAATAAACATATGGAACATGAGGCTTCTTTTCTCCTTACTTTAACTAGGCAGCAGGGAAACATTACAACCAAAGAGTAGATATCAGCATTAGAAGACTTATAGGATTGCTTAAATGGGAGTTCAAAATAAAAGAGAAGGCAGACAAAATAATTGAGCAACATAAGCTACTATCATTTTCCTTATAGGTTTTCTCTTCTTTCAGAAAGTACTAACCTGGACACACACACATTTTTGAAATCATATTTTCTGTTCAACTATGGAAGTCTTTTCTGGATGCATTAAAAGAATAATATATCCTTTAGAGTCTACTTCAAGAGCTAGAGGTCTTTGAGGAGGAAAGCATATTTATAACAAAGGAGCATAATACCTGAATAAAGAGACACAAGGCTTAAATAATGCTTTGTGTTTTTCAGTGATTTTTTTCAGATGGAAGATAATTAACTAGAAACCACTGACATTAACAATATTGGACTTGTATTACTTTCCTTGCTTTGGAAGCTGGATTTGACAGCACACTTAAGAGCTTTTCAGAAAGCTCCTGTTGATAAACTATTAGACTTAAATCCACATCCCGTTTTCAGTTAACTATTCTCATCGGATCATCTTTTAAGTAGTCCCAGCTTGCAACCCTGCTGGCAGCGACTATTTGTTTTTAAGAGAGCATCTCTTTTTAAAACTTACCTGGCACTAAGGTGCTCATTATGTTGGAAATCATAGGAAATAAGGACAGCAGTTCTGGACCTAGAAAACACTGGCTGTCATTGCTCTTCTGTTTCCCAGTGCCAGGCCTCATGGGGATGATTGCAGCATGATCCTTAAACCCCTGTCTTTGTCCATCGAGCCTTGCGAGGAAGGCTTTCAACATCACCAAAGCTTGCTGAGAGATAATAACTCATTCAAAAGACAAAGTGCAGCAGCTTCCAGAGATAGATTTTCTTCACAAAAGTTACACAGATACCCCAAGTGCTTTATCGCTGTTTGGAGGGGGAAAAAAAAAAAAAAAGAAAGAAAGAAAAAAAACTGTCAACTGCTGCAGTTCCAAACCCTCCTTCTAGAATTCCCTGGAGAATTAGTACTTTACTGCAAAGTTAACTTTTTACTGCCCTTCCCTAGCTCCAAGCTGCATTTTCAGCTTATCATAAAGGTCTGCCAGGAATGGCTTCTGGTTTGTTCCTTCCACTATGATTGCAAATTTGTTAAAACCTCCAAGACTTCCCAGTAGGGAATGTGAAGGGTGGTACAGGTGTGTAAAATGCTAGCATCCACAGCCTGACAACCCAGATGGGTAATTTAATATTACCACCACATGGCTTTCAAGAGTAAATCTTGTATTTCTATAATGAATGTTTTCAAAATCTTTAAATTATGCAAAAGAAGTCTATTCTGTCTCTCTAAATGCTAAGAACTAGAGCCAAATAATTGGAAGCTATTGATTATTGCTGAATTCTCCACGCTTTCAGCAGCGCTGACATGCATGCACCACGTAATGCAGCTATGAATACCAACAGCCATAGTCTGCCTTGGTTGTTCATAGGGTCTTAATTGCAACAGACCACACGGACCTCACGTACTTAATCATCCTGATAAATTCTTATTGCATGAATCATCTTATGGATTAGCTTTCAGTGCTTGTTCTGATCTTTGATTTCTACAGAGGCACAGCCACACTCTGCCAGTCACTCACCAGCAGATTTCTCATCCCAATCCCTACCTTTCCTGGGTTCTTGTGGTTTCCAGCAGCATGGGGTTTGCAGAGCAATCAATGGCTGTAACGATGCTGAAATGACTTTATTTACACCTGTCTCACTTTGCCTCTGACACCAAAGACAGTGCCAAACCCTTAGCAAAATGGTACTCTCTAAAAAGACCAGAAATAACAAGGCTATTCCATACTCTGTCCCATACTAGAGTTTTGTTTTTTTGTATATCCCAGCTTCTAAAAAGTTTCAGAAAAAGTTCATACTACAGTGACCTGCAGCTAGGCAAGTCTGCTAAAATTTTAATCATGGATATCCAGACTGTACACAGTACACTCTGGAAAATCCTAAAACAACCTTTAAATATGAACACCAGGAGAAGCTTACTGGCTACTGTTAAGAAAATCTTGACCTCACTGAAATGGCATTATCTTAGCTGAACAACCATCTCAGAGTCTTTCTTCTTCCCAGAAAGGCTTCTTTTACTTGGTAACATTTTATTTTTTATTTTTACCAGGAAAATGTGAGCACTCCAAAATTCTATATAAACTTAAAGTACAGTGTGATCTTTGTGTCCAATGGTTGCAAAATAAATCATTTTCTCATCATTTTAATGAGAATTTATTCATATTGAGTAGAGACATTGTACAATAGACATAATGCAAGCATGCACGAGTGATTAGGAATGTTGCCTCATTTCATAAATACATCGCAATTAAACAAATGTCAGCAGTTCAGTCTTGTGCAGAGATGATCTGACAGCCGGTGAGAATCTCAATTGCACAGTTCAAGGTAATTCTGGGATCTTGTTATTGTTTGCAGTATAATTTTTTTCTTTATGCATTTTACTCTAGCAACCTCTTAGCAAAATTGTACTCGTCTTCAATAAACATCAGCTCTAATAGGCATGGATGTATCATTATGAAGCCTTGTTCTGCATCACAAGTGAACAAGGTGAGGTAATCTTATTGACCACTTTCCAGACTAGAAACCCAGTTAAAACCCCGATGCTTCTGAAGATATTCAAGTCACAGTCTAAAATATTCACTGTCAACTGGTTCTCAGGGCAGCTCTGTCCCCAGAGGGAGAGCAGTCTTTGCTGACCTGCTTTAAATTCTTCAGCTTGTTGAAGCTGGCAGATCACAGGAACTCTAACAAAAAGCCGTATTCCAGCACTATCAGACATCAAGTGAGAAATGACCACAATACCTTTTCACAACGGGATTCTCAATTACACAGGACAGCAAGGCTCTGAATCTCCGTGACTGTTAATGCAAGTATTCACATAGGCCAACCAGCAGAACAGCAGACCATGGTCAAACTCCATCTGCAGTAATACCCTGTGTTGCACACCAACCAGCAAGATGCATTTGTATGTAGCCACCTAGGAAATCCAGACTCCGAAGATACAAGGAACGACCAAGCAAGGTCCAAAAATCCCTACTCACTTGCTAGCTCTGCAAGAAGGACCTTCTCCTCCTCCTCTTTCATCTGCAGGTTCAGATACAGAAGTCCCCACTCATAACTGGAGAACATCTCTTCCTTGCCTGACCCTTACCGTGCTATCAGTTCCATTCCCTTGCTCATTGGTTGTTAATCACAGGGCAACACAAAGGAGATCTAGATATGCCTGACAGAAAAGCCCATGCCCAAATCCCTGCTTCCTTTTCTCACAGTAATTTGAAATTGTTAAGAATAGTAAGACATCCAGCAGAGAAAGGACTTGGTATATAACAGCATTTATTTATTTTTTTTTTTTTAAACCAGGAGCATGAGAGTTAAATCATTCCAGGCAACCAGCAGCATTTTTTTCTGAGCAATGGCTCAATATAGCCATTAGAGAGTCTGGATATACAGAGAGCAGTGCAGCTCTGCGCTGCCGTATGGTGCCCATCATATTTGTCTCCTCCTGTGCTCGACCTTCTTGTGCAGATAAAAGAACAGTTAGCAGCTCTTTGTTATATAAATGTCAGCCAAGGCAAACAGAGTGGAAAGTTGGTGGTCAGGTGTAGGTGGTTGAACATTGCTAAAAAAGATTAGGTACCTGATAAAGGAATGGTATTTACCAGCTGCATAAGGTGTCGGGGAGAGGTATTGTTCTCACAAAAATGGCATGAAATAGGTTCCTTTTGTTTCCCCCAGGCTTTTCAGCTTGGCAGGAAAGGAACCCACTGATCTCCACAAGACAAAGAAGATCCTGGAAATATTTTAAAGCTTGGCTGAACCCTCAGAACCTCTTCCACAGTATTGCTGAGCGATGCTTTTGTGCTGAGACCAAAATTGCAGAAACACAGCTTTCTTACAGGAAGTGAAATTTGTCATGACTGACTCAAGCATCCTACCAAACTCCCCAGTTTCTCTGAAGATTTATCAAGCGTTTGTAATTATAAGTTGCCTGCGCTGCAAATCGCTCCAGAAGACAGTGGAGCTCAAATGCCTGCTCTCAATGTCACAAGTCTCCAATGAATTGCGAGAAACCTCAAGCACCTTCTGGGCAGGCCTTCAGGCAGGATAAATTACAATTGTTCCCTCCAGACAGTGGAGCTATGCTGATTTACATTATAGGAAGATCTGCTCCCTTGCATGCGACAAGTTTAAAGGGAAAAATAGATCATCTCACATGCCCCTTATCTCTGTCTGAACTCTCCAGTTAAAATACATTCTTTGATTACATCTTAGAGACTGGTTTGAGCTTATTTGGTCTTGCCCTGTCCTCTTATATGGATGTGCAGCAATGGCAGCTACAGAATCACTGCAGTGGGGAGCAGGTAAGAAGCTGCTGAGTGCTTCTGTGTCCTATGGTTTTGCTAAGGACCTGTTTTCCTATGTAGTATGACATACCCTCCCCTGTCTATGGGCTAATGGCCCAGTTCTTTGCAAGTAGTCAAGCAGTGTGCATACCCATCCAGGAAAGCTTTTACACTAACTCAAAAACAGGACCAGTGTAAGGACTGCAGCAATGTGTGTTTGCAGCTCAAGTCATGTGTGCGTGTTGTATAACCACTTGGGATTCTGCATATAGATGCTGGAAAATGCAAGCATCAGTTCTTTTTTGAATGGGCCTCTCTGGGGACCAGCCATTTCACAGCCCGGATAGACTGTTCACTGGTGGGCCAGCGCATCTTTGATCAATGGGTCACATTTCTTCTTTACATGTCATTTAATTCCTTACCACGGCTTATGACTGCCCAAAATCCGATATAAAAAGAATTCGTTTGCATAAACATGAACGCTTGAATAAGTACCTCAATAACATCAGGCGTCAACTCCTCACCATGAGGATAGCTGGTAACTAATTAAAAGCTTGAATGAACAGATGAGCCAGAAACCATCCTCACGCTTTGTTGAACAGGCTCAGGCATCAGGCTGCGTAAGGGAAGCTTTGATCCCAAGTGCTCCAGTACTAGGCAGAGGCAGCTCATCCCTGGAGAAAACAAGAGCACAACACTCAGATCCAGTCCCTTATCGTGCCAACAAGCTCTTGCCTCCTCTGACGATCCCCTAGAGATGTGGAAGGGCCTTTCCCAGCCTGAAAAGGGGCAATCTGGGGTTTGGGTGTTACCAGAGCCAGCATCCTGCTCTGCTGAGCTGAGCTCCAGAGCAGTCCTTTAGGACTACATGGCAGTGGGAGGAAGGCAAAGCATCTCTTTAGTTTTGCAAAGTTCCCCTGTGGAGAAACACAAGGTTCCTATTTGGCTGCAGCAACTCTGCACAAGCTGCCACCCACAGAGGTGAAGGTCTGGCCCTACAAGCCCCAATTCCATGGTCATCATATTTTTGCTGCTCTTTGGCGCTGCTTTTAGGTCAGCCCTTCTTAAAGATCATTGAAGCATGACACTTACATTCAAATGACTGGTTTGGCAGGCAGAGGACAGCACAGGTTTTGGTGCATGCCATACGAGCTTGTGCTTAGATACTGTGTGGCAGAAACTCGACCTGAGGCCGATTCACCTCTTATTCTAATTAGCAACCTGTAGGCTGTCTGCACATGCCAAGAATCACACTTCACATCACAATACAAACCTAACCTAGAGTCTGCACAGGAGGGGTTGTACCAATTTTAATTAAACCAGTCTCCAGAACAACTTGACTACATTTCTTGTGTAGGCATGCCCAAGAAGCAAATGGATTGTAAAATTGCTTGTTCTCATTTATTATCAATTTCATGTCAACAATTGTTCTTAAGCCCTAACTTCAGGAATCATGTTATTGACTAGGAAATTCAACTTTTATATTTGTTGTAATCCTTTGTTTCAAAGAAAGGCCAAAAAAATAAGATATTCTTGAGTCCTACAACTACTCAAACTTACAAGCAAATTATCCAACGTGAATTGTTTTTCCTTTTAAGAAGTAATTATTTATATGCCAGTCCCATGACGTACAGGAGCTGTGCCCAGTATTGTTGGAACATGTAGGTAAGCAGGATGAAACTAGAATAAAAAGGAAAGAATGCCCCCACACCGGGCATCCCTCACAAGGAGGCTGAAATCCCTCCCTACTAAACACGATGACCAAAAACTATCCTGGAAACATCTGTGGTGCAACCACAGCCACAAGTGCAGTGTCTCTATGGCACAGGGACACCGAGGCTGAGCTTGTAAAAGGGCTCCTGCCTTCTGGTAGGGCTGCTGCCTGCCCACGTGCTCCTGTAATTCCTCCTCCTTATGAGCTTGCCCTCATGCTGAATGGACACTAACCCTGTACTGGACAGAGGGAAGAGCATCCTGCCCGGCAACAATGAAGTACCTGCCATCCCACTCCAAGACTGCTAGCACAGAGCTAACAATATCTGTTTGAGCTGAGAGTGTTTATGCTTCAGCAGTTCCATTAATAGGTATTAAATAATGCTCCTTTAAGCTACAATGCTGCTGCATAGGGTTTCAGCTTCATCTTTATGGATGCCTTGTCATAATTTCCAGAATTATAGAACTTCCTGCCATGCACCTACATATATCTGCAAGGTTACAAAATAGACAAAGATTATTTTTTCTGCCCAGAACTAGGCAGAAATGACTTTTCATTAATCAGGATCAGACGAGATGAAATTAAATCAATTCTTCTCCCTAAAGTTTGAGATACTAAAAGAGGGAGAAACCAACTCTTCGCAACCCTCAGCTCAGGATCTGTAAAGTGAAAACCCAGCTCTGAGTACATTGCCTCTGGAAGGAATTGCCACAAGAAGTAGGCCCCAGCTACTTACCATCTCTTTCTGCCACCCTTCCCCCTTTATGCACACACAAACACACACGTGCATGCTCTTTTATGCAAACTAAGTCTCCAAAACTTGCCCTGGCTCGACACCTTCCAGCAGGAGAATCAGAATGTCCTTGGCAAATCCAAACCTACAAGATGCTCTATTCAAGGTCCTTTAATCTAGCAATTTGAGAAGTACACAGTCTGCCTCCTCATACCTTCAACATCAAACTTTTACAATCTTCTGAAAAGTCATTATATTGAACTCATTCTCTTGCTCATGTGCTACAGGGAAGGGGAAGTTGATGCTTCACATTCAGGCTCCTACAGACCTGAAGGTTGCTCTCAAGGCCTCTTCATGTACCTATTATTATTTCATTACTCTTGTACATAAGTGCCTCAGTCTTCAGTGTATCTGTCTTTATCAGGAACTTGTGAAGCCACTATCCCCATTTTGACATCCAGCTCCCACTGACTTTAAAAGGACTTAAATGCCTAAATACCACTTTGTCCTCAGCCCCCAAATATAAGTGTTGTGTTTCCAGAAGAAATATTTGCACAGAGCAGGGAATGCAAATCCCAAACTCAGGACCAACTGTAACATGTTGGAAAACATGGATCTTCTTCCTGCCCAGATGAAAGAAATTCTGTGGCCACAAAGCAGTTTGTGTTTGAGTGCAACAAATGTGCAACAAATAATTCCTGAGACACCTATGATAAACTATACTGCCAGATGATTCTCCCCTCCCCTCTTTATGTCATTCACTTATTCCCAAATACTCAACCACAGTCTAGACGACGTGTTTTTTTCTTCTACCTAGCACATGAGCCAGTCTCATTAAGAATCATGTCTGACAAGACTATCCAGGATATACTGTATCCCACATTCCTTCAGGCAATCCCAAATTTACCCAGAGTAGGTGATGAGGAGGCGTATCTCCCATATGTGGCAAAAAAATAAAAATAAAATGTTGTGGACTATTGAGAGGTACTAGGTGTAGGAGATGTACTTATGCCTGAGCAGGACAGAAGAAAATAGGCTTCATTGTGTTAATGCAAAATTCAGACAGCATACTCAGTTCAGGATTTCCACTGACCGAGAAATTGAGCTTAGATCTCTTAGGCATCACTTCTGGTGTTTGTGTGCGTATGAATCATCCAGAGCAGAGCAGGGGGCTGGAGAAAAGCCATGAGTCTGCTGCTGCTCATGCTGAAATCAATGGATGTTTTGGTAAAAATCTCTCTGAGAATCCCTGAGCACAGCGAGATGCTGTTTGCATTCCCAGAGACGGCATGCTCCATGCTCAGCAAGGCTTCCTGAGCACCTGTCCTCACACCCATTTATCTCTAGCTGACATTTGAGGGAGGCTTTTAATGCTGTTAGAGCCTATTCTGCCCAGCCCAGAAGCATCCAGTACAGTTCTCAGAGTCTTCCACATGACAAATGGGAAACCTGAAAAAACATGGGGGAGGCACATCGGAGCCCAATAAAATGAGGTGACATCCTCTGCCCTGCAGAGGCCAAGACAGATTTCTGACTGAGTTCAAGCAGCAAACTGGTATGATAAAGGAGCTAAAGCAAGAGGTTATGATATGCTTGAATCACTCCAGAGAAAGCAAGTGCTGTGTGTAAGTAGGGAGATAAATAATCAGGCAGACAGAGTAGCACTGCCCCCTCACTCACTTAAATCAAAGCAGCTTCTTTTGCCACCGCTCCTCCCACTTGGAACACGCAGCAGGGAAGTTTAAAAGTTGGCCTTGGCAGGAAAAAAAAAAATAGAGAAGTTCAGTTCTGAGGCTGGGAGGTAAACTTGCAGGTAAGAGATGCCTCTGCAGTTGTGCTAACAAGGGGTCCTGCAGCCATGCTCCCCTAGACACAGGCGGCACAGCCGAAGTCAGCAGATATTTGCAGCAGGTTTCTCACAGAGCCACCCAGTGCCTGCAAACATTTACTGCCCTCACACAGACCTTGGCTTGGGGGATAAGCAGAGCCCGGCTGCCATCTCCCCAGGGTTTATATGGTCACGACCAGCACACAGAAGCCAAAATACAGCAGCAAGCTCCAACACAGGCATGGTTGGTGCAAGCCATTTTTTTGAGATGCCCATGGCAAGATGTCTGATTCGTTGGCTGTATCTGGCCTTTAACTGACTGAAGCTGCTGTTCAGCAGCCTGAATCTGACCCTCAGTGGGATTTACATTCTGCCTGAAAAGCTGTGCATTGAAATCAGAGGGCTGTGTAAGTATGTCCAAGGTCAGCTTTCCCTGTAAGTAATACACTGCATCTCAAAAGCAACTGCATGTTGCTGACGATTATTTGAGAAGGTAATTGAACTCAGCTGTTTCAAATGTGATTTCCATACAATGGGCACTGTACTTTGATCCCAAGTTGCATAAAGGAATAAATAATCCTGTTTTAACCTTGACTTGACATGGCACTTGCTATGCAAACATCTTGCCTGCAGACTGCACACTCCAAGGTGGAAAGAATGTTGACACTCCAGCACATGGGAAGAGCTGCTAGTTGATATTTCTGCCCTTTAGCTCCCAGCCTCCAAAAGCCATCTAAAAGCTCACAAAGCAGGTAAAAACTTGACAAGAAAAATCTTTGATCTCCCACTGCATTCATGAGAGGGAAAACTGAAAACTACACTTCTCACAAGGGGAAGACACCTAATGGTAGAAAGAAGATTTTCAGCTCTTTTGCATTGTCTTGTTGATATTTGAAGCCAGTTCATCTGATGCACCCGAGAATAAAGATTTTTTAAATTATTATTATTAATGTAGGTAAAAAGCAAGTTTAAAAAATGCATCCTCCACATAATACATATGGTTGAGGAGGACAAGCTGTGAGAGAGAAATCATGTTCTTCACATGCTGCAGAAAGATCACAGCAAGAATACCAAGGAATGGGAAAAAACGTCCATGCATACAGGACTCCAGTGAGCAACCTACCTGTGCGCCTGTGTGCTCCCACAATTATCACCAACACAGGGTCATAAGCTTCAGTGAATTTATTCCTGCAGCACTCCCGCGAGTTACAGAAGTGATGTTTTTCTCCACGTGGAAGCAAAGGCAGAGAGAGTCCCAAAAGCTTGCAGCAGGTCTGAGAGATGAGCCCAGCTCTAAGCTAACTTAGCTATCCGAGCATCCTAGAAGAAGCAGTCTGGAAACAGGAAAAAGAAAAAGAAATATAACTAAAAGGATGACCAAAAAATCAACATTATAATTCCATAATTCCAAATAATTCCAATAAAATAATTTTACCAGCAAAATAATTCCAAAAATACCAGCAAAATAATTCCAAAAGTACCAGCAACGAACTGGGGGCACAGCTTCCACAGAAGCATCAAGGGAAAACACACACGGCACAATTGCAGAAAAAGAGGTAAGGGACCAGTTAGGCTCAGCAGCATGGAAAGCACTGACACAAGGCACAAAAGCAGTGATGGGACAGAAACTTCAACATTTGCATGAAGTTGTATTTAAACATTCAGCTAGCTTTGATCTGTTACTCTTGCAAAGAAGCCATTCTTAGGAGTTCTTCTGATCTAATCCCTGTAAGCTGCCCTGTTTACCCTGCTACATGCCTAGTACCTCACTGTTTCACTGACATCTCTCCAAAAATGCATCAAGCAGTTGCCATATACATTTGGGTGCATGTGTGTCCACGAGCACACACAGTGTTCATAAAAGACAAGTATGTACATGCTTTTCATCTTTGCAACCAGATCATTAATACACAGGACAGAAACCTTATGTCGTTTTCATCTTCCCCTGTGCTTCTGTCTGATTTCAGCAGAACCATTCCAGAATTAAATACTGTTCATTGTAAGGGAGAATGGCAAACGTCAACTCCGAGCGTGCAAATATCCACTCAGAATACACCAAGGGATTCAGCGAGTCTCTACATATGCTTCCTCTCAGCATGCAGGTGTAAGATTTAAAAATCCATATTTTTCTCCAATCAACTTAAAAACAGCTATAATATCGAGTACCAAAAGCACCATCTGTGCTCCACATATAGTGGTGATGTTTTTTTTTGGAGCTGATGCTGTTTCTTGGTATAGCTTGATCCTATTTTGTCAATCACTTCATGAAAAGTGCAAAGAACCCCTGTTGTTCCAAATGTGTCTGAAACAAGATGCTTTAACAAGTACATACACCAGCTTTTTGCTTCTTTAAGGCATTATAGTGTTGACTCACATACATAGTAGCATTTTAAATTGTAGAAGTGTTAAATCCAGGCACTGAAGTGCTCCGCACACATTGGCACCAATTGACTGGAGATGGTTGTGGCCAGAACAAAGCAAGAATTGCTTGCTGAAGAAGCTGAAAAATGCAAGTGCTTACAGAGCTTTAATTTCTGAGCTGTGCAGGCAGCACCTCCCAGATGGCCATCTCCCCTTTACTGCATCCACCACTGATACCCCTCTCAAGAAAGCCCAGCCCAAGCATTGCTCTCTGATGCTCACTGGTGCCGAGCTTTTCTGAAGCCCACCATGGACTTTGCTGTTGCCAGCTGTCTTGACTAGCTCTTAGTCAGTGTCCTCAGTGATGGATGTGCATGTCAAATTCAAAGAAGTCTGACAGACCCTTGCCTGGTGTTCCCCTCCCTCGCTTTTCCTCTGCTATAATACATAACTTAACTCTGGATCTGCCGCCTCTCCTCAGAGCTGCATTAATGCTATTCCTTTTACCTGCCCTACTTAGGGTAATGTCAGTGCCCACCATCCATCCTGGAGGTGCTGCAGGTATTTCTCCATGCCAAATGATGGCAGTAAAGGCACGGGTATCAACTTTAGATCCTCAGCTACCAATCTGATACTTGGTATTTGCTTTGACTCATAAACCATCCTATGGTCAGAAATCCACTCTATACACAGCACCATGCAGACCCTACTCCACTCTGTACCTTGGTATATGGCACCTGCTCCTTTTTCAGTTCCTTCCTTCTCTCTCTTTCTCTATCTCCTTCTTTTGTGCCTCATAATGTCTGTAGGCAGAAACCTTACCAAATGTTTCTTTACAGATGGTTTCCATTTGAAGTCTTCAAGTAGTTATTCTCAGAGAAAACACTGATAAGTAAAAGGAAAAAAATATGAAAGAAAGATATTGTAAGTGAGAATCCAGGTTACAACAGGGCACAGAAACAGTATTTCACCAAAAAGTTCCCCCAAAAATATATTCCCAGAAAGAAAGAGAAACTCTAAGCAAGTTCCTTCAGCAATGCAAGCCTGAGTTCCCTTGTCATCCTGTGGTTGGCTTCCTTTTGCTTCCTCGCTTTTATCTTTCTGGTGGAGCACAGCTTCATGTCTGCAACTTTATATCTAGCAGAATTGCTGTATCTCAGCAAGACCTGTGTCCTGCTCTGTAGATAACGTCTCTTCCTCCACCACCCATAATATTTTTAACCTGGATGAACCAGATGGCTACCATCACATAACCTATCATCATATCATCGGATAATGTAGCAAGGGAGCTCTTTTTAGGAATGCATCCTGACTTGCCTTCTTTAAAGGTGTTTCTCACCATGACTTCCTACTTAAGCCAGCATGTTAAGTGAGCTAAAAGTCACACGGTGCAGCATTTCATGCACCAGCCAATATCACACATGTCCAATGAAAGTTCAGATCTATTTCTTTGATCTAAATCCATTTGTACAACCTCCCTCCTGCTGTACTGCTTGAGACGTTCCTGAAGCTTTCTTCTCCAGGCAAAAAGTGCTGTATGAAACAAGGATGTAACTACAGACATCAAACTACATTCTCTGCTGATATTAATCAGCATAATTCCACCCAAGTCATTATACTTTTGCCAGCTTACACCAACACAAAATATGACCCCGCATTTCTGTTCAGCCTATCACTAGTTAATCAATTTGAGTGACCATCATTCTATTCATATTTGCTGAAGTTCATAGTCACTACTTAGCACCATTGCTTGAATGCTGATTTTTGGGTACCACGGTTAGCAATATATCTATTTCTTTCATTATTCTTTGCAAACATCAAAAAGAGAGAATAGAAATGATTTACTAGTGAAGCATATTAACATTTAAAACCAATGACCAATTAGGGATTTGAAAATGTCTGAATAGACCCACTATTCAAAATGCCATCTGGTCTCCTGATTATTCCTTCCATGTACTTCCTCATGAAAACTACACAAAGGAAGATCAGGACAAAAAAATTCTTCAAAAGAAGATCATTTTTACTGTACTTAGCTGCTGTCAGTGTTGGGCAGCGTAAGCAATCAGTTGCCAAACCAAAATGCCTAAAGTAAGGTTACTGAATTAAACTTTTCTTCCTCGGCTTTCTTTTTACGCTCTTTCCAACCAACATCTATTGACTTGCAGTGCAAAGCAGCAAGCGTACACCTAAAGCTGTACTCTAAATTCACCCCTATTATCTTTGTGTTGACACTTCATCCTAGAAGATATATGCTGAGCTCCAGGTAGATCATTTGTAACCCTTATAATGATGATGGCAACAAATACAGCACAGTGCCCTCCAACTGACACCGAATGGACACTCAATGCTTCGCTATTTTGCAATGAATAAATTGGTTGTCGACATATGCATGGTAGCAGTTTTTTCCCCAATTTAATGATCATACAGCCATGGTGTAGCAGATCTCTATGTATTATAATGATCTGGAAAGCTTGACTGAAAGATTTGGAGAATGGATTTCAAGCCAAAGTTTTAGTTGCCCTGGAAAGCAGCAATATGAATTGATTTCTGGGTTGGAGAGATGCTGCACAGCAGTTTTACCTTCCGTAAGGGTGACCTTCATTAAAATGCAGTTACTTTCTCAGAACAATAAAAGCTCTCTCTGATGAAGTGTGTTTTCAAGGATACCCAGATGCAATACACACACCTGTCCATAAATTGGGCATTTGTCCTGCCAATTGGGTGACTGAACATGCAACTGTTTAGATAGTCAATATATTTCAAGCAAAGGAGACGTGCACTGAGGTACCCAAAAGCCATTCTGCAGCAAATAAGTTTATGTAGAGATTATGAGACATTTCCCTTCTTCTATACAAGCCCTACCTAGGAATACAATCTGTATAGTTCTACAATCTGTATAGTTCTATCTATAGGGAGATTGCAGATGACTCTCTGGCAATGCCTTCAGTGTTACAAAACTCCTTAATCCCAGTCCTCTGCTAACCAGAATTAGTGGAACAGAGAGGCAAGTAGCCCTTTATTGATGTTAACCATCTTCATTATGAATTTATATTTTGACTACTTTACAAATTCACAGAAAGTATTATATTTTGAACACTGAAGACATAAAAATACTATTGGTGGGCTGATAATTATAAATTATGTATTAAATTTAAGATTAATCCCTGTGCGAAAGGCATGATTGTTTGAATCTGGGATTTGTCCCACAGAGATGTTTGCAAAGAAAAACAGGAATTGAATTATTGTCCCATTCATCTCATCCACTGTTAAGGGGAAGAAAGTGCTTTAACTTCTTTCATTTTGCTGAACTCTGGGCATTTTTAACCCCTTCCTGCATCCCAGCATGTGTGTATACACACGCGCGTACATACACACACATTTAGCACTGAAAATTAGCACATTCCCTTACTGCTTTGTTTACCTTTTTCTACTTTACTGGAGATAGGCTTATTTAAAGTCTGAATTTCACCTCTAAGGCTCTCACTGCTTTGCACTTTCTTATTTCTCTCCAGTCAGGAGAAAGTCAAGCAAATGAGTCATTTTCGCCTTTCTTTAGTTTTACCAATGGGGGAAGGAAAAAAAAATGGACTATAGCCCTTCTCTGGAGTATTTCAACTAGCAATTAACTGTGGTATCCTGAACTGATGAAAATTTGGTTCAGTACAACAGCAACACCATGCGACATTATTTCACATTGTAAGTACATTCATTTCTTTCCAAATTACACATGTAGGCCTTGAAATGTCTCACTTTTTTTAATTAGTTTCTTATACCAGATGGGATGACATGACTAAGAGCAAGTATTTAAAATTCATGTTCAAAACTTTTCTTCCGTAGAAGCCTATTGTGGTGTCTAATTACATGTCACCCTCTCTGGCCATGGGAAGGGGAACCCTCCCTTTTGGGGAGACAAGCAGTCATTAGAGAGACAATTCACAAGACTTTGAGGAAATACTCAGGACCTTGCAGTGGTGGAGGCTTCACTTGGATTCATTTGTGTTCAGTTACACAATTAGAAGAGAATGACTTCTGGTTTCAGACCAGCTCCTTTGTACATCCCCACAGACATCACCTCTTCTGGCCCAAGGCAATAGCACTGATAGAGGCAGATGAAGACAAAGCAAGACAAGCCATTTAGCAAATCTCAGGCCAGAGTCTGAGCTGACAGAAGGAGGCTGCAGTCATCCTCCTCTTCCTCCCTAGGCAACGCATTTCAAGGGGCAGCTCAGCAGCCATTCTGCAATTTTTCTTCTGCCTTAGCTGTGACAGCGAGGTTTTGAAACTGCTTGCAGCTCTTATTATATTTCTGTACTTTTTCAAATTACACACTTCCCTTTGAATACAATATTTGCTTTAAATATTTGGAGAATGCAAATTTCTTTATTTACACATGCCTGAAAAAAACTCTGGCTGTGCTGCGTTCCCTGGGTAATTCAGTAATTCTCGCCAGCCTCCTTTCAGTTAATTACTCTATAAGACTCCATCTAGTGAAAAATGAATTCTGCCCAATTCTTCTCCTGAAAAAAAAACATGCAGCAAGCAGCAAGTAGGACTAATTCTTGCTGCAACAGAGCAGTGCACGGAACAAACACAGCATGTGAGACAAATCAATACTGTAATCACCAATGCAACCAATCAAATGAAACTCCAGGATCAATCAATACTGTATCTTCCCAGATGACAACTGTGTAACAGAAGCTTTTAATACCTTTCCAAGATAAATCTCTTCCTGCTGAATGTGAGACACAATTTGCCAGTAAGTTCTGTAGCTGGGGCAAGATTTTCCTAGACATTAGAAAGATTGAATATTAAGGCAGCCAAGCCTTTCTGCATTTGAAGGGATCTCCCTGACTGCCTGTCCGTTCAGAGACTTTATTTTTAACATAAATCCTTCCTGTTCTTGTATTACAAACCAAACAATGCAAGTCCTTCAGTTTTTGCACTTCAGAACAGATCGCTTTGTGATTGAATTGTATCTCCCAAATTAAACACTTAATAGACGAGAAGCTCTTCTCTACCACCATGCAACTGTAGTTTCAGGGATGTAGTTTCAGGGATGATGTAAATCACAGTTACCAAGGTGTTAATGTTCACTTTAGAGGATCATGGTGTATGTACTTACTCTGGGAATGAAACCCATCTGTCTCAGCGCTGTGCAATGATTAATAGTTTTTTATCCCATACTGTGTCCATGATGCAGTGAGCTATTAGTCCCCTCTGACAGAACCAAGACAAGGGGAGATTAAGGGTGTGCCTGCACAGAGAGGTGCAGGCAGATGCACACTCCTTTGCCCATACTGGCTGGATGTGGATCCACATGGGCCTGGAAGCTGTGAACATGCTTCTGCGCTCAGGCTGTGCTCAGCCTCTCCCCAGCACAGCACCATCCTCAGGGCCATTTCCTGCATGGCTTCTTCCAGCAAGTTAGTGGTGGAGAGGGGAAGCAAACCAAAGCCTGAGGAGTCACTTCACTAGATCATCATTCCTCTCCCTCCATCTGATAAGCTACAAATTAAGTCCAGTGACTGCAAGTCAATGCCTTGGGGAAGAGGAGGAAGGGAGAACATCGAAAGGGCACTCTTTCCATCCCAGGACTGGGAATGGGCCCCAGGAAATCAAGGGGACCTGTCATGTGAGAACAGCAAATTATAGGTCTGCTTGTAGCAGGGGATCTTCTAGTTCACTGCTTTTTAGTTCAGGGAAAAAAAAGGGAAAAAAAAGTCCTTCTGGCAGCTCCAACAGCATGTCACAGCTGTGAGTGACTGCTATTATCACCTGCTTTAAAAGCACAGTAAGAGAAAACAACAAAATAGTTCTCCCTATTTAGAATGTCTTGGGATGAGATTAATTCAATATATGTCCTTAAAATACACCTGCAGGTGTCCAGCCAGGTTTCTGGCACTTACTCTGTGAATTGAACTCCATACCATGCAGAGGTCTCTCTTTAGAGCAATGAGGGGCATGTGGAGAACTACATATTGGAAAAAAGCCTGTTATAGCAGCTGTCATTAAGGAAGGAAGAGGGAGTTCCCTTGGAGAGAAGCAACTGAAAGATTAGTTCTTTGATTAATTGATTTTCTAGCCATTAAGGACCTTTCTGGTCCTCTCACTCATTCTCCTGTGTGAAAATTCAGGGGATTTTCCCAGAGACTGCCAGGGCTCTGCTGGAGATGCTGCTGTGTCCATGGGGACAGCCATCTGTCCAGATGCTGCCAGGCTCCAGAACAGAGCCTCAGCCTAGACAGGGCCAAATTTCACTGCCTGCAGACATTTCATTTTTCAGTTTGGCATCCCACTGATTCCATCAGAAGTGCTGCCTGGGAAGGCTGCACCACAGATCCTGAACCAGGGTCTGGAACAGACAGCAATCCTTTCCTTAAAGCATTTCCGTCAGCCCTTTAAACAGCATGTCAAATGCTGTGGTTCCCTCTGCCCCCGAGACATTGTACCAAAGCTCCTTTTCCTTAGGAAGCCTTTCCAAGCCTCTGATGTGCACATTTTATAGAGAGAATCCTAAAATGAAAATGACAGTCTTGTGCACCACTCTATTCCTTAGCATTTTTTCTCTCTTCTTTAACTTTCCACTCCAGCAAGCGAAGTTTAACAGAATCAATTTCTCTATATGCTCAGTAAAATCCTCAGCAGGAGCCACTGCACTGTAGGCTTCTTTTAGTTATTTATTGCCTGCCTCCTGCATACCACATATGTTAAAAGATGTACTACCAGCTTGGAAAACAATTAATCCTTTTATTGCTTATAACATGGATGCTGCAGAAACACAAATAGCACCAAGGTGAACTGTGCAGAAGGGCTGTGTTCAAATGGAAAGGATGATTTCAGGACACAGAAATACTTTACCCCATGAACAGCACGAAGCAACTTTCTCTTCGTGCTCTCACTACACGTATTGTCAAGATCCAGGAAGTGGCTCCCAGTCCCACCAGTAAGATCAGCAGGCATTTTACAGTCAATTAAGTTTATCAGCAAACTGCTGCAGATACCTTAAATTCCAAAAGTTCGGATGTTTACCATTC
This sequence comes from Cygnus atratus, assembly GCF_013377495.2. Lineage (NCBI taxonomy): Eukaryota > Metazoa > Chordata > Aves > Anseriformes > Anatidae > Cygnus > Cygnus atratus. The sequence goes on from NC_066371.1 coordinate 9,166,991, forward strand.
GGGGCTGTATTCTCCTGCCTGACCATCAGCTGTGAGCAGGAGCTCCATGCAGCCTGTCCCTGGTGAAACCCTTACTGAACCAAGCACAGCCCTCCAATCCACTCTCATTCTAACAAATATGCAGTTGTCAGCAACAGTATTTTCTCCCAAAGTCAGTCAGCTCTAATCCAAACATCTCTCACTTCCACTGACCTGTTACAGCAAAAGGTTGTTTTGTACGCCGAGACGAAGCCAGGTCTCAGCATGTCAACCTAGATGACAGCTCCGCGTGAGCCTGCCCTGACCAAGGATGTTGGTGTTGCCACAGCTACAGCCGTTCAGAGGACGTAAAACAAGATCTCAACCCCTGCAGCCGGGAGAGATCTCCAAACACTTTGCACTTCTGCACCAATGTTAGCAGCATGCCCTGGCTGAGCTCCACTCAAAGCTGGCCATGCACCAACCACACAGCACAGAGGGCAGCTGCAACCCAAAAGGCAGCTTGCTTTGAAATAAAGCCTACGTATAAGCATGAGAGCTACCGGATCAGCAAGAGGGGAGGCTGTCACAAAGCAATATCCAGCACAAGCCACCACAGACTCAGGGCAGCTGTGAGAGACACCTGCATGTGTGACCAGAGGTGTCAGCAAGTGACATCCCTGTCCCAGAGAAAGGCAAACATCTCAATATGTTTGGGGGAAGCATTAAGCAAACACCTGATTCTTGCTTGCCTGGTGTATTGTGCTATCAGATTTGCAGAGACAGTTGGACTGTGACCATTTTTAGCTCAGGCTCAATAAATCAATTTATCTGCAGGTTAAATTGATTCATCTCTCTTTGCCTTCAATTCTACATCTATAAAATGGAGATAGAGTCAGCAGGCTTTCTCTTTGGCAAAGTATTTTAAGATCATGATGAGCATGATACGAGAACTCAGGTTTATTATATACAGTTACCATGTGCACTTACGTTATGCCACTGTTCTAAATCCAAAACAAGGCAGTGGGAAAGTTTCTAAATTTGCATTTTTATGCCAAATTAAGACAAAAACATATCCAAATGTTGGAACTCCCCTCCCCCTTTGGACTTCACAGCACAGACATCAGCCATGGGCTCCTGTAACACACAGCAGCAATGCCCTCAGGTGTCAGTGGAGTGGAAACCCACCTGGGTGAAGGGACACCCACAGGGCCTCCAGGGACATCATCTGTGGGCCCTGCGACAACCCGTGGTGTGACCAACAGCTAAACCAGCATGCCTTTGTCGAATTTCCCCAGTTTAATACTAAACTAAGTTGAACTTTCACAGCAGAAAACTTGATATCCCCCTCAGACCCATTCCAGTGAAGAACCAGCATATAAGATAGCTTTCACCCGCTCTGCTCCAGGACTGTTACAGCCCCTGCACACTGCTTGGACCCAAATCTAACTTCTCTGTCTTTAACCTTCTGTTTTCCCATAATCTTGAAGTCCAGGCTGTGCCCTTTTTTTCCCCCTCTTCTAACTGGGGCAGCAAATGCTCCTTCTAGAATTTAATGGCATCAGGCGGATGAGCCCTTCATCCAGGCAAATACCAGGCTGACAGAGGCCTTACCTCTGAGCACCCACAGCTGATCTGCTGCTCTTGAGGGTCACCTACTGCTTGTGCTCTTCTGTCAGCCTCTGATTCTGCACAGCAGGCAGGGCTGCAGCTCCACACACAGCTGGGCCAGCCAAGGTTGACACACTGCTGTAAGTGCCTTTGTTCTCAGGGAACAAATTTGCTATTACCAGCACTTCCATCCCAGGAACAAGAAATGTTTCATGAAAGCCCACCCACACCCCAAATCCTTTCCCTTTTCCAAGAGAAGCACAGACCAATACGTTTCTGGCTGAGGCTGCTGGGCTGCAGGTTCATGGCTCAAAGCACTGCTCCATCTGAGTGCTGTTCGCACATCCAAATTACTTAAAATTTCCTGGAGAGACCAGTACTCCTCCTCCCAGCTTTCACACCCACCCTGCTCTGGACAGAACCCCAAAAAACATTCGCTCTGCCTTTCCTCTCTCCATCTGTCTCTATTCCCTCAACCTACCTCCTGCTAGTCCCCCAGTGTTTTTAACACAGCTTTTGCCCTCAGCCCCAGCTCCCATTCCCCAGGGTTCTGGGGACTTAGCAGCCCCTTTGGTACAGCCATCAGTGTCCCAAGCTCTGCCATTCGCTCACACCACCCAAAAGAGGCAGTCCAGCTCCCTGGAGCTCAAGGCATCTCCCCATGCAGCCCAGGCTCCAGGGGAACTGTTTTCAGCACTAAAAGCTGATGCTGTCTAAACAGCAGAAGCCAGAAAAGCAGTGAAACAGAAATTTTAAAATAATGAAACAGCTTGGTAACACAATTCTCTACCCTGAAGTCCTCCAAAACAGCAATTCACTGCTTGAATTATGGACAGAAGTGATTGCTAAGCAAATCTGTCCACTTCCAACAGAAAGGGAAATGCAGCCTCTCTCTTTGGTTTTAGCTCTAGCCCCAGACAGCACCAGAAAATGCAGGTGAATGAGAGGAATGAGCAATGAAGGAAAGCAAGGGAAGATACCCTTGCTGGGAATGTCATTGCCCAATTTCTGTTTTAGTTTTAAGCTTCAGTTCAAGGCACTTGTGACTATATTTGACTCCCTTGAATAATGTCTAATACTTATATGAGTCTCCTGCAAATTCTGTACACCAGCTTTGATCCTGAGCAACGAGACCATTAAAGTCAACAGGAGTTTTTCTGTGGGTTTTTGATCCCATTCCCTAAACTCAAATATCCAAGTCAATTTAAGTAAAACACTACCAGAGCATTTACAGGACAGTTTTACCTGTGAACTTCTATTGCCTGCATTTCTGCTGTGCTGCCAGAACCTCAGACATGAAGAGTCTCCTTCAGTAAGGGATTGCTCTAGGAGTACAATTAACATTTCATCAGTCCTGCAGGAGCAGGACTAAAATCTACAGTCAGCCCTACAAGAAAGCAACTGATACAGGGACAGTAAACACCACCAGAACCAACAGACTTGCTCTTACTGCTTAGGAGCTCTGAATTTGCCCAGGCATTATCACATCCACAAAATGGGGTGGTCTGCCATCCCCGCTGCTGCCTGCAATGCTGATTCTCCACCCAGAAAGTCCTGCACGTCACGTGCTAAGGAATTTCTTCCATTTATAAATGATTCCTTATTAGCTCCGATACAGGGGCTTCTGCCACCCCCTGAAGCATGTCTAAGCCCCGCACCAAACTCTCACTGGCAGTTTTCTGGGTGGGTTACTAGAGTCAGAAAAATACTGCCAATACTCTGTGTGACTTACAAAACATTATTAAAGCAATATTTTTTATATTATTACCAAAGTCTAATACTGTTTTGAATTTGCAGTTATGGAGTCCGTTTTAAAGCACTTGATTATACTTTGAGAAGAAATAGTCTTACAGTACAAGTCATTTTCTCAAGTACACTCAAAGAAAGGATAGTCTATGGCTCAGTAAATACAACAGTCTGAAAAGTTATGAGCTATCAGACTAAGCTGAATTGACTTACTGATATTACCTGCAATGAATGAGTTTTAGATAGCCTCTCATAAATAGAAGGCTACAGAGCCTACGATTTTATGGATGTCTTGTACTTATCAATATATATGAGAAATGATGCTGTCAGGCTTTCGAGGGGATACTATGTGAACCACACTACTGTCAATTTAATTTTTTATGATTAAATATTTGGTGCTGTTAAAGGTTATTTAACATTTAATATAGCTGCTCTTCTACATAGCTGATAACTGTCATCTTTACATAATACTGAGGCTGAGAATGGATGGGGAAGGCATATTTTTTAGAAGGTTCCTATTTTTTTTTTCAATTTACTGTTAGATTTGTTCCAGTAATAGAATAATATTGGGTGAGTTTAAAAGGCTTTCAATATTCGGATGTTCAAAAATTTAGTCTTAATGCCAGCTGCAGCTGAGCTCAACATTTGCTACTGAGGCTGCTGAATTTTCCTTTGCGGTAGAAAATCTCTCCCGGGTTGTACTGTGGGATGGCAGCTCATCCTACAACGGAGATCCTTGGGGCTCATATTCAATCTAATCATCTTTTATATCTTTAAAAGAGACATCATCTACTTAAACATCACATTCCTGTTTGATCTTTTTTTTTTTTTTGTACTTTTTAAGGTTCCAGTAGCTGAAAGAGATGAAAGACAAAAATGTTTTTGTGTGTTTTGCAGCAAGTATGCCTTGTGCAGTGACAGAATGCTGTCTAGGCTGGCACAAGCTCCTCCCCACAGCCATCCTGCAAACATCTTCAGATTTGAAAGAAAAATACAAGTGGATCTACCCAGGCAGGTCATCGTTCTTAATAAGACAACTCACGTGTATAAAGGTAGGTAGGCAGGCTTGTTTCCAAAGCTCTTGCATACAGAAGCATATTAAAGAAAAAAATGTGAACATGAGGAAGGTGCCAATTCTTAAAGTCAAAGAAATTATCAGTAAATTACGCAGACTAAATGAAAAGATCTAGTGCTATCACTCTATTTTTTCCATTTAAAAATTAAGCATGTTTACTGGGCATCCTAAGCAGAGGCCAAAGCTATTCTTTGCTTCCTGTGCAATAACACATCAAAAAGATGGAATTTGTAAAACATCAGGAGGCAGAAAAAAAATGTTTTTATAATTAAAAATAAAAACAAAATGTATAAACAATAACAGCCACAAAACCTGAGTGTAGACGCAGGTCACTTCAGGTCTTGATCTCAATTACATTTTCTGTCAAGTGGATCCCTTTGTGGAACTAAGCCTTTATATTTTCTTCAGTAGCACTTATTACGGTACATTTACAAAGAAATCTTTTTATTGCTTTTCAGCGACCAAATTATTTTCTTGTGTAATAAAGCCCTTTATGCAGACTTCCCTTAGCAAAGTATTAATGTAAAAATACAAGCCTTCTATAAATCTCCAAAAGCTATCGTCTGATTTTCCTACAGCCTAGGGTCTTTGAAGGTACTGCCCTGTGTCCTGTGGCTACTTTCCCATCAGCACATGTCTGGTCTTCACCAATGCATCCCAAATGCAGGCATAAACCACTGCTTTGCAGCCTCTAGCATCTTATCTGTAACAAAGCTCATTAATTGTGAGGACAGCACCTCAGAAACACGAGCAGAAGTATTTCTTATCAGCGACATCAAAGAAACACATGGGGGTCTCTCTGCAGGAAAGCGGATTGATAACAAAACACCAAGATACCGAGAGCAACCCGGAGAGTCCTGGGCATCAGCTACGCACACAGGAACAGGGCAGTGCTACCTTTCTGCTGCCCAAATGGACACATCTTGCCTGGGTCCAATACGAAAACGGTGGACATGCTGGGGTGGTGCTGCACAGTCCTGTCGGCACAGGTGAAGTCATCTGTGGAGGAGGAAACCTGCCTTTGAGAGGAACTGCTCAGCGGTCTCCTTCCAGCCTCCCTACAGACTCTGTTGAACCTTGACTCGGCTGGTTTCACGCACATCACGCTTTCAAGCTTTACTCCACAGCTATGAGAAATAACAATATAAATTAAAAAAAAATAAAAAATAAAACCATGAAGCTGATGAGAAATAACAACATAAATTAAAAAATAAAAAACAAAACCATGAAACTGCCACAAAAATACACACATGAAAGTGGGACCAAACCATCAACTTCAAACGGCATCACCTCACAGACCTGGGAGAGCTCACACTCTTCTGTTAAAATTGCTTAGGTCTCCTTCAATACAAAAGACTTAAAGCAGAGAAACATTTTAACCACTCTGAGCTGCTTCATATTTAACCCTAGAGTCAAACTGAATCTGTGGGTGGTTGAATGAAAGGTTTTGTTGGGAGCGTTTTTCAAATGTAACTTCCAACACGCTTACTGATCCCTTTCAGTGCAGTCAACCAAATTCAGATATTAAATGAAATTAACATTTTTTTTCAGATATTCAAATACACTTTCTCCACCCCCGATGAAGTATATTTCATTGTGTCAGGTCAAATCTGCAAAATAAATAGGGCAGAAATACTGATTTCCATATTGAAAAAAAAAAAAGATTTTAGTGAAAATTCTCAAACACGTGAAAGGCCTATTCTATCTCTCTGCAGCAGAGGTAGGAAGGGCAGAAAATTATGACACAGTAATTATTATGATGGATGTTGAGCCAGTCCTTTATATTAGATACACTGCTTGTGCAGGAACCAGCACTACAGATTGCATACTTCACTAAGCAGGACACTCGAGATTATAATGGGCAATATAGATTAACAACATTAGGTTAAAGCAGGATAATTCTTCTTCTTTCTCATTTCTATTCCTTTCCCATGGACCAGCTTCTGCTTTAAATTTCCGTGTTTCTTGCTTCCAAGACTTAATCTGCACATCAAGCAGGTATTTTCCATTTCAGGTGGTACATATTTAGAGGACGTTGATGGAAATTTATAAAATTACAATGTTGTAAAATCAATATGACTAAAGAATCAGACCTATCTCTTGCTAATTAAAGGTGATGTTGTGTTTGCTTTTGCTGTCTCATCCAAACGGCAGGAAAGATTCATCTTACTCCAAGCCTGCATGAGAACGCAAGAGGAAAGCTTGTCTCTGCACCGCGTAAATAATCAGCATGCTGTTATAAGAGGGCCTACTTATAATTGTAGCAATTATTTCAGTGTCAGTGTGAGACTGAGGCAGTGTAACACTGTGCACATAGGCAGGGGCTGAAATTTGTTCTATGCTCATCCCTCTCAGACATGGGTTGCTAACAAGAAAAAAGCCAAATTGTGTTTCAGTAATTATCTTCCCCACTGCAGCCCCACTCCTAACAGTCAGGGGAAATCAGCTAAATACCATGCAGAGCTCTGACTCAAATCTTTGTTGAGCAAGGAGAATTTAATTTTATTTTTTATTTTTTATTCTTTAAACTTTGGCCAAAATTCCTTCCCTCTTCAGAAGAGGCAGCATTGGGGTACTAAACCCCACCCAAGAAAGGTCTAGGTAGCAGACGTAGGTGCTGGGCAAGCACAGCTTCCACCACACTTCAGCTACTGACACCAGTCAGCATTGTCTCATGTTTCCATAAGATCCTACAGCACATTGTGGATTTGCACTGCTTTTAAGCTACATGACATGGCTAGGTGAATCTCCATCCCATAAAAGATATGGAAGTCCTCACCACATCACAAATTCATAGAATGGCTTAGGTTGGAAGTGACCTTAAAGATCATCTTGTTTCAGCCTTCCTGCTATGGACAGGGATGCCATCTACTAGGACCAGGTTGCCCAGGGCTGTGTCCAACCTGGTGTCGAACAGCTCCAGGGATGGGGCATCCACAATTCATATGCAATTAAACAATAAGAGAGCACAAAAAAGGCAGTCCAAATGATGGTGGGCTGCCTGCAGACTTGAGTGTTTGAATGTGCCTCTCCACAGGCTAAGCCAGGCAGAGAGCACGTGGAAAACGAGAGCATGGTTCCTTGGGTCTGTGCACAGGCATTGTACCAGTCTCAGCAGCAGCGTAGTCAGGTGTTTTCCACACCACCCCATTTCTTTTGCAGCCCACGGGGTCCCAGTCTCCCTCCCTCAGGCATGCTACAGCTCTCAGCAGCACTGCGGGCATTCATTGGTACCCCCCCGCTCACTCTGCGCTGATTCCTAAAGGACCACTTTAGCATGTGGCAGTGACTGACCCCTTCCAGCATGCTGCAGGACCGGATTCCAGTATGGCTTCATGAGGAGAGCTGCTAAATGTTTAATGTTAGCTGCAGTGGAGAAACACTGTAAACATTTCCTGTAATTGGTCTGCTTTAAAAATTGATTTCATGTGAAAAAGCAAAGGAAGTATCACACTGTACTCCATGGCTCAGGGGTGCTCGTAAGGCCTGAGATGTAAAAATAAGAGGGAAGGAGTCGTCACTGCAGCACTTCTCTTCCAATCTGGTCCTGAGGGCAGACAGCAGACGTGCCTGTCCCCGAGCAGCACGCCCGCTCTCTTTAACCCTCAGATAGGGCTACAATGAGAGGCAAAGAAGGGGTGGTAGGGCTTCACCAAGCTCCAGGAGCAGCTTACAGGTCTTTGCCCTTACTCCTATGTTCAGCCCAAGTGCCTCCACTGATGTAAAGAAACACAGGAACAGACAGCAAACATCTGCTGAAGGAGAAAAGGGAAGCATGAGCATGAAGGGAACTCTGTGACTTAGGTGACAGAGACTGAAAGGACTGGAAATTGCTTGTGCTGTGTGTTATCAGTCCTTAGGACCAGAGATAACAGAGATGATAATGCAAAAGCAAGCTTACTGTGAATTTATGAATTGGTAAGTCACTTTCTTATAACAGCCAACAGTGAATCACTGTTTGTTCCTACACTTCTGTAATGTTATGCATTCTCTACCTGCTATCAGACTTCATCTCAGTTTTCTTCTTATTTGTCAGACACAGAATTCAAGATTTCTCCTAAATCAACTTAGCAAAACTGTGATATTTTCAGTCCTCTTGATTCCTAGAAAAGGGAGGGAAAAGTAGTTTATTCTTTCAAGTCCTCCATCTAGTTGCAACTTCTGCAGAGTTTGGTTAGTCATTTTCTTACATTGAAAACAGGTGGGCATCACTGCGTCTCTGGTAAGAAGAGGGAACAGCTCAGTGGGCAGGGGCTTACATATAGGAAGGCATTGCACAGTTCCTGTTTCTACTGTTCATTTTTTTGGTAAAGGTACATAATCTCCCTCCTATCAGATCCATCAAGCAGAATAGGTATTTCTTGATGTTCACCTACTCAGTATTTCAGCCACTGTCCATCCACGGAGATTATTATCTCTTTACAGTAGGACTTCTACTACTGTGAATATATATACTGTGGTTTTGATCCTGTTCAACCTGCTGCCTCTCATTGCCATAAAACACAGATTTTAATGTCCCTTTCATCCCAGGATCTAGCAGCCTAGAGCTAGTATTAACTGATCATTCTGTTCATTGTGTCTTGCAGGATTTCCCTGTGGCATTTTCACCATGATGGAGGACAGATTTCTTACTTATAGGGGCTTATGTTATATCCCATTTCTATCTTTTGAACATTGGTAGTATCACCCATATTTCTATAGAAAAAAATCCACAAAAACTACCTATCCTTTTTATTAAAGAATTTGTTATTGTGCTGTTCCACATTCCCTATGAGGGCCTGTCACTCTCTCATTACTTATGTAAGAAAATAATTTGTCCTGTCAAAATTTCTGTTGCTCTTTAATAAGAAGTAATTAGGTATGGAAATAAACAATCTATTTTCCTCCAGACACAGATTGATCGGCTTATACATTAGCTGTACCTACTAGACTGTTCTCTGTACATGTGCAAATGAGCAGGTGTGCGTGCAAGAGACAGCGAAAGAAATTACTGAGGGAAACACAACTTGAGGAAATCAGTTTTGCATTTAGATTGATTTCTGTCATGAGGTCAGGTAAATGTAACTTGAGTGAGACCAAAGTTGCTAGAAGGAACATATAACGTTGAGCACACAACCTGCAACAATCCCAAGGCTTTTACTATAGTTTTAGCATTCTACACCTGAACTGCCCAAAACACTCTGTTCAAAAGTTCATCACTCAAACTTCAAGCTACCACAGTTTATGAAGTGTGTGAACAGGAGCATCATGAGCACCAGAACATGTATCTATACCAAGCAAACACAAAGCCTTCCCATTAAGGAGAGAACCATCTGGCTGATCGGGCATGTCTGGGCAACCCTAAGGCTTTGTTTTTCCAAAATTAGATCAGTCCTGATACATCACAAAAAAAATCAAGACTCAAAACATCCTAATAAAAACAGCATGATAATGTGCATGCCATACTATGATTTATTATAGACATCACAAAAGAAAATAAAATTCTACTACTCCCCCCAATTTCTAAAGTGGCTTATGCTACCTAGAAAATGAGAAATATATACATTTTTATCAAAGGAAAATACATTCAAATTAAAACATTTCCTAAAAAAATTAACAACATCAATTCATAGCTACTTCCTCTACAATAGTAATTCAATAACAGCCATAATCCAGTCTTATCTGGTGTAGTATGTCAAAGAAAATGCTTTGGCTTTTAATGATCATTATCTTCAAGCTGTTTTTTCCCCTCAGAGGTTATTATACCTTCAGGCACTATTAGTTTCCTACAATGACTCTCTGCTGTCGGATGATGGGGCATCCCATAAGGAATTGTAGTACCGAAGATGACTAGTCATGTTCTTTTACTACTGGTCGAGAATATGCAAGAGATCTTGTAATTTAAACCACTGAAAAAAGGAACAATTAACTGGCCCAAGGATTCTTGTGCTGCTGCAGAAAAAGGCCTATTCTTGTTGGATTTCTTGGTTTTCATCACCACTTGCTGCAGGGATTAGGGTAAGCTCTTTTCATTTACAAGTAGAGTTGCTCAGGAAAAGAGGAGCTTTCCTTCCTTTTCTTAGATAAAAGCCCTAGCTTTGTATGCTTTTAAAGAGAATTCTAAAGAAAACACTGTTCCTAACACCTCCGAAATTTCTCCATGCTAGAAGACAGTATACCTTTGGCTCTCCCTCCTCAGCAATACTTCAAACAAACATTCCCTTACTGATTTATATCAGGTTAATGGTGTATGCACAATACACATTTTTTTTATACACACAAACACAGACACACAAGTAATAAACAAACTTTACAGTTGACCGTGGTACATCAGCTGAGTATTGGAGGAAGAGCTTGCAGTGATGGCCAGCCTGGGCATCAGCAAGACTGAAAGGGCAAGGAGGGAATTCAAACAGGCAAAGCTAAAGCTACAGACAGACAGCACACGTCCAGCCCAGAAAAGCATCTTGTTCTTAATGTGAGACCAGAGAGAGCAGAAGTTCAACACCTAGCTGAGAAAATACTTATGGTGAAAATATTTACTGTAAAAGATTCATATGGGCTGAAATTCCATGCACGCATATGAGGAACAGTACTACTCTTGATCATAACTGAGACAGTGACAGTGATGTGATAAGGATGATTAGATCTATAGTAATGCTTAACTCTAATAGAAGAGACACCTAAAAATGATTAATATGGAACTAAGAAATTGAAGATAAAAAGGGAAGACATTTATGGGTTGCATGGGGACTATTTAGAAAGCTAAATGAGATATTCAGAAGAAATGCTGGCCACCTATCCTTTCAAAATTATCAAAGAAAGTTTGATATAAAACCAGAATCAAAAACAAACAACAAATGACAATAAAAATGTCCAATAAGAGACAGAGGACATTCTTCTTTAAAAGGAGAAATCAGATCCAAAACAGTAAAAGAGACAAGTTGAAACTGACACATTAGATAAGAAGATATAAGAAAGTAGGACAAAAAAAAAAAAAAAAAAGGATTTCTAACCGTCAACGTGTTATAGACAAAAAAAAAAAAAAGTAAATAGCAAAAACTCTTTCAATCCACAATCCAGAAAGGATTCCTACCAAAGAGTCTGCAGGACTGATAAGAAATTGAGCTATTAAAGAAAGATTGAAGGAAGATAAAACCATTGCAAAAAATCAAAAAAAGAAAAAAAATCCAACCCTAACTGCATTCTTTACATCAGCTTTCTTGATGGAAGAGATTAAGGATGTTCAGCTATCAGTGAGTTTTTCAAGTCATTTTTTTCTTTTCTACACAGGAAATACATCTGAGGAATCGTGTCAAACTGAAATGTCAGTAGAAGTTTCAGAATAAATGAATAAAATTAGTAGTAACAAGTCACCAGCACCAAGATAGTATTGGATATGAAATAGCCAAAGTACTTACTGTGGCATGTACCCTATCACTGAGCATTCAGCTCAGTATTAAAGACAGAAAAAATTAAAAAATGACAGCAGTTTTTAAAAGGCTTCACAGGATGAAGGAGCTAGGTCCATTAAATCTGACTGGTTGGCTGAAACAGAATAGAATTAGCAGACAATTAAATAAATCTAATACAATAAGAAACTGCTAAAATGGCTACTGTTAGAAGAAAAAATTCTTGACTCACAAACATACTTTGAAGGATTTGGTAAGTTTGTGAACAGGAATGACCTGGGTGAAATATTGTACCTCCAACTTCACAGAAGCTTTGGGTCATATTCTTTATCTAAAGCTTGTTAAGAGCTGCAGGTGTACTGGGATAATAAAACAAGATGGTATTCCTGCACCCACCAACAGGATCAGAGGCAGCAAACAGAGGGTAGGAAGGAAGAAACTGTCCCATGGGATCTGCTCACTGCATTGGCACATGACAGGGAAACCAATGCAACTCCTCAGGTGAGGAATTTCACCGAATATACAAAGCTATTCCTGCTACTCAGAACTAGAAGTGGCTCTGAGGTATCTCATACATAAAGTAAGTGGGTGAGAGAATGGCAGTTAAAACAAAATGTGAAGAAATGAAAGTCACGAAGAGGAAATACATACACCTCAGTTATCTCTGGATGACTATTCTATGACTATTTAGAAAAGATTTTAAAGTAACTGTGAGAAGCTTTCTAGAAAGATCCTCTTACTTTAAATGATGGTAAAAAAAATGTAAATACAATGCTAGAACCTATTAGGAAAGCAATAGTTAATTTAAAAATACAAAACAGAAACAACCTTTGTTGACAATACAAATCTGTGTGCCACCTCTGTAGACAACCCCAAAATTGACAGAGCAGAACCAGGAAAAGCAATGGAAGGGAGTAACCTGAACAATCAAATATATGAAAAAAAGCCTATAAAATGTAGTTTTACCACTATTTCCCAAAATATAAGGTAAAGGCAGGTAAAAAATTAAAATGGCAGAAACCAGTCTGAAACAAGCAAAAGGAAGCTCCTTTTTCACCAAAAACAAAATTATTTCTTAAATCTCCTTGCCACAGGATCTTGTGAGTACCAACTGTTCTGACAATTTTGAAGAAAAATAGACAAGTTCATGGAAGAAAGATATTATATATGACTACTTGAACATTACATCCAACTTACAAAACTCCCTAAGCCACAACTGCCACAACCTATAAAGATAATTGGGGAGAAAAGTCGCCATTTAGTGATTCTCTTCTTCTGCTCTTTCTTTGAAAGCCTGCTACAGATCACTGCCAAAAACAGAATATGAGACTGAAAAGACTTGGATTACACTGATTATGGCTGTTTCTGGTTTTATGGCAATAGGAAATGTTAAGTATAGTTATAAGAAATGATTATATGGAACTGTGATTAATTGGACACAACAGCAAACTTTGATGATTTCTTTAAGACTCTTTAGTAAAATCTTCAAAGTTAATGGAAATTTAATATAAAATGTGTTTCTTTTAAATAGGTATTTAAATAGGAATGCTTTAATTAAATACTTTCATAGCAAGTGGCCTTGATAATAAGTTAAATGTAGTTTCCATTTTTACAGAAACTGTTACCATTCTGAAATGTCTTTGCCATTCATCTTGGGAAAAATGCCAAAATGATAAAACTTAACTTGAGCATTTAAACCAAATTTAAAAAAAAAATCCCTGAGAGCAATCCTATTTATAGGGGACGAGTTGTCATTAAAACAGCCCTTTTCAGCAAAACAGCTGTTCTGATTAAAAAAATTACCATCCAGCTTCACTAAATAAGGTCACCCATATCAGGCACACTTTGGCATTGTTGCTGTGGTAAATTCAACTTAATGGATTTTCCTTTAGAAATGTGGGTTCGTCATTCAAGTCAGACATCAGTGGAGAACAGAGAAGAACCCTTCAAGATATATGGCACAGGTGCATTTGTATTTTCAAAGTGAACTGGATCTTACTATGGTGCAGTCCAAATTAAACTCCAAGTATAACCTCATAAAGAGTATCCATGGACACTAAACCACAACAGTCAGCTTCTTCAGCTGCTTCATACAGTATTCACCACCTCTTCTTTCTAAAGAAATCACAGGTGCCTCTTTCAATCTCCATCCAGGCTCTGTTCTGTATCATTGTGTCACCAGTTGTTTATGAGACATGGTCAGGCTTGGTTTTTGGATTTGTGGGTGGGTTCTTTTTGGCTTCGTTTGGTTGTTTTGTGTTGTTGTTTTTTCCCTTCTCCTTATAAACAACACTTCCAGAGTACCTCCCTTACACCTGGAGGCAGTCAAATAAAGTATAACATGGTCTACTGAGCTTCTAAGGACAGGGATTTATGTGGATAGAAGAGGGGAGACAGTGCATCCTTGTTGGAAAAGCTCTTCATCTTGACAACCTCTAAGGACAGAGGTTGAAGTGCCTAGTGAACCCAAAATACACAAATATGATTCATCAGTCCTGAGATTCCTACCAAAGCCCTTCCAAGATCACCAGAATTTAGGTGTTTTTTGGCTGCCCTGGGTCAGTTCACTAAAGACCATTGCAAGAGCAAGATATATTTCTATAAAAAACATCCTTTCGTATAATTCCCCAGAAGTTACTAGGCCTAGTAAAAAGATTTTTACTCTCTCTCTTCTAGATGCAAATGAAGAAGCATGATCCCTCTTCATTTACATTTTCATGGTTTTCAAGCTATGCAAGTTGTACTATCACCAATATTACACAAACTTGCTGAGATGCTCTTAACTTGAATGACAAAAAAATGCTGAGTGGATACTGGAGTTTCCATTCACGGTGGTTTAAACACTTCTTCGTCTTTTACTGCTAATAAAGAATTGATGTTTATCATTTATGTTCAGCAATATGTAAAGCTGTTACAGGTATGTACATCGTGAAAAGTCTGAAAAGCATATAAATGTAAGGTCTGCGCAATTATGTTTGCCAAGAGCATGGCACATTATTCTAATTTAAAATTTAGCCTCAGTCAATTTAATTTCAGAATGGAAAGAAACCTATTACTGTACTGAGATTTCAAAGATTTCTACCTTCCTTATGATACAGAATTTTGGTGAATTAATCCAGCCAGGTAACCTTGAAAAGCCTCCTGTGCTGTAAATCTATACGTCATCTCAAAGCCTCTGTTTTCTCAGATCTCTCAGCTCTGCACAGCCCAGCTCCCAAGATCCTCACCCAATTTCTTTTCTTTTTAAAGCCCAAGATGCTACTTTCCAGGGACTTTTAACAGTTCCTTACACTAGGTACAGTCCCTGAATTCCCCCCTCCAGTAAATCCATCCCTGCCTTAGCCCAAGAGAGCACTGGAGGTTTCTCATTATCAGGAATAAGCCACAATAACTAGCAAAAATCAAAATCTGCACTTGAATAGCAGCTATGAAAAACAGCTCCCTTCAGTGCATGTGCCTAACCTGTTTTTTTCCTTACTAGGACCACAAGGTGCACCTCTTGATCCCAGTCCTGACTTTCAGCCCATGCTGTCTGTATGGAAGAGATCAATGGAAAACATGTTAGGGAGATGGAAGGGACTTGTCTTGCTCAAACTGAAATACATGTTGGGGGACTTCTCCTAAATTCATTTTGAATTGATCTAGAACATTTAATTTGACCCAAAAGAAAATAATCTTGGCTTTGCTATATGGATTATTTAACTTTTTTGTTGTTCTTCTTTAACCTTCAAGTTCAGGTCACTCTCTTCCATGAAAAACACTACTTTGAAGCAAAAAGTTGGAAAAAAAAGTTGGAAAGCTTTTCTTGATGCAGTGATCCCAAAATGAAACATTTCATTGGAATAATGTGGTGAACATGGGGATGCTGTGCTGGGGTGAGGCTGCTGTCACTCACAGGTCCAAGAGCCCACCTCAGGCTCAGCAGTGCAAACAAGAAGAGGGGGCTTCAGCCAACTATGCCAAAGTGCTTTGATGCTTTCTAAATCTCTGTCCATGTGTTAGTATGAATTACTGCCAGAATGCAATCTGAATTCGTAAACAGTGTGCACCTCCCTGCCAAAATCCCATTTTTGAACATACACACTCTTTGCCAGAATGCCACCCAGTTGCTTCCAAACCTTCTGGCCACATGAAGAAAAGAGACAGACAGTGACTCATCTGAAATGAGTCTCAAACCCTGCAGTGCTTCATCTCAGCGAACAACCACTCCTCCAGCCACTTTGCAGACCCATCCATTCCCCAGCACAGCACAGCCTCCTGGGGATGCTTACTAGCATTTTTCTGGGCACACTTTGCTGCTAGACCTCTGTGTATATTCTCAGAGGACTCAGGCAACCACAGACATCAGCTCTCTGGGGTCATGCATGTTTCTTCCATCCATAAGACCTTTTATAAGCTGCAATGACCTGAAGTACTTCATAAATAGTCCCAACATTTTATACCCTTCATTGTGTATCCAGTCATACCACCACAATTACATATCCCAGGAGACACAGCAGCAGATCTCACTGACAGACAAAAAAAGCAACTGATCCACATAGCATGTTTCTAAAACTGAAAAGAAAAAAAAAATGCTAGGGGACAAGCCATTCTTTCCCTCCAGCCAAAAACACTGCCTTGATTTTTCCAGTGCAAAGCCACATTCTGTGACAATGATTTGGGTTTAAATGTCTCCATTTCTACTCATTTTTACCCAGACAGCTGTGAGTCAACAAGTTAGAGCCCACTTATTCCCCTATATCTCCAATATTTTTAAGTAATTCCAGCCAAGGAAAGAACCTGATTTTGTGTTTGTATTTTTGCTGCTCTCATCTGCACCCTCTCTTTTCAATGTGATTCACCAGTGACAGCCCTGCAGAAAGTGCTTTTAACACAATGTACTTATAAATTATGAAAAAACTGATTTACAATCTAATCTCTCCATTTGTAGCAATGTGTATTAAGTTCTGTTAGCATCAGAAATAACTGTAAATATAGTGTACGCCTAAGAAGTGTATGCCCATATTATCATCAGTAAAAATCATGTGCTTTTTCCTCAGTCCTGCTATTTAGATGAACTAGAAACAGTCTTATTGGAAGAAAATAAAGTTTTCCCAGAATTCTTTGTTAGTTCAAAGCAGAAACAGTCCACTTAAAAATGAGTTAATGGTTGATTTTTCCAGCTAGTGTCTACACTTTAGTCATTAACTAGCAAAATGTTTACACCTATAAAAATATCTGTTTCCTAGGGATTATTAATCATAGTTTACTGAGAAGCCATCAGTTAAATAGTTTAGTTTCCCTCCCCTTTAGAAAATTTAAATGCAGAGATATTCATTTCTGCAATGAATATCTATCCAGTAATTACCATATTTACTTTTCATTTATGGGGGAATAATCTGTTTTAATTAAGCCTAACTGAAGAACTTTTATCAGATGTAATTATCCCTTTCGATAAATATGTCTCCACTAATTACATTTAACCATGGGATTTATAGCTCTTAAGTCATTTGGTGGGAAACATAATAAATCTTTAGTAATACATGCTAAATTACTATAAATTAATTCAGATCATTAACATAATAAACAAATTAGGATAATTTCACTTAATTAGTTTGGGTGGTTAACTCAGAATTCCTTCTAAAGATTCATGGTATTCAAAAATTTACCAGTACTTTTAGTGATTTTTTTTTTTTTATAACAGACCTGTTTGAATATTTACGCAGAAAATTATACCACTGCTGGAATGCAGTAAACACATATTCCTATTAGATAATAGAGCCTATTAGGAATTGATGCTGGGTCCTTCTTAAATGCAGTTAAGTGTGCCTCCCAGGTTTTCAAGTTTGTACCACTGCATATCAAAGAACCTGAATGGTAGTATGATAAATTTAATTTTAGAAGTGAACTCCTTCCTCTCTCCTTACCTTTTCTACTTTTTGCTAGTCATCAAAAGGGTTGTTACAAGCAAAGGTAACCACAGAGCTCTTCTCCTGTGATCAAGCAAAGAATAACAGGATGCAACATTGGATGCAGCAAGGACAGTAGGTCGGCTTGCCTGGTGAGGTAGATGGCCAGCCCTGGATTAACCCCACTGCCTGTTTCCCTTTTGTTTCTGGTGTGATGCACTGGGGGGCACAACAGAACCAAGTAGCACCACAAGCTATAAGAACAATCATGCAGGCTCTTCAGAGACACCTGAGGACTATCTGCTGTGACCTGTCCAACCCCAACATACCCTGACAAACCACCAAATGTAGGCATCTTCTCTCAAACAACGGCTTATGCCGCATTGCACATCAGGAGGGCACACACAGCGGGGCGGGGAACTGACACCATGTATGTAACTCAACAGCTATCAGAAACCTCCTTGCCCCCACATCAGAGATGTTCCTGCAGTGGGTCCTGTTATGCTCATAGAGTTTTCCCCATTGGCATAGACTATGAAGGCAAACCTTAGACAACGTCAATGTGCTGGCGCACAAACAGTTTATAACTCCTGCTGACAAACATACCATCTCAGCAGCGTTTCCACCTCCTGCTAGTTGGAGATAAGTCTTGGGCTTAGTTCAGCCAAAGTCAAAACCCATCTATATATTTATACAGAAATCCCTCATCAGATTACGTGTTCAGGTGAGGAATAAAGATGAAAGCAGATGAGCTTTTTAGTCATGAACTTTTGGAGCTTAATCTTCTTAGATGAACTCAGACAAGCAAAGAGCTTCCCTGCAGGCAAAATCTTTCTCATAAATAGAGAAAAATACCAATCGACAAGACTTATTATTAAAAGAACATTTTAAATCTTTTTCCCCAAAGCATTATTGGATCTTTCTGGTGGGAGTGCCACATTTATTCCATGTTGTCCTACTTTGCTGAGCTGATCCTTGAGAGGCAGGAGGTGTCTGGTTTAATGGCCACTTACCAGGCTCACTGCTTTTTCTGCTCTTTAAGTCACAGCTTGTGTAGATGAGGGAAACGGGAAAGAGAGCTTTCCATGTCTCAGTATCAGGTCTCAGAAAATTCACTGCCTATAAAGCAAAGGAAGAAAAAAAATGGCATCTCAGCTTCATTTTTATGTGCCAATTTTGTTTTTAACATTTTCCCTACTCCCTCGCTGCCCCCCCCAGTAAGGGCCTTCCTTCTGGGCTCCCTGGGTAATTCTGCCCAAAATGTCCCTGTGTCCAGAAGCCTTCTCTAGCCAAGACATGCCACCCTCTGCCTCTCCTTCCACAGTCCCAGGAGGTGGGCAGGCAGAAGGTGCAGTTATAGCACGCTGCAGAAGCAGCTCTCAGGAGCACAGGGATGGCAGAGCAGCAAAAAGATGACTTCAAGCAGGCTTTTGTTTCACCCTGGAGTCATGACATGACTTGACAGCATGCCTTCACATTAGTCTGAAGACTGAAGAAACTGCTTGTCCAATGCTTACACTAGCACCAAGACAGAAGAGTCCACATCAGACCCACTCAGTGGAGGCAGTGCAGACCCTCCCCTCATTGAAAGCTGTGGCTTCAGGGCTCAAACTCCCTGGAAGAAAAAAAAAATTACTCTTACACACTACCTAATACCAAGGACTAGAGCAATATGAGATTTGCAACATGCATGGAGCTGGAGCTATCCCCCCAAGAAGGAGTGAATTTCACCCTGAACTGAATCTTTTAATAAGTCGAGAATTGTCCGTCCTCATGCCTTGTTTTTATAAAGGTGGATTGTGCAGATTTTTTATTTTTACTTAATGCTGGGAAACTCAAATTCCTATTCGTATTTCCAAACTGCCATGTTAACTTTCCTCCCATTTTACTTAACTCATTTTTTACCTTAGTCATATTAATGGTTATATAATAATATTAGACAATGTTCACTAACCATTAACTCCAGAAATAATGGTTGTGCTAAATCAGAGTTAATTAGTGTGTCACAAACTCCAGTCCAAGTACAGAGTGATGACTTAATGAAAAAAATGCAATGTCACTTCACCAAGAATTACATATACAATTTTAAGAGGTATTTTAAATATTTTTCTTAATAGCTGTCAGCAGAAGCGATGTGATGTGATTCTTTAGAGAGCATTGCTCTTTACTGAGTACAGGCAAGTGAGCTATCACCAGCCTTACAATGGCTGCAGAAAACAGATTTAACATTAATTTATGAATAGCTGAACTTTTTCTCTTTAATGTTTAATAGTGAATCATGCTCTAAACCCTTTATATTTCACTGCACATCAGCAAGGTTGTCAGGAGCAAAAGATCAGGATAACATAATTCTTATGACTTGTTCTCAGCATCCCTCATTTATTCCTGAAGCAGCCTGAATCATCTTGAAAGTAAGACGCATGGGGTGGCAAAATTTAAATGAGAAAGGAGTTACTCTTTAAGGGCCATCAAGTTTTTAAAAGCATAACTTCCAGCTGAAACCGTGTGAGCAGCGATTCATTCACTCACACAGACATGGAGGCACGCACATTCTTTTCTAGAGCCCATAAACAAAGGAAGGTCAGGCCACTGGCCATGCTTGGGTACCTGCATTCAAGCACCCATCATGAAAAGAAAGAAAAATGTGGATGGCAGAAGGTGAACATGCTCTCTTAAAGCTCAGGATTTTCACCTTTCCAAAACTTCCAATTCACTTAAAGTCTTGAAGAAACCATATACACATCCAACAGTTTCTCAGTACCTGAAGAACCCCAAAGCAGGCCTGCCAAAACATAACTGCTGTCATTGTTATCAGCAGATCACAGCATATTATGGATTCCACAGATTTTTAACTCTCCAAATTTGTCATCATCTATTTAGATCTGAAATGGGCAGAGAGGAGTTATTCCAAGCTCCTGGAAATCCAACCATCATTTCAGTACTACCAGGGAGTGTGGAGCACAGAAATGTCAAGCTCCACGAAACAGGCTCCAGTTTAGTTGCAAGCAAAAAGCTAAGACCAAAACGTAAAGATATCAAACACCTGGCAACATATTCAATGCCACATGGGCTACTGCAGTACTGCTGAGCTTTAACAGATGAACTGTGTTTTCCTGTAATCTGAGGAACCCAAGGTCCCTTGATGAGACCCTGCAAGAGTGACTCTCTAACACCTGATGGAGGAGAAGCTCCAGTTAAGACGTGACCTTCTCTGATTTAGGAGGACAATGAGTCCTCCACAGGAAGCCCACATCCACAGTACACTTAATGGAAGTGTGTTCCCTTACCAAGCAGACAACAGAAGAAAGAGGGTGAGGGGCTTTTGTGCAAGACTTTTATTATTACCACTGCTACCTGGGTGTTCTGTCTACTCAAAAGGTCTCTGTGATCTTTCAGGTGTGGTGAAATACTGACTGGACACGAAATTGGTTAGCCTCAATGATCTCAGTAACCTACAATATTTCCTGAGTAGTTGAAAACTGTCGACAGGCTGCTGCTCTCTTCCTCAAGCTATTTTCTCAGTGACAGTAGATACATCCAACTCTACTGCCTTCAAGTACTCCTGATACAAACCACTGATTATAATTTTATCAAACCATAGAGGCTGGTTGTTATATTAGGTAATCATGAGACTGTTACAGAACTATGCAAGGGAAGTGAAGCCTCAGGCTGTTACAGTAGGTAACAAACCTGTCATTAATTACTGAGGAAAAGCTTTCTGCTTTTTAAATTATTTATACAGCTGGATCTACGGTAGGGAAAGATTAAACATAATTAAAATGGAGGCTTTAAATTCCAAGGGGGCAGGCTAACTTCACAAATCAGCCAACACTGGCCAAGCACAGATAAGGACCAGAGCTAATGCCTATCCTGCCCCCGGGTTAGCCCTGGACTGGGGTTCCCTTTATGAAATAATTTCAGATAAAGACCTGCTAATCTCACAAACTCGCACATAGGATGCCTTGCTTAAGTACTTTATCCCTATGACTGGCATATCTTTGGAAGTGATTCTTTGTCTTAGTCTTTGAGGTTTAGTGAAGGGAAACGTAACCTTCCAATAAGGTTATTGCCCTCCTAGGTTTCAATTTAATTGCGCTGTGCAGTAGTTCAAGTACTATGTACATTCAAAAAATCTTTGGGTGAATTCAGTCCATATAAATAATATAGTCCCCTAATAAGTAAAGCAGTGTGCTAATGCATTCCAAACCCATTTGCATTCTTCCTTCACAGGGAGCAGCTTTTATCATACTGTATTTAACAACAAAGTAAAATGTAGCAAAATATTAATCTCATTATGCTTCATTATGGCAGTCCTTGCCATATCTCCTGCTATATATGAAAACAAATTGGTATCGTCTCAGTTTTCAGAGCTCTAAATTTTAACGCAAGGACTTTTAATTGGTTTGGTTTTTTTGTGTGTGTTTGTTTTCTCCAGTCCAGTGATGCCTGTTCTCAGAACAAGCCACTTCAAAACTCTTGGATACTTTGGCTTTCCACAGAAATTCAGGAGTTCTAAAGATCTCTCCTTCTAGCAACATGTGAAAAATCTGCATACACAAATATATATTTTAGTATATATATACACACACACACGTGATGTCCAATTATTTTAACAGGACATAGCTATGTTAATCCTCCAGGTAGAGGATTGAAAACTGTTGCTCAGTACTACCAGGTAGACATCCCTATTCAATAGAAATGAACCTCCATCTATTCTGGAGCTTTTGGACTTCCACCCCCCCCCCCCTTTTTTTTTTTTTTTTTTAAATACTGCTTCAAAGCAAAACTCTCTGCTCTGTTATCTCTAGGTCAGAGGTAAGAGGTTTTTTCTTTGGCGGAGGTTTAGGTCGCTTTGGATACGCCCAATATCTTATTTACATATTGAAACTTATAGCAAGAGCACCATTAACTCTTTTTTTCTGTCTACAGCCTCTAGTCAATACCTGTATTGACTTATCTCTCTCTACACAGAAGGACCACATCATGCAGTATATATTTTACTGTACAGTTAGTATTCTTCCTTAAAACTAGCTATGAGATATACCTCAGTACTACTTTTGAGTATTAAGGTTATCTGACAAATGTTATTTGACATAAGTATCCCCCCATTATACTGAGTATTCCCCTAACACCACAATGGTTAACCTAGATTAACCTTCACATAGTTAAATTAGCCTTTCATGTCTAATTATACCCTGTGATAAGATACATTAGTTCCAATCCTCACAGCCATAAGGGACCTGTAGTTTCAAGTGACCTCTACACATGGACAATAATCCAAATTAGAACAGACATGAAAGCAGGATCAGGGCCAAGACATGTAGGATTTTATATGAGTTTCCAAGGTCAGCTTAAAGATTTGAAGGCTGGGCACTGCTCTATTTGGGAGCTCATGGAAAATTAACCCATTTTAAAATTGACAGCTAGGAAGTACTCAGCAAATAATCTGGTGGTGCACAGATTAACTTTCTATCACATGCCTGTATTCTGACAGATTCATCTGCCGTCCTCAGCTACCTGTGGTAGCAATACACCTGCTGTAGCTGAGAGTATATAGAAACATTTTGTACTGCACTACTAGTTTTTACCCAAACAAACTGTTGCTAATTGTTATACAATAATCAAGTTGGCTTTTGATGCTCTGTTAATATTTAAGTGATGATTTTCTCATTAATTTGCCATCCTCATTTACCTAGCCCAATTCTACTGTAATTTGGTTGTTTAGTAATTTTGATAAGGTGTTGAATTTGCATTTAGAACCCAGTTGATATAGGGTAATAAAATTGTGTCACCTAATGACTACAGAAATGTTAAATTGGTACAAAATATACCTTTCTTCTGATGTCTGCTTTGAGCAAAGACAACTGCTTTCCATACCAGACAAAGCTGTTCAGAATAGAAAATCCATGGAAACCAAGCTGATGCCAGATGCTGCCAGTTTCAGAGCAGCGGTTCCAAATTATATGGCCCTCCCGTAACACAGGAGCACTGAGACACTACCTGCTCCCAGGTGAAACACCATGTCTTGCAAAGCCTTTGTTTCCCATAGAGCATCCCCATCCAGTACAGAACTGCACCAGCTGCACCAACATGTGACGAGACAAGATGACACCCCAACACTACCTCTCCTGAATGAGAGGGGAACACGCGGGGAGTGGTGGAGGAAGAGACCTACATGAAAATGATTTTTAAGCTATTGCTGTGCACATTTCTTTATTTGGAAGTTTAAATATATTAAAACCACATGGGTCTTAGCATTACTGTTTTTCTCACAGTGCAACTTTCCCTTAGTATTCCTCTCAAGGCCACATTTCAGTTGTGCAACTGAGTAAGGGCAGAATGGAACAGACGTGCTAGGAATCCTCACCTACAAATCAAGACAGATCTCATGTTCTTAATGCTCAACATCATCATCTCAAAACTGGCTGAACTTTGAGCGGCATCTCCAGCAGCTTCTCTCTAGCAAGCTGCAGACTCTAAGGGATCAGTATGAGGGCATGTCAGGTGGAGGAAGAAAATATCAGTGCCGGAAGATCTTCAGCACAATAACAGAAATTCACCAATGGCTCCCGTGGAGAACTGATGCTTGAAGTTATTTTCTCTGACTATAGTCTAGAGAGATATCTGGGAAAATGAGAGTTTTGCCACTGGCTTAACTATGATAAGGACATTGCCCTTTAGATAGGAGTCATTCTGAACCTCCAGTGAACCCTGGAGAGAGTATTTGTTCAAGCAGGTCACCAGTTTCCCCACCACTTCACACATTGCTCACGCTGAGCTGACCTGAGGTAACTACCCTGCAGCACTGCATGTCAACTCAACAACAAATGCATCTAACATTTGACATTTCATGCAATCTATATCTCATTCAAGTACTTTTGGCCCTCGTAGTATGCAGTGATATTGTTTAGCACAAAACGTTTTTTATAGTCATCTCCCCACTCTCTTTTGACCTATATATGTTCAACTGTCACATAACAGTAATAGGACATTTGGTTACCACCTCTACCTCCTGAATAATGCACAGAGTGGCACTGCAGCCTTGCTCTCAGAAGACTACCCCTTTCACAGCATTTTCACATCCTGATCTTAGACTTCTCTCTGCGGTCTGTGTTCTCCCATGCAGTGGAGAGCTCCTTCCTGGCTCTACAGTTCAACCAGAGTTCAAAATACCTCTTGCTTTGGATGGATGAGTGGCTAAGGAAAGCAGAGGTGTCTGTGCTAAGACAGAAGGCTGTTACCTGCCTTATAAGGGGCACAAACCAACAAAGTTCCACTCAGGCCAAGAGACAGTATGTTCGAATACACCCAGTCTGTCACATTGACTCACGTCAATGGACACCACCCCCTCGGGCAGCCCTCCAGGCTATTCACTGCTAACTGCAGACCAGAAATGAAAATGCAAAGTGACAAGCCTTTGCCCTGTGGCGTCTTTTCCAAAGGGCTGGCCACTTTCCATACAGACAGAACATAGAGTTCTACCACAGACTTCATAGAAAGGGTTTAGTGGTTTAATGGTTTAGTGGAGGACTTGTTAATGTTAGGTCAGAGGTTGGACTAGGTGATCTTGGAGGTCTCTTCCAACCTAGATGATTCTGTGAAATGCCAAAAAAAACAAAAAACACTTTTCTCCAGCTCCAATTCAATGCTAAATCTTATACTCAGGCACATACTCAGCTGGTGTAAAGCAGCACATTCCAGTATGATGGTAAAGGTGCTGAAAATCTACGAAGCTGTATCAGTTTACACCAGCAGAAGATCTAGACCACTGCACTTAATAAGAGTTGGCTCGCAGTCAAAGAGCTACTAATATTTATTGTCTGTAAAGAGCTAAAATTAATAAAACATTCAAAAGAGGCAGGAAAAAATACCCCAAAAGAGTGAAGATGTAATTACGTACTATAATTTCTTAAAGTACTTTCAGCCCCCACAACTCAGTGTATGACTTTATTATTAATGACTTCTATGCACAAGTAACAAAGGACAATGCTACCATTTGCAGTTCATAATTATGCCACATTTGTCTGCCACCACTAATTCACTAATACTAATTTTGTTTAACATACAATGCATGGAGAACTGTACAATAAATCTTGTGATATAACGCAGTAACATCTCCCAAGCTTATCTATGTGATTTCTCTTGACTTACCCAGAATACAGTTCATCTATTTCATATTCTCTATACACTGTTTTAGGAATTAATAGCGATAAATGCAAGTTTGTATTGCGTAAAATGTGAATTATAGTGGAATCGTATTTGCTGAAAGGTCAGTACTGAGAGCATCTCACTGAACATGGTATATCAACTGGGAATCAAAGGTCTAAGAAACTATAAAATGTATTATCAGTGGAGTTGGAACACAATCTAATTTGGCATTCTTTTCAAAGATACACTGCCACAGAAATATTTTACTTGTCAGTGCTTTTCTCCATTTGACACAGATATCTTCTTGAATGTTCTATTCTAAGATACTCTAAGGTAAGTTCTACCATTGGCTCTTTTAGCCCTAAATAACCAGATCCTTTACTGATGTCTGAGTAATTACAGTTAGATTTTAGATTAATTTTCATAATGGTCCAAACATATGATTATTACATTATGGGTCTTAGATCTCAAAATCAATATTCAAAGTTATTTTTATATTCTGCATGAAGTTTCTATACTTCTGTAATTAGAGCGTACATAATTTGTATTATTCAAAACTCCTACAACAATCTCATGGATATTATTGTTCTAAAATTAACTTATGTGCATTTCATCACAAGACATTTGAGCAAAGAATAGTCAAGATATCATAACCTCTTCTGACATGTTTTGAAGACAGACAAAACTTTAAATGTCTGGGAAGGGGGTGGGAGGGAATTGTTTTGCAAAGTACTTGTCATACAGTGCTTATTCATTGCAAGAGATTGGTGTTTCCTAATGATTTTTTTCTAGCGTTACAAGAAATTGAGGACCAAAAATAATTCAGAATTGGTGAACCACAACATCCATTACTGTGCAAATGCTATGGATATAGTATTATATGCTGCACTTATATCTGCTGCAATTGATTTTGATCTGTCTAGGCTAATTACTTACCTATAGATGACAAAACTACTCTTGGTCAGATTCTTGACTGCAAAACTTTCCCTGTCAGTTTTTAAATCTCAGCAAAATATCAAGCATTCAACACCAAAACTCATCCTGAGCTAGCAGGCAAATTAGTTATAGAGGTTAACAACCCTTTTGTTTTTCACCTTTCTTACTATCCTAGCAGTGCAATTGTAACAATAAAGCACTAAAGCATGGACAAGTAGGGTTTAATGACCCACTTAAAACCCAGAAGTGGAAGTGTGGCTGACACTTCATCTACCATTTATTTACTTTAGCTCAAACCTGCGGAAGTGACGCAGTAGCCATCAGCTCTGGCTTTGTTCACAGTAATATCATAAGCATGTGCTTAACTTTAATCATGTCATTGCTCCCATCCTGGACTTAATTGCTGCCTGGCTGCAGATGCTTTCCAGAATTATGTCTTGAAGTCAGTCATTAAGATTTATATGCACAGATTTAATGGACCAACACCAGACTTCTTTCTCACTAATGTCAATGGAGGGAAACGGTCACCTGAGACACCTGCACACTAGCAGGACCACTCCTATACTTCTCACAGCTTGACTCTACCAACTCCAGCTATCCCGGCAAGTCCATTCCCTTGGGGAAGAATAAGAGTTCTCACCTGCAATTAGTACTGGAAAAGGCAGACATACCCAAAAGCTTCACTGCGCTCTCTACAATAAATATCAAACAAGCTCAGTCCAAGAAGTATCTATTCTTCTGAATGTTATTGTTCTAAATATATTACCTTATTTATTTTATGAAATAAGAAGGCTTATCTCATACCTCATAACGCAATCTCTTATTCTCTCATTGCTCATAAGGTAATCTGTTTCAGTCAAGATCTTCAGTTTCCATAGCCTTCCAGAAAAAAAAAAAAAAAACTAACAAAAGCTAAAGCCTGGTTACTCAAGTGACCTCTCTGATGAGAAAATTCCAGCCTTAAAGCATCTTCATCTTCCTCTAAAGAAAAAGCAACAATGATCTGTCCTTACCCAAGATACAGTGTTCAATCTGTGTTGAAGAGGCACAATAACATATTTCAATCATATCACACATGATATGAAGCCCAACATGGGAAGTACGTCCCACAGAAATATCCACCATCACTGGTAGCTATCCTTTATAAGATGCCAGAGATGTGCTCTGTGCTGTAGAAAACAGACTATGATTTATTTTGTGTACCAAGATACATAAACTTAAATTAAGAAAGCTGATCATAAACTTGCATTGATATCCAGCTACACCAGGGCACTGACTACAATTTGATATGTTCTAGCTAGAGTCAAGCTGAACAGAGTACAAAGAACATACTGCCGGCTACTAGCACGTCTAGAGCAGGAAATTAAACTGAATGGCCCAGCACGTCCTGACACCTCTATTTCTATAAATTCCATAACAGTGAACTTTTCTTCTTTAATCCTAAATAGTAAACAACAAGCAATTTGAAAGTTCCTATAAGATAGTACTTCAGTGCCATGTAGACATGCTGCTAGTTCAGATTCATGCACTCAGAATGACTCTCTTATACCCTGGTCCAAAACATGAAGTTGTCAACAGTAATCTCATACCAGAAGAGTAAGGGGTGAAAACCCTCCTTTGTGCAGTCCCATGCAAGCTGAACACCTTTTGTTTCCTTTAACATTTCTGTTATAGATCAGATGTTTCCTTCCTATATGACAACCTATTTGAGATTTCTGTGGATCTAAAAAACAAATCAAAATAAATTAAAATGCTAGGAAATAGTTTTCAGACATATTGAATAAATATTTCTCTCTGCACAAAAATAATTTAATTATTTTAAGTGCACAAAAATGGTTTATAAAGATGACATTCATCAATTTTCTTATAACTTCATCAGCATCTGCTTCCTTATGTGCTCAGATTTGTTCAGCTACATAACCGCATTAGTAATTCTTAGGAAAAAATATATTTGACGTTATCCATTAAATAATTTTAATTAGTTAAATGGCAAATTAGAAAGATGATTTTTTTGTAAAGGAGAAAGACTTTAAACTCTGAAGTGCAAATATGAATTTAGGTCAGTTCACAGTAAAGGAGAAAGAAAAATCTAGTTTGAGCACATGGGGATTTCTGATTTCTTCAGCAAGAGAGAACCTTGAAGAAACTAAACCCTGCCATGGCCCAGCCACTGGCACATGTGCTTCTGGAACACAACTCCAAGATGAAAAAAAGCGATTGGAAGATTATCCCTTCTTGGAAAGAATACTACTCTAGTTACTGTGTGTATTTTTGTACATCAACAGCCAGAGAGATGGTGGAGGAAGAATGCCTCACTCCTAAGTCATTGACACAAACTTGGTATGCATAAAAGCCATGACAAAGTCACTACTTGGGCTGCCCCAGGGGAAAATGAAGAAGAGGTTTGCACTCTGCTTCTACCAAAAGAGTTGCTGGAATCTGAAAACTGCAGGCATTCTATGAAACCTTTTGCCTTCTTCTAGCGACAAGCTCCAGAAAGAAATAAATGTCTGTATCCAATTTCTTGTTCAGCTGTCATGCTTTTGGACCTGGAGACCCTTATTTCAGTTCCCCTGATAGGGGTTCACTGCCCAGGAATAGGTGGTTGTACTGTGTTATATGTGGATTTCCATTGCAAGACCTGTCAACCTGGCACTGTTCACAAAATACGAATGCTTTTCTATCCCAACGACTGCTTCATTCCTGTGGCTCTGATGATGAATGAGCAGTAAACATGCCACAAAATTAATTTAGCCCTATGGCAGATCATCGTGAGAAGCTGAAAGTTACGAAAATAGACCCATTCTTGTTACAGCTTTAAGACTGATAGGTAAATCTCATTCACAAAAGGAAACTATAATTACATGAATATAAATGTTAATGTGAGGTTCAAATGCAATTTTAAATATTTATCTTGCAGAGGTAAACAGCCACAGTGAATATCTAAAGAATAAACACACATTAAATCAATTCAAGTGCTTGCAAACTAATCTATTCTCAAATACATTTACTTACAGGCAAAGAGTCTACAATGCCAAGAACCCAGACATTAACTGATGTCATCATACTTGAAAATCATCAGCCTGTTGTGCACAACTATGCTCAACAGGTCAGCTCTGCCCAGCAATCGGATTTCCTGGACTACCTCATCACTAATTCTCAGGATGGTTCTGTTCTCTTCAAAGGTAAGATTGAATATTTTTTCCCCAAAAGTGTACAGAGCTGTCAAATTAAATAAATAAATAAATAAAAATAGCTCCAAACATTTCCCCGTTCTCTTTGAGATGGAAGAGAGTTTAAAAAGCCCAAATGTGGATCCACATTCGTATACCATTCTTGTTTTTATTGGCAAAATCTTGGACTAGAACCCCACTGCAGCAGCTGATCCAAAACCCAGAAAGCTCCCATGGGCTGTGCAAATGCTGTGTGAAAAGTTTACTTTTCAATGGTTTTGACTGAATTTATTTTGATGGCTGATATCCAAACATTTCATAACTTACACCTTTGGAACATTTTTGCTTTTGCTTTTTCTGAACTGTAGTTCTTGCATGCTGACAAAACATGACAGGAAGCTTCACAAAGCACAGGGGTCTTCCCATGCTGCAAGACTGACAAACAGGAATATGCCATCACCGAAGACAGTGAGACCTTCTGAAACTTCTGCTGCCCTTTAATAACCAAACACACGATATCATCCTTAACCTGCAAGACCAATTGCAAGGGACACAGAAGTGGGCCATATAGGAAAATGGGTCTCTCTCCATAAGGTAATGACTGTTGGTTTTACTATATGGAAATACAATGTTAAGATTGTACCAAGAAACAAAGAAGTTAAGAACTTTCAGACTGCTCCCTCCATATTATTCATAATACGGTTTACGCATCACTACTTAGAACTACAGAATAGACAAGTGAAGTCTTAAAACCCCTCTATTTTAAATGAATATTGTTTGGGCTTTTTGTAAGCATAGGCACATCTTAAAGTTTCAGTTTCTCTCAAGACAGAGCAACATTGCACATTGTCAAAGCTGGACTTTACCTACAAAAGAATAATGATAACATTCAATTATGATCTTCATTATAACATGATGAAGACTGTTTAGTCAGAGGTCTTTGTAGTTTCACAACACGACAAAAACAAGAAAATCTAATTTTCATCTGCATAACATAACTAATTACACAATTCCTAGATTAAACAAATCTTGTATAAACATAATGCACTCATTTATAGGGAATTCCCTGAGTCTAGTTAAGCAATTACTTCAATAATTCTTGAGGTATCATTAAAATCTTCCTAATTTAAACAGAAACAGATGTGTATAACAACACCACTGTCAAATGCAACCCTTGATATGTCAATAAATAAATGAGAGGAAAATATTTTTTTCCTTTGGTGATAAGCAATTACTTGGTACAAAGAGGAAATAACTGCTAATAACAATATTAAGGGTTTCAACATGTAATTTTACTAAGCTATGAGCATACCAGCACACAACCTGGCACAGAGCAACATTTGTTAAGGTTTTCAAATGGGGCACGATGCATTTTCAGAGGAAGAGAAGCTAAAATCCTAGTATGTTATTTGGTCTTGGTCACTTTCATAAAACAGGATGTAGCTTCTCAGCTGTAATAATAAATGATGCCCAGACACGGAGACCACTGACAGTTTGAACTGAAGATGAAGGTAGTTAATGGACCAATATCAGATGTTCTTAAATCATGAAGATGCTTATTTTACAGTATGTTATTACACTAATAGATTGTAAAAGAACTCATAAGTACCTGGCTTTAATGTGTTTACCCCTGAAGACCATCAAAAACCTGCTTTGTAGACAATACTCATGAATTATTACATATCTAAAAAACAATTACTGTGTTATCATCTGTTTCAGCTTTGAGGTTCATTACTGTAAATGTACATACTGTAAAAATAGCGAGCAATATAGTAGAAAACATCACTTATGCATCTAGAATACAATAACATGAGATTGATTAGATAAAATTAGGTGGAACTAAGGTCAGTTAAACTAAACAAAACAGACACTTTCACCAGAAAAATGAGGGCTTTCAGTCTAGGAACTGTGGAGTATTTCATAAGAATTGGGTTGAACAATAGCCACTGAAGTTCATCTCCAATTAAGCAATTCACTTCCTCCCTGTTACTGCCAAAGCCTCACAGCCAGCTGCTTTGTACCTTCGAGCCTCCAGCAATGCCACCTCCTCTTTTTCCTCCCCAGCTGCTTTCTTGCATATGAGGAAAGGAAAACAGAGTAAGCCAGACAGACCAGCTCAGGTTGGCAGCCATCTCTCAAGAAAGCAATCCAAATCAAAGCCTCTTAGCATCTGTTTACCAGGTCCCTTAAGGCTATGAATCTCACTTGAAAAGCCCTGCCTGAGGACACGCGGCCTCCATGCTGTGACAAGGCCTGGGTCTCCTCTGACGGACATATGCTTCCCGTTCTTCTGCCACATTACTCTTAAATTAAGAGGTACAGGGCTTGTCAAGCACTGAAATGTGGTACACACCACAGTTAGCAGGTAACCACACTAATTGAAAACGGTGTCATTTGAACAATGAGTTTTTCCCAAAACAAGTCTAAGGGTGCCTTACAAGTGACAGTCTGCTGCAGCAAGAACTGGACCCAAGAGGCTGTGCTTGGCAGTAGATGCAGGTTTTGGTATAGGACTGCTAGGCACAATTTATGGCTATAATTTTAAAATTAAACTAATACAAAGCACTGAACTGAAAAGAGCTCAATTAACATGCATGAGATCAAACTTCCTGCTGATATAATTTCTCCAACTTCAATGGAACTGGAAAAGAAGCGAATCTGGCTCATTATTTCCTATTCTTCTGAAGACACACAGATGATAGTATCTGTTATACTATTACCACAGCATGGAAGAAGCTCTGTTGTAGTGACCACTAATGCCATATGCTGGGGAAGAGAGAAACATTCTTTCTTGCTTCCAGACAATGAAGAGAAGGATTATATCCAGCCTCACATAAGCTAATATTCAACGTAAGTACTTATTCTACATTGCAGTAACAGACGTACTCTCCATATGAAATAGGTCATGGATGCAATCTTCTGAAGAAGTAGATTAATGATTTTAAAGACTATCCTCAGCAAAAAAGTAAAGAAGTGCAGGGCCTAGTCCAAATCCCACAGTGGATATGGAATATGGATTTTTTTTTTTTTTTTAAACTTATGCAACCATTCATACAGGGCTAACTTATGAACAAACATTGGGTTTAGCCATGCTTGATATCCTTCTAGCACTTAGTCCCTCTCATTTTCAGCAGTAGTAATCCAAGAGCTTTCATTGGTTACATTCTACTCTAGTCAAATATTCCCCCTGAGGAACAGCAACTAATTAAGCACATGAAGATTAATGAAAAATATAAGGAAAGATACTGCAGTTGTTAAATTTAAAATAGCTCCTGTGCCACTATTTAAAAATATGTATATATATCAAACATCATTATAGCCTCATTTGAGGAAATGGTAAGAATTAATATTAACAGCAAGTCTTCATTTCTTCACTAGTTACTAGCAATTACAAGGCCAAATACCAGCAGTGCAATATCTTCCTTTATTTCTATGGAAAACAAAACACGGTTGCAGTGCTAGGCCAGAAAGATAAAAGCATGTCTCAAGACATTCCCCAAGAAAACAGGTACTGTGAGAAGAACACTGTGGGTCAAATTTCACAGGTAGGTCATGTTCTGCCATCTGCTAATGGTATCATTGAGTGTTATCAACGGAGACAGCATGCCCAGTTGCCTGATGAAACACTAGATAGCTATATAGCTGCATTAAAAGAATTAGCCAGGACACATCAATTTGGTAACCTTACTGTAATGAAATAATAGATGACCAACTGTTGGGAAAGGCCACAACTTCCTGGATCCATGCAATATTACCTTCTGAATCAAAGCTGACACTGACCGGAACAACTCTCCTTACATGGAACAACCCTTCAAGGAAGCCAAGGCTCTTGAAATAAAAGTATAAATGTAAGCTCAGGAGAAACTGAGCTAAAAAAAAGCTTTTTGTTTAAGGCAGAAGGAATTGCATCATGTCCTGAAATGGTTCTTCCTATTGCTTTTTGACAGATGAAGCAACATCCCTTCCTTTGTTAAAAAAGAGGCTTAGAAGAGCTGAGAAGATTTGCTTATGATTAAATGCACCAGTGTTTAATAAGTAATAGCATTTACATAAATAAGATGAAGTTACTGGTGCTGTCCTGGCTTGGAGATAAGTCCAACATATATTTCCATGTGGCTGTATGGCTGTAACAAAAGTCTGCACAAAGTGCTACCCAAATGTTCTAGTTCATGTTGAAAAACTAAGGGACACCCTTTTTAAAATGCTGAGTTAAATCCTGGCCTTCAGATTGTGACTTCCTTGAAGCTAAAGTGTTTGGCAATGAATTTTGGACCAGACCATGGTTTTGCCGTCGGGTTAGTGGTGCTGCTATAGATTCCATCACATTTTGCCAAGCCTTTACAAGCATTTGCTGTCAAGTGTGGCTGATAAATCACAGTGACAATTCTGTTACCATCCCACCAAATGTATTAATAATCCAATGAATTAAGCTGCAATTATTTTTCCTTGCATCTTTGGAATATGCTACAGCTCATACATGAATGGCTTGTTTCCTTGCTTCATATCTCAGCCCAAATTTGCTCACATTAAAAACCCTATTTGTTCATCATTATGAAGGGGCTACATCTGACCCTAATTCTCCCGGGAGCCAGCTGGCTGCCTTGGCACATGTAGCAAGATAGACGCACCACTGTAGTCACAGAATATTCAAGACTGCCGCTAAGACTTTTTTTGTAGCAAGACCATAAAAATGCCTGTGATGTTTCTGGCTAAATTAGTAAGAAAAAAAGAATGCTTCTTGCATGAGCTGAAAATGAGAAGGGATAATTAAATCAATTCCTGATACTGAAGCAACACATTAAAGGTTTCTTTCTCTCTCAAATGCACAAAGTTCAGGCTGGTCTGACCTGGTTACTGGAGCCCAGGATGAGAAAAGAAATGACCCAGTGGAAGACAATCATTCTCTGGGCACTTGCCAGCACATGGTTCTGAACCATGAGAAAAAGCTAGTATACCATAGGCTCATCAGGATCTCTATCTGGATGTGTCACATACCTGTGAGTTGTGTCCTGTTTAAGGCATACGTGCTCCAAAATCTGTTCACTGTGAACAGTTTTCTTTAGGAGCTAACTGACTACAGGGTAACCCTGAGACTGGACCTGCATTCATGGCTGCTAGAACAACCACAAGAAACTTGCTTGCAGTCTTGGTCTGGAAGAAGAGAATGACCATAACATCTAAATTTGGCCATATTTTTTGTTTTGTTTTTTTTAAATGGTAGCCAGAAAGCCAGGCTGCTAAAGTCATGCATGCAGACCCATGAGGACCACTGAGCTTCCTTGGCATTCATTAACCCACATTTTTCCATGCTTCATTTGAGCTTTCCCTCTACATACGAGAATGGCAGCAAGAACAGCCTTGCAGCAATACATATATTTTTGAATGTCTTTGTATAGATGTATAGAAAGTTGCTGAAGGTATTTCCTGGACAGTGATATGGAGAAGATTAAGTAGACCCTCCTGGCCTTGGAATCCAGGAAATGCTAAGTCTCTTGCTCAACAGTAAGAGTTAAAACCAAAAAACTTTCACTTTTCCAATTACGTGTGAATTATGCGGTATTTTTAATCTGATCTTCTTTGGGTTTAGCCTCTCTGCCCACGTCCATACAAATGTGCTGCTTACTGATGTTCTTTTCTGTATACAGTCTTATGTTATTTTTTTATGGAGGAGAAAAATTACCATTAGGGTACAGCAACAAATCTGTACTCAAGCAGGCTGTGTATTGTGTGCGCTAGTTAGTGAGGCATCTTTATTATAGCTAAACAGTTAAATATTGACCATGAAGTTGAGCAGAGGCACAAATGCTTTATCTAAATTACCTTTGATCAACTGGTTTGAGGAGGTTACTGAAGATAAAGCAGACTACAGGGCTTACATGAAATCAGTTCCACACCCAGCTGTGGAACTATCAGCAAAACCCTTCCAAGACAGATTGCAGTCTTATGGCCCAGGACTTATGTACTACACAACTGGTCTACTGAAGTACACGTTGAAATACATTACCAAGAAATACTACCAGCACACTTTTTTACACAAAAAGATGGCTGTATCCAGCTCACTCACTTCTGAGACCGCGAGCAAGAAAGAGAGCAAAGAGGGCAGGAGTAGAAATGGAATCCTCAAGTAAAGGCACACAGCAGAAATTGAGCTTTGCTCTTTGTGTGGGGAAATAAAGGGCAGCTCACAAAGATTCCTGCCAGTCTGAGTTACGTCTCATGGACATTGCATGAGCCCAGCAGGTGTTCATGTCAGGAGACTTCCAGACACCAGGTAAAACAGAGGGAGGCACTGCACCAACACCATTTAGTAGGAGAGTCTAAGAAAACAAATCAAAACAAACAAAAAGCCACCCACACCTAAATAGATTGATGATATTTTTCCTAATCTGACCTTTTCCTACCCAGGTTCAAACACCCTCTCCCACACACAGATCACTGCCAAAACAGACAGAAAGGAATAGAAGATGCAAAGAGCTCTGCGGAGGTTTCATCTACCATTAAAGTAGATGTTGTAGGCAAGCTCACCTTCCTCTGCCTAAAGCCACCTCATGCAGCACGAGGCTGCCACACTGCCCCTGCACATCTGAGTGCTCAGCCTGTCCCCATCTGCCAACAAACCTGTCATTCAGCCAGGGGCTAATGGAAAGGGGAGATAGCACAACACTGCGTGGCTTAAGAGGGCAAGAAGTACCCAGGGAAAAAGTGGCCACAGGCATCTCACTTAATCCGTGCAGTTGGGATAGGATTTATGCACCAGCCTGATTTGCAGGTGTAAGATTTAAGAGGAGAGAAAAAGAGGATTGCATTCGTTCAGGGTGTTGAGCTGTGCTGAGAGATCAGACCCCTTCCAGCACCATCCCTGGAGGAGATGGCCACCGGCCTGGACGTGCCCATCTCTGCTCCAGCCCCTAGCTCCTGTGGAAATGACGGAGGAAAGCAGAGTGCTCCAGTTACCATGGCATCCCTGACAGCAGCCCTCCAAGTCTTACACTAATGATTTTGGAGTCTGATGTTTACATGCTTAATTTAAAAGTATAATGATTTAGTAGCCGACAGGATTACACCAGAGTAAAAGACAAGCATTTTGCCCCAAGGCTTTCTTTAGAAATTAGACATATCACTTTTAAATATGCCCACTAGCATTTTAGTGTACCTCTGAGATGGTTCTGCTCTGGTTTGGTATCTCAAAGCACAGGAAGAGGAAAATGCAGGTCTTTATCATCTACACTGTAGTGGAAAGGGGGGAGGTTGGTTCCCCCAAGGCAATGGTTTGGGGCTAATGTATGGAATCGCTTTGTAATTCAGACTTTCTAATAAGACTCACAGTAAAGGCTCCTAAATCTCAGTGCCTTTTGATTAGTAAAGTAGGAGCATATCCCTGGGCAGAACGAGGACAACAGCAAACATGCTTTAAATTAAAGGGAAAGCAAGCTGAGCAAGATGTGACCCAAATAGCTGAGTGGAAGGGTACAGGCAGAGTTTCTTGTCCATGCCTCAGGGAATTTGCCAGGCACTGTTTAAACACACACTGCTGCCCCAGCACTGTGCAGAGGCCCCAGAACAATGGGCCCAGACAGTGATCATGTTCCCAACTTCATGCACTTTTTGCTCAGTGCCTCCTACCCTGGCCGAGCAAGACAGACAAACGAGGACCAACCGGACGTAGCTAGAATTGCACTTACCACTGATGTTGCAAAAATGTCTAATTGCCACCACTATATGGCTTCAACTTTTTTCAGAAAAATAAGTTTCCCATAATTATTTCAAGCTTTTGGCCTAATTCCAGTGCAGAACTTAATGGGACTTATTCCGACAAGATATAGGATATTGTCCCGATAGAGTCTAATTTGGAAATTGGCCACGTGCAATTACCAATGAGCAGAGCTGTGCAAGATTAAAAGCACAGGCAGTATAATTTCTACCTTGTGTCCCAGGCTCCATGGATTTGTTACTCATCCAGCCTGTCCATCTGGGGAGCAAACAGCATGTACTCTTTGATGAGAAACTCTGGCCAACCGACCAGCTGTGAAAAAAATAGATTACTCTTGTCATTTTTTTCTCCCAGGTAATTTGCTGGGAGTAAAAATATAATTTCTTTGAAGGTTTGCAGTTAAAAGAAGATCCAAGGGATGGGTCTTATTTATATTTAAAAGTTCACCACACTTTTATTTGCTAAATCTAATTTGAAGATATATCACTGATGGAACAGTGCCCTGTCCTTTGGGACATGGGAAAAGTGAATTTCTGTTATTCAAAGTACTGTCAAAAATGCAACGGCTATTAAAGAAAAAAGTTCCTTCTAAATGCACTTCTATACTCCATAAGAGAAAATAGACATTATTAAAAAGGTATTAAGAGAATGACTTAAAAAAAGTGTTCCTGCTGTACCCAGGAACCTGAATGGATATATCTTTTCTTATACAATAGGATTTTGTGCAAAATTCCATGGATCTTTGGAAATTTTAAGTTCAGAACAGGTCAGTGACCTAGAATTGCTCTTAAAAGGCCAATTGCCAGTAATAGACTAAATGGCATTATAATAACAGCAATGATATTTTTTTGGCTTATATTCAGCTGTAGGTGCAGGTCTGTCAGTAGCTCAGACATCACACTCGCTAGTGGTTACTGCTTGAGCTAAAAAAAAGTTTTGCTGTAGCTTCTCAGAATTTCTCTAGAACAAATCACAAGAGGCTGCCAGAAAATCCATCTTTCCTGTGATGGACAGCAAGAATCCAAGCAGGTCCAGAGAGTATACAGTGGGTTTTAGAGGTATACAAGAGATTTCTGCTCTGTGCTTTTTAGACCCTGTATGTGATGAAACTAGATATGCACGTACACTGTTGGCCTTAAAAAATTCTTTAACGCTTTGTCCCAGCCACCAAATGGGTTTAGTAAGTTATTGGTGACTAGCAAATCAGCAGGACTTACCACTCAACAACTGGTCAGTAGAGTCTAGGAAAGCTGCTACGTACAGATTTAGGTCTAACAGTGCAAGAATCACCCTTTCTGAGTCGCTGGCTCTGTGCATGTATATCATGTCGTACTCCAGTCACTGCTCAAGTCTGTATGACCCCAAGCTACATCATGAGAAGTAAAATGCTTTTATATCAGCCTGCCATTCCCAACCACCTGCTACAGTACTAAAATTTAAAAATAAAACCTATTACCTTTAATTATACCTAAAGGAATATAAAAATTGCAGAAAAATACTCTGAAATAGAGAAAACACTGTTCTCCCTTATCATTCCTCTATTAATTCTGCTCCACATGGTACCAATACCCTCCCTTTCCATGTGTACTGCACTTTCAATACTAGGTAATGGAGAAAGACGGATCTCAGTAGTTACGAAGAGAGAGAAGCCACAACAGGAGGACCAGCGCTTGCTGTGTGTAATGCAGCAATCGCTAACCTGACCTGACTGGCAGAGGTCATGCAGAAGGTATGACTTCTGATGCCTCTGACTTTAAGCACCAAACTCCACCAGATAACTGATAGTCAGAACAGCATCTTCAATGTTAAAAGGAGAGAGAAGAACAGATGTGTTCCCCCCGATTGAGAAAAATCTCTGATAACAGCTGAGCTGTCAAAAGGAGATGATGGCAGGGAACCTGCATTACAAGCTACTGTATAGACTACTTATTCCTATGATGTCAAAGACGGAATATCTCAGGGGACAGCACTTATCCAGCATATGCTATGCTAAAACATTGAGATGCGTGCTTTAGCAGAGATGACCTCAGAGTTTAAACAACTGCTTCTCATTCTCATACTCAAAAATTAAGTTTGATCTAAGGAAATACAGAGAAAAACGCCAAAAGGTATTCCTTATCTTGCCTTTCACATTTGTATATTTCAATTTATCATGAAGAAATATAACATAATTCCTGTTGGCTTATGATTAGAGTTCAGTCCGATAGACCAGTTCACTTCGTAAGGCTCTCAGTCTCAGATTAAAGTAAACCTTCCATACAGATACCAACGGAAAACACCTACCCATGATTTAGTAGAAATTAGCAGTAAAAATCCTACCACCTTAAGCTACTTTTTACCCCCAGTTACCACATTTTTCTGATTGTACATGCATGTATAAAGGCAGCATGGATGCACGCCAAATATGCAGTAGTCAAATTTAGAATTCAGCCTTTCTTTACCATAACTAGTCTTCTCTCAGTGCCCACAGGAAAAGAGGATTTCTACAAAATAGAGAACAAACCCTAAGGCTTCTTGCTTTATTTGTCTCAAACACGTCAGTCAATTATAAACTCCCACACATTAGCCACACTAAGTCACGTTTATCTCCTATGTGATCTTAGATATACTGGACTATTCCCAACATGGAAGCAGATTCTCAGGTAAATCATGTACATCAGCATATAGCTGACTTCAGACCAGCTATGCTGATATTTACATACATTAATTCAAGTAGCAGCTATTTGCTGTTTCTACACAGGGCTAGTTTCTGAAAGTTTCTGACACATTGGGTACAGTAAACACCACCTCTGCTTTGAACTGCACCTATACAAACCACCCTCAGACAGGTCTTACACTGGATTAAATCCAAAAGTTCCTACAGATGAAGGGTTGATCTCAGCCTTAGAAACTTTGGTGGTACAATTATTACTTTTTTTTCAGAAAAGGATATCTTGAAGTCAATATGATCAATATGCATGATTGTTTTGTTAGTTACATACAAGTAGTCACTCCAATGAAAGTCGGTCCAAATCAGGATTTATGGCAAATTAAAAAACAAGAAAATGTACATCAATTAAGATGTTTGTTTTTTGTATCCTGAAGTGCCAGAATTCAAAAGTCTAACCATAACAGAGAAATACATATATATACACACACAAAGAAACATGAAATACACATATGTATATGAAATACAGATGTATTTTCCCA
The DNA here is from genome assembly GCF_013377495.2 of Cygnus atratus. Classification (NCBI taxonomy): domain Eukaryota; kingdom Metazoa; phylum Chordata; class Aves; order Anseriformes; family Anatidae; genus Cygnus; species Cygnus atratus. Next base: position 9,207,817 of record NC_066371.1, read on the forward strand.
TCCAGTATTCCAAGGGTATTATAATCAATGATTTACTGTAAATAGAAGACCATTGCTATTTTCCATTCGTGATATAGGCAGCTGTAGTGAACGTTATAAAATACTGACTCAGTACACATTTGTTTTCTTTGACTGCACTGAAAGCTATCTACAGGTGAATATCTCCATCACAAAGAGAGCCTGTCACTGGATTAGGAGCCATCTAAGCCTGAAAAATTAGTCTTTATCAGGCCTGTGCACAGGAGTAAGTTTCACGTGAGGAAGGCAACATGATTCAACTGCGCAAGGCTGTGTTTTAAGTAAAACGGACAGAAGGCAACATGCCCAAAACCTACAGTGTTCTGCTGCTACATGAGATGGGAGATATTTAGCCAAATATTCTGCTGGCATATATCCATTGACTTGGAGTCAGAGCTGTCAGAGCAGTACAGAATCTGCTGACAATTAACCATATTCACATGCACAGAAATACATTGACATGAATACGTACACGCACAAGCTTATTCCTCACACAGTTCCCACATTAGTTGTCTTGTGGGTACAAAAAGATACATGCTCATATTTTATACAGTACATTTGAAGTCTGAGCTACAAAACATTCCTGCATGTAAACGTATGGGTACATTTCCTCCGAGTGGAGAGGTATGTCAGGAGAATATGATTTCACAGCCAGATCTGTAGCAACCACCCCCAAGATAACCCCAGAGGCAGCTCCATGGCCAGCTGTTCAGAGTTCACAAAGAATTCAGGCAATAAGCCAGAGCCAAGCCCAGATGCTGCTATTGGGAACTTTCCAAAGTTTTACATCTGGATCCTGCTCCTGCCAAACGCCCCATCTGCCTACGAGGTGATAAATTCCACCTCTCAGAGGACAAGTAGCAAGAGAACACAACAGCGAAAGGGAGCACTGACAGCACCAAATTGATAAGAGACAGTTAACACTTGGTTGGAATTTAAGAAAATATTAAATTTCTTTTAATTTAAGAAATTTTATCCTTCCACAGAAGGCCAAAAATACTGCTCTTCCATGTCCCCATGGCCTTCAGCTAGTGGGCCACGGAGTAGGAGGACTACTTTGAGTAGCACATGGCAGGAAAGATCTCATTGCTTTGGGGGGGGATGTCTCACCACCAGCCCCCTTATCATCTCTTTTTCCTCTCCTCAAGATATTGAGAAAGAAAATCTCAGGTAGAGCTGAAGAGTGCAAGGGAATGAAAACTAAGTCCCAACATTGGAGCATCAATATTTGATGCTGCCAAGGGGCAGCAGCATCCTTAAGAAGGATTGTAGGTTTTAAAAAGATAGGCTGTTCTACAGAAGAAATTAATAGTGCTAGAGCAAAAGTGTATTCATTTATGCTCATGAACAGCAGGGAAGACAAAACTGCACAAGAACAAAATGTGCATCCACTAGGCGGGGTAACATCAGATTTTTGCAACTGAGGATAGTTTCATAGAAGCCAAAGAGAAACAATTTGGTCCATGTGAAGTCACAGAGGAGATATATCTGGAACTGTGCAGTGAGGAGAGATTAAAAAAATACTGTGAAGAGAGTTGTATGTAATTTAGGGTTTCTATTGCACCCCTTTTTGGCACCTGCTCCTTCAAAACTGGCAGTAGCTCAAATCCCTCTGAATTTCATATCATCATCATCATCTCCTCTCTCACCAAATTGCAGAAAACCCAGCTTTGTGTGGGATCTTTAGTGAAGAGGGCTTCTTGGGGGGGGGGGGGGGGGGGGAGGGGGACACAACACGGTATCATATAGCTCAAAGCCTTTGTGATATCACTATTGTTAAGAGCAATGGCTTGTACATCACTCTAGAAAACTGCAATTGTTTTTCAATAGAGCTGAGCATTTGAGGAAAGCTTACATGGCATCCATGCTTAAAAAGGAATTAAGGTTCAAACAAGAAAACTACAGAGCTGTAATAGAGGCAAAGATCCTAAAGTCAGTGATAAAGCACAGAAGACTATTCAGACAAGCTGCACAGTGAACGGTCCAAGTGGATTTCTAAAGGGGAGGTCATGCTTAGCAAGCTTTTGTGAGCACAATAATGAGAAGCTGTCAGGACTGAAGCTGGAAATAGAATGTAGTTGACTCCATGAATGCTTTTCTATAAAGTATTATAAAACATTAGCATATAAAGATGAGTAAGTAGGGCAATGATCACACAATTCATAGGCAGGAAACCAAACTCAATACTACATCTAAGGCCTGTGATTAGTAATAGATAGGTTCAGTTTGGAAAGGAAAGGTGCAAGTGACTTGCATTGCAATTTGGCTTTGTGCAGAACCCAATTAACAAAGCGCGCACAGCTACGTACCTGCGTAGCTGGATCTTTCATATCAAACTGCCACTTCTTCTTGCAGGACCAGACATCCATCAAGTTACCCACAGAACCTTTAAGCTTGCAGCTGGATTCACCATACAAGGCACAGGGACGATGGCAGAAACTCATTTTATGTCCCTTGCCCCATGTTCACCTCAAACTACCATAGAAAGAGAAGTACCATGAATACAAAGGACTCCCTTGTGAAAAGAAATGTGCTGCCATAAACACATCTTGGTGTGACTATTGCTACTGTGATATTAGGTGAAGGTTCACATTCCCAAATACACACCTGGTTATAATCCCACTGAAATTCTGGAACCTGGGACAAACCTGCTACCATCATATTAATGCCAGAAGAGACCACATTTGATAATTTAGAGACACTTTCTGCAACATTTAAGTCATTCAAATTACCTCCACTCTACTCCCAGTACACTTCAATTTTCTCTTGCATGATAAAAAAAAAAAAAAATTGCATAGGTCTTGGGACTGTATTTTGAAAGGTAGCTGCATTTACACAAACATCTGTGGCCTGAACTTTCTGTTGCCTAGATGGGGAGAAACATTTCAGAATGGGATGCAGAGCTGCCAGCATGCTCAGCAGGAAACTGCATACACCAGCCCATAAAGCAGTGCTGACAGAACTTAATGAACAGGCATGACTTAATCCTTCACCTCCTGAGGGATTAGGCACACCGTTCTGGATTGCCAGAAGCACTTATGATACCTTGGGTTTCACTACCATGAACCCACACCACAATTTTGACATCTAAATTGCCCCTCTCAGAAGGAAACTGGTATCAGGCTCAAATCACTGTGGAGGTGGTGGTTGTAGAGAGTCTCCACTAAATACACCAGCTGAGATGATCAGAGCAATAGGAGACTTTTGCCCCAAAAATTTCCACTGCTGCAGCAAAGCCATGGATCAGAATATGCCACAGCTTAATGACCATCTGGAATTTCTCTAATACTTTAAACTGATATTCTAATTCAGCTTTACAATGTTGTGATCTAGAGGAGCAAGACTAGAGAGAGAACTGGACTTTCAGCACAGAATTTTTGCTTTTATTGTTGCTTTTTAGAGGGAATTTATCCATATTAAATTCCCTCAGGTCCTCTTCATTTGGGGGCACTGTCACAGGAAAGTTTTGGTGCCAGATTGACCTGCTCTATTTTCCAGTGTTGAAAGATAAAGATTTATTCACATTAGTAAAACGTCAAAATCTCTTTCACAAGAAGGCAGCAGCACAGTGTGTTGCCAAAAGAGCAGAGCTACTTTCTGCCATGGCTGGAATGCATTTCTGTGAAGGACCGAGCACCACTTCGATTTAATGGAAGAGCAGTACTGCATTTCTGTATATCAGCCAGGGTAAGATTAATGCCTTCTGATGTGAGACTACTGCACACCAGAGAGAACTGACTGACAGAAGCATTAACTAATGTTCATAACATGATGGTTTTACAATCAGTATCCTCATATCTTTTTAACCAAGTGCTTCTACAAAGCAGTAGGCAAGAACACATGTCACTTCAATAAGCCTCTAAAACCTAACCTCAAAATCTAGCTGTTTGTGCACAAATATACGTGTTTATGTGTACACATTTATTCTCTGCATGTACTGCCTTCTAAGACTGCTTGTAATTACAGGTACAGAATTGCACAAAGTGAGAAAAATTATCACTTTTTTTTTTTTAAACGGAAAATACAACATTATGGATTTAGGTGTTTTCCAAAGTTTAGAGAGATTATTTGTGACACTGAAGGTACTCCTCCAAGGACCCTATGGAGTATTTATGTCATTTTCTAACAGGGCACATTTTTAAGTTGGTACAAAAGCCTATGTCACTGCCAACCAGTAGTCATGTTGATTTACAACATACTCCAATTTGTAAGCCATATTTGAAGCCCAAATTCCAGCTTTGATTTGTCTTTTACTACAAAACTGAAATTGAGCCATTTTCAGGTTAAAGATGGAAGAAAACAATATGCTTGTAGACTCAGGCTCAGTTCTAAGCAAAAGGAGAGTGAAGAACAACCAAATCAGAACAATCAAATTCTGAAGCATGCATTGAACTCTGCTGAGCTTGAGCCTTCTCATTTATCCATTGACGGTCTGCAAAATTTAAGCATGTGCCCAGCTTCAGCAAGACTAAAATCAAAACTATTTCTGCTTTCCCTCATCAACAATGCAGATTAATTCATTAAGAACTAAGCAAAGACCATCAATCTAGTTTCTAAGTAATCAATAACCAAGTCCTACAGGTTAAGATTGACCCAATCTCTATTCTCAGTGGAAAACAATTAGTGGGTCGAGTGCTATTAGAGTATATTGGACCAGTTCTAATGGAGATGTAATGAATAGAATTAAAATGGTTTAATTAACACCTGCATATTAAAAGACATACAGAATAGGCCTGTCCAGAAATCCACAAGAATTGTGATCCCAGTTTGAACCTTCTCTTCAAGCTGATTTTCAGGAAAAAAAAGATAAAAAATAAAAATCCAGTCTCTTGACTCTAGTCTCTGTCCCACTATTTTGCTCTGCAGCTCCCTCCTGCTCAGGGCAGCTTTGGAGGCTTTGCGGAGACATTACCACGAGGAAGTACCCCTCTGCTGTGCCCTCTCATTTCCAAGAGGGCAGTTAAATGAAGCAGAGGTGAAGTTATACAGAAACAGCCAGTCAGATCAGTCCTGCATGACAGCACGCAACCTTGATACAGTTTGGTCTACTATGCAGGCTTTCTGGGGTGTAGTCAATGTTTGAAGAAATATCTTTTCTCCTCTTTTTTTAATCCTTTCCCCTCTCTATCAATTCATTTAAATAAACAGCAACAGTAGATAATCAATAAATTCAGTTGTAATTCTATTTTGTACCCAACGTTTTAGCAACCTGAACCCTGGAGGAGCTGCAAGCCCCAATACAAGCAATACAAAGTTTCTCTCTCCCCTTTTTCTAACAGAAGCAAGTAAGTATGAAGTAAGAATAAAAGATCTCAAGCCATCAAGCCCATATCTTCGCTCAGCTGATACTGGTCTTAGCTTTTTTAAGGTGTCATCTCCCCATCTTTGTTCATGTTTTTGTAGGTATGTTCTCTGCATTTTAGGCAGGTGATTCTGTTTTGGAGTTAATTTCTCATTTACATCCAGTTGTCCTCTCTGTTTGAGCATTAATAATAAAAAGAGGTTTAAAAGAAGATTCATTAGACAGCAATGCATTCATTCTTTTTAAACTGAAAACACTGATACAGCTCAAGTAGTTACCTCATATCTCCAGGTTCCAGCAGACTACATGGCAGGACTGATAACCAGCCTGCAAGTCATTTCTGTGCCTGTGAACATATTAAATATGGGGTGTTTTTTCTCTTCAGTGCAAAAGAATCCTGTTTTTCCTTAAGACTTTGCTGCTGTTGCTTTTATGTTTCACTAAGGGTGGGGAGACAAAATTAACAGATTTCTGTTCACCTTTTTCTCCATAGCCACAGTTCAGAAGTGGCACTGGAGCAGATAATGCGTTTGACCCTGTGGGAGTGGTGGGGACCTGAGGGCACCATGCTCTCGTGCTCTCTCCCTTTCTTTGGGACCCTGCAAGTGATGGACAGAGGATTACGAAAAGATGAAAAGATTCCTTTTAAGCTGCTGTTGAAATTAACTGATCAGACTCTGTCATCTGTAGGGTCCTGCTCTTCCTTTTCTTGCATTCTCCCTGCTGTGGGAATGAAAAGAGAACAAAAAGAGAACAAAAGTGCCACTCAATTCAACTAAAAGGAGTTCTCTGAAATGGCAAGCTGTTAATGTACATACTAAAGATCATCTCCCATTGTGCTTGTCAACGAGTTTGCCAATCATTTAAGCTAACATTATCTTTTTGCTTTACCTTAAGTCTGTGAGTTGCCATGACAAAACTGAAAAAAATCTTCAGCACTTCTTCATCTAGAGGAAGATAATTGATGACACATTAAACCTGGGTCTTTAAAGGCTAAGTACCAATCCCTGTCCAACTCAAGTCAGTAAGGTACGGCTACTTGGGAAAAGAGCTCTGCAGAATTCAAACAAAATCCAGCTGCAAAAGAACAGTTAAGGAAGTCTTCAGAAGCATGTATCAGGGATACTCTGATCAGCAAGCAATACTTGCAATACTACTGCAGTACATGAATCAAAAGACACTAAATAACTCATTTGGACAGGTAGGGAAGGAAAAAAAATCTACAACACAGAACTTATGATGCATCCAGTGCATAAAGAGGTCATACAAGAGGGACAGAGTAGTTCTGTGGTATGAGAAGGAAAAGGAGAAACACTTCAAAACAAGACTGCCAATATTCTTTGTGGGGGCTCTCATCTTTAGGCGAAACTCCTGAAATAATGTGTTCCAGTACTTGTATTAGGCATGCACGCAAGACTCAACACATCACCACACATACCAGTTAGATGTTGGCATTGAAAGTCTTTTGGTTGAGTCAGTATTGACTCAGGGAGATGATTATTATAGAAAAGAAGATTCAGGGTGGAAAATAAGTGTGGCTTTCTGCAGGAAGGGGTGCATGGCTGGGGGTAAACAAGAAAACAAACAGCTGATGAGTGAGGTATATCTGTGGAAAAGAGATTCATTGCTACAATTGTTTTTTTCATCTCAAGATAACAATTAGAAATTCATGTTTCCCATGCGAAGGTGCAACCCAGCATAAATTTCACGAGGACTATGCTCAGATCAATATTCATTTAGATTGTAAAAAGATGTCATGGCTTAGAAGGCTCTAAAATTATAACTGCTGTCAATAAGGGAATGCTCATTTGCAGACTCTCATAGATTACGTTACCTGATAGCAAATATGTTTGTAAGAGCAATCTAGAATATCTGGGAACTTCTGCTATCTTTATATTAAATTTGGCTTATGAGCAGCAACACTTGAGTGTGTGAACTCACGTGCACACACATTGGATATGCAAGGGGCTTTCAAGCTGAAGGAATTTTAGGACATTGAAAATTTTTCTTTTCTTCTTCATACGTACATACACTACACTACCAGGACATACACAGGCACCATAGCCTTGAAAATGCTGGGACACTCTTGTAAGTAAGGCAGAAATTTTCTAGTCAGAGTTACCGGCTCTTTAGAGGAAGCTCTTTACTTTTAATTATCTCTTCTTCCTTTCATCAAGATCGTTAATTGGATGTGTATTTGCAGTGCTATCTGGGACAGGTGTCGTCACATATCTTTGCCCAACTCATTTGATTAATTGCCTCTAAAGCATGCCTCTGGCTAGGGGGCACGTCACCTTTTAGTACAATCCCTGCCAGTCAGCAGTAATTTATTTGTCGTGTGTACATACGCAGCCCTAGCTAAGAAAAGCGTGGTAACATGGATCCTTGCTGAGCTCATTCAATTAATTGCTTCAGTGGGAAGCCCCTGGCCAGGACAAATTTGGGTAACTGTGGAGTTAGATGACCCAAGCAAACATTTTTCACATACATACCAAATCCATTTACTGGATTTACCACTCACCCATTTTCTGTCACCATATACCCCAGTCCTTGCCACTCATTTGAAGGTTAAAAGTCACATGTACAAGCTTGGCTCCAGCTGCTGATCTCTGAGACACTGCCTGCCCTTTGCCCCACATTCTGAGGCTAAAATATGCTAGATGAAATACATTTGAATATAAGCAGAGCAGTAAACTTAAATCTGATTATATTTCATTAAGTGGAAAGTGCCAGCGTTAAGAAGCTAGATGCCGTAAGACTTACACTATGTTGAATTTGTGTTTTGTGGCATTTACCTGAATCCGTTGTTGTTTCATAATGCTCAGCAAGCTGCACATTACACCGACTATACAATGACAAAGAAATTATACTTGCACACCTGAAAGATTATGTGAAAGTCAGGATGGACAGCGAGAGAGTTGAAGTCCCCAGCTCAATAAGCTGCAGATGTCATTCAGGCCAAGAGAAGCATTAGGTCGGAGTTGCAAGTGTACATCTCTACTGATTGCGATAAAAAGCTTGAAACCATAGCTGCAGATGCGACTGATACCTATGGAATAAGAACCAGGCACACGTATGAGGACAAGTATAGTACATGCTGCTGCAAGCTCACAGACAGAATATTGCATGGGATCCCTTCAGCAAAGCCCATTCCTCACAAACTCAATGGGAGATCTACAGTTGTCCTCTTGCAACAGGACTCCGCCTTAATCTAGTGCTCTTAACTGATTTTACAAAGTCAGAATTGCAACTAGTTGCAATTACTTTAATTTTCTCCATAATAATGATTAATCACTAAGCTCACCCTCCTTCAGAAGTTACCAAGTAATGAAAAAACATCATGCGAACAGGATTATAAATGTGTCTGATAAACAATTCAGCCTGACTGCCAGTGATTATGAGTTTGTGACACATTATTTCACTTCAATCTCTACATTAGTCAGTCAAAATCATCCTGAGTATTAGTGCAAGTAATTTATGGGGCAGGAAGTAACAACATCTCAGAAAAGAGACAATATTGGGAAAGTCCTGCTGGTCAGGCTGCGGTGGCTTGGTGATGTAACACGCAGAGGGATCTGCTGTGTATGAGTCCTTTGTGTGACAGCTCCTGGCATTCCACATCTCATCAGTCACAGGAGCAGGCCTGTCATCCTCAGTCTGACTCCGATAGAAGCTACGCGGTGACCAGGTATCCTCCAGGTTCACAAAACTGCACAAAAACTCAAGTATATCCTGATTATTCTTTGGTTAAGTCACCCACACAGTCACATGTGCACAGCAGATTTATACACCAGTTTAGAAACTGCTGTTCATTCCGGATGCAGGACCACGCTCAGACTAACTACTGCAGTGTAGCTGTATGCATTGGGAATGATACTGTGATTTCTCTGGATATCAGCCACATTTATGGAGCCTTATTTATTGATCTACCAAAGGTTTCTGATACAGTTGACCGCACATTTTTGTTACAGCAATTTAAGCGTGACACAGATTTTACTGTAGCTTGGTTTAGCAGCAATATAATTGGTCACTGGGTATTATGGGGAAGCTGGCATTGCAACAGCTCTGCTGTATCTGTGCTGCAAAGAAGGATGTCCTATCCCCCCCCCCCACACACACACAGTTGGACTAGTATCTTTTGCAAGTATAGCATATTCACTGGCCACAACTCACATGATTCCCCTGAGAAGTCTGTGATAAATACTACCACTTGTGTTCTGCAATGGAAAATGTCCACAGATGGTAGCCTGGGCAAACGATGGACGACAGCAGTTTTAAATACCCTCTCTGCTCTTCTGATTCTGAACAACCTCAGGACGCAGGTCTCCAGCATAATCTTTCAGACTTTCCCTGAACATGGCAACATTGTCCAGTAGTTAGAGTTGCTATGTCTCTAACCCTCATCCTGACAGGTATCTAAGGACAGGGCTAGCACAGGGATGAACAAAATCCCCCTACAACTTGAGTAAGTCATCTTATTCTGAGGGACACCAGTCTATATCAACATGCATGTTTTAAAAGTACACATACAAGCAAAAGAGATAGTCTTTTAGATTAAGATAAAGCGCCCTCACCACACCTTTAAGCCTATGATGCCACTATCTTAATTAGTATGCATAGCAGATTGAATTTGAAGCTCAGCAATATCATGGGATCTCTAAACTGGGTAGTTGACTCAGTTTTTCCAGCAGAATATAAAGTTGGATTTTGAAAGCTCTATAGCAATTGGCTATAGCTGAAACATAATGGCTCAGATCACTTCCCTCAAAATTCCTTAGCAGAAATGATGAATTGTCCAAAAAGCCCCTTGCTGGAGGGAAGAAGATAGAAAGCATTCCTCCACAAAGCCAAGAGGAAAAAGAGGTGACCTCTTTCATCCCAAAAGATCCTGGAATCTGTAGCACCATTCCTTGATGCAATTTCAGACATAGAAATTTGTAGGAGTTACAGTGCTAGTACACATGACCAGATAATTTTAGTATTTTTCCCCTCATTAAAACTGTTGCTTAAATGATTCTGTACCCTCAAAGAAAGTTGCTGTGTTTTCCATTCTTTTGTGTCTATTCCATTTCACTCGGGATGATATGTCCATACGTTATGTAAACAGTGAAGCTGATCTCCCTTTTACACATTTTGGTTAAAGATACTGGAATGCATTCCTTACACATTTACACACACACACAAAAAAAAGCCTTTATGTCCTATTCCAAATTATGTGTACTTACTAAAACAGGATCTGAAAATGGATAGAACTTGAGATCACACGTTTATATTAAAATTAATGTTCTCAAGACTAGTCAGAATATTTTTTAAGTAAATCATTCATTTACTTGGATCCTTGCTTCACATTAGAGAAGATGATTGTACAGAGATTTTAAATCAATTTGAGTCTTTTTCTACTGAGGATTAAGCTTGATGATTAAAGGGACTTTATGTTAATTTCAATAAAATTTTGCTTCCCTTTTCACTTTCTATTTTATCAATTTAGTATGAGAATTCTGCACAGTCTGAGAGCTCAGCTCTTGAGGACTAAGATGACAATTTCTTGGTAGACTGTGTTTTCTCCCTTCTACACTGACTATGATAGAGGACTTTAGCACTGGTCTCTCTCCCCTTTGACACTAACCTGCTGGAAGATTCCTAATGTCCTCCTCCCACCCCACTGTTCTCACTAAATATATTTTGACAAAAGATCAAAAAGGTGAATGACCAGCACATCCCCATGGCTACTGTGGGTTACCCTCATTGCTGCTAAAGAGAACAAATACAAATCACAATCTGAGAGCAAAAGCCAAGAATAACTCACAGGCAGCACCGTTGGTGCCTTTAGAAAGCTTTTCACACAATAATGAAAATCCTAGATACTGCTAGACAACATAAGAGAACAACAAACCAACTGTAAATCTCAGTCTCAAGCTACAGTGACTTATCAGAGTCTGCATTATGATAGCCCTGGAAGCCCCAACCTTAAAAATCACAGAAGAAAGGGCAGGAAAAGACTCCAGGGTCATCAAGCCTATTTCCTACCCCAAGGCAACAACAACAGGCCTAGCACTGCTAAGCGGTTGCCTTAGCTGGTCAATAACTCTGCGCTTTGTACAGGCATAAAGAACAAGTCCCTGCACCAGAACAGTTCATAACTGAGAACAAGACCAGAAGGAAGGCAGAATTCATTCTTCCTGCATTACTAATAGGCAACACAGGGCCCTATCCAAAGTTTGTCTCCAAATTCTTGAGCAAAACAGGAAAAGAAAAGCTATCTTTCTTCCAGTCACATGATAACCCAAAACACAGCCCTGCACACCACACCTATGCACTCTATGTATATTCAACAGTCTCCAGCTTCAGTGGTGTTCCTGCAAGAGGCTGGCTGGGATCTGGGCTCAGTTCATAAGGCACTGCATCTCCAAGTGCTTTACTGAATTTAGTGTACAGTTTTAAATGCACAGCAGAGACTGATGAAGCAACATGTAAACAGACCTTGGAAGTCCCAGGGCAAGACTAGGTAATAAAACTGGTCCAGAGAACAAAAGCAACAAACACAGTTCTTCACCCAGCCAGGAGAGGAGAACTGGGAGTAGAGAGATGGGCATCAGCACAGAAGAGTAAAGCAGTTTGGCATTTTACACAGACAGATGAGTTAACAGCCTTTGAAAACCAAGAGCCTCCATTTCTTCCTAACTGTAACATTGATCAGCTCAGTGATAAAGGGCCAGCCACCTCTCCAGCCAGTATCCTTGCTTTCCCCACTCCCTGCTGGTTTCATTGTTCCTTTATGGAAGAGTTCCCAATCTCCTACTACATAATTTTCCTATACTCTATCCCAGTGGGGTCATGAGCTCAGCTGGGTCCTCTATTCCCTATTCTCATGCAATCAGTCAGAACAAAAATCAAGAGGAGCAGCGATTACTTTTAAGAGAATGGAGGATTTTTGCATTTATTTTCTTGGCAATTTGCTTAAAGATTAGATTTTGCTAATTATAAGAGAAGTATCCACAAACACCCAAAATTTAACTTTCCTTTCTTAAAAAAAGAAAAATCCTTTCAATGAAAACAGATGGATTTGCCATCAGCCTTTGTCACTGGAATTTCCATTTTCATCAAGTACATCTAAGAAGTGCTTAAAATTTTGTCCAGTTCTAAACACAATACCAACTTTAAAGACAAAATAATGAAGGCCAAGCCAGAGGCCAAATAGCTCAGCAAATGGTGAGGGCTGAAAACACACTCCAAGCCTCATGATCCCCACCACAGCATCTTGCTCCTTAGACACCTCATCCCACTTTGCTCAGTACCTGCACTGAGAAAAGGTACATAAAAATAGCAATGAACAGAATGTAGGAGATGTCAGTTAACACCTCAGAGCTGTTGCAAGTCTCTCCCTCATCCTTTTTTATAATGAATTTATGAAGAAAAAAAAAAAATAAGAGAGGCCCTCCTTACTGTAGAACATGGAATTTTTCCCCTTAGGAAAATGGGTAGTTTTAAAACCCAACACCTAGTGAATTAGCAGAGCCAGAAGAAGGAGCTACTCAGTGACAAAAATGGAAGAATTTCAACTTTTAATTCTGAGAAACATAACATTTTCATCTTCCATAACCATCCCAAGAAAAGCATGCCTAAAAAAGAGAGATTTGAAGTCATTTTTTAAAGGGCTTTACGATCCTGCTGAGCCCTGTGCCTTTGGACTCATGCCAGCACAACTGAAGGATTACTCTGGATTCCAGCCGTTCGTTCTTCATCATGAGTATTTCAAATTCGGAAAATATACATATTCAGAACAGAACAAGAGGACCATCCCTTCTCTCTTGCAGAATACCCTGGTCTGTCTCACTGTCTGAGGGAAATACCAACCACACAGCAGTACAGTGCCATATGCATCAACATACCCTAATACAATTTGTCTCCTTACAATAAAATCTAGAGGATCATATGCTAATCTACTGCTCAGTACTATTCTCCAGTTCTCACATAGGTTATTTTGTAATGGGAAAAAAAATGGCATAGAGGCTGCATTGTCCTATTTTTTAGGTAAGCAAGGATCCCTGTATTTCTTTCAGCAGTTTGATTATCATGGTTACTGTTCAGTGTGTACTCCTACGCTTTTTTTGGGAGATGTGTAGGTGGAAAGGCTTGTCTGAGGAATCCACCAAAATCAGTCCAGATCAAAAAAAATATTCCCACATGCTAACATGACTATTAAATGCACAGAAGCTTGTGGCTTCATAGCAGTTTTGAATGCAGAGATGCTACAAACTTTTTTTTTCTAATAAAGATCAAAAATCCTTTGTGTTCATCTAAGGTTTTGAGCTGAGCCCAAGCTGAAGCCAATGGTATCTTTTCCATAGTACAGGGTTCTTAAGATGCCTCTGAAGCTTTTATCAGATATTTCAGCACACAGTTATTGAGCACAGGTGCCAAAATACAAGAGTACTTCCATCTCTGTTTGCACTCCTCGATGGAAGAAAACAGGTTTTCTGTTCTGTGCCACTGCTGCCATCCAGAGCCGGTACGAATGGATGCTTTTTGAAAGTCTGACTCCAGCAGTAGGATATCTGCTAGAATTTCATGCTGTAGCATTGCTAGATTTTATTTGCTGCATTTGAAATGCAATCTTTTTTCCCTTCAAACAAATTGACCATTAGAGAACATCCTCTGTGAAAACAGCTCAGAGAATGCTGGCACTTTGAACGTTATGCTGGAGGATGGGAAATTTGTATCTTTTGATGGAACAAAGTCACTGGCTTTACTTTGCTGTCGCTTTTTGTTAAGCATGTGTCCAGCTTCATTTACATGCCTGTCAACATCCCTTTTCCCTTGCTCAGAAACACTGAGGCCAATACCACAGAGCTCACACTGTAAATGGAAACAAGAATGCATCTCTGTATATTTATACACTCACAGCCCTAATGTCATTGCCAGGGGGCAACCAGAAGGAAAACACCCATGCATTTTAACTATGACAGGCACTTAAAACCAGCTTTTCTGAATGTGGTGCCAGAAATATGCAGATTTAGCTTCCTAAATAACCAAAGCAGTCTTTGCATGCACCAAGAGCTTCTTTTTGTTGTTTAGAAGGATAAAAAGAGGAAAAGATGAATGCATTCAGGGGTAAAATGAAGGATCTATTATTACATGAGTACTATCCACGTCATTTTGTTCTTTTCTATTTTCCTAATAAAGACAGCTTCACAGCAATCCCTCCTTGGTGTAAAACTTCCTGTCAACTAATTTCAGAATGGCAGAGTCAGAGTTTTACAGGTTGGATTTAGTTCCCAAAGAAACCAGAGCTGTACATGTGACCAGAGCAGACCAGACCTAGGCTCTCAACTTTATAAAATGGCATGGGTACCAGAGGATGGTTACCTGAAGTGGGAAAGAAAAGAAAAGAAAATCCTTTCAGAGTAACACTGCACCAGGTAGAAAATAGGTAAGCCAAGGACATGGAAAGGATTTAAAAACAACTAAAAATATCTTTTCATATATGGTATGATGCAAAAAACACTTCTAGAACGTGCAAGGGATGCAGGACTGCATATACCAGCCTTACCCCTGTGGTGTTACTAAGGTTACCCAAACCACCAGCTGCTGCCTCACCAGTATCTGCCATACACAGGGTGGTCCTTCGGAGTCAGAGCCCAGTTCAACTCCAAATTCTCTCAGTAGCACTGTCCTGCAATACTGTTGTGTTAAAATAAACAAGACCATTTAAAGCTAGAAATAAATATAAATAAGACAGGCTGAATTCAGCCCATAATGGCTTCAAAAATATGGTTAGTATTTTTAGGCAGCATGGGGGCTGTTTTATCAAACTGCTGAATGCAGTAAAGGCATTCATTCACTTCCACAAAGTGCCTGCCTCATGACAGCCTGTCTCAGTCATTTTAGACTTATTTGACAGTATTCTTGATAGAATCAAATTTTTCTAAATTCAGAAATTCAGCAGGGAATCTCGCTTTGTTTGCAACTTTAGAACATTGCCACTTTCTAGACAAGTTACTTACTACTAGAAGCGCAATTCCAATTTTTTTTTTGTACACCTCACTGTTAATAATAGTGGGAAATGCATCAAGCTTATTTAACAGCATACGAAATAATTTTTCATATGCTTTCTAAGGACTGTATTTTGCATTTGAGTGATGATAAATTTAACCAAATCAATCTTATGCTCTGAAGGGGAGTATTTAGTTTAGTATTTTAAACTATGTTGTAGCATTCCCTATATGGGAAATAGCCAGGGCATATCTCTGCACTTGAATCAAGACCAACTCCATTTCATTCAGATGCGTATTACCTTTGAGAAGAAAGGTGTTAGGATGGGATTCAGCAGGTGGCACTGTTACACATAATTTAACAATGGTTTTTTGTTTGTTTTTAAACAAGATAGGTGCACTTTTTGATTTGCATGTGAACTATGCCTTTGTCAGTTTTTCCAGTGAAGTTCCTTTCTGGAGGACAGGAAAGACAGAAGGACAGCTCTTCCAAACTGCACGGAGGTTCTCTCTCTGCTTTAATCTGTCTCACAGGAGTTAGCAGTTGAAGCAGAGGTTGAGGTTTGCATTGAAAACACGGGCAAACATGACACATCCAACTTTAAGACCATTTCTGCTTCAGGAACAAGGTGTATGTTTAAATAAAGCTCAAATCTCTTTTAATACAGCCATTACCTGTATTACTCAGCTTCCAGCAGGGTATCAACTTCCAAAACTTTCTGAGAGAGAATGTCTTCAAATTAACATGTTCGCAGTATTCAGTAGCAGTTTAAAAAAAAAAAAAAAACGTTGAGGACCTACCTAACCCTGTTTCTTATGTTGATATGACTTTATTGTACTGAAATTAGCATGTTTCTCTATGTGAGCACCAGCAGGTCTGTTGGGGTAAACATAAGAAATTTGGGGCTACTACTTGGACTCTAGCCTTTTCTCTTGCCCTTGTATTTTTTCTGGGTCAACTGCACTCCCGTCCCAATAGATATGAGAAAGGATTTCCTTTCAGTATTGGTGCTTCTTGGCTTGGCACCCTCTATCATAACCATCACACCACCAGATCCCCCAAGAGGAGACGCACTGATCTGCATGCAGTTCTGACCAACGAAGAGTAAGGGATTAGGAGAAGCCTTATAACCACAAGGAAAATGAGACATCTACTGCTTTGGCATATCCATCGGTCTCTAGTCTACTCTTTAAGGTTGCCAAGAGCCTCCCAGCAACATGCACAGCAGCATATGAATTAGTCTTGAGGATGGAAAGCTGGTCTCTATGTTCCAGCTTTGTTTTCCTAGATTTCTCTCATTCATCCACTCCCACTATCAGTCATGATAGAATTAGTTACTGAGCTGCTTCCACTCCACATTCCACTTGTATGCTCTATTCCCAGCATATCTGGATCCGCTACTGACTGCCCAACAAATCTTCCCAGTAATTTTTAAAACATCACCTCAATTATAAAGAACTGTTTCTTTATCACTGTTACAATTACTGCCAGGAATAAGATTTTGAATCTGTGCATAACCAATAATGGTAGATAATGCTTCTGAATGAGATCCGGGATTTTTTTTTTTATTTTTCCTATCTACTTGCATAAAATTCACCAAACATGACACACAGTAGTTCCCCCACCCCCAGCCCCACAAGGTGTTCAAACAGAATTGTTCCAGCATCAAAAGTTTTGAACTCCTATCTAGGAGGTTGAGCTGAGCAAATAACAGGCAATGCTACCTAAGCTTTTGAGGGAAAGGCAAGGATGTGGAAGCATCAGGAAAGATTTGAGAGAGAACAGTCTTGTCTATTTTGAGACAAACCTATGCTAAGATTAAAATAGATTATTACTGAGATTTAAAACAGATGTTTGAACCAGGGAACCACAGATGGGAAGAGTCAGGTGACATCCTTCTACAAAGGCTAATGAAAATCAGGAGGTATAAAAGGAAGATTGCTATCTGTTGCAGACACTGAAGCACAGGGTCTCCACGGCAGGTATCCTGTGAGAAGAATTTGGGAAAGTTTAAAAAGGAATGAGACTGTTCAATTTTGTTTGGTGGGTATATTAATTTTCATGAAAGAATAAATGGAACTGAGAGGAAAACAGGCCTCCTCATACGAGCTTGAGAGACAGGTCTGCAACCTATATTGGGGACAATTTAGATATAATTTGTTCCTGGATACTAGACAAGGAGACCGCACTTCCAAAGATATGCCTATTGCTGTGAGTTAGCACTTGCCTTTTGAGCTCATGTTCATTCGTAAAGTGAAGCCTTTAGCACCAAGACTAGCATCAATGTTATACATAAGCTGCTTATTTGGGAATGAATTCTCCATCACCAAGATTCCCATGACCTTCACGGGACATAGCTGATTTCCATGCCTGTGAGTTACTCTGATAGGGAACTAATATATGCAATTTGAAGGCAGTATGTAAGCAAAGGATGCCAGCAGAGACAACTCAGAGACCAGTATCAGATGGGCTCAAAGAGACTTTTAGTATTGTAGGACATGCTGGGCTATTCTCTCAGTAAAACAATACCATCTGCCTTCCTCCTTTAAAAATTAAAATTCAAATGAAAGCATAATTCTGACTGTTTCAGCCTTTATCAAACTCAACTGTTCAGCACAGCATTAAATAGTATGAAATAAGGACTCTTGGAGGACTGTGCATACTGCATGAAAGCATTCATTAAGTCTAAGTTATGGTTACTTCTGCTGTCAAGTCAACAATGCACAATCAGTGGTGGCTAAAATTTTAGCCTCATGGGTTAGACTAACAAATAGCTTTCAAGCCTGTATAAATCCTGTTTCCTGCTAATGAGGACAAATTATATGTCACCATGGGATTAATTTCTTTCTTTGCACTAAACAAAAAAAAAAAAAAAGAAGAAGAAACTTCTTGCAGATACAACTTTGTAAAACTTATCATGATTTTTGCTAGAAACAGCACTTCTGTTTACAGCTCGGTGCTCTGGTTCAGCATAAGATCACAGAGATAGGAAAAGGAAATGACTAGAAATTTTGGATTGAAACACATCCAGATTTTCAAAAGGAAGAATAAAAGAATTTGATATTCATGCTTATGCATGATCCTGCAAATGCTCCATGTTGTCACAAAGATATGGATTCACATGAAAATGAAGCATCTCTGAAGCTCAGGGTGCATTGAATCTAGACACAGATTTAACAACCAGGATCATCACTAGTTAGGATAGTCATCTTACAGTAGCACAGACTATCAGCTTGAGCTATTAGGTTTTATTGAATACTTCTCCTAAAGTTCATAGGCTGCTCTTTGCTGGCTTGACAAATGCCAACTCAGTCATTCAAATCAGCGCTGCAAAACAACGTCCCTGTCTTATTCCTCTTACTGCACCATCACCTGATCTGCTTTCTATCAGGTGCAAAACCTTGTCTCTCCCACTGGACACCCATGGTGTCTGTAATAATGCTACTGATGCCTGTCCAGCCAGCAACACTGGTTCCCATCACCTCAGAATGTATTTTTTTATTTCGTACCTCACAGTCCCATGCAGCTCAGAAATTCCCAGCAATGAACCCACCTTCCCTTTACTGTGACACATACAAAGCATTTAACAACGAGCAGCCCGCTAGCACAATCTGATGGCTGTCTGTCACACTAACCAGGACTGTCTTATTAATCTTGGGTGCTCCCCATCTGCCTGCACCCATTGTATTCCTACTACCTTCCATACTATTTCCTTCACATTTCAATTCCTACCACTATAGGACTCTGGCCCAGTATGGACGTACTTGGGTGTTACTATAGCGTAACAACATGTCATTACATACATTACTTTGCCATTAATATTAGTTACAAGAAAAAGAAATTCTCTGTGCTCCAGTGAAAGAGCAGACTACAGAATTAGCCATAGATACACAAAAGAATCAACTGAAACAGAACTACATGGCAAAGCTGTATTAACAGATCCTAGATGCAAATTAAAACTTAACACATATCCCACGACTGCAGTGATACAACTTTTGATTTTTCTAATATAAATTTATACAATCACTTTAATACCACCTATGTTATTAATGTATCATATTTATATTGCACTCTGTGCCTTGCAGGCAGGATTGCTAGCAGTAAGAGCTAAATTTCCACACATTTTAAAAGTTTATCTAGAAAGTGTTAGGCATACGGTATTTAGAGTAGGAATTGGCCATAACACCACTGGTCACATCACCACAAATTACACAAACAGCATATAACTCTTCAAAGGGGAGGAGTTTCATGCATCAGGAACAAAATGGGAATCACACCAGCATTCTGCAACTAGCATGCTTCCAAGACCACTAAAACAAAAAAAAATACATGGTTTGCAGTCCAGACCATACAGTTGGATCAAGGCAAAGCAGCCCATGCTTCTGCAAAGCTGTACTCTTCTGGTGGGTCAAGAGCCCCAAAGACCAAGCTCTACATGTGAGTTGCAAGGTGCATGAGTTGACTTATGTAAAAAAAAAGGGTTTCTTTTCTGCGTACAAGATGGTGAGGCTTGTCAAGAAGAAAAATAAAATGAAATGATAGTCCTACCTTAACCTTATGTTGCACCAGAATCAATGTGAAAGCTTGCCTAAAACAACCCAACAATAACTTCAAACTTTGCCCTCTCATACAAACACCTCTTTCTAAATTAGAGAACAGCTGAAGGCTTTAGGTTGATAAATGGAGTTTAACCTCTGATCTTAAGCCCACATGCTCCTGAGAGGCGTCTTTTTAAGTACTTAAGTGGAAACATCTGTCAATCAGAGTGAATTACTGAATGTGATTGCAAAGGATTACATATTTCTAGGCAAGAGAAGTTACGAATTACTTGATAGTTTGTGTTATAGATTAAATCGTGGTTTTTTTTAGGTGAAAAGACTGAAATCTTTGGGTTACTACCAGAAGTTACATTTCTCCCTTAAAGTGGAATTAACCAGTTTGAGTCAGCTCTAGTAAGGAAGTTGATATAGAGTTATCTAGCAAAGGGCTCTATAAACTTTGAAATGCTTATTGTTATATTTGATAGTAAGTTCTACAGACTAAGCTGTGTAGGCTTAAATATTTTATATTAAGTCTTCTAATATTTTTAACTAGAACAGATATTTTTACCCATCTTTTTCATTTCCCTATGAGAGCGCCTGCCAGACATAGTTGATTCCTGATTTCCCAGTCACACAAGGATATCATCCCCTTCTCACAAGGATATCATCCCTTTCATTCCAACCCAAATCCCTTCTAACATTTCAGAAGACAGAAATAAAATCATTGATTCACAATTTTAGCTATAATAGTTCTGAATAATTTATAGGTAGGAAGAAATGAAGAAAGATGTACAGCATATGACGGATCATACTAGCATAGGACAGACAGATAAAATGTTTCCCAGAAGAAAGGCAGTTTAGTTGCATCTTTGTAGATTAGACTCTGAAAACTAAACAAGCAATCACTTTCAGAATGTAAATATTTCTAATGAAAGAACTGTGTATCAGAGTAGCTTCTCCTATCTCGTTGCATGAAGCAGATACTGATTATTTTCCTTGGAAAAGTGGAAGCTCCTGTTAGCTTAGGGGAAGATGCACTGAGATATGGGCCTGAGAAGCAGGAATTCAGGCCTCATCTATCCAGCTTGCTGCTCTTTCAGAGGCAGTGATGGATGAGCATCATGGTGGAAGCCAGAAGACCTTACTGAGAGGTGAGTAGGTAACCGGAGATAGAAATAGTCCTTTGGCTTCCAGCGCAGCCATGCAGATTTAATGAGTGGGGCATTTAAAGCTTAACAGGCTCAGCAGATGAGGCATATCTCACCCATTGTCTCTAGAGTATTCCCTGACTGTATCATCAGTGGAACATCCATTGTGGCAGAAGGAAAAGTGGGTTTGAGTGTGAAAGACTGCACATACTATATACACGTGGTAAACTTCAAGGAAAAAAAGACTATGTGAAAAATATGAGTGAAATGATTGAAACAAGACAAGGAGTGCACTATCATTCATATGTTACTGTGTGCTTCTCTGCTCCATAATAGCATCAGTCATGATGGTCACTGGAGTGCACACAGTGGAAACAATACCATTGGATATTAAGAAAACCGTTTCTACCATTGGGTCAGACACCTGAGAGAGAAAATAGCATCAAGAGCCACTTGACCGATTCCCTAGGAAGGATAAAAGCATTGCCTTTAAAATTTAGCCCAAAGTGACTGCTCTTCCTTTTCTGTCTTTCCTTTCTGAAGTTGCTTGCAGGGAAGTGACAGATTCCCCATGCTGAGCCCCACTTGCAAAGTGGATTCAGGCAGGAAATAAAGGTGCTCAGTTCCTATTTGGACAAGGCTGCTATGTATTAGTCACCCCATAGAGCAGCCAAAGCAGGCTGTATCAAAGTGTCACATCTTAGCCAGTCCCTGCTTAGCACACTGGCTCACCGGGAAACAGTCAGTGAAACACTCTGCTTTCTTGTGTGTCTCTGTAAAAGCAAAAAACAAAAGTCAAACTTAGTAAGTCCTCAGGAAAAGTGAATCCAAACTTGAGATTCAACTTTTCTAAGACTTTTTTCATGTAAGGAGGTCTCTTCTAATCACTTCTGATACTTCTTATTTTCCAGACATCCTAGACACCACCATGAGGAAGTGGGTGATTGATTGGGGCCTCAAGATTTAATGTATTCACTGAACCTTGGTCTACTAACAGCTCATATTCATCTCAATAAGAACTGAATCAGCAGGTCACACCATGCCACCAGGATAATTACAGACAGAATGTATGAGATTTTTAAAATCCACTATTTTGTGTGTAGTTTTAGTTTATATCAAGCATGAATGACAAGGAAGGTCCAAAAGGTTATAGCAGATGCTTAGCACAATAAATAGGCAGCAGAATAATATGATAATCAGACCCACCCCTGCTATCTTTAGGGAGTCAAAACACAATTATTTTCAGTTGGAAGATTGGTTTTTTAAGTGTTTTCTGTTTGTCCAAATAACAACTCCAAGATTTGGCCCCATTCACATCTGAACCTAGAGGTACTTCATTACAATTTATAGTGAAACTCAAAGAACAAACACACATTTAAAGCTATTTTTAAAAGTAATCACTTCTACGGTCCACAATTTCCACACTTCAATTTGGATCTTATTTCTCTGCATTTTGTTATTTACTCTGTAATTTCTGTTTATCCAAGAGTGCAACTGTTCAGATGTAATATGTCACTTTCAGCAAGGCCCTACTTCTTAGCCAGTTTTTCACAGCTAAATTCAGTGGAGTAGAAGAAAGTTAGTAAGTTACTCTCTCAGTAGTCTAAATACATAATTCAATTATTATATGTATTTTGTTACTTGAGGATGTGAGTGGTTGATAATACCAGAGCCAGAGACACACACTGTAAACAGACATTGGAGGCAAACTCTTCTGGCTCCCAGGTCCCTGGGCCATTTCACCACTGGCCAAATTATAGGACTTCTGTTCATCCACGTGAAAAGCAACTCCTTTAGAAAACATTTACACCACTAAGCTACATGTCTAACCTAATGACAGATCTGTTCGTGTCAGAGCTAGGTGCCTACATGACTTTGCTGAATCCTGACCAGGAACAACTTTGCAGTAGCTCTTTTTGAGTTGCTGGTAAGTGCTGACATTTCAGTTGTGCATATTGTTAGCATACTGCCAGAGCATTAGGAGCCAGGCACAGGTTCCTAATATTACCAGGTTCTCTTGGGTATCAAGTTTTCTTCCATGAAAAAAATAAATTAGTCCTGAAGAACAATGTTTAATATAATTTTAATGCAGGCAGACAAAATTGTGTTTAACAATGGGCCAGCTGGTGACAGGTAAATCCTGCAAGAATCAGAGCTCTGTTAACAATCTTACTTTCACAAAAGGCTCATGCCATGAAGCCACATTTATTAAACTTAGTTAAATTATTCCTCGCAGTTGTGTTATGATATGTTCTAGTGTTCTACTGAAGATTAGTATGGATGGAATTATGCCAGTGAAAAGTGACAAAGTAAGGACAACATTGGCAGTAAATCAGAACATGAAAACCACTTCTCAGCTGGTAACTTGTGTCGAGTTGTGTCCATTCCTACCAAGCAAAATCAAAATACCCTGTAACCTTTTTTCATCCAGAAAAATCTCTACTTTTGCAGTCTGTTCATTCTGAAGGAAAGATGGTCTTTTGCACATAAAATCTGCACAAAACATAGCCAACACTGACATGTATAGGGCTGAGATCTAGGCAGTTATTCTGATTTTCCCTGAATTTTTGTGCAGCTGAAGACTCAGGTTCAAAAAATCCTATACTTTTCTTTTTTAAGATAAAGATTTTTCAAGGTCCTTCCACTGTGCAGTTATAGCACTTCTTTTGATTTACACTGTCTGGTCAAAGTAACAGAATGATGACCAGATTTAGAAGATTAAAGGTAGGACTTTGATGTTACTATTATAGATTTAATGGAGCTAAGGGAATATTATGCAGAGTTCCAGCTTGCTACTCTTTTTCATATAGCTAAATGGCCTTTCTCCTGAGGAACACAACAGAGTTCATTCTTTTTCAGGACTTTAAACAGAAATCTGTGAATCAAACTTCCAAGAGACCAAGTGCCATACAACAGTAACTCTGTATATATATTTAAAGCCAGCCTCTGAAAAACTTATGAATGCATTTCTTAGGCATCACTATTATGTGGTCACTCTGCTGCTATTTCCTGAAGAACTTTTGCTATCACATAAACAGGAGGCAGCCACGAGGTGGCAGACATTGGCAGCCCTGGAGTGGTGTCACCGAAGGATCTGTTTGGGGCTACATCTTACTGGTGCACGCATGGGCACAGTCTCTGCTCCTGCAGAAATGACATCCCAGTCCCTGCAATGGAGCATCACGGAAGTATGTACCTGAAAGTCACAGCCACCACATGAGCATGCCACAATCCCCGTTAGGAGGGCTATGGAATATTTGGCTGGTGTCTTGATGTGGGAAGGTACAGAGTAATACAAAAACCTACCTAACATGATTACATATTAGGGACCAAGAGGATTTCCTAATAAGGCCAGGCCAGGCCAGCCAGCTTTTTTTCCTAAGTAGTGTGTCTGGATTATTACAGTCAGACATTTGTTCACAGTTAAACCAGAATAGCTGGATCTCCTTTGAATATTCCTTTTGTCAAAAAAATCCTACCAACATTTTTTCTAAGTCTTAGTTAGGGCCCAAAGCCATGCTTACTCTCCATAGGTGCGCAGAGATGATGAAGATTCATTATCATTTCATATCTCCCCTTGACTGTTTATCGTTTACTATACAAAAAGTCCAGTTCTGTGATGCGATTGCATGTACAACATTACCACAGCTGACAGGAATTCAGTACTCCACTATTTTACCTGTGTCTGCAGCACATGAGTGACAAAAAATAACTCTTTTGTTCCTCTAAATGGAGTGACAGCCATATAAGCCTCTTGCTGTGCCTGGAAAAACAAAAACAATTAATTATGTTGAGCTTTCACTACAACTTAATGTATAATTTAAGTGAAAAGTTCTCTAAAGACAAAAAAAAAAAAAAAAAAAAACGCTATGCATTACAGCTTTGTTGAATGCTTCATTTGAGTGTCTCCTGAGGCCATTAAGTAGTTGACAATATCTGTAGAAAGTACAATGTGTGGGGAACTTCACCTTTAATGGAGATTTGGTAATCAAGCAAACTGCACCCTTTATACACCTTGAAAGTTCACAGGCTAAGAAATTGTCCTCCAGAAGAGACTACATATAACCAAAAATAAGGCCTAGACATAATTTCTCTGAAACTCTTCAGGGTTGTTGTATAATAGCTGAAAAGGAATTTCCTGTGTTGCCCAAGTATCATAAAAGACTTCAGTGAGAGAGACAATTAACCAGATTCTCTCCTGGTTTAACAATCCAAACAAGAAGTTTGCTGTTCACATTTAATTAAACAATACATTAAATGCTGGGAAATGATTTTCAGATGGGGAAATTTCAGGCCTTTATGTTACAGCTTGCTGTTTGAAAGATTCAGGATGCAAATATGGTTAACTTGGTGTCAACCACCAATAACATGGCACAGTTAATCACTGTCAAAGTAACTGAAATATTATTAAAATTATCATTGTACCACTTAGAAGCCAGAGTCATGCATTAGGTGTCCTTGATATTAGACGCAGAAAGAACATAAAAATAGTTCCTACTGTGAAAAGCTTACAGCCTATGAGACAAAAGAAAAGTGGATACAAATTAGCAGGAAAAAACAGACCCTGAAATTGTGTGGAGCTTATAGCAGAATGCTCTGCAGACATCCCCATGTTTCTTCATAATTTCACACTAAAAAAAGGAACCCATCTCCTGGTGTAGGAGTAGGACTGTGATCCTTGCAGCAGGATATTCCTACATATGTCCACAGGACGTGCATGGAGTATCACTCAGCAGCAATGTAGCCATTTAATTGCGTGGATTCACTGTACATTCTTCAGGCCTTCACAGTGCACATACACAATAAATCTCACGCTCTCACTGGAAAAGTGCTTCAATATGCCCAAAAATGTCAGATAAATATTACATTTCCCAAAAGTGCGTCCTAGATTTTGGCAGCAAAAGAAGATGAAACACCTGAGACCAAGCAATATGCTTCCATTCCCATACCAATGACCTCTAGTAAATAAGCCTTAACGTTCAGGTATTCTATATGAACACAGAGGTAGCAAAATGTGAATGAGGTCCTTCTGCTTGAGAACCTATATTAGCCTGCACTCATGTGGGCCAGATGGCTGCATTTGGGCCAGGAGAAGCCAAGATTCCAAGATGCAAAGGCTGCAAGCTGCCGTTCCCTGCAGGAGTGGAATACTGCACTTAGAAGTCAAAACTCAGCTGGTCTGTTGCCACCTCTTCAAAATCAGCCCACCTTCCTTTGATGAATATGCTGCAATTGCTGGCATGTGCCCTTGGCTGCCCCTGACAAGTGAGTTAGGTCATAATTATTCGTTATGATTTCTTTTTCTGAGGCATTTAAAACAGTTTTTAATACTAAAACTTGTCAATTCCTTCCTTGCATTGCAACATTGGGGTGCCTACTCTGTAAAATTGCCATGCAGTGGAATACTACTGTGCATGTTGGTGATTAAAGATAAACAAACTCCTTGTGTAGTTCAAAAGTTCAGCTACAATTTGAATGCTTTGGAGTAGAAAGCGATAAAAGAGCAGAGGAAAAAAAAAGTTGAAAAATATAGGATGAAAAATGCAGTTGAGAGGAGGAAAGAGAAAGTTGTAAATGAGCATAGAAGCAATTTAATTACCATATACAGCACACTTGTCAAATGCTACATTTCCCTGCTTTGATGTCTGATCCACAGGGGAAAGCTGTTTGCTGTTCCTTCAGAAGCAGTTTGGTTTTGCTTTAGTGATTCAGCAGATACCATTGGATCCTCTGCTCTGGACTTCTGCCAGACATAGCCCAGAGAATTTCACCAGTTGATTCCTGCACTGAGCTCAATAACTTCTTGTTGAACTGGGGCATGTCTTTTAGGAAGACATCTGTTCCTCACTAGATCCATAGGTGAGTTGTTTCAATTATTAATTTCCCTTGCTGTTAAAAAATTTGCACTTTATTTCCCATTTGAATTTGCCAACCTTTGTTCTAACAGTCACAGGTTTGTACCCTGATGACAGCTCATCTATCAGTTCAGCATTAGACAATTCATATGTGCCAATGCAGTTACTGGGAAGGAAACAATTCCATCTTTGGAAAGACTTTCCTTTAGATGGGGCAAGAAAAACAACCTTTAATAAAAACTCCTTGGCAAGAAAAACAGCCTTTAATAAAATCTTCTCTGTAACTAAAGAGGGAGAAATGATACAAGGAGAAACGATACAGGGAGCAATCAGTAATAGCATTAGAAACTAGTGACAAGCTTGAATGTATGCAGCCTGAAAGGCAGCTGCTGATGCAAAACCAGGAAGACCTTTCAATGATTTTGAGTGACTTGGCGGTCCCATAGTAACAGCAAAAGCAAGTTTTTAGAGTTGATCACTCTTGCTACTTTTAATTCCTATCCAATGTTTGCTGCTACTTGTAAATATCCAACCTTCACAATATCGCCAAAGCCAGTCACCCAGAGCAAAGAATAGAGCTAGAAGCAGGGAAGAGACTAGCTCAGCATAGCACCAGTGAGGGAAACTCAAATGGCTGAGGAATACTGTGTGACCTTTTTGTAGGGTTGACATACTTATGGCAAAGGGCTTGGCTGAGGAACACCTTCTTGTTAAAGCTGGTTTTGCAAAACAAAGGGGTTTTGACCAAATGGACAGTCTTCAGGGACACAGAAGACCATATAATGCATATGCACAATCGGAATCCATGAGCACAGAATGTAATCGTGGGAAATATTAATGCCCCAAATCTGCCACAAGCCAAAGTGGGAAAAAAAGAAAAAAAAAAAAACTACTCGGAAAAAAAAATCACAATTTTTATCAGTAAGATTAAGTATGCAGGGACACACTAATAGTGACTAAAAGGAAGTTTGCATCAGGAGAGCAGAATCTTGTCTGTACCCTCCAAGTTCTCACTATCTTGATTTTCCAAGTTCTCTGTTAGTATTCATGCTGTGTGCTTTAGTAAAACCCAACCAAAAATCCATCCATCCATCCATTTACTCACTTGAAAGCCCCTTATTTTATTTCTCCTTATTACTATACATACATACATATATACACATACATATGTATGCACGCATGGGTATATATATCGACTAGTTTAATTGTAGTCAGCACAGCATTTATTTTTCTTCACATGATTGCTTGCACTCTCTTCCATGCATTCCATCAGTTGCTCTCCATTTGAGTTTCAAATCAAATCCACTTCATTTTCTAGTTACCGTATTTTTCTATTGCATGGATAAAAATGTTTGAAGCAAATAGAAGAGCTAGTTTGTTGTTAGAATTGTGAAGCAAGCTGACGCAATGTGAACCAATGCTCCCTAGATAATCCCCAGTTCTGACATTCTTAGTCTGAGAGATGTAAGCATACACATGAGATGGAGCAGTACTTTTTGGCTTCACATGGAAAGCAGACATAGAAGTGATTCTCAGCCAAAACAGCTCACTTTTTAGTCTGTATATCAGGCATGAAATTAAAAATCGCTAGAGCCGTATCTCAAGAACTAAATTAATGTTCTCTTGCACACATCTACAATCCCATCTATGACAGACTGGCAGGTACATCACTGAACACTGGAAGGTCTTGAATCAATATTTACTTCTCACTAATAAATGTCCAGCAACATACTTTGTGAAAACTGTTCCACAAAGAGCATCCCAGATGTTGTACCAGAACAGCTAGGCAGTGGATAATGTAGAGGAACAAAATGGAAAGGCCAAATGTGAAAAGCTATGTGTGATCTGGTTACTGTTCTCTCTGCTGCTGAAATCTTCTGCGGAAGGTATGGTAGACCATATATGTATGACATGTCAGATTGCAAGCAAACTGTCGACTTTCTATGTGTGGATTATCAAAACAGGATGAGTGTCTATCATACAGCCATTCAGCTTCTGCTCAGACAGAAATAGAGTGCTTGTCAGATTGTTCTGGCTCACCCAGTTCCAATTACGAACAAGCTGGCTTCCAGGAAGATTCACCATGAAGTCCAGATCGGTTATGTCACATGAAGGGTCAGTGGTGGAAAGCCAAGGCTGATGAATGGCAGGAAAATGCTGACAAGCACCGTATGTGCTTGTTTTATAAGGGACTCAAGAGGGATTACGGACCAAGTCAGAACATGACAATGCTGATTATAACCAGGGGGAAAAATGCAGTGATCACAGATTGCCAAGACATAAGGAAGTGCTGGGACCAACACTTTTAGTATTTGTTTAGCAACAGCACAACCACCAGTGGAAATGTGTTGGACTCACTATTAAGGTTTGGTTGAGTTACCAGTCATAGCCAACTTAACAAGGCACTAGCAGCAGTGCAAGATTGTAAAATACATCAGTTCCTGAAACACAGTGTGAGTTGCTAGGTTCTCCCTAAAAGATTGCACCATTTGTTTCTTTGTTTGTTTTTGTAGTTCTTTTTTTGTTGTCGTTGTTGTATTTTAATCAGATTTGGGATGTAGGAGTCACTCCATGATATTTCAATGTTGTATACATCATCTAGAGATGGAAGAAGATAAACTTCACTGCAACTGTAGAGAGCAACCTCACCACTGGCCTTCACTAGCCAGAATCTTTCTCAGATTCTCCCCAGTCATTTGTCCTTCCATCTGGTCAAAGGAAAGCTCTGGACCACAGTGTAACCCTAAGGAAACCACAAGACATTTTACATATATTTTTCAGCTCAGTAAATGCAGAAGTGTTCATGCTTTAATTATTCCGAAATGGGGAGCTGAACTGCACTTCAAAGACTCCTAGAAAGACATGACTGTGCAAGAAGGTTTCAAACAATTTTAAGAAAAGCCAGGCAATCAAATGTTCTGCACAGCAGAATCTCTCTCCCAACTTCTCCCTGTGACAAACAAGGTTAAACAAGGATGTATCACAGGCCCTATCTTATTTGTATTATTTCATGCAGCGGAGCTAGATCAAAGGGACCTAAACTTTATTATGTATACTAGGATGTGCTTTTGAACTGCCATAAATCTGTCTAATCTATCTGGTTAACACAATGCTCAGCTGATGGAGAGCTGATGTCTGGTACTCGCCGCATACCAATCCTCCTTCCCACCATTCCCATACGCAGGTCTAACCATCTGCCTGCTTATCTGTTCACTTTTCTTGAGTGTGCGTAGAATGTCCGTGCCAATTCTGAAAGTCTATTGCATTCAGATCAAGTTTTCCATTAGACTGAAGGTGTACAAAACCATTTTGCCTACCACATTTTAAGTCATAATGTTGTATTAGAGCCAAATTTATCAGCTTGGGAATTTCTAATTGAGGTAAAGGAATATTCAGGTACTTTTCTGAACACAGCAGTAAGACCAAGTGATGATTTCTTGCAATATGTTGGTTCTACGCTCACAAAAAGCATTAATAATGAAGATGCAACTGATGGGTCAGGCACACTGTCCAGATGTGAATACCCTCCTACCTCTTTTATAGAGAATATTTAGCATGGAAAGAGGAAGCATGTTTTCCTAAGAAAGTGCAACAAAGGCACACAAAAGGAATGCTCATGCACACACATTCTCATTAACAAGCTTTTATTTTTCCCAGCCACACACTGACCTGACATCCCAAACCACAGAAGAAAATTCTTAGATACACTATGTACTACTGTGTACCTACATTTTTTTTTAGGAATTGTAAACTTGATTTAGAGAAGAAAAACATTTGGTTTGAAAAACCTATAATTTAGCTATCACACACCAAAACCAAGATAAAGAAATTAATGGGGGCATGCATTCTCAGGTGAGGAATCAGCTGTCAGTTCTGTTAAGCAACAGAAGCTGGGAACATACGTCTTCTTTTTCAGTTCTACACAAACTTCACACTGGGCTGCAGAGTCCGTTACTGTTCTTTCAGTATTAAGAAAATATTAATCAAAATTTATTAGGTAAGTAGGATTGTATTTCTTAGAATCTGGTCTTTGTGTGGCTGTACATTCAAATTTTCAACAATAGCTGATTACAATTTAACCAAAAAAAAAAAAAAAGAGGCATAGCTGGGATAAAATAATCATATAAACTCTAAACATTGTGCCTACAGCAGGTCTAGGATAGGAATCCTCTCAAATACTTCTGAACTTTGTGGGAAAATGAATTTCATTAAAGCCAATTGGCAATTGTCCTATTTCTATAAACACTTTTCAAAGCAATGCTGATTACTTTGTCACGGCCCCCAGTTCCCTTTCATTGACCTCTTCATCTGTCCAAGAACTGCACTCACCAGTGGGAGAAACAAGGATTCTGGTATTTATATGGAGCACTCCAGCACCATGAATTGCATTTATTTGCTACTGAATCAAATAGAAAATCATCTGTTAATTTAGATATCACTTGCCCTAATCAGCATCATGAGTCTGATATGACTGTATCTACCAGCAATGTAAGGAAGAGTTATTCAATGATGCTGAAAGCCTAGAAAGCAAAGAAAGCAATTTTATATGAAAACTAGCAGAAGAGAAATTCAACAAGAAATAACTGAAATCAGCCATTCAGATAAGAACAAATCTGAAATTCAAACTATTCCTCTTACTGGCCAGTTTTGAATTTGGTATGCCTCTTCAAATATAGATTTTAATTTTTAACATTGCTTGGCAATACTTTGACTATTCCCACTGTGGCTATAATGATAACAAAGAGCTATTGCCATGGTATATTCAAGAGAATTAAAAGAAGGAAGTCCTATGGAAAATCTTACTTTTATAGCTTTCCTACAAAATAATTTTAGGTTTATGGACCACAGGTGACTCTCGAATTTTGTGCAGTCACATCCACGCACATCCACAAAATAACATGTTTCATAAAACAATTCATAAGGTACAAGGCCACCAACAGTCAAGCTTGGCAAGTTATGTAGCTTACTAAATTTTTAATTAAGCTTCATATGATTGTTTTTAATTATTATTATTGCCTATCACAATTAAATTCTGATGCCATGGTAATATTTACAGGCTATATTCAAACTGAGCTGTCCTATGCAAGCCTCTATACACACTTGTAAGCAGCTCACCCTGCCCCAAAGGACATGAAACCAGAATTCTGGATCTTTCAAGGTTTGTCTGTCTCCTTGAAACCTTGGTTTCACATTTCACTTTGCATTGGCTATTCCATCATTTTTAAACCTTTCTGGTTATTCACCTGTCAAGGAAATGTGCATTAGCCTCCAACAGGAAAAGGCCATGTACCTGTAAGTGAAAAGCAATTAAGTTAATAATGAAAACAGTCAAGGTTTGTGTAGCTCTGTCAGAAAAATCAGAGATTTATTAATGGCACATTGGTTGGGGAAGAGAAATGTTAACTCCTGTTCAGTTAACTTGTATATGATTTGTATGCATTTTGCTTTTGTAAGAACCAGGGAATTAAACTGTATTAATAAATACCTATTAAGGGGGCAAGTTTGTGTTCACAAGACCTTTGACCCACCAATCAATATTCACTAGTTCCAACCACACATTGATATAAATGAAGTGCAAGCTTTCTCTTGAAGTGCAAGCTTTTCCTTTTGCAGTGAGAGACTGCTTACACTTCTGAGCTGTGAAGTAAAGGGGTTTATGAGGGATGGGCGAGAGACTATGAACAAGTTCATTTACAAGCAGAAGAAGTAATGCTTGAATTTTGTGGATTTGTGTCAAATAGGTTACAAAATAT
This sequence comes from Cygnus atratus, assembly GCF_013377495.2. NCBI lineage: Eukaryota > Metazoa > Chordata > Aves > Anseriformes > Anatidae > Cygnus > Cygnus atratus. The sequence goes on from NC_066371.1 coordinate 9,240,427, forward strand.
TCCTACTTTGGACAAACTGAATGCTTCAAGATACTGGAAATTTGGACTAACTTCTTAGGAACTGACTTGTTGTTGCCATTCCCAAACTCTTTTGCCCAGCTTCCTTACTCCATAGCAACCTTATAGCACATTCTCTCCCGGTACCCTAGGTATAGGTCTTTGCTAACAAAGTCATACATCTTTTAGCTCTGAAAGGTAGTCTGCATCCTTACACTGCTGCAATGACTCACAGGCCTCCGAGACACGTTTTCGTAACAAGAAACTTCTTTTGACTAGCAAAGAAGTGACAGATCCATTGCCTGTCTCTTTCCTAGCTCTCTTTCAGGTTCTGGCACAGGGCAATGGCAAAGGCTTGTTAGACACAGGGAAGACAAAACTGAGGTGCACTACTCGCTGCATTTTTTACCACTGGAAGATCACATGGAAGTTACAGGAATCCTGAATGCAAGCCAGAGCAATCCTGAAATCTCTCTGACTCACTGCAAGTCTCATAGGGATCTAGCTTTCTCAATAAAAACAGTGCGAATATGGCCTAGAGCCACCTCTCCCTTTCCGTATTTTATTTCCTTTCCAAATTCATTCTTGCACTGGCACAAAGAAACAGAACCATGGTGCTGAAGTATTTATTACAATCCACGACCACTTGAAATTAGAACTGACTCATAAATAAAGCAGCACAGGCAGATTTGGGGTAAGCTTATCTGATTTACAGACTGCAACACTGCGCAGAAATAGCTTTGATTAGTAGCCATCTCCATTTAGTAGCTGCCTACTTACAGCACAGTTTATAATAGACATTGCCTTCATTCATTAGCTGTTCTTGTTTAGTACAATATTTGCTCCTTTATCACATACACCTTCAAGCAAAGCTGCAGGGGAAAGCAATTAAAAGCAATCAAAGGAATGCCTTCTAAACAAAGATATACAGGATGTTCCCTCTGCTAACATTGCTGAAGGCCATGATTATAATTTATAACTAAACAAATGCCCATATGTATGACATTACAAGCTCTGAACCATGATGTGCAGGTAATGAAACCATACAATTCTTATTTATGCCATGAAACAAGCTGTTACTTTTATTGCAGCTAGAGAGGTGCTTATTCCATTGCTGCATGCAGGTGCAGCTCACAGTGAGTCAAGAGGACTGGCAAACAAACTGCTGTGGCAGGTAAGGCCTGCTGACTTAAATATACACTTGCTTTTTAAGACCCCCCACTCACAGAAGATATCCAATTGTCCTGAATACTTATAACCAAACCAGGTGAAGTGCTTTGAAAACATTCTATAAGCAAATTAGCTTTACAATCCACGTTTTTAACTTTCCTTTGCCCACTACCAAAACGTGAAAGAAAATGCTCAGTCTCCATTGTAAAGCACTTTGCATTCAAGGGATACCAGGTGCTAAGTAATGCAATATTAACAAGCAGTTGCATTACTATAAATTCATTGTCATTAATAATCAAGAAAATTATTATTAACGAAAAAAGTGGCAGTAGAGCTGTGAGTTGGGTGCAGCCTATCCTTGCCCCAGTACCTCCCGTTGAGAGCTACCAAAGGCAAGGGAAGTTCCCTAAAAGGCCACCCCAGCTACTAAATTAGAGAAAATGCAGATTTTCTTCTCCATATTGTAACAATAAAACTTGACTAGAGGAAAAGAGGAAAGGTGCCTGTGCAGTTGAATCTTCTCACCGGCTCGGGAGCACCAGCAGCTGCATGTTGGAAGAGCCCCTTGGTCTCCCTGGGGCACGTGAGCTCCCTGTGCGCTGGCCAGGGCTGCTAAAGGAACAACTTCATACTCTTTTGGAATTTGGCCAGAACCATCTGCTTCGCCGCATCAGCTAAGAATGTCATCTTGTGTTACTGTCCTTCAGTTTCAGCTCCACACCCTCTTATTACTCACTCCCCCATCTCTGTTTCTATGGCTGGCATTTTAGTAACAATTAAACCTACTAACGCTTTTCTGATGTTAACTTTAATCTCAGTTTCTGCAGAACAGCTGTCATAAGGAATTAATACCATTTCATTTAGCAATTTAATTAATAAAAGAATGTTAAAATTACAGTATTAATGAGTAAAAAAACTATTTAAAGCCTTAGAAGTGTCAGAACTCCTGAAATTCAACAAAATATATGCAACACAAATGAATTAATGTAAACTCTGGGGCCTGAAAACAAAATTTGAATTCTTTGCCATTCAACCTCAATTATGCTCTCAGCCTACAATAATTTCTCGGCTGGTGATGAGGACTTTTTGTAATTTTTTTCATTGGGTTCTAGTGGAGCAAAGAGGACATGCATTTTGGTTCTATTTTCCATCTCTAAAAACATTAGTAAATTATCTGCGGATGCAGAATTTCAACTTACGACATCTAAGTAAATCATTTCCCCCTGTAGAAGTAATGGTGAACAAATATCAAACTGTTACTGATCTTCCCCTCCCACTCACCAGACTGGATCATGGAACTGGCACCCACAATTCTCAAATACAGAACCACAGATGTGCATGCTTTGGAGTCAGCAAGAAAGAATAAGAATGGAGAACACACCCTGCTAGGAGAACAATTTAAGACAGTAAAACATTATTCAATTGCTGATGCCTAATGTAGGACTGCCTGCTGCAGATTTTTGCCATAGAGCTTTCACTGAACTTAGCAGCTGCGCATGAACAGATTACAGGATCAGAACACTTTATGTATTAAGATTTTTAAAAGCATAGGTAAACACACATTGAGTAAAAATGACAAAATATAACCCATTACAAAGTTCTAGTAGAGGTAAATGCAAGTGGTGGAAAGTGTGTTTTGGAAGATTTCTCACATGCTCATACTTATTTGGACTAAGCGTAGCAAAAATATGTTTGGCACAAGACCAAATTAATAGGAAAAAAAAATAGGATTTCCAAAAATACTTCCCATTAAAGCTCAGACAGTTCCAGAGCAGAGGAGAAGTTTTCTATACAATCATCTAGACTTCTTTCAGTAGCAAATTTCCTATTGACAGTCATGGAAGCAAAACCGGATCCTGAACTATACAGAACATTTGCATTCTTCATTTTAGCAATTGTGCAAAGTTCATCTGTTTGGCTACATGCCAACAAACAACCACGTGCTTGTAGTGACCAGAAAGCACAGATGCTGGGGAAGACTGGCACACTCACAAGATTAACATTACTATAATACTCTGCCAGCAAAACTGCCAGTTATTTCAGACTCTGTCACATTCCCCCCAAAAGGAAAAAAAAATAAAAATCTTATTAAATACTCAGGAATTAAAAACAGCCAGATGAGCCAAGCCACTTGAATAAAAGATCTCTGGAACTAGATTTTTAGTTACATAAAAGAGCTGTCATGCATCAAAGTCAAGATGTATTGAGGCAAGAACCACCCAAAGGGATGGTGTTTCAAGTACTCAGAAATGAAAGGTCCATAGGCAGCTGCATGTGCCCTGTGCGTAATAGCATTCCTGAGCTGGGGGAATTGGGTTCATGGACATGTAATTCATCAACCTAAAGCATGAACAACACTTTGCCCACCATCTCAAGCATCGTACTTTTACGGAGCTTAACTTCTGTAAATATCCTGGACCTTCAGTGAGATTTCCAGGACCCTATGTCCCTCAAAACTGTTTGGTACTTTACCTATGCATAACAAAGGAATTCATTTTCTTAAGCAGCTTAATGATGATATGTGTCATCACCATATTCCAATGAAAATAATTCAATAGCCCCTTTTAACTTAATCCAAAAAAAACCTACACATCCCAATGTGGACTCACAGATGATTTGAATACATACATTTATGCTAGTATAATTAGTTATTAATATAAATTAAATAAGTGAGAGCCTTACCATTTATTTTACGTATAATAATGATAGAATAATTAAAGCCAGTGAGTATTAGACCTGTACAAAATACCTTTGAACATTAAACCTTATGTAGGTCATAATTATTTAAAAAGTATATGACCAGAGAGACTTCGTTGGGAAAAAAAAAAAAACACTTTTTGTTTCATTTTACATGATTTTTTTTCATTTCCAAAAGCTTAAAAAGCTTAATTACATATGTAGAAAATGATTTATTAAATATCTCATTGTTAAATACTCCCAATGAAATTAAAATCCTTAGCAACAGATGTAAGTTTCACTCACTTAACCTACTTATATATCCATATGTCTCCACTTAGTCACTACCTTTTCTGATAGAAACTGGTATACTCTTTTCTACTGCGACATAGACCTTCAGGGATCACTGTACCTCTGTGTCATTATAAACATCAAAGTGTGGTAAGAAGTTTCTGCTGTGTCCTGTATTTAATACCTACTCAATTCACGGATTGAGTTCATTTTCAGCTGCACCCATCTTCTCTTCAGAAACTGCACGTCACTTTTCCAGCGCCTCCATTATCACAAGCCTACAAAAAACAACTATTCTTATATGGATTTTAATTTTTTCCTCATTTCAAGAGACAATCCTGCCTTCTTCAGCTGACCTTCAAACTACCACTCATCATATAGATCCATCCTTCTCCAAAGGCCAGCTGATGGCCACTTCTTACATCAGTGCTACCAAGAGTAGTAACTGGCAGCAGCCATGAGGAAAGATGAAGCTTCTTTATAGCACAAAATAACAACCTCAGCCACTTTCAACTTCAGCAAGCACAAGAACAATGTGGGAAAACGCATTTATTCTAAATAAAAATTGAAACATACCCAAGAAGTAAGACTTCACTAAGTTTATGTGGCTTGAGAAGTTCAAAGGGTTATGTCAAAAACTCTAAAACTGGGAAATAAATTTTATTTAAAATCTATTTTCATTTTGCATTAACTCCTAAAATGGGTTTAGGATAAATTATCACACTGACAGTTTATCAGTGTGATATTAACCCTTTAATGGGTTTTCAGATAAATTATCACACTCAAAGATTTATTGCATTTTAAAGATAAAATAAAGGCTAAATTCTTCATCTAAACTCAAAGTGTGGACCCTCACTATAAAATCACTAGTGCTTCCAGAAATTTGTATAGACAGATTTTCTTGTGTGGAAAAACACACACTATTACACTGAAATTAACAGGACCAAGAAAATTGTTACATACTTGAAACAGGTTTCTGCATAAAGTGCAGCATCTTTGTAAGAGGTAGAGCTAGAATAGCCCTTTATCTTAAAACTTCTGCTGAGAGAAAGGAAGATTGGGAAGTATGATCTCTTTAAACCAAAAGGTAAATACAAATATCTAATAAGTGATACAAAGTACGTATGTGATAAGAAAGAGGATTTCCTTGTCAATTACTGTCCAAAACTTTAGCTTTTTATCATGTTAGGAACCAGTACCTCTCAGCAAAAGAGGGAGCATTTGATTACATTTAGAAAGCATTCATCTGTCAGATTAATTATTTTGAAGAAACAGCAGCAATGCACTGATTAAAACATAAAGCTTTCTATTTCCATGCTTCTATAACGGTCGCATTAAGTAAATTCCATTTCCCTGAAAAGATTCAGACTTACTGAAAGGTCTTTATGTACTTATAAATGTGTCAACAAGAGATGAGGAGGTAAGGGTTTCTGAGAGGTATTACTGCAATGTATATTTGATAATGAAATTTGCTGGTTAAATTAGCCAGAGAAAAGGTATAAAGGTCTAATGGGCTTAGTCTACCGTTCAAAAGAGCATACATTTCCAGCTGCAGCAAAGATATGATGGATGCTTACTACAAAAGCGTATAACAACCAGCAAGGACAGAGATGAATTTACCTGTTTGTAAGCGAGGTTGTTACAAATAATTTTTGCCGTGAGAATGAACTCTTCTCTATGACAAAGCAGTCCTGATTACCAGCACCATACTCTCCAGTCACAAAAACAAATAAACAAATAAATAGAATAACAGTTAATAAATAAATAAATAAATAAAACATCTTATAAATCTGTTGTCTAGATCATTGCAGTTTGTCTACTTTAGTAATCCTGTACTGGATATTCACAGTGGGTCACTGATCACTTACATCACAAGGCATTGCTCTTGTTAATAACCATAGTATTGAAACTAGAAAGTGATAAATATCAAACATGTCCATTCAGAACATTTGAATACTTTCAATTTGTACTGAAATTAATTATGTTTTGAGATTTGCAATTAGTGTGGGGATTCATAGACTTCTGGGAGCTGTTCAGAGTGCACACATTGGGAATTTTATGTCCCCAGATTTAATACAAATCAAACTCAATGCTTATTCTTACCAAAATAACCTCAAATCAATCCTGTTAATATTTGATTAGCCATACTAGCTAGTTGCAACTCAGTGCTACTTATTACCCTGGGGAGCAGAGCTGCCTAAAAGTAGCATTCAAAATCTCTAGGATTTAAAGATGCATTACACTGGGGAAGCCATTTAACCAGCACTCATTTATACAGTCAGATTATATGACTGGTGGCATATAAGGAACATTGCAAGTGCCAGAAATGTGTCATATGCTATCATCATGTGCTATTTAATATGTACATCACTTTTGTTACCTCACAGCTCATTGTTTAAGAAAAGAAAAAAACAGTGTGATGTAGTAAAGAGGTAGAAGTAGAGTTATGTGAATGCATCTTTCTCATCAAATTTCAAGATGAATTACAGTTCATTCTCAACTTGAGACAAATGATAAAATATCAGAATGCTTTGCAGTTCTGCAATCATTTTCACCTGGAAGAACTGACTCTAAAGGGATAGTATGGAGTAGTGGAGGGCTCAGGGACAGGACTTCTTTAAGTAAAAGCACCCCATATTTCTGTGGAGAATTAGCTCACATTTCAGAGTCCTACACTATTATAGAATCATGAAAAAAATTGTAAAACTTTACTGGTATATTAATGGACTTCATCTTCGAAATAGGCACCAGATTTATATTTCTTCCTATGAAATGCAACAAGTCCTTTCAGATTCCAATGAGGTGAAAAGAATTAATGTTCATTTCTGGAAGTGTGAAAAATTATGCTTTATCTGTAAATATAATATCTTTACAGACTCTAGTGTGAAATTAATACATCACCACTACATAAAATGTATAATTCATGAACTGATACCAGTCAGATGTAGCAGCCATGACAACCGAGGCATCTGCAAATCATCAGCATACATCTGGAAAACAACTGATGTCAACACTGCCAATAAGAGTGGAACATGGATTTTAAAACGTAAAAACTTTTCACTGCATCTACCTGCTTACCTTTGCAATGTAAGATTTAAAAATTGAGACAATACTTAGAAAATAAGCTGTACATTTTTTGAGAACAGCCAACAAAATCATTTTCATGTGTGAATAGCAGTAAATGAATTGTTACAAACTCTAGAAAACAAACATCATTAACAGAATTATGATACCATCTCTCGAAGAAACATAAGGGCATGCATTGAAACAGTGACATAGATTGTAAATGTTACTGAGAGCACAATTTGGGAAATCTACGTTGAACAAATTAGGTGCTAGTAAAACACTACACAGACAGAAAGACCTTCACAAATCCACATTTACTTTGAGTCCTCTTTTGTTGCGGACCAGCATGCAGAGGGTGAAGGATCCTTGCCCTGCACAACAGGGAGGTGATGGGTCATAGACTGGCCCTCCAAGGGCAGGTTGCAGGGGTGGCAGAAGTCTCTGCTGGACAGACCCAAAGCCACAGCAGGAGCAGCAATATCAGCATTGCGCTTTTTTCCTCTCAAGTTCTTTAGATTTCACCTACACTGACAGTTTCAAGGGGAAGAGGTGGGGAGCACTTAAGCCTTGCTGCCAGCTTAGATCCTCAGCTTCTTTCTCAAACTGCTGAAGGATGTTTCTTTAGTGACACAGAGGATGAGGATTACAGTGCTGTGGGCACCTGCCAGATAGAAATTTGAGTAAGATTGCTACCACACTCCAAACATATGCATGTGAATCACCCCCGTGCATTTACCATATGTCAGTGTAAGAACACCTGAATTTTCATCCAATTATCCATTATTCTAATTATTGTTCTGTACCAGAAATACTAAATTATGCAACATGAATATTAGTAAGTTAAAAAAAAATAAACAGAAAAGAATCTTGTATTCTATACCCTAGTGGCTGCTGATGCTAAAGAATGCTACTGTTTTAGAAAGTGTCAAAAAACTAAGATCCCTGGAAAATTCCACTTGTTGGTTAAGGTTACTCAGTAATCTGAGCACACTCTTGATGTGATGGTGGCTGAATCCAAGGAACATATGATATGCACCAGAAAAGCAAAGTAACATATAAATCTGTGGATTAGCTTAATTGTCAGTAATTTATACAACGCAAAGTTAGATATCCTGAATATAGTTTTCTAAAAAAATAAAAAATAAATAATAAATCCCAAACAAGCCAGAATCCACACCACATATTTACTTGCAGAAGGCACTGAGTGGATCTGGGAGAGTGTGTAATAGGTGTTCAGTGTCTGATGTAATGGATATCACAGCCACAGACTGAAAATAAGGGGACAAAAACGCCTTGCATCAGCCGTGGCTGGAGTGCCAGCGGACAGAGATCACAGCAGGAGAGGCAGGGAAAGCCAGTGCAAAATGCCTCGTGTTTTTTTAGCTCTTTACAGAAATCTCTTTCATGTTTCAGCTCAGTGCCAATGGCCCTGCATAACCGTTCAAAATATGGCCTGAAAGGCAATTGACTTTGTTGACTGACCCTCACTCAGAGTAATCCCCCAAAACGTTCCTACTCATCCTTAGAGGAAAATGCTGACATGAGTTGCAGCATCTCGCACTGAAGCCACGGAAGACAGAGAGGCCTCATTCTCCTCTCAATCACCTAAGGCAATATCCAGAAAACCCCTTCTCATGCCCATTGAGCCTGATCCCAATCCCGCTTTGTATGCCAGCTGCTATCCACTATTCTAATGGCTTCAAGCAGCCCTAAAGCCTCTTAGTCAGTCACTGGCAAGCAGCCTTCCTTGCAGATTTTACATTACCCCAGGAAACAGGACATTTCCAGTGTGCCCTGAATGCTCTGCAGTCCCGAGCTGTCAGAACAGCCTCCGTGGGCATGGGCGGACAAACCAGAGGAGGTGAGATTTCTCTGGGAATTGCAGCAGAAGCTGAACGGCTTTGGGGTACTTTTGGCATAAAAGGCAGCCTTTATGCCACCTTCACATGCAGCCGCAAATGAGGATCTGGCTCTTTACATGGGAATGAAGCATAAAAAGAACATTTTAAAGGATACAAGAGCAAAAAAGCATTTAGTACTGGTCTGTCCTTTTCTCCCCACTGTGATCTCTGCACATTGGCATGCTGGCCTTGACAGATGCAAAGTGGTTTTTGTTCCTTCACTCTCATTTTGCAGTGGTGGCACACACTACAAGAAACACTGTGAATGTATTAATCTGTTACTCTCCAATATCCCAACTCCTCCTCAGAGCAAACAGATGTCCCACAAACTTGTCACTGCATGTGGCAGGATGTCTTCATAATGAAAGTTGTTTAGTCGCTTTCAGTTACAGTATATAAAGAATTAGCAGTAGAAGCTACATGTAAGGTTTGAGGGATAAGCAGATCTCGGCATCTTTTGGTAAAAATAATTTATTTTCATTCATCTTTAATCTTTAATAAAGAAATTTATATAGAGTTTAATACTTCCCCCTTTTGAATAGTTATCCAAGATCAGGTCTTAGGGTCTTGTCTCCAAGAAAGGAAGAGACAAATATGCAAGACATTGAATTGATATATGGCTTTACTCCTAAGAAAAAAGGTGAGAGGACCTCCTGGAGTCTGGTCTGCTGCTCATTCAAGCCATCATGTCTTAACAACCCCTTTACATAGCTTTGTCTTAAAAATAATTAGTTATTTTTGCCCCCATATCTCTCAGTGGAAAGCTGTTCCAGAATTTCACTTCATTGACAACTAAAAATGTCCTTCTAGTTTCCAAATTTAATTGTATTCATGATTGCTTTATACTCATTTGTCCTTTTGCCAGCATTGCTCTTTAGCTTCAGCACTTCTTTTTCTTCCTCAGTCATTTCCGATACATGAGCTTGAAACTTGTCAGTCTCTAAATGCATGACCTTGCACTGCATACCAGTGAATTTCATCTGATTTTAACTGTTCCAGGCCTCAATTTCATATAGTTCTTCTTATCTGACAAGCTGCTCCTATTCACAGTTATGCCATCTGTATATTTTACGAATGTCTTTTTTTAAGACAATGATACTAACCAAAATACTAAATAAATTAGTCACAAGACCAGCTCTTAAAAATTGTATTCCCCCTTCAACTAAAACTTTCTAGTGTTTCCTGTAGTTCTAAGACCTTTACATCCTTCTTTGCTCACTTTGCAACTTTCTTTTTGATGAGCATTATCTTTAATTTCTGTAAGAGATGCCAAATCACATACACTACTACAGTCCAACTAGAGGAGTTCAATTGCATTTTGTTATACAGAAAATGAGTTACCTTATCAAAGCTGTCCCTGTAGATTTCTCCTAAATGTATTCCATTAAATCAGTGCTGAGCAGTGGCCAAAAAGACAAGTTGCTGAAAGCAAAAATGCCAGGTGCCATATTTTTTATCCAGCCTAGTTCACCCTCATGGCTGCCAATCCAAATCTCTATTAGCGGCAAATTTGACATCAGTGCCAATGTCTGCCACTGCTGAGGTAAAACAAATTCCATCATCACTTGGACCTGAGTAACCCTATTTATCTCAGCAGCCACTCAGCGGCAGAGAGTCTCCCATCTTCCCTAGATTCAAGGTGCAGTATATTCTGTCTTAGTCAGAAAATGAGATATTTAGCAGCGAGATCCAAAAAGAACAAAAAGTTCAGTCAGAGAAGGGCCACAATAAAGAAGTTATCTCTTTTCCCAGGTTCATGACACTGATGAGGAATCGAGCCCATAAACAGTTTCACATCACCATGATGTCTCTGGTGCATGGGTCCCCTTGGGCACTGTTATCTCCTGAATCATGCCAATCTGATTTCTCCTAGGAACAGTTGCTTCTTTCAGACATTTATTCTTGGGAAGAATAGGAAATACTGAGTAAGGAGGTGACACTGAAATGCAGCATTACTTTATACAGTGATTGACATTTCAAACTTTACTCTGTGGCACAGCCCCTGAGTTGAGAAGTTGTTCCGTCTCTCAAATCCCTCTGTTCTGTATCCCAAGCTTCTGCACCAGCCAGAAGAAGCACAACAGAAGTTGAACAGACTAGAAAACCTTTCCTATTTTAGAAATTCCCTAGAGACTATTTGTCTGCAGTTACCATGCTTTTGGCTTTATTCCTAACACCTAATGATGAAAGCATACAAACAATATCAGCAGAGTTCTGTGAAAACTCTGGGCAAGTTCAGATCATTAGTGCACACAAAAGCATTGTGTACTTTCACCTTAGCAATGCACACTGATAAGAATAAACGTACCTCTTCATGCACTATCTTGTATGAGTATAGCTGCTCCTACAGTAGCCCATGGCACTTACTTCATTAATTTAAAATGAGTAATTCATATGAGTAATTAGAGTAATTCACATTGCACTGCTTTTTCCTATGAGAGGAATCAGTTAAAGTCATACAGAATTCATAGCTTGGAAGTGAGCAATGTATTTCTGCCAACCTGCCTACTACAAAGAAGTCTCTGTAAGTAAGCATATAGACTTATAAAAGGCAGGTCACAGTCATATCACTGGGTTTAGTTTTGTTCATGTTTTCCTCATGACGAAAAAAAAAAAAGTCAAATCCCTCTTCGAAATATATAGAAGCATTTGTCTGAACACTTGTTGAACAAATATTGTAAGAAATTACGTAAAACTTCCACTGTTCTTTCCACTCAGCTTCCATACAGCTAACTGTATCTGAAAGAGGAACACAAACTTTAATCTTAACACATCTTGGTGCTTTGGATAGCCAACTACTCAGTCATAACACAGTAAATATTGATTTATGTTTTGGGTCAAATATATAAACAAAAGGCCAGTCAACCAACTCCCAGAATATACCACATTGCATAGAAATGTAAGACATCAAGTCAAGCACACTGTGCAAGTAATCAAAATCTTTCTTTCAAAATCTGTGACATTTTTTAGCCTTATTTCAAGTGGAATATCATGAGATATTAGGTCCCTGCAAGTTTCCTAAGAATCAACAGCTGAGAAGAGATTTTATTAATTCTGCCGTATGTGAAAGGCGGGAAGAATTAAGCCACTATTCATTTTCTTTGGCAGTGGCCAGGCTAATAGACACTTACTGGCTGTCCACTCAGCACACTGACTGTACTGGACAAATCACAGTAGATACTTTCTTGTCTGGCTGCCGAGCAGAAGGACAGAGGACTTAGGATATCTGGGAGTTCTACATCAGGGGAAGAAGAGTTTTAGGAAAACAGAAAATGGCCAAGGCAGAGGATAAGTGACAGGAGATGTAGGACTGTGAAAATATAAGAGAAAAAGACAAGTGGGGTTGTTGTTTTAAGGGAGTCACAAGAGACAGCAGAAGTTGAGGTTATTAGATGAGAGGAACTTAGGGGACAAATCAGCAGGAAACCTGTCTTTGTGAAGTCTTTTGTTCAAAGAACAATTTCATAAAGGCAAACTGGAGAACATTGTATCATATCCAGTGCTTCAGCCCAAAGGAAGTCTGTGAAAATTGCAGATGCCCTTCAGTTCTCAAAATCTCTGAGTCTGTGTGTTTATCTGTATTCCAAATGTGCAGAAAGTTTTATTTAAAAGTACTTGTATTTCTGCAAAACCCTACATTAATTCAAAAGGATTAATTTAAGAGATATCACAGCAGAGACATTTATATTGGTGCATACTGTGAGAAACCTTAAACCCTAACAATGTGAACAATAAATAAATGAAAACACAGTATCAAAACGTTAAACAAAAATCTGACAAGTTGGATGAGAAATGTCAAAGTACATATTGACTTCTTTTTCCATCTTGCCAGAAAAAATAAAAATCGGAAAGAAAGAAAAAAAAAAATATATATATATAGTAATCAGAACGAATAAAGGCTCTGTTTATCCTGTCTCAGCACAAAAGAACACACGAAATGTCAGAACAGAATAGACCATTTTGACCCATCACAACTAATATCTTGCCTTCTAATACTTCATGGTACTTCAGAATAAATACTCTGTGGTATTCTCCTTCATTGTACAATCTGTGTGATGGAGAGATGAAGAAATTCCTCTGTGAGTCTAGATAGCTGTCCATTTTAACCCTGGATCATGAGGCTTTTTGTGAAATTGCAATTTTTCTTCTTGTCTATGCAAGTCACTAACACTTTTTGATAAACTCTCTGCCTTAAGAATGTCCCAATAACAGCAAATTACAGTGCTTAAATTTTTTTATTGTATATATACACATCATGATCAAACAGATAAAGGTTATCAGTTCAATTTAGAGTGAAATCCTCTGCAGTGCTGAGACTAGCATGGAGATGGTTTCATTCTGAGAGTAGCATGAATACAGTTTCATTTCAGACTGAGAACACTACCTAATCTGACTTACAACAGACAATGTGCTGAGTGCATAATACAGAAAATGTAAAATGATTTCTTAAGAAAACATTGGCAACTTAATTGTATTATAAAAATCAATAGTTTATCATTTAATGGCTTGACTGAACAGAGAAAAGTGGCTATACTATCTGAAGTTTCCATCGGTCATCCAAAGGCTGTTTGAAGAACTCTCTGAATCAAAGAAGCATGAACAAAATATAGAAGATATTAGACAAAATCTCCTTCTACACTGTAAAGCTGAAACAAAACAACCAGTAGATCAGCATAGTTTGGAGTGTTTAAAGACTGTAACTACTATAAAGCACCTTAGCAAGTGCAAAGAGAACTTCTTTCACTTTAATGTAACTGCCAAACTTAAATACAGATTGCTTAAATATTATACCAAACCATGGCAAGTCATCAGTTTCCTCTGTGCTTTCATTGCTGCTACATGACTAACGAATTGCTCTGAAGGAATGGAGGTCATTAGCACACATACTGCACAAAGCTGATCGGTCTTTTAGTTAAAGAATTATACTGCCTTTTTTCAGATGTGATCACTTTTTTTTATCCATAAACAGATATCAGTTGTTCCATATAAAACCCAACAAAGCAAAAAAAGAGAACAAATCAATATTCTTTTCAGCTCTGTGATGGTCTTTCTACATCCACGAATACTAGCTACCTAGTTAGGCATTCTCATTAAATACGTCTCCATGATTTTCAGGGTTTAAATGTCTGCTTTGAACTGAAATTTGGCCAACCGATCACATGGGTGGATTCCAATAAAGCCTGACAAGACATAAGTAGCCTATTTTCCAGCTTCAAGTATTATTGTCTGAGCACTCAATGCTTTCTGGAGTGGTGCAGTGCATTTATTTCACAGAAAGAATATGATTTTTTATACGCTTCATGAACAGAATTAATCTGGTGATAGTGGGATACTGAAGTCTTCGCTCTCACCTCAGCACTATCCACTGTGGTGTAAAGAAAAGACATGCAGAAGGAATGCCTCCACGCCTTTCAACCTCTACTGCCGCAGCATCTGGCCCCCCAACATGTCCCTTCATTGTGGCCCTCCCTGGAATACCCTTCCAAGCCTGAGCACCAAGACCTGAAGAGTGGTGACAGAAGTCTAATCTTGGAAGTACACACCAAAAATTAGGCCAGACAAGTATTTTCTTAACTATTTCCCAGTCCTCAAATAGGGATTCGACAGAACTTCTGTTGATGAAGTATTTGTGGGGCTTAGGAAAATAGCTTGTGAACCAGTAGTCCATTTGTGACATAGCCAACAACAGTCTTCTTCAAATTACTGTGTTTTCTAAATTGAAGGCATTACTCCATATTTCTGAAAGAAAAGCCTTACTTGTATATATGCATCTCTCTCAGAAAAATTATTCTGTTATAGAAGCTCAAATTGAGACAGCCAGGATAACTAATGAATTCCACCTTTTTTCTTTTTTTTTTTTTATTTGTATCAGAAGACCAAGGAACAAACAAAAATGAGACACAATTAAAGACTACGTGTACATTCTGCTGGAAAATTTTCCGAGACCAATAAACAGTGTGGATACAATGATGATTATGTAGTTAAATTACTGTATGGCATAATCTTGGCAAACATACATAAGGAAGGTCACTAGCCGAGGAGCAATGCTCAAGGGAAATAAAGACAGGCCTGGCGTTGGGGCAAATATGCCTCAGCTCCATGGCAGCTGTTACCAAGTGAAGGCTAAGCAGGCAGCAAAGCATATCGTGTCTCCCTTCACTGTAAGTCAAGAAAGGCAGGAAGGGTTTACAGAAAATTTCAAAGAATGCCCAGGTGTCTTCTTTCTCAGCTTAACTTTTATGTATATTATATACCTTCCAAAACATAACAAGGCGTTTCACAGAATACAGTATGAACTAGAAAGACAAGGGACTTCCAGACTACATGAACTGACAGTCTATAAAGGCATAAAACAAAACAATTCAGAACAACAGAATACAGATCAGACTGGCAAATGGTCGTTAGAGCTGAAATGGAGCTTTACACATGAGGGAAGGGAGGCCACCTGGCATGTATCAGCTGGCAGGCTGCTCCAACTGTGAGCGATGGTATGCAATAAGGAAAAGTCAGGAATGGATGAAGGAAATTATAGTACTATTCCTATCGATACAAAGCCAACCTATGCCAGTGGGGGTCCTTTAAAAATGGCTGGGTTTAATATCATACATCAAATATCTAGTGCATGTTGAACACTATCATAAATTAAATCAATTCTGTTCCCAGCATGACACTACTAACACCTTGGAATTTTAATTTAAGACAGAGATCTAACCACACCTTGTGCTTTTAGCATTTACATGAAGAAGAGATGTCTGTATGTTCCAATTTCCTGCTCCAAGACACAGTAAAAATTCATTCACTGAAATATGTTGTAATGTATGTGGGTTTCAGTTCAGAATGTGGAAGGGTTGTATTTGAAGATAAATGTGTATGAATTCTCACAGTTTTCCCCAGATTATTACCCAAGTACTTGCAGAACATTCATCATACCTTTCCAGGACTCTTTAGTAGATGTACTCTGCACAGAGGCCTAAAACATATAGTCAAAGAAAAATACATAACCCAGCAGCTCAGGTAGCAACAGCAGCTGACCTGAAGATACAACCATAGAGAAGCCAGTGTAACAAACATCTTGATTTTCTAATCATTATTTTCACAATATTCCCACATTACCATACTTCCAAATCGGACCTTCAAGTATGAAGGGACCAGGTCAAAGAGGGGCCAAGTTTAATGACACATGGTTCCTTGCTAGTTTTACACTACCTGCTGTTTCTGAGAGATAGGGTCAACAAAAAATATATGGTTTCTACTGTAAAACTGTAAAACTATGAAAAAATTTCCCCTCACACTACCTCTGAAACCTGTTTTCTCCAGCCACTGGCAAAAGGGCCTTGTGCAGCCCAAAGCTGCCCTGCACAGGCAGGCAGCTAATTCCACATCTTCTGCTCACAGCTGGCTGCTTTACACACCTTTATCACCTCAGGTTCTTCAGTCTGAAACTTGATATTTAACCAGAATTTCTTAGTTCCTCAGGCCATAGACCTGTCACAAAGTTTTTGGTCTTTTTAAATACAGACTTGTGTCAATGAATTTCAAGATGACTTCTGGTTAAACCATATATAATGAACAATGTAGTTTCTGTTGTCTACAGAACTCCCCAACAGTTTTTTAACCTGCCTTTTGATATCACCATCTCTCTTTTGCCCTTGTTCTATCAACTGTTTTTATTTAATTTTTACTGAGCTACTAAAACCGTTGCTCAGTTTTAGTATTACTGTCTTCTTTATCTCTAATACCCAAGAACTCTAATATGTGTAATCCACGTATGATAAAACTACACTGAATGTGATTTCTTTGAAAATCCTAAGGTAAAATGAGAAAGCTAAATAAATCCTAACTCATTCCCCTCCTTGACAAGACCAGGAGAGTACCTTTCAGGAGCAAAGGAAAGGAAGATGATGAACAGGGTGAAGATGGGCTGAAACACTATCAGACCCGCTGGTGGCTCAGCACCTTCAGTTCATGGATTTCATCACAGTGTGATGGGTTACAGGGTCCTTAATTCTTAGTAGAAATGTTAAGGCACACTTTGAGAGAGAAGGGGGTATTCAATTATTTATTTGCATGTGTGTGAAAAGGCTATGAAGTTTCATAAGGAAATGCCGTGATAAAGAGTGGTGATTTCAAGGAATGATCTTCTGTGAGTGCTATTCCAAAACCCTGGATCAAACTGGTTCCCTGTGACCTCTTCCCAGAGGCTTTTGAAGCCTTCAAGACTTATTCCTGACAACATTAAACTAATGGTGCTGTGCTCATCTCCTAAGAGAAAAATGCATGATCCACAAGTCTAATTAATTCCATAAAGACCAAGGGCTTTTACGCAGCTGCTCCAGTTCATAGCTTCCCGCATTCTTCTCAGAGGAAGAAAATATAAATAATAAAGGACTCTCTGGCACCCTGCATGGGGACCAGCACAGCCTTTTCCGAGGGCCAGCAGCCCTCACGCTTGGCCAGTTTTTATCCACTCGGTGAGAGGCCTGCGGGCAGCCCTGCCACCACCGGGAGACCCCCAGTCCCCTCACTCGAGCTCGCGGCCGAGGGCACCCAACGCCCGGCCGCCATCACCCAGCGATCTGGCCGCTTCGCGCGCGCCGCCATTTCCAACGGCTTCCTCCCCGCTCATCCCCGCCTCTCGGCGAGCCCTGGGCCCGCCCCTGCTGTAGGTGCGGCCTCGTCCCCAGCCACCATCGGCCAGGTGAGACCCGGCGGGGGCTGAGGTCCCCGAGCAAACCGACCCCGGTCCTCCGCGGCCAGCGGTGGGGCCTTGCCGGAGCGGCACGGCCGTGCCGGCCGGTGTTCAGGACGGCCCCGGCGGCGGAGGGACGGGGGAGCCCGGCTGTACGCTGGCGGGACGCGGCCCTGTTGTGGCGCAGGGAAACTGATTTGCGGGGATGCCGGTGCTTGAATCACCCCGTATCAAAACGCTTTGCGGTCGCATCTTTCTAAAAATGAAAAGTTTGATTCTGTTTTTTTTTTTTAACTTCTTAATTCTGCAAGTTGCGTGTAAAGGCTGCCTCCGCCACTTCAGGCATAGGAACGCTGGCAGTCTTAGTATAGTTTATTAATGGTCTTTTTGCCCATTTATTATGTTAACTTGTGTTTTGAGAAAATATATAGCAGTGTTACAAACCCAGCTTTAAATATTCAATATGTGGAATTCATTTGTCTAGAAGATGCTAAAACCCTTCATCAGTGATGAACTGCTTTCCCTGGTGTGTCCCAGCCTACCATAAATCAGCACTGGCTTTGGGCCCATGATGGTGAGTTATATGTATTAACAGTCTTGGGTCTAAGCCTACGTTCCCTGCCAAAAATAGTGTGTTTGTGTCATTTTTCAATGCGAATTAGTAGGAGGTGCGCGTTCACTTTACTTTGCTTCACACTTTTGTCTCTCGAATAGAAAAATAAATAAACACAGCTTTTTCAACACATGGAAATTGATCAGAAAAGTATACTCATATACTTGTGTAAATAGTCCCTTTTAAGTCAAGGGACTAGCCATGGCTACAGAGGAGTTTAGGAGTGCATGAGTCTGTCTCTCCCTTTCTCCCATGGGGTATAATAGTACTTAGTATTAGGTAATTTAAAGAAGCCTGAAGGTATGTCTGTGTTTACTGTTTGTGAAATGCTTTTTTGCTTGTAATTTACAAGGGCCCGATTGTTAGAAACATGGGGCTACATGTACACAAAATACCATTGAAGTGTGCTATATCACAGCATGAAACATTCTAGTTGGAAGAACAAAATATACATGAGAATGTGTCATAGGATGGGGGTAATTTTGCAGGGTCCTGAGTGGTTTGTGAGGAAGAGGGTTAAAGGGCCCTTTGGACTGTTGCTACTTTATTTTTGGTGCGGGAAGCATTATAAAACTAATGATCAGTCAGTGTACAATTCAAGACATCTCAAGGTAAATTCTGAAAGGAATCTGTTCATCCAAACATAAATATCTTTCATTGTCACTTAACTTTATAAACCATATTTTTCTATTCTTCATGGTTTGTCATCGACTGACACTTTAAGCCTGTATTTCTAGTTGGGCAGATATACTAAAGTACATGGTTCAGGAAAAAAAAAAAAGCTTGATCTGTGAAAGAAAAATGAGAGAACTGCCACTTTACAGCATTCTATTAAGATGTCATAAAAAAGATTTATTTGAAAAATATGCAAAAAAAAAAGTGGAGGGCTTATATATCAAGATGCTGTTGATTTTTTTCTAAAATAGCCCCTCTTTTTTCAAAAATAATTCCTCTGGGTTTTAAGCCCTTTTTTTGATTTTATGGAGAGGATAGGAATAGGAGTGATGAAAATGGAAAAATATTGCAATTATGAATTTTCCGGTCTTTTTCACGTGTTTCCCTGATCAATTTACAGTAATCAGCTTTGTAGTATGAATTGTCCCAACACAAATGGTAACAAACTTTGAATCTAGCTGGCTTTTAGCTAAAGTTAGAAAGAGCCATCTCGTTATGAATTTGATAGTTAGGAGTCTCTTCAGTTTTCTGAATCTATATAAAATACGTTCTGCAAATTAATAATTGACGTAGCCTGTATGTATGTCAGTTTCAAAAACAACTGCATTGGTGACAAATACTAAGCCACATTTTAAGTACTAAGCCACATTTTAAGCCGTGAATTCTATTTGATGATTTGAAAATTAAAGATTTCTAGTGGTCATATGAGATTTCTAGTCCTTCAATAAGTGTTCTTCACCTCAGAGGTTGTTTTTTTTTTTTCTTTTTAATACTATGCACTTACTAGATGTTACCTTTTCATATATATTTCTACCCTTTCTGTGATCCATTGAAAGTCTTTGATTATTTGATCATGCTTTCTACTTTTTCTTAAACATATCATTTGAATTAGAACTTTTCAGTTTACACCATGCTTTCTCCACTTCAATTTAAGGACTAATTGTTAGCAGAAGTTTTTTTTCTGTGAAATATGTGTGTCTACATGGTGTTTTACCAGCACACGTGTTTTTTCCATGCTCAGCACCAACCAGGTGAGAACTATTTCCATACAATACAATGTGGAGATAAATTAATGTGATGTCAAGCCAAAGCTAATAAGCACTGCTGAAAGGCAAAGAGTATTAGCACGGTATTGAACCCAAGTTAATATATCAACATGGCTTCCACTCACTTTGCACTTACACAGAGCTATTTGCATCTTCTTTCAAAGCAATGCATGATGTACTTGTTAGTGGGCTGAGTCTATGAAAGCCAGGTACGCTTTATGAGAGAACAGTGAAGAAAATGAAGTATTACTTTCCATGTCTTCTCTGTAATTCTAACTACAGCAGTGTTTGCAGATACTGTAGCTGTCCACCTTGCTAAGTAGCTTTAGCCTGATAAGCTTGTTACACATGATATGGTTTCTAAATTTCATTTTCTTCCTAATCAAAAGGATGAAAATGAACTAATGTTTCTGGTAACAGCATGCTACATGTTTCTAATTTCTGTGTGTTTATATTTTTCCATTTTTATTTCATTTACAGTCAACTTGGAGGTTTACAATAATTGTTCCTTGTTAAAATAGAATGCTGTTTAACATCAACTGGTTTCATCACATTTTCCTAAATGAATGGTGATACATTTTTTAAAATAGAATGATGTTCTAATCTTTCAACTGTGTAAATTGTTTATGAAGTCATGCAATTTGTCACTGAATTTCTAGCTCATTTGCAGTTGTGTATCATCTTATAATATTTTAAACTTTTTGTTGCTCTCTGGTTGTGAGAGGCCAGTATTACATCTAAACTTTTCTTCATGTGAAGCTATACTTACATTCTCCTGGTCAGCATATTCTTCTGATCTGTTTAAAAAAAAACAATTTCAGGCTCCAAAAAATTCCAGAAATTAAAACTAATTTAATTTTGCAAGTACTCTGTACTGAGCTGAAGCAATGTACATAAACAAGGTATAACAAATGAATTAGAAGCACAGTCTTTTGAAATGTTTTCTCTGAGTTGATGAGCACTTTCAGTTTCCACAGTGAAGGTGCATGTTGTCTCTTGTGACTGGTCCTAGTTGCTGATTAAGACTGACAACTGCTTTTTATGTTCAGGGGCCCTTCACATTCTGCTGACTTCAGATGAAATTGCAAATATTCTGCACAATCAAAAAGAGAAGTGGGAGGCTTCCGTATCAATCCCTTTACTTTCTACTGTTCTGATTCTCCAACTGCAGAAATCCCTTAACTCACATTGACTTTAGCAGCCCTCAAAATAACTTAAGTGTTTGGTTTGAGTCTTAGAGTAATCATCCTCAAAGGAGACTGCTGAATTTGAAAGAAGATAATTTGTCTAAGAAGTCTCTGCCAAATATCTCTAGATGGAGTGGTTTCTATTGCAGCTGTTCCATGTGATTCTCCTTTTTTATATTAAATGTTAAGCCCCTCTTTAAAGGAATTCTGATGTTTTCCAGTGAGCACTTGATAAAAAAGAGTAATAAAAAAAATGTGTGTTAAAGATAATTTTCACTCATTTTTAAACTGTGAGGAATCCTTCATTGTTAAAAATAAGGGGTGATGATAAAATTACAATTTCAACTTGGAATGTGAGGAAAGGTATCATTGAGCACTTGATGCATAAAAAAACATTTTCCAAAATAGCATCAATATTAATAGTTTTTGGAACTTGATTCTCTTGTGGTAGCCGTCTGATGCAGTTGATATACATTCTATTATGAAGGCTATTTAAGAATAGTATTTGTATCTTTTAAAATATTGTTCGAGTTTCAATATAGGAATTTTTTCATGTCAAATCCCATATAAATTTTGTGTTTTTGTTTTTTTATTTTTATTTGCAGGGTAGTGTATAAGTGTCTTTACTGATTGAAAACCTGAAATATTTTTTTTGCTGTGAAAGCTGGAAAATGTTCAAAAATCAGTATCAGGTAAAACAGAAATAGTTTTAATTTTTACCCTCTTCCATTTCACCTTTGAGAGAACTCAATTAAAATGGCTTATTCAGGGGGAACAAAAAGTCCAGATACAGAAATGTTTTAGAAAGTGTATTATTCAGTATTTTTATTAAAATGTTATGAAATAGCGGGTAGCTACAGATGCTGTGAGGTCTGGAATGGATACCGACATGGTGATATCAGTGACTGTTTTTCTGCCTGTTCCCTTGTGGGCTAGGGAAGGCGCCCCGTCTGCTCCCATCCAGTCATGGAAGCAGGCCCAGCTCTTAAAGTATAGTCGGAACAGGGCGGTTGGTTTCTCTTCCTGGTCCAGCACAGGTTACCTGTGAGGTACCACCGGCCAGCACAGTCATATTGTTCACAAACTTTAGTATCACATTTTCTGTTTCTTGGCCTTCCTTTTCACTACTCTACTTCCCTTTCTCTACACCAGTCCCCTCCCAAGAAATCAACCCACCCCAATTACTTTTTCACAGTAGTCCCAGATGTTCTACATCTGTACCTGAAACATATTTCTGGTGCTGTTACGTAGACTATCGCAGCTTTATATGGTATTAATGATATGGGCACTTAGGTGCTGTTGGCCTTGTAGGAGTGCAGTCCCCAAAAGATGCCTCATACTGCCCTCCAACTCCGTTGTTCATGGAGTTTAACAGTTTCTTGTATAACTCCTCCTCAGCCATCCACAAGATCCAGCCATCCATCACGGCACTGTCAGTAACTTCTGTCAGCTTCTCACATCAGTGCTTGTTATGTTCAGCATTTTTTCATGTTGTGTCCAGTAGTAGTTTTCCATGTCCTGTTCAGTTATTTTAACATCAAGCCAGGGCCTACTCAAGGGCTGCAGCGTTAACGATATGTACCTGTTTCTATTTTGGAGAAAATTCCAATTGTTTGATCCAAAAGATTTGTTACAAACATACATACATTGGCAGTTAAGAATATTTTACAACTTTCTGACAGCTTGGTCCTATAGTCCTTAAATATGTCTGATAACTTTTTAAATCGATAGTACATCATATTTTTTAAATTCTTTTTCATCCATTATGAATTAAAAATATATTTTATGGATGCTGTTTATGGAATGCCATTTTTAATCTCCTTAGAACTTAGTAAGTGTAGTCACCGGGGTTATCTGTCAGGCATGGGGGGGAAATAATTTATATACGGTACAGAGTTGATGTTCTCTGAAAGCATAATTTGAAGCATTTATTTTGCTGGCACGACTGCTCGCCCCTCTTGCTCATAATGACTTCTGTACAATTGTTTGGGCAGCTGAGCATAAAGAGTATTGGGAAGTGCATACAACTAGAAGTGAGAAGGGAGAGACAAAGTTGTAGTGATTGATTAGGTTGACCATAATGCTGAAAAAATGCTGATCAAACCATAGCCTGAGTACATCAGAAGACATCTTCTGTGACATCAATTGTGAAAAACACTGAAGCAGATAATTCCATAAGAACAGCTGATAAAGCCTGCTTCCCTAAATGCTTATGGTTAAATTCTTTGATGTCTTTATATGTTTCGTGAACTGTTCTGTCAAATCAGGCTGGAATTTGGTAACTAGTAGAAAAGTTACAGGGAAATGTCTTTGACATACTCACACATGTAAACAGAACCAGCATGACTCTGTAAACTTAATTTCCTTAGGATGTTAGACAAAACATCAAACATGCAACAATTTTTTTGATCATTTAACAGTATGTTTTAAATTCACTTTATTTGGTGAGTTGTAGAAATAAAGTATATCTAAGTATAAATTGGAAATCTTCAGCATATTTTTAGAATTTTTACAATAATTTTGCTAGAGAATGAAATATATATATATATTTCATGAAATATTTCATGAAATATATATATATTTCATGATATTGCTTCAAATTTATGTTCTGATCTTCTAATAAAGATAAATATTGACTATATGCATTGCTATATTGTAGTAGTCTAGAGGCTGTTAATACGCTATTGTCTGACTGATCAGTAATACCGACTCTGGTGTGGGGTGGGATTGTATTTGGTACATCACTGGTACTCTTGACCGGTGATGATTCTGTGCTGAACATTTGGTTGGTTGATGCATCCTTAAACCGTTTTATCATAGGGTGGTCCATTTGTTGAAATATTCAGTGCTCAAGGCAAGAACCCAGGAGCAAAATGGAAGATTTTTGGCAATCCTTCAGCTATATGGAAAGTAAGTTTTTAAGAAATTTATTAAACCTAGAGTATAAAACTTAGAAAAATGTGAATGAAACTTTCTTTTTAAGATTAAGAATTATATTAGGATGCTTATGTTTGTTTGTTCGTTTCTTTTTGTAGGAATATGATAAAGAAATAAAGGGCTTTGTTTTTGTACTTGAAGGAAGCAGTCAAATCAACAGAATGCAGCTACCAAAGGAAACTAAACAAGCTCGTAAGTGTCAAAGAACTAAATGTCCATGATGCTGTTCTGATTATTAAAGCAGTCATATATTGGAATGTCAAACTTGTATTATTCTCCTTTATTCTGAGTTTAGTTCAGCATTAGCAAAGTGGTTTTTTCATTAATTTTTTAGCAGGTCAGCACAAATAAGTAAAAGGTATAGAAATGCTGTGTTAAAGTTCTTAAGGGAAGATCCTTGGTTGCTGCATATTGTCCTAATTCTTCTGGTTTGCTTCTGTATCTGATCCTGCTACAGACTGATGTCTGGCAAACAACTTCTGATTCTGTCAGAATAACTGGTGCAGTTGGAAAAGATAGATAAGTTTTCAGGACATGTGTGTTAGAGCACTTGTCTTTTCTTATTTCTACTTCATCAATTTGTCTAATAAAAGATATTATCACTATACATGAATTTTGTATTAACTGAAATCACTATGGTGTGGTGACTTTTCACTCAAAAAAATCCCCAAAAGTGGTGTGAATAATGCTATATTTTTACATTTCTTATTCAAGTATGTCTTTGTTATTGAGTCAAAGGTCTTAGCACACATTATTGTAGTCAAGTATGTTGTGTAAGAGCTAGATCTTCCACTTGTTTAAATCAAAATCATAACATTTATTGGAAGGAATTAAGCCCCATCATTTGCACCAAAACAAAGCCCCAAAATCAAAGCAATTTGTGTTGCAGAGAACATACAGCAATCATCTTAATTCATGCCTTAAATTCCGCTGCAGGGTGTTGTGTGTTATAGGGCTTGTAGTAATGAACCAAGCTGTTTTAGGTTTAACCACATGCTTTTGAAGAAAAATTGAGATGGTGATTTTAATTGATTAAAGTAGGAATCGTCAAATATACTTCTCATGCATGGTATTTAATTACCAATTAATACAATTTTTCTCAAACATACAGAAAAAATAATAAATGAGAAGTTTAGTCTGGTTATGCACTAAGGCCTTGAAAAGTAATCTGATTTTCCTAAAAGAAGTTTTAGTATTATATTCAGTATTGTAAATATTAGACTAATGTATCTTTCTGAGAAATCCAACCTTAATTTGTTTATTGCCAAACCTAAAATAAACTATTACAGCCTAAAACGAGGCTTGAGAATTACTGCTGTGCATTATCACTGCTAAAAATAGTTTGGTTTCAAATCAACTTTAGCTAGTGCTGCAATACTGTAGCCAAATTCCCATCTCTTACCATTCTGTCTCTCTGTCTCATTCTGTCTTCAGGTGTGTGCCTTAAGTATTTCATTTCTGTCAAATATACGATCTGCCAGTTGTACTGTAAATTTGGAATGCTCTTCCAGAATAAAAGACATTATGTACACAAATATAATTTGAAATCTTAAAATGTTATTTGACCCACAAAAGAAAGAAGTTTTGAATTGGCATTTTTCAGAAGAAGAAATATTGTTGCTGTTGAGTCTTGCTAAGTCAATGAAGACCAGCCCATATCCTCATGGGTGGAATAGCTAACAAAACCATAGAACGTTCAATTCACACAGCTTTGTACTACCTGTTTTTCCCCAAATTCCAGGATTCCCTGGATCCCGAAAGTTTTCTTGTGTTTATTGCCTCGGTTAAGCGTGATTGTTGTAAAAATCAGAATACGCCATTGAGCATTGTTGCAGTGATCTGGATTGCATTTTTACTCAAGATCTTTTTAAAGTTGTTTAGTAAGGTTTACATTGTCACAAATGTAAAAGGAAGCTTCATATAGTTTTAAGATAATCTTGATATGAACGTATTGCTTTATTTTATAATTGTTACAGGATATTTGGTTCACATGCTCTTGGAACACAATATAAGTGTACATAAAAAATCGGTTCCTTTTATTTTCATGAGAACTTCTCTAATGACACAGATGAAACCTCTAAAACAACACTTTCACTGCAGTTTGAATTTTTTTTTTCATGTTCATGTGTTTTGTGAACATTGGGAAACAGTATTGCAAGAGCAAAACTGTATCGTACAACGTTGAAATGCTTGATGGTGAAAGGTGTATTTGTGTGCACACAGCATATTTAATTTTTTTCTGTTTCTAGTGGGACTGATCCAGCAGTTTCTGACACTTCAGATTTTTGTGCCAATGGGACAAGACTTCTCCACTGAGTTACTGTAAGATGCATAAAATTTCCTTGAATGCTTAATGTAAAGTGGATGCCTGATTGCAACCATTAATTGTAATGGCAGATTTTCCATTAAAGCACAATGACTTACCAAGTCAATAAGAAGTAATTAAGCTAATGAGATCATTATTTCTTGGATATTTTAACTACTGACATTCCTCTGAAGATTGAAAAGATTCTTAAAATCGTGAATGAAGATGGTAAGACTGAAGAAATGAGACGTGAATTTATCAAACAAAATATTGGCTCACAGGGGTCTCCCGAAAATTCATAAGAAATTTATCAATCACTATTCCAGGGTCCTTTGCTTTAGGGGAAAAAGAAATATTCTAATAATTAGATTAACAAAAGAAATATTACGTCATTAGAAGCCCTGCAAGAATAGATGAGTTAAATGATATGTAATTAAACTGGGTAAACTCAGTGCTGAATTTTATTTTTGTTTGTCTTTCTGTAACTTCTCTGTTCTTTGATGAATTTCCTGAGTGTAGTTCTGCTTACACTTTCTGCTCCTATGGTTTTAATTGCTGTATTACTTCTAAAAGTGTTTAGCAAAAGGGACTAAATAAACAAGATAAGTCATGCAGTAAGCAGAAATCAAGTACACAGATTTGCTTCTCATAGGCATTCTGTAGACAGATGGCAGAGGCTTAGTGCCAGGTTCAGGAACGTATCTTCAGATTGCCTATGGTTTTGTACTGGGTTTGGTTCTTCAGGGTACTTCTGGTCATTCATCTATACCTCTTATCAAGAACTTTTCTGCAATTCTTCCTCTTTCATTTTCCCTTTTTTATCACTTGCTTTTATTTCTTCTTCTTTTTTTTTTAATAAACATGAGAACTCTAATTTTCTACTGCCTCTTCCCTCTTTCTTTGCACTTTCTCTTTTGAGCTTGTATCTAGGCTTTACATTTTCTCATTGCCTTTCTTGTTACCTCCCATTGCATTTGTATTTGCTATATATAGCATATATAAGCATACACTACATTACTGTATTTGACTATATTTACTATATAAATTCAATATATTTAAATAGTTGTAACTTTTATTTTTTACTTCTTTTCTTTTTTCTGTTAACCTTCCAGATTCTAAATCAGTATTATCAGACAACCTGATACAAATCATAATTCTCTTTCCTCTTACATGCAGTGGTTTCATTGTCTATGTTGATGAAGTAATCTGTCTTAATACATTTCCACTGAATTTTTATGAAATAATAAATGTTTAATTCAGTGTAACTGTTTCACTACTTAATTATGTTATAATAAAATTATGCTTATGCATTCAAAGTAACCAAAGCTACCTAAAGGTGTATATGCAGAAGATGATAGAAACTTATTTCAAAAAATTAATGTTTTGTATTAGAAATCAACTGTAATTTATTGATGTACCAATAAACTCTGTGCAAATACTTGCAAAATAGACACTGTATTTTATTTTAGCAGACTCCTGATAATCCAGTAATTAATGAAGGCAAGTCCTTCTTGCTTCTTGTTGCTTATACATACTAGTAATAAGTGACTGCCATTCAGTTCTTTTTATTTCAAATGTTTTGAAAGGAATCTATTGCTTGTTTGTGGACAGAATATTGATTGTGCTGGTGCTTCCTGGAGTTCAATGGCCCAAGACAGTTTTTTACATAGTCTGGCTATGTACTTATAATATAGTCTTACTACTGAATCTTTGAGTAGCTTTATGTGAAAATTCATAGCATACCAAGCCATCATACCTGCAAATTTACTTTTAAGTAAAAAACACTTTGGCAAGATTTATAACAGCAGCAAATGATGCTTTATGGTACATTCCTTCCCCTCCCATTCTGCGTAAATAGAAATAGTATGAATATAGTTTGAGCTTCATCCTCTCTTCTGCATTTTACTCTGTGACTTATCTGATCAGCAGACAAGAATTTCTTCAAGGCCATCCATCACTGCTGGCATCAGCTGAGCTAAACCTTCTAACTTGCTCCTAATCAACCAGTCATGCGAGATTCCTGTCATAAATACTGAATGTGCAAACAACTGTTTAAATTATCTGTCTTGCCTTTTCTTTGGAAAAAAATTAAGTAGAAATGTAGATACTTTGTTAGAGGGCATGAATAGATGAGTATCACCACATTAACAGTCAATGTATTGATCTGCCTAACAAATGTGTAAAATAATTTGTGGATGAAGAATTTGGTGAAGCATAATAAAATCTGAAATAAGGTGGGGAGCATGTAATTTATGCAGCCTTTTTGAAGCAAATAATAGCAAAGCTGTTAGTAATACTGGATATAGCCATCTGTTGTAAATGTAGTAGCTGGTTGTTAAATTCTCAGTATTATGGATTTTGCTACCTTTCTGAAAAAGCAAAAGTAGCTCAATGTTTGGAAAATATTTGTGCATAAAAGAAAACAGCATCTGGCTTGTGTTCGCATTCTTGGTTTAGTTCCCAATATATGGACATGTGCAGGTGCTAGCACTTCTGCGTGGCATCTTGTCAAGCACACATACATTCATTCTTCTTAAAATACTGTAATGCCAGTCATTTGTCATACTTTATTTCTGATGTGTTTTTATTAGATGTTAGGTATCATGGGAAATTAGTAAGTCGTATAATAAGTTTTACAGCAAACAAGTAGAGTTGTTGATGTGAGAAAACAGACCTTTAAATTGTACCATAGATTTCCCCCCTCCCAACAGAGAAAAGTAGAGTTATCTGAGGCACGAACAAGAGTTAGAGTTCTGTTTCTGGTTATGTACTGAAATGCCGTGTAGCCTTGTATATGTCCTTGGAATTCGATCTGCCTTTTTTCTTCCCCCAAGTTCTTTCATACAAGTTGTGGGAGTAATATTTATCAAGTTATTTTGAAAGTACACTACAGAGAGTTAACTAACTCATTGTTGAATGATACTTTTAAACATCCAAAACACTGAAAATTGGAGTGGTTATAAATTTGTCCTACTTGTCAGATATAAAAAAGAATTCATGAAATTAGTATAGAATTGAAAACAAAATTCACAGGCCTGGTTTAAAAATAAGTCACTAGTTACATTAGCATTTGCTCTGAAAGAAGATAGGTATTTTTCCTCCCCCTGGTCAGGATAAATCTGTTAGCTTTATTCTGCAGATATGTCTAATTTCTCACATTTGATGACTTTCACTGCTTCTGCAGCTGTAAACCTATTCTAAGTCTTCTTATATCAATAGTTCCATTGTTCATTCAAATAATCAGTATAAAACATGAGGCACGGAGAAAGACTTTTTTCATTGTTGAAGGTTTTGAGCCTTTTTCTAGAGTATTGTCAGGTATTTTGCAGCTGCAGAACAAGAATATTCTCAAGTGGGTAATTTCTTGTTTCTTCAGTTATTGAAGGGGAGAAATCAGAATAAGTTTATCATGTTTTTATAACAAAAAAAATATTAAAAACTGTAGGTTCAAAATTTGTTTGTAAATGTACACGTTTTCTAAGGTTGGAAAGAAAAATGAGGATGGTGGTGCTGAATACACATCCTGAAACACTGATGAAATTACTCATGCCTGGAGGCCCAGGTGGCTAAAAAGTTGAGTGTTATCATCTTCAGTTATTTTGATGATAGTCTTTTTATAGTAACTTACAAGAATTAAAAAAAAAAATAAAAAGCCATCATATCCTGGCAGAATTAAAGCAAAGAAGACTAGCGTGATATCTGATTCTGACTAATACATAAACTCTGGGGTTCTGAATAGTTGATGTCCTGGTGATATTACAGAATAAATAGCTGTGCTCTAAGACTTTATAAAGTAAAGAAAAATATTGATTATGTGTATTTTAGCTGGTGCATCACTTTAAATAACATGGAGTAAATTGAATCGTGTATGTTTGGTTGGTAGGGTTTGTTGTTCAGGATGTTCATATGTCAAGGAAGGTAAATGTAGGAACCAGTGTTAGCAAGAAAACTTAGTTGTGTAGTTTTAAAGGCAAAATTCTTAGCAATTCACATAATTCAGTAATTAGAATAAAAGGTTTAAATGTGAGAAATGTGTCTGTATTTAAGAGGTCTATTACATATAGCAGGTGTGAACATAACCTTTTCTTTGTCTTTGTAAACATGAAAAGACTGATTGTCTCTCTTGAGTAGATAAATTCACGGAACGAAAAATAAAGTGAAAAGAATAACAGTCAATAAACTAAAGAAAATACACAACGGAATTAGTTACAGGCATAAATAACTGCATTATAAGGATAATTTGATTCTGGAAAAGATATATGCACTAAACTTTCCACATATTAATACTCATTAGAGTACTTTGTCTATACTGAACAAATCAAAACCTATTTTCTAGAATTACAGTTTTCTAAATCATTTGACACAGCTGGCTGTGCTTCAGAGGAACATACCACCATGCCATAAAAAAGAATTTACTAAATACTTGAAAATGAGAGAAAGAGCCACATGAATGAGCAGGTATCAAAACCAAGATGTTAAAATATTTATAGAAGATTCCAGAACATGTAAGAAAATATCAGTGACCATTTCCACAGTGTTTTTTTTGGGGGGGAGATTGGGAAAATTTGTGAAGTTCTATGTGTAATGAAGCTTTTACAACAAATTATTCTTGATCATTGAAAATATCAGATCATTCAGTTAAATTGATTGCAAATATGTCAATATCTTGCAGAGAGAGCTCAGGAATCACAATTTCTTCATAATTGCTAACATTTGGAAAGCTTTTCTATTCTAGCAATCAGATTTCATGATTCTCTTTCTGAACCGGCCACCTGTAGTACTGCCTTTTTATGGATACTGTTTAAGGGGACTTGTGTTGGTTTTTGTTGTTGTTGGTTTTTTTCCTTAATTGTCTCCAGAAAAAGATTATCAACATAGAAAATTCCAGTATATAAAAAGAAAGATGGTTCTTTGCATCTTGTTCCCTAGGCCTATGTGACGTATAAATCTCAATCTTTTATTTTGTAGAGATTTGATTGATTATCAACATAACTAAGTCTGTTTTAATGAGGGCAGAATACAGTGCTCTGGATTTCAGAAGATCAGACAGACAGTTCAATAAGATAATATCTCATACAAGACCAATTTACAAGTAGCGAATAAAGTACAACATGAATGAAATACAGACCATTCCTGAAAAAAAGCAAATTTAAGAATCTGTGACCATGGCAAATCACTTAACCATTACTATTCCTTTGTTTTTCTATCTTTAAAGTGGGGCTGATGATGGTACTATCTGACATTTGTGAATCACATAGCATTTACGGAGAAAAAGGCCCTATGATAACTAAGACCTAATATGCTAACATACTAATAGTTAAAATTTACTGGAGGATTCTGCCTGGATTTCAACCAGGATATATAGAAATTTCCAATAATAATAAATTGTATGACAGTTGCTCTTTGCATAGCAACATTAATGAAATATCTACTTTCATGTTTGGTAAACTTCCAGGTTAAGTCATTTATAAGGAGAAAAACACTTTCATTTTAAGAACAAGTGAGCCTTGATAAATGAAGCATCCTTTCAACAGTCCAACGTCATTTTTTCAAGTTCATTTTAAGCCTTGAATTGAACATTAACAAATGGTTATAAATTATTATACATACAGCAAAGTGAATAGGTAATCGGAGAAGATGAGTTTATCTATACTCTTGGGTAGTTGCTACTATTTACTTGCAATCTCACTATAGTTACCATTGTGAGGAGAACAGTCAATCAAAGTAGACTATATAAAATAAAATTGAAAATTGAGTTGGAAGGTAATTTTACTTTCAAATGTTTTGCAAATGTAGATGTTAAGTGTGAAATGAATGCAGTTAATGGCCATAGCTGGGAGAGTTATGCACCTGCTGATCACAGGAATATTATAATAAATGAGGTTGATTTTCCTGTTGACTACCTCATTTTTCTCAACATGGTCTCATTACTTTTCTATCACATGTCTGACCCTTAGATATAAATACTCAAACACAGATGTAATAAAAATACATTAACTCTTATATAGATTTTTTTAAATACATCTTTGAAAATCAAGAACTGTAGTACAGATGTTTCTTCTTTTTAGGTTTAACATAGGTGATGCTTTTCGATAACAGGAAAAAAAAGGTTGAGTTTCAACACAAGTACTCTTGAATCATTTTGCAAGTGAGAGTTCTAAATTTCTAACTCCCATTGTCTGAAATATTTCAGATAAGAGTTTCATCAGACATTTATTTCACTTTATTTTCCAAGAAACAATGTAACTGAAGAGTCAAAGTTTCACCAATTCCTGAATAATTATTTTCTTCTACAAGGACATAAATTATTTTATAGAATGTTAAGACCATCTTCTTTCTCTGATTTTGCCCCTTCTTCAAATGTTTACCTCGTTTATACTGTAGAATATAAATATTTTTATTGTTCTAAATTTATCTGCTGAATTAAGTTTTAAACTTCTTTAGGTGTGATTATAACTATATATCTAGGGTTTGCTTCTTCTTTATAGCATACATGCCATCACAAAAAAGCATTTTATTTTAGACATATATTTCTGATATAAATGTGTATATTTTTATCTAAATGACTGTCTTGTATTGCACTTCAGAATGCAAATGAGCTGTACATTTAGTAATGTCCTTTTTATTACAGTTAATATTTTTCAGGAGGGAGAAAGATAAAAATATTCATACAAAAATAAACTATGTCATTTCAACATATTTCTTGAACTAATGTTATAAAGTGAAATTAAAATTTTATTGCCAGTTATTTGGAGATATGCATGGTTTAAGTTCAGGGTCCTACTGTTTTGTCATGGCATCATTTAAAGCAACATTCTCCATTGAGAATAGCACTGAGTTTCAGCGGGAATAGTATTTTTGTCTGTTTTTCAGCACACAGGTTACTGCAACTACCTGGTTCCTCCGCATACTTGCTCAGCTATACACATAACGAGGACGTGGGGGAGTTTCAAACAACCGCTACTTCAGTTCTTTAAAATTCTTTGGTGCCTTACTTTCATAGCACTTCTGAACAGCAGGATTTACAGCAGAGTAGAGAGTTCCTGAAAAAATGCAGCCATGGGTTTTTCATCAATGGGTATATGAGAATTTTATATATCATATGAAATATGATGGATGGAACTGGGCCTGGACCTGGGGCACAGGTTTAGCTATGTGGCCAACTTGCTGATGATATTAGGTGAATTATTTCACATTTTACCCCAATTTCTTCAAAAGCAAAATCAAGCCCAGAATGCTATCATTGTAAGACACTTTAAGGTCCTATGGTGAAAGCACTTTTCAGGGGGTTGATAGTATTATTCATCCATTCATAAATATATGTGCAGCTGATACTGAATTCTACTCTCAATAGCAGTGCTGAGGATGTAATGCTTTACCCTGGCACAGAAGTGAAATTCCTGCCTTTGAGGTGCATGCAATTTATTTGAGGAACTGCTAGTCTCTCAAAAGAAACTGCTAGTAGACTCTTCCACTCCATTGTGATTTGCCCACCAATGTTATGAGGATGGATAGGTTAAAGATCAGGCGGCAAAGATCAGCAAGGGAGAGCAAAGAAGCAGCAAGATCTGTAAGGCCTATGAACTCCGTTTGCTTTGCCTGATGCTCATAACAACTTGGGGAAACAACCTGTTTTTATCAGCCTTACTAGTAGAGCCCTTTAATTTTCACATACTTGCAGTGTTTTTTGAACTGAATGCTGTCCTGGGTTGAAATCTTGAATTCACAAAAATAGATGAAATGTGTAACTTGCTCCAGAGTTAATGCCTTTCTAAATTGACTCAAGGAATCCTAAGAACATTTCAGGATGTTTATCACCAAATTCTGGGTGACAGCATTTCATTAGTTCAGCTACAGGTAGGCCTTGCTAATTAAAAAGTGTTTTCATTTAAAAAATGTGTAGCCTACAAGGTAGTCTCACAATTTTAAAGTAGAACTCAGCATTTAAATCATAATTATTTTTGAGTAATTACTTTTTCTAAGAAATGAGAACTGACAGAAAGTTGTTTATTGTAATTATTTGTCCTCTTGTCAGAGGGACTGCTAATTATAGAGAAATACCCATCTGTTAAAAATGGGCTTGTTCAAAAATAATAGGTAAATTAATCATCGTTTCCCCACAGAGATTGCACCCTTTAAAGTCTGTTCTCCAGTATCACAGGGTGGTATTGCTGGGCAATATCAACATTGTGCTGCTCACAAAACTTGAAGAAAGCATAAGCATAAGCAGTCTCTTTATCAGTTTAAAGCAAACCTAATCTTTGTGATCACAGCTGTGGTCTAAATCTATTAGAAATGTTCGAATTCAGTGTCCTTGGTGTCACTGTGAGATGACCTGAATAGTGAGCAATAAACTTCTGTATTATGTTTCCCATTTGAAGGTATGTGCTCAGAAAGTGAAACGATCAGACAATGTCTTATTTTTAAGCCAACAAAGAGTCTGTATAAAATGACAGAGGCATTTTTAGGAAAAGAAAGCAAATAATGTTTTTCTAGTTAGCAGGTGACAGTGTGTCCCAAGATAACACAAGCGTAAGGGGCAGAAACAAGTGTGATTATTAAAGGGTACTGGGTTCTCACTTCAAACAAATTGAATTCTTTCATAGTCTGAAGGGCTATGGAAATCTAGGGAAGAGTGTAGACTGTTGAAATAAAATTAGCATGTAAAGTGATTTGATATATGCAGGAATATAGCCACCAAGGTTGAATTTGAGAAAGAAATCTCATTACTCATCTTGTAAAAGAAGTAATTCTTAAATTCTCTGTTGCTATCACTGACATAAAGGTTCTGCATATCAATAACGGGGTTTTTTTGTGATTGTCAAAGATACTAGATTATTGAATTGACAAAGATCCATTCTGTTCTCTCCTGCTTTTATTTTGCAGGATAACTGATTTAGGAAATATTAAAAGAAGATTGTATTTATCAACGGTCCACAAGGAGTTGTCTGTAACCCCTCTGCATGCAAAAATTCCTCTACATATGATCAAGCGCAAAATAGTAGGTACTTTGGGAACATTCCTTGAACTGTGGTTGAGCAGACTTTTTTAGCAAAAGGATTTCATTTATGTCTACAGATCTGCTGAAATTACTGTTTGTTTTAGAATGCGGTTCCTGTCAATTCACAATAAGTCTATGTCCCATCTACTGGATGGTATCAGAACCACTTCATACTTCTACTCTTCCACCCTTCTTCTACCGTGAAGAATTCGTTCCCATTTTCCATGATTAATACTGATTATGATGTGTTTATCTGTCACTTTTACTGTCTATTCAGCCTGTGTACAAGTTCTCTGTGTCCCTAATTCTTCTCTTTAGTGCTCCTGTTCACATGTACCTTCTCCTGTAGTGACATTTTATAACATTTGCTGGAGCTGCAGCTTTCAACTGTAGCTGATGGCTACTTTCATGTGCTTCTGGATTCTCCAGATTCTAGAATATATAAAACACTGTATATTTCAAACTGAAGAAAATAAAACAATGGCTGTCACGTTCTGCCCCGCGTTCTTCTCTCCCATACCCAGCCCCAGCATATGATAATACCTGTCAAGACAGAAAACCTGAGAGGTTACCATATAACCTTCTAAAGACTCAAATCTCAAATGCTGCTTTAGAAAGTACTTTGAAGATGTGAATAGTTAGATTTCAACTAGATAACAATTACTACACTAAAGGGTTGTGGATTTGAGGCTAGACGTGGGAGAGAATATTTTACAGAAGCCTCTGAAGTTATGACTTATTTTAAGGTAGTTTAGCTGAAGGCTGCCATGATAATTTTAGATTTCAGGAGTTTTCTACTTTCTGGAAAGATCTGATTAAAAAAAAAAATTAACATGCATCAGATCATACCCATGAAGTTGCCATTATTTCAGCATCCACTGAAATGAAAGTATTCTTCTTCAGTATGATTTCAGTTAGTTGCTCTTGGTCTCAGGCTAGCAGAAATGTTTCAAGATTAAAGTATGCATTAATGTCTATTAAATTAAATTCAATCAGAATATGAACTTCAGTTATGCATTTTAATTTAAATAATCAAAGATTTGTCAGAGAGCTAAATGCTCTGGTCAGTTATAATGACAAAATATTTTAATAATCTTAACCCTTTACCCTTAAAAGGCCCTAACTCTTAAAGAGTAGGTTTGTATTTCTTAGAGTATATGGATACAAAATAATCTATCTTCTTTTAAGTGGTAATCTCCATTTTTAGTTTACGACTTTTACTTAAAGGAGGGGGTATAGTACTTTCAGTGACTAAGTAGGTCTTTTACAAGGCTATGATAGTTTAACTTATTTTATACCTTAGCTGATTAGCTGCTCGTTCTGTATTATAAAAAACAGCAATATGCAATGTTCGAATGGAAAAAAAAGAAAATTTTAAGAGCTACTGGAATAGTGCAGGAGAGTGTAAAACACTGATGTTAGTGTACTAACAGTGTTTCCTGAAACAAACAGAACAATTAGCTGATGAGAATTAAAATATATATTTAAGTGGGATTGTCAGCAACCTAGTTAGTTGTCATTATTTACTTTGTCTTCCTGAAATGTCTTAAAGGAGTGGGTAACATTTATTATAAATAAGAAGTAATTTTAAGATCTTATGGTACACTGGGGTCTTGTCCATACTGGAAATTTGCCCGAGTGTATAAGGGACACAAGCTTGGGAGAGGTCATTTTTTATGAATCTCAAAAAAAATAAATAAAAAAATCTCCAAGTACAAGTATAACCTTTGGAGCATTTAGGCATTTAAGTACATAAGTAACTTACAAAGTAATGTTGAGTATTTTTTTTTCCAGAAAACCTTCAATAAATACATTTTCTTACAAGTTGCTTACTTTGAAATAGCTGCAAAACATATTGTGGATATGCTAGGGAACTGAGCTCACTTGGACTGGCAGTCAGTAGGTCATATGTAGTGATTTGTTCATATAAATAATTGTCATAAAAGCAAATACAGAAATACCTTTTTTAATATCAAAATGTTACGCATTATGGATCACAGCCTGTGAAATCTAATACTCTGCAGAGGCTTCATTTATTGATAACTATACACAATTACTCTTCTGCAATGATTAGTGTTTGGGTTTTATTAAAGAATATTGTTTCTTTTTTCTAGTGGTGCAATATGTGTATTGACTTGGTAGCATTCACCAGTGAAATATTCAGAGGAGCTGTCTTCCAGTCTTTGGATGGAATTATTATTTCAGCTAACTGTAAGCTGAGAAAGATCTTCACTTTAAAATCCAAGCCTCAAGATACAGCCGAGGAAGATGGTGTGTTATAATTACTTTGTAGACTTAATCATAACTGTTCACATTATAAAATCAAAAACTTCTTGGTCATCAGATTTGCAGTTCAAAAGATTACACGACTTTGTGAAAATTAAAGTGACAGTGCAGCATATTAAATCTGTTGGATTTCAGGTGACAAATAAATGTGTACTCATCTGCTTAAGCATGGAATACATTAAAAGTATTTTATTGAAGAAATTCTGGTAAGATTTATCAAGTAGACAACTTGTTTTAATGATGGTATCTTACACTGATAGAAGGCTTTGGCCACGAAGAGGGTATCTGAAAAGAGAGAGCATTTGACTGGTACTTATTTTCTTTGTTTTGGAGTTTAGGAGTAGGTGGAGGATTTCTTTCTAAATAATCGAAAACAAAACTTTAACAAAACAGTATTGTATGAAGCTATCATAAATACCTCTCTGTGATCTCTAGTCCATTTATCCTATGGTGTCCTTTTTTATCAGGAAAGTAATTTTGGTGGTGGACTGAAAAATTAGAGATTATAATAGAGCAGGATATTGGTCAAAGCCTACCCGTCACCAAACCAGGATCAAAATCCCGAATCATTATTTTCCAAGGGAGAGAACTTCATTCCTCACTGGTATTTACAGTAATAGAGGAGGAATTGAAAAAGCACAACTGACACTTTCTTATTTAGAAGAAGCCTAGGTCAAATTCAGCTTCAATTTCATTCAGGTTTTCATTTTGTGGCTTTCAAAGGACACACCAGAAAAAAAGGGTTCTGTTTTCTGAAGGAGGGATGTTTAGCAGATGGGTATCAGTATTGTAAGTGTAACAACATTTATCTTCCATTTGGAAAACCTAAACCAATATGGGAGAGTAATCATTGTGATTCCTCTGGTGAGCTTGGAAAAAAAATATTAATTCACTAAGTGACTACAGGGAGAATCCAGTAAATTCTCAGTGGAATGTGCAGTTAGAGACATCACTGGCTTTAATTTAATTCATTTCCATCAATGCATTATTTTCTCTCTTCCATTCTAAACAGTTTTTAAAATGCACATAAATGGTCTAAATGAGTTCCAAAATTCAAAAATGTAGTTAACATAATGAGTAGACAGCTTTAATGAACTGTAGGCATGGTAAAATACTGCACTTTTAATTACTGGATTATCAGTTCTATGATTATTACACAGCTGGTGGGCATTAGTATTTTCTGTGTTATTATGAATTTCCTTATCTAGGCAAGTTTTAAAATTAGGTTACAGCTCAAGGTTTTGGCTGCATTAAAATAGCTGTATACTTCATACCCAATTACAGAAAAACAATAGACATTTTTTGTTATTAATTAATTTTCAGTTAACAATCATGATTTGATAAACCTTTTTTCCTCTCAGATGACTGGGACTTGATCAGTTCAGCTCCATTTAGTGCAGTGACATCGTAACTTTTAATGAGGGTCAAGTTCTTTGCTTAAACCTCCTCGGTGGGAGTAGTGATTTCAAAGTGTAATGCATTATTCTTTTGTAGTAGGTTATAGACACTGTTTTGTATTCTTAAAATAATAGCAAATGGAAAGGAAAAACCACGTATACTAGGAAATTATTTCTAAATCAGATGATTGAGATGGAACAGGAAAGAATTACCTTTGCCCTGTGATATTGAGGCGTATGCACTTGATATATACATAGTTGCCAGTTTCCATATAATCCTAAGGTTACATTATGTGTTGTTGTTTTTTCTAATGAAGTATTGTCTTACTGTGGTAAATAAATAATATACAGGTTTGGTGAAAAACAAGTAGCTAGCATTTATCTTGTTTAAATAAATGTGTCCACTGCTGAAATACGGCATGAGACAACTGAATTTTTGTTAGGTTCCTAATTCTTGATCCATTATTCATGTTTAGCTTTGGGTTTATATATTCCTCTTCTTATCTGAGGAAAATAGGCTAATACTCATTAGCTCACTATAGTCTAGTCTTCTAAAAATTGGTAAGAATTTACCTCAGGACGTCAGGAAGGGTTCTGACTCTGAAATCATTTCTTCACAGAAAATAACTTTCATAAACTCAGTTTATATTGGTTATCAAAGGGAAAGCAGAGACAATCAGATCATGTTCTACTAGTGCCTGCTGTCACAAGAACAGATAGGTCAACAGCTTTTTGGTTTAGTGTAAAAGAAGTGTAATAGTATCCAAAGTTTGGAATTAAAATTTGTCAAAATCTTTATTTGCATATGTGGGACTTTGCTATTTACCACTTCCATCCCACTGATACCAGTGCCATTTTCAGATGATCACTATGTCTGAAAATCAGTATAGCAGTATTAGAATTAAAGTGTAATTGTAATAAAATATTAGCTAAATGTATTTTATGCTTATGTTTCACTTGTTCACTTGCCAAATCAAATAATTTGTTTTACTTTGACTATTCCATACATTAGTATGTAATTTTTTAGTTTAAATTTATTCAGAATTTTTGATCAAAAAAACAAAAAATAATCTTAAAAATTAACATTTATTGTCTTAAAATTAACAATTATAGCAAAGTTTTCAAATTACTGTCATCTATTAAATTGTTACAATATTTGTAATCTACTAAACTAATAGTGTAAACCCAATTTAATTCCACTGAGTGATCTGTGAATGAAGTAAAGCCCACGTTTTTTGATTCTAGGTATGTGCTTTGTTCCATTTACACCATATGAGACCATAGATGTTATTCCTCGAACCTGCCAGCTAAATACAGATGTGCCACAAGTTACACAATTGCTGAACTTGGCTAAAATTCACAAGCCAGAAATAAAATGCAGGAGTTATCCAGTAACAATGCAAGAAACAGGTATTCTAATGTACTAAAATGCTGTGAATATGATCAAATACAAATAACATACAAATAACAGATTTTTTTCTGCAAAAGTGCATGTTAAAATTTTCCAATGTCTTAAAATACATCGCAACCCTTGTACAACTGTAATAGCATGAGCACACAGACACATGTTTATTCTATAGTTTCAGAGATGTGTGTGCAACCTGAACAATTCTTATTCAAGTGTGGGATTTATAATAACAATAATTATGAGGTATGTCTTTCAAATGTACATTACAGTGAGGCTGTTCAGTTTTTACACTTCTTTGAAAAGTACGTTAATACGTGTTTGTTTACAGTAACAAAACTCATCTAAGAAAATGACCAAGAATATTCTCCACTATTCTGAAATGAATAGGAAGGGTTTTAGATTTTTGCTTCGAGTAAGACCATTTTTGCATTTACTTATTTAAATTAGATTCAACTTTTTTTTATATGCAAGTACCATTATTGTGATACTAAAGGGCAAATAATATTTTAAAGTGTTATTGCCCTACAAGTAGTCATGCCAAAATTGTGTTATGAAGTTTAATTACATGTTTGCTTTTTAAATAGCAAAAGAAACTGGAATTCAGCCACTTGGTGACAGCATTCAAAAATCATACATTTTTGGCTAGGTTGTCAAAACAAGAGGGACTATAAAACTTAAATGAGTACAATAGTTTGAGTGATATATTTAAAAAAAAAAAAAAGTTTGAAACAAGTCTCTTAGTTAAACCTCAAGTTTTGCCATCCAGACTACGAAGATACATATCCCTTATATAGAAATATAGTAACATAATTAACCATAACATCCCTGGCCTGCGTGAAAATGAAGTGTGTTCAGCTTAAAGTTTAACCTTTATTTTTAATCTCATGTTATGAACATAGTATATGTTCTTCCAGACATGCATTTTAAAGTTCCGAAGTCAGGCCTTCTTGATAATGGAAGCTTTGGTATGTTTAAATACACTTCAATTGGCAAATGTACTTTTTAGCCACTAAACTTCTCATTTATTTGATAATCAAAAGCCCAAATTATTTTTAGTCTCATCCACTTTTAATTACACATATTATTTCATTATGCCATCAACACACTGTTATGTGTTGATGTAGGTAATTAATTGCAGTCAATTAATGTGTTCATAAACAGAGATTTTCATGCAAATCAGCTTTTATAATTGGAGCTAATAACATCCCAAGGTAGTCAGCAAATTAAAGAAATTGATGTTGGGTCATCTAATCTTGTGAAATGGCAGCTGTTAGGAGGAACCAAATGTCACATCAGGAACAAAGGAAAAAGCTAATGGAAGAAAGTGCCTTCTTTTGTGCTTATTAGTACAGTAAATTACAATATTTGGTTGCTAATGCATGATCTTTTTTTCATTTCCTTGATGACAATGGAAATAAAGCTTATCTTAAATGAAGACTAAACAATTCTATGAAAAATGCTTAAGACAATGTACAAAATGTTGTTCCTACTTTTTTCTATCCACTTCTCAAAAGTGATAGCAATTTAACACTCAAGTTATAGCAAGAAAAAAAAACTGCATACATTATAAATTTTAATTATAAATTAATGTGAAGGTACCGTTATTTTTTATTAGCTCTGAAAAGGAGAATTCACTGACAATCATGAAGAATCAAGAAGAAAAGGAAAAAAAATTATTACATGCAGTTCTGGCACCCTGGTGATAAAATTACCTTAATACATAACTATTTTACTGTCCATACCTTTTAAATTTTACTCAAAACATTCGCCTGCATTTCATGATTACTTTTTGTTTGTGTGGCAGACCATTTGGCATTTTCTGTTTGAAAATAATTACAGAAGTATATTTAGAAGTATATCTAGATTTTAAACAGTAAAAAATGCCATGAAAGTGCTAGAACATGTTAACAGGACTAGTGCACTTTTGCAATATTAGGGTTCAGCCCTGGCAATGCAATAGATTCATTAATTTCAAAAAGAAAACTGCATGGAAATATTTCTTGTGTCCTATGTGAGCTGTGTGTGATATATTGAAAGTACTACCTCAGTTCTATTTCTTATTTATTATTTTTTGTTTTGTTATTTATTAATTAGAGCTGTTTTTTCTTCCTGTCACAAGTTAGATTTTCATTGAAGTTCTGCAGAAATCATGCCAAAAAAAAAAAAAATTTATAAATAGCCCCTTTTTAAATAAATCTTTAAAGCAAGGAGATTAGAAATATGTCTATATAATAGACCAACATTTTCTTGCCTGTATATTGATACACTTTTATAAAATGTGTGTTTGCTTTGAGTAAAAAGATAGTGAACTTTGACTACATATTTCTAGGGATTGTGCTATAAAGGAACATAATTTTTGTGTATGTGTAGTGTTCATAATTCTTTCATTTCAGTCGATTTTTAAAGGTATTAATATTTATTCTTTGTAAGTACCATAATATATTTTTGAAACTACTATTTTTCTTTACTTAGGATGCTTGATTAATAGGGGAAAAGGCAATATACGCAGCAATAAAACTCAAGACATATCACATATTGCATTTGGATCAAAGATCCTTGGACCACCTCCATCTTCAAACAGAAGAGTCAGTACAAGGGTATCTGGAGAGGTAAGAAGGCTTAAATTATGATGAAACCACTGCCTTTTCTACAAAGAAAGAGATTGGCAAACAAACGGGAGAGTCATACTAAAAGTTTATTTCAGAACTGATAGGAAGCTGCATCTAGAGTACTGTGTTCAGTTGTGGGCCTTGAATACAAGAGAGGCACTCTAAAATCCAGTGGAGGGCAAATAAAATGCTTGAGTGGCTACAGCATGTGGCATGGGAAGAGAAGCTGAAGGAGCTGGGTTTGTGCAGCCTGCAGAAGAGCAAGCTAAGGGAGAGTCTAGTTTCTCTAGTTGTTCTCAACCATCTACTGCAAGGTTATGGAGAAGACAGGGCCAGATACTTCTAAGACTTCTATAGTGAAAGGGCAGCCGGCCCAAATTGCAACAGAGGAGCTTTGACTGCAAATACGGAAAAATAAAATTTGTTAAGTACTAGGACAGGATACTAGGAAGTCTGGGGAATTTCAAAACTTTCAAAGCTAGCAACACAACTGGAGCACAACCTGATCTAATTTCATCATTAGCACTCTTTTGAGTGGTAGCCTACGGAGGCCTCTTACTACTGAAATTATCCTGTGTTTTCCCATCATTATTATTTTTCTGTTTGTTTGGTGGTTTGGTTGGTTTTCGGTTGATTTTTTTTTTTTTTGGTTCTAGACTGCTAACATTTGTGCATGTGTATGTATAAATATTTTTTTCTTCTAATATAAGCTATGATGCAGAACAGAAACCTTATCTTGGTATGCTAGATGATGGTCAGCTATACAGTAGCCTATGTGATACAAACAATGCCGGGGGAAACATAACTGGTCTCACTCTGCTAACAAGCAATATTCAGGTGTTGGGAATCTGGTGAGGAGTAACATTCCCAATTTAACATGGTCAAGAGGAGATCCAGCCAAATAAAGAAGTAGACTATTCTATAGGAATTCAACTGAAATCTAAGATGGAAAGCAAGATTCCTTTCTCCAAAGAAGAAAGGGCTTCTTCTGAGGTCTAGAATAGCCATAAGTCTCACTGTCTTTTTATCCAGATAGTAAAGTTTGATTTTTTTTTCCTTACTTTGCTTTGCTTTGTTTTCCTTTCATTCAGTGGAAACAAAAAATCTGCCTGTTTGTTGACTGTAAAGATTGAAGATACCACACAAAACTGTACCTACCATAAAGTTTCCTTAAAAGATGATTTAAAAAAAAATGGGGAACATTTATTCCAAAATAAACTTAGTTCAAAATCTGTGTTTAGCTCGGAGTAGTTTGAAAGAGTTATATCTTTATCTTTCATTAAGAAACATATTATCTTTCAAGGTAACAAGGACTGTGGGTTGCAAAAGTAATAGATCATGCCGACTTCAAAGTTCAGGAAAAGGAACTGAATCCCGACTTCAAAGTTCAGGAAAAAGAACTGAATCCCTACAAGACATTGAGAGATTGGAGCTGTCATTCTCACCATGCAATGATTCTTTAGATCAAGGAGGC
Organism: Cygnus atratus; assembly: GCF_013377495.2. NCBI lineage: Eukaryota > Metazoa > Chordata > Aves > Anseriformes > Anatidae > Cygnus > Cygnus atratus. The sequence goes on from NC_066371.1 coordinate 9,285,155, forward strand.
AAAAGAAATACTCACCGAACAGCTGAAGATGTACATCAAAATGGTAAGAGCGTAAAGTGAAGCATATATAAAGAGTTCACAAACTGCCAAAATTCTTTCATGATTCTGACTTAGAATGTAAAATGTAATTCTCAGTTTTTCTCATCCTTTATCTACCTTGTTAATTACTGAAGACATTTATGTTAAATAATGGCTTGTTCTCCTGCATGAGCATGAAAAAAATGCTCATTCTCTCTGTAGGTATTTTAAGTATTTGAGCCAGGGACCACCACCTGCTTGCAGTAGCTACGGAGTATAAACATATTCCTCTTACCCTCATGATATGTATATATTTTGTTTTGATTACTTTGCAGGTTTTGCAGGACTTTTTTTTTTTTATATAATTTCTATAGTATGTCTTCCTTCTGTACATAGTCAGTGTTAAATTTTGACTTTCTTATATCTGTCATTATTCCTGCTGCCCCACAAGATTCCCATGCTTTCTGGAAGACATTTGTATACCAGAACAATTCTCTGTATGCTGTTCTTCCATGCCTCTTGTAAGAAAAACATACAATATGAGTGTTCACAGGTATTTAATAAGTGTCTGGATTACATTTCAGACTCTGCGATTCAGACTCAGAAAATGTCTGAGAATGGAAGAGCAGATTTTCAGCTCCCCTCACCACAAGATCTATCACCAGACAAGAACAATCATGGAAGATTATGTATAAAAAATGCAGCCCAAAACACATGGGAGATAACCAGTGGTATGGTGCTAATTTTATGTTATTTTACATCTCAGTTCTGTGTGGGGTAGGGGACTATTTGTTATAAATTTCAAAGGACTCAGAAGCAGTTCACATAAAATATAAATGTATGTGCTGCAGGGATTATGGAAATCAAACACCCTGCAACAGAATTGCTTTTGAGCATTGATAAAGATTTGTAGGATTAAGCAAAGTACCAGAGCAGTGAATGAATAAAAAAGAAAAAACTCCATGCTCTCATGAGTAAAGGGAAAGAACTAAAAATAATTTATACTTTAAATCACTATTAAATTTAACACTAAAGATTCCAAACATCGAATGTATGAGAAGAGGTAAGTATTCAGGGTATCTATTATGATATCCATGTAATATCAGGGTTTGTTTTGTTTTGTTTTTGAAGTTCAGTGGTGAATTTTCTGTATTTTTTTCTTATTAATTATTTCTGGATTAATATGTTTTGAAGAACTTCCCATAGGCAACCTGTTCATCAAGGAAAGTCTCCTATGCTCTGTTATGAACTTCCTCCAAAGATGGCAGCGGAAAAAAATTGATCTCAAAGAATGATAAGCATACTTTGTGGAAAAGTTCAGAGGGAAGGGGGGGAAATTCAAAATAAGAAACATCAAACAAAAAATGAGGAACATAGTAATTTTAAATAAAATTACACCATGCAACATATGCATAAAATACACTGACGTTACCAGATGAGAGAACTCCTACTCCTTCTTACCAACCATTTAACATTTGAATTCACATTTTAAGTACCTTTCTAATAAAAGCAAAGAAAAAGTATTTTCTGTGATGACTTCTCTCATAGCAGCTGTTTATGCACATTGTCAGAATTGTAAGCCATAAACCTCAGGACTGATGTTCTAGTCAGGAAACTCCAAAAACTTGATCTTGTCCCACAGGCGTGGTTCGGTGGCAGTGACTGTGCCAAAAGCATCATCCTGATACTTCTGACAATGTATTAATGTACACACCTATGACAAGTTGTTGGCACAAAACCACTTTCCTAAGCAAGTGCAAAACTTAAATATTTTCTGGCTCCCCTTTTATATTGTAGTTGAAACAAGTTGTATCAACAAGAATCTGTCATACGCTACTCTTTTCTTATAAGCAGGAATTTAGTATTCTTGAGCCCTGTGCAGCCATCGTCATCTTGGGACAGCACAGTAATTGTTGTGCCATTAGCTTGAGCAAATATTAACTTAAGTTTCATGGGTGGAGGGGAGCTTTCATAAGTGATTTTCTTATTACTTTAGAGGTTGTTCACTGCTATTTATAATACCTTCTAGATTTATCACTGAGCTCAAATCAATGTAACTTCTGTAGCAGGTGCACAGCATAGTACCTTTAGAAAGGTAAATTATTTTTAAGCAAGGGAAAAAATAAAATGAGGGAGTATTGTTTATAGTTTGCCAATCTTATTTATGCAATGTTGAAACCTTCATTAAAATGTTAGGCTGCAATTGGAAGCTTTACCATAAGTCTGACTGTGTAGAAGAACTGATGAGATGTTTAGGTGATCATTCTTGCATTTATCTTATTTGCTGCAATATAGTGATTACATAGTGATTTACATATTTTGCTAAGAAGATACTCTAAATTGTTCATTACAATTGACATGGAAATGCTGAGTTAAAAAGAAATTCCAGTATATTTTGTGGCTGTGAGATAATAGGATTTGGTTTGGTCCAAAACACTCCATATCTTTCACTTGTAGACTATTAACAAAATGCTACACTGATTACAGGTTACAGAAGTTGCTGAACTCCATAGCTAGTGTAAAACGTCATTTGAAAGACTTGCAGACTTAATGTTTTCTCTTATGGTTTCAGTTTTATTTGCATATGACCTCTTAGATGTAATTGCAATTACCTGCCTAATGTAAGATGAGTGACACAATCTTGAGTGATCAAAGAGAGGAGAATTCTGCTGTTGTATGCTCCTTTGAAAAACTTGTAGTTATTGATCAAAACAAAAGGTCGTTGGGTTTACAGAAACAAAGGGTAGTTCTTAAAAGCTTTGAATAGTGTCACTCATTTCTTGACATCAAAAAAGGTCCAAAATATTTGTGAAATAAATTGCATTACTTACATGTTCATCTTGCAATTCTTACAGTCTCTTTCAGCCTCTTACAGCTTAAAAATAAATGAGATGTCTGTATATTTACTAAATACACCTTTCTATGTATAATTTGCAATGGTATACTAGGTTACTTTAAACTAGCAGGACTATCTAATATAAAAAGAGATTACATTAAGAGCCTCGAGGCTTCTGACTATAGATTGTCTTCATTTAGAGACTGAAAAATAGTGTCCTCTGGAACAAGTAGGTGCAAGCCGTGAATGTACAAGACGTGTTAAGTCCCTTCTTTCCAGCTAGTTCCTAGTACAAACTGCTGTTTAGGATGTTAACTGTAGTTCAGTAGTTTCACTAGCAACTTTCAGTAAACCAGAAGAACCAGAGCAACAGAGTAAGACAGCTGTTTCTGCTGGCATTCTCATTCTTCTCTTCTGTTTGCCTTCATTTATGGTAGTTCAGAAACTTTTTTTTTCCCAAAGCTGCTTCATGTGCCCGGAGTGGTAAATATTTCTAACAAAACTAAGAAAGAATTGAATGCCATAGTAAATTTACTCCGTTCTGTGACAGCAAGCATTTTATTATTGCACTGCTACTTTATTATTACATTTTTAGTATTTTTTATTGAGGCTTTTTTAATATGGTTGGTGGTAACCTTGTTTTATGGAGCCAGAAAGTTTCCAGATTAGTGAATAATCCACACCACACTACCTTTAATGAAGATAAGGGAGTATTGCATACTTTAGCAATTCTCCTTTTCTCAGATGCTGTTTGAGATTGGTTTTAATCAATCAAATTGACATTTTTTTCTATACTATCATTCCAAACAGTAAAATATAATTTAACAATGAGAATATAAAAATGGTCTTTTCATGTTTATCTGGTGCACTCGATCTTTAAATCCATTTCTGTAGTTTATTGTTTGTTTTAAAATTGGTAGATTAGTACAGCCTGCATTCAGGGAAACTTAGTGAAACAGATATCTTCATACGTTTTTCATGTCATGCTATTTTTCATCAGAACTATAGTTTGAAATTGGGATTTAAACCATAGGTACTAAACATAAAAGAAAGTGTAGAATTTCAGCAATAAAGAAGCAGCAGACTAATATTGTGAACTTTCCACCAAGTATTTGTGATTTTGGGGGGGGGGGGAAATGTCAGCCACAAAAAAAATGCCTATGGAAGATCAATTGCCAGATTTAATACAATTATGTTTTCCTAGAATGTAACTCAGTTGTACAGTTTCAAGTCTTCACAGCTAAGTAGTTTTAGATTTGGAAATTGCAGGTTTGCATGTCACATATCTTAGCCTGCAGCTTTTTTAAGCTATGATCAGGAAACATTTTGATTGACCTTGCCTCTCTTAGAAAGCAGACTGATCTCTTTCACTGCATCCTCATCACTCTTCCAAATGTATGAATTTGATAATCAGAATAGTTGTGTAAAAAAAATTATTTTCTGTACAGCTTCCAGAGGGAAAAAAAATGTGATCAGTATAAAAATACAACTTATATGTTTTACATTACAGTAAAAATTTTACATTTCAGATGAATGGGTGTTTCCAGAAAGTTTCAAGGAGAGTGTTCAGTTGGATAAGAGTGGACAGTTTGTAACTACTCAAGATTCAGCCTGCCATAGTTTAACCTCACCACAGAATGCCTCTGCTGAACATCATAGCAATGAAACAGGTGATCACCATGTGAATCATAAAGAGATTTTCACATTTTCATCAAGACCTCGGTCAGCTCCTCATGGGAAATCTCCAAATAGGTCACCAGAACATTGCATTTTCCCTTTGGATTTGAGGCAAGACAGTAACCAAGTCCATGGGGAAATCCAGGTTGCAGATAACTTTCAAGGAATTGACAGCAGTGAAGAGGTAAGCCACTTTGCACATGTAATTCTTGATAAAGTAGTCTTCATCCTAAAACTCCTAGGATGAGATTCTGTCTTCACTGTAGACAGGGAGGATTAATCATCTTTTCCCTATATACCTACCAGTAGATTTGTCTCTGTCAGGTTGCTGTGTCTGACGGAGTACAGGGGTGAAAATGAAGGTATTCCCTCTGTAACAAGTGGACAAAAGAAACCTAACTCTCTGTCAGCCCCTATGTCAGTAGATACATGTAAGTATGCTTTGAGCATCCTTACAACAGAAAAGATTTAAGGAAAGCCTGCATTGTAGATTTCAGCAAGACATATGTCTGTTATGGTTGAATGAGTGTGCAGTAAATCAGGCTTCACTGTGCCTTTTAGAACTGTAAGCAGGGGCTGTTTTGCTCACCGACATTGTCAAAAGTAAATTAAGAAATTTCATCTGTTTAAAGTCACTTGATGATTGGTATTTCTTCTTTATATCCTATTTGAGCTATGTGAGCATTGCCAGCTTTAATTCTTTTGCAATGTGGAAATCTTTCAGCAATAAGATTAGTAGTGAAAGAAAGGAAATATTTTTTAATATTTTTAATGTTTCACCTTGCAAACTGAAAACCACAAGTATTTGTAAAGTACCTTTAGCATTTACCAATTAGTCACTGAAATAGTTAATTACTGTTATTCAATTGTAAGAGTCAAATAATCAGTAAAGGATAAACCTTGCTTCTTTCTGTGGAATCATTCACTGTCAAGTGGCTTATTTTGTAATTAAATACATGTCCATGCTTTCAGCCCAAATTCCTGTCAGAGACTTTTTGTAGTGAAACTTGCCATGTCAGCATTTGTAGATTCTGCCGAACCCAGAGCAAAACCAAGAACTCTTTCTGGCCACAGGTGTCGTGTGACTGTGGCTGGTGTGCCCACATGTCAGAACGCTATCAAATATGCTGTTTTGACTGTGAAGCCAGAAGTGAGGCCTTCAGTGAAGAAACTTTCTATCCTTATGTAATTCAAAGAGTAAAGGAGTAAGATTAAGTAAGATAACATACTTTTTAAAAGTCTGATAGGTAATTTCACTCTGATACCTCTGTATTAAAGCCCATTGTACAAAGGGACTATATCTCATCTGCTCCTCATAGCGGCCCTCAAGTCATTAGAATTATCTTCTTAAAATTACACCCCAGCAAGAGCAATCAATTTTATGTATCTAGAAATTATTGTCCAACTGCCCATCTGTATGTTCTTTCTAGCTGTATAGTACATCAGCAGAAGTGCTAATTCCTCAGTGAAATCATTCTCACCTTCACTACACATATGCTGTGCTATAGTTAATCAAGCAAACTTTTTTGACGTTTTTGGCACAATTTCATGATTTAATATTTATCAAATTATTCTAGAACCTACATTTATATGGCTACATATATATGGTTACCGGCATTCTAAATCTGGGCTGATGTTTTGAGAAGTGTAATCCTGTCTCCATCTTCTTCCGCTTTGGTTCACTAGTTAAGATGCAAAAATATGTTTATGGGATACTCAGAATAGCAGTTCAGAAGAGCAGACAGTTCTCAGAATCTGCAAATTTAAAATTAAGCAGTAGAAATTAAGGAGCCATTTTGAAAACTTAAGGTCAAATGTTTTATGGAAAACAGTGTTGTGTGATGATGAGAGGAAATCCATCTTTGTTTTCTGAATTTAGGATGACAACAATAAATTTATCCAGGGTACTGAGAACCTAGAGATCAGTGTCAGCAGGCAAGGAACATCTGATTCAGCAATTTTTGAAGAGAACACATTAAAGAGGATGCCATGGAGAAATGAATACTGGAAGAATAAGGAACACAGCAAACAAAACCTCGAGGAAACCATCTTGTCAAAACCACAGAGTTCCACTGTGAGAAAAACAGATTCTGTTATCTCTCAGAGAAGCTTAAAGCCTACCCTTTCTCTTTCTCCAACTGGAAGTAAATCTGAATTCTTTAACATCATTCCAAATGCATCTGAAAAAACTGAAAGACCTGAAGGAGTTTCTGGTCAAATAAAACCATCAATTAGTAAGAAGTCCCTCAAGAAAATATCAAGAGAAAATTCATGTCTGACAACACAGACTTGTGTAAGTAGTTTTTACTTTGAAATTAAGTTGTTGCATTGTATAGAGAAGCTTTATGAGATGTACCCATTTACATGAAGTGAAAAATAGTGTATCTTTCATCTAGATATATTCTGGGTTCATCATAACAGTGTTTACCAAGCTCATTCTGTTGAAAGTTGATTTTGTATTTTTTTTGTTGTACATAAAATGGTACTCCAAATAAAACAGAAATCATAGAGGTTCATAGATAGAAATAGGTGTAACTGAGCAACGAGGATTTTGGAAATATGTGAGTTAGAAATACATGAGTAGTTTTGGTCAGAAAAGCTACAAAGGAAAATTGACAGACTTTCAATTTTTATATTAATGAATGACCATAGAAAGAGCATTACTCTAGATACTTAATAGTCTCTCTGTAACAGTCCTGAGAAAAGATGAATTATGTAATTGAGGGCTAGCAGTGAGGCTGTGTTGTAGGCTAAATTGCCACACTACTAAAGGAATTGTTACATTCACAAAAGTGTTGTTTTATCCCCAGATTTTCATCCTGGATTCTCCTTACAGAAACATACAGTAATTTTAAGAACAAATTTGTCTGAAGCTAATTATGTTCTTACATACTTCCTAATAGTTAATTCTTGTCTTCTCAGCTTATATTAAATGATGTGCTTTGAATTGTGCTTTGAATGAGGAATTGGAGCTTAAGAATCAAGTGTATTCTGTAAATTGCAAATGAACAAATATGTTACCGTTCCATTTTTGGACAGAATTCTTTTAGGCTTAGAATTACTGCAGATCTATATCTTTTAACATGTGACCTCTTTTCTAAATGTGTTATGACTTGATTAGATTTATTCCTGGGCACCTGAGAATGGAACAGGCCAAGTTTGTTCTTCTGACTTCAGAGATCTATTTTTTTTCAGATATCACCTAATACTTTATGAGACTAAAGACTTATACAGCTAACAACTTCTGTCCAGCAGTGGTCAATCATAGATGCCTAGGGAGAAATGTAAGGACAGATGAAGCATCCAGCAATACCTCACCAGCATGCCCTGCAGGCTTCCTGCTAGCCTTCATAGCTTAGCAATTTATTGAGCAAAAGGTGTTGTATTTGTGATAAATAACTGGGGGTGGAATTTTTTTTTCCACGCACTTGTATAGTTTCATTCTATGCCCATGTGGCCTTTGTCTTGGGACAATGAATTCAGAATTTAACTGCTATTTGTGGGGTAAAATAACTATCTCCTTTAATTTGTTTTTAATGCACCATTGCATTCTAGGTGCTTTGTCATTCTTCTGTTTGTTATAAGAAATAATGAATACTCATTTTTTCATTCTTCTCACCTATGCCACTTCCTATTGTATGGCTATATATCATAATCCCCTGCAACTGTCTCTTCTGCAGGTCAAGGAGTTCTATGGTATTTAGTCCCAGGCTTGCTTCTTTATGATTTTTTTGCCTTTTTTTTTTTCCCAAGGATGTTGAATCCAGCTAATGCATGATCATTAATGTAAGTTATTTGGGGGTCATAATATCTTCAGCAACTGCAGACCAAATGGATAGATGCCTCTCTTTTTTGTGGCTCAATGAAACAGTTATGTATGCTTTGGGAAAAAAATAACTACAGTAACATCTTGAAACATGACATTTACCTCGTTAGCATGATGGAAATGGACGTCTTCCATCATTATTGTGTTTTGTGTCCTTGCTGCTTGTCTGATCTCCTTTAGGATATCACAGTCCTCATTCCAGTCAGGGGGATTTGCTGTCATTCTGCTGCTGGAATTTTAGTCCATGTTGATTCTATTACTTGTCGACGCAATTAATTTTAGTTATCAGATTTGATGGCATCCATGAAAGGGGAAGCATGAGTGACTATTTCCATGGGACAAGACTGCTACTGCTGTGACAGGGACATCTTGCAGAATGATTTTAACACCTATTTCTGGCTGCTATAGCTACTGAGGACCGCACAGCAGCTAACTGTGAATATAGAATTTGGGGCATCAGACTAGGACAAAGGTTCTAGAAATCTTTTCCCACAAAAGGGAAGTAAAAAAGGAAAGAAAATAAAAAAATGGAAAAGAAAGGAGGGGAATAGCTGGACAATTCATTTTTTTTTATAACTGCATGATCCTCAGCACCTCTAAATTGGCTATAGTGAAACAAAAAATGTAAAACTTCATAGACGATATGCATGATCCTTTTAGAGTGTGAAGTACAAGGTACTGGCCAATGTGCTGACCTGAAAAGTAAGATGGTTGTAATAGGAGCAGAAAACTGGTAAGGAGATCTATTTTAGATCTTTCTTGCTCATTTCCCTATTAATGCCAAAGAATGTCAAAATAAGAGAAAGTTATGTGTGACCTTGGGTACCTTTGAGACAAATGCCCAGAGAAGGTGTGGATGCCCCATCTCTGGAAGTGTTCAAGGCCAGGTTGGATGGGGCTTTGAGCAACCTGGTCTAGCAGAAGGTTTCCCTGGCCATGGCCGGGGGGTTAGAATTAGATGATCTTTGGGCTCCCTTACAACCCAAACCATTCTATGATTCTATAAAATGAATTGTAACGTTAAAAAAAAAAAATCCTCATGTTTTCTTTCCTGCCAGGCAGATTTTCTTTAGTTTTTAAAGTGTTCAATATGTTTTACAACTTTTCAGTGAGGCTTTGTTTTAAAGCATGAAGGAAGAGAGCTGTCATTTTTCTCTACTCAATAAATAGTTGATTATTAAATTAGACAGCAGAACTATTATTATATTACACTGACTCGTAGCTTTAAATCTGTTGCATGTCATTTGATTCTTGTAAGGGTTTTTTGCAAGAACAAAGCCTATCGTCAATATATAGAATCTGAGGTGTGACAGACTTTGCTTTATTGCTAAAATATATAAGATGGAAGTATCTGGTGGATTTAACTCTCATACTTGATTAGATGAAGTAATATTTTTTCCCATCCAGAAGCCTTTTTTTGGAGTTCTTTCCTACTTCTTTTTATACTAGGTCATCCTCCAGATTTGAAGCCAAATTTGAGTGCTACTGACTGCCCTTCAAGCAACGGTTGTTTATATCATTAGAAAGTGTGTCCAACTAGCACTTACTGAATACTGTCAAACACATACTATTTTTAGTTTTTATTAAAATATTTCCAATACTTTAAAAATTAATATAATAAGCTATTTGAGTATGGTCGTCTTCTGATCACATACCGATATAAGGCTTCTTTTTTTTTTCTTTTTTTTTTTTTTCTTATCTACTGGAGCAGTTTTGGTGGAAGAAGCTAGTATTCTAGGTTCCTACAAGTTTCAGAAAAAGAAGTGCTGACATATAATATTGTTAACTGCAGTGAAGCAGCACTGGAGATTTTTGTTGGCTGTGAGCATGTAATTATTTTATTTCCATTTGAAACGCCATTCATTGTTTTAAGAATTATGTATGATAGGATAGTTTTGTAAGAGTATTAGAGTGAGAGTTTACACAGAAGCAGTCTTCTAATCTGCTTGTGCAGAGGACTGGTAAAGAAAAAAAAATGCTTAACCAGCTCTTACTGTAATCGATTTGCTAACTGCTTAATACACTTTAAGGACCTGGTTGCTTGCAATGTTTTATTCATGTTTTAATAGAGTTCTCTATTATTAAGTTCAAATATTTTTAATTAAGAAAGAAGTACAGCCCTCTGGGTAATATCGCAACCATGTAGATAGCTGGTAATTAAACTTTTCCACACATATAACTGCATTCAAACAATTCTGAATAAATCATTTGAACCTAGAAGAATGCAAATGTCATTATATGTGAAAAAAATCATTTAAACAACAGGTTTTGTCAATCTAGCAAAAGTTTTCAGAGTTTAATAAAAATGCTTTTTTATCATAAGGGGAGAATATGCAACAAGACGAGATAAGCTTTTAATTACTAAATGAAATATTCATTTTAGACAAATTTATAAGTACTGCAAATTTACTTCTTACATCAAAAGTTTCTCCTAAATTACAAAGTGAACTTAATCTTAAATTCAATTTTCAAATTCTGTCTTAGAAAATAAGCTAAGACTATGTAAAAAGTCTGAAGAGGCTTTTTTTGTAGTCATCATCTGAAGCTACAGTATATATAGTCCAAACTATTTCCCTTTTAAAACAAGGAATTTATTGTAAAGGATGTTAAAGATGGAAAACTCATTTCCTTCTCCTTTCTGAATATGGTATTTCTAAAGTAAGACCATTACCAGAAAAGAAAACAGAAAGACAATTTGAAATAAGTCGAAAAGACAATCAAATCTTTTAAGTTCTTTTGTAAAAAATCCCCAAATCTATACATCTTTCTTCATAAATTTTAAAGAAAAGACTCTCAGGTTTGGGAAATGTTTTGCCTTTATTAAAAAGAAGGATGAGAAAAATGTTCTTTCAATTCTTAGTGTTTTTATTCTGCACGGTGGTAGTTCATTCTGTCATTTTAATGACTGCATACCGATAGGTTCCTATATGAGGTAAGAAAGATAAGCAGGAGCTTCTCTTATAGTGATCAAAATAAACGAAATACAGAAGGCTTCTATATAGGAAAATTAACAGGAAATCAACAGCTTCAGTAAGATCAATGAAAATCTTAACAGCTGTAGGTCTGGTAGAATACTAATGTATCAAAGCAAATCAGACTTTCCAGATAAAACATAGCAAGCTTGATGTGTAGAGAACAAAAAACTAATAGTAGCTGAACTATTAACTTACATTTAGTAAGGTCTAGAGAAAATGTCATTTATTACTGTGGGATTAAAAATGGTAGTAATAATCAAATGATTCAGGAATGAAGCTTTGAGCTCAAAAGGCAGAGGTAAGAGGGGTGGCAGCTGTGCTAACCATGGTAGCTCATGCACTGCACAGACAAAATGGCAGACTGTATTTATCTGTGTGAAAAAGTAGTCTCCAAGTGCTTTAGATGGCTCTGTAGAAAAATCTGTAAATGACCTTTACAAAGACATCTAACAAAGAATTTGAGATACATGGTAAAAAATGTAAAATGTTGCAGTAGGCTTTAGAATTAATGGTCTTTTTCACAAAGATTTGCATACTTGCACAACTGTTTCCATTTGAGCACCCTTCAATCATAAATCCTGCTTTACGTGATATATTTACCTGCTGATTGTCATCTTGCAGGCACACTTGCCATCAAATGTTGTTTACTTTGCTATTTCAGTGCTAATTTTCTTTCTGACCATTATCTGCAGTAGTTGGCTTTAAGAGAAATCTGATAGACATATTTTTAGGTAATCCTGTGTCGAGGCAAGAGTTGGACTCAAAGATCCTTTTGGGTCCCTTCTAACTTGCAATGTTCTGTGATTCTATGATTCCAGTATCATGGTAGTCAGAATGAGATACTTAAAATGTCAAAAATGTATGACATAAGTGCTACTCCCACAGACTTAGTCTTCAGCAGTAACATTTACTGAATTCTTACCTAAAATTAAAATAGCAAGTATTTTTTTACATGCTATTGAGATAATAATTGTTGATTTCTTTTATGGTAGCCATGAATAAATAAAATTAAACTATATGCTTTCATTCTAAAACTATTTTTGCAAATACTTAGTAAAGTATTCTAGAGCTTGATCTGAAATCAAGGTTCTTTTCATTGCATGATGTGATTACATGTATTACTAAAAGAGAAAGGTTTCTGAATCTGTCCTTGATTCAAAATTCATATCCATTGTGCTTGGTATTACACATCCTATGCAGTTCAGTACTGTGAATGAATCTATGGCCATATCCCCAGTTAAACTTCCGATGGGGAAATAAGTAAATAAGTAATGCAGAAAAAAAGTAGTGTCACTGAAAATGACCTCCTGTTTGAACAGTGTTATCTCATAATCTGTCTAGGGAAAGTGAGCATTTTGCATTTGATAAGCTTTTGGTCTGTGGATCAAATTAAATATAACAATTAGAGTTACATTAACAATTCAACCAGTGAGCATAAAGAAAAATGAAAATAAAGTGGCATTTATTTTCAAACGTATACACTAGCAAGTTACCAAAATAACTTTTAAAATTTAGTGCTGTCGTGTAGCATTCCAAAGAAATTTTATACTGTACTTGAGAAATAACTAAATATTATATTGGTGGTGTTTATGATACTATAACTATGTTATTGGGCTTATTTCAAGATTTGCATTTAATGTTTAAGCAATTTTAACTGCTGGATTTTCAAACTTTTGGGATTCTGCTTTTATATTATTATTAATACTAATACTACTAATAATAATCAATGTTTTTAATTACAAGGGGACAGCAACTTACCAAATACTCTGGATCCAAACTGCAGTACATAATAATGTTTGTACTCTTCTTCATTCCTGTAATGATATGTAAATATGCTTCATCTTCATAGCTGAACAGAAATCTATTAACTAATATTTTCTAGTAAAAATTTTGTTTCTCTTTAAGTATAGTAGCTTCTTGAAGAGTCCCCAAAAGATCCCCCAAAGTATCCATTTCATTCATATATTCTATTCCATCATCCGGTCTATATTGTTGACTTTTCAATTTTATTTCATAGGAGTATGACTGGAAAAACTACCAGACAAGTAGACTGAGTGTATCTGAACTGCAGATGCTGGCTAGCATGAGGAGGCAACAAAATGAAGAATTAAGGGATACAGAGATCTCTCATGGGCTAAGCGCATCACAGATAGACAACTGCAATGTTAGCATAAGTACAAGCAGTGATGATACAGCAACCTGGAATTCTTGTTTCCCACCAGTAAGTCTAATCCTACAGTGTTTTCTGTAAAATTCTCTGAGTGTTTACACAGTTCCTATCAATTCTGAGGTTCAGGGGTCTTGAATATAATATTTCTTGGAGTATCTTTGCAATTTAAGTTATCATTACCAAGCATTTTTTAGAACTCAACAAGTAAAACACACAAACAAAACATGCACTTCCTGCAGCTTCTATAGGACCACCATGGAAAAGGAGCAAATCTATTTATTATATGTATTCTTTCGTACAATCCTGAATAATCATGTAGGCGTTACAGCTTGTCACAATAGCATCTGACAACCTGCAGGTGTGTGTGATATAGTACTTAAAAATAGTTTCAAAATGAATGAAACCCATATATACCAGTCAGCAATTGCATTATAGTATGAGTAATGGAAAATAATTGCTTCTTAGAATGATAAAGGCTCATTACTGAACAGCTAACTGTTTAAGGGACTGAAGCAGGAGAATAGTGGAAAGAAGCTGCAGTAGTTCTGAACACTTAGTGTGATCCTTCTGTATTTTACACCTTGTATCGTTACTTGTCCTGGCACAAAATGGTGCAAAATCACACACCTTCACTATGTGACAGAGCACTGTTATATGAAGCAGGGGTGTATTTGTTGTAGACTACTGAGAGTATTGATTGTATGAAATCATAGAATAGCATTCCAGCAGCTATATGAAGGTATTTGCAGGCGCTGCTGTAAAACTAGATAACCTCATACTCCATTTATATCACAGCAACATAGTTCTTATTTTATTATAGGTGAAACAATAATAAGCAATGAATATGGTTTAAGTAAAGCACATAACTCTCAGAGGCAGGTCCCATGTGAGAAGAGTAAATGCTGCTGTGTTGCCTCAATATAAATTATTGTAGGGTAAATGCTCTGAAATGTTCTGAAATGTCAGCTGCAAATTATCTCCAGGGACCTATAGGGCCCAATAGAGGCCTGTAGTAGCAATCTTTCATAATGAATGACCAACGTAGCATTGGAACTTTGTGGTGCACTGGTAAATGAAGGATTCAAATGAGAAGAGTTGTATTGATAAGTGGGTAATTATACTAAGAAAAATTTGGTTTACAGAGTAATATTTTGCAGGCCAGAAGAAAATTAATAGTTGGCTTTAACTATTTGAGATATATCGACATTGTGCATTTAGTTGATAGTCATACTTCTGATGCATTTACTTAGTACTCACTATGTAGAATCAAATGGTATATGTCTGCAAGACTAGACAAATGGAACTCAATTAAGTAAAGAGAATAGCAGTCTTATTAACTTTGGACTAGCTTAATTATAAGGAAGTTGATAAGAATATTTAGGCAAGTCAGTTTTGGCTAATACAAATTACATGACTGAAACAAAATGATCTTTTAAAATGAAATGTACTGCTCCGGTATTTAGTGAAGCCCAATGTGATTGCAACAACAGTTCTTTAATGTCACTGCCTTGATCAGTTTCTGTATATTTCAGACTAATAACGTTAGTTAAAAAAAGTGTTCAGATAAAAGAGTTTAGTCATTTAAATTGTAATTTGATGTAGCTATGTTTTTTTGTTGTCTTACAAAAAGCTATAAATCTGTCAGGTAATTTCATATAGTTATTTTCAGAGAATCTCCACACTTAGCATTCACATGTACAGTAAATGTGTTATTGTATGCATAGGTAGTCTACGTAACTGAGAGATCAAAATACAGCCTATCCAGTGTGATTAGAGCACGTTCAAAGGTTGTTGCTCCTGTATTTCAGTCTTCCACCATGCAGGATGCTGCTGTAAGATCTAAAATGAGTAAAGTCGTCATTTCTTCAGCTTCCAGTTTTTACTCAGAGGTGTTTCTTATATATGTTAAGATACTTAAATGTACAAGAAAAGCAAATTTGTTTTTATGTCCACTGATTTTTACTATTACCATCATACAAGTTGACTTGAGAGAATTTGGAAATGACCAATCCCAAAATGACATGCGCAAACTGGAGAAAAGTTTGTATGTGACTGTAGCAATCTTGTTTTTGCAAATGATGTTAGCTGTACGAAAAAGAAATAGAAGTAATCCTCATGTAGTAGCTTAAGAAATTAAGGACAGTTTGAAATTCTTGTCATGATTAACCTTTCATGCTTACATGTGTTTCAAGATAGTATCTTTTTGATTATTTAAATCAGTAATATCTACTCTGCTTTATCTTATGGACTTCAAAGATAAGAAGATAAATAAGGAGTTTTTTTATTCTAAATTTTCATTCATTTTATATAACCTTTTTGTCCCTTGTTGGAATCTATGGCAACAGCACCACCAGACGGCAGATTTTTGTGTATCTTTCATTTTGAAATACATATGATGCAGTAAGGCAGTGCAGGATATAATCATGTTAGACAGTGAACATACATATAAAAGTAATATTTTATATATAAAACACATTTTAGTAAATTTATTTTTTCCATCACTTGCCACTGTTAGTGGGATTTCCAGATTCATTGAAAATTTTGCACTTATTACTGACTAATGAATCTCAGAAACCCTTCTGAAGTAAAGGCAGATAGATCAATCATACTGTTAAGCTGCAGTTAGAACAGATGAACAGATGTCCTTAAAAACTATAAAACTGATATACTAAAACTGTATTTTACAACCTATGATAGTTTACCAAAAACTGAGTATATGCTGTCAGGAGAAATTGTTGAAATGCAAGTTGTTTAGCAGCTGCTGTAAACTATGACAGCCAGAAAGGAATAAAATAGCTTTGAATATTGTACATTACCCAGCTATAAATATAAACAGCTTCTTTTTAAAAAAAATGATTTTATTTCATAGGAGAGCTGTAAATCCTTACAAAAAGTGTGGGGGGCACAGCGCAAAGTTCCAAATTCATAATGTATATTTGTAGGACTAAATATTTTAAAATACAGTATTTGACAGTGTCTTACCCAAATGTTTTTCAAGGTTTGTGAAGTTAAACACTATCTTTACCACAATATGAAAGACAGTTCTGTATATTGCAGAGTATAATGTTAATTTATCTACACATATACTTATTATCCAAGGAATGTTGCAAAGCTTAGAAAATAATTCTACTTTAATGCCTCGCTCTGTTCTAAAGATCCAGTAAGACCTTCCTGCCCTGCCAGGGAAATGGCATATTCAGCTTCTTGGCTAGCTGTTTCCAGACAACTTAGATATAACACAAGAATTTTGGAGCAAGAGCACATATAAGAGAATTTAGGATATCTTCTTGCATATGCTCCCTGATTCTCAGTCAGAACTGCAAAGGAGAATGAAGATTCTCCTGGATTGTTCATTGATGAATCCTAGAGATTGCAGTAGTGTAGTGCTCTATTATCAGACTCCAAAATGTGCTCACCACTAAGACCTGTCTTTCAAGTAAGGAGTACTCATAGAGCAGTAAGATTACCTGTTCTCCAAGCAACTTCCTAAATATAAATTCAATCTAATCAAGTTTGACCTGAAAAACCTGTGAGATTTCCAGGTTCACGCCTAATTTGGGGAAGGTCTTCTGACCTCCATTGTGATGATTCAAGAAAGAAAGCCACTTAAGACAAAAATGTTCTGGCAGAAGTGAAGTCTGACAGACAAGAGGAGTGATATTTAAACCCAGAATTATTCCAGCTGAGAGCTCAGTTTGACAACCCCTGGAGGGATCTATTCACATCAAGTCAAATTGCAAAACTAAGGCAGACTATTCTTTACTATGAAATGAGACTAAAAATTATTTAGACAGATATTCTGGTTCATAGACTGACTAATTCACTTTCTGTCTCATCCTCAGTCTTCTACTAGCCATCATATGGGAATTGCACTATCCACGACCAGGCAGTGACTCATATTTGGCAGTAATTAGGATGTCATTCATCCTGAGCATATATTTTACAACATCCCTCCTGACTTCCTGAAACCATGTGAATGTACTGATTTTTTTATTGATTTCTGTAAAAATATAGTTCCTTTCATAATACTTAGTATTTATTTTTAGCCATTGCATGTACTAATTCGTACAAGTATTTTTAAATTGTGCTTGTGTTTTCACTTATTTCTGCAATTGCTTCAGTGGTATGTATAGAGCTGTTTTTGACGTGTGGGATAATGTGAGGGGGTCCTCTATGGAAGCATATATATTGAGACAAAATATATTTCTGAATTTTAGAATTCTTGAATTTTTATGAGTTTATGAATATTGGTGTTTATGGCAAATAGCTGTTTTAGTGCCATAAATACCAAATAATGTAATTTCAAACTTTTAGATGCACATTCTTACAATAAGCAGGTAAGATTTGAAGATTTTTTTTTTAAATAATCATGCTTTTTTATGAATATTCTTACAGTCCGCTGTTAGTAATCCGTGAACAGCTTAATCCAGGTTTCAAATCAGCAGTTCTATTAAGAAGCATGTGTGCTTCAGCAGCCTTCATGTGGGACCACTAACATTCCCCCTAGTGCTTCTGAGAAGAGAAGAGCCATGCCTGCCAGCCCTATCAGCTCTGGCTCAGGGGTGTGTAGCCTTAAGAATGGTTGGTTGTACACAGGTACAATGAAGTGTCCCTGCACCATGCTTCCTGTACATGTACAACCCAGACTTGCCTAACAGACAAGTCTGCCACCCTTCCCTCTCTGTTTCTTGACTCTGTCTGACACTGTCACAGACAGTAGAGAAATGACTGTGTGGTCGACTCCTTAATTCATATGTATTTCCACCCAGACAAGAATCATCTGTTAACTTTGCACAGTTAGGATCCGAATATCCCTTTTAAATTTCACAGATAAAATGAAAGACTGTAAAATTCCAATATCAGAAGCTTCAAATGTGTATCCTCATAAAGGATCTCTTACATACTTTTGAACATTCTGAAAGTATATTTGCAAAGTTTTCTCATTGTTATTTTTTGTTTTCCATAGCCCGTCAGTCAGGAGCATCACTATCAGAAAGAAATGAGCCCACTTTCTCATTCCAACCCACGGTAAGACTCCATGTATAGCCCAGGCAGTAAGAATTAAGGTGGAGTGCTCTGAATGCTAAATGTGACTTTCTTTGATTTAATCTCTTTTCAGTTGCAGCCTCCTCTCAGAGGGCTTTACTATTGCTCTTTTTAGTCATTGACTACAGGTTGCAGTATGTCTACATTGTCCCAGAATGCAGAGCTGGATTCTGCATGGTTTGGATGTACCTCTGTGTATTTAAAGTAGCCAGCACAGGCCTGGCTCCTAAACCTGCTTTGATGTGTGGTTCAGCAAATCTTCTTCAACTGACATATATATACACTCTCACCTGTTTCTTTCTCCCTCTCTCTGTCTCTCTGCTTTGAAGGCTCTGAAGTAAAATTCTGCATGTGACTCTAGATGTCAGGGAATCCATTTGTTACAAAAAATTGTAACGTTCCTTAATTAAACAGGACTTTTCAATAGATAACCCAGTCAGGAGAGGGTGCTATGTTGTAACACTGTGGGATAGTTCAGACGAATCCTGCCTACAATGTATTTTGACTGTCAAGTTCTTTGTCTTATCTGTTTTGTTTGGAGTCAGCACCAAAATCCCTGTGACATTATCGTAAGATAAGATAGGGATTTGAAGACAAGAGGAGAGGGTGGCTAAAAAGAAGTGATGAAAGTTGAGACGACCAAAATTAATTGTTCTGTTTTAGAACTGCCTTGTATCTGTGAAACCCCAGCATCACTTTGCCAATTTTTTAACAGCCTGAACAGGAGGCGTACTTATTTCAAAAAGTAGTCCTGCTTCACTTTCAGTTGTTGTGATTAACATGGATTTTGCATGTCCAGATTTTAGCTGGACAATGCATGGATGTTGGGAGGAATATGAGGAGAGGACATTTCAGATACGACCATGAAAGAGTTTGCTTGTTTTTTTTTCAGGATATCAACAGTGTGAAACTTTATGATCATGCACTGCAAGTCAGTTGTGCAGCATAATATGTATTTCTCCTCACATAGATGTTTTCAGTCACTTGTTTCACTTCCATCCACATTTTTATTATCTTCTTGTTAGATTTTGTGGAGTGAACAATATGAAACTTGCTGTGCAAGTTCACCCAGATGTGTCAGTTATTGCAGCATATGTTTCTTGGTGCTCATAGTATATTACTGGAGTTAAAGTGCAATCCTGGATTCCTGTTCCATTTCATATGTAAATCTACGTGCTGATGTCAGTCTAGAAAACCTCTCTAACTTGGGTGTTACTTATCAGAGGATCTGTGTCTATCCTGATTGTTAAAATGGATGAAGTGGATGGAGACACTTGACTACAGTCCACAGATTAAGATACCAGGTACCTTGTGACTGACAATTTGTCGAGAACTCTATTCCAGAAGTGATTTCATAATTTTGATGATATTAGAATAGCCTGTATTTTAGTACAAGTTGTGTTTTTTGTCTGCTTTTTACCCATAGGTTGGTTGGGTCGGGTTTTTTACTTTTATGCATGTGTTAAAGCAATTTTATACTCAGTACATTTTATATATTGAAAAAGAGAATAAACACCATTATCTGTAAAAATAAAGCATTTCAGCATATTAAGTTAATATGGTCAACAATGAAAACTTGCATTTCCATATAATAAAATCTAAAACAAAATAATATAATAATATTTATATTAATATAATAAAATAATATTTAATCCAATACACACACTAGACTTAAATTTCTGTAGAAGTCATTTTCGAGAAATGTGGGCAAAGTATTCGTAAAATACCTGAATACTTGCAAGTGCTTCATAAATTCAGTAGCCCCTGTGAACTGCCAGAAAAGTATTATTGGCTGTAAATACAGAAGATGACAAAATTATGAGGTCAGTTTGCATCATGATATTAAAACCGGAGAAGATATGATTGGAATACCATCATTCAGATCGTTACCTTTCATTTATAATGGAAAACTGGGTAATGTTTTCCATATAGGGTGTGTACCTAGATGAGAGAGAGAGAAAATAAATGGCAATTCTGTAACTTAGTTCCTGAGCTTTTTTTAAAAGCCAATTTTAATAGGTAATGTACAGGCAAGTAAAAAATATCTCTATCTTTGTGAGGCCTACTGTAGCTACGTAGAGGAACACACAGGACAATATTTGAAAAATTGGTATATTCTATGTAGATCAATGGGTAGAAATACCATGGTATGAAGACATTTAAATGATGCACTTACTGAAACAAGTTTGTTTTTAAAAGTGATAAAGAATTCGACAGGTCTGACATAACTTTAAAAAGCGTATTAGTGATATTTTCTGGGAAATGAAAAGAGAGCAATGTGGTAGCTATTGTCCAGTAAATGTAGCTTCTGTCCATAATAAGATAAAAGAACAAGCCAAGAAAGAAAGCACCTGTGAAGATAATGGAAATGCAGTCAATAAAAAGACCCAGCTAGACTCATTTTCCATTGGTTCCACTGGGTAAAGGTCATAAGTCTGCCAAGAATATTGCTACTGCAGTACAAATCACCCCCGCATCATGCTGCTTTGCAAGGCACAGAACCAGTTAATGAAAGGAGACAGGCTGACTGCAGAGGCTACAGAGCCAGATGAGCAAGAAGATGCAGTGTTTCAAGCCTTAGCTATGCAGTTCCCACAGGCTGACTAGCTGTATGGTCCTAGCTGAACTTCAGAATTGCTCTTTTCCCTCCAAATAGGAGTCTAATTATCTTTGTTACTTCTTCCTCCAGTGCAGGGGCTGGAAGCTGCTATGTACTCTGCATCTACTTAGTAAGCATTTAAGCAGCGTTGTCCTTCAAAATATTTGTGTGTTATAGAAAGTTTGGAAGTTTCATTAAAGGAAATGCTGAAAGAAAATTAATATTGAAAAGGAATTTCAGTCATACTGAACTGCAAAATGTGGAACTATTCTATAAAAAAGATCACTTGAGCCTAATTTTGTGAATACATTTTCTGAACTACAGATGCTCTTCAGAAAATTTATTTCTGATAAAAGCTGATTTTCCATCTTGAGAGATTTTTTTTTTAAGATGAAATCTTCTTTATAGGCATTGCCTCACCAGCTCCTCAGCTGGCATCCTACTCAACTCTTCCCACTCTACCAAATTAAATTTGTTCCTCTGAAGTTCAAACAGCTGTTCCCCAGAAACCACGCTACGGTAGGTCATAAATATTTCAGTACTTCATTGGGTATCCTTTCACAGGAATTATATTTTACTTCAGTAATTTCATATAAAATGTACATAGGCAAATTTTCAGTTAGGTTTCACCCAGACATTTGATTTTACATGTTAAAAAAAAATGTATTCCCATAGTGAATTGTGGGCACAAAGATATGACGATAGTAAATATCTACCTAATTTGGACTATGTCCAAGAATGTAAGAATAGCACGTACAGCACAGGCTTCATTTTACGAGAAAGTATATTTGTCAGTGGTCTCAAACCAAAGAATGAGTGATCAAGATATGTTTCATTCATAAATGATTTTTTTTGTTAATCTGAAGTTTAATTTGTTGTTCATATTATTGGCTGGCGGGTTTCATATGTTAACGGCTCTAAAATCAACAGCCTCCCCAAATTGCTCTATATACGTGGAGCTGATGGGTTTTCCAAAGGTGGCTGGAATCTGCAGAAGTTAATTAGTATATCAGTCAATGAAAAGTGATATTTTGAACTACAGTCTGTACCTCTGCTGTGGGCTTGGTCAGGGCTGCCTTCACAGAATTACCAGGAGTAAATAGGACTGTAGTCCCTTACCAGCTCCAGCCCAGAGCTGGACTGCTGGAAGCTCACACTTGCTTGGCTGGTATGTGAAAGTGTGTGTATGCATCTGAATATAGTGTACGCACCCATTCAGCCCTATGTGTTGGAGCTGGGCTCGCTGTAGGACCTGCTGGGTGATCATGATTCCCTGTTAATACTGAGAGTGCATCTGCAGCTGATGATGTAGATTGTCAGCCCTGAAATCCCAGCAAGAAATTGAAGAAGCTATGTGATGTCATTTGCCAAGTTCCCAATTTACCCTTTCCACCATCTTGTTACAGTTGCTCTGCAGTCGTAGGATTCAGTACCACTGTCAAACCAGTCCAGTAGCTGACTCATAAAATAAGCTCAATTTATCTTCTCCATACGTGCAAGTCAGTTGCTTCTTCCATGAAATTTTTGTGTTTAAATTAGTTTCCATCAGTGGTTTTGTTACAAATAAAAAAGAAACCTCTTAAAGCTAAGGAACATACTAGGTCCCTAAAATTTTAAGGAAAAACAGTATTATAAAGTGTTTATTAAAATTGCTAAATGGAAATAGATGATGCAAGTCAGGCTCACTTTTTGTCTAGATTTATGTTTTATCTATAAAAAGTGTCACACTACTGTGGTTTAAATCCCTCGTAGCTTTGCCACTGGTGGATGTGATATAAAGTTAATTGTATCTATAAGAGGCTGATAAGGGCCTACAGTCATCGACAAATGATTAATAGTCACCTCACCTCACATTGGCTTGGTACAAGCTAACTTAAGCAAGCTGTCTTGTTACTGTAACCTACATATGTTACATTAGACTGATCGGGATGTCATCATTCTTCCTTTGTCTACAATCTGAAAGAAAAAGGAAAAAACAACTAATGAAGTTTTCTTCCCTTTTTTGGTAAAGATATGTCTCCAATGGAAATAGTTCATATAACAAAAAACGAACAAGCAATGGTTGCCTTTTGTAATTGCATTCTATTGTTTAACATTACAATAAATGTTATAGATTTGAAATTGATCATCATAAAATAAGTGTTTCATTGACGTGCAGATAAACATGTTTGAAGAGGACAATAACTTTAAGTATCTCAAAAAAGTTGTAGATGTTGCCATACGAAAAAAAATAAAAACAGAACCCATATTCTTAGTTACTACTTTACGAAACACTGTGATTTCCTTATTTTTGTATGACATGTATGCACAGTATACATGTCATAATGAATGACAATTTCATGATAATGAATCATGAAATGGATAAGCATGTTTCTTTAGCTAAATACATTTTTAACTTATTTTCAAACTTGATAGCTGGTAAAATTCTAGTAAATTAGTTAAATGTAACTGACAGTTCTTTATATGCATAACTCTTTGACCACTCTCTATTAATTTTAGGAAGTAAATGAGTCTTTACACTTTCTTTAAAATTTTCTGGTACCAGTCCTTTTCATAACCTATTGTTGCCATAAATATTGCCATGATAATGGCACCTGACATTTACATAAAGTATCGATGATGTCAGCACAAATCCACAAACCTTGCAAACACTTAAGTACAAATATTAAAGGTATGTTCAGTTTTGAGACTACCATTCAAGTGTTCTCATCCATCCCAGATAGAAACTACACATGCCAGTAGCTGATGCATATCATTGCACCTCTCAGAGATTCAGTAAGATTAAACTCACCTATAAAATGTTGCAGTAGGAGAAAGATTGTAGTTATAACATTTATTTGCGCTCAGCCAGAATTTGTCTAGCATGCACGCTGTAAAATTCAGATGCAAAACATCTTTGTCTCCCGTACTTCCAGGCAAGGGCTTAAATAGGAGAATAACTTAAAGTTGAGAAGGAAATTTAAAGAATGAGTTTTGCAAACAAAGAAGCATATTTATTTTTATGATTCATTAGAAGATCAAAGTCATACAACTCCATTACTTCTGCAAAACAGACAATATTACATTATGAAGTATTACAAAATTACATAACAGTTGTCAAAATAAGTGAACAAAAACAATGTATCACAAAAGGTACTTTGTCATTGTACTTGTTCACTTACTTTACTCATACACAATATAGAGTAATTTACAATAGGTCTCCCAGTTGTTAATCTGAATCAGCAAAGTGCTGCTGCATTTGTCAGGTTATAATATGCATGAAAAAGAACATGACAATAGAAGCAAATGACACAGGAAACATCTAATTGAAAAGGTTAAATTTTTTAATCATGGTGGTAAAAAGCTTAGCTTCAGAAAGATTATTGAGAACCAGGTGGCTAACACATAAAAGCTTGTTAAAATAATCCAGAAATGGCTTTCTCTTGTATGGGAATCTGAAAACATAAAAAGTGGCAGCATATACACTAAGGGACTGGACATGGCAAATGCTCCTAGTCATGCTTTTGAGTCTATGTTAATATAAAGTAGTTTGTCTGTTGTACTTGTAGATTCAGGAGTTATTGAGAACATTTTTATTGTTCCACACTTTTTCTGAATATTCCTGAGCCATTGAAAGTGAGTGTTCTAACTATGCTTATATGCAGAGATGAAGAAAAGACCAAAAAAAGTCAACTATTCCCTACTATTGTTCCTAGCTTCTCAAGTAAAACCAAAGTAATAACAAACGAACACTGTGCTATTTTCATTCTGTTGAGAATTGGCCATCTGCAGACCACAGGTATTTTTCCAGCAAATGGTTACCTTCACAGTGGGAGATGAGAAGGTTTGTTAAGAGATTCAATTGTAAGACTTCTCTGGGATTTTTTTTTTTTTTTTTTAAGAACCTACCAAAGCAAATTAGAAACTCACATACTGACTTAACAGCTACTCTGGGACAGTTATCTGCATAGGGAAGGCTGTGGAATCAGGATCTCCATTTCTATGGAATCGGTCTTTGTAACATGCAGGCTCGTCAGAAATGATTATATGTGTGAAATCTTTTTCATAATTCACAATATGAAATAGAAGCTTGTACTGTACAGAGAAGCAGTAGGCTCTAGGACACTGCAGGAGTGATAAGTGTGAAAGCCTCCTCTTTTAACATAAGCCATAGTCCCTGAGTGGGACTCTGAGGTTGTCCATGATAATAAGAGTCAGAACGCCGTGACCCCAACCGTCCATGTTGTTATCCCTCCTAACACTCAAGATAATGGGTGTTAAAGCCACTTCTGTGCAAAAATATCAGTCATTGTCCTGAAGAATATGAGAAAGGAAACCAGCCAAAGAACAACAACAACAGAAAAAGAGTTTAATAGCAACAATTGTTAGTGTTCCTAGTGGAGCAGTCTCTCAGCTCCTTAGAGACTCTGAGAAAGATGTATCTGGCCCTCTGGTCTCCCTTTATGGCCTCAAAATCTGATTAATCTCAGGAGCTGAGAATCAAGGCCTTTATCCTATTCTTACGCCAGCACATAGTCTTATGCATGGGGTCAGCATCTCCTCTGCTATATGCTGATGCTATATCCTTCAGTCCTATCCTATTTCTCCATCCCCCTTTAAAAGTAGAGTTATAAATACTCTTCTTTTACAGCAGGTGCTTCTTTTCTCAATAAAAGGAATATGCTTGTATATGTGCCTCAAGACTAGTACTGTAGAAAAAAATACAGGAAAATATGGGGCTGCGTACATCAGATTAGACTTGGTTCATGTCTCGTGTGGTCATCACGCATGTTAATGGACATGATGTGTTACAGCAGCAAAAATAACATTGAACAGATGTATTATAGGGCCTTCAATGTCCCCAGTACATCATTAAAAAATGCAAAGGACCTAGCTGTATTCACATTCTTGAAAGAGAGTGGTTACTGAATACTCAAAGGTGAGGAGTACTCTAAACTGCAATAACATTGACACAGGGATTTGTCCAGAAACCTCTGCCTGCAGTATAAATGTCAGTACAGAATGGCGGGGTACTGCAAATGGCACTTTTTACCAAATGTATATGCTTATGATGTTGTTCCTTTGCATCTTCATGACACTTGGATGAATAAAGATATTAAGAGAATGATATATGGCCCCATAGCATTTTTTGCTAGGCAAATTTCAGTCAGTCTTCCCTGAATGAAGTGTCAGTGCTTACATAAGGTGAGACAAGAGATTTTATATTTATTGCTGCCCATAGAAAACAAATCAGCTGGTTCATATCCATAGAAGCCTGTGTTCATGTGACACTACTGCTTGGAAGAGTGTATTGATAAACTTTTCGTATCAAAGGAGCCAACTGTTTTAGCCTTTCCCAGGACGTAACACATGCTGTCTGTTCGTGTACGGACTAGTCATGCCTTGTTCCTGGCAGGATGTCTGAAAGAGATCTTTCTTTTTTTTCTTAAAAAGCAAAACTGCCTGGGTTTCCAAGGGCACAAATGCCCACATCTCCCTTCCCTGCCATCCCGGTATCATTTGTGCAATTGCTTTGATCCATCATGCAGAGTGTTGGTTTTGATTCCTTTATGTGATTTTGCTGTTGTTAGCAAAACTTGATGTTTTTGAAGAATTAGACCGAGATACCATACCTCTCACTTTTGGTAATGATCAAATTTCTAGCTTAATGCTTTACCATTCAAGGTATTAATATACCAGAAGGTCAGCATTTCCTAGCATATTTTTTTTCACTTTCTTGAAAAAGAAAGATAATTTTCACAGAATAGGAACATCACCTTTAACAAGTTTGATAATATTAAAGTTAGTGTTCTCTTGAGTCATGTTCTCTCCATTGGTTTTTAAAAGCCCTCTGGCTCCATGTCATCCATTAAAAATTAAATGGGATGCAGTCTACATCCAGGACGCACAGAACAGTAAAGTGCCATTAGTGGCTGGCTGTGGAGGAAAGGAATTATTTTAATTGCGACAAGACTCGTTAGGTTCTAAGTTCAGGTGTTTCCTGAATAACAAAACATTAAAACATAATGTTTAAAATGCATGGTTTATTTAATTGTTAAAAATATGTGGAAGAAGAAGTAAATCCTTCCTAACAGGTGCTTCATTAAATGTGGAAATCCAGTTGATTCACTGATCAATGAATATCTGATGTACTTTATTAGAATTCACTTGTTTAAGATTAGCTTCGTATACAGGAATTTTAACACACCTTCACAAATTCATTACTTCCAATTTATACAGCTGGTCTTCTGATAACTGAATCAAAGCGAGCAAAGAAGAAAGGGCCAGTATTTTATTTAAATTAGATGATAAAACAGTGGTTTTCTCTATTAGTGTCATTTATATTGCTATTGAACATCAAGACTATAATCTAGCCAGCAAGTAAACATGGTGATGAACTAGAGGTTTAGCCTTTAAGTAAATTACATTTAACAATTTAGATTGTGGTTTGTTTGTTTGTTAAAGTCTCTTTGTCTCCATTGGAAGTATAGTGTTTGGCAGGCTAGATTTGCTGAAGTGGTTTGGGGACAGGGAAAAGTCATTCTGTAAATACACTCACAATTTTCTAAAACTTAGTGGTAGCAAAAAACAAGTTCCAGTAAGGCATACAGTAAATGAAGATATTATGTATTAGGGATGGAATGAATCTGTCACTTTGACGGATTGTGAGGCAAAGAACAGATTAACAGATTACTCATAGTCAAAATGTAGCTCAGTGTGAAAAATGTGCAGGAAATGATAAGTGTTGGTTTGTGCTGATTTAATGATATTTTGAAACTACAATAACACTCCAGGAGAATAATACAATGTAGCACATCTTGCATTTTTTAATCATCAATGTATTGCTGGATTGACCTTAAATCCTTCTGATATTTCTTCTTAAAATATAGTTTTCAGTTCATGTAAAGTCATACAGACGTATATTTATGTAGTTTTTCAAATTTTTATTAAAATCTGTACTCAAAAATCTTTGATATGTATGTATAATATACTCTGTATTCCTTTGGTAGTATATCTTGATTTTCTGTATACTCACTGAGTTTTGCATTGTAGAAATACTGTTCTACTCATGTGGAGCTAAGTGACACTGAAGAGTGATTTATAAAATAATATTGAATGTTGCTTGGTTTATGGCATATTTGTTTAAGAACTTGTAAGAATGTTCACAACTGAAATTATTTAAAGCATTTTATTTGCAATAATGGACAATTTAAGGCTAAGACGATTTCACAATTATTACAGATATATAGTGGTATGACCTGAGATTTGATTTCCTTTTTTATTTTTAAATCGTAAGATTGCATATAACACAAGCAAATCTTATTGTTAACAGCCTTCAGAAGTCTTTGCTTTACTACAGAAACTAATATTGAAGGCTTTATTTCTATGGAAATGTTTCTATTTTTAAAAAATGTCATTACACATGCATACATAATATATTACAAAGCAGAATCCAAATAACTGTTTATTAAGTAAACTGATTTAAATTAATGAAGTTACACATATCCATGAAGTTCAGCAGATATGTAAAAAATTGAAAATTCAGATCTGCTAATGTATAGGAGCCTAAAAATTAATGGATGCTCCAAAACCGATGTAGCAGGGAATGGGTGAGGGGTTAGGTCACAAAGCTAGGTGACTTTGTATTGATTTATGTAAGTATTAAGTTGGTCTCTCGCTACCTCTTTTAAATAGATACAAATAAAAATCCAAACAAAGTGGGAAAAAATAGGTCTTCATCCTACTTGAATGTAGTATTTAATTTATATGAACCATACTTTAGATATGAGCTCATACTTTGCTTTCAGTGGATCATAGTAAGCTATTATTTACTTGGAGCACAAGATGTCAAGAATTGGTCCTTTTTTCCTTAAAATATTTTTGTACTCTTGATTTATACATTAGCATTCTCTGGCCCTCAACGGAGTTAATCAAATTATTCACTGTAAAAAATAATTTTGAGGCAAATGTGCTTCTCTTATTATCACTCAGACATGAGCCAGTTCTCCTCTAGTATTCATAAAAATTTACTAAGTAGTTCATGCAGCTAAATACCATCTTTTGTGTTCTTTATTGATTGTACTCTTCAGATGCTTAATAATCTCTCAATTTGATGTGTTCTTAATAATACAAAACTGATGTTACTTTTTCATTCCCTGGTTTGATGTAATTTTGCACTTGCCTTGCATTTTTTAAGTGTACTGCTAGGTTGACCTAATAATATGAGTATTCCTTTCAATTCCTATATAAACTATTAGACAAAGCTGTTGTACTGAAACTCTGAAGCATTTTAATTTTGTTAATAATAGGGATTAAATGATGTCATTGATTTAAATAATACAAATTAAATATGATCCCAAAGAAAAGTGGTAAAGTATGCTATCTCAATTCACAGAAATGTTAAAAATCTTTATACTTAAGAAATTTGCCATTTTCTCATTCCATCTAGTAGGATAGCCTAAAAAGCAACTTTTAAAAAATAGGAGTATCAAAGGTGTTCAACAAGATTTAAATCAAAGCCCTGATTCTTCATTTTTCTGTTGATGGTATTATTGCTCATGGCAATAGTTCTGATATGGTATTACCATTGGTTGAATCTTTGTTTAAGTACTGCTTTAAAAAGCATCACTAATTTTCTCAACAGATTTTACTGATGGATGCCATTTTCTGCAAAATTTACTATTCTGTCATAAAACTAAAAATTGTGCTCATAAATCCAAAAGATTTATTCTGTTTTCCATCACAGCTCAGCTATCATGTGATCTTTCAAAATATGACACTTATTTTCTGATTTTTTTTTTATGAAAAGACCAAGGCATAACGTATGTTCTATTATATTTTGATATGAAGAATTGCATCCAGAAAAATTAAGAATCTCAGTGCCAGCATTAAAGATGCTTGCCACTTTGAATGTGTGTGGAATCTTTCTGTTCCAAGCCTTCATACAAAAAAAGTCACAATGTCAAATGACAGTACTTAGCATTCAGCATTGTTATCAGAAAAGCTCTAGATAGTTTATTGCGTGTTGATTGTATTGATTATAGCTTGAGGCATTGATAGCATAAATAGAGTATCATTCATTAGTCAGAGTGCTTGATTAGCTTTTCTGTTTTAAGGTGATAAACTAGCTTCTTGAAGAAGTTCATCCCAGAAATATTCTTTATTCAGTCAAAGTAAAGACACAACAAATGGGAACACAGGCCACAGTCTGCATTTCTCAAATGTTAATTGCTGGTTGTCTCCATGCTGTGCTCTCTACTTTTAGGCATGGTCTACAAATTTTCTCTGATTTTTTTTTTCAAATTACTGTATACACTCTGTCCCACACACAAATATGCTTTAGGTGCTTCCTAAAAGCATCTGCAGATTTCATTGTGAAAAAGTCTGTCTTGACTGCGAGACTACGTCATCTATCAGAATTATGATCGTAAACTCATGTTTCAGAGGTTTATCAATCAACTATAAGTATTTACTCTCTGCTGCAATTTGACCGAGAAGATTTCAGCAC
Source organism: Cygnus atratus (assembly GCF_013377495.2). Taxonomy (NCBI): domain Eukaryota; kingdom Metazoa; phylum Chordata; class Aves; order Anseriformes; family Anatidae; genus Cygnus; species Cygnus atratus. Next base: position 9,315,789 of record NC_066371.1, read on the forward strand.
ACATAAGCTTTCTTTTTTAAAATTTTAAATTTTACAAAGGATTGTCTTAGACATTGCTAACTGACATGTGGAAGTGATAAGCCAGTTTTTAATATATATTGTGTAAAACCTTAAAAGTAATATTATGTCAGTAATGGATTCCTAATATTGCACTGTTTTATTTACTTTTCTTGGTGGTTAAAGCTATTCATTTTTCTTGGACAGTGAGGGGAAAAAACATGAACTGATTCCAGACTATTTCAATAGGAAATAAACTTACCATGCACCTCCTGTGCCTCAGTCATAAATACATACACCTCTACCTCCCTTTAGAACCATCAAAATCCCTAGCTGTTACACTCACACCTGCTAGAGCAAATAATAATTCTTCAACTGAGCCAGGTGCATCTTAATAAATATAAAAATGAAACTGAACAACTTCTGTGCAGCAGAATTAACTCAGTTGAATTAAAAAAAAGGGACAAAATCATACAAATAATCACAAATCATCCCATCTTTGATTTCTCAGACTTATCTTTCAGGAAGACTTTGCAGAGATGAGACTTCAAACTGAAATTCATAAATTTCCTGAGTAATAAGAACCAGGAATTTAAGAGAGATACTGGTTTGATGGCACATGATTACCACCCTCCCTCCATGTTCTGTAAATGAGTTATCTTTCTTTTCCCTTGGAAATAATTGCCTTATTGTCTTTCCTTCCTTCATACTAACATCCTCTCTGCTCTCCAGGTACAAACTCCTTTTTTTTTTTTTAGAAATGATCTGATACTTATTTTTTATGAAAAACATGGATCTGTAAACTCTTCTGTTTTGTGCCAGACCTGTAGAACTTCATGTATGTTCTAAAGCTTCTTTACTTTTCTAACATTTGTTAGTCTGACTGAGTTAATTCTCTTTACCAGCAAGCACCGTCTTTCCTCTGTCCTTGCACAACCGTAGCTTCAGCAGTCTTCCTAGCAGAAATACTTTAGTCCTTCTCTGTCTCAAACATCACTGTCTTTAAGTTGTAATGAACTGGGAAGAAAGGGTAGCTTGGGAAGCGGAGATGTAGATTAGCACTAATAGTTCTGCCTTGCCTTATCTAAAATTGTTGCAGTTACTCAAAAAGGTTGCCTTTACTGACTTTATGCTTCAGTACAATTGTAGAGAATTGGGTAAGTGCTAAAGCTTAGTGCTCTCTTACTGCTTGCTGTGAGCATGTTCAGATATTAGTGTTTGGCTTCATGTTGGCTGAGCATGAGGCAGCAAAAAACACATGTGCAAGTGGTAGAAATGGAAAATAAATTCTACCATGCTACTGAATATCACATGCATGTACTTAACTGTTATTCCTGGAAGCTTTTGAAACTTTGCTGCAAATGAATAGTCTTTGGGTGAATTCAGGGAATGCAAAAATGGTAAGCAATGACAGCGCTAATAATGAGGTGTCTAGGCAAGGATATTGCTGTGTGGATTAGTTGTACCAGTTCTCACTGGCATTGGCTGAACAGCAGGGAAGGATAGGTTGTGAAGTTGGCCATATATGTGGAAATAGAATGATGGTATAAAAAAAAATTTTTTTTGAACTATATTTTTTACATATTGAAATGATGGAAAAATCAATATCTCTTCCTTTAAATCTGCTATACTACTTGCTGGATTTCTACACCAGCAGTTCTGTTTCCTGAGGCAGAAAATTAGTTTTTTCCATTTTGACTGCAAACAGATAGGTGGTTGTCCCCTGATTCACCCCAGATTATGTGTACATGCCAGCAGGAGATGATGTGGAATCAATAACAAGTCCAGAAGTAAGAGAAAAACTAACAGTAAAAAAAAAAAGCAATTGGCATATTTTAGCAATTATAGCACATGACTGAGCCTTGCCAGATTTCTCTGTCAGAAACACATCTTACATGAGATCATCAAGGCTTTTCAGAAAGTAGATGTACATTACCTGTTTACTTGGTGTTGGACAATTGATAGTCTGGCAATGTAAAGAAATCTGTCAAGCTTTGGGAAAATTCACCCTTTCTAGAGGAATCTGCGGATTCTGAAGTTACTTTCGCAGCCCTAGCTAATCTTCCCAGCCTCTAGTACAAGTTTGCATGTAAAATGTTCTTGTGCCAGCTGTTGGAACAACCATGACCAAACATAAATTGAATCAATCCCAAACTAACTTTAATTTACTCTGTAGAGCTGCACTGTTCCCACCGGCATGAAGCAAACACAGGGGAATTTAAAGACCCCTTTTCCCATCTAATTCCCTTGCCTTGCAGTGAGAAAGGTTGGTCAAAAAGGATGGATCTACTTCTATCAATATAACATTATTTACTGAGGTTCTTTGAAATCTGTTCAATATGTTAAATTTCAATCATTCAGTTTAGTTAGTTCTATGGAGGCTTTAATGTGTTAAACCTCTTAAATGCTGAACGGGAGAGATGGGAACATAATGAAATATCAGCAATGCACCGTGTACAGAGATCAGTTTCCTCTATGACAAGAATTGTGAGATGTGGTCAACTACACAAGGATTGCCTGAACTTTGTGACATAGATGCGTCCTTCCAGGGCTGTGTTTCTCTCACTGGTAGTATAATATGAATGAACTCTCATACATGTGTTTCCCATCCAATTTTTTAGTGAAAAAGTCTGCAGTTCAGTTCGCAATAAAAAAGCAATAGCAATAACAAAATAACAATAAAAAGGACTGCTCTGTTTTCCTTTCTTTGAGCCGTAGCAATCAAAGACAGTGTATCATAAAGTGGCGTATGTGAAATGAACATTGAACTTTACATCAATGTATGATAATGGAAAAATCATTTTTAAAAGCTATCACAAAGTAGTGTTCAGCCAAGGCATAAATTGCCTATTAAATTAAATAGGTGAAGAAGTTCCATACTCCCTTCTCTGTGATAAAGATGCCACCAAAACTTTTTTCTTCACAGAAGTAAAACAGATCTGTGACAGCTGTGATGAGACGAGTCCTCTGTCTTCTGGTCAGCAAATAAAACTATGTTGTGCTCAATAACAAATGTTTTATTTACAGCATATAACAGATTTTATAACAATAATAAATTGTTCTAAACTAATGTTTATAATGTGTTTACCTAATAAAGGTTGTTTTTTCAATATCAACAACTACTTTTAATAATATTCTGATTCAATCCAGTATTTCCTTCTTAAAAACACTAGGAAGCTGTTAGCATGTTATTCTTAGCTTTGATAATTAATTCTGTCCCTTTATTGAAAAATTTAAAAGTTAAAATGAACTGCAAAGAGTAAATTATTTTATACAAGTCAGCTTTCCCACAGTTCACAAGCACTGACTTGGCATCACACTGTTCATGGCATGTTTCTCATGTCTATGCTCAGCTCTTGCTCACAGACCACCCAGCCTCTGAAAGTTACAGTGCTTGCTCACGCTATAACAGGCAGCTCCAAGCAGTGGACAAACACAGCTCTTACAATTGTGCTAAGGCTTTTTCTCTAGGGATGGTAAGAATTTTCAATCACATGGACCCCTACAGTCTCTCATCAAACACAGGTGGCTTCTCCCAAGTCTGTTCCTCAGACAAGGACTCCCCTGAGTCCCGTAGGCTTGCAGGGCACAGCTCTGTGGATTACAGATCACACCTCATGTACAGCATTGGCTGGCAGAGCAATACCAGCTGAAATCTGCAAAGTGAGCCTGACTTGGAACACAGGTTTTCGGTGTGAACAGGTTAAAAATGCTAAAGAAGAAAGCCTTAACTTTCTTAATTGTATTAGCTATAAACTAAATTTTTATAATAATAAAATCCAGCTTCATTTTGTTTCATCACACTTGACAACCTGTGGTTTCCTTTGAAAGTTTTCTAAAAATCAAATTATTCCAACAAATGGGAACACAAACTGTGCTTTAAAGAGTGATGTTTTGATTTGTGTTTTTCAGAGACTGGTTGAACGTGTTCAGTCCACCCCTCACTCCTGCAAGCCAAAAACTGGACGAGCACACTAAATCTTCAACAAATCAGAGTATTCCAGGTAGGTTTATGAAGACAATGAAAAGGACCTGGATAGGACAACATTTATAAATGCTGTTTCTGTAGCACTGGTTCTGTTTTCCAGTAGTTTTTTTATACTGCTACATTTTGGGTTCAGAGTTATTATTCTCAGTGCAAGCTAGCAGAGTTTTCCGTGCAGTATTATTTGCCTCTGATAAAAGAATAACTTATGCAGTCACAGTTTCCTAACATTCTGGTTAGATATAGATTAACCTCATAAAAAAATGCATCTTATTTGTTTAAAATAAGGAATTGATGATAGCGTGTATGGCAAACCTATGAAAAAAAGAATGCAAAGCCTAAAATTCATCTTCAGAAGAACAACTATGATTATGTATCTAATACTTCCATTATGAAGAAAAAATACAAATTTATCTTTAAATGAAATCTCAGCATGGTTTCCTAAGATTGCTGAGTCACCACCTGAAGTGTTACAGATTTCGTTTATAATGGCAGTTGCTTAGAGAATGGTGAAGAAGTTGGCTGAAATTGGAAAGTCAACAACAATAGAATAAAACATATATCCTGTGTGTTGTTTTTTTTCAAACACCCTTTTTTCTTCTTTGTTGTGTTAGATACCCACTTTTTTTTCTCACGTCCAGGGAATTCAATGTGAAATCTCATAAATCTGACTTGTGTATTTTGACTGCTTAAGGATGAAGTTGTCTTAGTGATTTACTGCCTGAAATAGATCATGGCCCTCAAATCAGGATTCTTTTTGTAGATGTGTATTTGTAATTGTTTATGACAGCAAAACAGAATTTTGCTGTCAGGAGAGGACCTTGCTTTGAAGAATCAAATAATATGTTTTGTTAAGGGTCCTAAGTAAGCCAAAGAGAATTGGACAGTAATCCTTGAGTTAAAGGTGTGTTGGATATAAATTTGTGAAAGGTCTCTGGGAATGTTTTGATGTTAGTATTATGAAATCCAAGACTTGCTGCAGTAAAGCTTGAATTCCTGTAAATTTTAAAAATTGGATGATTATGACGCCCATCTATAAGAAGGGCCGGAGGGCAGACCCGGGTAACTATAGGCCTGTCAGTTTGACCTCAGTGCCAGGGAAGCTCATGGAGCAGATTATCTTGAGGGTCATCACGCGGCACTTGCAGGGCGAGCAGGCGATCAGGCCCAGTCAGCATGGGTTTATGAAAGGCAGGTCCTGCTTGACGAACCTGATCTCCTTCTATGACAAAGTGACGCGCTTGGTGGATGAGGGAAGGGCTGTGGATGTGGTTTACCTTGACCTCAGTAAGGCTTTTGACACCGTTCCCCACAACATTCTCCTCAAGAAACTGGCTGCTCGGGGCTTGGACTGGCGTACGCTTCGCTGGGTTAGAAACTGGCTGGATAGCCGGGCCCAGAGAGTTGTGGTGAATGGAGTCAAATCTGGTTGGAGGCTGGTCACAAGTGGTGTCCCCCAGGGCTCGGTACTGGGGCCGGTCCTCTTTAATATCTTTATCGATGATCTGGATGAGGGCGTCCAGTGCACCCTCAGTAAGTTTGCAGATGACACCAAGCTAAGTGCGTGTGTCGATCTGCTCGAGGGCAGGAAGGCTCTGCAGGAGGATCTGGATAGGCTGGAGCGATGGGCTGAGGTCAACTGTATGAAGTTCAACAAGGCCAAGTGCCGGGTCCTGCACCTGGGGCGCAACAACCCCAAGCAGAGCTACAGGCTGGGAGATGAGTGGCTGGAAAGCTGCCTGGCCGAGAAGGACCTGGGAGTATTGGTTGATAGTCGGCTGAATATGAGCCAGCAGTGTGCTCAGGTGGCCAAGAAGGCCAACAGCATCCTGGCCTGTATAAGAAGCAGTGTGGCCAGCAGGTCTAGGGAGGTGATTGTCCCCCTGTACTCGGCTCTGGTGAGGCCACACCTCGAGTACTGTGTTCAGTTTTGGGCCCCTCGCTACAGGAAGGACATGGACGTGCTCGAGCGAGTCCAGAGAAGGGCGACCAAGCTGGTGAGGGGTCTGGAGAACAAGTCTTACGAGGAGCGGCTGAGGGAGCTGGGCTTGTTCAGCCTGGAGAAGAGGAGGCTCAGGGGCGACCTTATCGCTCTCTACAGTTACCTTAAAGGAAGCTGTAGTGAGGTGGGGGTTGGTCTGTTCTCCCACGTGCCTGGTGACAGGACAAGGGGGAATGGGCGAAAGTTGCGACAGGGGAGTTTTAGGTTGGATGTTAGGAAGTACTTCTTTACCGAAAGGGTTATTAAGCATTGGAACGGGCTGCCCAGGGAGGTGGTGGAGTCGCCATCCCTGGAGGTCTTTAAAAGACGTTTAGATGTACAGCTTAGTGATATGGTTTAGTGGAGTACTTAGTGTTAGGTCGGAGGTTGGACTCGATGATCTTGAGGTCTCTTCCAACCTAGAAATCTGTGTCTGTGTCTGTGTCTATCTCTAGAAGGCTAGTATATATATATATGTATAGATACACCTGGGAAAATGTTGAATTTGTCCTATTAATTCACACTAGGAATTCCAAATTGTTTTGTAAATTGTTCCTAAACTCATTTTTCGTTATGCTGAAATATTTTAAATGATGCGTCGGCCATGGCACATTTAGAGAACTGAAAATCTCTATATATCATAGCTTTTTATTTTTGCACCTTCATTGAATCTAATTAAATTCTGGATCATGTATATGTATGATATTTGTAGTTTTAATAACTTCACAGAGATTTTTTTTTATTTTCAAATACTCAAAATAGCTGCTGTAGTGGTTGAAATGATCAAGTTTCATTTCCCCAGGAAGATGGAGCAAATAAGAGAGAACAATAAAGCAGTTCCTTTACCTTTCCTCCCCACACAGAGCAGTTTGGATTTTTTTCTGAACTACTAGAAACCCTTCCCTATTTAAGTAACAGAGAAGATCCATAAGTGGTCTTAGCACCTGTGGGAAGGGGAGGTAGGACTGACAAATTAAGAGGCTTACCCAAACAATATACAGCATCTTCAAGAAACTTTTCTGATCGTTTATAGTCCTTTAAAAATGTTGTCCTTCTGCTGTATTGACAGCAAATTGGCCTGCATTTTTTCACATAAACGATACATTCAAGTTTAACACAAACCTTTGGATGTAATATAGTGCTATGTGAAAGCATGGTGCCATATAATACACACATATCAGATTAGATTAGACTGTGAGTTTTCCTAGATCTCTTGGTTTAAAGAAAGACTTGATGGACCATGGTAACTAGATATTTTGCAGTAGTATTTTTGAAAGAGATGCTAAAAAAGGTCTTATCTTGTTATACGTCTCTAACACTTCAGAATAAATGGGGGGGGGTTCTTAATCACTTCACTTGAGGTTAGGTATTTGTGTGACAAAAGAACTGCTTTATTGCTTACACTTGAGTACCAGATTAACAAACTGAATGCTCAAATTCATTCCAGGAAATTCTGATGCCCTAATTATATGTATTTTTAATATCACATTAGAAAACAAGTTACTTTGCATGTTGGCAAGTGACTTAAGTGTCACAAGATTTTTTGTGTGTGTGTGTGTGTGTGTGTGTGCAGTTTTCCAGTATACCAAGTATCACAGTATAACACAAGTATATTATGAGTACTGAAAATCTACAGTGAGGCATAGTGTATCTGAGATGGCCATTTTAAAATTATCCTTAAAGAAAAGTAGCATTAGTATATTTCCAAAAATTCTTTAATTCTTGTATTTTGGAAAAAAAAAATCTTTAGTTTGAGGCATAACTTTGGGGGAAAAGGTAATTAATTTCTGAAAAATTTTACGGAGTTCCTTTCTTAATAGTGACACCATCCATAATACATAGTTAAATGGGAAGATGTAATGAGAAGTAGTCTTGCGTTTGACATGTTTCACAAGATAATCAAGAGCAAAATTTAAACTGATAAATATGATAAATTTTAATAGATTTTTCCTTTATTGGACATTGATGTTCCCGACTCATAGAAAATGTTGTTTACCTTTAGATAACAAGTCACACAGGAAAGTTTCCACAGTAAGAGACAAAGGCAGAGTCATAAATTCTCTGAAACGTACCTCATTGTATCTTGTTATTTGTCTAAAGATAGTGCTGCAGGAACCACAGCACTAAACAGACTTCTTTCTGGGACCACAGCTGTTGACAATATTCATATGGTAACCTTGCAGTACATAATTACAGTATAGATTTGAGCACTGTAGTTCAATGGTCAAGGATCATATCAGAGAAAAGATTAGCACTGTTCTCTTCAGCATCCCTTTTCCTGACAGATGATTCTGAGCAATTGACCTCCACCAGGGTGGGATTATGATCCCCATATTTTAGAGTGATTTTTTTAGAGATTTCCTACCAACCATTTTCTAATATTAAAAGCTAGAATACAAGAAAAATTGTATTTCTGTGAAACAGGCAACTATTTATTTTAGTTCTTCAGACTGGTGACTATGTAAACACTTAGTGTTAACATAGTCCAAATAACAACACATTTATCTGTATGTTTGTTTCCATGTTCAGAAAAAGCTGCTGCCTGCCTCAATTCCTTGATATCCAGGTTTATACAGGTAGAGAAAAATCCTTTCTCTATAAAAACAATAGCTCCATTTTCAGTGGGGCAGCATATCATTTTTTAGACAGGTTCTCAGAGGTACTGTCTTCAGTCTTATTTCAGCTCAAGTGAAGAAAAAAGTATTCATCCCTTTATAACGTATATCACAGACTTTGGCAAGTTTTCATTTAAAATCAAGTTATTTTCTAGCCTTAACAGCTGCAGAAAATACTGTTTAATTTTACAGTAATTTAAGAACAAAAGCTTCCACTTTGCTTTCACTATGATATTCAAATTAAACTGCCAAGAGGTTTTTTCATGCAATCCTGAGCCGCTTCAGCCCCAGAAGAATGGATGGTGGCAGAGCATCAGGAGCTAGGGAAATGTTCTTTGAAATGCACTTGTTTGTCGGTTAGTTTGGCCCTGGATTTTGAGGAGAAGCATAGACAAGGAAACACAAAATAATAAAAGTAAGAATTCAGTGGAAATAACAATATGGTTTCAGGTGAAAATGTAAAGCTCTGTGAGGAAACGATGCACGAACACCATTTGCTTGTTTACCGTCATGTGAAATGTAGGAAAAGATGTTTGGTTCCCCCAAACTGTCTGCACTGAATCATTTTTCGCAAGAGCAACATCAAACAAAGTATCTCGGTTAACCTTTTTTAGCTTGCCAGGCCTGGTGATGGGACCAACAGCAAGGAGGGCACCAAATGAGCTTTACCTTTTACTTCTGGTTACAGTGAGAGCCAGTTTCTTTCTGACTGCATTTGTTCGTGCTATTGAGGAAACAATAATGAGATCTCTTCCCAAACAATAAAGCACGTACTTCTTCTTTACGCATTAAATGCACCGACCTACTTTCTGGTCTCTAGATAATGTAACTAACCCATATATCGTTGTGTGATCCTGCCTGTAAATAGATTCTGCGTGTGGTGAAACTGCCGCCGTTAGCATAACAGGCCATTACTTATTATGAAGTGTTAGGGCATACAAAGCATTCAGTTTGTATTAGCAGCCTGAGAACATTTATGATGAAATTCCAGATACAGATTGCATTCAGCTATGATTTTCTGTCATATATAAAGCATCTATAATAAAAATCTGTCTGGCTTGATCAGTGTATTTTAGGCTAAGAATTCATTTCTACCTAAACCTTTTATAACCTAAAAACATTCTTGGGTTCTACATGGCTTTAGACAATGAAGATCTGAAATTTTTATTGTCTGAAAAATCTTATTTCCTCTCCGATATTGCAGGCTCTTTTGTACAGATTTTTTATATTAGAAATTACACATTAAAATCCCATATGTTTAGAGTTAATTTACAAACTGAGTGTAAGAAACAAGTGAATACACTGTCTGAAAGATTCAGGACTGTGTTATCTGAGGTACCAGAACTTTGTTTTGTCACTGTATTGAGCAGGTGAAGCAGAGGAAGACCCAATTCTTATCTATTCCCCTACGTTAAAAATAATCAGCGGGAGACTTGTAAGTTGCAAAATTTTTGTCACTGTTTTAAAAATAATGGAATGCTGAAAAATCAGGTTGTAATATAGTTAAATAGGGAGTTCATATTTTTGCCTGTAGTAAGACTGCTTTCTACTGTGAGTAGACACTTAAAAGGCAGTATTTCCTTTTACTGATATGAAATGCTGCTAAATTTTCATACATGGAATTCCATCCTGTTTCTCAGGGGGTAAAAACCAACTGAGTGAAATCCATGGGGAAACTTTAATCATCATAAAAAGGAATGCACTTGGTGTGTATTAACTAAGTGTAACTGAGAGCAGTATGCAGTCACTACCCTGAACTGAAAATTTATTTTCACATTCTGATCTTAATTTCCAGAGACTCACCCTGGTTATCATCTTTCTCCAATAAAAAAGATTTTTTATGACATTCTAATGTCATTAAGCGATATGGTAAAAACACACGAGGAAATACAATACTTACAGGTTCTATAGAAGGTAGTTTTCAGCTGCACTTCTTAGAAGTTCTACAGTTGGTTTGTTATGAGCCGTTAGGATACTCCACTACCTTGCTCAACTAAAGAGAAAAAAAGAAAAGAAAAAAAAAAAGAGTTTTTCTTTATTTTAATTTTAAGACATCTTTATTTATGACTAGCAAACCTTATCTGAAAATATGAATTGGAGTATATACCTTTACATGCATGGTTAAATGTGCTATCTCAGGATAACACTGCGTATCTTCTTTTAGTTTAGCTTTGGCTTTTATTAGGCTTCCTACAATGAAAGAGCTCATTGTCAAAGAGAAGTCAATATGAGCACATTTATTGCAACAATATTGGCTTTGCTGTAAGTTTGTTAGACTTATTTGTCACACGATTTCTTCCTCAACCTGTTTAAGAACAATTAATGAAATATACTTAACTACCGAAATGTAACACATGTAAAACTAGCAATAATAAATACCCTATAAATACTACACAGTATGCTAACACACTTCAACACAGTCACTGTGAGACCAACATGATAAGCAAGAATATTTCAAATAAAGATTTTTGTGCTGCTTAATATTCTGGGTTTCCATATAGAATGTACTAATAATACACAGTTTGATTCTTACAGGCCTTAAGTATAGATTGACTTGTCTTTCTTGTTCCGAAGTGAACATTGAGAAAAATATCACTTAGGAATACTTCGATGCACTATCAGTAAAGGTGCTTCTGATGAACAGCTCTCTTGGACTTTGTATAGTCCAGTTGTAAAGCAAACTCTGAATGACATCATTTCACCTCAACTAAAGACAAGTCTTCAGAAATGTATGTTAAAAAAAAAAAAAAAAAGAAAGTGAATTGCAGTTATCTTGAAGGTAACAATTCAAAAGTCAAAAGATTATACAATTTAAAGAGAAATTCTGTCACATTTGATAGAAAGGTATTTATTTCCATGTTATTTTTCAAAGTGAATGAAAGTAATTTATTCTTACTTTTTACACTTCACACAGGTGAAGATGACCTCAATGCTGAAGAAGATGAGGAAGTCTTGACTCTTTTGTATGATCCATGTCTGAACTGTTACTTTGACCCAAATTCTGGGAAGTACTATGAATTGGCATAGTCAGATCATGAGATACATTATTTTATAGTCAGAATGGGTTTATCTTTTAACTGTTTGTAAAGTGTGACTGAGCTGTATAATTTATCATGTAACTTAAAACATGAATTAACCAACAGTTTTGCAAACAAATGAATATATTATGTAAATAGTGTCTTATTTTTATAGTTTCACATTAAGTTGTAATGCAGTGGAAAATCACATCACATAAAAGTTCCTTGTGGCTAAGACATTTATTTGTTAGTCTAATTTATTTCCAATACTCAAAGGTTCTACATGGGAACAAATGAAGTTGAATCAAGAGCTTTTGTGGTGTTCATCTGTAAATTATGCTTTGACTCAAATAAATTTATTTTTTTTTAATTAGTTGCTTACTGGATAATTTTAATTGATTCCAAGCTATCTTACCCTTTGTACTGTTAAAATACACAATGCATTGTTCAAAGGCGTCTGTTTCATAAGTTCCCTCCTTCCCTTTAGTCATCAGAAAAAAAAAGCAGTATTTTCCTCATCTTCGAGAAATTCCCTACTGTTGCTTATTACAGTAATGAGATGATGTCAGAGCTGTAGAGTGTTACAGTGTGTACAGTACAGTGCACTGTAAGGTGTGTACACAGGCAGTTTGTAAATCTAGACCACAACAGGGTAAATACAGCAGGCCCTGAGATTACCAGCTACAGTCTACTTTACTGCTGTAATTTAACATAGCCCTGAAGAAGAGCAATGAGTGATTGTTTCAACACTCACGAATTGGAGCCTTGTTCCATGTGAAGTAAGAAAGTGTGTATATGATTCATATGTGAAGCTGTGCTCAGAGTACAGTATTTCTTTTTCTGTTATACCTTGCAATAAAAGAAGATAATTTATTTTTCCTGTCTGTATTGGCTTTCAGTGCAGTTTTCAGTGAAGGCCCCAAACTTCAAGGCCCAAAGTTCCAACGTAGAGATTTAAATTGCCCGCATCACGGTGTGATTGTTTTCTGTTGTACATATAATATCCCTGTTGAGCATGAAGAAAGATTATAGAGATAAACCAGACCATATGTAGCCGTTGCAAGTAAAATCGGCACCTGAAACTGAATAAAATACTGTGCATGCAGATGTGTCAAGCTTTGTCTGCTCAAGAAAGCAGTTAACCTGATGCTGATGCTTCTGCAGTGCCACGGCTGTTACTTGGTTCCAAGCAGTGCCCAGCCCCAAAGCAGGGGAGATTCTGCAACGCTGAGCAGAGGGACTCACCACCAGTGACCCCCCCCAAGCCAACAGGGCGCTTGCTCAAAGGGTAGATAAATCATCAGAAGAACAGTTGGCTGGTATTGGAGAAAAGGTGTGGGGCAGGGACTGCCTATGAAACAAGAAGTCCAAGGAGAGAAGCTGTAATGGAGTTGAGTTAGTGGAGCAGCGTTGGAGTCCACCAGTTCAGTACATAACAGTTTCATAGAGACAGTTAAAGGGGATGTCAACATCACATGGCAAAAGTGATCTATAGACATTGCTCGAAGTTTCTACTTGATTATATCCAGTGCTGTTCCACAGTAATCATTTGCAAGTTGATTACTCAGTGAATTTTTAAGAATAATGTATTCGAATGTCATAAAGTGAGCTTAGTAAGCTCACTGGCAAGTGATTTAAAATGTTATGTCTGTAAATTATTTCTAATTATGGATGCCAGTTAATGAATATCCTAGAATCAATTGGAAATGCAGTTGTTAATAGTGGCTTGGCATAAGATCAGATTGTGTATTTGGCTTCCGTGGCAGGTACAAACATATCATCACAAATTGATTCGAGTAGCACTGAAATCCATGGGAAGACAGATACTGTGTGGAGATAATTTACTTACCCTGCCTTAGCCTGCTTCTCCCAGAAAGATTTGTATCTGTTCTTGCTAATGCCATAATCAGTTTAAAAGTTCAATGAAATCATAATTTTGCCCTTCAAAAATCAGATCCTAGCTTGTGCATGCTTGTACATATCTAACTGCTTTCTGTTTACCAACATTTAGTGATCAGGACCGTGTTCTCTGTATTTAAGGCAAGGGCTATTTAAAATGTATTGTTAATTTTCCTTTCACAGCCCCATGTCTCACAGGAATGATTGGATGTGCTACAGCACCACTGTGAATCCAGACTGGGTCACTGATGCTTCTGAGATAACAGCTCACTTTGTAAATAAATAACTCTTTCAGAGTGTCTGCAAGCTGGTGTGTGCTATGTAAGAGTCAGAAGTCTGCAAAGGGCCAGAGGATGGTCTGCCAGTGACTTGGGGAAGACACACTTGTCCTGGCTTCACAGCAGGCAGTCACTGATGTGTCACATATAGCAGTCTGTAAATGGGCATCCAGAGCTCGGACAGAAGAGAGCCCTCGACAACTCCAATCTCACCCCTGCCTTTAATGGGATAAGGAGGCAGGCAGGTAGCAAAACTAAGTTCGGGGCAAGCCTGTTGTTCCAGGCAGGTTCACAGCAAGTCCAGATACACTGTATTTTCCTGTCATTAGCAAGGTAGCATTTTACAGGTAAGTCCTGCTTTTCAAAATCAGCAGTTTGGGATCCTTGCCCTTTGCATTCTAGGTAGCAGCTTTATGTCTTCAACATCCACAGGGACTGATTGCCCTGACGCTGTGAGCAACATCTGTGAGCAGAGCAGCACGGAAGTCTTAGCTACAAGGGCTGCAAGTTTTGCTCCCGATGTTTTTCGTAATCATCATCCTGGGAACCTAGAACTAAAGCACTGCTGGTACACACGCATGCTTTTCTTCAGCCAATTTCTCAAGGCCAGCATTTATGGCAAGTTACAAAGAGCACATATATTTGCTCCCAACAGTTGTGTGCAGTGGTGTTAGTCCAAGAGAGACAGATCGTTCCCACTAGGGTGTGCTTTCAAACAGGTAAAAAAAAAACTGTGCCTGGGCAAACAGTTCCAGGTTAAAGAAACTGTCTGCAGGCATTTGTGTCTACAGACCCAGCATCAGTTATGATTTTTGAGAGCAGAAATTTTGAAATGCAATAAATTTTAATAAGGCTTCATTAATGTTTCCTAGATGAGCATTGAAAGAGGAATTGAAAATAGCTTGGTGAACCTGCTGGAGTCAGCAGATCTCAGGTGAAGCAGTTGTCCCTCAGGCCTTGCTGCTCCCCACACATGGCAGGTGAGGCAGACAGCTCTGCTTCGTTTCCAGCTGGTGCAAACAAACCTCCTTCCAGTCAACCAGCTTTCAGACAGTTCAGGAGGAGGGAGAAACCTTTAAAGCACCTTCCAGACACAGCCCAGAGCCGTGCATTTCTGTCCCTCTGGAACGATTCTCCCTATTCCTCTCATTCTTTTTGCCTTAGGCCCGTTTATGCTTTCAAGGATTTCTCCAAAGCCTGCCCAAATATCCCGGTTTCAGCCCTTAGGTCGCTGTGGGCTGCAGTGGCAATGAGGCATGGGGAACAGACAGCATGGGCCCTGTGGGATCTGGCACGTTCTCTTCCGAGCAGCTGCTAGCACCTTGTAATCTCCAGTCTTGCGGAACTGTCCCCTGTTGAACCTGGGTGCTGTGTGTACACACTGGCCTCATTATGCCGAACAGAGAACACACTCTGTCCTAAGGAGCTCGCCGTAGGACACCAGCCTTGATTTTTTCCCCTCTGCTGCAGTGGTTACTAGGTAAGAAGACATGAGAAGTAATTCTTTATTATTCATATATCCTTCACCCATCAAACACCCCATTTAGGAGTGCATCCTCTAAACTTTGGGTCAAATGGCAAGATTGCACAGGCTGAAAACTCCATGAAAATCATTTTGCATAATATTCATATTTCATATTCAAATTTTTTTTTCCATGGTATTTCTTTATATTAGAAAAGGGCTTATTTTTAAGCAATGGACTATGGGTAAAATGAAAAGACAATCCAGTCTCTCTTTTCTGTGTGGTATTGCTGATAATCACCACTTTTCTCATGGTTACTATAGTAACTTGGCATCCTTAACTGCCACCTTTTTTGGCACTTTGAAAAAAAACTATTTAAATTCAGTTCCCTGATACACTGAAAGCTTGTCTTCATGATACCCAGGGAGTGTGTAAGTGTAACAACAATACTTGTCATTTGTTCTTATTTGGTGTTTAACTTGCTTGTTAGCAGCTGTACAGGCAGGTCTCGCTGTGATGTTCTGGGATCCTGCTGCAGGGATTATTACCAGCAAAAATGCTAACGCCCTGGGTGAGACCCCAGAAACAGCCCTGAGCTGCCACGGGGTCACAGGCCGCAGCCTGCCGTGTGAAGGCCTGTGCAGGATTTTGCTCTCATCATACCACTCTAAAAGTAGTTCTGTTTCCAAGCCTGGCAGCTTTCAAGTGGAAAAATTATCTGTGTTAAGGTTGTTTTCCTTGTTTTGTCCAAATGTGGCCCAGATACGTCCCTCTGCCTGTGCAGCCCTTGTGCTGGCACCTCCAGGCCACCAGTCTGGGTGGCTGCAGAGGCAGTTTGCTGAAGGCTGAGCAACTGGTGATCCATCACTGCAGCTGCGGCCTCTCCAGCAGATCTCAGGCTCCTTATATTTGTTATCACATTCTTCTTGTTATAATGTTCTTTTCCAGGAGTTTTGAAGAACACACAGGTTTGAAAGGCACGTGGATGCAAAACAACAGAGGAAAAATCCTAACGATCTGTTAACTGAAAGCCCCCACGTCTGCAGTGTGGCTGGAGTGCTCCTGGGGACAGTCAGTGCCTTTGTCGCACTCCTCGCAGACATCCTCCTCTGCCAGAGGAAAGATCCTGGTGTGCTGATAGCAGGGCTTCTGCTCTGACCAGGGGCAGCCACAGTTACATGTTCCCATAAATCAAACCAGCCAGGCTCCTCGTACAACTGCTACTGCACAGGTAATGCCAGTGGACTTCTAACAGCACTTACATTACACTGCTTAGGTTTTTTATCTATTAAAAAGTTTGTTATGGATGATTGTGCATTTTATCTGTGTGGGAGACCAAAAAAGCTTAGGTCACAGAAATTACAAGTGTAGTCTTAGAGCACTGCATATTTATTAGGCCATCTGCTGCTGCTATGCTAAAGGCAAAAGCCTTCGTGCAGGCAATCTATTCAGAGCTACTGTTTTACCACCTGATGTGCAAAAAAAAAAAAATCTCTGGGTGCATTTATTATTGTGCTGAGTAATTTTCTAATGAGTTCATACAGTTCAGGAAGCATCCCATGCAGGAGTTTGGCTGCAGTTCTCTCGTGGGAGCCTGGGAGGGGTCTGCGAGGAGGAATCCCAAAGCATCAATGGGTTTCTTGTGCTGGACACGCGGTGGCACTGAGTTTTGTTATCCCAGACCTGGACAGATAGATTTTGGCTAGTGGGTCTGGCAGGTGTTCCACCCCATCTCCAAGCTTCCAGCCCTGTTCTCCTGCTTTCAGGTGTGAATCCCTGTGAGCAGGGACAGGACACAGGGCTAGGCCTTACGCTGCACCCCAGGGCCTCTCCACGCTACACCGCAGGAGTCCAACACTGTTTAACAGCATGGGTCCAGACAGCTATTGCTACTTAAGGGTCTGTAATTATCTGGGCTGAATGTTTGCATTGGGGGTCACCCAATTGGGGTCACCCACCATTGGGGGTCACCCCAACCACTGGCGTTGTCTGCATGTTATTTAGCACGGCCTGTAAATCCTCACGTGCCAATAGAGGTAAACGTCTGATCGGCCTGTGAGGCATTCAGAGGACTTGTCTTTTACTGACATCTTCTGTCAATTTCCAGACTGTGTGCCAAGGCAGCAGGAGCCGGGTGCTCACAAGAGGAGTGTGTTGGCTGCTCCCCTCCAGGGCCCCCTGCGAGGCACACGTGCACTGACAGAGGCACTGGTACCTGCTTGGGGCTGGCTATTGCTTTGTGTGCTGAGCTTGCTGAATGTGAGAGTGGGAACACTTCGGCACTGTTAGAAGTTAACGATGCATTGTTAAAATGGGAAAGAGACTTCCACAGGCAAGCTTATAGCTGGAGTCATCCAACTGAGCCATAGGAAGCAGTGCGAGGCTGCTTGCGGAGCACCGCTGTGGAAGTCCCAGTGCCATGAGGATGCGGGGCTGGCAGGGCTGGCCCGGCCCCATCCATGTCTCCCTTGAAATTCCCAAGGAAATTTTCCAAGGAAATAAGGATGATGGTGCCGATTTATGAATTTGCTTTCCCCTGCTGGTGCCTCCAGCTCTGCAGTCCCTCTCAGCTGCAAACTCAGTGCCCTGGGATTAAAATGTACGGCAGTGTGACACCTTCTAGACCGCACTGATGCGAACTGACAAGGCCCCTTAACAATGAAGGATTTCGCACAAAATCTTCAGGCACTAATTCAGGATCGGGGCTCACTTTCCATTGCAGTGGCTGTGCAATGCCACTAGGAAACCTTGACTGAATTACAGCCTTTTACTCCTAAGGCATCTTTTTCTCTGTCTGCAACAAGGCTTTATTTTGACTCAATCATGAACATAAAAAGCATAAGAGATACAATCGCACTTAGTGGTAGATTTGTTTTCTTTGGAAAAATGTGCGACATTTGGATGCTAGGAAAATAGCTATTAATTTGGAGGTTATTTCAAAGCTAATGGATAATTATCATTCTGCGGAGATGTTTTTCCAATGAAGAGTTTCGTTTGCTGAACGTTCCCTTTCCATTTGCAGTGCTGCTGTTTCCCTTCCCCTGCATTAACACGTTGCTATTCAGAATGAATGGCTGTGCTTTTGGCTTGGAATTTTTCTTCCATATTTTTGACAATTGTTTTTTATGTCTCGCATAAATCACTGTAACACATGATAAAGCCAAGTGCATTCAAAGCCTGTGAATATTTAAGTTAGTTTCTCCTTTGTGCAATAGCCCATAACCATATTTTAAAGCAGTTACAGTCTTTCATCAAGCACATGTATTGGCATTTTTTTTTTATAACTGGATTACTGAACACACTCTAACAACTCTTAAACGGCTCTCACGGACTATCATGTAAATCCTTCTTAATTCACGGTTTATTGACCACAGTGGTTCTGGATGAGCGTCTGCTGCCACCCCCCCTCCCGTGGGCACCACGCCACCTGCTACCATGTCTCCACAGAAAATCCCGAAGTTCCTCTTGAAAAATCAATGTGCGTGCCGCAGCCCTTCTCCACATCTGTAGGAAAACCAAGCGGGGTGGTCATGGGGTCTGCAGAAGGTTGAGAAGCACTTCATAGGCAGCAGGCAGGGCTGGCTCATGGCCAGGCAGCACCGCAGGGTATGGGGGCTCTGGCACTCTGTGCACAGCTTGGGGACGTGGAGGTGACACATGGGGACATCTGTGGCTGTAACTGTACCTGCAAACCCCCTGGGTGTCCCAAAGTAACAACCCAGGGCACCATTTACTCACCACAGTCAGTGTAGGAGGCAGGAGGTTCTGCCCCTTTCCTGGGCTGATTTATGACCTGTTTACTTGGATGCCTCACCCACGTTGCTAATGCTGTAATTAAACTTTGTTAAAGTGCTCAGGACCCCCTTGGGTGTGGGGTGTAACTCCCACCTCCCCCAGATGATGGTTATTACATATAGGTGAAAATAAAGAGTGATGAGGAAGGCTGTCAGGCAGGCTTGGCTGTAACAGGTAACTACTTAGCAGGCAGAGGATGCCTAGTTCTAAATCAGATTGTGTATTAAGAGTGGAAATTGCTGAGATTGGTGTTTACCTATGAAACCAAAATTACTCCGTGAAGAAAATAATTATAGACACTGACTGGCTGAAAAACCAGTTGCGAGCCCTTATTAAACGGTTGAGCTGGAGATGCTGCTGTGACGTGCAGCATCAGCACGGGGTGGCTGGGCAGGATCCCGGTGGCAGCAGCATGCTGCTCTGGCCAGCCCTGATGGTGAGGCAGCGGCACCACCGCCATCCATCTGTCCGCCAGGGCTGCCAGGATCCCGCCTGGCCAGGAGCTGGCACAAGCAGTGTGCAGGCTGTGAAATGTGAATTACAGCTCGAAACTGATGTGAGCCCCTTGTACAGAAACTGCAGGTGTAGCCTGCTTGCAGGTAAGCTCCTGGATTAATGTAACATTTCTCTCTCTGTTCCTTGTACTTACACGTATTGAGAAATGTATTTTTTCCTTCCTCCCATCTCAGCCTCTCAGCGGACTTTTTGGTGTCTGCACACTATTGGGTATTTAAAGCTGCACCCTTCATTTTTCTGGTGCATTACAACACCTTCCATGTTTAAGAAGGCCTAGGAGATGGTAAACTCCATGAAGTAATAATAAATCAGTTGAAACGCAGCACAAGAGAGAAACATAATTGCCAGAAAAGGCTGATGAGTTCAGGGAATTAGTGGGGGAAAACATGAAAATTATATTAATACCATTTGTTCATTGCCTATACCGAGGTACTCGCCACTCTAATGAAGGGGTGTGGAGGCACGGCGCTCACCGACAGGCGCTGTGCCAGTTTTGCTGCAGCATTTTCCCTGGCTTTAAAGCTCAGTGCTGGCTCTGCCATACTGGGACACATCCAGGGCTTTCATAAGGCTGCGTCCCAAGCCCTTGCCCTTCTGTGGAGAATCATCTCAGTTGGAAAAGACCTTCAGGATAAGTCCAACTATCAGCCTGACCTACCGAGTCCCATCACTAAACCATGTCCCCAGACAAACACCCTCCTTGCTGCAACGTCCTTTCAGGTGTGCAGCAAAACTCTTGAGAAAACACAAATTGTGGAAAAAGAGCAGGCAGCAGAAAGACTTTCCACACTCTAAGACCATAATGCTTGAAATGTTGGTGCATTTTCTCTGTAAGGCTGGGGCTGGGGCTCTGGCTCCTCCATCAGAAAGAAAAGCGGCACTGGCCTCACTCATCAAATCCCTCAGCATACTTGTCTTAGCCCAGAGTAAAGGCTAAACAAACACATCTAAACAACTGAAAAGCACGTCAACATTCAACTTCAAAATAAAATGCAGTGAAGTGTGAAATTATAGCTTTTATTCCATAAATCTCCAGCAACCGGCACAGCTCTATAACTTGTATCACACTTTAATACCGGCAGAGTTTAACACACCATGCAAACCCCATAAAGTAATTACATTTCATCTCAACAAAGAAACAAAATCCTGGCTCATTCATCCCCCTCCATCTGAGAAAGGATTACAGACAATTCAGTGCATGTCGATTTTTCCTGGCGATAAATCCAAAGCAGGTCACCAATGAAATGGTAATGTGGCTTCCCAAGGCAGCTGATTTACAGGGGAAAATAGAGATGTTATTTGGTGTCCTTCAAGGCAGTGTCACCCTACCAAAGCCCCTTTACTTTCTGAAACTTCTTGAGGTTTATCATCTACTTAAAAGAAACTTAAAAACATAAACCTTACCTTCAATCGGCCATTTCCACCCTTGGCAATTGCCGCTCTGTGGACTGGTTATGCGTTTTGCACTGGATCCTCATTCAGCTTTTAAAGAGTTGCCTCATTTTGTGATAAATGAGGTGATTTGGGGCACAATGACAGAACACCAGCAGCGAACAGAGGCAGGTTCACATCCCGCGGCACCAGCCAGCAGCCAGCCACTGGGGCCCAGGGGGTCGGCACAGCACCCCCATGGTGTCCAAGCGCTCGCTGCTGCCCTGCCGCCAGTCCAGGGAGGGCAAAGGAGGCTCTTCCCTGCCAGGCACAAAGCACCATGGCCCAGAGGGCTTTCTGTTGCTCCCAAAGCAGTACGGGTGCACCAGCTCCAAACCCACAGCCACACGGACAGCCGTGAGGCTCACTGGTGGGACAGGCACAGGGGAACCTCACTGCTGCTCGCTGCCAGCTCACGGGCGTTCTCCCTTACTCATTTCTGACCTCTGAGCATCAGTTTGTGCCTCCTACAGATTTTCTATATGTGCATCCCAGGCCCAGCCTTGCTTCTCACCCAAGCAGACCCTTCCAACATGCTAAATGTTGCACAGTGATGGGAACACAGCGCAGACAAGCCCTTCCCAGCCTCTGGTGCTGCCATATGAAACTCAAGGAAGATGGTGCAGAAATAGCTTGCACAAGTGCTTCCATGCTTTTTCTGCTGATATACCTTGAGAATATAGCTCAGGTCCCAATTCAGCAAAGAAAGCAAAGACTTGAAATGGTGTGTGCGATTGCATTGCCATACCGGGGTCTTTTGTGCACGGAGAGGTGGGAGTGAAACCATCACTGCTGCCAAGAGAGTATGACAAGGGGCAGTAGCAGCAGAGAGGGTTCAGACATGCTCAGCACCACCTGAGCCCAGAGGCGTCTTGGTGGAGGACACGAAATTTGATGGGGAACTTTTGTATTAAAAGTTAGCAATCTTTCTAGGAGACCACAAGCATTAGAAGACCAAAATGAGGCAAAAAAATGCAAGGTGGGTGCTACTCAAGTTACATAGGGCAAAGAATTTAATAATATTATGATCAATTATGATAGGATCATCAAGGAAAAAACAGAAAGAGATCTAAGATGCCAAGAAATGTCATTGGGGACAGGAGGGGAGGGCAGCAAGGAGGCTAGCAGCAAGCAAGAAAAAGCAGGTTTCTATATTTAAACCTGAGCCAAGTCCCTCGTTCCAGCTCTGGTCATTTCTTCTGCCCTTTATACTTTTCAAAAAGCTGACACTGTAGCATAACATAAACAACACCAAATCATCTCTCCTACTGGCACCTTCATTCAGATGGAGCTGGAGCAAGGAGCTGCTGCCCGCACCCGGCACGTGCACAGCACCAGAACCAGCCCAGCGGGTGTGGAGAGCAACCAGAGCTACTGCCTGCTCTCTGCCACGCAATGAAGATGCAGTTACACCGGGTGGTAACTCGTAGCAGATGGTGACTTTTTAAAGTTGATTGCCGCAGAAACGAGACTTTCTGAGTTTGTTCTTTTTCCCTCCCATTCTCGGTAGCATGTTCAAATGTCAGGGAGCGTCATATTTCTGTCTTTTATTTCCTTTGTGAGCAGAAATCTTCTCTAAGAAGTCTAAGAATTACAGCTTGGGAGAAAAGCTAGGCTCCCTTGATAAAAGTGATCTACTTTACAAATATTACAGGATACAATAAAAACAATGGATGCAAAAAGCCCCGCTGGCTTTGTTCTCAGTAGAGACTTTTAATTTCTATTGCACTTTTTAAAGAGACAGTCTGTCTGCACTGTGATGCTTTACTGGATCAGTGGGGTTTGCTGGCAACACAGAGGCAAGATTTCCTCTGCTGCAAGCACAGGGAGCTTCCCCGAACCTCATTCCCATGCAGGCTCCTGCATCTGAGGATCCAGGTGTCACCGTGCTTCCCACCTCTGTCCCCTCCCTGAGGCAGCCCCATAGTGCCTCACTCTGCCTAATTGCACTAAATAGCAGCAGTTTTGGAGCATTCAGATGATTCATCCCCAAAGCCCTGCTCTGCCATAACTGATAAGCAAATCTGGCCAGCTCAGCATGCAGGACAACCGCATGCTCGCTCGAATATTGCTTTTCAATGACAGAAATAGAAGAACCAACCACAAATAAACTCTCTCTGCTGAACGAGGGCCAAGAACAGCTGCCTCTGGCTAATGTGGGGCCAGTTTGGCTGTGCCTCGGTGACACCCGGGTGTACCTCCAGGGCCATGGCTCTGCATGCGACAACATCCACCAGCGTCACATCTGCACCACAACCTCTTCATTGAATAACCTGTCTGCACCTTAGGTCTTACAATAAAAGAGATTTGGGAGATTAAAAGCAGCCCTAGGGTATCTGGGACTCCTCACCTAGGAGCCCTGCAGCACCCTGGTGTCCTTTTTCCAGGCTCCAGTGCCCCCTAAATTGGAGCCATCGGGGCCTGCCTGGGGCTTGGAAGGGTTTTGGTGCAGCCACCAACCTGCACCCTGCCCTGCACCTCCCCTTGGCTTCTGCCTCTTCCCCAATTTATTTATTGCACCTCACTGCTAAAAGGGAACGACACCCCCAGCCAGAGGGAAATGTCCCAATTAAAAAGCGGCTGATGCAGTAAAACAGCAGAGCTTGCTTGAGAGCAGTGGTAAAGCGACCACCTCTCATCCTCGATTTATGCTGCTCCCATCACCCTGGGCATTATATTTGTGCTGACAAGGATCAGTTTAACCCCTGCCTGCAATCTAATAAAAAGCTGGTGTGGTGGAAGCATGCATAATCCTTCTTCAGCGTCCTAGGAACAGGCACAATAAAAAACTGCTGCTGCTGCTGCTGTTTGGTGGCCGCAGCCTGGCATAAATAACGCCCTGCCACACCAAGTGCGTCGGGGCAGGGGCAGCTCAGACCCTCATCCCTCTGCAACACAGCAGCCCAGGCTGGGCAAATCATGTCAAAATAGAGAAAAGCACCAGAACTGCTGCGTGCATCACAAGGAAAGGTCTGCAATAACTCAGGAGACTATGGCCCATGGCTGGGAACCAGCTTGCTCCTCCTCTCCTCCTCTTCCTTTCCTCTTCTTCCTCCTCTTCCTTCTTATCATCATTATCATCCTCTCCCCGAGCTTCATGCCCCAGCACACATCTGGGAGCACGAAGTGCACCACTTGGCCAGTGGTGTTTCGCCCACCACCCCTCCATACTTACTACAGGCAAAGCAAAATGGCAAGGCCCAGAGGCTCGGCCGTTGGCGAAGGACGTGATTTTCCCCCCTCTCGTCATTAATTGCCCAAGTCAGCGCTGCAGAGCTGGTATTATGCTCCACTACACTTCGTAATGAAATCACTGCCTGCGCGTGAGAAACAAATTTAATGATATGATACTAATAGGGTTAGAAATTTCCCATGCAAACATTCATAATTTATACCTACAATCATTTTTTAATACCACTTGTGCTCTGTAATGAGAAAATACTGAGCTCCATCGTAACCCTCTTGCCAAGCTGCCCAGGAAGGTGCTGGCATTATGGAGCTGGAATCAGAGGCCCCCATCATGATTTCACTGTGGGTGCACATTAGTTTTTGGGGATCTAGCCTGTAACCATGTTTTGAAAAAAAAAAAAAAAAAAAAAGACAATGCTTAAAACACAAGGGACAGCAAGCACTGGGGCATCCCTGCGGCACCCATGCCATTAATCACTGTGGCAGCAAAACTGGGTGAAGTGAAGCTGTGGCCCCATGGTGATGAATATCCGTGGGCATCCATCTGTGTTTTGAGGCTGCTGGCAGTGAAAGGAGCGAGCCCTGGGCTGCAGAGCCGGAGGGATTTGGGGACTGCGGGGGGGTGTGGGGGGGTGGATATGGGGAGGGATTTGTGCTCAATGGGAACAAAGTTGTGTTAAAGGAAGGGCAGGGGCTGAGGGTCTGGGCAGGTGGAAGAGAAGCTAATTTCCTCGGACAGGTGTAATTGCTGCAATTCTGAATGCTAAAAATGTGAAATTAGGAATAATCAATGAATGTTTATGATCTGTGTCTATACTGTGAATTCGGCTAATACAGAGTAATTACACCACCCTAATTCCCGGTATTTGTCATCGTTCAGTTGCAAAGGAGTCCTGCAAAACAATAAAAATGGATTGGCTGCGCTAGGACTGCAAACTGTGGGCTTAGCACTGCACGAGCTAATTTCTCTTTTAATGGTAAAAGCAGTTATGATTTCCTTTATTTATTCCCCTCTCCAAGCATCAGGGGCTGTGCTGGGGCTGCAGCGGGCGGCCGATGCGCTGCACAACAGCACCACCAATTGCCGTGCCGTGAGACACGCCGGCACCGAGCGCCCACCCAGCCCCTCTGGCGAGCCAGATTTCCACCTTCGTGCCCAACACTGGCACCAGGCCTCCTCTCAAGCTTTGTGCCCTGTCAGCGTTTTTCCCAAAGGATCACCGGGATTCCAGTGAAAGCCACGGGATGCGTTATCAGTTTGCTGACGTGACTCATTCTCTGGGTAATGAGACACTGCTGGCTACAAACCTTGTCCATGTGTGCAAAAGCAGGAGAGAGGTGAATGCCATCACACCCTGGTGTTTACTGTGAGTGAATAACGCATCCCTAGCATGCAGGAAAATGCAGGCTGGTGTTTGACCAGGGAAGTAGCCAGCTGCTTCCTTTCCAGGTGCTGTATATAACAGCTGATGTGTGTGGTGATGCTCTTGGGGGTTTTTCCAGGCCCCACAGCTCCCAGCGACCCACAGGGGGCTTCCATGGGGAGGAGGAGGAGGAGGAGGAAGAGGAGGATGTGAGCAGCTCCTTGCCTACCAGCTTGCTGAGGGCGATGCGCCCGTGGCACTCACTGCAGTGCTGTGAGCTCACATCCCAGATTATTCCTTCCCCGGCCTGGCGGCTTTTTGATATCACATCAATTTTTTTTTTCTTAATTTCTCTTTCTTCATTTCATGCCAAAGCCTCCCGGTGGAGAGCCTGCAGATGAGACTGATGTAATTTCATTGCACCGCACAAGTTAATTATTTGCTGAGTCGAGCCCAGGCTAATGTCCCGCTCACGGAGCTCGATGCATTCCCCAGCATTACTGGCTTTCAGTGCCCCTTCTGCTGTGTGCCGCAGTGCGGGGGCAAAATCGGGGACACGGGGCATGACCGAGCCT
Organism: Cygnus atratus; assembly: GCF_013377495.2. Lineage (NCBI taxonomy): Eukaryota > Metazoa > Chordata > Aves > Anseriformes > Anatidae > Cygnus > Cygnus atratus. The sequence continues at coordinate 9,341,894 of NC_066371.1, forward strand.
GCTAGAGCTCCCAGCACCAGGGCCATTCCTTCCAGGAAAGCAAGCAGCTTCTCACATTTGTCCTTGCTTTCAGGGGAATGTCTTAGGACCAGCTGATGAGACCAGGTTTCTTCGTTGTGACGATGTGGGCCAGCTCCTATGTGGGTGGGAAGCAGTGGGACAGAGTGGGGCCACGTGCTGCAGTGCACCAGGGCTTGGGGCGCTTGGGTATGGAGCCAAGCCAGCACTGCCAGCAGCTGAACACAGCAATAGGAAGAATATTTCCCTGGAAAGGGAGGAGGCTTCTGGTTCAGACTGCGCTGCTTAAGCCCAGACTCACCGCAGCTAATGTTTCCTTCCAAAGGCAGCACTCACCCCAATGTGAACATCCCTTTTACAGACATCGAACCCTTCCCATCCCAGCAAAGCCCCAGCAGTGTCAGACCCACCACGTATCCCATCAGCAGTACTGCTGCTGCTGTGGGACCGTGCTGAGCGTGGCTTTCAAAGCTCCGCCAGAAGCCGCTGTCTTCTTCTGAGTGAAGGGAACAGCAAAGAGAAGGAAGAAGGAAATGGGAATACTTTTGTTTTCAGCTGCCAGGTAAATGTGGTTCAGCTTTGGAAAACGAATTCGTCCTCCAGTGTTAACTGTAGTGCTGGAGTCTCCAGGGAGTGATTGCTTCCTTCAGAAACATAATAATAACAATAAATGATTAAAAAGAAAAAGATCTAAATCCATACCTACAGTTAACTCGGGACTCCATCAGAGTTCAGGACTGTTTCTGGATAAATAAATGCTGATTTGAGAAGGGAGCCTCCAGCCTCTGGCACAGGAGCAGTAGCCAAGCAGAGCCGGGGCTGGTGGGGTTCCTGCAGGCGCACCCCAAGGCAGGGGGGACACTTCCAGGGGGTGTCCCAGCAGAAAGATGAGGACCAGAGGGTGCTGTGAGGCACGGAGGACTGGGGTTTGATCTGCTCTGCTTCAGGCTTACAGAGGGACCGGGTTCTGCTGTTGCATGGAGTGGCCAGCACAAGACTTTGGCTGCGGTCCCACTCCTGGGCACGGCTGGGCCCCACAGCCCCACGTCCCTCTTGGATCCCGCAGCCAGCTCAGGTCCTCACCCTGCCCAGCTGCCGACTGGCACGGGGGGGATTTGGCCATAAGGCAGCTCTCGAGCGGCTTGGCAGATGCAGCCAAGCATTTTTATGAGCTGAGGAATTTATGAGCCCTCTGGCAAGCAGCCCTCTCCCGGTGAGTAACTCAGCAAAGCGCAGTCAGGTGGACTCTTTCTGAGGGTAAAAAGGCATCGTGGCATCCCCCATCCTTCCGCAGCAGCCCCCATGATGTGGCCCTGCATGAAGTTTCGCAGGAAAACCCTGTTTTTTGGAGCAGAGACGCGCAGGGTGCAGGCATGAGTGACATCTTAGAGCCACCTTCCCTCTTGGGAGCCTCAGCCCCATCCCTCCTCTCGACCCCATGCCAAAACACAGGCTCGTTCGTGGTCAGGGACATGCCAGGAGAGTGGGACATGTGGGGTTTGTTCACCCGCTGCATCCCAGCAAAGCCCCCGGGCTGTGGGTGCTGGCAGGCGGCAGGCAGCACCGCAGCCTTGAGCAGGCTCTGGGTGGAGCCCAGGCCTTAAAACGTCACGGAGCTCTTTAGCAATATTTGCAGGAGAACCTTTTTGTTCCCAGAATGTTTTTTAAGCAAATAGGCTTCAGGTTTATTAGACAAATAACTCTGGTTATCACCCACCTTCCTCCGCGGCTGCTTCCCTTTCTCCCTCTCCTGCTGGTGGCTCAGGCAGACAGCAGAACCCGGTATTTTTTCCAGCACAAGAAGAAGAAGGAAAAAAAAAAATCAATCCAAACAATTAAAAGAGAACATAATAGGAATCCCAGGAGAGGGCTGCCCTCTTGTAATGCAAACAGGTTTCATCAATTTCACCACCAAGGGACTTCACCCAATAAATTTTATCTGGGATTAAGGTGAAAATAAATAGCCCAAATAAATAAATGACTTCCCTAAAGTGGTAGTGTTTATCGGTTTATTTTTCCATTTCTCTCCCTCTACAACGAAATCAATACGTGCATAGCAAACTACAAGTTTGGCAAAGCGCTGTGCACCCGGCCACGTGCCCCTGCACAGGCTGGGACACGACGGGGACATTTTGCAAAACCAGTGGAGTTTTGCCCCACTTTCTGTGTCCAAATCATGGCCCAGGTCTGAAATGGTCGCCATCTCCGGGCTTTACCCATTGCATTTTTGGGGAGCTCAGCCAGCTCGGAGTGCAACCCAATACCAACTTCAAGGACTTGTGACTCGCAGAGGGGGATTTCAGGGACACGGAGCCATGGGGCTGGGAAGGGATAGGACAAGGTGGCATGGGGAAGGGCTGTGGGTGAAGCTTCCCTCCTGCTACACAGATCGCTTTTGTCCTTGTTTCAGAGGCTGCCCCCAACCCCCTATGGTGTTACTGCCACCTACCCCAGGGTGCTGGGGAGGTGAAGGAGGAGCATCCTGCCCGGGGTGCTGCATCCATCCCACCCAGGGGGACACAAGGGGACGAGGCACTGTGGGGGTGATTTGTGTGGCCGCAGGCATTTTCCCTGAACACAGGCACTGGGAGGAGACCCAGAGTGGGGCTGGGCAGGAGACAAAACTCTTCTTTCCTTCCTCATGACGCAGGAGCCTGAAAGCAACTTTCAGCCCAGCCCTGCTACAACCCATTGCTTTTTATTTGCCTTTCAAACAGGAAAAGCAACTCTCAGTGTAGCTCTTTTACAGATGCGCTATGCCAAGCCCCACTAAAAGGCTGCTTCAGCTGGCACCAGCCTCTTAGCTCTGAGCACACAGGTGCTAAGCACACACCAGAAGGCAAGACTTTGCCTTAGAGCACCGGGACGGTTTCCAGGACAGACGTGCACCACGCCGTGACCCCAAATTTCGAAGGTAGGAGCGGGTCCCCATGGGTGGCGGTGCTGTTCCCTCCATGGGGGATGCAGCAGCAGCAGAGAGGAGGGTGGACTCTGGTAGGAAATGGTTTGTGCTCCCACTGCAACTGCTCCCAATTCACGTGGGTGAGGACACTGCACCTTCTGGACAAGGGGAATCATTTCTGCTCAGTTTGGGAATTGCTCCCAAACCATGCTTCTCCTCAGCGTTTTTATTCTCATCATTCTCACAGCTGCATCACCATTGCCCCAGCACTGATTTTATAAATTTGAGGGACATAAGTGTCAGCTCATCCAAGGGGAGAGATGTAGGCACAAAACCAGCCCTTGGTACTGTGTGTGGTGTTTTTTTTTTCCTTCACTTTCTGATTAAAAGAGAAGATTTTGCTCCTGCAGGTGTCTCTGACCACACAGCCCCAACCTCAGGCTGTCAGTGGCATTTTGCAGTCAGTCACCAGTATTTGAAACTTACCATGCATCATCCCAGAAGGAAATGCAGCAGGACTGTGATTGCACATACACTACTTGTGCTCTTGCTTTTCAGCAGAATACGAAAGAGTGAGTTAGGGAGGAAATTGCAGTTCAGGAGGCAGTAACATTGAATGGCAGGGAATAACCCAGAGTATGCAAAACTAAGCCAGTTTATTGACACCACTTGCTCTAATGTGCTGGGACTTTGCAACGTCAGGGTGGAACCAAGCATGTTCCTGACAGGAATTCCTGCATCTGTGGTTTGCTTAGTTACTGATCTTAGTTACTGCTAATACTGCTTATACATGCTAAATATGCCTGACAGAGCAATTAATTTTTCACCTAATATTGGTCTGGTTTTCGTGGATTACAGCCATGCTTCATGGTATTTCTCCTTGCTCAGGGTGAAGTGTGACTTGTGACAGCCCCCCTGCTGCGTTCCCCCACCATGAGGGTGGCAGGTAAGGATGAGGATAGACATTTGCTTTTCTCAGTCCCGTCTTCTACAGCTCTTTATGCTGATTTCTCATTTGCATGGCTCCTTTCAAGCCCAGCTACCCTGACCTTCCCTTCCAGTGTCACAAAAAAAAAGGGCCTTTGTATAAGCATCAGGTTTTTACAATATTTGTGTAAATTTCAGCCTGTTGTATTTTTCCCAGTGAAACCCTCTGAGGCTGAGACAAAATGGCTGTTGAGAGGTTCCTGCTTCCATAAGAGCCATTCAGCTGCAATATAAGTGTATTTTTCTACCCTGTTTCCATGCAGGACTGGAACGTTTTGCTCCGATGAGTGTTGCTTTAAAGCCAAATGCCAATCACATTTGTATTAGCAGCTGCTCAGCTGTAGCTAGTGACTAATTGGGGGACAGCATCTCTCCCAGCGCTGGGAACATAGGAAATATTTGGATTTACATAGCTTTCTAACTAATTATCAGATTTACTTCAACGCATAGTTGAGCATTAACAGTGCCTCCCAGTAGAAGGGTAATGCATATCAGAGTATCGCCACTCACTCTGGAGACATTAATTAAGAGATCAGAGTCTTTACAGAGGATGAAAAAAGGAGTGTTAGCTGCCTTCCTGTGACACACGGGTCGCCCGTGCATGGGGAACCTGGGGACACATGGACTGAGTCCCCACCAGCCCCTGGGGATGCTCCGGCCCCGACCCACTCTCACCATCTCCTCTCCCACCTGGCAGGCATCATCCGGTTCCTGGCACTGTTCGCCACACTGCTGGGCTGCTGGTTCATCGCACAGATGTACTTTGAGCGCAGCGGGAGGTCCATCAGCCTGCGGAGCTGGCTGGGTGAGGCTGGGAGCGTGCGGGTGGTCCTGGGTCAGGGCTGCGTCCCCCAGCTCCGCTTATCCGGGCACGGAGGGGACAGAGCAGTGGGAACCAGCTCCGGGGTAGCCAGCTCTGGGGATGCTCACAGCTGTGGGGAGAGGGTTTGGAGAGCCAGCAGCTCTTGGGGTGTCTGACTGCTCCTTTGGTGTCCGCAGGTGCCACCGGCAAGCCCAGGAGCAGTGAGTACCGCTCTTGTCTTTGTCTTCATTGCACAACACCACCGCGGGGCTAAGGGTGATCGTGGAAGTGTGATAGCTGCTCTCAAGGATTCCTCTCTCAAGGAGAATTTCCTACCCTCCCAATGCAGAGAAATTTCATTACTGCACCTAGCAGCAATGCCTTTGGCAGGCAGAAGCACCCCCGAGCCATATGCTGTAGGAAGTGAGTGAGGGCCCCATGCGGGTAGCAAGGCCCCAGGCCCCACCCCAGCTGAGAATGGGGAAACTCAGGGCAGGAAACCCACAAGGGAAAGGCCATGAATGGGTGCCGGTGCCGAGTGCTCCCTGGCACGCACCCTGTGGCATCTGCCTCGTGCACCCTCTGTTCACACACAGAGCAATGCCCAACCCAGGCTCATCCCATCCCACCCCAAGCCCCATCACTGTAAACCTCAAATACACAGCTGGCCCCAGCCCCAGGACGAGGCTGGCCCGGCCATCACCCCCACAGCACACCCCGACAGCGACCACCATGCCCCAGCGCCAGCCCCTGGGCTGTGGCTGGTGTCTCCCCGCCCACAGCTCTCTCTTCCCTCGCAGGCCAGCAGCTGCCCCGACACAAGTGCGGGAACCAGCGGAGCTGCCCCACCAAACATTTTGCCTTCAAGATCATCAGCGGCGCCGCAAATGTGGTGGGACCCTCCATCTGCTTCAATGATGAGGTGTAAGCAGCATGCAAGGGGGCAATTTGCAGCCATGGCTTGAACAGAGCAAGCTTGGCCTCTGCCGAGCAGGTTGATGTTTGTGGTCAAACAAAATATGGTTTTCTTTGCTACCGGGCCTGGGGATGTTTCAGTCTGACACATCCCCATCACACTGCTTTACCAGCACCCCCAGGGCATCCCTGGACTCACTGGTGGTCTCTGCTTTCCTTCCCAGCCTCATGAGCAACGTGAAAAACAACGTTGGCAGGGGCCTGAACATCGCCCTGGTGAATGGTGAGTTGGGCAGGAGGCACGGCCAGGGTCCCCTTCATGGCCCGGGAGGGAACAGGGCACCAGGGCTGGTGGCCAGGCAGCATGTCAGGGTTTCTGGACAGCCAGGTTTAGGGTGTCGTCAACCAACATGTTTGTGCAGGGCTGAGACCCAAGTGAGCTTCTCCAGGAGACTCAACCTCACTGTGCTCTGTTTTGAATTTCAAACTTTTAGGAACAAGCGGGCAGCTCCTGAAAACAGCCTCCTTCGACATGTACCTTGGAGGTAAGCACAGTGGCTTTGGTGGCTGGCGGCTCGCAGCCAAGGCTCATACAGGCACTGCAGCCACCAGCACTTCAGTGACTCTGTTGTGTATTTAGTGATAAAGTCCGATGGACTTTGACCAGCTAGCTCTGGTGGGTAGTGTAAGCATGGCTTCCCCGAGGTCCTTGGGCCTGGACTCCTTGTAATGCACCTACATCTGAGCTGGGCTTCTCGGTCCTTTTCTACAAACATAAAAGCCTGAAAAACAAAATTCCACTAAACTGAATAAACCGGGGCAATAGAGGCCTGAGAGAGGCTGCTTTTTGAATTCACTTACACCAATCCTGACATGTTGTGGCTTTCACCTCCCTTTCGGAGTGCTGGTGGTGGGTAAGCAGCTGCCTGTTCCCTGCCTTGCCCAGGGGGCAGGGACCAGTGCGGGGGCAGGCACGATGCAGGCCCCAGCCCCAGCAAGGCCGGGCACGGGGAGCAGAGCAAAGACCATGTTCCTGCCCTGAAGGCTTCAAACACTTTTCCTACGAGCAAAACATGCCCTGAGCAGGGCAGCACTCACTCACAGCCTGGTTGATAATCCCACTGTTCTTGCTATCACCGAACCCCAAAGTTATGGCAGGACCCCTCAAAATCCCATGCTTAAGAAAACTAACAAGGTGCTTTTGATTTACCCCTTGCCTTTCAAACCTTTCCAGGGACCTGTCACCCTTTGTGCTTTTTGGTTGTGAAACCCATACTTAGTAACTCTGGGGTTTTAAGAAGGAACACCAGCACCATGAGATTTCCAGCAGACTGTGAGCAAGACCCTGCTGCGGGCGGCGCTCAGGCAGGAGGCAGCAGTCGGCTCCTGTGCCACTAGATGGGGCGTTGGACTCGAGCATCCCGCGCCGCAGATGCAGGATGAGGAATAATTCCTGCAATACAGCCCAAGCTGCTACAATGAGGCAGGCAACTCTGCAGCCCTGCCTGCCCGAAACCCAGGCTCGCTCCTGGTGCTGAGAAGTAAATTCACATTAATGAGGTCTCCCAGCTAGTGAGCAGCATTTAGTAGCAAATTCCTCCTGCAGTTATGTGACAGCAGGAAAGCACCAGGTGCCAAAGGAGAGCCCAGCTCTGGTTGGTGGAGCACAAGACAGGGATGCCACATATAACAGACTATCCCTCCTCATGCCCTTGACCCCAAACCTTGGCTATCCCCAGCACTAACAGCATATTTCCCACTGACCATGCACATCCCTGCTAAATCCCTTTTCCTTTTCCTAATGCTCCCCCTCCCAGATGTCACACGACTGGAGACCTTCCTCCAAGAGATCAAGGATGGCACTGTCATACTGGTGGCCACCTACGATGACGCTGCCACAAAGTGAGTTTGTCCTTAGCAGCAATGCCTGGCTGCCCCAAAACCAGCAGCCAGGCTGGAGCTGGGGGTGCTGCTGCCTGCTCCTCTCCTGCAGCCACATGTTGCCAGCAGCAGCATGGGGGCAGGAGGGGAAAGCCACCCAGCACCACTCTGATGAGTTCTTCCCCTCTCTTAGGATGAATGACAAAATACGGAGACTTTTTTTGGCACTGGGCAGCAGCTACATAAACCATCTGGGCTTTCGGGACAACTGGATCTTCTTAGGGGCAAAAGGGCTGCAAGGCAAGAGCCCCTTTGAAGAGGTACGTGGCTCTGTCTGCTACCAGCTCTCACCCTCTTTGTAGCACGTCTCACCCACTTGTCTGCAGAAGATGTTGGCCAGCGATGTTATCTGCAAGCTTGCCATGCCCAAAACTTGCCCCATGCCACCAACCTCATCATTTATTTTCTCTCTCATTTTCTCCTCATTTATTTTCTCTCTCATTTGCTCCTGCAGCACATCAAAAACGACCAGAAAACAAATAAATATGATGGCTGGCCTGAGCTGCTGGAGATGGAGGGCTGTGCCCCCAAGAAGCAGGATTAGCGGGGACGCGCCAGTGGCACTCCTGCATGGACCCCAGCAGGGTCCCGTGGGGACACCAGATCCCTGGACTGATTGCAGCCCCCTAGCCCAGCCACACAGCCTGACGGTGGCTGCCCGCTCCCAGGGACCAGCATTTAGGCGCGGGGACACAGTGCTCAGAGCAGTGCTGTGCAAGCAGCTGCAGCGTGCAAGCAAGCAAACGCCCGGCCAGGCTCCAGCCTAGCTGCCCTAGTCCATGGTCGTGGGTCAGTTTGGGGTATTTTATTTCTCTGTCTTCAAACCAAAAACTTTGTGAGAGGTTTTCTAGCTGTTTCTTAAATAATATATATAATTATGAAACACTATCTTCTCGCTTCTATTTTCAAGCATAATCCAGCCTTTTCCCACAAGCTGGCAACGCCAGGCCCTCTGCCACATGGCACAGGGATGCTCTGGCCTGGGTAGTTTCCCCCATCCACTGCCAGCCCCCTTCTGTCCCTTGCAGCCACAATAAGGCCAGGCAGCCGCAGGGATGGCTTGCTGCAACACAGGTCAATATATGCAGACCAAAATGTTTCCCAGCCCAGCCAGGCAGAGCCCCATGAGCCCCTGTCCGGTGCGGTTCCAGCCAGGAGGTGCTGGGGGAGCATCTGTTTCCAGCTCCTACCTGGGTTACCCATCATCATGGATACATTTGCATCATAAAAACAATTTCCTTTGTATCCATTTTTTCCACATTCTCTAAAGCAGACCAGTGGTTTTGCAGACAGCATGGGGGGAACATTTCTGCTGGAGCTGTGTGGTGTGACAAAGGGCTATCATGGACAGCCTCTTCAGCCCTCAGACAGCAGGGCTTGCCCCAGCACAGCTCCTAACCCGCAGCTCACAGCAGTTATCTGAGCCCACCGGTCACCCCAGGGGGAGCAGGCAGAAATGGGGAGCGCCGGCAGAACAAGGGATGCTGTAAGGATGAAACCTTGGATCCAAAACCCACCACCACCATCCCAAATCAGCAAGGCAACAGGTTTTCCCTAAATAAAGAAAAATCCTGAGCAAAACTAAAACAAAACCCCCGAACAACCATCACAGAAGAATTCCCCAACAGCTGTAGTATTTTATCCAAGCTTATCCTGCTGCGCTTTTAACGTGCACCTGACCATGCTGCGGGAAGCCTCCACCATAAATCGATCCCTAAATCTGCTGCAGCAGCAGTGGTTAATCCCAGGCGCTGAATCATCCATACCCGCAGCAGCAGCGAAATAACACAACGTAGCAGACACAACAGCCCTCACATCACACAGCCCCGCTGCACTGCCAGCATAAATATGCCAACTATTTTAAGCCCCCTCAAAGGATCTAGATTCGCCTGTAAGCCAAGCTGAAAACAGCCTAAAACCCATAAATGCTGCTGCAGAGGGTAAAGCAGCACCCAGCATCAGCTATAGCAGAGAAAACAAGCGGCCCCTTTCAGCTTCAGGAAACTCTTCCTGGCCCTTTGCAATGCACACTATTTTGGCTTTAAACCAGAAGCCTTTCTAAAGGAAATCTATGTTTCAGCATCCTACAGACAGTTATAAGTAGCTCCGAGTCCACTGCTGAGCAGTTACTAAGGTACACCACAATTTTGAATAAACAGGGAGAGATAAAGTGCAGCTCCTGTGTGACCATCAGCAGCAGCCAGTGCTCTGAAGAGCCATTCCTGCCAAAGTTAGTGCACCCTGTAAATAAATCAGAGTTTTTCAAAGGCCCCAAAGGTTACTGGGGGGAAGGGGTCAGTTATAAATATGACTTTAAGTGCCATAATTATTTAGCAAATTTAATTTGCACGTTTTTTAAAAAAGATCTCAAAAGGGTGGTGGATGCAGGGACAGCAATCCCCAGAGGAGTTGTTTTCTCAGTGCCCCAGCATTTGGAAAGCTGCATTGCTGCAGAGTTGGGCTCGGTGCCCACCTGGACGACCACTGTGCCCCCCCTCAGTGTCGCGTGCCCCACCTGTCAGCAGCCCAGAGCCTGGGCTAACACGGGCTCACCGGGGGCATCTGCAGGAGTAGGTCTGCAAAATCAGCAATGCCTCAGGAGCCAAGAGCCGGGACGCAGGTGGGCAGTGCAGGGGCTGTCCTGCCTTATTTTTAGGGTACCGATTTATTTCAGCAAAGCACCAAAGAACCAGCTGGGAAGGATGCCACGGGCAAGGACCAACGGGTGCCGGGGCCCCGCGGCCGGGCGAATCCGCGTCCTGTGACATCTTGCCCTGTCAAGTGCAATTACTGTAATCTTCCACAGCCTCTCAAAATACGGATCCTGGCTTAGAAACCGGGCATCCGCAGCATGAAAGCTGCCTTTGTGCCCGGGCAGAGCCTGGGCGAGCGCCAGCCGTGAGGTGCACGAAGAAAATGAGTTCTCCACGTGCTGGGAGAAGGGAGGAAAAGCAAGCCTTCCCGCCCGGCCCCGCTGCAGATGGGCTGGAGCTCAGCTCCCCGCGGTGGCAGCCGGGGCACAAGGAGCTGCGTGGTGGTCTCCTGTCCCCCTGGGCGTAGCGGGGCCAGTGCCCGCAGGGCGCTGCTGACGTGTCGGACCATGGGAGCGACCCACGGGAAAAAGGTAATGGAGAGGTTTCATCGCGGGCTGAAGCGGTGGCGGGTTTAGGGAGAAGGCACCATCTGCTCACGTGTGGCTTGTTTTGCCCCGCGCGTGCTAAGGCAGTGACAGCAGCCGGGGATTAGGGGGAAGGGACTTGCTCTTAAGTAATTCCACCTGATGGGCTCAGCGCTGGGGCCCTGCCAGGGCTTTCAGGAGGGCGAGGAGGAGACTGGAGCATGGCAGTAGGACAAAGTTTGGGTTTCTGGGGAGAAATGTCTGATTGCACCCGTCAGCCTGCAGGCTGTGTGCTGCAGATGTGGCACAGAGCAAGCCCCCATGCTACACCCGCAGCCCAGCCTTGGCCCCCACTCCCCATCTCTGTGCTCCTGCTCCTAACTGGCCCAAACCAGGGGCGAGCAAACTCCCCTGCAGCACGGGGCACTTGTCTGCTGGCGCAGGCTGCACTCCTGATATCCCCGGTGAGAAACTCCCTGGAGGTCAGAGCTGCGCCCATGACCCCTGTGGCCCCTGGAGACACCCCATGCATGTGCACTGTGACACCCCCGAGTATTTTTTGGACTGTGAACAGCTGCCAGCTCCTTCCCGGAGCAGGGGTGAGCTGGGCAGGTTGCAACAGCACCACACGCATCTGCTCTCCTCCAGATGCCCCAGGAGAGAGGCCACAGAGCTGCAAAAAGAAGCAGGGCTGTAAGGGGTCAGAGCCATGTGGAGGTGACTGGAGATAGCCGTGCTGTGGATGTCATTAGGTGTCACTTTGCTTTCATGTCTGATAACGTCTGTGCTTGGAGATGTGTCACCACATCTCCAGGTGTCACCACCACGTGCTTGGGCCGCTCTGCTCTGGTGTCCAGCTCCTCTGCAGCTTCTCTCCCAGCTTCTTCCCAGAAATGCCCTCGTACACCACGCTAGGTCAGGAAAAACTGGCAGGTCTTTCTGTTTGAGTTTCTTACCCAATCTTACTCAGATTACAAGACACTGTTTTAAGAATGCGTATTCAAATAGTCAAGAGCAATACCAGGAAGACGTTCGTGCTTTCACCTTGTCCAGACTCGAGCAGCAGCCATCAGACTTATGATGTTCTAAAGGCTTCAAGAAATTGAAACTTGTGCTCTCTCCCTTCACCCTTTATCAGAAACTGCAAGTGAAATGTAAATGAAAATCCCTCAAAGAATGAGAGTTAGGCTAGGACCCTGATTAGAGACAAGCAGCACCCAGTGGCCCAAAACTGTCGCCAGCTCTTCATCCGTCTTAACCCAGATTCCCTCCTAATTGAGGGAAAATGAACCAACCCCCTCACTTGAAAGTCCATGAAATTGCATTCCCACTATCCTAGGGAAACAATCTCCAGCAGTTACAGTAACTAGAGTAGAAGACTTAGTTGTACCTTTGATTTTAAGCAATGCTCAGCATTTAACATCACACGGTCCAGCAAGGACAGCAAATCCCTCAGGGCTGGTAAACACCTGAATGTAAGATAGGAATAAAACAAAGCCTGAGTGATCTTGGCCCCTCTCACACTTCTGCAGAGCCAAGGCAGTAATAAACTTGCAGAAAAGCTTTGAGGAGTTAGCCTGCGTGCCGTGGGAAACTGCTCCAGTGCCTGATTTAGTGAGAGCTTGCGAACCAGTGAGAGAAAAATCCTCCCAGCTTGGCCTCCTCATTGATGCTCATGGCAGACACAGTCAGTGCAGGGCAGACACTTCGGGGTGATGCTCCCCAGCCACGGCGAGCCTGGCCTTTGCCACAGCAGCCCTGGTCCTCCCCTGCACCTCTCATCATCCCCAGCTCCTGCCCCAGAGCTGGGGCTTCCCCAGGGAGGGCTTTGGGGGTGGGCTCTGACCTTCCCGCCGAGCAATAATTCAAGAGGGTCAGGAGCAGCAGTGCAGCTCTAGCAAACACCAAGCCCATCCCTGAGGACCTTGTCTCACATTGTCCTGGCCAGTGCTCCCAGCACCCAGCAGGAGAACCGGGGCTGGCGAGGGACCAGCAAACATCGGTCTATCTTCCTGTCCCTCAAACAATTGCCAGCTACAGGGGGTGTCACTCGCAGCCCCCCCATTTCCCCACTGCCCATCAGAGGTGCGGATGCTTCAGCCCAGCTCTGCGGCACCCCTGGGGCTCAGGGCTAGGGCAGCCCCCCCAGCAGGGGCCGAGCTCAGCCTGCAGCTCATCCCCAGCCCTCTGCTCACGTGGCCACGACCTCCGGGCCTTGGCTCGTTTGCAGGGCATTGCTGCAGCCAGGCAATTAAGCTGGTTAGGTCAGGCTTGGCTCGGAGCCACCTGCTCGGCACTCCCAGCCCAGCCCCACTGCACTCACGGCTATCTGTGCCATCCTCCCGACGGCTTTTGCCTGGTACTGAACAGGCTTTGAAACCTTCCCCAGAGCTCTCCCCTCACTGGCAGCCCTGAGCAGCTTCCAGGGATGGGCAGGAAAGCTCCACTTCCCGCAGGACCCGTTGCAGAAGGTGCACAGAGAGGACCGCAGGGGACCAGGGAGCGGGACCAGGGCCAGCGCTGCCCCATTAGCAGTCTGAGCAGAGCCCCTTTCAAGCTCCGAGCACAGCAGCCATCCAAGGGGCTGGCAGCAGGGGATGTGGAGCGCAAGGCAATCCCCTGCTCTGCAACAAAAGGGACCGGAAAGGTTGCCAGCGGGGCTCCAAGGACATTTCTCCTTTCAAAGGCTGCGGCTGCTCCCAAAAACCTGTTCTGGCATCACAACCATCTCACAGTGCCCTGCCTGGGTGCTTCAAGGAGCCAGGGCAGCTCAGGGTGCTGGTGCCCTGCCCGCAGGACCCTCACAGCCCTGCACAGCACCAGCCTCCCCTCTGACCCCAACCAAACCCACCTTCGAATAACCCCACAAGCGCAGCCTCCCCCAAAACAGCTCCCGGGGCAGCCAGGGTTTGCACATCGGCCGTTTCCCCAGGGAAAGTTTTTCTGTCCCCAAATTCCCAAGAGTGTCAGTTTACACTAATGTCAGATGAGCTGTGATTAGGAGAGCTTTACTCTGCTGCTGGTTTAAAACAACAAGAGGCAGCATGCCAGCACCAGGGAGAGCCCTGTTTGGCACGGCAGCACCTGGCTGCCCACGCTGGAAGCCGGGGCTGGGAAGCCATCCCCTAAAACCCTCTGTGTGCACTGCAGCGGTACGGGACAGCACCCCTGGGGGCTGCAGGCACTGCCCCAGACCAGCCTTCTGCCATCACCCACCCTGCGTGAGAAGTGCACACGTAGCTGCACTTGATGGAGTTTTCTCACCAGCAATAACACACCATTCACACGATACCATTCACATGATACCAGAGGTGAAGGCTACAAAGAAAAATTTAAAAAAAAAAAAAAAAAGCTATGTTAAAACTTTTAAAAGTCTGTGGTGTTAGATGAAAGCTCTGAATGGATGAAGAATCTGGTTCTCGCCATTCAAGAGCCTGGAAACCCTTATCCCAACTACAAAAATCCTGGGCCCTTATTTTGGAAAGTGCAGGATCAAGTAAGGCAAACAAGAGGAGCTGTGTCTGTGGCTGGCAGAGGAGAGGTTTATAATGAGAAGGAAAAGGGCTGCTCCATGCCAGTTCAGCAGAGCATGGGGAGCAAATGGCCACAGAGGGGACCAGCGTGGTGTCCATCCTGGCACGGTGACACGGATCACAAGAGGCCAAAGTGGGCAGCCCCAGGGCCAGTTGTTTTGTGGCACTGGCCCCAGGAGCAAGTCCAAAAATCAGATGGCAGTTTGGATCTGTGATACCTCGGTGTCCTGCAGCATTGCACTGCTCAGGGAAAGGATTTGCCGTGTGCTGCCTGCAGTTAGCACTGGTTCAGAGGGATGAGAGCAAGAGACGATGACTTTGTACACCAGAAAAGTTCCTACGTGCCTAATGACAGGAGGGAGATATTGAAGAAAAGCCCATTTCTAGGCAAAATTAACACATTCCCGGAAAATAAGATCATCAGATGCTTCAAACATCTTCAAGCTTCATCTTCTGCGTGACACAGCACAGGTCAGGGCAGGGGAGCTAGGGCTGGTCCCGAAACCTCCACAACACCCCTTTCAAATGGCTTTATCCTGCCCCATCATCTTCTTCTGCCCTTTAAGGTCTCACAGGTGGTGACAGCTGGGGGCTCTGATTAAGCACAGACACTGCTCTGGGCTTTGGTAAATGAGAGGGAAAAAAACAATGTGATAGCAACCCTCCTGGGGTGCAAAGTGCATGGGAACAGGTGTCTGCACCCCACACCCTGTTCTTGTCCTTGTCCTCACTGTGTGGGCGTCCCCATAGGGTGGCTCTGACCCACAGAGCTGGCTGTGCTCTGCAGGGAGGGTCTGTGCCGTGCCACTGGGAAGGAGTTTTTCACCAACTTGAGCCAAAAAAAAATACAGAAAGACTCAGCTAGCAGTGGTGGTGGCTGGCACGGTGGTGCTCACCATCTCCAGCACCAGCTTGAGCCACAGAGGAGCTCAGCATAATTTGGGGCACACGACGCAGCACGGAGGGAGGAGATCGGGAAGATCTCTGCATGGAAATGCAGCAGCTGCCAGGTTTGGGATGGCTCAGTGGTCCTCAAATAGAAATGGATTAAAGCAATTAAAGGCTTCACTACTTTGCTGCTTCCCTGTGCTCCAGGGGGTTCGCTTGAGCAGCACCTGCTGCTTTCTCATAACGCCTGCAATAACAGGGACGTTTCACCTCTTCCCCCGCTGCCTCCTCTGTTCACAGCCTGGCGGGTGGCATTTGCCCTTGCTCCAGGTAGCAGCCAAACCTCCTCCCTCATGGCCCCTTCCCTCCTGCCCCCGTTCCTTACAAACCCCATTTTCCCAAGCTAAGGGGTCACAGCACTTTCCTTGGCCCCTAACCTGCAGTGCCTGTGTATGACAGAACGATGCCACTGCAGCTGGCACGGCGCCACAAGTAAATGTTGTCCCTGTCACTCATGTGGCATAAGCCTCACTCTCTGCAAAACCCCATTCTTCAAGGCTCTTTAGCGTTTCTTAATGGTCTCTCTGCAGCATGACAGCAATTCCTTCAGAAACTGTCAGAGCCCCTTTGTGCCAGTGACTGATGCTCTCCCCATGCAGTCAGTGGCAGCCCCAGAAATAGCAGCCTGGTCCTCCACATCATCAGTGGAACCAAACCTACTGCACGGGGCAAAAATAAGCTCTTGAGACAGGTTAAAATAATGGTTTGTTACAGCAGAAGTGCTGCTAACAGTGCTTGGGCAGGCGATGGAGGTATTGATGACAGATAGAGGGGCTGGAACTGGGCTCTGCACGTGGCAAGGCCCCAGAGCAAAGATCTCTGAGCTGCAGGGGATGCATGCCTCAGGGCCAGGGCAAGGCATCAGGTCTGGGGGCAGCAAGCCGATGGGTGGATGGACACATGGCTCCAGTCTGTGTTGGGGAGCTGCCGGGAGCCTCCCCGTGCCCTTCAGGTGCCTGAGCCTGGCCACTGCTCGCACTCATTAACCTGCAGGAAATGCTCAGCCGAGGTCCAGGCAGGAGCAGGGCCTTGTTCCCAGGGTGCTGCTACCTCGCGTGAGCTCCTGGTGCCATGTTTGTGGGCAGCCCCTGAAACCGGCCTTGTTTCACCACTTCCCCCAGCTGCGGGAGGGCTGGGCCTGCCTTCTGCAACCAGCCCAGCCAGCGGTGTTTGTGACAGGCACACAAAGGTCAGCGCAGCACTCGTCTGTGTCAAATTGTGTTGTCTTTATGAATAAAATAACACGAAGCGCTATTCGAGGCATTTGAAATTTTCCACTTCACTCGGCAGCAGAGTGGCCACCTGGCCAGCACGCCCTGAGAGCAGCATGGGCACAGCAGGGTCGGATTCAGCTGCCTCCCACAAACCCTAGTCACAAACCACGGGTGTCGCGCAGCCCCGAGGCTGCTGGTCACCCTCCTGAGAGTGCCTGCGCGTGTCCACCTCCCAGCTCTGATCCAACCCAAGAAATGCTGCAGATTTGCACAGGTCAAAAGACCAGGAATGAAATGTAACACCAATAACTTGATCTTTCTTAAAGCCCTTTGCAACATGATAGTGAGAACAGGCATGGCCATGGCCAGGGACCAGGAGTAACACAAGCTCGCAGCCTGGCTTGGCAAACCTGATCACCCATGGGCAGGCAGGCATGTGGTGACCAGGACAAGGGCAGCAGGGTGCAGGGCATCCCGGGACCACCAGGGTTTGGGTTGTCCCACCTCACTCCCACATCCCGCATCGCTCTCCAGCAACGCTGGGTCACCGAGAAGGGACATCAAGCTGGTGGCATGGGGATCCTGCAAGGTGGCTTCATCTCTCTTCATGGTGCCACGAGCTTCGTGGGCAGCAGGGAGCTGGGTTGAAGCAAGCCCTTAATGCTGTGGGAGCTCAGAGGGGCCACAGCCAGTGCAGGCAGGTTTTTCATCCAGGCTCTGAGCTCCCCATGCTTAGCACAGAGCCTTGCCGTGACATGGGCAGTGCAGCAGCTCTCAGCTGCTGGCTTGGGAGCGCTGGGATGCGCGCGGACACCGACACCTGGGTGCCTGCCAGTCCCAATTGCAAACTCTGCCAAAAGAGCATTGTGCCACAGTGGGTTGGAGCAGAGGACGGGCAGAGCCAAGCTCCCCGCCAAGCATCGCTCTGCCCCTGCAAGGCAGAGGAGCCTGAACTGCAACACTTCCTCAGGGCAGGGCCAGTGGGGAGCTAGCTGTAATGCTAGGTGTTGGGACACACTGCCCTTTTTCTCTGTGTTTCTCCTTAAAATAAATAAATAAATAAATAAATAAAAATGGGATCGTCTCGGCAAGCATGTGCACCAGCTTGCTGGATGCAATCAGCCTCAGCACCTCACATGGCAGGACTTTGCAGCAAAACAATCAGCCTGACAGATTTTTGTGCATTTACATCACAGATGGGAAAAAATCTTACTAATCCTCAGAAGTTTCTTCCAGTGGATGATTTCACTGAGGTCTGGATCAGTCCCAGCTGCTGCAAATGAGCACAGATAGAGCAGAATTCAGCAGTAATCTATGAGATATGGGCAACAGCTTACGCAATCTCCCAGCATCCAGGAGCATGTCAGAGATATTTTCATAAGGAGCACCGGGAGTAGCAAGCAGAGGGTATTTGGGGCTGATAGAAAGCAGTGATAGGGTGCAATTCGGCCTATCTCTGCATCTCATGTTTTGTGGCTTCATCACAGGCAGAAATGCTGGCTTTGATCTGCCAGCTCGCAATGCGTTGTTTCAGGTCATCACAACTTCCTTCAAAGCCTCTGGGCTAAGCAATGAGACCAGTGAATCAACAGATGTGTTCATTCATTGAACTGGTGTCAGCAGCTGCTCTTACAGCATACAGACAGAGCGCCTCTCTCCAAGCTCACCGACTCACCAGCAGCTTGGGCACCTTCCAGCCCTGCTGCTGCCTCCCAGAACCAGGTCTGTGGCAGATGCAGATCAGTTCTCAGCCTGGGTGGCATTTCGCCCACGTTAATACGTCTTAATCACCATGATCTGATTGCAGCAATTTCTTGCCTAATTCATTAGCTCAGACTTTGGCCACTGTGCAACATAGATGCTGCGATGCTGCACCTTAATGGCACCTGTATCAATCTTAACCTGCCTGAAGCCATCCTCCTCTCCCTTTCCAGGATGAGGGCTCTTTTCTCTGGCTGCTTTCAACAAAGCACAAATGTGACCCAAAATTACCAGCTATCATCTTTGCTACAAGTAGATATCAGAGCATCCATGTGTAGGACAAGTTCATTCAGGGAGGCTGGCCTCAAGCTGCAGGAGAGCATCACACCCCTCAGCAGGAACCAGGGAGGAGGATTCCTGCTCAGAGCCAGTGGTTCAAAGCAGCCTGCACCTGAGAAAATGCCACCTGTAGGCATTCCATTGCTGTAGGAGAGCTTTGCCACGCATTGGAGTCAGGGTGATGCACAGGAAGTTTGGGAGTACAATAAACCAATAAAACACAGTGCGATGATACTCATTATTTACATTGCTTTATTGCATTTAACCCCACTTAACAGCCGGGCTAACTCCGCATGAAGTGGGAGGTGTCCATCCTGCAGCAGGAGGGTGAAGCAGTTGCCCCAGCCCTGGGTGACTACAGCGGTGCCAGAAGTCTGTCCGTGGGCAGGGAGCCCAATTACAACCAACAGCAGCACTCCCTGCCACCCACGCTCCCCATCACGAGCTGGGAGTGGAGATTTGATAACGACATGGCCCCGGCACTGCGCTCCCCTCAGGCTGTCTGTGGGGCCCAGGCACGGAGGAGCCAGTGCTGGGTACCCACTTGGCATATCTGGGATTTTTTTAATAAGAGTAGGCCCAGGGGACGTGTCCATGCAAGCAGGTTGTGTGGTGACACCTCCCAAAAGGAGTGGTGTAGGGACGAGCTCTCTTTGTCACCCCACGCTGGGACATGAAGCCATTTCATAAGAAACGAGACCTCGATCGAGGCAGCTGGGTGTCTGGAGGAGCCAGATTAATATCACCCTGCAGTTGGCTGCCTTGACACAATAGCCTTCAGGGAGCTACAGAGGAATACAAAGGCTTCTTGTGAATCCCAGAGACTCAGCAGCAGAGGTTAAAATTGCCGACTAATTTAGATAGCAGAGAGAGTCATTGTGCAAGGAACTCCTAGAAAAACAGCTTTGCCATCAGACTGCCTCAGGTTCAGCATGGCAGGTCCCAAAATGCCAAGACCCACTGCCAGCAAAGCAGAGCCCTGAAAGTCGTGGGCAGTGTGTGGGCTGCAGGGCGGGCTGCAGCCTGGGCAGCTTGTGCAACCAGCACAGCCTCTGCTCTGTGACACCCCCCGCTGCCACAGCCCCTGTCTGGAGGCAAAGGCTCTCAGTGACCTCCAAAACACAGCCCTTGCCCAGCCCACAGGTGGTGGAGATGCATGCAAGCTCACATCTGCACAAACACACACAGAGGGGAACATGGGCCAGCAGGACGCTCTGCTCCTGCTTTGAGTCTCTGTGTCAATGAAATGAAAGGAGATTAAAAATATAGAGATTTTTAAAGTCTCCATTAGCTCTTACTATGTTTCACCCTCTGTTACAGGGTAATACCCAGACAGTCCTTCCCCATTTCCCTCTCTCTCTTTTCTTCCAGAAGGAATATTCCCTGCAGCCCAGGTGTGCCGGTGGCAGTGGGAAGCCCGTGAGTGGTGGCTCGGGTGAGTGTCGGAGCTCCTGCAGTGCATGCTGCTGCATGGGGTGGTTGGCAAAATGAGCTGGGGGGCCCTGCACACAGCCAGCACCACCAAGCCCTTTGCTGGAAAACACGGCTGGGATGGGAGAAGCGCTGGGACAGGGAGAGGAGCGAAAGGTGAAGAGGTGAAAATGAGGGAATAAGGACCCCAGTGCCCATGGCAGCCTGGCCTCTTCCCCTAGACCTCCACAGGGCTTGGAGCATCCTGCACCGTGGCTGTCAGTGCCCCCCATTTCCCTTGTCCCTTTCCTCTGGATGGAAATAGCTTTACCCCATACCTGCCCACCTCCTGGGACTGAAACACTGGGTGAGCTTCTGCAAGCCCGGGCTGACAGCGGGCATGGGGCGATGGGCAGCACCCAGCTGAGAGCCCTAAGGAGCCACTGGGGCACTTCAGCTCCTTCTCCCCCCACCATGTCCGCAGCCTCAGGCTCCCCAGGCCAGGACAAGCCCTGGGCAGCAGAACCAGGCTGCTCAGCCCCTGCGCCTCCCCCCATGCCCTTGCCCCCGGGATGGTGCAGCGCTGGTGCGCAGCGGGTGTTGCAACGCACTGGGAATGATCACGATAACACGAGCGGTTGCCCTGGTGCCGGGCTTTGCTGTTGCAGTGCTTGCTAAAGAGAGTGGGCGTGCGGCTTCCTCTGGGCCGATCTGATTTCTCCGGGAGCGTGGTTAAGGCACACTCAGGAGAAATCACCCTCCGTGGAGCAGAGACACAACCTCTCGGTGCGCTCAGGTGCCTGGGCAGGCAGGGAGCTGTTTTCTTTGCAGAGGGGGGGGGAAATCAACTAGTTTATTCCTCACGCCTGGGAAAACATCATCCGGCAACGAAAAGCAAAAGGAGCACATTTTGGGGGGCCGTGGGGTCCCTGCGGGTTGGGACAGAGCCCCACCACGGGAGCCTCCGTCCTCACCCCCATCAGAGAGACAAGGCAGGAGCTTTGTGGGACCCGGCCAAAAAGTCCATCTGCAGGAGCGCAGGCGGGCAGAAGCAGCAGCCCCATGTCGTGGGACACGGGGCAGCACGGGGCCACCAGGCTCCCCAGGGCCACGCTGCAGAAATCAGGTAAGCCCAGGGCCCCCCAGCTGCCCTGGGGGTCCCCACGTCCCCGTGTCCCCGTGTCCCCTACCTGCACTTGCTGGGCATGGGCTGCTGAGCCCCCGCGGGGATGTTCTGCACCGCGTGTCTGTTTGTGCACAGGTGACTTTGGACCCTGCTTTCAGTTTGTTTTGGGATATCATGTTTCTGTAGTTCTGAAGTGGCACTTCAGAAGCTTCCCTTCCAAAACAAACCCATATCCCACAGGGAATTCCCTAGGAGAACCCATGCTACAATTCGATGTTCCTGGGGAGGAATTAGGCTGGGCCAGGGGTACTTGCTAGTGTAATCCCTACGGTTCAAAGCGAAACGATTTTCTCTGCATTCCACAAAATACCTTTGAGCTACCTTAAAACATTCATTAATGATTGATGCGTGTCTCTACATAGGTCGGCAAATGCACAGAGCAAATATTTGATGATATATTAAAAGCAAGTTTGCGACATTATCAAGGACTGCTGAGCATCTGTCACTGCTTAACAAAACTAATCGAGCCGTTCCACATGCCGTTTGCAAAAGGCACGGGCAGGCTTTTCTTGGTAATTGTTAACAGAGTGGGATCCCTGCCTCAGCACCCTTGCTTATCACAGTCCAAGGTAATTAAATGAAATTATTAACCAACATGCCCAGTCCCGCCTGTCTCCAGCAAGAGAGGAGGCTGCTGCTGCCTAAACGCTACGCGCATTTCCACCCTCAGCCAGCCCAAACCTGTGCAGAAACTTCCAAGCACCGGAGGGCTCAGCTCACCCCAGCCAGCTGGGATCCCTCTCTCAGGGTCCTTTCCTATGGAGTAGCTGTGGGGTGGCTGTAGCTGGTGGCGGGTGCTCAGCAGGGGTGGGTGGGACTGGGGGCACTGGTTGGACTGGGCGGAGCAGTGGCTGTACTGGTGGAGAGCTCAGGCTGGACTGGACTGGTGAGCAGCACTGGCTGTACTGGTGGTGGCACTGGGTGTACTGGTGGCAGCCCCATCCCGTGTGTGCAGGGGCAGGATGGTGCTGTGGGGCAGCAGGGCCAGATGTGAGGCCATGTCACGCCTGTTGGCATCCCCAGGATGATAAAATCTGCAGAGGCTGGTGACAGGAAGCAGGGACTGAGAGAGCATAGACACAGCAGGGCCCAACCCCTTGCTCCCCTCACAGGAGGAAGGGCCAGAAACGCCGGCACATTGCCGCTTTCCCTACAAAGCCGCTCATCACTAAGCACTGCTCTTAGTCCTCCATTACGGTGGTCTTTCCCTTTCTCACCCTGTAACCCTGTGGGGTTAATTTCTGAATTTCAGTGCTGAGCCAACCTGTGGTGAGCACCTTCTGCCCTGAGGAGTGACCCCGTAGCTGGGACCCATTTACCAGAGCAGCCACATCAAGTTACATTTGCCTCATTACATTATAAATACCAGAATTAGGCTGGCTTAATTATTTAAAAGCATAGATTAAAAGCAGACAAAGGCTCTTTGCCTCCTTTCTGGAGCACGCGTATCATTCATCAGCGACGCGGTCGCCCGGTGACAGGCAAGGGTAGCAAGCCAGGCCCCTGGGACGAGAGGCTCCCGAGTTGCCAACACGGCAGGAACCAGGGGAGAGGAAAACCACAATGAGGATGGGGAGGATAATGAGCAGCATCTGCCAAACTTCGGGCTCGCCGTGTTATTATTATTAATAACAGTCATTAATGTGACGGCAGGACGGGTGTTTGTGCTTCTCAGGTTTGCGAGGCAGGCACAACCCCACCGTGTTTTTCTCACTTGTAAATGTGCAAGGGAAATGCTGAGGCAGCAGAAACACCCGGGTATCCTGAGAGCCTTCCTCCCTGGGGTGCTGTGAGCGAAGACAGCACGTCACCAGGCCACCTGTGAGTTCGGAAGGGGACCCCAAGCAACTCCTGCTTTCCGATACACCACCGCCTGCTGAAGTCCCTGCTCCCAGCTGCCCTGTTTGATCTGGTGTCCGCACCACGTGTACGGATGCTGAGACACACGGCAGCCGGTGCCCAGCACTTCCAGCATGTTGCTGCTGCAGGAGCATGGCAGCAGCAGTCACTGAGGTCCGCCCCAGCAGGAATTCAGCCCTCAGTTTGTAAGGTCAGGACAAGTTGCTTGAAGCCAGCATGGATGAGGGCAGCTCTAGAGTCCTCCCAGCCCCAGCTCTTCTGTGTTTATAAAGCACTATTAATTAACATCAGGAAAATCATGCAAGTTGACAGGTGTCAAGAATTCAAGAATCCGATATGAAAGATCAACTTCCATCGTAATTCTTCGTAGGACTGAACATACATGACCTCTTCTGCCATGACACTGCAGTGGGAGAGGCCACAGGGCCAAACTCCAGCTCCACCTTAAACATGGAAATGTCCTGACCACGAACAGACATTGTTTATAACCGTGTTTATAATCCTTAAAGCAAGAAGTGGATCAGGAGCTCCCAAGGGCTGCCTGAGGGGAGGAAGGGTTGGAAACCTTATCCTCAGGAGAGGAGGGCTCCCCTGGGAGCAAACAGGATGAGTCCATGGCGTGAGAAATGCTGGGGCAGCCATGCCCGTACAATGGGGCTTAGATCCTGTAAAGATAATACACATGTGCAGGCCCCAAGATCTTTGCACCCTCTAATCCAGCTCAGAAATCTTCCCCATGCTCCATTTTTTCCCACTGTGGGCTTATCCACAAATATATATATATATATATATATTTCTAATTCTTTCTCATTTTGAAAAGTTTCTCCCACATCACATCAGAAACCGCTCTGCACTGATGTGCTTAACAGGATCCCAGCAACATGAAGAAAGTTTTGTTTGGAGATTTTTAAGAAAATGCTAAATTTTCATGAGATGAGGCTTTTAAAAGAGATGAGCTGGGCGCTGGGGGCAGCTGGCAGCACTGCAGGGATCTGATGCATCTTGTGCTTGCTCTCTGGCAGACACCACTCCGTGGCAGTTAGAACAGAAACACCAAGTTCTTGGGCATGGCAAAAAATCTCCTGAAAAGGGAAGATTTCCCACTGTTGCAGGCAGATGTGTCACGAACTCGGATTATTTTGCAGTTCCTATTACTCGTGCAAATAGCTTGAAAGTAGCTTTGCCAACCTGTATTAAGCAAGATGGTTTGCAGCCCCATTCCTTGTGGGATGCGTGTGACCAGCTTCTTTCAGCAGCCCATCATTAATCTGCTGGTTCTCTTAAAAAAAAAAAAGAAAAGTATTCATGAACAAATTCCAGGCACTCGGAAAACCATAGGCTACAGTTTTAAGTGACCATTTCAGCCCAGGAAACCTCAGGTCAGTGGTTCTGCAAACCCAGACCTGGGACTGTGAGCTGAAAGTCTGCATTTTTCCTCCCGTTTCATCTCTTCCACCAATTACCAGGGTTTCACGGAATTACGAGCAATAACCACATCTGGCCCTGGCTTCCATTCCCCGAATAATGCCTTCTGCCTATTTTTACGTGGATGACATTTCATGGAGCCTCACTCTCTGCCCAGAAAGGGATTCCCATAAAATATTTTTAACAAGAGCAGTTTGGCCATTTTCTGCCGCTATTAAAAAAGCTCTCCCTAGATGCTCTTGTTGGGAAATCAGTTCTCAGCAGAAATAAGTCTGCAAACACTTTAGACGGTGGAAACGCATTGACTGAAAACACTCAATTTTCTCTCCAATCCCTTCTGTACTTTCCCCTCGAGAAGGGAGGCTGGAGCCAGGCAGCCGGAGCGGCACCCTGGTTGCCAGCCCTGCCCGGGGCTGATAATCCCCTAACAACATTCCTGGGGATTATTTTCAACCCGGTATCTGGGAGCAGCACAGGCTGCATGGCCGCAATGCAGAGGGGCAGCCTCGCAGAGAGAAGTCATTAAATCCTAAATAAATGCTCTGTGGAGGACATCTCTGAGCCCCAATCCCAAAAGCAGCAGCAAGGGAAGCGCAGCTCAGCCCCAGCAGCTGTGCCAGCCCCTGGGCACGAGCATCCCTGTCCTCTGCAGGAGCAGGCTCAGAGCTTTGTCCTCCGGGTGCCCCAAGCAGCACACCACACTTTACACCCCTTGAGGGTATATTTAAGGTGTTACTTGTGACATTCAGGTTTTCAAAGGCATTTAATGTCGCTTCAAAGCTGGTATGCTATTTCCCAAAAGATTGAGGCCAAGCATAATCAGAAGTGGAA
The DNA here is from genome assembly GCF_013377495.2 of Cygnus atratus. NCBI lineage: Eukaryota > Metazoa > Chordata > Aves > Anseriformes > Anatidae > Cygnus > Cygnus atratus. The sequence goes on from NC_066371.1 coordinate 9,367,024, forward strand.
AGAATTTGGGCCAGAATTGCAGACTCACAATTCTATCAAAAGTCTCCCAGGAACGGGGGGATTTATAAGGATTTCCAGGAACCCAAGATTTGCTTTAAGTCACAGCAGACCAAGCTATTAAAAAATCATTTTCCTCCTCCAGGCAGTCCCATGACCAGGGACAAGCCAGGGAGGGGGGTGCTAGGTTTCCAGCACCTCCAAGGTGCCGAACATCTCCCATGGGGTCTCCCAGGAGGCAGGTGAAGGCTGGGAGCTCATTTCACAGCCATGACTAGGAGAGGAGCTGCGCCATGCCTGAAGTCCAGAGATGTGCCAGCAGCCCTGGCCTCATCATCCAAAAACTTGCTTTGTACATACAGAAAGTCACTTGGAAATGCAGCTTTCCTAGAAAGCCTCGGGCTTCTAGAAATGAGGAAGGGGAAAATATTTAAAAGCAAGCAAAACACTAAATTCATTGAAGCAAATACAGCTGCTTTTTAAAAGCCACAGTCCAAAGCAGCTCTATTTGAAAGGTCACACTGTCTTTCCGAGTACAGCAGAGGGTGTCAAAAATGCACATGCTTTTGTTGTTGTTGTTTATATCTTGCCAAGAACAATATAAAAATGTCTAACACCTATCGCCGATTTATGGTGGTGGCCCAGGAGGTGCCAGAGCTGAGGCTTGTTCATTGATCTATGGCCGAATCATGCAAAAACAGACATCCTGCTGTAAATCCACTGCAGAGACCTGGTTTGATTTACACTTCCAGCACTATAAATAATGACAAAACACAGTCTGATAGCAGTCTGTCTCCACATACACGGGTATGAATTACATCAGGTCTCGAAGACGACAGATCTACTGCAGGAGGAGCATTTTGCCCAGGGTACCTTTTTGCTTGCAGAAAGGATGTCCTGTCCTTACTCCCAGCATAACCCCAAGCTGTGCTTCAGGTCCCACTGTTTTGGTTTGGTTTTGGTTTTGTGTTTTAATGGTCAATGCAAATGCAGACATTCCTTAAATTTTTCCACACTAAGGTCTTGTGGTGACTTAAAGTGCTGTTCCTGGAGGGAGGTTCATGGCTCCTACCAGCGAGTTTGGCACACAGCAGCACGAGACAAATCCTCATGTGGGTGCCTGCATGCCCCTGGGCACATCCAGAACAGTGATGACCAAGCTGAAAGCTGCCTGCAGTGTCCTGGCCCTGGCAGCATTGCTCTGCTCAGGCAAATTACACTCCTTGTGAGCACTTCTTCATCCTGATTTACCAGCCGCCTGGGCAGAAATGCTTCCAGCCCACCTCAGTTCCTCCCACTCCTTCCTTCCCAACATTTTCTCCAGTTGTACCAGTTTCAGGGAAAATCCCCCCCCCATCTGCCTTTGGTAAATAGGTTGATAACGCTGATGCTTTTCACAGACCTCAGCCATGCAGCACTACCTTGCTGCAGCCTGGAAATAGCCACATTCTCCAATTCAAAACCTCCAGGCTCGCCACGGCACTGCCCCAAAATTCTGCAAAACCAGGGGGCCCCCAGGGCAGGGGGAGTTCCCTGATCATCCTGGGGGCATTTCCAGATGAAATCCCTGTTGTGCAGGCAGCTGACCAACAGTGGTGCTCCTATTAAATTGGCATTCTTTGAAAGTTACTTGTTTTGTTAGAAGAATAAAGCCACCACTTTGTCATTGGAAATGGAAGCTCATCTATTTTATTCACACCAAAACAAACCTTTACTTTTGTACCTTCCTTTCTTGTCCTTTGTCCGCCTCCTTTCCTGTGGAAAAGAAGACCCCCAAAAGGGAAGAATTAGGAGAACAAACCACAGCAATTTTACCCCTGTGAAAACCCCGTGTGCTTTCCACTGTTCAAAAACCAGCTTTCATGTAACAAAAATCAGCCATCAGATGGTGCTGCCTTAACCTCTGGCTGCTCTGCAGCTCTGCACCTCTCCAGCCCATGCACCAGCCGCAGCAGGGTGAGATCCAGCCTGGTGCTTCCATCAGTCAGCAAAGCGCCGCTCCCTCCCTGCTGCCAACAGCCGCGTGTGATCCTATGGGAACATAACCCGGTACAAGAAATCACTGGTCCCAGCTTCCAAGCACCCTTTGAATATGTACCGAACTATTCACCCCAATTACACTCATGTAATGGGCTCCGATCTGTTTTCCTTTGTTCCCAAAGCAGCGGGGCACTGGCCACATTAACATTCAATGAAAAGTTGTTTGATATTGAATCATTTCTTCAGCAGTATTATTTCTTACACAATTCTGTTTGATTGCAATCCACTTTACATTTGCTGAGTACTTACTGACTGTGAAAGAATGGCATAGCCTGCTTTCTCGTGCTTTTTTTTTTATTATTATTGATTTCTCTTTTAAAAGGGCTTTATTCCTTTTGTACATGAGACTGCGATAAGAGAGAGAGAGACTGTATTGCTGAACAAAAGCTGTTTTCCTTGCTGCTCCATCAATCCATATAGCCTCACACTAGGTACCCCAAAATACTATAATAATGAAACACTTGGAGCTGTGGAGCTGCCTACACCCTTTTTCTGGGACTTTTTGTTCTTACTGGTAAACTCTCAAATTGCTCAAGTGAGTAGTCAGGAATTAATTGCTTTTCCTGGGCCCCTGATTAGACCATGCACTGGAATAATTGCAGTCAGCTCCGCACTTAAAGCACAGCCCGCTGCATGCATCCCGTCTTACAATGTGCTTTGCACTCCCTTTGTATCGTTTTTGTTTGTTTGTTTGTTTTTGTTTTTGTTGTTTTTTTGTTGTTGTTTGTTTGGTTTTTTGTAAAGGAGAAGTGTAGAGAACTTGGAAAACACCAGCAGCGAGAATACCCTGTGGGTTGCCTGAAATCCAAGCTGCCACCACTTAGAAAATTGCAGGCCCTTGTTCTCACATCCAGAACACACAAATTGTTACTGCACACGTGAACTATGCTTTCCTTGGCGTTGGGCTGGGTCCTGACTTCTAGGTCAGCAGGGTATCACCAAAATCTGATGGCAGTGCTTCCTCGGGCCCCCCAGATCCTGCAGCTTCCCCCCCCACAGGAGCAGAGCCCAGCACAGCCTGTGGTATGGCTGCTCCCAGCCTTAGCTGGGCTGATCTTGTGTTAATTAGTCCTTGGCACTCAATGCTGCAGCCACCGAAGCGAGTGGCTGCCAAGTCATTTAGAAGTGATATAATTAATACATGTCTCTCCAACAATGCAAAGGGAATATTTTTAAATATATATATATATTCCCAGCAAAGGGAATATTTTTTAAACCTCTGCAAAATGCCCCAGCACAGCCACCTGCCCGGGGAGGAGAGCACCAGAGGATTTCCCACACCCCTTGGGTGCCACCTCTCCTGCCACCTCTCTCTCTTGTCTTCCAGCCTCAATGTACACAGAAATACAGCGGGAGCATCCCAACAGCGGGAATATCCTGACTCACCCAGACTACATAGATGGAAACCCGGACCTGATCAAACCTAAAAAGCTCCTCAACCCCGTCAAAGCCTCGAAGAGTCACCAGGAGCTGCACAGGGAGCTGCTGATGAACCACAAGAGGTAAGAGGATGTTGCAGACTGCAGTGCTGAGCCCTGGCACAAGTGCCAGCGACGGCCTGTGTGCTGGAGGGGCAGGATAAACCTGCACATGAACACGGTGTAAAACCTGCTGTAACCCTTTTCGCTGATGTGGCAGTTTATTTTTAAACAAAAACAGACCTAAAGGCCCCTGCTCTGCCCTCCTGAAGCACTGGTGAGCGCTCTTCAGAGCTGCTCGCTGCTTCCACCCACCTCAGACCACAAGCACTGGATGACGCAAGGCATCCCTGCAGCCCCCTTCTCAGTGTCTCACACTTGTTTTCTTCCTGGTCTTATTTTTTCCATCTCCATCTTTCCAAAGTTCTTGCCAAGCCCACCCCAATGTGCAGCCCTCCTCTACGTTCAGCCTGGAGGCAGTGAGAGGTGCGGGCTGGATGGAGCTACTGGAGCTGTGTGAGGGCATCACTGTGAGACTATCTGCACTGCTTCCCTAAAAATCAAGAGGTGCCTAGGGCAGAGATACAGCTAGCATTCACATCCCTTATTCCCCACCCCATCACCCCAGTTTAAGTCTTTGGGGGTACAGATACAACATCGGGATAATGACACCAGGGTCTGAGAACCTACCTCCACATCAGTCCCTTGTAGAAAGTGTCTGAATGCCAGTGCAACAAAAGCATGCTCAGTTCAGAGCCTTTCTAGCACAGCAAGAAATCTGCTGGCTTTATATTGAAATGATCTGAATACCCTGAAATATTCTGACATGATCACACTTTGACTCCCTAATTAAAAGGAGCAGAGCCTCTGTTCGAAATGACTGCTCTCATCACGAGAACCAGACACATGCGTTAATTGGGCAAACAATCACGCCTGCCAGTAGGGTGCATTACCCAGTTCTGGCACTGCCTGGGCTCAGCTTGGATTTGACTTTCACAGAAGCAGAAAAATTACAGGGACCATGCCCAGGCCATTCTCCAGCATCAAGGCAGAGCCAACTAAACCAGCCAGGTATTTTTAAAACTCTGTCTTGACAGCGACCATATCCCAACTAGTGACGCTGCTCAGTTAAAGGTTCACCAAGCATCCTTAGCCTGGATCTCCCGGAACATTATTCCAGTTTAACCCCCACAGAACAAAGCACCAAGATGTTTCTGCAGTAAGGGCAGCAGAGATGAACAGCAGCAGACGTGGGGCACTGGGCTAAACCTCAAACTGGCAAATGCCAAGTGGCATCATCACTTTGTCCTCGAGCCCTCTGCCTGTCACCATGCTGTACCCACACGTGCCATCAGGTGCTGGCAGGAGGCAGCCCCACCACGGCCACCCTGTGTCCCCAGCCCCTGTCCCTTGGTGCTGCATGGCTCAGGGACAGGCAGTGCCTGAGGCAGCAGTTCAAGCCTCCAGCCTCCCAAATGATTTTCAGCGAATGCGTGGAACAAATCCCACAGCAAACAACAATCCATCTGGGCTGGTTTCTTCTTGTTGGGATTTTTAATAAAATATGTTTAACCAAAGATTTTTATTTTATTTTTTGTTTAAAAGCAGGAAGAGATCAAGCCTTTATTCATCCAGCTTAGAGCCTGGTCAGAGCCAGATCAGTTTAAAGTCTCTCTTGGTGAGTCCGGCTCCCAGGACGATCGATGCTGGCAGCGCTGGTGCAGGTTCACAGCAGTCAGCAAGCTGGCACCGGTCTGCCAGAGGGATGGAAGAGTAGCATCGATACACGTCCTTAAGTCACCAGCAAATCCAACAGCTTTGCTCTCTGCTGTATGGTCCTATGGAGGGGAGGAGAGGAGAGAGAAGGATCAGTGCTTGCTCCCATTTCTGCTTTGTGTTTTCTCCTTATGCAGAAGCAGGAAGCAACCCACAGCAGCAGCTTCTGCAACAAAACCCTTATCTCAGTCAACACCTCTGGGTACTAACAACACAGGCTGATTAAACCAAAGAGCAGTAATAAATCCAAAGGCAACATTGCAAACTCTGTGCCTCCAGCAACCAAGGCAGGCCTCCAGCCTTGAAAAAGCCATCTCTGCTGCAGGAACCCCAGGCATCCTTATGTTACAACACCTCTCCTATGACTGTTTTTTTAGGACCTGAAATATTCTCAGCCTCCTGATTTAAACGAGTGTTAAACCCAGACCAGGAAAGTGGTCAGGCTCTGGCCCTTTCCCATGTCACAGCTACAATGTCTTCAACTCCTCTTTAAAAACATTACTTCAGCCAACTACCTCTACTTCTGTATTTTCTTGCAAAATTACTTATGTTGCAGTTGCTATTGCAGAAGATAACCTGTTTAAAAGCAGCCTTGATCTCTTAATAACCTGTTCTTCTGCGACACAAAAATGTGTACTTGCAATGGAGTCTGCCCAAAAGCCAGCAAAGCTTTGACTACGCATGTCTACGTCCATGCCGCTTTAAGGGGACAGAAGCTGGTAGGAAATTGGCCAGGGCGAGATGCAGGAGACAAACCTTAGTGCTTAAATTCAGGCATGGCAATATTCAAAGGGTTAGGTTTCTGAAATTTGTTTGGAGTTCTCCTTTCATCTCTTTGCCAGGTATTTAAGCCTTGCCTGCATGTCCTTGCCACAGCTCCTTTCCAGTGATCCCACCCCCAATGGAGCTTTGCTTGGGACGTGTTGGGCGATGAAGGGGAGCCAGGTGCCCACCTCAGGAGAGGACATCTCCTTCTGGCCTCTCGACCCAAGCTCTCCACTTCAACAGGGATCGCTCAGCGATCAGCTCAACCCTCAGCTCTGAAGCAAACCTGGGACGCGAGCTGCCAGGACAATTACTGCAGTTCAATGACTACCCCTGCTGGTGGAAAAAAAAAATCTTCATTATTTAAAATTCCCTCAACGCGGCTGAAGCCGTCACTCACATAAATAATGCTAAAACCAGTGTGAGCCAAAGGAAGGGCAATTTCCATTCCCGCACAGAAAGCTGTGGCACCTTGGTGTCAGGAGCAAGGAGGGTTTGGAGCTGCCAAGAGGGCAGGGTCACATTCGGTGCAGCGGCTCCAGTCCTGATTTATCTGTTTTTTGATCCACAGAGGCTTGGGCGTGGAGAGCAAGCCAGAGCTGCAGCGGGTGCTCGAGCACCGACGACGAAACCAGCTCCTCAGACAGAAGAAGGAAGAGGAAGAGGCAAAGAAATTGCAGTCACCCTTTGAAAAGGAGCTACTAAAGAGGCACCAGAGGCTGGATCAGGTAGAACAACGTTGTCGGTCATACCTGGCTTATCCTAACCACCCCACACAGACCACAGGGGAGATCGCTTGGCTGGGGCTCAACTCAAGGAACAGTGCTGGCACCCCTCCATAAAACAAGAGCCAGGGTGCGTCCCTCTGCCATCCCACACAGCTGCACCGCCTTGTCCTCACAGTCAGACCCACCTTGCTCACGTCACCTCCATGTGTCCCTGGCCTCGCGTCTCCTCCAGATCCCAAGGGGTGTCCTCGGCTGCTCTCTGTGCTTGCCCACCACTGAAACGGCTGCAAGCAGCCCGTCAGCTTGCTGCCTCTGAAAATAAACTCATTCCCTGTCCTACTTGTCAGTATTTGCACTAAAGATGGATCTCACTGGTTTATTTAATGGCACAACAGCTCCCTTTTAATCATATCAGCCAAGCCAAGACCACCAGAAAATCAAAGCCTGACCCTCTCAGAAAAGAATCAGGAATGCGAAACAAGGCAGTTTAGGGACAGAGCCATAAAGGCTTTCCACATTGAAGTGATGCAGCACGATGAGTTATTCCCCTTTAGATGATAACCTAAAGCTGAGAACGTTCCCCAGGCTCACAGGCCTCCTGTGTCTGGAGGGACAGCAACCTCTTCCTCCCTCTGCCATGGCAGCTCTGCAGAGGGGCCAACCCTGCTTACCTGCTGGAGAGGTTCCTCCCTGGAGGGAAAAACAGATGCTCCAGTGGGCAAAAAAAAAGAAGTTATGGGTGAATGTGGCTCTTAATGGTTTGGAAAAAGAGAGCACTGACATGTGCACTTACACAGTCATTCAATTCTGGGCAATAATATCTGGACACCCAGCAATAATGAAGCCCAGACTTTTAATGTAGCTAATGCACTTCTGTCCTGTAGCAGACACAGATAACAGTGACTCCTCTTTATTACAGCTGGAGAAAGAGCAGGAGAAGGAGGAAGACCATGCACCAGAATTCATTAAAGTAAAAGAAAACCTGAGAAGAACATCGACAGTGACTGGGGAAGAGAAAGCAGCATAGCTTCTGCCAAAACTCACTGGAGATCCTACGAAGGCTGACATCTCTGTACATGGTGGACATTCAAAGCCGCATCTTTGGGGCTACTTACAGCTATTAACACTTGCTCCAGTAGAAGGCACAAAAAAGGTTTTCTCATCCCAGGAAGGTCTTATGGTGGAAAAGGTGCAGCATGCACTGAAGAAGTACTCAGGCGAGGAGATGCAGAGAGAAGCGACGTCCCTTTCCTCCCAGACTGTGGGTGCACACTAACTTCCAGCTAACTCTTGGTTAACCCTTGAGGCACAGTGACCGTGTAAGGAGGGATGGGCATTCCCGTGAGTTTGGGGGACCCCACATCTCCCCAGAGGTGGGCTTACCAAGCTGGGGACAATAGGAGGGCAGCTGCAGCTCTGGGAACCCAGTGTGTTAACACAAGGGACAACCTGTGCATCGCTGAGAACAGCCCAGGTGACTGTAAGGGCTTTCCCAAGGGTTACTGGCATCGTGCCACTACACGAGTCCAGCCTTGCTGAGGCTGTGTGTCCCAGACGCATGGCTCTGCCATTAAACAACAAAAAAAATCAACCCGTGTGCCCACCCCAGCTCATCAATGGCCAGCCAGGTTCAACTGTTTTCATGAGCACCTTTAAGCTGCATTTCAAACCTGCTTGTGAACAGCTATTTAGCTATTTATCCAGTTCCATGCTCAGGCAGAAGATATACTGGGCTATCCCATGAAATCCCCAAGTGAGAGGAAAATGCTTCATGCATAAAAGTACAAGCCAGGGGCTTTCAGCATGGGTGTCAGTGAAAGTATGTGGTGACCAGGCAGCAACAAACTGCTTCTTGCCTCTCTGCATGAAGATGCTGCTGCAAAACTGTCAGTGCTTCTTATCCCTTCTTCCAGAGGTCAGTGCTGCCTCACACTGCAAGGCTAAAAATCTTCCTGCTGCTGGTAGAGCAAAGCTGAGGTAGATGGTGCCTTTGCACCACGTATGGACAGAGGCCACCACATTTATGGGGCACCTGTGCCCTGAGGTGTCCACATATAGAGCTAAAATTGCTCCTTCAGGTAGATCTCAGCTTCTTGGTTCTCACACAGCCCTGCTACAAAGCCTGAACAGCATAACTCACCGACTGCCTTCCAACACTTGTTCTTGAAAAGCAAGAGTCAATGGGTGTAGTCAGCTGGGAAGGTGACACCTCATTAACAGTATCTACCATCCACATCTGCAGGGGATCCATATGTAAATTAAGGAGAGGGGGTGTTTATTAAGGAGAGGGGGTGTTTAATAAGAAGTTACCAATCCATTCCCTAGTCTCTCTGGTCTAGCAGAGTGTTTCATTTCAGAGGATTGTTGCTCAACCTGGCAGCTTGAGTAAAACATCTGAGCCACATCATGCGTCAAGAGCAGCGATACAGATATGAGGCTTCTGGACAGCCTTGCGTTATAAAAAAGCCCTTAACCCAGTTCCAGCCCTCAAGAGCCCCACCCCACAGCACTGGCCTTCGTTCATCATACTTATTCTAAGCAGGTTTTTATTTCAGAAATCCAGTGCATATGGTTTCTATGGGTCAAACGAGATCTGAAAGGATTTGTTTTGTCTTTTCCCACTGTAAAGTTTTTCACATAGCCTATGATTAAAACCATGAGGGAGAAGCAGCATCGAGCATTTTTTCAGGGGGGGAAAAAAAGCCAAATTTCTCAAAGATAAAATTGTGTCGCTAAGGATGCTTGTACACAGCCGTAGAGAATGCTTTACAATATTCCATCCATAACATCAGTTTAAATAACAAACTGAGTTGTTGTTTTGTGAGAGGTTATGGCACAGATCAAGTAACCTTGATCAAAGAGCTCCAAAAAATAAAGCAAATTAATTTGTAATTTTGCCACTGATGGAAATGCACTCCAGAAGAGACAATCTGTCACTCCATATGCACCAGCAAAAACAGTGCTATCGGCTCACCCTGTCTGCAACAGGGGCACTTATGCAAGTCCTTGGGTGGGAAGCCTGGGCAAACTGAGTGCTTGGAGCAGGTTGGAAGTATTTTGCCATGGTCTTCTTGAATATGAGGATATTATCTGAAAAACTCAAGGTGTCTTCCTTTCACTTGGCGTCCACCGAGCATGGAGACGGGCCACGTACCTTTGCAGTCTGGCACTGCTGAGGGGGAGTTGGGTGTCCAGAAGTGAAAGGGAGGGCCAAATCATACTGTCCTAGCTGAGGATAAGCTAACAGCACCAAAAGAGACCCTTCAAGCTGTGGAGAGACAATGAAGAGCCCTGACACAGGGAGGGCAGGGCGGCCCATGCATCCCTGCAGGCCGCAGGCAGCGGCCAGCTGCCCACCTGAGACGGCCCCACCATGCCAGCCCCAAGCTCCACGTACAATGTAGCGCCCTAGGCTTGAGCCCAACCTGTGACGAGGCTTCAGAAGCAATGTTTTCGTTGGATTAAAACCCACGGCGCAGTCAAACAGAGCTCTTCATGCCTGGACGAACTGATGGCCACCTCCCTCACACGCTTGTTCGTCACACCACGATCAATACAGAGGTGGCACTGTCTGGGCACCAAGGGAGCATTGGACTCCAACAATCCCAGCAGAATTGAAAATGCACCAGTGTGGACACAGCCAGGATGAGATCCTGGGATGTGTCGTTTCCTCTTAAATGAATTCCTTCGTTTGGGGCCTAATGCTCTATGGCCCTAGAATGCGTTCCTGAATAGACGTGATGTATCCAGAAGGCACAGATTATCAGAGTATTGATGGAAGATATGTTTTTTTGCACTATGTTTCCTATGTGGTATATAGTTTATATTGTGTTGGTGTTTATACATTTATATACATTTGTGTTGTGCAACTCTACTACATTAACTGTCACTGCTCTGTTTAATGTGGACACTTCTGAAGAAACAAACTAAACTGGTTGTATTTTTTGCTCTTTTCCACAAGGAACTGAAAAAGCTCCAAGGATGCAAGCAGACAACAGCCAAATAAACTGATTGAACATAAAAACCACTTAAGTCTGACAGTGACTCGTTCATCAGTGCTGTGTTAACTTACTCATCAACAAGCTGTTTCCATCTGTACCCAACACTGCATTTGTTGCTTAGCCCTAAACTTCATCTCAATCTGCTGAAAGCCTTAGGGCACAAAAATGCAGGATCTGGCTTTCTGTGTGGTTGCTCTTACCAAAACTTCCCATGTGTTTAATTTTGCACTGGCCAAACACGCCCTCCTGCCTGGCAGGGTACAAGTCAATGCCAAGGAGACACGTTGCCCTTGGCTTTAATCTAAAAACTCAATTTTGGACTGAAAAATAATCCTACCGCTACCCAGCTCACCTTGTTATTTGATAAACGTTTTACAACGGTTCTAGCAACAACCACAACCCACATCTAACCCCTGCTAAATCAAGGAAGGTCGCTGGGATTGCAGAGGTAACAAAAAGGCCCCAAAGCAAGTGGCAAATTCCTCTCTTCATGCCAGCGTGGCTGGCTTCCCATTCAGAATAAGGGTGCTTTATGCGATTTTACAGTTTTATTTATTAAAAATGTATATATATAAAGACACTGGGACAAGGGCAGGTAGCCGAGCAGCTCGTGCTGGGTACGCTCTGCTCCCACCGAGCAGAGAAGCCCCGTTACTCGCCAGGCCCAGCCCGCCGCAGCCCGGCAGCCACCGCCCCACCGACAGGGGCCGGCCCCGGCCTCGGCAACACGCCCCAAGGGGGGCGGGCGCTGCCAACCCCCGCGACGAGGGCCCTCACCCCGGGAGCGCCGGCAGCCGCGGCCGGGCAGGCCCCGAGAGCAGGTAGGGGGCGGCTGCCGCCATGGCAGGCCGCGGGCAGGGAGCGGGGCAGGCTCGGGCGGCTGAGGGGCAGGGCCCCGGCCCCGGCCCCGGCAGAGCGCGGGGTGGGAGAGGCGGTGCCAAGGCCCCAGAGATCCAACTTTTTGTAATATTGCCCCAAAAAAGCGTGGCAAGGCAGGCAGCTCTCTGCCTAGAGAAGGAACTGCTCCTCCCCATCGCATTTTTATTATTATTAACGCTTTCCCCCATAACGCTTATTATTGTTAGTAACACTCCCGCTCCTTGCTGTTATCGCTACTACTAACACCCCTGCTGCAACAGGCATTGGAAGGTCACAGCTTATACTGGGGAGGGGACGGGGCAGGGGCTGGGAATGCCGTCACCGTTAACATGTACTTGTGCAACGTGCAAGTCTGAACTCCTCTCACAACGTTGGGAAAGGACAAGGTGATGAAAATGAAGAGTTTGCTAAAAAAAAAAAAAACAACACTCATTCAACCCGCATTTTGAGCTCTCGGAGTGATCCAACCTTTCTCTTTCCACCCCTGTTGCAACAAGGACAAGGCAGTGCTTCTTTTTTTAAACCAGCATGGAAGCATGCCTGTTTGTGTACAAAGTACACTTAATCTTGCTGACTGCAGTGCTCTGCAATAGTTGCAGAAAGCAGCCCTGTGCAAGCCCTGCCCCAGGCCAGCCCACCTACCTGCACCAGCCCACAGCATGGGCCAATCCATGGGCTAAGCCCACTCTTCGCTGCACATAACACCACAGCCGATTAAACGTGTGCCAACGACTAACGAGCCCCATCAGTTCCAGACACCAGGATGGCTCTGCTGGACACCAGCAAATACGCACAGGGCTTCGGCCTCGGCAGCGTGAATCCCGACCTCGCCAGCGAGAGGCAGACGGCCTCCTTCAGCGTGGAGAGGCTGACCACCGTGCTGGACGGCGGAGCTGAGCACACGCGGGTGCGGAGGGCGGTTGGTGAGTGAGCCTTGGGGTAGCGGCTGCGGGTCAGTACCAGGGTACAACGCTCCTGCTATTTCTGCCGCTTTGCACAGTGGATTTTGTACTCCCAGGTGCTCGCTTACTGCCTTCAAAGAGAGCAGGAGCATGGAGTTAAGGTCCCCTGCATGTGTAAATCAACATGACTCCTCCACAGCCACTTTGAAGCCTTTCCCCATCCCTGTTCTCTTTCCCAATGTCTCTGCCAAGGCAGGTTAAACTGGGATACAGCAACTGAGGGTCATGCAGGTGGGCATCTGTCCCAGCACTGGGGCTAGGGGAGCTTCACAGCAACATGCATCACGCTGTGATCACAGCTGGACAACCCTTCCCGGCAAGAGGCTTGTGTGGGTGGGAAGTTCCTTGTGCAGGTGCCACACCTGAGGTGGGTGCGCCAGGGATGCTGTTTGCTTTTGTCTCTGTAATTATCATAGAATGGCTCGGGTTGGAAGGGACCTTAAAGATCAACCCTCCCGCCATAGGCAGGGATGCCACCCACTAGATCAGGTTGCTCAGGGTCTCATCTAACCTGGTCTTGAACACCTCCAGGGATAGCTACACCTGCATTATACTTTTATCAGATGAGAAAGGAACAAGGTCAGTGGAATTGCATGCTTCATGTGCATGGATTCACGATGTTCTCTTCCTGAGGCATAAAGGCACCTCCTGCACGCTGAGTGCTGGTGGGCTGTAGGGTGCTTGGTGGGGACCCTGCACCCGTTTTGCGGTGCAGTGAGCACAGCTCTGCTGCTGGCACAGGAAAACAGGAGGGGCAGCTTTGTATTGGGTTGAAGCCAGGCTCAAATATGGAGGTAAAAGAGTCGGATCTAAACCACAGGAGATGTGCCTCTCTGCCGCCCCACCAAACCCCTGGGGACAAGGCTCCATGGGGGGGGACTCTGAGGTGCTACCTGCTGTTCTCCAGCCCACAGAGATAAACTCTTCCATGTTGCTTTACAGTTGAAGCGATCGAGCGTGACCCTGTATTTAGCAGAGAACATCAGTATTTCCAAACCCAGAATGAGAGGTATGAAGCAGCAGTCAGAAAGGCCGTTCACCTCCAAAAAAAGATGCATGAGATGGGATGGAGAGAGGATGGACCTGAATTTGTATATATCTACAGGTGACTTTTTTTTTTTTTAATAAATGTACAACTTTTGGTTAAAAGGTTTGCTTGCCAACAAGAATCAGCTTGATCAAAGGTTGGGACAGGCCAACTGTCAACAGATCAAGTTTTGATACAAACATGCTGCAGGTTTTCACTTCAGCAGCATGCTTGGGTAAAGGGAAAATTGTTATATGCATCAGGGAACTTCTCAAGAAGTTCCAGATGATAGATCAGCTTGATAGATCCCAGCAGTTCACATCACCAACGTGATATATTCACTTCAGCAAGTTTTTACCTGTGCCACAGCTCTCATACTGGTCCTCAGCCATTAAGTGTTACTGTTCCAGTTATGTTACTGACTTCCAGACAAAGTTAACATTACATTTTCTTTACCTAGAAAACCGATATTGCATTAAAAACAAACAACAACAAGGAAACACCATTTATTTTATAGATAAATGGAACAAAATGCCTCACATTTTTTTCTTAACATTCTGCATGGGGTTGAGTGCCACTTTGTAATTGTTTGCCCCACCTTCTCTCCCCCTTTGCTAAATAGAGGCAGCACGCTGCTATTGGCCAGTGCACACTGCCAGTTTGGCGGGGTTGCACTGTCAGTCAGAAGGGGCAAGTTAAAAAGCCTCATTCAAAAGAGCAACGTCTGCACCTTACAAATCGTCAGTGACACTCAAAGTCACTTTCCAGTATTTCATCATATGAAAGATTATAATTCCAAGCTATGCCTCCTACAGTGATAAATGGGAAATTTCCCATCAAGAGCTCTTTTACTTGATAATTACATTCCCAATAAAAAGCACTTCTTTGCTCCTCTCTCAGAATAAAGATATTCCAAATTTTAAAAACCTCAGAAAACTCAACAGTCTGTCCTACCTATGCTTGCTGTCATCAGGCCCCCTGATGCCAAGAGCTTCAGCAGTGCCAGCCTTGTGTGATCGTATTTTGCTGTATTAAGAGCACAGGTTGCGTGGAAGGACAGCTCTTTTCTTATGAAATACAAGGCAAGCAATAACTTCTCATTGACAAAAGTCCTGGTGCTGGACAGGCTGAATCACTTACACACATTTAAAAGCCAGCTTTGAAATCACAGATACAGTAACATTATTTCTGGATGGGCTGCCGGGGGGTTATTAAGTTTATCTCTGTAAATCAAAGCAATTTCCCTTTAACTTCTTTGTTCATAGTTTTCCCCCCTTTTTCAACACAACCAATTCTCTCTCAGGTCCAGCATAAAAGAAAGCTCACAGTCATTTGTTAAAAATAAAAGCTACTTGTCTAGAAACGGATACTTCTGAGAGCACTGCAGTAAAGCCAAACTAATGAGAACAGCAGAGGCACTTATTTTTAGGTGTGAGAGCATTTGTACTCATATCTGTGAGGTGATTTAACCATATTCTGTATTCCTCATTTTCTTAGGGTTTCTTACAAAAACCAAAAAGCTTTAAGCAAATGAGTATCTGATTTGCACCATGGAAATCACTGTGCCCAAGTTGCCATAGACAGCTTCTGCAGTGGTGCTTTTTAGGATGCATGTAGCCCTATGAGCCAGCCAGATGGCAAAGGACCTGACCAGACACTAAAACAGGTGTTACAGGATGGATTTACATTTTTCCACAAGAAAACACACATCAAGTCATGCCAAAGCCCCATGAACCGCAGTATTTTGTCTCTGACAGTGACCAACAGCTAACATCTAGGCAAGAGTACAGCCAACAAGCCAACATACTTAGGTGTTTCCCCAGAATGGGAAGTAATTTAGCCTACCATGCTTTAGGGTGGGGGGCTTATTTTTTATTTTTTTTTTAGCTCAGCCTTAAAATGGGATTTCAATAATCAGGAAAAAAATTCCTGTGAAGTCAAAAAAAGATGAAGGGTTTACAGAGCTATCAGAGACGCAGGACTGATGGAGCTGGGCTGTGTGATTTAGGAGCTCAGCATCTGCTACTCAAAACAGCTAATTCCTCCAAAAGCAAGTGAAATAATGAGCTAGTGACATTTAAGCAAAGTATGTTATGAAAGAAGGAACAAAAACCAGCTTGAAAGAACGCTTTTCCTGCAATGCTGTACTGATGCTGCACGTTGTGTTGAGTATGACAATGCAGAAATCAAAATTCAGCAGGTGGTACTGCCTAGTGACTGCCACCACGTCATTGCCGCATTAATCACATCCCTGGAACTTCATCAGTGTAAAAACACCACTTGTGCCTTCTCCCCAGGGCGCTTGCAGGAGACGTGGCATTTCTCCTTCACCGTGTCTTCATGAGAAGTATTTCGGTCCTGGGCTCTGACGAACAGGTTGCCAAATGGATTCCTCTTGCCACTAAACACCAGCTCATAGGAAGTTATGCCCAGACTGAACTGGGACATGGTAAGGCTACAGGGAGATCACAGTGTTTCTGTAGGATGAAAGGCTCCAGCCCAGATTCTCAGGGGATTTGAGTTCAAGTTGTCCATGCGTCACTGAAGCGGGGTGGCTGGGGGAAAAAATGACGCCTTTGGTTGCTCAGCAAGCTGGAGATGTCTGGTTTGGGTTTTGCCAGCATGGAAAAAATAACAAGAGCTAGGGTGAAAGCTTATGGTTAGATGCCAGGCAGTCACACCAGCTCGAGGGGACAGTCACCACCAGCCAGGCTGCTCGCCAAGTACAATTTGGCTCAAGAGATCTCTGCAGGAGATGCTGTGCTGGGGGGCTGCTGTGGAATTGTTTCATGGTTTTCACCAGAAGAGTAAACCCCAAAAGCCTGATTATACACGCACCAGTTTCCAGGGAGCTTCCCCTCTCTCTAATCACCCTTGTGATACACCAGGAAATTTTTTAATTTTTTTTAAAGGAACTTATCTTCAGGGTTTGGAAACAACAGCAGTCTTTGATACCACTACACAGGAGTTTATACTGAACACACCAAAGATCTCTGCAATGAAGTGGTGGCCTGGAGACAGTAAGTACCACACGATAGTTTGGTTTTCCTCATTTGCTTCCTTCAGTTCCTCGGTCTGCCTTGCTTAAGCTCCACGTTTGAGGGCCCAGGTGCCAGCAGAGGACTTCAATAAGAGATGCAAACATCTAGAGGCAAATAAGAGATGTAAGGGCTTTGTACAAGTTTAAAGGCCAGAAGGAAGTGGCCATTATCTATTAAAGCCCTTGAAAATGCCTGCTTCTGCAGGAATCAATCTCCTCTTCTCTGTAAATAAAACTCAGATGACCAAAAGCTGCGGGCAGATAATCCCTAACAACAGGCAGTCTCTGCATGAAGAATTCAAGAGTGAAATTCCCAGCTCCCTTCAGGAAGGTGTTTCACAGGAAAAACTTAAATCAGTCAGTCCTTAATAGTTGCATCAGACACTTACCTGCTGTGTCCAGTGACTTGGTCAGCACCAACTGGGCACAACTGGGACAAGTGCCCTGCAGCCCTGGGAGGGCAGGTCTCCCAGACCTCCCAAACAAAGGAGCACAATGTGCACCCCAGGCACCCCTGCACAAGGGAACGGAGCACATCACGGTAACTGGAGGAACACAGAGACACATTTCTCTCCTTCACAGGAGGACTTGCTTAGCAGCTTGAGCATTCCCTTTTTATTTTCACCATATAGTTGTTTTTTTTCCCTTTGTCCTCTAACATTCAAGAAGTACACAGGTGCAGAGCACCACCATCATTTTGTACTTCCCATTCTTCCCTTGCAGCACCACACCTGCAGTGCCCCAGGGTCTGACAGCAACACTCCCCATACAAACCCAGCATCTCCAGTAACAACTGGAGTTATTCACAACAGACACAGACGGCACTTCCCATTCCCTCAGTAACGCGTGAACTTTTGTTATTTTTTCCCCATCTGGTGATGCAGACTCGTCATCCAGGCTTCATTATGTGACTTCTGTGAGCCAAGAGCAGCTCAGATTGCAGATTTAGGCATCCTCCAGGTTCCAGCACCTGTGGATCACACCCACCCAGACCCACGCCAGGGGTGGGTGTGACATTGGGCAACACCCAGTGCACAATTAGCACTGACTGCTGTGAACTGTGAAAGTGTTTGTACCGTGCCTTGTCTCAAGGCAATGTGGCTGTTTCTCTTCTCACAGTGGGAAGGTCAGCAACCCATACAGTGGTCTTTGCTCAGCTCTACGTCCATGGGAAGTGCTACGGCGTGCATCCCTTCATCGTGCAGATACGCAGCCTTCGGGACCATTCACTGTGCCCAGGTAAACAGTGCCACACGCTGTAGCACTTCTGCAGGTGCTCTGCCTGTTTTGTCCATAAATGTTTTCTAAAACATTGGGCCCAGTGAGAGCGAGCAGAGATGGTTATAGTTGCCAAACCACAGCCTCTTTATCTAAAGAAAGATTTATTGCATCCTTAGGCAAATCCAGAGCCCTGTTCTTAACCAGAAGCTTGGGGGCTTTGACCACTTCTGCATTAACACCTCAGTTCTTACCCCAGCCAGCACCATAGCAGTATCACGGAAACAAGCTACTACAAAGCACTCAAATGCCTGTTGCATCCCTCAGGCAAGATCAACCATGTTGAGGAAGAAGGAGAGCTGAACATGCCCTTCCTTTGGGATCCCCAGCCTGCTGCAAACTTGGGAAAAAAAGCAAAAGTTCAAGTGGAAGTAAACGGGATGTGTTTTCTTATGCTGCAGGCATAACTGCAGGAGACATTGGTCCCAAAATGAATTTTGAGCACATTGACAATGGCTACCTCATGCTCCAGAATGTGCGCATCCCCAGAGAGAACATGCTGAACAAGTTTTGTGAGGTACGTACGGCATTCAAATCACAGACTCACCAATCAGACTCTCATCACACAGCCAGAGAGACGACAGCGACCTGCCTAAATTTAGTATAAAAGTCTCCCTTTGAGGTGTATGCAAGTCTCTGAAGTTTTATCAAGGGTAGAAGTTATCTGAATCCTAAGTGAAAATCTGCAACAGGAATTCCACATTCAAAGGTTAGGGGTTGGCGGAAGATATCCAAGTCAAAAGCAGTAAGAATGTGTCTCTTCAAACAGACAGGTTTCCCCCATCACACATGGAAATATTTAGTTTTGCTCTCAGTGAAATATTTCAATGTTCATTTTATTCTACGCACAGAACTTACACAACCGTCCCTTGTAGGGAGAAGTTGCAGTATCAAAGAAGACATCTAAAATCCTCTCTCTGTTTTAGGTTCAGCCAGATGGCACCTATATAAGACATGGGTCACAGAAGATTAATTATTTCACTATGACTACAGTACGTGTTTCCCTCCTTTCAGATGAAGTTATTCTACCTCTGATGAAAGCTTGCACCATTGCCATCAGATACTCTGCAGTTCGCCGGCAGTCCAAGTTAAATCCTGGGTAATGCCATGCAAGTCTGCAGCAGTGGGAAGGGGACCTCACAGCATGTTCCACCACACCACTCTGTATTTCTACTTTTCAGCTTTCATTGGCTTATTTCCTGTCCCAGACAGGAAGACTATTACAAACATGCTCTCCTGATATTTACATTAATAAGCTTCAGTCAAAGTACAAAAGAATATGTTTACAGATTTATCTGAGATAAGTTTCATAGTTTGAATAGCTCGGCAATTTACACAGGCAACCTGTTTTTCTCAACTGGCCTCCCAATAACTCAGCAGAATCCAGACAAAGCAGACAAGTTGCTGAATTCCTATTCTATACCACCCTACTAATGGATGCAACGTTACAAAGGTTTCCAACATCTACAGTTCCAATATCCACATTTTACAACAGTGAATGTTCTTAGTCTGGTAAAAATCCCTGTAATTTTTAAATAGGTATTTTCGTTTGAGTAGATTTCAAAAATTTCCTCTTAAATCTCCTAATGAGAACATGGTTTGTTTCAAATGCAAACCAAACACAGGAACGCAGCATGCTGAATCATTATGACAACCAATTTCATCACTTGAAGTCCTAAATATTCTAAATGCAGCAGAAGCCATAAAGAACATTAAAAAAAAAAGCACAGAAAGCTTAAAATAATTAACACTCAAGTGTTTTCAAAGACACTGAGGAGTCTGACCTAGCAGAGAAGAAACTGTTTTTAATCAAACTGTGCATTCAAAAGGTAATTCTACCTGAAAGAAGATTTTCTGCTTTCTACTTGAATCAGAAGGTTGAAACAACTGACAAAAAATAAGCATAGGTGCAGCTATTAAGACAAGCTTAATTATAACCTCGTCACTTCTATTTTAGATTGATCAGAAAACAATGTCAGAGCACAGTTACCTCTGTCTGCCTTGCAGGAGCATCAGCTGCGGCTGGCATTCTCCTATCTACACCCAGAACCAGAGGATCCAGTTTGAAAACCAAAAGCTTTCCAGGGTGCAGTGCCACCACCTTGGCTACACCACCTACCAACTTGCTGCCCTTCCTCCTCTTCCTCTCCTGCAGTCTCTGTTCCCCCTCTCTGTACTGACTGATCACGCAGAGCCTTTTCCACTCTGACAGTCTGGTTCACCAACACAGAAGAAAAATCACTTTTTTCCTAGTTGGGCTTGTTTGTCTAACGGCTTAGCAAGCTGGCAGCACAGGGACGGGGAGAGCAGGGAGACTAAGCAGATGGCTGAGTCCCTCTCACGTACTGCTTCTTGGTAATGAAAAACGTTCAGGTGAACTATCTACAGTAGCTGTGCGTGTGTCCATGCTTTCCATACTTCATCACCTGTCTTCCAACAGGGAAGAAGAAGCAAAAATCCTTGACTACCAGACCCAGCAAGAGAAATTGCTGCCTCAGTTGGCAGCAGCCTATGCCTTCCATTTCATCAACAACTATCTGCACAAGCTGTTTGACAGGGGCTACAAAGAGATCCAGGAGAGGAACTTCAACTCGCTGCCAGAGGTGAGCTGCTGCAAGATCGGCTCCGACAGCTGTTTTGCACTTAACATTGCCCTTCGCATCTCTAAGTCTCAAAGTACTTTAGCAAACTGGACAAGCATTCCTTTCACCACTAGATAACAGGAGAAAGCTGAAGCACTAAAGGATGAAATGCCTTGTCCTAGGCTCACAACCAGTCAGCAACAGCATTTGCTTTACCGCCCCAAATTGTTGGCTTTGGGAATTATTGCAGAGTGCAATGTCCTTGCAAAGCATGTTTGTTTGATAAAAACATCGTTCCTGGTAGCTGGTGGTGCAAAGCATTATTTCACAACTTCATCTACAAATGCACAGGCAAAACCAAAAATGTGACTTTGCAGATACAACATACGATTTTGCAACTGGAAGCCTAAATTGAACACATGCTTCTAACAAGAGCAGCCAAAGCCACTGCTGGTTGAGAGAAACCCAAAAATGCATAAGCTGACCACACCGTGCCCAGCACGGGCATGTGTGGCATCCCAGTCAGAAACCAAGAGCCATGCTTGGGGACTGGGTGTTGCACTGGCATGCAAAGGATCTCATGCCCAGAAATTGTACAAAATCAAAAAAGAAAACTTTACCCTTTGTGAACATATTCAGAGCATTGCTTTAGAACACTTTCACCATTAATGATCTGCTTTTTTACTTGTTTTTTAAACAGCTTCATGCATCTTCTTCAGGCTTTAAAGCTATGCTTAGTCAGTACTGTACTGCAGGAGTGGAGATCTGCCTCAGGGCATGCGGAGGACATGGTTACTCTCTGCTGAGTGGACTCCCTTCCTTGTACACTAAAATACTTGCCTCTTGTATCTATGAAGGGGAGAACACAATTTTGCTCCTGCAAACTGCCAGGTAACAATTCAAATTTGTTCAGATGAAAACCTGCTCCTTAATTTATTCAGCTTCTACCACTTCTCCAAAACCAGTAAAACCAGCTACTCCTTTCTCATAGCATCCTCTAAAAATACAACTCAGGCCATAACTATTCATGTTTTCTGTCTAGTAGGCATGAAGGTGTGTGGGAATTGGATTCTCTCTTCTATTTTTGGTTTTGGGACATATGCAGGTGCTGTTCTGCATAACCTCATTTTCCTCTTAGTCTAGTAGCGCAGCAAAAGCATTGCTATACAAGCTTTGTAGTTTCTTTTTTTTAAGCAACAGATAGAACATGATATTGGTAAAGTGAGTTTGATGCAGAGAAGGCAAAGTTGATGGATACCGATTCTAGATGAGTCATGCTTCCAAGAACACCAGACTGATGATTATCCAGAGCAGATGAAACAGAAGAGAAAGAAACCACATCTGCTTGAACTTTTAATAACGTGCTTTTTTACTAGAAGGAGAAAACCAGTACACTTCTCACAGACAAAGGAGCTACCACATAGCTCTGTGCTTGCATGCATACACTTCTGCACTCATTACTGCCTTTTCTCACAGGATCAATAGCAAGGTCAGGCGAGAAGTGCTGTAACCTTTCATGGCCAGACATAGTCACACCAGGTCATAGCTGAGGTGCCAAAAAAATAGGGGAGTGGGGAATGCTCCTTGGATGCATGTTTAGCACTAGGAAAGGACCTCATGTCTGTTACTATGTGACTGAGTGTTCAAGCCACCATTAAGACTCCCAGTACTGAGTCTCAGGTTGCAAAGATGACAATATATCTAATCATAGAAGGGTTTGGGTTGGAAGGGACCTTAAAGATCATCTCATTCCAACCCCCCTGCCATGGGCACCTCCCACTTAATCAGGTTGCTCAAAGCCCCATCCAGCCTGGCCTTGAGCACTTCCAGGGATGGGGTATACTCATGCTGCTGAGGCTGCTAATAGCCACAGGAAGTTCCTTCCTTAAAAAAAAAAAAAGCATTACTACAGATTTGCTGGAGCATTTAATATAGCGAACAGGCTACCCTTGAGACCCATCACAGATCAGCTGACCACAAGTACCATGCAAAACTAAAGGTCATCACTTGTTCAGTCCCTTTTGGACCACTGATGGGATGGGTCACACCTCTCTGCTTCTCACCCAATCAAGGGAAGCCCCACTCTACTTTTTGCATGTCCATTTGCTGTATGGAGATCATGACAGTGGACTGTTCTGATTTTTACGCTCTTCCCAGGTTCCTGATTAAGTGCTTCGCAGCAGCTAGTGCTGGCCAGCCCGTTCCACAATCTGTCACTTATCTGGCTGCAGTGAAACCTGGCAAGTGTCCAGCCAAGAACAAGTTGGATTTTCTCAATCCAGACATTTATGTGGAGGCCTACCAACACACAGCAATCAGGTCGGTACAAAGGACGGGAGAGAAGGTTTCTCTGTTTGACAGCAGAAATGTGTTAAGAGCTCAGCTTCTTCATTGATTTAAAGAGAGGTAGAATAACAAATTCCACAAGAATTGGCACCATCTGCTCCTGAAAAAGAAAAGGAAGCCTTAACCCCTCAGACAGGTTTAACAGCCATGTCAAATGTTTAATATGAAACTTTCATGTTCAGAACACCAAAAGTTTCTTAGCCATGTGCTACATAAAAACTATATTCCAGAGAGTTGATTCTGTACAAAGCTGATGACACCATTCAAGTAAATCCCAGACCACATCACTGAGTTGTCATCCAGTAACACCTTTAGGCAATTGGACCTTGTGCAGTCCTATACAGTAAGTTAAAATTTCACGTACCTGACAAAATGGCATTTGTGTTCAATTAATACCACAGCAAACACAGAGCCTCTCATTCTGTCTGTAGCCTTTCAACTACTCATTCAGCTATTCAATTAAAAATGGTATCGCACATTAGTATTATGGGTCATATAGGTGTCATCTTTGAAAGTAAAGTAAACAGATAAGCAATCCCACTGTCATTCAAACTGGTATAAAAACACAGTCATTCTCTGAAAGCTTTGCTGTAAATGGGAGCAGGATTTGGATCCCTGTTTAGAAAAGCAGAGACAACATAATCTAATATTATCATTGCTCTATTTTGTTTTGCAAGCTATCCTTAAACACAACCTAAGAAAAACTCAGAAGAACTCCAGTAAGCTATAATGGAAGTTAAAAGCAGAAATCCTTTAGTACCTGGGTGGTCTGGGTGCAGATTTTGCATAATCAAACTTCTCTCAATTCAAAGGTTGAAATGCCATTTTGACATATGATCATGCACAAGTCTGAGTATGAAATGAGCGCATGTGGGCTGCTACGTTTATATACAAGTATTATGTTGTTGTTTTGTTTTTTTAAATTTCCAGATTCTTAAGCAGCACAGCAGCTAAACTACAGGACTTGATTCAGTCAGGAGTCAAAAAGCATGAAGCTTGGAACCAGTGCACGGTACAGCTGGTACAGGCTGCAAAGGTTAGCAAAATTTACATGCTTAGTTGACATTCATCACTATGATACAATATGAAATAGAAACAGCACAATTAGCCTAAAAAAGTCTCAAAATTTTTTGTTGTTTTCTGCTAGCATATAAGGGACACCACAAATGGCATCCTTGTGGTCTGCACAGCAGAAAATCATAGTAGGAAACAAATTCCTACTACGAACAAAAATTTGCATAAGCCAGGTGGAAAAAGACTAGAGGGGATAGAAGCAAAAGGGAGACAAAACACACAGTTCTGCTGCCACCAGTAGCAGAATCAGACTTCCCATGGCCTGTAATGAGAGCACACCATCTCCAATTTATGTTTAGCTTTTAATAAGAATTCATTGTTTTCGGCTTTCAGATGAAAGCCTCCCCAAAGCCACCCTACTGAAGGACGGTAGAGTTACCACAAGGGTGAAACGTGTGTTATTTCTTACATCTGCTGCACTTACAAGGAAAGATAAATGCAGGGGGAAAAATGAAAAGTTGTGATAATGCAGTGTTAATTACTGATGAAAGAAATTAAATCAGCAAAGGCAAATTAGAGGCCTAAAACCAACTCCCAGTTCACATGGGTTGGATAGGCAATCTGCACTCCTTCAGCTGAAATAGGATCAGCATTAGTTCCCCCAAGCAAGTGGTTAGTATAGAACTAAGCAGAAAAGAAAGCAAGAGGGTAAAAGGGTCCTAAATATAAATGAAAGCCAAAATCACTGATACTTCAGTATCTCCAGGAAGCAAAATTCTTTTTTAATGTGGTTAAGTGCAATTTGCCTACAATTATAGTGAAGGTCTTCCTTCCTTCCTTCACTGAGGAAAGGAATATTTTGAAACAGATCTGTGGCTTACTTTAGCTTCATTCAATTTTTAATGAAAAACATCTTGCTGTAATCTGTGGTTCAGCCAGAGCCAACCCAAATTGAAATGGACTTAGCAAGAAGCCCCTTGCAGGGAAAGAGGAACTCTACACATACTTAAACATAGCAGTATCGTCTAGATGCTCGCATAGTAGGAAATAGCCCAAGGGAACAGCCACTTTGTATTCAGTCCCTGATGAGCCAAACTCTTTCTTAGTGAAGGTGAAACTATTCCAAAACTATTAGAAGCATTGATCCTCTCATACTGATAAGCGCAGTTACTTAATCTTGCAAAACAAGAACTCACTGAGTAAGTGATCTTGTACGATGAACAATAAGAGGAGAGCTCCTTTAATCAAAGCAACATTTTTAAAATTACTTTCCCAATAATGTTTAAATGTAAATACATTTTAGTGGAATGAAACTGAAACAAAACATTCCTATTCAGAGATTACCTCCAGAAAAGACTTTCTGACCAGTGCTCCCTGTGCACAAACATTAACGAGACATTTCCTCCTCTGCTTGCTCAAATTTGTGGCCAAAGTCTCTGGAATGAAGAGAAAGAGAGACCACATTTCAGAAGAGGAATCTGGCTCTCTGATGGAGAAGGAGGAGAACCTAGGCAGGAGGCTAGACAGAAGGAAACAGTTTCCAAAGAGCTTAACATACACACAGGCCTAGCTGTTATATTTTAAGTGATAGCTGTGCTGCTAGGCTTCTCAGAAAACAGGATCCAGGCCCCCAGAGCTTCTTAGATATCTTCAGGGAGAATAAGAGTTGCCCCAAAACCTTATCTTCCCCATAGCTTTAAAACCTTGACAGCCTGCTGTCTTCTTGGGGCACTTCTGTATTTACTACTTATTCCATACCTTCTCTGGAGCCTCACCCACACTACTGCCATATGAACAACTGCCTGCCAGCTCTCAGCCAGGTGGCTCAGACACCAGTTACAGGTTTGCTGCAGACTCCACACACTCTAATTGCTTGAGTAGACACCCAGTTTCTCAGGCAGGTTCTGCAGTCCACACTGACCTCCACACTGCTTGACCATGCTGTTAGGAGGAGCTGCAACACAGGTGTGCCTTGGATACACCCACACCGGGGAGGAGAACTGTACAACGGAGGAGTGAAACCACGCAGATACCACCACCACTAACCACCCAGAGGAATGTCAACATAACAAGAGTCACCCCCTCAAACAGGTGGAGTCATCCTCTTTCACTTACTCTGGAGCTCAGCTGTGCTGAGATGGTATTTCTGCAAGTTAGCAGACACTCTGCTGCTCTCTCACCCCGAAATTATTAGTTTATTTAAAACAACAAAAGCAAGAGGTAAGTTTGGATGCTACTCCAACAGCAAGGGATGTTTTCAGAGCTGAAGCTGTATAGCCACTGAACCCAATGTACCATGAGCCCAACAGGAGTTTCTTCTGCTGTATATAACCAACATTCACTTGCTAGAAATTAACACAAGCACATTCCAGTGGGTTTCCATCATACAAACTCTTTGGAGTATTCATCACAAATATGTGAGGTACCACCATGATTTCTGAAGCAGTTTTCTAGAGTTTACAAATATCAGTGGTGACTGTTTATACCCCCCATTTCTCTCCTCTACTGTAGCAGTAAGGCATGAATGCAAAAGGCCTAGTCAATCAGCAGACAAAGAATACAGACTGGTAAACTGCCAGGGAAATGAAAAGGTTTTATATTCTTTGCTAGAATGTTTGAGTCACTTGGCCTACTTAGAAGTGTTTAGAGGTGCATTCACTGTTGATTGTATTTGTTTTCCAGGCTCACTGCCACTACATCACTGTGAAAAACTTTGTAGAGACTGTGGAAAAACTTGAGAACAAGGCTGGCATCCAGAAGATTATGAAACATCTCTGTGATCTGTTTGCATTACACGGTATCTTCTCAAACGCAGGACTCTTTCTGCATGATGGATACATATCTGGAGCTCAAATGGACATGATCACAGCGTCATACCTGGACCTCCTGGGTGTCATTCGGTGAGCCACTCTAGCTCAAGAGGAGTTACACAGCCATTCAGTTTGTCCCTGCAATAAATATAAAATGGTACTGCTGTACCTATGGCAACATTTCCAGAGTCAATTCACCTCACCCGATTTTTATTTTCATTGCCTGGCAGCATTAGAAATTCACTGAAACATCTACACAGAGCTCATTTTCACAGCAAAACAAATCTAAGGGTCCAGCTCCCCTGCAATCACTAAATTAAAGTCCTGTAAAATGAAATTGTGAGTTATAAATCAAGAAATCCTGAATATACCATTTGCGGCAGAGCAAAAGCAAGAAAATATGTAGTCAAAACAGCACTGGCAGGAAGCAGCTACAGGAACCGATCATACAGTGCAAAATCTGCTTAAGCTGCAGCTAATACAGCCTGTTGCCATTGGTGACTTGTAACTGGTACCCAAACAATTCTGACTACATTCAGATCAGATGCATCCGCTTGACACTATTTATTACTAGGTGACTTCCGAGGTATGCTAAGGTTTTAACTTACCACAATGCTCACATAGGCTTTTCCACAAAGGGCTGATCTTTTCAATGCTCAGTGTTGTTAAGAGCAGATTAACATCTGGTGCAGAGAAGTGAGCTGCTACTGTGTGTAAGGTCCTACTTAAGTGACCTGGAGAGAAACAAGAATACACCATAGCCAAGAGCTGAACGGGACTGAGCCAAACAGCAAGTATTTTCAGGATTAATCACAGAATTGAAGTGGTGATAAGCTTAAGACTTAACTCAGGGCTTTAACAGAACATGCCTCTGAGGAATCAAAACAAGCAGCATTTTCCCTATAGTCTAGGCAAAAGGAAAACCACCACAAGCATTTTAGACCAAGGAACGTGGACAACCAACATTCAGTTTATTTTCCTCCCTTACAAAGCAATACCTACTTGACTAATACGAATGCCTTTCCTCTACTCCTTAGGAAGGATGCTGTTCCACTAGTGGATGCTTTTGACTTCACAGACAAGAGCTTGAATTCTGCACTCGGCAGTTATGATGGAAACGTTTACCAACGGCTTTATGAGTGGGCTCAGAAGTCACCCACCAACCAGCAGGTACAGCTGCTGGATTACAGCCTAGCAAATTCTCTATTAGCCAGAGCAGAAATTATTTGCTTTTCTTTTAATCAAAGCTATACATATAAAAGTTAAATGGCAAAAGACCTCTTAAACCTCAGTATCTCGCTCTGAACAGTGAACTGCGATACTCCAATTATGCCACCTACGGTCTTAGCTCAGACATGCAACAGCTCGTGGGCTAGAGGGGCAACTACAATCTGGTGATGAGTTACAGGACACAAAGTACTAGAACTTGTACAAGGGAGCTGGACTGTCATGCTACCGGTGTGGTTTTTTTTTTAAGGTTATGACACTGATGTAACGTTGTACAAAATAAGCTAAAACAACAGTCTGTTTACATGGGTAATATTATGGCACAACTCTATCTAACTGCAGGGTATTTTCCATTCACTGATACTTTTACAGGTGCAATACTTAATTCTTTTAATAATATGTTTAACCAAAAAGACTATAAATGTTAAGCAAGGCAATTTTACCCTTCATCTTTAGCATTTTACTTTCACTTCTTCATTCATCCATATTGTGTAGAAATGTAAAATCCTGCATGATGCAAATGGCTATTGCTATTTGAAAACTCATTTTGCCTTAAGTGAAACTTTTACTGTTGTAATCAGCAATCCCTTTGAAAGTCTACAGCTGAACAGAAAACTTGCCTTTAGCAAACATTCAAGTTCAAGCACATTTTTTGAAGTTAAATAGTATGCTGTCCCATTTGGTATGAGAAGTACTGTGTACTGGTTATGAAGGACAGTGCACTTGATGGGGAAAGATCCTGCACATACCTGAAGTAGATTTTTTATATACGTATATACATATACATAGTCCAGTTTCTGCATTTCAGAGATCAGTCTTAAGAAGCGGGAAGAGGTTATAATTTTTTTTTCCTTAACTACCATTAATTCCATGCTGCATTCTCTTTCCAAACAGATAAGCCCAGCCTATGAAAAGTATTTGCGGCCACTTCTTCACAACAAGCTATCGAAATTATGAAGACCATGATCCAAATGAAGGGCACCCCATTCTTCCCGCTCTTTGTGCGGCAGTTCATTTCTGAAGCATCAATATTAGCTAATCAGAGATAAATCATCAGTTGCTTATTTGCAATTGCTAGAAGTATGAGACATGATTCTTAGCCAGCCAGTTGCATTTAATCAGACAGAAGCCAAACAACTGTGAATAGTACCGACTTTTATGAAGCAGTCCAGTCAGAAATAGCATTGGTTTTGCTGTTTTCTGACTGAAATGTTCAGATAGCATCAGAAACTGAACCATTTGTCTTATTCTTTTTTTAAATCTACTACATGTAGATTAAGGAAAAAAAGACGAGCTCAGCCTCAGTTTGTTTTAACTGTACAGTGTCTTCAGAAAAAAAAATACCAGCAATCTTTAGTGAAAAACCTTAGGAATGTAAAATTATGGTCCTTGGTTTCTAGGAACAACTTACTCTTTTATATCAGGAAGCGCGCTAGAAAATGCACTTGTTTCAACAATGTAAAAAGCTCTTAACTTGCTCAGCAGTTAAGTATTTCTTGCTAATGAAGATTCAGACAAAGCCGATATCAACTCCTCTCTGCAGAATTTACTTTCCCATTAATAGAGCTGCTCATACTGTCTTTTGATAGATCTTGGATTCCAATAAAGTGTATTATTTGGAATACCACTTCTCTAGTTATTATACTTCATAATTATGAAAAGCCAGGTTGTTCCGGGCCCATCATTAACTTGCTCATAAATGAAGTTTTGCAAAGAACACCTTGTGATTATAATTCAGCGACAGCTAACGCAAATATTTCTTACCATATGTTGCAGGCAGGAAACAACTATTTTTCCTGAGCTTCATCAGTTCAGCTTTTCTTTTCCACCTCTGGAAGAATGAAGCTCTTAATATCACTTGCTACAAAAGTCAAAATCCCTACAACGTATGAAGAGGGGAGACAAAACATGACAGAAGAATACACACTGAGACAAACCTGATTGAGAGGTTCCAGGCTTCACGAGCCAGCAACAGCCACAAAACTCCAGACCCCCATTTTAGGTCCCCAAAGAGCTATGGTCCACACAGCCCAGAAATCAAAGCAGTTGTGGTAATAAACACTTGTGACAAGAATGTCACAGGAGAACGTGATCCATTCAGTCAAAACAAACATCAACTCTACTCCCAACAGCATTCAAGTTAGAGCGTAACCAGAAATTCTACAAATAATGGTGACAAAGTGCCCAAGAGAAGCAGAAATGACTACATGAAATTAGGAAAGAACACAGAAACTGAGTGCCTTGAATCAAACAGCATCAGAAACAGTACTTCAGTTAAAATACAGAATCATGTATATATGATATCCACAACTATTAGATAAATCACTGAAATTGGGTAACACTGGCTAGTAGCTGCAAGTATTTAGTCTCTGTGTTCCCTCTATCCCCATCCCTGTAGTCCGTACAAATACTTGCAATCTTTCTGTTGGTCAAAGCGCATAGTTTTCCAAACATAAGATTTTTTTTCTGTAATGAGGACAGCTGGATCAACTGATTAAGATAAAAAGGAAGAAAGTATGTCAGTAATGGAGGAGAACGGAGCCCTACCAGAGCATCTGCGCTACTCTGAAGCACCAAATAACATGCTTCGGTGGTTTTATAAAGCACTAGAGTTCTAGAAGACAAACAAAATACAAAATAGTATTCTGTATTTCACATTTTTATTAGCTTCTTACTGGCAGGCATTACACTTGGGAGTAATATTGCACCAGGCATTAAAAATAAGAATTCTACCACAGGGACATTTTGCACTCAGAATCCAATATAAATATTTCTAATCATATTTCCATGGCTACAGATAATATTTGGTTGCTTGATTTATATGCATAGAAAGAAACAGTTGTCATAACTGTAAGAAACTGTACTTATCAAGTACTTTTAAAGGGTGGGATTTGTTTTTGCAGAATATTACAATACTGTTTATTGATTTAAAAACTAAATTAGTCTACATGATAGCAGCTTTTCCCCATCTGCCTCTTAAATTCTGTTTGTTTCTTGCTCCCAGTGGTGTAGCATTAGATGGATTAGAAACCGTTTAAACAGAGGTAATTTTAGCACTTTAAGTTGCGTCAGAGAATTGTGTTAATGACACAAAATACCCTATTGTACTAATTCTTCAGACTCCCTCTTTCAAACAAAAAGGTGTCTTGACTGAACAGGCACATGCATTTTTTTTTCTGGACAGGACAAAAGGACAGAGCTGCTAGAGAATGAAACTCCTCCAGTCCTTAATGATAAACAATAAATACTCGTATAAAAAAAGACCACATTGTTGCTTTAGTCAAAATCCAGGCTCTCTTGGGTTTACTGTTCAATTAAGTTGCTGATCACTGAAATGGCTCCTGCGGAGTCAGAATCAGTCATCTGTTTTCCGTGCCAGTCTACAGAAAGTCCAGTTATGCTCCACTGTGTTTTCATTGGCACGCTCGCTCATATGATGAACTCTGGTATTCCTGATCGTGAAGCCTTGCTTTGTGATGTACTCCATCAGATGGACTCGGAGCGACACTTCTTGGTGGTAGTCACAAGGCCCAAAAGTGAAGGAAACCTGGCAGTCCCTGGTGTCCATCATATGCTTATTCCACTTGGTGAAGTGGTTTGAAATGCCCTCCAGTAAGGAATGGACTTTTGTGGTGATAGTGAGCTGCGTGATGATTACAGCCACCGGGTTGGAGTACTTGGACAGCTTGCGGGTGCTGGACAGCTCCACCACCTCCTCGAAGGTATCCACAGGATACAGAGGCTTGGGGTCATTGAGACACTGAATGAGCGGTTCGATCTGATAGAAGTCCGCCTCCTTCCGAAGCAGGTCAAACTCCTTGAAGTCCAGTGGCAAAGTTAGCTCTGAGGTCCTTAAAAAGTTAAGAACGTAACGGAAAAGTGGTCCATCCCTGTCAATGAAGTAATTGCCCTGAGAGTCCCTGGCGGTGGGGAAGTCTCCCCTGAACATGGCCCCAAGCATCGAGTCAGGATATCTCGTTAGAGTGGTGAGGGATGTCGTATACATGTGTCCACCCACATTTAGCGTGACTGGATCAGTCATCTAGAAAGAGAGAAAGTGCAGAGTTTGTCAAGCCACGGCGAGAAGACTTAATCACCTCACCAACACACACGGCAAATGCTGTTTGAGAACTGCAGGCTCCAGGAAGAATCTCGCTTCTCCCATTTGGAGCCTTTAAGCGGTGTTCAAACCTGAGCAAATCCAAGCCACCCAGCAACAAGGCACAGCCGGCAACTAGACAGGATCACACTTAACATTCAGAAAGCACATTTCCAGAATGCTTTAGAAATCTTAACTGACGTACTGTCACAGAATTAAGTTTTGCATTTGGACAAGATTTTTTTTTCCTATTTTACAGATGGGGAAGTGAAAACAGAGACATTTCCTGAAGAACACGTTAATCTGAATGAGGTCCATCAGTGCTCCTTACTTTCAAAATCTGTCACTCGTTCAAGAGGAAGAACAACAACAACAAAAACGAGCTGAACAAGTCTTAAGCCTCTTTTTCTCCCTCAAAAGAGGAAGACAGTGCAAGTTTAGGCCCAAGACCGAGAGCTCACAATCAAAGTAATTGATGCATTGGTTAAAAGGCATCATTAAAACAAGCAAAAAAAAATCTTCCAGCTTTTAACTCTCAAAAGAAATGTTTATTTGAAAATGAGCATGCTGCATAGAAGAGGGGGCAGAGCACCAAGCCAGTCTGCATCAGCTTCCAGATAGCACATGAGGAAGCAAGAGAGAAAGGAACATGAATCCCATCTGGCCACCAATCCTAACAATCAGGACTGAGGCCAGCCAGAGAAAAAGAGACATATGCATGGCAGCAGAATGTTTAGAGAATGAGAAGAGGAGAAAAATAAGATGCATTTGCCTGGTTTAGGACAGGATTTAAAGGAAAAATATTTTTCCTTATAAATAACATGATGAAGTCCTTAAAATTATATGCAAGAAGCACAAACTATTTTCAGGTTTTGTGTGTTAGGAAAATGGCAACAACAAGCTTAATGGTCAGTTAAGTACTCACTGATTTTTGCTAGGAAATACGAACAGGAGCACTCCCCACAAACAGCATGTGAGGGGAAGCACTCCAGTTAGATCCTCTAACACGCAGTTCTTCTTCTCACATAACTGAAACTCTGGATCTACACAAGACAGATCTGCAAGGATTCCTACCTCGAGATCTTGAAAGCCCAGTCGTGCAGCTCTGCACACACATCTACACAGGATCACTTACCATATATCCCCAGTCTCCATTATCCATCTGTTCAATTGCTTGAGCCGTGGTACTCCAAGTTTAACCGAAGGTTGTCGAAAGGATATGCAGCTCACCTCCTATTATCTCCCTGCAGGAGAAAGCACACACAAAAACACAAAACAAACAACAAAACATGGCAGACTAAGTATCTACAAGAACAACCAAGGGGAATGCTTTCAAATCAAAGGCAGGCTCTCTGCCAGGAGAGCATTCAGCTACAAAGCCACATTAGAAGCAGAATCTGCAAACAAGCTTTTCCCTGCGTCTCCCTCCACACTAGCACAGGACTGCCTCCAGAGCACACGGAGAGCCACTCTGCTGGCTGTTCTGACCATCCCAGATTTGTTAAACAACACGCAACGTGCCTCTGAGGATAATTTACATTTACAAACGGACTACTTTTCACCTGGAAAACTGAGCACTTTGAAAGACAAGTGTCCTTTTCCCAATTAAAAATGTTTGTTTATTTGCCGTTGGGGTCATGCACGTGATCCATGAACGCCAGTGAAAATTCCCGTGCTCCAGTTTCAAACTGTGCAGAAGAATAAATCATGCGTGAAAGAATGAACAGCAAGAAAAAAAATTCTCACTGCAGAATTAATAATTCATTAGTTGAGAACTGCAATTGATAGCAAGAACATTAATCTACAAAGAAAGCGCACGAATGGACTGCACAGACACACGCTCTCGAAAGAAATCTCTTTAGGGACGAGCAAGAGGACATCAAACATCCTTTTAACTACGCTCCAACGAAAGTAATTTGAGAAGTTGTTCACGCTGTAACTTCCCAGAAGATGCTGAACCGCTGACTTGCATAACAAGGGGACTCTCTCCACACAAGCACGGCAAGAAAAATCCACAGCCCGGCTCCTGCAGCTCGAGGCAGGGGCCATGAATGAGCCCAGGCACCAGCGGCGGCTTTCCAAAGGTGGCCTGCTGACCACGCCAAGGGACACGCCGGTAGAGAAGCCAGCTGTCAGTAAGCTGGCTTCCCTACCCAGAATCTACGTCTCTGCTAGAACTGCTGAAAATTTAGGTCAGCCTGTTTTAAGTAGGGTGCAGCTTTGCAGTTTTGTTTATTTTTACATCTTAAAGACAACACAGCTACCAAGGCTTCTGCTCCCATCCCCGGTACCAGCAAACTTCAGCGCACGGACACAGCTAAAAGCAGCTGGAGGATTTAGCTGAGACAGGGCCCTACGTTCTCAACAAATGAACGGTTCACGGTTAATTCCCAACCGTTGCCCTTCTCACTCCTAGAAAACGAGGCAAGTTCTGCCATCCTCCACAGAACAATGCGGCGCGACCTGCTCTGGGCTCCGCTGCCCTGCCCGCAGCGGTCTCCACAGGCCAGGCCTGGGGGGCAGCAGCACGGGCACAGCCTCAGCTACACCTGAGGTATATCAAGAGAAGAAAACACAAAACCACTGCATGAAAATCATGAGGTCAGACAACAGAAGACTAAGGAATTAAGGTACAGAACAAGTCATACCAGGATCCTATTTTTACAAATTAGCAATGGAGCATGCCTCAAGAAAGTATACTAAATCACACACCCCCACCAGTAGATAAACCTGGAATGCGAGCTCTTTTGCCAATGTCTGTAATTATTTTTTTGAAGTCGTTCAGGTTTTCTCTATTTTGAATTGTCACTCGAGTACAGCTCATTAGCTTTTATCAATAGCCCAGACCCTTCACATTCCAGTTTCTAGTTTGGGTTTTTTTCCCCTCCTTTAAGGAACGCGTACTTATAGCTGTTCCCCTGGTCATGTACATCAGTATAGCGTACAGATGCATTAAAATCATAGGAGAGACCAGCCTAGGTATCTCATTTTCAAGAAAAGCATTCACTTGAAGATGAAATAATTCAGCCGTCCAGGAACTTCACTGAGTCCCAAGTACAGATGAATCAAGACTTTTTTTTTCCCATCAATGACTGTTCAGTGAAAGAAACAGATTCAATTGCCTGTATGACGGCAACTTTCTGATCATGAACTGATCTTTGATCACAGTATTGCTACGTAGCACCACAGCAAGTAAGTTACGAGAGCAATTAGCTGAAACAAACCCAGCCCTCAACACAGAAGTGGCAATGAGAAGTCTCACCGACCTTTCTGTAAGGATCGAGAATCGCCAGGCATGCACAGACCCACCTGGCAAAGCTCACCGTGGAGCAAAACGCGCAGCACAAACGATGACACAAGGAGGCCATCCTAAAATGCCTGAACGTGACCACAGCTACCTGCTGCTCCCCACGCCAGCCTGGGAGCTCTGCATTTCCAGACAACTTCACAGGCAAAAATAGCGCTGTTCGGGTACCACCTGAGATAAGGACAAGCAAACCACATCACAACAAGGGTGGGGAATTCACAATTTGCCTTTCAACAATGCTCCAAATTCCTCCTGAACGAAACGTGGCGATGCACGGGTGTGGGCGGGCAGACACTCACTCCATCTTCACCCCAGGACCGGCGGCCCCCAGCCAGCACTGGTCCGGGTCACACAGCACACAGCCACCAGGCAGAAACACCATCCCCACCGCAACAAGCAGGCGACACATGGATGCAGCCCAGTGCAGCCTGCCTTTAATAACCGCCAGGAGTACTCGTGTGGGATGAACCTCAGCCGGACAAACTGCTGACACCGTTTAAGAGCATCGCTCTTTGGTGAGAGCAGGAGCGCATCGATCGTGTCAACCTACAGCCGTGCTTTCATCAAGCTTTTTCTGCGAGTGGGGAGAAGACACGCAGCGTTACCAGGGTCATCGGAGCTGTCATAGCCCTGCACCAAGCACATCCAGAGCTAGAAATTAGCAATGAGAGGCAAGTACCTTCGAAGAAAAGCACCCAAGTCATCGTTTTATAGTACATGCACCAAATTGGATACCTGCATTCATAAAACGCTCACTCTTATTTAATATTTTATGACTCAGAGGATTACAAGGCTATTTACTAGCAACATTACTGCAACAGGTAGTCCCATTAACTTCAGCAGGGCTTCTCCCAGGAACAGAGCTACTAACGTGCAACCATTTTGCAAGCTGAGATTCAGAGAAAGCAAACGAGAGGCAGCTGAACGTCTGCATCTGCGAACCGACACGCACACGTCTGGGACGGACCCGGGGGATGCCAGCAGCACTGGGAAGCGTTTTCACTGCTGGGACCACGGACATCAATCACACTCAGTCATGGCCACAGGCTACACGCTGCACCTGGAGAAAGTCATAGCGTTTGTACCATCATACACAGCTACACCAAGGAGGAGAAACGTACCTAGCAGTTAAAAGTCAAGAGGCACGTACCACTTGGAGCTGCTCCGAATCCTTTTCAGCTAGTTTTCTCCAAGAAATGAACTGAAGGCTTTACTTGTACAACTGGTCTTTAATGGACAGCTTGGTAGCAAAATTACAACCCCAACTGTTCAACATCTACACAAACTGTTTAACCTCTGTAGGTATTACAGGTTTCAAGATCAATATTAAGTTGACAGGAACTATACAAAGCTAGCAGTGCATTTATACGGATGAATACACGTGGTATTTCGAGCTACTCGCACACCTGGTGAGCTCCTAGCCACTGACATTTGGATCCCCAAAGATGAGAAAACACAACTCCTGCTCCCAGCACGGCTACGCTGTCAATGGACAACCCCTGTATTCCTGAGCCTCTCTTCAAACCTGAAGGCAAGTTTTTACTGTAAATCGCTATCAGCGACCCACCTGAACTACCAAAAACCGGGCTGGAGCCAGCAGTGCCCGTCCTCCCCAGCCCTGCGCGGCCGGGGAGCAGCCGGCAGCGCAGAGCCGCGATGATACAGCACGGAGCTGCCCTGGGCACGGAGGCAGCAGGTTATTAAGCCAGTGGCTAGCGAGACTTCTGCTAACACAGCGGCTGCCTCCACCGGGGGAGCATCCCTCACCCTCCCCGCGCCAAGGCACGGTGACTGCCGTGGTTGATTGCAGCCTCACTCAGCCTTGCTCTCCTTGAGCTCCTTAGGTCAGCGCTCAGCCTTCACCACCGCTGCCCCCCCAATGGCCCCACCGTGAGCCCCGAGCCCCCCGGGACCCCGGGTAGGTCCCGGTCCCGGTCCCGCCCCGCGACCCCCCGGGGACCCCCGCCACCACCCCCCTCCCGCCGGCC
The DNA here is from genome assembly GCF_013377495.2 of Cygnus atratus. Taxonomy (NCBI): domain Eukaryota; kingdom Metazoa; phylum Chordata; class Aves; order Anseriformes; family Anatidae; genus Cygnus; species Cygnus atratus. Next base: position 9,404,308 of record NC_066371.1, read on the forward strand.
TGGCCCCGCGGGGACGCCCCGGGGCCGGGAGCGCTGCGCACCGAGGGGGTGCGGGGCTGCACCGGGGCAGCGCACGGCGGCAGCACCCCCCCGGGGGCCGTGATTCAGCACAGCCGGTGCCGGGAGCGCCGCGCTCCGCCTGCAGCCCCCAGCGGCCCGGGGCTGCCCCCCGAGGGGCTGCGGGAGCCCCCCCGGCACCCCCCGTTCTCCCCAGCCCCCCGCTCCCCGGGGCTGCCCCGGCCCGAGCGGGCACCCGCCGCATCCCCGCCCGAACCGGGACCCGGCCCCGGCCCGGGGCGCTCAGCCCCGCGCCCCCCGGTCCCCCCAAAGGCTCCGCGGCGCGGCCCGGCCCCGTCCCGCACTCACGGGCGCAGCTCCCGGCTCCGCGCAGGGCCCGGCGGCGGCGGCGGCGGCGGCGGCGGGGGCGGGGGCGGGGGGGGGGGGGGAGCGGACCGGGGCGGCGGGAGGGAGGGGGCGTGGCCTCCTCAAGCCCCGCCCCTTTCTCCGCCCCCTCCGGTCGGGTGAGGGCGGGGCGCCGCCTCCCTTCACCCGGCGGCCCTGCGAGGGGAGGTCTCGCGAGAGGTGGGCGCGGGGCCGCGCTGCTCCCGCCGCCCCGCAGAGGACACGGCCAAGATGGCGGCGGGCCGGGCGCTGGGGCTCCTGGCGCCCCTCGGCTGCCGCCTCCCGCAGCACGGCCCCGCCGCACGGCGCCTGCTGCTGCAGCCCCGCCGCGGCCTCCGCCTCTCCGCCGCCGCCGCCATACAGGTAAGGGGCAGCGTCCCCTGAGGGGGAGCCCCGGGGAAGGGCTGGCGGGGGGGTGGGGGGGTTGTGCCGGTGCTCCGGGAGCGGTACGAGCGCGGCGCCCCCCGGTCGGTGCCGCCCCGCAGGTGACGGTGAGGGACGCGCTGAACCAGGCGCTGGACGAGGAGCTGGAGCGGGACGAGCGCGTTTTCCTGCTGGGGGAGGAGGTGGCCCAGTACGACGGTGCCTACAAGGTGAGCGGCCGCCGTTACGGGGCCGGGGGGGGGGGGGGCCCAGCCGCGGGGGCTGACGGCGCTTTGCTGCCCCGCAGATCTCCAGGGGGCTGTGGAAGAAGTACGGGGACAAGAGGATCATCGACACCCCCATCTCCGAGGTACGGCTTCGCCCGTTTCACACCTAGGAGGTCGGCTCAGCCCCCCCCCGTGCTTACCCGCCGTTTGTTTCTTTGCAGATGGGCTTCACGGGAATCGCCGTCGGCGCCGCCATGGTCTGTAAACTCACATTCCTTCTTAATTACACCGTAAAATAAACCGCTTTTTGTTAACTTACCAACCTCTCATCTGACTTCCATAGGCAGGGTTGAGACCAGTGTGCGAGTTCATGACGTTCAACTTCTCCATGCAAGCAATCGATCAGGTCATCAACTCGGCTGCCAAGACGTGCTACATGTCCGCGGGGTCCATCCCCGTGCCCATCGTCTTCCGGGGCCCCAACGGGGCGTCTGCTGGCGTGGCTGCCCAGCACTCGCAGTGCTTCGCGGCGTGGTACGGGCACTGCCCGGGACTCAAAGTTGTTAGTCCTTGGAGCTCAGAAGATGCCAAAGGTCTGCTGAAAGCGGCAATCCGGGACGATAATCCAGGTGAACGCAGATCACGGTGGTATCTAGCAGTCGTTCTGCCTCATTTTGAAAAAAAAAATATGTATATATATATCTTTTTCAACCTAAAAACACCTCGGGTCTATTGATGCTGATACTAGTGGTCATTTGGCTTGCTAGCAGTAGCCTCTGATTTTGTGCTGTTGCCAGTTCTATCCTTAATGGTAGTTTGGTACCGATCTGAAAGCTTAGAAGATGTGTTTATGGACCTATCGTAAAGGAGTTAAAAATGAGGGAGATGAGTCAGGAAGAGTTCCTACATGTAGCGTCTGATCATATACACTTTTCAGATGATAAATTCAGAATCTCATTAACCAAAAGTGGGGTAACTTTTGTTTTTATTTCTCACAAGTACATGTGCAAAATTTAAAACATTTCTGAAACTAGAAATTCTACGGAAAGTTCTTCATCATGACCTTTCCCATTTTCTTTGATCTAGTTTGTGGAGCTGAGTGTACAGACTCAAATTTTACAGTCTACCCTTTTAAAAACAAAGGCTTTGTAAGTCGGTTACGTTTATCAGCATATGCTTCCCAGCTCGTATTTTGTCAGTTTTTGTTGTTTGTTTTTTAAGGAAGAAACATACGAAGCTCTTTAACTCTTGCGTAAAGACCTATCACTGTCATGTACCAAAAGCTAGATACCTTATCATGTTTAAGATAAACTTTAGACAATTTTAAAAATGATTCGGTAGCAATGAGTAGACTGTTGTTGTTGTTGTTATTATTGCTTCTGCAAATGTACCGAAGTCTTTGTTGCCTGGACAGAGTTAGTATCTTGAGCCAGTCTGCTGCAATACAGTTCCTCATAAGCACAGACCTCTTCTTGTAGAAGTTAATCCAAATATGTTTTGTTCTAGTTGTGATGCTGGAAAACGAATTGCTGTATGGTGTTCCCTTTGAAATGTCTGAACAGGCACAGTCAAAGGATTTTGTTGTTCCAATTGGAAAAGCCAAAATAGAAAGGGAAGGTAAGCCAAGAACGTGGTTTATGTATCCTTACTAAGTGAACTGCCTGGGGACTGTTGTTTGTTTGTTTCTTTGTTTGTTTTTAAAATTCAGCTATTGAGAGAGGCTCCTGTCATGGGATGCAGGAAAGTGTTTCAAATATCAATGCTATTTGTACTGTAGTATACTTAATTGTGCTGTTCCCTGTATAAAGAAAAATTACCTGATTCCCTGTATCTCATTTCAAGCAGCACCTTTCTAAAAGATTTGTTCTTTACTATAGGGATAGTGTAGGTGATGGGCACGGAAACTTTTTTTCTTCACCTTTAGTTTTTTGTTTTTTTTTTTTCAAAAATGAATAAGATCGCTGTAGCATTTCAGCCTCTTTGTTCATAATTTACCACTGAATGATACAAATGCTCAAAAGGGAAAATATAAAAGCTATTAAATATCTGATCTCTGAATTAAAAGATAAAGTTTGTGTCTTCATAGTCCTACTACCACTCTCCATGCTAAGCACGGGTGTGGAACACAACCTTTTAACTAAATGAAAGGGACTTAAATTTACAAGAGAATACTAATGCTACCTTGAAAAGAATCTAGGGCTTAGAGAAAAGCTTTGTCTTTATTTGCTTTTTTAACACCCTTTTCTAGGAACTCACGTTACATTAGTGTCACACTCAAGACCTGTTGGACACTGTTTGGAAGCAGCTGCTGTACTGGCCAAAGAAGGTGTAGAATGTGAGGTGCGTGGCGTTTCTGTTGCTTCTCCCTTTCCCTGGACTATGACAAAAAGGCAGGCAGTGTCCTTGTTCGGGCTCTGCAAAATGTCAGTTTATAAACTACAAGCTTCTTACATTTTAAGTGCCTTAGCAATCAACAAGCTAAGCGTGCGTGTTACATGTTTCTGCATTTGATGTTTTCAGCGCAAAATTAAGGCAGAACTACTAAAGATGTTCAGATTGGTCTCTCTATATAAGCAGAACAATGATGTTACCTATCAGCGTGGTTGTATCTATTTATAGCAAGACTCATCTGCCTGACACTTTCCAGGCGCCGCCAAAACTGTTCTGCAGAGTCTGTTAGGATAAAGTTAATGAAATTACTAACTTTAAGTCTTATCCTCAAAGTCAGACTAGATCAAAGTGCTAGAGGACAGCGTACCCAAACGGTAGTAAATGACATGCTTAGATCATAACAAAACTCACTCAGTGCCTCTTTCAGGTGGTAAATCTGCGCACCATTAGACCAATGGATATCGAAACGGTGGAAGCCAGCGTTATAAAGACAAACCACCTTGTAACTGTAGAAGGAGGTTGGCCACAGTTTGGAGTAGGAGCTGAAATCTGTGCCAGGATCATGGAAGGTACTGAGATTTGCAATACGCAAGTTGATCTCATTTCCTTGTCTAAATTCTGATGACTTTGTGATAACGGCAGATGAAGAGAAACTTAGTCGGAGCTTAAGTGTTTCTGTCTTGCTGTAATGATGTTCACATGGTCAGTTCAGCTGGCTTTCTGGTGTAAACCTTATCCTAGGAGCCTGACTGTGAGAAGCAGGATGGTAACTTTTTGTCTAAACCACAGTGCATGCTGATAAACAAGCAGGAACAGCTATCTCTGGAACTACAGGAAGAAAACTGTTGAAAGTATATTAAGACTTAAACGCTGAAGTAACAGAAAACCATAGTGTGCAGCAACCTGACACCTGTCTTCTGTTTCAGGATCTGCCTTTAACTACTTGGATGCTCCAGCTGTGCGTGTTACCGGTGCAGACGTTCCTATGCCTTATGCAAAAATTTTAGAAGATAACTGCATACCTCAAGTGAAGGACATAATATTTGCAGTGAAGAAAACTTTGAATATCTGAGTTGTAAATACATGTTTTAAAGTCCTGCTTTAAAAAGCATTAATGGTGTAAGGCAAGTTGTATGCATAACTTTGTTGTATAGCTACCTTCTTTTGTACAGTAAAGTACAGTGATCTCCCAGAATATTTATATGGCTACGTGTAACAGGGTTACCCTCTAAGCCACACGTGATATAAGCAAAAATGTGGTAATGCTTATCTGTTAGTCAGCTTGTACTTCAGCTGTACAGGTGGGTTAGGATCTCTCCATGTATTCAAAATTCACAGGGAAGAAAAAAAAACTTGAATTTCTGCTTGGCTTGTAATTATCAGACTACCTGTGTTTAACTGACTGTGATGGTGGATGAGTGCAGAAGGGTAGTAAAACAGGAATTTGCCCTGAATTTAGTCCTGGAACGCTGCACAGCTCTCTAGGAGCTATTTGCAAGGCTTACTGATGGTGAAGAATCAAACTGGAGTTGAGCAAAGCCTTGCTTTCAGCAAGTGCAACTATCTGTACAAAGTGGCCTGTGGTATGGGTTAAGAGAGAACTAATGTGCTTAGTTTGGAAAGTATTCTTTCATTACACAGAAAAGCTTCTGCACACAAGCTTAAATAAAGATCCTGATCCTCTTCGGTATGCAAGGGGAAATACTATCTATTTATTCTTTAGTAGCTGTCACATACATCTTCTTTACTAGCTGCCACGTACAGCGATAAAACACTTGCTCATATTTCTTTGCTTTTATGTAGTTTTTTTTTAAACTTGCCAGAGGGACTAACACTGGAATGCTCAAACAATAGTTCTTACGTGGGGGGGGGAAAAGGTATTTTATTCAGAGTTCGGTAATAAACTATTTATTCAAAAGTAGTAGTTGCGCAGATTGTGTCTGAAGAGCTGGGAAAGAGTTGTGGTAGCTTTAAACTGCTTAAGCTGCAACCACATACCGGGGTTTAGCTAAGGGGCTATTCCTGACAGGTAGGTTTTGGTCAGCAGCTCCTGTTACTGTCCTGATAAGAGAGTAAGCATTGCCTGTAGCAGTCTGCAGCATGGCTTGCTCTATAGTCAGGAAAAGCTGCCTTTCTGCTGAGCTGTTGGAGAGGAGATACTTACCTCTCTTAAGCAGACGGAAGAGCTTAGGTCCTATTTCAGTTACAAGCCAGGAATACCTCTCAGGGTATTTCCCGGTAGCAGAAGTGCTATTAGGCTCTTAGAAGTCTGGCTTGCAAGCAAAATTCTATCAGAATACATCCACCACCACACTGCAGGAGGAATTCCATTAACATTTTAATAAAAATGACTGAATATCACAGGTTACATGAAACTTTGTACAGACATTCTCTGCATAGTAACAAACACTGATGTATCTGAATTTAAAAAATGGATTATCTATAATCCTTTAAAGTGCAATTTAAGGTTTTAGTCAAATCAAAAAGGATCTTTCAATAAAGTTTACGCTGTAAAATTAACTTGAAGTCCCATTTAACTAAATCATGAATAATATCCCAGTGCCCTATTAACTCCCATTTCAACTGTTTCCTTACTTAAAAAAAAGTTTCCTTTAGAGTTGCAGGTAGGATGTCTATTTAAACAAATTTGAGACAGCATTTTTTACTCCACCAACAAATAGGGTGGGAATAAGATTTAATTCTCCAGTTCCCTCACCTGTGCAGTACACTTTAAAGGGTGGTTTGGTGGGTTGGTTTTATTTTTTTGGATTACCTAAAACAAAACCTGTTGATTCAACGCAGCAAGAGTTAGATGAGTTACAGTTATATGAATAGTACTGAAAAATCTTACAGCAGACTAAAACTAGATTCCTGTAATTTGAAAAGAAAAGTGGGGAAACAGAACTAGAAAAAAAATGCCTTAATTCACCTGGATCGTGGACGTTCCTATTTTCAAATTTTTATTCAGCTATACAGCCCTGATAGTGTAGCTAGAGAAAAAAGTTCTTAAAACCAAATAAAGAATGGAGTACTTAGCATGGCAATGCAATCCACAGTGTAGTGCTGCTGCTCAAGGAAAGCTGAAAGAGGGGTAAAACAGAGCTACAGTGTGGTTAGCCGCTCTATGCTGGTGAGTGTCGCCACACAGAAGGGCCTTGTTCCGAGACAGCACAGGAAGGGGAAGGGGAATTCAATCCTGGTGTAACCGGTAGCCTCAGCTGATCCTGGGAGCACTGTAGTCACATGTCTGTGTTTTCTTCAGAGTTCCTTTCTGAAAGTTTTGAATGGAGCTGAGTAAAGCTCCTCTGCCTGCACTGACAGCGGGCTGAGGGCTCGGCTGCATTGGCACCTCTGTACTTGGAGGAGGAGCTGCTGGTGGCAGGGGCGGCGGTGGCGGTGCTGGGGGTATCGACGATGCTCCTGTTGAGTTGAGGAGAGAAGATGTCGTTTGAGTATGCCAAGGAGGTCCTGCCGCAGAGCGCTGTGGCTGTGTAGCCAGACTAGGTCAGTCCTGCACTAGTCACGTCATCCCTTGAAAGCAAGTGCAGTGTGAAGAACAGAACGGGTGAAAAATGCCAAAGTGATCAAATCCCTCTATCTGCAGGTGAGTCATCTCACCTGAGACACCTCTGAAAAGAAGCCTGAAGTGCCTCAGTACTCAAGGATGCAAAACATGACTCAAATGTGATCTTGCACTGAGGGAAACAAGGATAATTAACATGGCTCCCCAGGCTCAGTTTCTATTGTTTGTCCCCAGTGAAGTAGTTTGCTCTTTGGGTCACAAACAGTACCAAATACTGGGAGCAAATCTTACTACCTTCATATTTACATGACTAACGTTACACACGTGGACCACATTGCTGTAGTATTTGTGATGACTGGTCAGGTTATATTTCATTTTTAGATGACTAACTGCAGATAGAGGTTTTATGAAAATGTTTTTACACTTTCACTGTCAGACCATCCAACCATGGAGAAACAAGCAAATGCTTGTTTCAGAGGCCAAATGAATCACAACAATCTGCCACTCACACCACTTGCCTTCTGCCTGTACCCCCACCTTGCAGTCTGGCCCTCGCTTTTGACCCCAGTCACATCCCTCTCGTGTTGTCTCATCGTGCTTCAAGCTCCGTGTCCTGACAACTTACAGGGAGAGCGCTGGGACGCCAAAGACCAGAGCTCTGCATGCAGGCATCTAACCCATCAGTGAGGATCCTGGCAGCTCAGATCCAAGCAGATGGCCTGACTTGCCCCAAGCTGCTCTCCTGAACCCCCTGCTCTTGTGCAACTCAGCTGCTGCACATTACACCGTGATTTCTACACAAGTAATCAAAGATAAACGGCAGGAGTAAGAGCAAAGGCCAGAGGTGACCCTGTGGTGTTCCACAAGACAACCACGTGAAGGTGGCATTTGCAGCACATCCCAAGCCGTATGGGAATGATGGGCCTGTCTTCTCTTATATTCTGGAATGAGGAGGGGCATACAGCTTAAGATTTTAGGATTACTGAATGATGAACTTTAACTCCATCGTCTAGTTCGTGAGTTACTCCAAAATATGGCTAGAGAGACAAATGACATCTACAGCCCAACACTTGGTTTGGGTAACTAACCTGCAAAGAGGAATATACCAGTAAGTGGCAAGAACTATGATACTTTTGGACAAAAGAGCAAACAACCTGAGGCCAAAGAAGAGATTATAGTTTCTGAAGTAGGAACGCTTGCTGTGAAGTAAATAAATACCAAGAAGTTAATAGAAATTGTGTGCCATGGATTCAAGAAGTACTCAAAAGGATAAAGCTCAGCCACAGAAAGCAAAAAAAGGTGTCAAGATGCTCTCTGGGCTATGCTTCCCTCTCAGTTTCTCACTAATGCTTGCTCTCAGACTAACAGGCAATAGTAAAAAAAAAAAAAAAAAAAAAAAAAAAAGCTGCTGTAATAAAATAAAGGAGTTGTATTAGATGAAAGTCATAACTCAAAGCTCCTTCATTTTCAATTTGTACCAGTCTTTAAGAGAGACTTTTACCATATGGTACCAAGCTCAAAATAAAGAGTATTTACACAAAGCATTCTATTTTGCCAATGAACATTAATACACGCTAGGATTATAGCACTTCAGACTCACAGAAGAAATTCTCATTGGCATGAAAACCCTCCTCTGTGACAAGAAAAGGGAAGTCTGTATCGGGCTCTTGTTTTCACACTCCTCCCTTTCAGAAGTAATATTCAAGTCTTAGTAGAAATACCAGAGATCAACTAGAACAATTTAACATGCCCGTTGCATGTGGATCAACTACTCTCTTAAGTAATCAGAACATTGCACAATGTTAGCATGAACCGAAATAGCAAATTGCGTATTGATGCCTTGAGGTCATCTAAATATCCAAACCTGTGTTTTTACAGTAGTCAAAGATGTAAGTCAATTTGTTTTTAGAAACACTGGAAAATCATCCCCTAGGCTAGTGTCCTGTTTCTCATGTCTCTGTATACAGACTGACAGCATAGCACAGCAAAGCAAAACTTGACAATTTGCCACAGGAAGAACAAGACCAAGAACAGTTAAAGTAATCACTTTCGAGGCTGAACACAAAGGACTGGCGTCCCAACACTAGCATCAAACTTGGGATCAGATTAACAGCTGTGAAAGAGCCAAGAACAGCTCGTCACAAAGGAGATGGCCTCGGTTAAAGGTTGGACCAGCTGCTCTTAGAGGTCTTTTCCAACCTAAACGATTCTATGAAAGAGATGCAAGAGTTGTAGAGAACAAAGACAAGATTTTTAACTGGAACAGCAAGATGATATCGAAGAGGTTATGCAAGTAGTTGTACAAGACACAACAGGGAACGATCATGAGATCAGTGGCAAGGACTCTGGAATACAAATAGTAATATATTCAGCAAAAGAAGGTACACATTTGACAAAGGTAAAAAGCCAATATATAGGAATTATTAGGCCAAGTTTCCATGTGTTACCTTCGAATTTTGGTCTGGTTATTTTAGAATGGTGTCATAAAGGAGAGGGAAGTAGAGGGAGAGGCCACCTTTCTTCCTGGAAGTGTGTTAAGTTCCTCAGGACTAAATATTCTTGAAATATTTACAGTTGAAATAAACTCTTAGGAGATCTTACACCCTATCTCTGCCTTAAAACACAAAAACACGCAGGTTTTAAGATGGTATCTGACTAGCTGTGACCGTTACATATTGAACCTGTTAATGAAGAGTGTGATTCTGAAAATCCTTCAAATCCATTCATTTCAATTAGTCACACTGTCCTTCCCTTCTGGACATGAGCGGTGCAAAGGAAATCTTAGTTCACTCCAGTGTACTTGCACACAGCTACATCTACTGATAAAATTGTTCTGCCCAACAATGAAGTATTTTCCCATATTTACCAGGAAAAATATTTCAGACAAGTGCTCAATTATCACTAGCCCTTTCCAATACATATGTTGGAAGGAGTTGCCTGCAAACACATATTTACTCATTTACACAGTTATAAGAATAAAACACTCAAACAAGAACTTACCAAGGGTTTTTTTACAGGGACATTTTTGTTAAGAGAGTGTGTTAAAAGGAATAGGAAGTAAATCAGATGCTGTAAACTTGATGCCTGAATTGAAACAAAAACTTAATTATGAATTTAAAGTGACAGTAATTGTGCAAATAGCATTAAAAATTTGCTGAGAATGGGATGCAAACAAAGAAAATCATTTTAGTGATAGTTTTTAAAGATGCTGTATTTCATTAAAATAATCCATAAGAATGTTCCGATCTTTTTCTTCTATTCCCTCCCAATACTAAGCAAGTTTAAGATTTGCATTCAACTTTCCCATACAGAAACAGAGCATCTTTAAAGAGATAAATCAGCATTAGCTTACTTTTCCGAAAATTCACGTTCAAAATGATGCATGCTCTATTGAAGACAGCAGAGAAAGAGAGAGGACACAAGTTAATCATCCAGATCTCGTGTCAAAGTAAGAAAAACAGATAGTGTTAGCTGAAAAGTTAGTACAAAAATCAATACATTCTCATTCTCAAAAATATGTGGGGATAGCAGATTGATTTTTTTCGTATTACGTATACAATGCTGTGAATTCTGAACAATGAACCACCATTTTCCAGGCTATAAAGGATTATTATACCTGATGTACAAATGCAACACACATACTTTCAATTGCACATGCTATAATTCAAGCTTTACAGTATTAAAGTGCGTTGAGAGATACTTAGCAAATCTGAAGGAATATTAGCCACAGAAGATGACATTCATTCAGCTCGTGGAACACGTGCTGTCATATTAACACCTGTATTTACACTTACGCTGCATGGATCAAACACTCAAGAACAGCGCTTGCTAAAGCATTAAAATGGTCTTATAGACAGCTGAAGAGCAGAAAAGATGCACCATATGGCTCTTCAGGAAACATATGTTGTACTGAAGGATTCAGAACAACTGGCACAGAAAAAGCTAAAGTACAGTACAACTCTCTCACTTTATTCTCACAGGGAAGCACAGGGCAGCAATACTATTTATTGATATCACTTAGAAGGGGTTGGCCAAAATGGCACCCTCCAAACTTCTATTGTAAGAGAGCTTGCGGGAATGTTATGGGCTTACTGGATTTAGAGGAAACGTAGTGAAGTTTTAAATAACCCATACCACAGTGTTCTACATCCCTTCTGATCCTAGCCACAAAGAAAAGTAATAGATTTTCAAGGAAGCAAAGTAGACAAAAGTGTGCAAGTAGAGGGGAAAAAAAATAAACATTCAAGAGAGAATGTCAGAAACACAGAAGTTACGTTAGGCTCACTGATCTAAACAATGCATTTCAAAGATGGTAGTTATCCAGGTATCTGCAACAAAACTGGCCCAAAACAAACATTCTAGTTAGCGAGAAACTCCCATGGGAATCCAGGTCTCTACCAGACACCTCTCCCCTCAAAGCAGGTAATATATTCAATCCTACAGCTGCAGTCATCGTAGCTGCACTCATTTTCATTCATAGTATGATCTGCATTGACTAGCTGCGATCATTTTCATTCCTAGTACGTTTTGCATTGACTATACCAAGCACTCCACTGCAAGCGAAGTCTCACACTTTGTCCAGAGAGGAAGCACATCTCAACGTGCAAGAAACCCCCTGAAAGAGGTTCCTTGCCTGGGGCATGGCAGCCTGGAGCCCATTTACCTTTGGTCAGTGTTTCTGGCTCTGTACATACCCACAAACTACATTGACGGGGATGGTTACAGGCCACAAGGGCAGAAGCTTCTGTTGGATACACTTTTCCCTATCAGCCTTCTTTTTGGTTTGGCACTATATCAGCAAGACGCTTTAACATGCCATGATACTAACACACCACAACCAAACCAGGAAGACAGACTAAAAGCCTCATTCCCCTTTTGAGGGTCATCTCACCACACTGATATCCACAAGCAATTTTGGTTTAGAGGTAAATACCCTTAGTAAACCAAAAGAAACAGGAAAAAAAAGAGAAAGAAGCTACAGATGCATGAATTGTCACAAAAAAAAGTCCTACCATGGGGCCAGTGAGTCTTGCAACAGGTCATGAACAGCACAGTTGCACAGAACAGCTACAAGGACAATGCTGCTGGTGAAAAAATCAAACATACTACCTTTCTCTTGGAGCTAGTATCTGAAGTTTCTTCTATAAATTCTACTAATGAAAGCATTCCTGAAATGGTGACACTTGTCTTTACGCCAAATCAAATGCATCGATACCATCAGCCCACTAAAGCACTGCCTGATTTGAATGCAGGTCAGGCACTGTGCACCATGTCAGGCATGGGGCAGATCACTAAAAGTCTCCAAGTGCACACTGCCAGCAGGACAACCACCAACACTGTGAAAGGGTGGGAACATCAGAGCCAAGTTTTTGGGCCAAAACATGAGCCGTTTTTAGCCATTTGAGCCATGTCTACACACAAACCTGCACCACATGCTCAAAACTTGAAAGAGCTTGCAGTCAAGTTCCAACACACTTGAAAGCCAAAATGCAAGTAAAAGGTACTTTTATTTCAGAAAGAAAAATGATGTTTTCTAAATCCCCTTTTGAAGGCATGAGATTGTCTTTTGCGTTTTCAGCTACTTCCTTTTTAAAGCGTACAGACCTTGAAATAAACCCTCCAGCTAGGAGTCAATGCATCCAGAGAACAGAGCTGTTATTGTGCAACACAATAACTGCAATTAACTTGTTTAGAGTAACTGGAAGAAGTTAGTTCAGAAAACATACACTTCAACATGCTCTCAACTTGAAGGAGAAGTGACTAATTTGAATTTCAGCACAAATGGTTTAAACTCAAACTCACAAGCTGTAGCATCCTTTGAAAGACCACCCACAGCAAAGTTGATTTCCTCACTTTGGTTAACAAGTTGTACTCTACAGAAAGCTCCTGTGAGTAGGAATTCTATAGCACGAGTTGTCATAACAGACAACGTTACAGACAGCTTCCCTTCCAGATATATATTCCATTAACATCTTTTGCTGTTAATGTTTGCCAGTGCTGCTCTTCTAGCCTTTCTGACTGAAACCCGTCAACTGTAGCTCAATATTCAGATTTGCAATCAAACTTTCACAAGTATTTCTATTTCTGGCAATGCCCACTCAAGCAGATTCTGCACCACATCCCACCACCTGTCCTAAACATTAGCAAAACTGTCTGCACAGCTACCTAGCAAATTGGAAGAGGGAACTGGCCAAAAATAAAGTGCTTATTTTTGACCCAAATCAGTTTCTGATTTGTTTGTCTGCATAAGCAGCTCTACTGGTGTTACCAGTGGGCTAGCGCAGAAGAGATTTATGCAGCCTAAGCCACTCAATTTGTCAGACACAAAACCTCTGAAATTACAACACAGCAGTACGGGTGTAAACAGACAATACACAAAAACAAGGGATCAACAAACAATATTTCAGAGTCCCCTGGCCATTAACATCAGAACAAATGTATATTGCAACATGAAAGCCAGAAAATGTCTGGAAGGTAGCAATACTGGTAGGACTAGACTAATAGAGATTTTGAAACAAACACTTATACTCTATGGGTAAATCACACAGGTATACCACAAGAAAAGGTTATTAAACAAAAAGAAACTGCATTAAGAAGTTCTCTATGGCCCTCAAAAGAGAGCAAATGCCCACCCTCAGGCTGATACAAGATAAATGCCATCTCCTGTGTTCCATCCTTGTAGGCCATCATCCCATAATCATCTTTGGAAATAATACAGTTAGGGAGGTTTAAAAAAAAAAAAACACGCAAAGAAAAAGACACTGTAATGACTCTTGAGCTTACCTGCTGTAGAGGGCGGAGTGGGGGATGATGGAGATGTTAATGGGGAACTCGCCCCAGAGCCTGCTAAATAAAACAACAGTCTAGTAACTAAAGCTGTGATATAAAATTCAACACAGTCAGACAAGACAGATTGTTGAAAACAGGCCAACTTTATTGACTGATGATTCAATCCTGCTTCCACTGAAAACTTGGGAAAAATTCCCATTCATACGGATATTGTCATTCCGACCCAATCTGAACAGAGACGCTTTATGGCACACAGTATTCACAGAGAAGGTCCAAACACATTAGAAGCACACTCAACAGTACTCCTCAATGGGAAACCCTTCTTTTCTGTTGCTTAGGCTGTTGGATTTCAGCGTCCAAATTCTGTTTTCCTTAAGAGTTGTGCCACTGCATGGATGGCACCCCATTTCTCCTTCTAAGAGATGATTTTTAGTCAGTTACTGTGCTCCAGAAGTCATTCTGATATCTGACAATTCCACAATAGGCTGCTTTCAGACAGCATGTCTCTTAACCATGCAAGATAACTGTCAAACTTTTCATTAGTACAGACCATTCCTTTTAACTACAGGACCTGTCAAATGCTTTGTTGTTTTAGAAATTGACACTGAAGCAGCAACTGAAAAGATATTTTTTTCATTCATCTTAATAACTTACTACAGAATACAGATCACCCTAGAGTTTCTCTCTGAAGGCTGCATCATTGAATGGCCCAAATAATCAATGGTATTATTATGCCATTCAAATGTCAAACAGATTGAAGAGACTGATTTTTTTTTATTTTTTTTGAGGAATGGAGCACAGAAGAGAAGACACACTTTTATATTAGGTAGCTGAAAAACTAAAACTGTTGGCACTTTTAAGCCCTCAATTTATCTATTATTAAATACCCAGAACAGTGTTATCAGGCTTTGGTAGTCCAATATTACCATGTAAACTGATGGTGACCCTGCATCTTTTAAGCCAGAATATTATAGGAACAACAAAAAAACTGTCATAGCTGTGTAGAAGCAAACTCTTCTCTCTGTAGTTACCTGAGTTATTTGAGTTGCTGTATTTTGCTGAGTGTTCTTCCCCACTTTCATAGGCGGAGCGTTTTGACTTCTTTAAACAAAGCAAAAGAAACAGAAGGTGCAAATGAATAACCTCTTTCCTTGATGACGACTGAGCTGACACACAGATTTGTAACAGCCATCTGCTGTATCACACAAGGTTTATCAATGCTCAACAGTGCTCTCCCTGCATCCAACATGTGGCAGTAATGTGCTCAAATACCTCCAGGCAAGCAAAAAGGACAACTTCAGTACCCTCTGACAGCAAGGGAAATGCAGAAAACTGACCCACTAAAAAGGATCAGAAACACAGTGTGCTATAGAAGCACAAAAAAAGGCTCCAAGACCTTCACTGGGCAGCAAGCAGCAGCAGCACAGGCTGTTATCTGTGTATTAGGTATTAACTAAGCCTGTTTTCATTAAGTAACCTCCAACAGGTTAAACCAATATACAAGTCTGCTACCATTTAGGAAGAGTTATCACTTCAAATAAGGAAGTAGTACAGAAAAGCACAAAACAGAATACAGCAGCACACCTGTGGTTGTCACGCTACACATTCGATAACTTTGTGTGTGAGAAACCTATTTAAAGACTGATTACCTTTCTTGCTAAGATCTTCCTTTTCTTTTTTTCTTCTTCAGAACCATGATGAGACTGAGCTCTTGTCAGTCTTCTGTGCTGGTGAATCTTCAGAATTAAAGGAAAACAAAAAAAGACAATGTTAAGATCTCAAATATTCTCAGACAAGGCATATGCTTGGCTTGCAAGAAAAAACACTGTAGTCACTTTGCACATTTAGTTTTCTTTTTTCATGTTTAACTCTAATCTTTACTGCTGCTGGTGGAGTATGGAGCCTCACACTGCAGTTAAAATGATCCTTTAACTTAGGAGTCACTGTGAAGCTGCACCACTTAAAACAGTATAATGCCATACATTCATCAGCTGTTCTAAAGCTCCTCAACACTGTATTTTTGGGAAAGCAAATCTGTTGATGAAAACCTTTATTGCTCAAAATCACAGAGTAAAAGCTCACTTTCACTATTTAAATGTGATAAGAGGAAACAACGTCTGTAGGGAATACAGTAAAGAAATACAGTAGTTACCAATTTCTGTTCTTCTGTTAATCTTTTTTCTATGCATTCTTTGGAAGTTTTCAATGCCTCTTTTAGCTTAGTAGGAACCTAACACAGAATGGGGAAAGAAATCATGGCACAAAATATGATAAAGGAAAATACAACTTCACTGCTCAAAACTCAACATGTATCTGACCATGTTGCCCATCTAAAGCCAGGGACTGCTAATTATTTTGGTACTCTGGTCACATCCCCAAAATGCCATAAGGCCGACCACCACAAGACACGCAGCACATGCCTGCTCTGGGGCAATTCCCCAATGGGGGCAAGAAGCAGCTCCCTGAAAGTCCCAGCACTGCAGCTGGCTACAATGTGCCAGTGGTCTAACCTAGCAAAATCAGATTCCACAGCCCTTAGCAATTTGAGCAAAACGAGGCTGCTAAGTAGGACACCATGATTAATCATGCAAATTAGCTCCAATACAAGAGCTACACTTGAATCACTCATGGGTCACACTATGCCCTCTTCTAAGGGTTGATATAATTTTCTTGGGTATGATTCAGCAAAGGAATCCAAATACCAACGGGAATCACCATACAGCCAAGTAAAGCCAGCTGTCCTCTACCCTGTTTGTTAATTGATGCATAGCTACCCACAACCTGGTGCTTCCACGAACATCAGCAAATCACCGTTCAACTTTACCTTAAACTGTGGTTTCTCAGAGTTTGTTAGCAGGACATCACTGAATAATCTGTGAGTGGGTGGAAAAAAAAGAAAAAAAAAAGGAACATTATTTCCAAGAGATAGGTCCAAGAGATAGGCAGAAACAGAGGGAATGCTACTGGTACTGTTCACCTAACTCCCTCTTTCCTCTTTTCCTTCTCTGTTCTCATCCCTACCTCACAGTTTTGTTCCCCCCCACACACACAGGCTATGTACTGCTTTTTATTTTCCAAGCCTTGCTTTAAAATTAGCAGCATCTAGCCCTCAGAACATAGCCACTACTGACAGCAGAAATTAGTAAGACTCTAAGAAGAATTTTGTAAGCTGAAAGAATGGCTGTAATTATCAAAGGCAGACAAGGGCTTCCCAAAACAAATGCTTTTTCCTTGTAAGTACATTGATTCCTTAATAACAGAAGATTGCCAGGGACCTTACTTACATTTCACCTAACAAATCATTGATCTTTTCAGGTGAACTCTTAGCACAACTGTTATTTTAGCATTAACAAGAACCACGTAAAAGATCAATGAGCAAACTTAACATTTCAAAATATCTGCATTCTTGTCCATACTCTGGCAAAGGTAATTAAAGCGACTATTCTAACAGTTTCACTCTCGCCTCCATCAGCATGAGCACAAATGATTAATACTTTTCCATCCAAAACAAAGACACTAGAGGGCAATGTTAGTCTGAAAATCAACTAGTTAGTCCATTTCAAGGTACTTTGTTCTGGAGAACATACTAGAAAACTGTCCCAGAAAGAGATCACCAAGTCTGCCTCCCAAATAAGCATTTCAGAGATTTCTGTTGACGTTCACTATGGAAAGTTATCACAGTTCTATACTAGAGAAAACAAAATTAAATATAGAATCAAGATTGTAAGATCAGTAGTCCATGAAAAAAAATCAGAAATAAATTAAAACAAGGCTAAAGAAAAAAAAAGCTCACACTTGTTTACAGGTCAATTTTCTGCCCCTTTCTGATTACATATCCTTGCAAAATTCAGTGAACTCATAGTTTATTTGGAATAGCTTAACAAATATTTAAGTTATATTCATCACATCACACATTATGAAAAACACTTTTGTAAAGAGTATGGGTATGAAGGGAATGTAGTACATATCCTACATAGCAGATAGAGCCAGGCATAGATTGTTTGTTCAACATTTTCTAACACTTGGGATATTCCTGTATTCGGTTTTCTTACAGTATTTCTCCATACATTCTTCTCTCTACCTCCTGCTTCCTTCAGGAGCAGAGGAAGGGAAGAATAGGAGGAATAGAAGGTTGGGACACGACTGCAGGGACCCGTCCCAACCCAGGAAATATGACTCTTGGAGCATGCTCTAAACATCCTGCAATCCGTACGCTGTGAGATCAGACCCAGATTTAGATATGGGCAATCTGTCATTTATGAGGTCACGATTCTGGCACCTCATACTAACAAAAAGCAAGCCCACCAGGAACTGTGATTCTGTGCTCAGCACGCTGATGACACGTCGCAGCACAGTGACTGCAGACAACTTCCCTGGTAATGCTGTCTCCCAGCTGCAGGAAGGGTGGCACTGCAGACAGGTATATCTCCAGCTCAGTCATGCACTGACACTGCTCCCTTGCTCCATCCTAATCTCACTCTGTATCTGCCTTTACTACTTCACTACATCACTAGGAGGACAGCCTGGAAGGAAATATTTTCTGTTTATGCTTCACTGAATCCCTAAACCAGCCTTGCAAGACACCAGCCAGAACTTCCGCACAACGCTTTGACCCATTCTAAATGTTACTGCCAAGCAGAGCTAGACATTTATTTTGCTAAGTCGTAAGTAAACTGATAGCCAAATCTACTGAAGTACATCTGAAAGGGTCACACAAAAACATTCTTTATTCCAAATGCTTTAAATGATCTGTACATGTTCTTAACCATGCTTGCACTGCTTAATAGCTAGACCATTTGAAACCATAGCGCCATGCTAAGTAAAATGCATTCGTAACAGCTCCAGCACCCCAAGAGACAGAAATTTTAAATGAGCACCTATCGTATTCACAAGCAATGGGACTATGAAGTCCATCAATTTTAAACCTTCACTTGGGATACACTACACATCCCTCAGAATGAGGAACAAATCTTTCAGATAAGGAATGAGCAAAAAGATTCTTCCTCCTTATATAATTAAAAATATTACTATGAGCACAGAACAAGTACGTTAACACTTACGGCATCTGTAAGAGCCGTGCAACAGTTGGCATGCCATTCTTCATAGCTTCACAGGTCAGAATGGATTCCAACACAGACACTACCAAAGAAAAAATAAGTATGGACACATTTTTGCACTACAGAATAGCAAACAATTTATAATGAAAGCCTGGCACTTCTGTGTTATGCTCCCCCACATATTCCATCAACTAAGCAGTGATGAAGCTTTATGACACATGTTTTTTATTATAGTATTATTGTTACACATACGAACTTTTCAAGAATGTTAGACATGAGGCCAGGGGATCCAGACATCTAATCAATGCACACTGTTTTATCACTCAGTTAAAAAACCATATTTATATGCTATGTATTTGAGGAAGAACACATTTGCTATTTTTTAAAATTGCTAAATAATAATTTCCGGTTACAGGCTGCAAAATCCTAGTCTCCTATTTCACAACATTTCAGCTTCAGTAAAAGGTAAGGGTAGCCAGGAAGCTGAGACTGACATTGAGTGAACGTATACTAACCAACGAACACGGATGGTGCAGGAGGGAAGCTGTCTACTGGAATCGTATCTGGGGGTCTTCCATATGTCATTTCATACAGTAAGTGCCCAAAGCAATGTACATCAATGCTTTCTAAAGTCTGTAGAGGAACAAAAATAAAAAATAAAAATGAAAAACACACAACTTGCCAGAACTAATTGGTTTATCCACAACTGGTTTTAAAACATTCGGTAACACATTTGAGAAAAAAGGTGGCCTTGCATGAAAAGAGGAATCATTAAGTTCCTAACCACAGCCTAACCCTGCACAACTTTTACCTCGAATGAAATCTTACCATCTCAAGCGAAAGAAGTTACTTCTTTCTTTCAGCAAATGATAATGCAAACCAGAGCACATTATAGTCATGTTCCGTAAAAATGCGTAAGGAGCAAATTCATTTCATACACCGCAGATTAGAGAACCGTATGTTGATACAAATCACAGCTGAACGCATTTTTCCTAGCTACTTCAAACAGCAAAGAATGAGATTCATGACAATATGACCAGCTGCCACTTTGCTGTCTTTGTATCTACCTCCTTGTAGAAATACATACCAAACAAAGCTAGGAGAGCCTCTTTCACCCCTCCTTGGGCTTGTACAAGCTGTACGTATGTGCTAAGTTCCCAGACAGCATATTTCTGAGATTTCTGAATCATGTTTATACAGAGGTGGCTTCTCTTACCGGAGGATGCTTAGTGCTTTCATGGCACTAAAAGATTTGGACTAACCATGAACTTCTGATCACTTCTCTTGCTAAACACAGTAAAACTTGTTTTGCAAGGTCAGCAAGCAGCTGTCTCATGATGCTGTATGTAATTTATTACAATAAGCGTTGCAAGGCAAGGCACTAGCTAAAAGTCTGTATTGCTACAACAGGGCAAATTAGGTTTAATATTTTGTAGGAAGATAGTATTTTCCTGTATAAACCTGCAGTTAATAGACACCCTTCAAATAAATTTTGAAAAATATTTTTTAATAGCTTGATGTCTACAAGTATCTAATCAACTTCCACAGTATCCTTCAAAGATAGGGCTGCCTATTACTCCCAGTTAGGAGTTAAATCGTGTTCCTTAAACAGACATTCAAGTGGAAAAACTTGTAAACAATACCTATGTTCCTATGGAATACAGGCCTACTATGAAAAGTGGTCTTAAAAACAAGGCTGCCGTTTACCTATATTTGTGCCAGTACGGCTGTCAAGAAAACACTAACTTGCACTCCCCTTCTGCTCACTACAGTCAGCGTCTATTGTGTGCTGCAGCAAAACTTCTGTGCAGCCACACTGAAAGCAAAAAAAAAGGAAAAAAGGTGGTAGGGGATGGTTGAGGGAGACATTTTTCATTCAAGTCAGTTCTCCACAAACACTAGTTGAGGATCAAGGGATGTGTAAGAGTCAGACACATTAATTTTCTGAAACTTACATTAATTTTCCGAAACTGTGAAAAGTATGATCGATAAAATGATGGAAGTCCCAACAAGGAATTTTCTAGATCCAGTAACTTGCACGTGTCCCCATCCAACATTACATTGGCTGAGTGAAGATGGCCATAAGGAAATCCTTTCTCATGTAAGAATTTTAATACCTGAAAAAAAATCCAAGACAGAAGCACTATCACAAGACACTCTGATGATCTCAAGATCTCAAATGCTCCGATACTAAAGCAGACACATAATAAACAAGGCCTCTAATTTGGAATGCCTGCTCAACTTGATCTTCTATCTGCATCACCTTTGGCTGACTATTCATTCCCATTTCACTGGTAACATTTCTTCTCACAAAACAAACATTTGAAGCTGATACTCAAAGCTGGCTTATAGACACCTCCCAGAGAGACGTGGAAACTAAAAGTCACAATTCTACTAAATATTATAGTTTAAAAAGTTTAAAAAAAAAAAAAAATCAGTGACAATGATTTTGTGGTCCATATTCCATAAGCTATGAATTACTTCTTTCCCTTTTCCCCCCACAGTATATAAACTACACTACCACCTCTCTCCCACCTCAGCTCCACATGTAACAGCTGCCTTTATATTATTCTTTTTTTGTTTGTTTTTTTGTCAGAAGTGGCCTCACACATACATATCTAAATTCAAGTACCAGCAGTTAATCTCAATTTAAATTTAGCTTTGAAGTCTGCTGCCAAGAAAAAAGCTTGCATGCACAAAAGTTTGTCTATTTTTTCTACTTAGTTGATCTCAAAAAAAAAAAAACAAAAAACAACCACACATCAAAAACAATCACACATACACCCACCAACACATAAAGGCTGGTAAAGAAAGCAAAAAAAAATTACCTCTAATATTTGTCTTCCATATGTTTTTATTTGCTGAAGTTCAAGACCTTGAATTTTTTTAGGATTGCAATACTTCTTCAGGAACGGGTCTTTTGGTTTTGCCTTTAAAAGAAGTATACATATCAAATATCATGCCCAGAAAAGCCAGGAATTGTCTTAGTTTGTTTAGCAATACATTGTAAACAGTTTTAGAAATGACATACTATGGTCATTCCAACAAATATTCTACCATTCGAATTGGGAGAGAAGACATTACCTTATAAATAAGGTCCTTTAGTGTCCCTTTTTCACTGAATGGTCTAATAACCAGTGCTGAAGATTCATTGGCAGTGGCAAAAGTGATTTTGTAAATATAGGGATGCTACAAAAGAAGAAACTGTAGGTAAGTTTCAGACAACAGACTTTGTAATTAATTTTTGCTTGATTCACAAGAAACACAAGAGCTGTCTGAATTGTATGTTTGAATAATAAATTGGATTCTGCCAGTGACATTTGCTCAAGGTATTCACTCTTAACCTGAAGCAAATGCAAAGAAAACTTCACAAGGACATTCCTGAATATCCACAGAAAATCCATAAAAATACACTGTCCTCTTTGTTTTAAGAATTAAAAGACAGGCAGTTTAGACAAATGAAGAATCCACCCCCATTAACGCTTAATACATGAGCTAGGCTAACAAATTCATTCATGGTTTTATACAACTATGGCACACAAGGAAACACAGGATTAATAATTGTCGTAACAGCTCTATGTCTTTAGAAATCATTGTAACGACTTCCTGGAACATTATGAAACTAAATGAGACAGCACATGTTGAAATAAATTACATGTGCAACACATACATTAACTGAAATTGCTAGTTAGGAAGAGACCTCTGTTCATATCTTATTTTAAGATATTGGGTTTGGTCTGGTTTGGGGGTTAAAAAGCCTAATTTTCAGCCTCTTTTGGTACATGCACCTTCCGAGTTTCACGACTGCACGTAGAGGTCTATCCATTTAAAACACCATCCTTTTCAGCCAGTCCAGTTTTTCAGACAGACATGTCTATTGGATTTATAAGGTCAGTTTTATAATTTGGCATCGCACAGGAGCTTACACTGTACAGCCTTCATCGTGCTTCTAGTAAGACATTGCTGTCCCAAGTTCAAAGAACCAAAAAAATAATGACTCATTCCACTGCCTTGTGCACTGCTGCCCAAGAATATCCCCAGTACACTGGATAGCAATGACACCTAGGCAGCACTACCCTAACAGCCTAAAAGCATTGAGAAGATGAAATAAAAGCCCATGATCTCACAGTACTGTAGCAAAAGAGAAAAATACAATTAGCTACAACTCTGAAACTTCTGTAAAAATCCTGCAGGTTTATTGTTTGCACTGAGAACATGTTAGCTCATATTGTGTGGGGAATTTAATTACGAGGGTCACACATCTTTAAATGAAAGGAAAATTACAAACTATTTCTAATAGTTTCTGCAAGATCAGCCTTTGCAAGCACTTTTCTGTGTGCTGGCACAATCTAAAAGTCTTCAAGGAGTACTCACAGAACAGGAGGAAAGAAGTTTCACAGCATACTGTAAGTCTTTGTCAGACAAGTATTTATCAGGGCCTAGATCAGCCTAGAAATAAATAGGGAAAGAAAGGCATCACAATATATGTTGCATTCCATAAAGAAAATATGTTCTATATTCTGCTCTCACAAATTAAGGCAGCTGCTCAAAGGTAAATTTTGAACAGCAAATTACACACAAAGAAGCAAACTTTAAAAGGCTGAATGAGTAAGGTCGTGCTTTCACAATACAAAGCATCTGACCTTACAGTAAGCAAGTATTATTGCCTGCTTCCTCCTCCATATCTGACCTCTATTACTACCCCTGTATGAACTCTGCCAAACCCAAACTGAGGCACTGTGTAAACTGTGAACTAGTAAAGCATAACTCTCACCCTTCTTCCCCTCCACCAAAACCACCTCTCCTTCTATTGCAGGTTTTAGCAACACCCACCCTCCAGTGAAGTCTCACAGCTATGCTGATACAATTAAGAGGGCAACAGGTTTCAACATAGGAGCATAACTGTTTAGTAACAACAAACTATTTGGGGTCCAAAAATGCCTGTGGCAAAGGAGCAATTCGTGCCTCTCACCTACTACCTTGTCAGAACGACTAAACAACCTAGTAAAAATAACCCAATATTGAAAAAGAATCGCCTTGTTACTTTTGGTGAGCTATGTGACACTATGATCACCAGCTATATACATCATCACAACTGAAAAACAGTAAATGGGGGTGCAGGAGTGGGAACCTGGCACAGAAATTTTCAAATTGGACTTGCCACCAGAGGAAAGAAACAGAATTTTCCACACCACAAAACCAACTAAGGGCTCTCAAGATGCTTTCAAAGCCTGAGCACTTAAATCTGTCACTAACACCAGGCAGTTGATATAAACAAAATAAGGAAAGTTCATTATTAAAGACTAGAGAATACTATAAAAGTATATATACCCAGCTTAACATTAGCCGTTCCTTTGGTTGATTCTTTATCTTCATTAAGAAATATTTCTTACGTATTCGCCAACCTACAAGAAAAGAGTCATCGTCAGGTTGAATTAAAACATTAGTAAATCACATGGCTTACAGGCAGGACAAGGTTTGTAAGCAAAGATAGTACTGTTATCTCAGGACAACCCACTGGAAAAAATAAGACAGGTTTTCATGCATACATGTTCTTCTTACCTATATCTTTTAATGGCTCCACCACTTCCCACTTTGGCTCTGATCGGAAGAACATTGAAACATGCTGTAAGGCAATTTCTGGAAAAAATAAATGTTTTTGAGAGACTATTTAATGTGATTTTTACACATATTAGGTAAAGTTCAATGCCAGAAGGAAGCCTGCAGGAATTCAGACTCAGTCAGCAAAATCACTTTAAAAGGAAATCAGATAAAAACACAGTTAAAGGGCATTTGCATTTTTAACCTGAGAACTCAAATCCACTGAGAAAACAGAGAAAGCACTGCCTTCAGAAAACACAGCTTAATGGGTTAGCCTTCTATTTTTACTAGATCTACATTTCCAAGCCTAAATCCAGTGCTCTTATCTAAGACTTTCCACAGCTGGAATACCCTACACTAGATTAAAAAATGTTTTTGCTGTGTCTGTAGAAGTGCTAACTTGTAAGTCTCTTAATGTGCATCTACACCGTCATTTTTAACATGCAAATGCATCATCTTTGTTTCGTTACATGTTATTCTGCCCTTTTCAGTGCAGGCAAAGGTATTTTTCTAGCTATCGTGATCCACCATGCATTTCTGAGAAAGAAAACAAAAAACAAAACAAAAACCCGACACCCTTCTGGTTACTGAATTCTCCCACAGCTGGGAATACAACTGGTGTATTCATGAAGCGATTTAAGGGGAAATCTCAGTGGGAAGTGGTGACAGCAGGGGCAGAAAGGGAACCATGCCAGCAAGGAGTTTTCTCTGACATGGCTTATCTTGGTTTAGAAACTCAGCAAAAAGGTAAGGATGCACCATATCTCTCTGCAGTCTATCCTCTCTCTAAAAATATGCTATGAAAAAGAGAGGTAACAGTGCAATAAATATCAGCTCACTGCTCCGAGATTAAAAACAGACAAATTGATGTGTCTCCAAAGACCATAGGCAACAATTTGATTGCTACTTACTTCTCTGCAACTGGCACAAAAATAATTTTGACGAAAGCATTCAGAATTAACACAGAAATCACAGTATCTCCTACAGGATTTAAATTGTTTGCTCAGCATTAGCCAGACAAACTGCATCCTTAAGGAGTTACTAATAATCTACATCTCCTCCACAGCTTAGCATAAACATCCGGGAAATGTTCTTTGCACTTTGAAGCTGAAGACAGAAAAATGTTACATAAAGAGAGAGCAAAAAGACAAGTGAAAAGGAAGCGGTAAGTTCCTGCTTGAGTAGGCTGGCCGTGCTTTTATGAAAACAAGCTTTGCATTTTGCAAAGAGTCTGTGGTGTGGGTTTCATCACGAAGAGGAAGTTTTTCAGTCTATCATACAAACTCTAACCATTTCCAGTGGATGAAGCCAGTCAAACTCAAAGAAGAAACATTTAATAATGAAGAGAACCGATCACTGGGATACCGTTTTAAGGGATGCACTCATTTTCCAATGGGGGGAACATGGCTTATTCAAGCCATGGAAAAAACATTGGGTTGTGCCACTTCCTAGAACTAATTGTTTGAGATAGGTTCAAAGTGATAGTGGGAGCCAGACAAGATGATCACATTTATTTCCCTTGATCTGAAAAATCTAAGAAACATGACAAATTTAAGCTTTGGTGTTCAGAAGATCAGCTGTTTTAGCAGACTACAGAACTGACAAGCTTACCTCCACCTCACACCCCGGCAAACAAATAACTTCCAACCCCCAGCCCAACCATTTATCACCAACTGGGGAAAAAATAGATTTCGGTTTCATTAGCACCCTCTCCCCAAGTTCAGCTTATATAAGTCCTGACCCTCAACACTCCTCTGTAGAATAATTCAAACATTTAGATTTGACAATCACAGCATCATTCATACACAGACCTGGAGAAACATTATCATACCCTGCATGTGGTTATACACAAGAGTTTTGATAGCTTGTGTAGTTACACACGATAGTTTTACTTCCCCTGTAACATGCTTTAGTGTAAATCCTTGCCAGCATTCATGGAAGACATGCACACATGCTAAAGAGAAGCTGTAACGCAGTTTTACAATTCCTCACTTACCAGTGTAGTTTACAGAATAGCTGTTTGGGTCCAAAAATTTTTTTACGAGTTCACAGTTAGACAGTATGTGATGGGAAGTAATTACATCGAGATAGGCCTGGAGTCCTTTCTGTCTTTCAGCTATGAATTCACGCTCCATATTTCCAATCAACTTTTTTGGAGGAAGAGGTAGACTTAGAGCTGAGATCTTAAAAAAGAGAAGGAAAATTACTAACAGTGCTCTCAAAATGCCTCAGGGATGTAGACTAACAATCCAGAAAATAAAAGACTCTGAACAGTGAGCTAACTACTACATAATTCCTTCTATACCGTGTATATACAAGCTTTTATGGTTTTTAAGGTACTATTATCAGAGAGAGGTAGTCAGACAATAGCCTGCATCTCAGTGTGAAGAGATCCATAAACGGAATGGCACTGAAGATGCAAGGAGATAGATTTTTTCTGGTGAGTCATGCATTTAAGATCACTACACAAAGCTTTCAGCTACTAAATGGCTCCAGTTCTCAGCCAAATCCTTTGTACAACATACCTTTGCACACATACAGGAGAAGCACACAAAACAACAAAAAAAACACCATTTTCTCCTGCAAGATTTATGCTTTATTAAAGAAGTACAGATTAATAACTTTCCTCTTGCCTCTACTGCTTTTATGGGTAATTTGAAGCCCTTATTGTCAGTATTTTAAATTTGTAACTTCAGATATGGTGCAACTTTTCCACTTTCTTTTCTGAATTTGTTGCTATACATTTTTTAAACTGCTATATATCTTTCAGCCTAGAAATAGCTGCAATCTACTGGCAGATATACAGTAGTTGTTTAATGTTGACGTGTGACCCAAAGCTTCAGATAAAATCTGAGAAATGCTTTAAAATAGGAAAATGAAAAATTATGCAGAAATCCAAAGCTTTATGTAAGTCAGACCAAAGAGATCATCTTTAGAAAACAAAACTAGGCTGCACACTGTTTATGTTCAATTAAATCACATGAATCACCAGAATAAATTTTTTATGTTGTTAACACATCGTTGTCCTGCAGATCAAAGCATCTGCCCCAGGTATGCTCCATCTCCACAGGTGTTATCTTTAAGAAAGGTGTACTGCAGGAATCAATTCCATTAAATGCAACAACCTCACTTCTAAAGCAAACAGGTCACCAAGAAGACGGGGACTTCTGAGGGTTTGAACAATCCTCATTTTAACTAGTGGAAAAATGGAAGGATTAGTTCAACGAACTGTGGCGGAGGTAGCAATCCCTCTCCTTTTCTCCTCCTTGAACACAGGAATTGTTTCCCCCTGCCAAACCTTCTGGTTCTGACTACAAATCATAGGCTGAAAAAGAGCTGTGGCTACGTCTGAATTACAGAAGATGTTAATAAAAATCATCCTATCCACTGAGCTTTTACTAATGCTCTTTCACACCCAAAGGAAAAACAAAATAATAACCCCCAAAGCAACAGTGCACTACTTACAACCTGCAATTCACCAAATCAGTTTGCACACCACAGGCATACAGAACCTTTGGCAGACCACTCCTACCCCAACAGAAGTTTCTAAATAAAAACAAAATGCATTTCTGACACGACTCACTTGAAAAGCATGTCAAGTCATAATCAACTTTACCTTCTTGACCTGACAGCTGGCTACCGTCAGAGCGAAAAGGACCCTACTTCAGATGCTTTCAAACCACTACTTCTTCTTCTGTTTCATTTCAGCCAACCACACATTTTCTATTTTCCAGCAGAAAGTGGCATTCACCCCCAGGTTTTTGTAGCTGTCTGCCAAAACCCATGGCACAGTGAGAACACTGCCTACTCCAGACACCACCTCACCGAGGTCCCGACCTCTCCAACACAGGCGTACATCGCAGTGGCCCCAGCTCAGCTCTGACCCAAGGATGGGCTTTGCCACAGAAGAACCTGGGAACCAACTTCCTTATCTTCCAAACACAGCCTGCACAGGAATGTCTGTTCAAGAGCTGCAATAAAACGCTTCACAAAAGCCAGATACCTTGCTGCAAACACCGTACCAGTAGCTCATTTAAAAGAGCAGAAGAGCAAGCAATAATCTCCACACATCTCTGTCAAAGAAGCAAAGAGGAAGAAATGCAGAATGGCCTGCAAGGAGCTTTTCAATCTGGTATGTGGCTGGGGCTCGGGGAACCTGGCTTGAAACTTTCTGATGCAGATCAAGGTCACAGACATACACCTCTCCTTATTACCAAGGCGTTTGGTAGAGCTGCATCCCTTAGCCTAGGACATTTTTAAGTTCTCAATCCTTACTATTATTGCACAGGTAGCTTCAGATTAACAGTAGAAAAATTGCATTTCAACTCAGCCACCGCTTTGTGTTCAAACTGAAGCGCCCAAACCTACAGAGGTTGGGTATGTCACAAAAACTGGAAGAAGTAAGAGCTTTACACGCAAAGGAACCCCTAGCAGTGTGGTTTTTTTTTTTCCGGTGACATTTTAGTTTTGAAGGAAGAGGATTTTTTTTTTCATATTTTCTTATTGCCTTTTTTTTTTTGGCGGTGGTGGTTTGTTTGGTTGTGGGATTTTTTTTGTTTGTTTTTACTTTTTATTAATTTCTACATACACAAGTGAAAGTTTAAAAGGTTTAAAAACAACTCACAGGACCAGAACATTGTGATGAAATAACTGCTGCTTAGAGTTCTGGGTGGAAAGAGCTGAGGAGTGTTGTATGTCTTAATGGATCAGAAAACCACAGCTCCAGCATCACAAAGAGCAATTTATAAAAAAAAGCTCAAGAAAAAAACAGTTGGGGGAAGACTAATTTCAGCATGTTTCTCATCAGCTACTGTCTGGTGTCTCTCGAGCCCTGACATACAGAACAAGGCTGGAGAATGGTGTTTGTCAAAAGCAGAGCTGTGCAACCTTGATAATGGCTTAAAACTCACCTCTGCTGGGCTGAAGAATTACACGTCTGAGGGCGGCTCCCTACAAGAGGTATGGAGAAAAGCCTATCTCCAAGCACAGATACATCTTTGCCCTTCCAGACAGTTGAAAGCAGAATAATCTAGGAGCTTGAGATTCAGGGAGTGAGCAGGAGTTTGCACTGATGAAGGCCAAATGTTAACGAACAAGACCTGTTAATGTAATGTAGCTTCCCTCTACATATCCTCCTATCCAAGTTAGAGGAGTATGTCTCGATGATTCTGTTTGATCCTTTCTAATCATCCACCCAGGCCTAGCCTGTCATCTCTAAATTTAAGGTCTAAAAAGGTCTGTTGCCTTTCCACTAAAGCTGCCTCATTTGAAAGTTAAATGAGAAGACAACAAAGCTTTCTCATGCCTTAACACGTTCCCCATGGTTAAGAGGGACTTACAGTAGATTAAAAAAATAAAATAAAATGAACTATCTTCTTTTTAAAGCCTCGTCAAAATTGTTTCTCGGTGATCTCTATCAAAACTTGACAATGGTTAAGACTACAATGACTCCTGTGCACTACGTCGACCAGCACCATTTCATTTCCTTGTGTTCCCATAGCTGCTTATCTAATCTTAAATCTTGGATTTTGCTGGAGCAGGAGATACCTTTGTATTGCATTTATTCAGCACATCACATGAGAGGTTCCTGGGTCATGACAAAAGTTACTGTGTGCTACTGCATATTCAACAAAATAATTGCACAACCCAACCACACTGCCTCTATTGAATTATGACTAATTTGCTCTCCCATCTACCTTCTAATCTGCTTCAAATTATTCCTGCCCTATCAGCGTGCACGATTCAACATCCTGACATGTTTTTGCTCACCGAGGCTCATCAAGCAAATAGCTGATTTGACTGGGGGGGAGGAGGGGAGCGGAAGCTATATTAAGTTCCCAAATTCACACATTTAATGGGGGGAATTAGGCATAAAAATATACCCTCAAGTCACAGCAGTGCTCGCTTTTTGTCTTGCTTGCCTAGTACCATGGAAATCTCGAGTAACAAGTTTCACTCCAGGAGATGCCAGTCACTGCTGCTTCCCCCCTTCTCCCAAACACGCTCCTATACCCTGCTTTTTCCCACACGAACTAAAAAGAAATAATTGTCCTAAAAAGCAAAAGAAAACACAGTAAGTCCTGTGTTTAAGTAAGGAACACTTTTCAGTGATACAGAAATCCATCACATGATAAGCAGCATCTGGAAGTGCTTTTAGACGAATATAAATAATGAGACACATAGCACTTCAATGCTGAATTTATAAGGTCGGTATGTGCCTTGGCTTTCTTCAAATCAAAGGAGGAACAAATAATAACACACAAAACCGGAAAAGTCACAGTACTGAAGGGAAAGATTCAGTATCTGCCAATCTCCACCATTTGTATATAAATTGGTCCTATTGATGCTAAAATTATAATTTTACAAGAAAAAAAAAAGCCTAAGAGTGAAAAAGCATACATTTAAGTTACATTTGAAATCATAGTTTCCCTTTATAGCCGTGTGGATTTGTATTTTTTCTTCACCACAATATATAAAAATATCTCAAGACATTTTAAATATATCTTTCTGACATTTCATATTTATATATCAAGGGTAAAAGTTACCTGCAAGCTATTATTAAGCAAGTCGAAGTCACTGTATCGCCTCACAATCTGCAAAATATAAAGAAAAAGTTGAGGAAGCACATTACTTTTCTCATTATCATTTTACTGTTCAAAATCCCATCAGAGAGAGGTAATTCCTATTTGTAATTCTCTTCTTTTAGCTATTTTTGTACAAATGCATAACTACTGGATTTATGACATACTGCCAGAGCCAAAGAAGAGTTTTTAAGGATATCTCGGCCAGAACAAAAATGCATTCCTGAATATTATCTTAAACAGCTTTCCAAAAAATACGTATGAGCAAAGTTGCCTACAAACAAAGCATTTCTGCCTTATTAGAAGCAACAATTTTTCACCATCACCTTCATTACTACTTCTAGGTTTTACTGGCTGTGGATCAGCAAGGCTGTGATTTTAGCACTAGAGGAGGCAAACTGGCATTTGAAATTTAAAAATGACAGCCACACCAACACATGGTAATAACATGACAGGCATTTTTTGTTTTCCTGGAAAATTCACAATACTTGCCTTCTGTAGCTGGCAGTAACAGTGTTTTTCTCAGTTTTTGACCAAAGTATTCAAGCACTTCATGTTCTCAATTTACACCACCATTCCCCTCTCCAGCTCAAATTTAAGAAGCTAGGAAGAGAGAATTTTCAAGTTCTTCCTAGAAATGCATCTTGGTTCCTGAACCAGAGTTTACAAAATTACCTGCCAACTGTTTTCCGCTGAAACTCCTCTCTGAACACGGATTATGTATTCCTAGTAAAAAGAAAAAGTTATTAGGAATGAGAACTAACGAGATGAAGGAAGTTATTAGGCACTTCTCCAAACATGACCACTACCCAATTAGGAAACATTCAGAAGCAGAAAATTCAGCTCCAGACTTTGAGCTTCGAGGTGAAGGTCCAAGCTAAGTTCATTCAGACCATCACCAGCAACTCACCCACTGCTTTGCAGAGGTAAAGATGAAAAGAGGTCCAAGAGCTTGCAGAATGAAGCAGTTGAACACTCTCACTTAGTTAAGGAAAAGGTAAGAGCATACTCAACGAACATCATCTCTATTGAGAACAGCTGAAGAAACCTCTCCCCACCTCCAATATCTAACCAGCGGTCCCCAGGAATTACTGCCTCCATCACAACAGAGCAAAACGCCAGTACGCACCCACAGCTGCCCAACCTCTGGTTATATTTACGTGAAAAAGGTTTGGCATGTACTTGAGTAACTAGAACATATCAGTTCCTCACGATGGTAATTCTTCATTTCTAATGCAAATTTAATTATAGAATCATTTTGGTTGGAAAAGACCTCTAAGATGATCAAGTCCCAACCATTAATTTAAATTATCCTTTAGATTTTAAGGATCAATTAATTCTCCCACCAGGATTACACTCAGAAAGCACAATTCTTCTCAGTCTTCTCATTTCAAGCTTCAACACACCTTTTGTAGACTAATGCCCGGTCAATGCAGCAATTTAAATAATTACCTCAAGAACAGAGATACCAAGTATTTTGTGCACCTCTTCAGAAAAGACATTCTTTGAGGAAGCGGTGATTTTGTTCACCTCTACTCTGTTGGAGTTTGAAAGCAGTTCTAAAGACACTTTGGGCATTTCGAGATCATACACTAGGCTTTCCAGGAAAAGGACTTGCCTATAATCTCCGTTTAAAGCCTACAGTTGCCGTATTGTTTAATTAGCAAGGAAATAAAATTAATCTGGACTATAAGAATAGTAATAGGTACTTCCTTTAACATTTGCCTCTACAGAAAGTTCTATGAACGCAGTGTTGTTTTTTTTGTTTGTTTTTTTTTTTAAAAAAAACGTCTTGCTACAGAGATCTGGCCACATGATGTCCATTGAGAGACATGAAGACGAAGAGCCACAACGGCATGGTGCTGCTCAAGAAAAGGCAGTGCTGAGCACTGAGGAGTGTCAAGGAGCGACCAGAGCCAGAAGAGATGGAAGAAGCCACCCAGCCACCTATGCTTTTACACTTTCCTCCCAAGTTCGAAGCTGCAGGCCCGGAGCACGTCCCACAGCCTTTTCAGCAAACCCATCTTCTCCGCTCTGCTCGGCCATGGATGGCAGAACCACACTCAGCTCACATGGCTTCATTCACCCCGGTACTAACTTTCAATAGCACCTGATATAATTTTTCAATTTCAAACACCACCTCATTGTGCTGAACAGCTTACATCAACAGCAGTCTCGCAGAAATGAAAAGGACAGAACGGAGCATTAGGGACAAGGTTTTCTTCAGATATTAAAGTTAAAGACGCATTCCAAATTATCACAAATAAACAATAATTAAGTTAAAAACAAAAGCATTTCCAGCACCTTAAGTTTACATGCCCAATTTGTCCATTCTGTAACAATAACGGTACCTACAAATGTGGCACGTACCCGCACACCACACAGATAACTCGATCAGTTGAGAGTTTGATCCATGAAGTATTATAAATTCAGCCTCACAGTCAGAAATCCAGCACAGACATTTATTATTAACCTCGTTCAAGTATAATGAAATGTCTTCTGTTTTTTTGGGGAAGTTGCCTTCAGAACCACACAGAACTAGTTCTTCTCTTTCAAATGAAATTAATTAAGAGCTTATACACTGAAGAATAAAAGCGTCCCAGCAAACAAAGTGAAGCACATCAGAGAATCCCACCTTAGAATTAAACTTCCATTTAACACTTATCACCATGAAAGGGAAGTAGCATAAAGCAAGAATCAGGACTACTGCAGGCAAGAGCCGAAGGCAACACTCATCAGACGATGTTACCTTGCCTGTTCAGCCTTAGCTCACCCAGGATTTATTTACTGGAGTTTCCTTCTGAACCACAATGCTGTTCAGGCAAGAAAGCTATTTCATTTTCTCAAATTCACATAAAATATCCTTTATCAGCAACAGCTATCGAATATCTGTAGCAACTTTGAACCCCCTATCCATGAGAACAAATTCGAGACTAGTTAGCATGAAAACCACAGTATTTGACATTATAATCAAGGTAACTTCCTGTAAAACAAGAAGCCCAAATCCTCAGCAATGATAAGAAAACTCCACAGAGCTGATTCTAATTCAACCAGCTTAATAACATTTGGAAATTTTCTAACAGAAACCAATTAAGCAGACACACAAATTCACAACTAACGTGGCTTTTCCAATTTTGTGACTGTTACTGCATTTTGGGAAGTAGGAAGAGACTATTCCGCTCTCAGCCAGAAAAATGCAGCAACTGCTTATTCAGCAAGTCTCAAAGGAACATTGGCTATTTCTCTGAAAAAAAAACAAAACACGTCAGGGATGATTCACCGTGTTCAGTCATTCATCTTTTCTAGTATTCTGAAAGCAGCAGAGTTATTGCCCAACCCCTTGTAGCACTTACTCGTTATCCAGCAATTAACCTTTGCTGTTGTACTCCAAGAAAACGCTCCCGGACAGGCAGAGCACACCAATTCATTAGACAACTGTCAAAGCATCGTGCTGCATACAACCACTCTGATCAATATGACAGTCGTCTCCTCTGCAGAGCGTGGTGATAAACACTTCTCTCATTTCCTTCCTTCCCAGATCTCATCTTCACAGGACGATTATATTACAAAAACAGACTTGGGCCACAACTATTTTTTCACGCAGACCATAGGGTTTTCCCAACCAGTTCTGCTCGGGTGTCCTAAAGCATTAATTGACCCCACATTTTATGTCCCAGGATTCACAACCTACAGCAAGAGAGCATCCCTCTACCGATGTGGCTGTTAGTTCTGTCTGTGATAAAAGGCTAAGTCCCACCACGCTCCCCACATCAGCACTGAACTCAGTGAAGAACTGGCCACTTCAGCACTACGTGGTGAAGACAGCTAATGACAGCGCCCAATTTTAGCAGGACAGAGACCATGCCCATAGGAAGGAAATTGAAGCTGTAAGGAAGACAGGCACACTCCGAACAAGCTCTGTTTGACTGCATAGTATAGAACAGGAAAACGTGACAGACAGGGCTCAGCTCTGATAGTTGCTAGCCCTTTCTCACTCCTGCTGAAAATTTTCGGTATTTAAGACCAGGCTCAGTGAGGTCTAATTTAGCTACCCTTTCCCGTGAGTCACGCAGAAATCCCCATGATGTCTTTCACTCCTACACGAACGGCTCAGAATTGTTTCCAGGACTCAGTTTACCGAGCAACTTCAACAACGACCCGACAGCTGCCAGACTGCACAGAAAGGTCTCAGCTGGCAGAAGAGGGATGGCCTCGTGCTGCTGATGCGGCCCCAGGGCAGCAAGCTCACCAGCACCCACTGCACAAGGTCCACCACCGCTCCCAGGCCACCTCCTGTCCCTTGGGGGTCCCACGCGGGTCAGGTTTGTACGCCCGCTGCTTTTCCTCCCAGTACTGCTGAGCCAGTTCCTGCCACAAGCCCAGCGTTCCAGCAGCAGTTCGTCACGTACACGTATGTATGTGTGTATTTAAAGATGCCAAGCAAAGCAGTTTTACCTAGGGGATCGCTTCCTGGCTGCTCTTTTTAGTCAAGAAAGAGGAAAACAGTGTTGGGAGCAGGGAGAGCTGCGTGACCCCAGTCTCACAGTCATTTCCTAAAATCTTCTTCCAACCACTACAGAGAGATGGAGATCCCGAAAAAAGTGTTTTCCAAACATCCACATGGCTCAGTGACTAACACGCTGCCCTTCTCCAATCCTTTGCCAACAGCAAGCCCACAATTACTGCCTGGCATTAACGTTACCCTGATCTTACCCTGCTTAACCATTTCCACTCAGAGCCTTTCTGAGGTGTTTTTTCCTCCCATTCCCCAAGATACACCTCAGCATTCCAGCCTTAGTTAAAACACCAGCGTCAGCAGTTCAGAGCCTCACAGGTAATTTTGTCTGCATTCCTAGGTGCGAGTCACACAGCAAAGTATGTCACAACACTCAACAGTTGCTGTTTATCGCCTCTCCTGGTCATTGAAACAGAAAGCAGACGGAATAAAAGGCTTTTGCGGAGACAAAAATAGGAAACCAAGTGGTGCAATTAGAGATTCATATTAAAAAAAAAAAAAAGTAGAGAGTCTTCGGCCAATATTAGGTAATACATTTTGTTTTCCCAAGAAAACTGTCTCCAAATTTCTGGCTCAGGGTAGCCAGCCTATTTTACAGATTTCTGCTCTGCATCTGTTTAATCCAACAGGCTTGAAAAGCCAACCATTATAAAGATCCAGTCACCTTCAGGTCACATCAACTGCAAGTTTGAAAGGGCTTTATTTTATAAGCATTAAAGAGAGGAAAGCCTAATTAAGCATGAATACAATCCCTGCTTAAGAAGGCTGGATTGCAACTATTTCTAATAAGAAGCTCTTTTAAGTGTTTATTTAGAAAATCTCCCATGTGAAAAGCAGCAACAAAATCGGGAAAGCTGCTCAGCTCGGGCACCTCTTCACTCCAGGGCAGAGTCCGTATTTACAGTTGGCACGAGCTGCTGCTGAGCCCATCTGGTGCAGGAGCAGCGCCGGCGGTGTTTACCTGTGTTTCAGCACACAGGAGTGGGCGCACTGTACGGCTCCAAGCGCACTGCACTGCACTGTAGTAGTGACTAAGCCATCCAACAAGTGAAACCTATGAAGTAGGACAACTGCAGGAAGAAAATAGGACAGGCGTTTACATGTAATGAAACGTACTGAACGAGAAAAGCTGCGGAGGGAGATGAAAGAAACGAGGGCATTTCAATACGCCGTACCACCCTGGCCTTCGTCAGAAAGGGGAAGATGTTCAGCATTTCTCAGGAAAGACTCAGTAGTCAATAAAAATACCTTAATTATGCTGCAAGATTTTGTAGGAACCAATATTTTGCCTGTGGTCCTTGCAGGAGTTACAGATGCAATATAACTTGGTAAGTTCAGCACTGGAAACCATAAGGCTAGAATATCTAAAATACATAAAGTCCTGTGGAAGAACCACATAACCAAAACATCAAACAAGAGAGCTCTAATAGCTCCCTGTCTAAAGCCACCTCTAAAAGTAATTTCATGATATCTTTTTTCAAAGCGAAGGCAACCTTATAGAGATTGAACTCCTTATAAAGCAGATGTGCAAAGTCCTTTACAAGCTTTTAAAATATATTCTAAAGTTCTAGAAACATATGGCTCCATTTTTCGTAGCACAGAAAAACATATAGGAAATAATGCAGGAAAAAAAATATAAGTGCTTTTTTCAACATGTTTTTTTAAATCTAAAAGCTATGAGTGTCAACATTCATCGTCGCTTAAGGAAAATGAAAAATTCTGAAAGTATGTTACAAGAGGGATTTATTTCAGCTGTTCATTTCCAAATGCCTTTCAGACAAGGATGTACTGTAGCAAAATTGGCTGTTTCGCTACTTCAATTTCAACATGAAATGCATGAAAAAGGAGAATTGCTTTGGAAAAGAATTAATGTTCAGAAGTACGTGTACGAGAATTACTCGCTAGTGGTTTCACTACTTCGAAGTGCTCTAAAACTTGTATGTACAGATTTGCGGTTCATAATACGGCGTATGTCTAGGTTATGGTGGAAGAATGCAGCATCCTATTTTAAGGCTTACACAGAAAGCCACTTTTACACAGTGAACACACAGAGGAAAGATTGCACCACGAAGCAATTTCAACAGTGAAGATGTATTAAAGCTGTAGTGCTGAGAATGCCTCTGTTGTCAGAGCACAACATTCAGCATTTAGATGAGACACTTGAAATGGTTTAATACAGCGGATGTAATGCCACTCCTAAAGACAGCAAATGCAGTGGCAACAAAACAACTTCATTTTCTGCAAAATGGCTGGTACACGGACCTACCAAGAGCACTGAACCGTGCCTGTGAGGTGCCCAACACACTCCTGGAAGTTTTACAGCTATTCTCGTGTCTTATTCAGTGCTAGTGATGTGATTAAAGCACATAGAAGGAGATGCAACAAAGCTGACGGGGGTCTGCCTATGTAATTTCAAATCTATTAAGTGAGATACCATTGGAATGTGTTTGCAATATAAATTTATTTGGCTTTCAAAATGAAATGTACTCTATAAACACTGCACTATACAATTATTCGCAGGTAAGCACACATTCCAACAGAAGTCAGAACGCTTGTAACACGTGTAACCAGGAAAACAACTTTTGTAGAAAAGAAAAGGCGTCGCTTTCATTTTCAGTTATCACCTGAAATAAACATGCAGAAAGAAAAACTCTGCTGACAATATCTTTGTTGCAACACAAAGGCACGGATATTACACACCAGCTCAGATGTACTAACTCAAGTAAGAGCTTCTCAGCTCTTTTCACTTGGAAAAAACATAAAGAGCTTGTGAGCAAACCAGAAATGTCTGCAGCTGCTTTCCTCAAAATCTAAAACCAAAACATACCGGGGGATCAGTATGCTCTTACTAAGCAAAAAGTACAAATCTCTAAACGAGTATTTTGAATACTAGCTTTGTCCCTTCTTAGGTTTCTGGAGAGTTGAGGTACTATGTAGTAGTTTCAGGTTTGGTTTTGAGCTTTATTTTTTACTTTCACCTTCATTCCCAGGGAACAGAAACTAAATTTCTGCCAAGTACAGCCCCTAAGTTATTCAGTTTACATTCACCCAGTCTGTTGTATTAAATCTCAACAGAAACTGCTCAGAACAATAGACCAGAAAACTATTCATTTGACACAAGCTTTGGTCTTCTGGTTGGTATTTCACCATGTCTACGGAGCTCTTCCTGAAATTCTTTGCCTTTTCCTCAGCTGGTTATTCAGAAGACTGGCTGTTTTCAACACCTGTAGAAAGTTTACATTATTACTAGTTCGTTTGTCACATTAAAGGTGCATCTAATCTGGGCCTACATCATCGTCACGTGAATGCTTTTATAAGCAGTGATATATAGGAAAAAATTATAAATGCAAACTTCAAGTGATTCTTACAGCATTAAGAAGGATTAGAAAATTTTAATACATACTGCTGACAAAAGAATATAAAATGTATTCCTGGATGACCTTGTATTTCAGCTTTAGAACAGGTCTGGCATATGAAGACCTAGTTTTCCAAACATTCATTTGGGATAAAGAACTGTATAGATCTATACCTTGTTAAGAAATCACTTGGAGGTGGGGTGAGGGACAACCCCAAAAAGCACTGAGATAAAGATAACCTACTTCCTTACAACTATAATATAATAAAATATAATATAGTTCTAACGCCCCACAGAAAAACTTCCAACATATATCCCTATTTCTTAGAAGGAATTCATTTATACACCACTTCAAACACAAGGATCTACTTCCATGACTTATTTAAACCAGGCAAGTTCAAATCGTGGACAGCACTGCCCACTAATAAACAAATTATTCAGATACCAGGGACATAGGATGAAAAGTCCAAAATGACAAAATACTCCACTTACATCAAATGAGAAAGCAAGTCTCTGTTATGGCTTCCTGTATTTTGTTATCCCACACTGTCTCTATACAAGCCATCTGTGCTACAGACACTTCAAACCATCTTTCAACTATCAACAGGGCTTCTGCAGTAAAACAAACAATTACTAATAGATGTATCGTAGAGACAGATTTTAAATCAAAAGGCACAGTGCTTCAGCATTCTGTTATTAACAGAAGATCAGAACGAATCAGTAGAGATTTTTTTCTGAACATCCATTAGAAACAGAATACAGAGATGAAAGGCGGGGGGGACAACATTTGCTATCAAACTCACCCAGACAAGGCAACACACAGAGAGTCTGGATTGAAAATCTACTTCCAAGTACTCATTCTAAAAGAATTTTGTGCCTTTTTTTTTCCTAACCAGAATCACGCAAACCAAAAGAACATGAAAAGCTACTGTCATTTGCATTCATGAAGCAGCGTAATAAGCCACAACACAAACCAAGTTAACGATGAAGCTGTAATACAGACTGCTAACTGGGGAATATTAGATGTTATGCAGCTTCTCACGCAACTTGGCACATATGCCCCTCAGACACTGAAACAGGTAAAAAGTATTAGGCTTGCCACAGGATAAACCTGATCAGTTTTATTTATAAGAGGGGTTACAATTGAGAGCCGTGGCCCACTAGGTTCACAAGATCTTCTAGAAGATTTTTCACATGTGGTTTCTGTTCAGAGGAAGACTGGGATATCAGTAAACGTGAGATCTTCATCTACAAGAAAGCCCCCCCACACTACAATACTTCCTGAGTGCAGACTGCTTATAGGAAAACTATTTAATAAGACAATCTTCAGATTAGTTGTATATCCCGTGGTGAATCTACAATTATCGTCATACAAGTCGAGAACATTTAAGAGCATTCACCAGCTGCAAGGAACCAATAAAGGGATCAACAAGGCAGGAATGCTGTGCAAGGGGCAGAAGGAACACCCTCTCTCCACTTAAAGCCAGCTTCCTACCGGTGTACCTGCTGCCGTAGTGCCTCTGGCCTTCTTTTTAGCCCAACATCCCCGCTCTGAGCTAAAGGCAGGGATCAGAAGTGACAGCCCGCTCTCTCTCTGATTCTCTATCGCAGTACTGCTTGCTCATACTGTAAGTAAGCCTAGTTTTTAAGGTGGAAAATAACTGCAGACAGGAGGTTATGAAATTGGGATTATTACTGCAAGCTCAAAGACAGTACAATTCTCATGAAGGTGGCACGCATGTGTACCGCACATCCCAGAATTAACCTGTGACACAAAGTCCCAAGAGGGCTCGTTCTGCTGGGTGCCGCCGCTCCCTGCGACACAGAAAGCAAGCTTTGGGGACATCCCTGCAGCTCGGCAGCCCCACTACAGTGGCACCAAGCAAAAGTAACTTCATCTCGGCTACTGAGATGGGCCAGCGAGAACCCACCTCTGCTCCAAACGTGGTGATGGATCCCACGACAAGCAGAAATTATGGACACTTATTTCTTGAGTCCTACGGTGCGAGGCCTCTCTCAGGGCAGATGCGAGCCCGAGGCAACACGAAGCCCACCGCCCGCCCCACGCAGCCACCGAGCTGCTGCAGGCAGGAGACCCATTTCACAGAAAGGACAGGCGGGGGGAAGCAGCAGCAGCGCCAGCAGCCCCCCTACCCCACATCCCTACCGGAGGGGCTCCCCGGGGGGCTGCCCCCTCACCCCCTGCGGTCCCCGGGCTCCCCCTAGGGCCCCCTCCAGAGCTCCCAGGCCCGCCGGGCACCCCCTGCCCCCCCGCCCCCATCTCCCCGCGCCGCCCGGGGCTCGCTCCCTGCCCACCCCGGAGGCTCCTCGGGCGGTCCCCGACCCCGCCGGGCCTGCTGCCGGGGAGCCGCCCGGCCCGGCCCCGCTCCCCCCCCGCTCCCTCTCGGCGCCCACCCCCGGTTACCCCGGCGCCTCTCGGGGTCCCCCCCCGGCGCCCCGGCTCCCTCCCGCCGCCCCCGCGGCCCTGCCCGCCGCCGCCGCTCACCGTGTGGGAGTGCAGGCTCTGGCTCGCCTCGATCTGCGCTGTCAGCGGCACCGTGTCGTCCAGCAGCACCTTGCCGGCCGGAGGCTTCTCCATGAAAGCCATGCCGCGGAGGGCAGCGGGGACCCGGCGCCGCCGCCGCCGCCGCCGCCAACCTGCTTCCCTTCCCGGCCAGCTCCCGGCGCTGTCAACACGGCAGCTCCGCGCCGCCCCGCCGGGCCTTAGCGCCGCCGCCCGCCCGCCCTGTGGCCGCCCGGCCGCCAGGGGGAGCCGCGAGCTCTGTCGGAGGCACGCAGCGGCGGCATGGCGCTCCTCCTCCGGCCGGGGCCGAGGGGACGGCGGGCAGGCTCCCGCTGAGGTAACCCCCTGCTCCCGCTCCGCCGGCCGTCACGGGCGGGCCGGGCTCGGCGCTTCGTCGAGCCCCGGCAGAGCCCGCCCTCGGCTTGGCTACCACAGACCGGCAGGAGGTTTTCCCCCAGGCACTGCTGGGGCTTGCAGCTCCCTACCTTTTTCCTCTCCTTAGGCAAACTATCGTGAGAAAATTGGGTAGGATTCGGTATCGTCTGCACGGTTTAGTGATTTTAGTTAAAGAGTATTTGCAAAATGTGAATGGAAGGCGGCAAAATGAATTCCACAGCCTAACTTTCCTTGTAGCAACATCCCAAATGTATTTCCATAGCACGTAGCAATCCCGCTTGGAAACCTACTGCCCACGTACCCTTTTGACTTTTTACACTGCATACAGAAATTAACCTCACTTCAAATGTTGTAAGTATATAAGACTACAGATCTACAGTTTGTCACACACTTAGAACAGTTGGCACAAACAGCCTCGATCTCCCCTCTGCCGCTCCACGCTGACAGGAAAATGGCTGTGCATTGTGATTAAGCAGTTAAATCTCAGCTTAGAACAGCAAGCTTGTTTGACTCTTCCCAAACTTCTCCTGCAGTTACCCTGGAGGTCAGATACAAATTTAATTATTGCCTCAACCTCCCGCCTACTGTCTCACCCTCAGATTTGATTCATTCTGGTAATAGGCATTAACACATTCTGGTAATAGGCATTAACTTCACAACTAGAGAAGTAGATGCCTGATTCGAAACAGTGCTTTGAATAGCAAAAATATGTTATCAGGCAGTGACCTAAGGCAGAAAAAAAGAAGCAGGAAATGAATCAACTCACAGACAAAAGATAAGGAAAGCTCTCAGTACTGGTTCCTTGTTATGAAGAGGCCAAGCCCTGTGCTTTGAAAACAGCAGGCACATTTTAGTCAGCCTAAATGTTACAACTGTTGTCACTTGCAGCTGCCCCTCCCTGTGATCCTGCCTCCTTTAACACCTGAGGTATGTTGTTGCATTAGGGTTGTATTTGACATCACACCTAGACAATATAGCTGTTTTACCAGTGGCCTTCATCACACTGTTTGAGGACAAACTTTCTTTTCATAGCAAACAACTTTTGAGATTATTTGTATCAATGCAGAATGCACTTCTGCTGCAGAGAAAAGGATGGGGTAACAAGCAGCCAGAAAATGAGTCACCAACTGAAAAAAGCCTGTACGTTTACTACTGATGGTCCTCATCATTCCTCATAAAGTATTTCAAGTGCTGCATCTTCAAGCTTTGTTAGGAAGAGTGTGTTGTTTATATTAAGGCTGGCTACTACTAATAGACTGAGCTAAAGGCTTTATTAGCTAACACATTGCAAAAGAGCACTGCAACATCAGCTAGAGGTTCAATACAGATTACATGAAGCAATCTTGCAGTACATGTGTATCAGTACCTTCACCTGTCTGTTTTGCTTGTTAAAAGCACAGAATTGTCCCTTTTCACCTGTGTTTGTTACCAATGTAACTATTTTGTGAAACAGTTATAAGGTGTTTTAACTGGGCTACTATGAAGTGCAGCCTTGATGAAAGGAACAGCCTCAATATAAGCTCCTACCGCTCTAGACTTTCCACTGTAGCACAGCTTGTCTGAAAGTGCCACATCTGTAAGGCGTAAGTGCCTAGTTCCATTGGTTTCAGTGTGATGGTACACAGAAAAATTAAAAGTTGTAAGTCTCTTAATGCAGTTACCATCAGGATTAAGTTTGTGTATAGTCTTTGGAAGATCGTGAAGGTTTTCTGTTGCAAATGTACTGGATTAAGAGATGCCATGTAAACAGACAGTCAAAACCAAACATGTATTTTTGCCTTTACTGTGAAGTAGCATAAGATCAACAGCTCTAACTTTCTGACACCATGACTTTCACCATCCCTTCCATAACAGTCTTTCCACTTCCTTTGACTTTACATGATACTGAGATGTGTGCAACAGAGGTCTTCAGTCGTTTAACTTCCGCTGCAGCTATGACTTCTTCTCCAATATACAAAGGAGCTGGAAATCGAATCGCCTGAGAAAGAAATACACAACCTTGACCAGGCATTTTAGTACCCAAAACTGCAGAAATAAGTCCATTGATCAAAACTCCATGTACAATAGTTCTCCCAAACCTAGACTTCCTTGCAAAATCTTCATCTAAATGCAAAGGGTTTGTGTCACCTGTTAAATCAGAAAAAGTAACAACATCGTTCTGTGTAAAAGCTTTAGTAAGTTCAGCTTTGTCTCCAACTTTTATATGTAAACTCTGAAGTAAGGAACATCCAAGCAGAGAGCTTGTAACTGTCAGCTTTGTCAAGGCTCTTTGTCGGAAATCCCCTCTAGAAATTCCACACCTGCAGAGCAGCAGCATCTTCTTACAATCAAACCAACAACCGCATTCAGTCCAAGACTAGTTCTCTACTGTTCCCAGATAACGCAAGAAGAAACGGAGATGTCTAGTTCGGGGGGGAAAAAAAAAAAAAACGCATTAAAAAAAATCAAATGCACTCAAAGTTGAAAATACTGAAGATTTCCCTTTTAAATAAAATATTTTAAAAGTTAGAGCTATGGCTGAACAGAATTTTGGTTACTCATGGCTTCAGAGACAAAGAATTCTTGGAACTTGTTTTATTCAGCAGCATCCTCAGAAAAAAAAAAAAGCTCTGAAGGTGCACATTCATGCATGCATTTTTAAATGAAGTGAGCCAACATTAACTATTAAAAAGGGTAGAAACA
The DNA here is from genome assembly GCF_013377495.2 of Cygnus atratus. Taxonomy (NCBI): domain Eukaryota; kingdom Metazoa; phylum Chordata; class Aves; order Anseriformes; family Anatidae; genus Cygnus; species Cygnus atratus. The sequence goes on from NC_066371.1 coordinate 9,448,715, forward strand.
GGGTAAGGAAGTAAAGGATTGGACCAAGGTGTAGGCAAAGAACAAAATTTTCCAGAAATTATTTTTTCACAGATATATTAATATCAATGTTTCTCATTGGAATGAAACCATGAAGTGATGAGACAGCTGCTACTGTCAGATTTCACAAAATTCAGTGTAAGAAAACAACTGCTTAAACACAGGCCTATACACCTGCACTGAAAAGCATTTCACTCCCAAACCAAGAGTTTCTTGCAAGTAGGCCACCTGTCTATTAAGAGGCCACATGCTCAACTAGCCAGGCGATCACACAGCAAGAACTGACATTTGGGGAAGCCATCCGGCCTACCTGCAGCACTCGAAAGGCACACCTTCTGTTCTGGTAGAAGCCCAGCAACGTTAGAGCACTCCACAGCTTGACAAAGCCACTAAGTGAAAAAAATACAAAAGATTTATTAATAAAATTTGTTTTTCTGTTCTCCTGCAACATAAACATCTTAAAGAAAAGTATGTTACGTAAAGAGTAATGAAACCTTAACAGAGTTTAACAGCAGGTAATTCCACCAATGAGTGCTAGTAGCAACACTATGCCATAAAGGGTTATTGTAATGACTGCAACATAACAGATGCTTAACGTTACCTTGTCAAACTCACTTTGCTGGCCCCCTTCATAAGTTCTTTCTGGGCCTTTAAACTCCTTCTTCCCCTAAATCACCCACAGCTGTCTTCATTTAAATCTGGCAACCATTCACATCTTTAGGACAGAAAGATATCTAATGCCACTTATTTCAGCAGTGCTTAGTTCCCACCAGACCATTCTGTTTTAAAGCAGGAATAATATGTGGATGCACCTGGGTTTAAAATCTCAGTGAATTTTAACTTATTTTCTGCATGCTCCATGCAGGTAGCTGCAAGTTAGCCTTAACTCTCAGAGACCACTCTTAGACTGAGAGTTCTGCTTTTTTAGTGAAAAATACTTTCATGACTGTATCTAAAGTGCACACATAATTGCACCTTACCTGCTAACAACTCTTAATATTGCAGAGAGAGTTTTCTCCTCATACGTTAAGACATCAACAGGCAAAGCTGCTCCAACCTATGTAAAAATAAGTTTTTAAGTAAGTGCCATCCCACGCTTTTCCTGGGGTTTATAACCAAGAGATTTCACTGTCAGCACATGCCTTTGGGAAAGTTATGCTCAAATCCCACACGAATTTCAGCTACACCACCCCTCGTTTCCTGCAACACCGCTCTGACAGAAGGCAGCTGGGTTCCACAACACAGCTGCGGGCCCCAGACACGGCCTGCCTTGTCTGAAGCCACTCAGCAATCAGAGAAAGGGGGGGGGGATAGTAGTCAGGGCTCCCCCACCCACGCTGTTCCCTTCCCCTACTCCCCCTCACGAAGCACCCCAGGACAACACCCTCCCCATGCCGACTTCCAGAGCCGGGCGGGCCGGAGCCGCAGGACGACAGAGGCACAACCCCAGGCGCACGGCGGAGCAAGGAACGGTCCTTCCCCCAGCACCAGCCACCCCGTCCCGTCCCGTCGCACCTCTCCGTGCAGCTCCCTCAGGGCCGCCACCACCAGCTGCTTCAGCTGCGCGGCGCTGGGCCGGGCCCCGCCGTCGGGCAGCTCCCTGCGGGGAAGCAGAGCAGAGGGCCGGTTAGAGGGGAGAGAAGAGGGACGGGACGGGACGGCACGGCGGGGAAAGGGCCACGCACAGACGGACGCGCAGGTAGTGGTGCCCGGCCGCGTTCCTCAGCACCCGCCGCTCGAAGGCGGCCGGCGGCGGCTCCGCTCTCGCCATCCGCCCCGTGATGGCGGCGCCCGCCCGCCCTACGGCGGCCCCGCGGAGTCAAGGCCGTCGCCATGGCGACGGGGGGGCTGAGCGCCGCCCGGGGGCGTCGCCTCAGGGCGAGGAAGGCAAGGAGTAGCCGTAGAATCATCATTTTGAAGTGTTTTCTAACCTTTATCTGATTCAACCGTCCCCCTGCCACCAATGTCACCCACTAAACCATGGCCTGAGGAGTCCTCGGGGCCGAAACGAGTCTCGCCGGAGCTGGGGGAACGGGCGGTGGTAAAACACCTGAGACCTGCATAAATGCTTGTGGTTGATCTGAAAGACTTGTGTGAAAATCGGCAGAAAGGGTGGAAGTTCATTTACTCCGCAAAAAAAACGCCCAAGGCGAAATAACATCCTGAGCCTAAGAACTTCATGGATTTTTCCTTCTTTTAAAAAACATTCATCCAAGAATGAACGCTCACCTGGCAGGGTAACACTGCAGTAACCTACACTTAAGATAGGGCCCGACGCACAAGAAAGTTATTTGTCATCAAGCTAACCAGTCTGTGTAAAGGCATTTCAGGTTTCAAGATGTTTTCTCTGTTCAGCCTCGGGATTTTCTCTGCCCCCAGCAGCTTGGCCCCCTCCGGCCCAGGCACTTCGTGAGCCTTGGGGCTGACCCTAGCACACTGACGGCCTTCTTGGGTGTCAGGCTGTAAGGGGCAGGCCTTGCCCTCTTCCTACTGCTGATGGGGCACAAACCTGGAGACAGCACGTTTAGGTCAACTACAGCCTTTGGTGATCTGAAGGAGGTATTCACAAGAAAACGGCGACACATTTCACAATAGGCTGTCAAGCAGCCTATTCTGTCTTCCAGATAGATCTTTTGAATGCTTAGTCAAGATCTTCCCTGCTATAGCCTATAACCTGTAATAAGAGGCCGGTCCTAGTCAATATGGGATCATTCCTCCTCAATAAAATCTTCTGTGGAACTGAAGATTCCCAGCACTCTTTCCCTCAGTCCTCCTTTCCTGAGGAAAAAATCCCAGTTCTTCTTGTCCTTCTGTAAAACATGACGTTTTCTAGATCTTTGTTCATCATGCTGTTGCCTTCTAGCCCCTTCACATGTCAACATCTTCCTTTAGGGCCCAAAGCTGAAGTTCTGTATTGCAGCAGAGGCTTTCTCATGATGAGCACCACAATCCACCTGGACTATGCTCCCAGACTCATTTAAAAACTGTACAAGAAATACCAAATGCTTAGAAATGAAGCTTAAGCAAAAGCAAATGTTGAATGTTGGAATAGATAATTTCACACATACCAAAGTTGTTTTGTTGTTGTTGTTGTTTGTTTGTTTGTTTTTCAAATTATTAGTTTGGTTAAAAAAACAGCTTGCCACATAAAATTCAGTAGCTGTAAGTGTAGGACAGCAAGAGATCTCTAGTGTTCCTCCTAGGAACAGAGAACCAGTTAGCACAGTGCTCAAATAATATCTCTACAATAATGTGGCAAACATGTCAGAGCAGCCAGTTTTATTTGGAGCAATAATCTCTATAGAATTTTGTATTATTTTTTAAGATATTAGTAAAATTTTGTCACCAAAGGGCAAAAAGTGGCGGTCAGATAATGAACAAACCTGTTTTGGTTATTGCAATAGTGTGAGTGCTGTTCTCCATCAGGCTCTGATAACACAAGCACCAGAAACTCAGGCGCTCCAGGAAAATCTAGTTAGCTGCTGTAAAGCCTGCTCCTGATGTAAGCGCTGCGGGGGGTTGTGTCAGCTGCAGTAAACAATAAAGAGCACACACAGGATTGTACCAGGAAGGCTGGACACAACATGTCAGTTTTTTATTAACCAAAAGTGAAGCTGAACCCGAGTGGTTTAACTTGTTAAAACCATATGCTTATACGTCAGATATTTTTTTTTCATGTTAACACTGTACTGCAAGAACCAAACTTTGCAGCTATTCATCCTTTGAGAATCAAATAGTAAGTGTAAAATGAATTAAAATAAGGGTCCCTCAATGAATCAATTAAAAATATTTAACTCAAAAGAACAGACCAATTTTAAGAACTGTCTTATGAAATTCTCCCATGTGAAAGACTTTTAAAGCACTTGGAGCCTTGAGGTAGCAACTTTATGCAGAATTTAATTCCCCTTCTGCCCCACAGAGCAGAGGAAAATTAGTAATGCATTATTAGCTCCAGCCAGCTAAGCGGAGTTGAGTGTTCTCCCATGAGGTTAGTGACTTTCTTCCACCTTGAAATAGCAGTGTAGTGCTGCAGACAATCAGGAGAAAATCCACAAGGAAGGCCTCTTGAAATAAAATATATGGTTAGAAAGAAGTGAAAATAATCAGCAATAACTGTAACAACAAAAATTATCTGGAGTGAAAAAAAAAACAGTGTTTGTATTTTGGCAAGACTAGTTTACAAATACAAGTCATGAACAAGCGTCCATTTTCAGCCAACAGAAAAGAAAGAATGGAAGTGACATTCAAAGGGTTGGTTTTTTTCCCCTCTGTGCAAAATTGCACAGTTTTGTTTTCTTGTCTAAAAGAGAGCATTTTGCCCCCTCCTTTTTTTTTTTTTTTTTTTTTTACATTGTGAAACCTGTGCTGTGACATTAAGTAGAAATACCATATGCCAGGATATTCGACCACTGAAAGCTCCTCTCACTGACTTCACAACAATCACAAGCAGGAAATCAGAAATGAGACCTTTTCCTCCAAGTCTCAAAGACACTATCCTCTTTACCCACTTTGCTGCTGAGTTCTTTTATTAAAAACTAGATCTTTCTCCACTGTCAGAGAATCCACAGAAGATTTACTGAACACTGAGCAGTAACAACAAAAAACCTGTGCTCATTCTCCCCAGCATTTGTGAGAACAGTCATAGAGAAAAGGAATAAACTTAGACAATAATGCAGGTAGAACTTTACTACCAGACACCTCACATCACTCCTTGGTCTTGGTATCACCCTTTGCACGTTTTCTGACTTTGCTCATTGCTGGTGCTGTTTGGCTATCCAGATGCCTGGCTATGTTGAGCATCTTGCTAGAAGCTTCTATCACTACCTTCATGTTCCAAATTTGCCCAGAACATGTTGGTTAAACCAGACCAAACTAGTCACACACTTTGCAAACTAGAACAGTTTACATGGACCTGCCTTCTTACAGGCTCATTCTCCTTCAGCTGAAGGTCAGGTTGCCTCTCTACACCACCGAATGATGTCACAGATCCTGGATGCAGGATGGCATTGCCCAGTATGCCTTTGCTTCAAGGAATCTAGAGAAAGATAAAACTTCAAAAGTTTGCTCAAATTCTCCCTTCCAGGCAGAATTACCTTACAAATCTAACATTGGTCTTGCTTGGGTGTTGGGTTTTTTTTTGGTTAAACTTCAAAACAATTGCCAATGTTTGCATTTGCTGAGGTATCCAGTCCTGTCCTGCAGAGAACCAAAGTGGAATCCATCTGTAAGGCAGCCCAACCTGCCAGGCTCCTCCAGACAAAGGAGAGGATATTTTGCTTGGGAGCAAAGACCCCAAGATCATTATTCAGAGCAAGTTTCTCTTTATACTGGTTTGCAGACCAGCTTATATCTGGGTTGCAAGACAGTCACAAGCTGGCTTTAGAGAGACTTCTTTCTTAGAGCCCAAACTATCTTAAACTTTAAAATATCAGTGTAAGGGCCCGATGAGTGTGTTTTTTTTTCTTTTTTTTCTCTTTCTTTTATTTTTTGTCTTAAAAAAAATAAAAATCTGTAATTAAAAGAATGATACTGTCTTTGGTGTAAAACCTCAGAAGCACAAAAGAAGTACCTGCTGCTTCTTTGGCTGTAATTTATAACAAAACAAAACAAAAAAAAAGAAAAAGAAATCCAGCCCAGGAAAGCAAGGGCAATTCACTGTTCTAAAATACATGCAGTTAGAACAGCCACTACACATTACAACTAGAACAAGGAAACACCTTGTTCAGTGGTGCCCACTACAAATCACTTGCATCATATAAAAATATGACTCCAATTACAGTTACTGGACAATAGCCAAACTTATCAAGTTTCCATCCTACTCATATTGCAGGAACTGGGACGTCCTCATCAATTTAGGGAAAAATATTTATCACCCGGAAATCAACTTACAGCTAAGTTGCAGCTAAGTATCTTGTGCCTTAGAGAAATGTCCACTGTCATAACTAGAAACAGGAATTCAACATTGGCATCCTTCTGCTCTTGCTCAGATGGCCATGAATAAAAAGAGCAGGTTCTGTTACATTAGCATCCACAATTAAAATACCATCATCCCCATAAAAACACCACCAAGTTTTTCGTGAGCTGCAGAAGAATGCAAATTCAAAGGGTCACTAGATTTATTACCTACAAATTCAATGATTTAGTATACATATTCCATTTCACACCATAAAAATGTTCTTCTTATGGTCTGATTCTTATTTAGATAGTACTTTGATAAAATCTCAGCTGTATACCAATTAAGTCCATTAAAGCTGTAGAAATAGAATCTACCTAGAAAATGCTGCAAATTTAACAGGTATTTTAGATAAACATCATTAGCTTAGCTATCACTTAACCCAAAAGATCCCTCAAGTACACCAACTGCCTAGTTAGCAAAGACATTTGCTTTGCAAAGTCCAATGTTACTAACTTTTCAAAAGTTTTTAAAATCAACATGGCATTTGGAAGCCAAGTGGACTCCAAGTGTCCAATAAAGTTAGAATACCGTGATTTTTTTTTTTTCGGGGAGGAGCTCCTATAAATAAGTACAGAAGTAGCTTTCCTTTAAATTACATAATATTCACCTCCTTATAAAGTTTTAAAACTGACCCAGACAACAGCACCCTGGCAAATCTAGCAGTATAAAGGATCTCCGTAAGCAGAAGGTGGCCATCTATTGTGATCTCACCACAATAAAATCCACCTGATGTCAGAAACGAGGAGCAAATTTGGGGAGATGACAACTATGACACCTTCCAGCCATTTGACCTGAACTCACTGCACACTTTTTGGGAAGCGTGGAGCAAAACAATTTTCTTTGCTGCTCAGAAAACACTTGAAATTTAGTAATGCTTCATTTTCTGCATTTTGTTGCTAAGCAGACTCTCACCTGTGTCCCCAGCTCAGTTTACTTGGTTTAAAGAGCTATAGTACCTGCATCTTTCAGCAGGTAGAAGAAAACTTCAGTGCCACCTTATTAACCAGCTCCACTGGTATTTTAACTTCAAACCCAGAAGCTACAATTAAAAGCAAATTTGACATTGTGTAAGGAAAACAATACAAGAAGATAATAAGCCTATACAAGGCTTGTATTCCACAGGTTGCCTCTGCAGAATAGGCAACCTCCCACCACAAAATCTGATCTGAAAATTTATCCCAACGGGAACACCAGGAGGAAGGAGGCTTCTGTATCTTGTACACTTTGGATTTCGTATCAGGCACTTGAACTGTTGAACAGATGCCATTCTGAACCAAGTAAGTGAACTCGGGGTTAGAATCATCTTTAATCTAGGTCTAATAATGAAGTATCAGCAGCAAAGTGGAGGCAGGGAGCGAGCAATCCATCTGTGCTGAGACTTGCTTATGGTTTTTAAAATGCCCAAGAAGACAGCAGCAGTAACTGTTCCGTAGTGTCCATTTTCCTTGTGAGTTGTGTTGCTGATAGGAGGCTTTTCTGTGTCTTGAACTAAGAAGGCATTGAGGTACCCTGTGCCTAATTCCCTGGATCCAACAGGTCCATGCTAGAGCCAAACATTGCCACCAGCTGCTCCTCATAATGCGTTATATTCCTCTTCATAATATTCATGCAGGGTCCAAGCAACCTCTCAAATGCTTGCACATCCATGACTGCAAAGAACAGAAGTGAAGATTGTTTATCAAAAAGGACACCACATGCCAATCTACTTTTTGATCTCAGAACACAGTCATTCAGTCTAATCCATTTGGTTCTGAGGCTCCAACAGAAGCCACACAAACAAATCCTATCTCTGATTTCTCTCTGTCCTGTTGCTTGGAGAAACAAGATTAATGAAATACACACCTGACCTATACACGCCGTGTAGGCATTAACAGATCACCTGGAAGCCGTGACAAACAATCTCTATATAAGAAGCTGATGCTGAAGTCTGGAGTCCTGGTGCAAGTTCCCCCTTTCAAAGGGCACAGACCATACAAGCAGGGAAAACAGAGCCTGCTGGGCAGTTATCCCCACCCACCTGAAACTAAAGGTCTGAGCAGGAGACAACGGTGCTTCTCAGACCTCATCATGGAAATCCACTCCAGGCCAATGCTCTTAGCTTCTAGCATCTGACCACAAGGTACCAAAAGGCTGGCCAGGTTTCAAATAGCTGCTCTGTCAGGGGTAGTCCACAAAACAAGTGAAGACCAGAAGAGAGTAACTAGAAACATAGAACATCTGCTTACCTAAACATTTGACCTCCCCAACAGCATAGGCAGAGGCTGCCCTGGGTTTGTTGGTAACAAGTGCAAGCTCTCCAAAATACTGTCCTCTGCGACACCGAGCAATCTCCACTTCTTGGTTAGCTTCCTTACTCGTCATAGTCTGTAGAACAGTGCATTTTAATTATTCACATGCAGTTCTGTCTTTGTACAAGGCTCAAGTTAATCCCAGATATCCTGGGGATGTGCGACCGCTCATTGGTTTAGAGCTTTTAAACTAGCAGTTCCCAAATCATTCCCTGTACTGGTAGAATACCCTGACAGAATGTCCAATTACAAGTTTGATAAGAAAAGTGTATGCTGGCCCACAAGTTTTGAGATTGGCAGATACTCACTGTTACAGCTTTGGGAACTGCTATTACAGTGGCCTAACGCAGGTACAAAGTTTTCTCATGCATGAGACTTTGCTCCCTAAGGACTGCTCCAGGCTGTACAGAGATTTGTTCAAATGCCAATGGCTATTATGTCACTGGAGATAAAATGTCCCAGCTTTGTTAGCTGCAGTTTGCTATAATCCTATAAGTTTCATTTCCACACTTAAGGCCAGCGAGAGTACATCAGGTCAGTTAGCAGAGAAGCAGATACGAGCAAAAGACCTTCCAACTTTAGCAAACTGAATTCTGGCCGCTTCAGAACAGATACAGGGATTTACAACCTATATCACGTAAGTGACAAGGATAAATATCATTAAAAAAATCAATCTTAAAATAAGCTAAGTTTTTGCACACTGCTCACATTAATTGATCAAATCAGGGATTAATCTAAAGCTTGATCACCCAATTTGAACTTACCTTGCTTTTAATCATGATTTTTACTTCACCAGATTCTACAATGTAAAAGGAATCTGCTTTATCACCCTGTGAAGAAAAGGTAAAACATTTTTTTTTGTTTACTGTAAAAGCGTGTATGTATATATATATATATATATATATATATATAGAAGTGGTATTAAAGCATTCATTCTGAACTAGGCTTTGTGCAGAGATCTGCTGGAATTGAGTGACACTCAAATTCTTAAAGCATTAAAAGATGACTGGTTATGCAACTATATCAGATGAACCCACAGGGGAAGAAACTGTTAGTACACATCCTTCAGTGACAGGGGAGGTAGAAAGGAAAGAAGCAAAGGGGATTGACAGTACAGAGCAAAATCACTTAAGTGAACACAAATCTTCCGATACTCATGAAAGCAACCAGAAGATAGTGAAACTAACTTGAGCCTAGAATTTTCAGAAGCAAGGTTTAATAAAACATCAAGTCAGTGACCACGTTTCTAGATGTCAGTAGGAAGAAAGATCCATTAAACTAAGTATGAATGAGTTCAACCAATCCTAGCTAAAATAGTGGAATCAGCAGAATCCAGAATAGCTATACTTGAGGAACATTAACATAGAAAGGAAGAGGACCACATCCAGAATGCAAGCCATCTACATGAGGAATGATGCAACAGCCATAGAAAGGTAGTGAGTAAGGAATGAAGCACTTAATGGCATCATGCCATTACATGAAAATAAGTCACACCAGGAAAGTGGGAGAACCTCCAAATTGGTAACCATTTTATATCAAATTCTACAAAGATATGCTAAGGTGTTGCTGAATAACTGAGCATTAAGTAAAAATTTTTGTTTTAGTCAAACTCAGCTGTTTCTATGAAAAAGTCCTATGACTACTACCTAGACTTCAGGAAGGCCTCTGACACTGTCTCCAAAAAGATCCTCATAGAGTAGCTATTGAAATGTGTTCTGGATGAGAGAAAAGGGGTTCATGGTATTGATGCAACTGCTGTAACGGAAGAGCTAGCAGTCTTTTCCAAGCATAACATTTCATCATCTTTTCACTATCACCCCAAACAATCCAGACTATTAATCCTACTTGTATTTTTTTTTTACAGGTAATTCCATCCTTGTCCTTAATTCACTTATTAGAGAGATTAAAACCAACTGTGCAACTGGAGGCTGATTTATTAGCTTTGATTTTTCTGAGAGTCCAGTTTTCTCAGGTTCTTAAGCAACACGATTTTCAGCTTACAAAACCGAGCGTCTTTTTGGAGAGAAGTTATTTGGCAGTATTTGGTTATCAGCAAACTAAGGTTTCCTACATTCAGTGTTATCTGACATTCAAGGTAATTAAGATCAACTATTCAAGACATTATCAAGGAGTCACACTCCATTTATAAAACAAGACAACTTGTGATCAAAAGCCTACTATTTCTGATAGGCCAAGGACTTTCTTGCATTAACTCCTATTTGAACTAGAGCACTTTCATAAAATAAGTAAATATACAAAGCAACTTCCAGTGAAACTTGATGCAAAATTCTGGTGTTTCATCAGTAAAAATATCCCAAAAAGTTATTTCTGTCACAGCCAACAAAAACGTAGCTTCAGCTTGAATTTGTCCAGCTTCACGTTCCACCAATCTGGCCTTGATCTATTACAGCAGACAAAACATATCAACAACCAGAGACTGTCAGTTGAAGTCAGACTACAACACTGAAATACTCTTTTTAAGAGCATTAGGAAAAGAGTGGTTTAAGTAACTGATAGTTTCTTAGACAGTACAGTTAACTCAGTTGAGTCCAACTAGTAAAATATTCCCAGTGAGTTCATTTAGTTTTATTCAAATCACGCTCCTGTTGAATTGTTTGATTGTGCTGCTTAGTCAGACCTAGAAATCAGAGATGCTTTTACTATGTGATTGTGACTCCTTGTTTAATCTGGTCACAGATGCCTATAAAAGGTACAGCTGGGAATGGAAAATAGCTTCCATGGAAAACTGCAGAGACGGACTTACTTTCAGCTTAAGGCACATTCCTCTTGAACCCTTTCAAAGACCAATTATGAAAAACAAGCGGACACAAGGAGAAAAAACAGAAGCTAAAGTAATAGAAAAAATACGTAGCAAAAGACTCAGTGGTACTTCCCCAAATATTCAAAAGCTGGTTAAACAAACCGGATGTTAAAAGTTTAAGGCAAGATCTGGTGTGGCCCACTGGAAGTTTGTTTAAATTAAAAATAAGTGATGCCAAGTTGATTCAATTAACATGATTCTATAAGTTCCACACAGGAAAAGAAGAAGAGATGAGAGAATGATAAATGGGAATTTAGACTCCAAGTACCTGAGCAATGATACGTTCCCCATCTTGATACACTTTCTCTCCTATAACATCCACGATTTTCATTCGCTCTGATGCCTAGAATGAAGAGGAAAATTAAGCACAATTATCTGTCTGCTACAGTACATCTCTAGTAAACTTTGTAACTCAGAATTGAAGATGCATTCACTAGACACACACACACACACACACACAGAATCTGGGTACTGAAAAATGCAGCCCTAACAATGACTTTGTTAAACTGCTCAACAGTTTTCAAGACTACCATAATCAATAGGCAAATAAAATTTTCTAGTGTCCCATCCGTGTGCTTTTCTTACCCCCTAAATTTAAAATAACAGATTTGGCTGTTTTAGAACAACAACAACAAAAATACGTCCTGTGAGATTCAGATGAAATTTGACAAAAGCACTTACAAAAAGTCACAAATTTCCTAAGAACAAACTGCAGTGAGAATACCAGCAGCACAAATTCAAAACATTTTAATCACCATACACTTGAATAATTTTTTTTTTTTTCCCAGTCCCAAAACTCACTCCTAGATTAGTGAGAGGAAGAGGTGATCTGAAGAAGATACTGAGTCTAAATTGTAAGCAGGCATTGCAACAGGATGCCCAGCAGCAAGGTCAGGAGGTACTAATCTGACATGCAGTGAAACATGCCTAAGCCCTCACAAACAGGAAGGGAGAAAGGACAGTTAAATTTATCTCCAGTGTTTCCTGCTTCTCATCCAGCATACCACAAAACAATGTTATTTGTTCAGATCAGTGTAAAAATGTATTCAGAAAGGAAGAAAATCTTAAACAGTTAAAAATGAATACCTCAACAGATGATTCAGTTTTAATCCATTCATTTCACAAATGCACTTCAATCTAACCCATGTTTGAGAAACTGTTAATTCTGATCCACGCATGATTCAACTGCAGTGTGTCATGCAAAAAGCCATGCAGTGCTAATGAGTTATTTTTCTATATCCTTAAATATTTATGAGTCATTTTGCTCAAAAGTCACATTGATTGAACTAGTTTAAGCCAGCCATCGAAGGAGAAGATGTTATGCAATTCACCCCTTCCACAGCTATCGGCATATGTCCAAACTAACATATATTAGAGGTTGCTTTTCACACCTATGATACTTGATCATTTTGTAATTTTCTCTTAAGAGGATTAAAAGATGTTCTGAAATACAAAATATCAATGCTAACAAAGAAATCTAAGTTGTGATATAAGGCAAAGGCAGAAACATACCAACGTTCAAAGCAGTTTGGTATGGCTACAAAACCCTTCTGAAAACACAGTCTGAGCACAGCTTAGGAGTGACTACACATTCCTACAATCATGTACCACACACGTCAACATAACACGTGTCAGCTCTGCCTGGTCATTTTGTTCCCAGGCAGCAGTGCTTTCTTTAGCCTGTTCTTAGTTTAACTCCTGAATATGGGTTAAGGTTTAAGGCAAGATCTGGTGTGGCCCACAGCTATGAAATTAAAACCATTCGCAGTCAACGAAGGCCAAATTTTTCAGTGATTGTACCATTACTTCAGTATCACACCCTCAAACAGAACCAAAGTCACAAGTCCCAGTTTTCACTTTCATACATGTTCTCTGTTTTATATTTTGTTTTTAAATGTTTATACAGACTAGGATAAAAATTGTCTACTGTGAACAAAGGATATGAAAAAAATGTTGTACAACATTTTGTACATGTTGTTCAACAACGTAAAATCAGTTGTACGGCAAATGGGACACTAAAGCAGCTCTTAAAAATCTGTATGCAAAACTGACACAGATTTCTGATATAGCAGAAACACTGACTGCAGTGTTAACGCTAGTGCAACAATCTGATATTTCCGAGAGTCTTTACCTCCAAGGATTTAAGAAGGGGCACAGATTCAATAAATAACTCGTACGTCTTCCTCTTCTTTGCATTGTTTTTCAATATAATTCTTTTGAATGTCACTCGATCCTGCAAGAAACAGCACAAATTATTCCTCTCAACTAAAATGCTTATTGATTAAAGAACTAACAAACATTAACTAAGCAGTGTAAGAAACACTGGATATGAGAGTCAGGCTATTAAATTGGCACCATATCCTTCGCAATGGTGATCCTAACAGCTCTTGTGGGAGTATTTATTGTAACAACAAACTGAAAGACAGGGAGCTCTAAGACAAACTTGGTCCTTCTCAGATAAGCACTTAAGAATTCCCCTTGTAGTCTATCTTGTACTGTTTTTCAGAGTTGAGTTTGTTTTCTTTTTTGGTCAATTTTTATTATATCTTCCATGCTTCCACATAGAATAAAGAAATTATTCTCTTCTTGCTGAAGCCATTGGAAATTGGAATTTGCAACACTTATTTGGTAAAGCAACTACAGGATTAAGTCTGAACTGGATTCTTCTGTCCTCAATTCAGATTTAGATCAGCACAAAGAGTATCAAACAGCAACAGACTTGATTTCCTCCTCCACCATTAAGGATCCAAGAGGCAGCTTTTTGCAGGGACTGGCTCCTTCTGAACTTCTATCTGTCCACATGCACCATAAGCACCTTCTAGATGTAAAAATGCTTCGGTTTGCTTTTGAAGCCTAAATACTGGGCAAGATTTCCAGCCTGCTGCTCCACCACCTGCCCTGCTGACTCTCTTTTTTCAGGCAGCAGTTAGTGCTGTACCAGCTCCATGGCCAGTGGGCGGCAGTACGTGCCTGAGTGAAGGCAAGCTCGCCCAGCTAACTACATCTGTCTCAGTACCTGCAGTGGCAGACATGTTTGCGAGTTTATCGTCAGAGATCTTAATGAAATGCTTTTTATTTGCACGCAGAAAAGGCTGGGCTGAACTACTGGAGAACACTGCTGAGAAGGGGTACAAGAGAGCTGCAAATACACAGCACACCCAGGCTAAGGGGAAAGGCACTTGCCCCCCAGTATTTTTGTTAGTGTTTGCAGAACAGTAATGCTAACAGCCTATAAATGATGTGAGCCTAAATGGGAAAATCGAAAATAAAGTCAGAAGAAAGGAGCAGAAATTCGGTCAGGAAAAAGGTCCCCCCCAAATATATATATATATATTTTAAATATACCACGTAATTAGCAGCAACATCCAAAGTCCCTGACAGACTGCATCTTCATTTTCTAAAAACATCAACTGATACTTCAGAAGAGATTTTGAGGTGAAGTGGTGTTTCCAGGTAAGAGAACAGTTTTATGGGCTGCAGGCTACATATACTTTGAGAGGAAACAATGACTGATGCTGGTAGCACTAGTGGAATATGTAAATTGAAGGAGGTGACAGATGAACAGAATAGCGTTACTGTTATCCAAAGGACAAGAGATGGCACAGCCCGAGGGATTAGTGGTTTTTTGGTTGGTTACTTGGTTGGTTTTTTGTCTGTTTGTTTTGCGGGGGGGGGGGGGGGGTTCTTTTGTTTTAAAGAAATTCTTCAGTGGTAGAAGTCTCTTCATATGTACACCTTTAGAAAAGCAGAGAGGTGCAGAAACTGTCAGGGGAATTGCAAAAACATAACAAATTCAGAATTCATTTGTTTCAGAGTATCAATGAGGTAGGAGAAGCAGCAGTATTTGGACAAAAAGACAGAGCAGTGATGGAAGCACGCACAGTTGCGAGGCTTTCCCCAGACACGTTCAATAGCAAACGGTGAGGACATTTCTCTGCTCCATAGAAAACTCCCATTTCATTACTGCTTCGTGTTTGAGCCTTCCGTTAGCCTAAGCCTGCAATGCAGCAGGAGTAACCTGCACCTCCTAAATGGCAGACAACCTATAAGCTTTAGCAATTACTTTTGCAGACTAATAAAGATATGTTTAAATTACATCAGGCACAAAATAATACAATAAGACATGCCAACAACAGAATAACAGGAATAAATAACCAAAGTTTTAGACAGGAAAATGGAACCTTAGTTAATAAAATATCCACAGGACAGACATCTAGCAAAAGGTCTCCCTTCAACTACATCTTGCTAATTAAGTGAATGTAATCACAGAATGAAAACAAAATTAACCTGATTTGTGTAGCTCTTTTCAAAGGCAAACTGGAACAAAGAATCATCTTCTCAGTTTCTTCCTTCTATGAATGGGCTGTGTACGTAGCTATTTTGTTCAAGAAATTAGATACTGACATTACTCCCTGGCTGATTTACCAAAATCTTTTCTTTCAGATCACAAAGAAAAGGAAAATCAGTTCTCTCAGCAAGTGCAGAGATTGCATAAGCATGCGGTGTGTAGCAGCTTATCAGTCGTATAATCAAGGTCACAACACATGGTGAACCCCCAGCGATTGTTGCTGCGGAGCCCCGTGCACACAAAAAGCATACAACATTTTTGGCTTCAAAGGCTTCTCTGATGGCACAATTTGCTTATTATGTGAGCCCTTACCGACGAGAGTAAGAGAGCACTGTGAAAATAACCTTATCCAAATAGCGTAGAGAAAAGAACTAAAATAGGAAACTAATGTCTACAGCTTCACATTAAACACTGCTGGGCTAGAGACAAAGCAACATTACCATTTAGCTTGGTATCTCAAAAGGTCACACTGACCTGAGAACCTCTTCCAGGGTAACACAAAGGGACCAGAAACATCATGACAGTTTATTCTGAGGGAAAACAAAGCTTTGGGCAGTTTTCCTACTCTTCAAATTACTGACATGCTCAAGAAGATATTCAACGCTGTCCATATCCCTTAAAGGGGACAAAATGGCATAAAGGTGAGTTGAAAATAAAGAATGTTATTTAGATACTGTTTTTCCCCTCTGCAAAATATGTGCATTAATGTCTCCACTGTTCTCTGCAGGATGAAGGGACGTTTGTTTGTTTTTCCCTAACAAAAGCTCTGATAACAACAAATGCAAAATGATAAAAAGGACAGACAGAACTAGCAACACAGTTTTTACAGATGAGTTGTTCTAGAAGGGTGGCCAAAACCATTTGCACAATGGATCTTTTATGCAACAAGGTGAGATAACAAATCATGATAAAATAGCTATTAGCACAAGGAATCATACTGAGAAAAGCACCTGCTGCTAGATATGGTGAGTTAGTATTTCAAATAGTACGCATATGAGAGCAACTTTCTTTCCTTACCAGTCCCCATAGGGCTCCTTCTGTCGTGGCAACAATGGTGGCAGCTCTAGGAGTGTTGTACAGCAACGCCAGTTCCCCAAAACTGCCGTGATTATCATAGCGGCCCACACAGCGTGCCTGGTTGTCTTTTGCTACAACAATATCATACAATCCCCTGGAAAACAATGGAAAAGATGCTTTTCATTAGACAACATCACAGTACAGACATCAAAAACATTTTTTTGCTGTTATACAAATAGTCCTCTTATTGCTAGGTGTGATGGAACACGCTTTATTGAGTTTTCCAATTGCCTGACACTAAACTGCTTCTAGCTACAGTATTTTCACAATATCTTTCCATTAATAAAGCATTTTAGTCTCGGTAGACCTGGCCAGAACCTAATTGCTTTCCTCTGCATAGTATTTTGACAATGCTGTTTTAAGTGATCCAGCTAGGGGAAAGAAAAGTAGTTGGATGGGTACGGATGCTCTTTAACTCCATCTGTCTTCTCACAGCATGTGTATTACCCAGTGAGGCCCCTTTGGGGTGTCTCGAATCCATCTATAACCTTTATTTGGCTTTATTTTCAACAATATCTCTGAAGATTGGTGCTTCTGATGCCTCTCAGAGAGGGAAGACGTCTTTTTGATTTAAAGAGCTATCTGTGAGCACCTTGAGTGAAACAAAACAACTTCTTCCCATCCCTCAGCCTGAAAGTCACTTACTAGTGCCATTTGTTTCCAAAAAACTATAGGCATGTAACCTTCAGCCTAGCATTCAGATGTCTGTGGCCCAAGGACTGTATGGGTGAGGTGTCACTGGGTGACCTTGGCTCAGCCTTACAGAGAGAACTTGCTGAGCTGTGAGACAGTCTGTGAGCTAAAGCTCTGCAAGATAAGAAGAATAAAGACAGACCAAAGTGTCATTGTTGAGATGGTAATCATACATAGCTGTAGGACTCAAAAGAAAAATGCTCACATGAAAAAATATAAAATCCCTAAGGAAAAAAAAGCAGAAAAGGGCAACTCAGTAAGATGGTGGACGCACCACGAGGATGTCCACCTCTGTCACATTTGATTGCCCTTGGCAAATGATCCAAAAGTCAATGGGAACCTAAAGGGGAACATGGAAAGACAAAAGGAAGAGGCAACAATTGCAAAAAGTATGTTTCCTTTGGAAACCGTCTTGGATTAGGTATTCCCTGCTATTTCTAAGAAGCTGAAAAGAAACATGCTTCACTTTTCAAAGGCATAGCTGCTTACCACTCAATGACATAGAAGTTGTCTCCATCGTCCCCTTGATCAATCACATGTTCCTGAGGTTTCACCTTCCTCTCAAACATGGCATCGAGAACCTGAGACAGCTGCTCCTATAAAACAAACAAGAGGGGTGAAAAAAGAAAAACACACTCAGAAAATACAACTCTGCATTATTTGCTGGACAAGGCAAATTCATTTGACCTGATCTGGATAATGAACTGCAACATGCATTCCATTATTTTTACTTGTATGCAAATACAAGTAATTTTGATATTGAATTTTGCTTTTAACTAGAAAGTACCTCACTTTGTTTCCAGCTTATTAATATAAGTTCAATAATGCAGACAAACAGATGCTTCCCTTACAGAAGGGCTATTATCTTGAATTTATGTTCAAATTGCTTTGGCACTGAAATGGTATGCATCAGTTAAGCGCATATGTATAAGCAAGCTTTCACTTGGTATAATCTGACACATCTTCACTGCAATGGATACATACTGATTTATATCAGCAGTACACATATTTCATTATATGTATGTCTAAAAACCACACCACGATTTATTAATATCTTATTTGCGCTGTCATCAGCCAAGAGCCCCAACCATGACAAGGGCTGTACTCAACAAGCCTCTGGACAAACAAAGTTATTTCCCCAGATACTCTGTGTCTTAGAGAACCTGCAACTTCTGTACCAGATGAGATCAGGTAGCCACCGATGGGGAGCACATACAGAAAATGGGATAAGCTTTGGCAGCATAGCAGATGCAAATGGGGTTTCTCTGATGAGCCATGACTAAACTTTCTTTTGTACGCAGCGCAGCCAAGGAAGTTGTAAAAGTCAAAGCCCACACATAGACAGCACAACCATGCATGATACTGCTATTAACGCTCTTGCAAATACAGGTCATCCAAAGATTTTCACAACTATCTATCTGTTCTGGTGAGAGAAGCCACTCATATAAAGGCCTCACCCATTTTCTACAGGGAGAGGTCAAACCACCCAGCCAGGGAAAATAAATGTTATCTCCTCCCCCTTAAAGACTACACTCATCCTACACCATTTTCACTTAACGACTAAAATTTTGAATTGAGATGTACAAGTTATTAAAATAAATGTCTAACACTTGCCCTATGTTAGAAGCTCAATGTATTTGACAACATTACTGGTTACATTATTTTTCATTACAGCATTCCCCATTGTAAGGGCTAGGAAATTAAGACACAGAAGATAGGCAGTTTGTTAAAGCCCACTGGAAGACGGTGCGATCCCACAGCAGTATTCCCACTGCAGACATGTGCCGATTTATTCAACGCCTACATGGCACATCGGTTGCAGAGCTGGGATTAGGAGCCATCTCACCTTACAGCCAGACATGAGATAAAACTCTCTAACACTAGAAACTCAGACCAACATCCCTTTCTTCTCCAGCTCCCTTCCCATGGTCCTTTCCATGCTGGCACAGACTAGCAAGGATTTTTTAATTACATGCCATAAAAGCTTTTAAACTACATTCCCAATCACACAGCAAATTATTAATATATCTTTTAGATAAATCTAAACAATCTTTCACCTAACACTGTAATAAATAATCTTCTCATTTTCACAGAGCTGGTTCAGACATTACTGCCATGGCACTAGTATGCAAGCACCCTGCCATTTCCCACATATGAAACACTACAGTTCACAGAAAGTATATGCATTCCTCCTCCATTTCCTGTTTCACAGGAGCTCCAGAATAAAACCCCAGGTTAAAAAAAAAAAGTCTTTCTTTAATTTTCACATTTCTTTCATCATCATTTATAATGATCTTGCAAGGTATCTCAGATGTTCAGCCCTAGACTTGGCTCTAGATGGCTCTGCTACAAGATTGTTTGGCTCTAGACTGTTCACTGACAGACTCTCTGGTGCTAGACTTGGCTCTGGACCGTTTGGCTCTTGGCATTTTGGCTCTGCATTGTTTGACTCCAGAGCATTTGGAACTAGACTTTGGGGCTGTAGACCACTCAGCTCCAGACGAGTCAGTGCTAGGCTTGGCTCTAGGTGGCTTTGGCTCTACACCGGCTCTATACTGAAAATATTGCCTCTCATTTCAATCCAACTTTATTCTCTTGT
Organism: Cygnus atratus; assembly: GCF_013377495.2. Classification (NCBI taxonomy): domain Eukaryota; kingdom Metazoa; phylum Chordata; class Aves; order Anseriformes; family Anatidae; genus Cygnus; species Cygnus atratus. Next base: position 9,468,515 of record NC_066371.1, read on the forward strand.
CCTTAAAAACTCTCTCGATGCTTAAACTAAATTAAGAACCACTGCCTGAATGCTGTTCAACCACTTATTTCACAGCATGCATTTAAGTAACAGTTGTCAGAAAACAAGCAATATAAATCTTAAAAAGCTTTTTAAAAATACTGTAACTCAGCTGTGTTTTATTTGGAGGATAAACAGGCAGACTTATTTTTAAGTAAATGAAACACTGAGCTCTTTTGTTAATAAAAGGACAAGGTCTAGCAGATGCCTGAACTGTAAGACCCTCGTTTCAAATAGGGGTACTGAGGATGCCTGAGGGCCTTGCTGCTAAGGATAAGAGGCGTTGCTCTCACCCAGTACGAAATTCAGTCAAAACTAAAATTCTACAAACTCCTTTCTAAGATACTGGGGAGCATACACATGATATTTCATTCACAGCTTTAAACAGCAGAAAGATTACCTACTCCCCCTGCACTTTAGATTGAAGCATAAATCAGGTGTATCGTTGGGCATGCTCAAAACTTCAGGGTTAAACTCTCTGATAATCTGGATTGATTTCAGTCCAAAGTTCTGTGTGAACCTTGCTAGAAGTGATCCACTGGACATCGGCTCCTTTGTATCTGATACCAAGTATGACATCAACTAATCATACAAGGTAAGACATTTAAAAGGGCAGTTGAGTCACTGGACCTAAATTCAGCACAGTTCACCCACATGCAACCAGTGGAAAAGGAATGAATTTGGCCAGGACATTCGAGTCACACACTTTTACTCCTTGAAGGGTCTTACAGTTTGTTGTGTTTTGTTTTGTTTTAAAAACAACACTGTTTTACATGACGCTCTTTGGAAGCTAAGGAGCAAAGAACAGATTTTGAGCCTCACTTTGGAAGTATTCCTCACAATTATTAAAGGATATTATACACTGAGCAAAAGCAGCAGCCATGCATTTCGCTATTCAGTAGGTACTCTGTACCCAACCTTCCACACAAGTCATATTTCCCAGTTCTGCAGAGGAGGTTAAAAAGAAATTATTGGGATGAGGGGTGAAAGGAGGCAAGTTCCATACACCATTTTAGGTGTACTTAACACTAGGAAAACACTCCCCTCTCTGCTAAGTGCCCTTTGTCATACTATAATTAATGTATGTACTGCAGTCATCTTTCAGCCATGTGCTATCTTAAAGCTGGAGTCTTTAACAGCTGCAGTTAAGACCATTTCCATTACTTCTCTCCCCAGTTGCTTACAAAGCTTTTCCCAAGAAGCAGTATTTTTCTAAGGCCACTTTTTCAGCTCAGATATGTTTTTCAAAGTCATCTTCGAGTATGAACTGCTTATTAATTTTTTGCTTCTGAGTGATTTTGCTGGAAGCTAAAAGATCAGCCTAATCAATTTGAATAGTGATCACATTTTGTAGATACCCCTTGAGCTGCTGAATATTCTTAGATGTTTCATTTTTTACTATACACAATCGGTTTACTTGCAAAAGGAGCATTTTAAATGTCTTAAGTAAATAGATACAATGACAGAATCCCAGAACAGCAAAAGAACAGTCTTTGTAAGGACAGCTTTCAAGGAAACTTATTGACTGAATGTGAATTTCTTAAGCTTGCTGCAGTCAAAAGCTTTTAAATACTCTTTTGGGAACGCAGTTCAATGACTCTTGGAGGTTGTACAGCAACCAAGAACTGTGAGAACTTCAAGGAAAGCTGAGCAGCATTTCTGAAACCATAAACTACGTCCTTTCATATCTCAGACAAAGCTGTGATTCAAACCAGGAAGATGCAGGGACCACTGCTGGTGTTACAGCTTTCATTCCTCCCCTTTGTTTTTATGACAGTACAATAGAAAAATAAAATAAAATAAAATCAACCTGTAGTGGAGATGTCAGTTCCATTTTGTTGGAAACACCAAATCAGATATGAGAAGCACTTGCTCTATGGTCTTTCAGAGGCTGGATTTGATGATTTCCAGAGGTCCATTCCTGAACTATCCTACATATCTGAACTATCCTACGAACCTCATTTAAAAAAAATGAAAGGCAAAAAAACACAATTACGTTTTCTAAGAGCCAGCAGCAATGGAGATGCTCATCATTAAAACCCAATGCGGAAGCAAGCAGCAATTAATTATTAACTTCAGCAATAAATCTGCAAGATGAAGAACAAGAACAACCTAAAAACATTACTTTTACATTCACTTGCAGAAGATTTACTGACACACTGACATTTAAAAAAAGGTGAAGCAATCTAAAATCAAGCAAATGCAGACAGAGTTCAACAATTATAAATTGTGTAAGTTATTTCAATTTTAAATTGCCCACGAAATTATGAGCTGTTCTGTCAGGAAAAGCAAATCAAGTGTAATGGTACCCAGAAGTAAAAGAAAAATAGAATTTATAAAATACTTTTCTGTAACAAAAACAGAAAAAAAAATGGAATTTGCAGGGATAGTGATCTGACAGTCACAATAACTGACAATTTGTCCTGTTTTTATTGTTCATTGACAGTAATCTTCAGATACATGCCCCAAGCCAGTCTGCTTATAATTAAAATTGTATAAACTATCACAATAACTGTGTCTGGACTGTTAGATCAAGCTACAAAACAGCAACTCCAGTTTAGATTTCCTTAAACTGATATTACCTGATCTAGATTTCTGAAGAGCAGGATATCTTTACATGCTTCCTGCAGTCTGCATCGTTGTTCATCAGTTTTTGGATGAACTACCTTTAAAAAAAAAAAAAAAGTAAAAATGAACAAACTGTCATGACAGCAAAGAAATATGATTACAAATTGAACCTTCACTTCAAAATGAAAACACAAACACAATTTTAAAGTAACATAGTATAAAGTTCTTTTTTGTTGTTTGCATAAACAGTATTTACATATAAATGTACAATGCAAGACAGAGTGAAAGAAAAATACAGAAAAATATTATGCTGACAATTAACACATGCTAAAAAACACTGAAGAGAGACAAGAGTAAAAGGATACCTTTCCCTTCCCTTCTAACTGAGCCATAGATACAGTCACAAATAAACCTCTCATCATGTTAAAGTAACCAGCATTCACTGTGTCTCATAAAAATATTTATCTGCACTTTTTTTTTGATGGGGGGGGGGATAATTATGAAAACGTATAAAAAGCATTCACATTCACTGTATTAACCGTATTTCTGGAATAACAAGAGTTCTGAAAAACAGTTACATTAGCAGACATTTCCAAATATTCTTTGTCCAACCTTGAGTAGCAGACCTCATTTGAAAAAAAAAAGATATATATATATATATATATTTTTTTTTTTTTACTAATATTGAGCCAGCAGTCAGGAAAATTAACCCTTTTGATGAAATAGATGTATCCACGTTTAAAACCATTTTGATTGTCAGTCTTTTTTTTTTTTTTTTTTTTGTAGCATCTTATGTATGAACTATCTTCTCGTTCAAGACAAATTAGATTAGACTTAGATTTTTCCTTGCAGAAGTGTAACCATCAGAGAGATGGAATCTGGAAATGGAACAGCAGAAAGTCCCTAGGGAAAACACTGACCCATCCAGGCTACAGGATTTCCTCACATAAAACATCTCTAAAGAAAGACAATAACAGTACCTGGATTTGCAATTCCTAGAAATTTCCAACTTGCAAAAACAATAGAACAGGTGGTCACAAGTCTCAAAACCTTTCAAGGAAGTATTTCTCCTACCCAGGCAAACTGCTTTGACAAGAAGGCAGTGAAAAGCATGCGAGGAATTTCAAACGCCCATGAAGGAACAGCTGTGCTTGAGTTTAACTAAACCTTCATAACAGCACCAGTACTCTAGGAATTGCCTCAACAAGCATTAAGGATAATTAAGAAAGGAAAATATCCAAACTTTTATAGATGGTAGACTTAAGTAGAGATATCAAGTCCTCTGAAGTAAAACTGTATTAAAGCTACAGTGACAAAATAAGCGTATGTGATAAAGTGGCCTTAAGTTTCAGAGCAATGTCACATTGTCAGCGACAGCATACCTCACCACCTCGCAGAATGAAATGCACAAATGGTAAGGAAGTCTGACGTACTGACTTCTGCTTGTCAAGCTGTAGAGAGAACCAAGCACGGTGCAATTCATTCATTCTTACCCTTTGTTCTGTATCTTCTTCTTCTTCATCTGGATCGAAAGCCTCAGCACAAACTATAGAAAAAAAGGAGTACATTAGAAAAAGAATATCAATCAAAGCAAGTTTAAGTTAATTTCCTCTAGATTTATTATCTGTGTTTTATTTTCCTACAGGAAAAAAAAAACAAAACCTGTTTTCTTATGTCGTAATGGTGTCAGAGACTTAAATTCTATCTATTCTCAGAACAAGCACAGCAGAGCTGTTCTCAAACTCTCATGTAAGAAGTCTGTAATTTACAACAGAAGGTAATGTTGCCTATGGAGTACTCGGGTGCATGGGTAGATTTCCTTTCATTTTTTTATCAAAGCATAACAATCACTATTCAGATTCATTTACAAACACATTACAAATCCAGATTCATTTACAAACACAGGCAGAGGGAAAATACTGCAGCTACATTGCCCAGCTCTCTGCAGTACACTATATATAGCAAAACTCACTGAAAAAAGGGCAAAGAGGCATGTGGCACTCACTCTTCCTCAAGCCAAATTTGCAAGTATCTACAGCTTTTGTTGTGCTTTTGTTTGTTTGCTTTAATACAGAGAAATCACACATTTACTCAGAATTTAACCTGGGAGATGAATAATCAGCTTGACCATAATATATTCTATAACAAAAAATGTTTAATCCCCTCCCCCAATATGCTCCTATATCTTACTACATTTGAATCAAATGAACGTCCAGTTCCAATATGAAAATGACACTGAAAAAATCACACAAATTGATTTTTTTTTAAAAGAACGTTTGTGGAAACCATACACTCCAGTGCATAGGAACAAGGCTTCCAAACAGGTCATTGTAATTAGAGGATCAGCTATGGGTGAGGTAATGGTAACAGTGAGCTTCTAAAATTTCAGATTATTTTTGTCCAGTTTTATTACTTCAGAAAAGGCTCATCTTCACAGTTATGCTATTACACCGTTTCACAATATTAAACACAGACTCCTTTGGCTGAAAGAAGCCTAGGTCCTTGGTACAGATTTTCTCGTTAATTCGTGGACATTTGCCGTTCGTACGTGTCAAAGTGTACATTCTAACTATCTGCCCAGACAGAAAGCAAGAGTCAGTCCTGTGTTCATCTACTCCTGCTCTTGCTGATGGTCTCACTGCTGAAGCTATACAATACTTGTAAAATGTTACAAGGAAACACAGACAAGCATTTTTCTTTGTACTTTATCCAGCATCCTGACAATACTGAAGACTTGGCACAATGCCCAGAAGCTCACTGCAATGACATATAATAACTGAATGGACTTAGGAAGTATAAATAAAAATAAGCAGACAGGAAAAAAAAATCTAGAAGGCTGCCTAGCATTCAGCAACTTGCAAATAATTTGAAAACGCATATACAACGATTGACCTTGTCGTCGTGCTTTCAGAAAGGACTACAGAAATGTGCAAGGTTAGCATAATTTGGTAGGAAAGGCTTGTCTTTATTTTTATTTTATTTTATTTTATTTTTTCTGCCTAAAAGGTACAGGTCTTTTCTAGCAAACTACATTTTGATTCTTTTTTTTCTCTGGAGACAGTGAAGAGACCGGAATACAACGCAAGCATTCCATTCATTGCACCACAATATAAAATCCCAATCATATAACCATTAGCTATTTAATGAGTACTTATTGCTATTAGTACAATAAACCTGGCGTTGCACTGCTTCTTCTGGCTTGCACCATTCACAATACAGAAACGGTGCACCAGCGCTGTGCTTACAACACACGCTCTTACTTGAAAAAAGTGGTCTACCACGTTTAGGGCAGGTACTTCACAAAGGATAAACAGCATCCTTCCCACGCTGAAAAAATGGTATGGTGTAGAGCACAGCCCCAGGATGGCTGCATTACGGGAAGGTAGATGGCTCAGAGTCCAGAACTGGGACTGGTAGGCAAACATTCACTTAATATGCTACACAAAGGCACTAACAAAGAGAACATTATTAGCGTTTCTGTGTGAAAGCTTTCCTCCTCCTTTCATTTTGCAGCATAGATCAATGTCTATTATGAAAGCTTTGAATTTTCTAATAAGAAACATTTTCTTAAAAGAAAGGCTCCTTGTTTTATCCAGTACAGTAAAACCGGAGATGAAAGTTATCTTTATCCTTTATAACCAGCATATCTTACCAGTAACTAGAGATCAATTCTTTATTATGTACTTTAATAAGTACTATAAAAGCATCTACCTACGTCTCTTAGAGTACCTGGCATATAAACACATTTAAGATGCACACCTATGAATTCAGACATCATCATACTTCATTATAAAGCTATCATTTAAATTCTCAATATTAAGCTGCAAATTAAGTTTTGTTCTTGCCTCAACTGCAGGGTAACTACTGCTACTTGAGGAAGTTCTCTTCAAGATGTCCTTGGGAAGACAAGTTTCATTGCCATGGTACACTGCATTAGAGCAAAGTATATAATAAAGCAAGCAAAACAAACCAGTATCAAACAGCTTTGTTTGGGATTTGTACATTTAAGTCTCTCCTATTTCATCTTACAACCCAGTAAGGGTGAAAACAGATTCCTGGAGCCCGCTAAGGCATAAGACCAGGACTTAGGACCTTTCCCTTACATATGGAAATCACTTTAACATGACAAGGGGCACACAGAAATATAATAAAAACGTGGCAAAAATCAAATAGAAAAGTATAACGGGAAGACTTTTCTTCTTCAGCCTACTGCAGAGATTTCTTTATTCGTGCAGCAGGAGTAGGGCAGGCATTTAGGATTTCAACGGGCAGCTCTGACTGACAAGACTATTTGCTTGCAGGCAGAGCTGCAGCACAATGCAACATACCTGCTGTTGGGTGGTAAAAAAATAAAATAAAAAATGAATTGTGAACTCAAGCTTAACCTAATACTGCGATATTCTGGAAGGCCCACAGAAAGCACAGAAGGCCCACATCTTTTCAGACTCATTTAAACACTGGTTAGAAAGGATCTCTCTCTGGAGGTCATCCAGCCCACCCTACCCTCAGAGGGGAGCTATTTGCAATGCTAGATCAGGACTGACCTGGGAGTCTCCCTGGGTAAAAAGTTCACAGCTCCATGGCAAACCTGTGCTCTGCAGACCATGGCACTGCACTCCTGAGTACGAAGCTTTTTGAAATAAGTGACTTCTGAAATCACACCTTTCCTACGTGAGATTTTCAGCACAACTCGGCCCTCGAGCAAATGCTAGGTATGAAAACACCACTGAAAGTCCCGTACAGGAGTGACACGCTGATTACATATTTCCAATAGCATAGCTGTATCAGCATCGATATACACTTCATGCAGACCAAGCGTCTTTCCAAAGCTACCAACATAGTTCAAATAGCTTTGAAAAAGAAGAGTTTTCAACCTTTTGAAGCTTTAGGGAGAAAAGCTTTCTTTTTTTTTTTTTCATATCTTAACATCTACATTTTGCCTCTCTCAGCTTGTACAGCTTCTACAGCTAGTTTAGCTTTCTCCTCATACGGCACCTTCTTTGGCTTTCAAGAAGCAGCACATCTGTTAACACTTCTGAAGGCTCAGAAATGATGCAACTTCGATCTGTGCTTTGTTATGCAGGTGACGGCATCTGAAAGCAATAAAAATCTTTCTGGCTGCAGCAGTGACATAAGCTGTGGATGGCGGGGGTGGGGGGGAAGCAAGAGGTGGGGAGAGAATTGAAAGTAGGAAGAAAAGTTGGCCTCTACAACTATCAGTTTTGTTTATGCAAGTTTTAATTGCACCCAAGATAATACTGCTTTGCAAAATGTGTTTTGTCAAGATCAAAGTCCTTGCGCTCTATGCAAATTGCGGAATACTTCAGCTCCCATAAGCAAAGCCTTTGTGAGAAACGCATGGTTGAAACATCACTTTTTTTGTTTTCTTTCTTTCAAAATAGCAGCCAAGAGGCTGGGATCTGAAGATCTTTGGACAAAGGAGGAAAGTTTTTAATACTGGACATCAAAATTCTGAGTTTTATATAAGCTGAATGCTTTGTTGGTATTTTTGCTGTTATCGGAAGAAGCCGCAAAGACATGCTGCTTCTGTCATTCTCTGGGTAATTTCGGATAGCACTTTCTGTACTTTGGAGTGAAACCCTAATCACTCCTCTTTACTTAGAAGGATACATTACCTCTAGAGTATCCTATGAGACCCATCAATAAAAATCCACCCAGAGCAGCAAATGCAGAGCAACTTTCCAGCCACTTATTTGGATCGGTAATCTTGCACTATGTTTAAGGCTATGTTCCTTGCATTTGAGCTTGCCAAAGCTTCCAGCGTGTCGTAAGTCTGCCTCTTAGGGGATAGATGTGTAGCCTCTTCTGCGAGCAGTACGCCAGCTGGAGAGGTGACCGCTTCCAGTGGCTTCTCACTCCCTCTTTGACAGCTGAGTTGCTAAAGCAGGCACTTCCAAAACGATGCAGTCAAGATGAACTTAGGAAGCTCAAACAGCTGGCGTAGCTCAATATGATCTGCTGTACTTTGGGAAACAAATTCAAGTTTCGTCTCACTTTTGTTACTGGATAGCGCAGTAACTTTTGCTTTAGCAATTGCACTGTTTCCTGAGTTAAAGATCTCACCGTGTCAAAGACGGTAACAGATTCATTCTTAATCCTCAAAGAGGCATAACTGAGACACAACTTACAGTGACTGGGACTTGAGCAAACACCCCCTCAGTTCTCTGTCAGATACTGACACAAAATATTCAAACCACACCACCGTTCCCATGACCGTATACGTCAAACAAAATGTAAAAAAATTTAGTTTATAAATATGCAGAAATAATGAATCTAGGTGGCAAAGGAAAAATGGATTTTCAGTTCTGGAAACAGCTTCAAATTTAATTTAAAGTTAAAAGTGAAATAGAATGAATTCAACTCGACAGGTGCAGAGTTATTCTGCATTATAGAGTACCTGTGAAGATACAAAACACAGGTAGTTTAGGAGAAGAAAAGGTAACAATGTTCAACTGGCTTTCCCAAAGCACTGCTGGTATTCCTAACCCAACCTGAACATGCCCATCTCTGATGTGGACACTACTGGTATTTCTCTCTGGTATTTCACTACTTTAATAAAGCAGTAAATGAGGTCGCAGACAGAGCCTGAAAGGAGCCAGTCTGGATCACAGCTACCCAAGGCACAACTCTGGAGAGCTGTTTTTGCCCATGGAGGCTGGGGCATTGCAATCAACCAGATGATGTATTACAGTGCTTGCTGTCCTTGCCTTTACAAACCTTTGATAACCGCTCCCTCGGTATGTTTACATACTTTCCAGGCCTATTATCTACATCACACTGCTCCAGCTTGTCTTCTTTCTGACATACCAAGAAAGAAATGCGACAGTTCCAGTGACAATGGCTTGTGATAAAACCGTAACGCCAGCGTCACACACTCCTGCTTCATACTAATTTCAGTTGTGAGCTCAGAGTAGCCTCCATAATCAATTATAAATGTCAACTTCCATGATAACGCGGTTGTGTGTTTTTTTTTTCTTTACAGTAAATCTTCAGAAGACAATCCTCTGCTCGTACATCTTTATTGAAATCCTCTTCCTACTCAGAAGCAGTTAAAAGAAAACTTGTGTTGATGCAGGACTGGGGACAGAATTCTCTTCTACCTCTTTAGTACAACCCGAGGAACATTACTTTTTAAAAAAACAAATAAACAATGTTTATCACTGCATTTGCTGTATTTAGTCACCTGTGGAATTATTTAAAGGCACAACTTTTATTTAATATCTTTATGTACAAGTTATGCAAAGTACTTGAGCTCATCCTTCCATTTTGTGTGCTCACAAGGGGCTACCCTCCCACCTTACAGAATTCAGGTTCTGGCAAATAATAATAAAATCGTAAAGCTTGCAAAAATAGCTGAATAAAATCTTTCTAAATAAAATCTTCTAAATGAACATTTATGTACACACTCCAATAATTCTACATAATTTCTAGATTGTAAATTTTTATTATTTTAAGTCCTGCAATTTACAGATGACTTATCATGAAAGCACTCTATAGATCAAACACAGCACTCTGCAAGCCGTGTCTCTTTTGTACAGCTGGAGAAGCCAAGGGACAAGATTACACGATTTCACAGAAGCCAACTACTAAGCCACAAGTGGGACCGCTGCATTTTTGGCTTCCATGTCTCCACTCGTGACAGCAGAGCCCAGTATCCCACCAGACACTATTTTGCTCTGGACCTGGCAGTAGGAGGCAAGCCTGCATGAAAAGTAACAACAACAAAAAGCTTTCCATCACAGTAGAGGACTGACTTAAAAATAAAGCTTTCCATGTAGCAGTATCAAAAGAGTTCGCAGCTCTGACACGGGAACAACCAAACCCCAAATATTGTCCCTTAGATCTTAAACAGTAATTTAAAGGTTGCTACTTTTGTTTCTAACTTCTTTTTCTACTTTTAAACAATATAGCAGAGTATTTTAGAGTTAGATATTATCATTGTATGTGGTGCACCCTGAGAAATTCACGTGAAGCAAGCTTTATTCTTGCAGGTTCAGGAATCAGAAGGCTGACATGGATAAACATGCTGCTGACCTTGGTCAAGCCTTCTAAGAGAGCCTTACCGATGAGATAGTCATCCATAAAAAAGGTCTCCTGGAAAACATGATGCTACTACTATTTCAGAGCACCCAGCTTCACAATTGTAGAAGTAAATCTTCAGCTTTAATGATCTTCTGTTTGAGCCAGTCACATAAATCTTACCACACTTCTAAATGGTTATGTAACCAAAGCAGATAAAACCAGAAACTAAGCACCAAAATGTCGACATGCCCGACAAACACTAATACTTTGCGTCTCAGTCAAAAACAGCATGGAGATTGGTCATTTCACATTCTGGTTACATCAAAACACCACAAGTTCCAAGAAATGGCTCAAATGTATACCTCTACAACGTAAAAAAATAAAAATAAAAATGCATCTTCCAGGCTTTTAGTTGCAAAGAATAGGTAGGAAAGACAATCTAGCTGAGGAATAAAACAGAAGTAGTGTTTTTCCATTTTAGAAATAAGAACTTCTCTTTCAGTTTCCGGACCAAGGCATTTGCTGTTTTTATACATGCATTTCTGATATGTGAATTGCTAAACCTGCAATAAGGCACGTGGTATTTTAAAAGAACCACCAGCACCTTAGGCAAAGTACTCGTGTGTTAGAGCAGCAGATACTTAGCAATGAAAATCACCTGCATCTTCCTGGCATCGATTATGACAGAGAAATGAAGGATGTTGATGCATTGGAAGGCATTTCTGAAATTAATGGTTCCGAAACTTAGAAGTGATTGTTAAGGATTTATAGAGAATGTCCAGATAGGTGAAAAATTCCTTTATCCCTAACGGAACACGTATACACTCCTTCCCGTGCCCAACTCTGGAGATGTGGGAAACAGACATTCAGATACAGTAATGATGGAATCAGGTAAGTGCTTCTGGCAGCCAAATACCCATCTCCCAGTGCCAAGCCTTGATTTATTAAGCCTCTCTTTAAATAAGATCACTATAAAAGTGGTCACAGGACTTCCTAACTGAGATTGCTTTAAGCGCATTATACTCCCTGTAGTTTTTAGCATGCTGACCTCTGGAGCTTTGCATTATTTGGAGTACGTGCAGACTGACTGAGGTGTTGTGGTGTTAAAAATGACTCAGGGAAGTTCCTGAAAACTTCCTTTCATATTTAAATCAAATAAAGTAGTACTTTATTTATTAACACGAACAATGCAAATCACATCTAGCTCCTGAGGTCACTCCAAATATATACATCACAGAAACATGCCTTGCACTAAGTATAAAACTGCCTTTTTAGCCTTTATCATGATATGATTTCCTCCAGCGTGTTTGCTTTCAATTTGTTATGTGCAACAAAACTACGTGAGAATATTGTCATTTGGGCTTGAATTTGCATGATAAAACATAGCTGTTTAAAAAAAAAAATAATAATCTCCATGTACAATCAGTGTAACCTCCACTCCAACCCATCAAAAAAGTGACAATGAAATTTTATAAAAAACTCAGCTGAAGGCTGAGATTTTTCAAAAGTATTTATATACCTAAAGATAGACTAGCATTTAAGTACACCTTTTAATGACCCTTTATGTAAAAGAATTAATCACCTGCACCTTTTGCCACCTGAATGCTTTTGAAAGACTAATCCTTAGATGATTTAACTGCTTAATAAATGTGCATAGTTATAACTTACTCTCCCAATTAATAAAAAAGGACTAATTTGAGTTTAAAATATCCAGCTACAGATGGACATTTTTAATGATGTAACACTATAAGAATGAACAGTTATTTAGAAAGATTTAACAAAGAGAAAAACTGAATGAAATCTACTCTACTGTTGCACTAATTATTCATTTATATTTGCATTTAGTAGTTTGGATCAGACTGGGTCCTACCAGATACTAAACTAACTTAAGCCTTAGATATGGATGCTCATTAGGTGTTGCATTTCTCTCTGTCTTAAAAAAAAATCTAGCAAATTACAAACAGAATTATTCACAAGTGTGAGATACAAGTAATTGTGAAGTCACGACTGCTAATTTCTGAAAATAAGCTTTTCATTATTCACTGAATGCCAATTACATGCCAAGATTTTTTAAACAAGTCCCAGTATTGCAAACAGAAAATAGGCTTTTTTGTTGTTGTTGTTTAACGAATAATGATTCAGGCACTTTCTTACATGAGAGCACCCACACAATTTATCACCACTTTCATCTGTCATCCCACACACTTGGCTTTTGCTCATATCAACATTTTTCAAAATGTATTATTTTCACTCTAGTTATGATACCAGTTTTGCAATCATTAGGGCTAGCAAAAAATGATAGAGGCATCAGGCTGTTGAAAAAGGAAAGCTGTTCATGCCATTCGTAAAACTTTGGATTTCTGAACTCAGAAGTCTCTTTCTGTTTATCATCTGCCTCAAAACCTTTCAGCAGAGTTTGTTATGCTATCAGTTTTGTAGGAGGGTGAATAATCAGGATAGAAATTCATTAAATAGCTGCAAGAGAAGAAACAAGATCATGATTTACAAGTCATCCTCTGATAATCAGTAGTCTAGCAAGTAGAAAGCAAAGAGAATGGCACAGAGAAAGTCAGTCACTCTCTCCCTCCCTTGATGATGTAAGGTGATGAGATTTTTTAATCACTGAAGTAGCAGATAGCATGCTGCAAGAGAAAATACTTGAAACCAAAAAATATAAAATAAAAAAGTGTTGCCTCTTGCTTTCTCTCTTCATTGCTATTATTTAGATGTCCTTATTTTTAACAGGATCCCAAAACCGTTGTGTCTTTTGTGGGGCTTTTTTTTAAACCAAATACTAACACATTGCTTGGCAATAATTAATATAAAAGTTTTCTTAGAAAATGATTTTTAGAGCTGTCATTTTAAAAGTCTAGAAGCTACTAAAAAGATTTTACTATGCATAATATTATCATATCCTGACATCTCAGCTTGCCAGGGTGTGAAGAAAATGCTGTATCTCACCGCAAAGCCCAGAGAGATATCAGACTTCAACAACATATCTACTTTATGAGATGATTGCTCTTCTTTGATAGGAGCCAAAAGAATGAGGAGAGTTGAAGATAGAGTCCCCTACTGACAAAATCAACGACTGTATGGGCCTCTTACAGAAGTACACCCTGTGAGGAGAGAAAAGGCCAGGGCATCAATTTACGCATTACTGAAATACAAAATTCTACCCCTACGCTCTCTAAAAGTAATATGTTAAAATCTTATGTGAAGATGAAAAAACTATTCTGTTTTCTCTGCTAGAAAGAAGAAAAAGAAACTTCAAAAAAACTGATTCCAAACCCAGTATTTGTTGGGGATACTACACGAGAAACCTGAGGCCATTGCCAAAGTCTTTGAATATTAATGAAAAATACTGAATGACAGATGCTCATACAATTATAATACTGATAAAAACATTTACATAAGGATTAACGCAGATAATTTCTATTGCAAACTGCTGCAATTCCAGCTAGGATACACAGAAAATGTTTTCTTTTATTGTTACCAAGCACTTAGCTAACGTTCCCAGCAATAACACCACACATTATAAAATAGAAGATAAAGTTTCTTTTATATTATGACCCATAAAGGCACTTGAATCCAGGAATGTCACCAGGCAATGATTATTTTTCAAATGGAAGGAATGGATTTTAGATATCTGTGGACTGGTGTATGAGAAAAGCAGTAACGTATGTATATGTACACACTCATTCTCTCTCCACTTGCTAAAATGTGGACTGACTAGTCATAAAAACTGTGAAGATGAAGCTGAAAAAATACTTCCTGTGACAATTAAAAGCATAATTATGATTCTGTGATTTCATAGAATGCTGTTCCCATTATTCATGAAGGCAGTTTGAGTGGGCTGAGTTGGAATTTCAAAATGTCTTGCAATCAAACAGTGATGGGCTGTGACATTGACCATTTTGAGAAGGTAACGTGACCTGAGCTTTGCTCAAAAAAACACACGACGCTGCTAAATGGTGCCCTTCTGTTAGAATCCCATCCCACCCTGAAGTATATGCATGTAATCTGGAAAGGATGTTTTAATCTGAAAGAGGCAAATTTCAGTTTCTATTAAATCCCATTGAAATAAACAAATAAAAAAATCAAATAATTTCTTGGTATGTTTTTTAACTTTAAACATACTTCAAGAATACCAACTGAAGATTTACATTCACAAACATGGCGTCTGAAATCAGAATACTTTTGAGCTGTATCTGTGACAGTGCAATCCTTTAAACAGTGTCTGCCAACAGGAAAACAGCTTTTTAGACAATCTGAGAAGCAGAAAGAGGTAGATTTTCCTTCCTCGGTGAGGATACAAAACAGCACAGAAACACACAGCTGAGGACTGAACAGCCTCCTCTGCTTAGTGCAGGCTCTTCCATGCTCTGTGTTTCTCATCTTGTTTCTCTCTTTAACAAGGCACAAGCACATAGATAAGATCAGGAAGATAACGGGAGCCATGGCACAGCACCAAGAAATAAAGATCTTCTTGGAGATCTTCAAAAGCTGCCTGGACATGGTCCTGGGCAACCTGCTCTGTGTGTCCGTGCCTGAGCAGAGGTTGCACCAGACGGACCCACAGGTCCCTTCCAACCTCAACCATTGTGATCCTGTGAAAGAGCAACCACCCAGTGCAACACTCCTCCTTAGCATCAAGGATGGCAAAGTTTACCAAAATGTTGTCAGCAAAAATTTTCTCTCACTATATAAACATTTATTCTGTCTGCAATCACACCTTAGGAGAGGGCTTAGCACCTGCTTCCAGAGACAGCAAATTTGATCCTTCCCACTTCACTGAGTCTCTACTGAAAGTTGCCCCTACCAAAGGGACTAAACAAAGCAACTCCCATCCATTCAGTTAATTTTATATTAACATGGAAATGGTCACAGATCCTGACAACCATGTTATTTGGATGGCATAAAAAGACTGGGGAAATAACTATATCTTGCTTCCCTACATTATATAATTTAATTGCTTATAAAGCAATTGAATGTGAAAATTGTCATCAGTCCCATTCCGATCCCAGAGAGACCAAAAGGAGATTGAGGAGGGAGACAAAGTACACCGGGTCACTCAGATAAACTGAAATCACTGGAGAAAACAGATGCAAACTTTCTGCCACAGGTCTATAGTATGGGTGTCATTTTGTCAGTTTTTTTTTTTCTTTTTAATCCTGTGAAGAAGTCAGCAAGTCTGCTGGAGAGTGGGTGTTTTGTAGAATGAATCAAAGGTGTCTAGAAATGGTAATATGAGAAATCCAGCAAAAAAAGTTTACTTTTTTGAAAGATAAGACTAAAGGAAGAGGAGAAACTATGCCCAACTGAGACTGAAGTAGGCGTGACAGTCTTCATTCCAAAAACACAATTAACTTTCATTCATACGCTGTCAGTAGCACTCTTCACAGTGCTATGTATCAGTTGCTGCAGTGGGACAAATAGCAATGCTTTCTCTTCCCTCCAGTTCTGAAATAGCTTTGATATTGGTTGTGAGAGGAGACACCACTGATGTCTCCCACCTTCCTGCCCAGCCTGCAGTCACCAACCAAGGGCCAGTGGTATTCTCTGAGGTTGCTCTCACTACAGACAGGGACCTGACTAACAAACCAAAAAGTTTGTCAGGAGCCCCTGTACTTGGAAGAAGATCAAGAAATGTAATCATGCAAGAATGAATTTCAACACAATCCAGCTCTTGGACAGGAACATATTTGTATGGTTCTCAGGGTATCCAAACCAAGCCTGGGCAGACTGAGTCAGGCAGCAAGAAGTGTAACATGAGTTACTCATACCAGCAAAAGGCTCAGACACTGCTAATTCGCTTAAAGCAGCAGCAAGAAGACTGTTCTACTGGGTAATTAGCACTGAAATTGCCAACGGCACCACAGTCTTTTGCATCCCATAGTCAGGAGATTTTAAAATTGGGGTGGAAGGGGGGATACATGCAATTTCTGCAAAGATAGATTACGATTTTTCAAATATTTTAATCAAGTCAGTCACCAGCTTGTTACAAATTAGGACTGACACAATGCTTGAGGTTTGAGTGCCTGCCACAGAACCTCAACCTGTTACGTGGCCAAACATGCTATACACAAGTAATGTGTTCATTAAATAAATTCTGAGGGAACATCGAGCTCTCATTTCCCTTTCTCCCTCCTCGCGCTTCTTGGAAAAGGCTGTTTCTCTTCATAAGAACACTACTTTACCACTCTGCACTTCTATAAATAATGCCACGAACGTGATTAGATAAGCCCCCTTTTCCCAGGATGACCCTCCTGCACAGATTGTGGAGTTTCTCGCTGACCCACCCAGGGCCACCTGCTTTGCAGGCTGAACCTCTGACCAGCACACAAAGCCGTGTTTCTCTGGTCAAGAAGCAACTGGTATTCTCTACAGAGCATTTACAGCTGCCAAACCACTTGGAAGAGTTTAATGCCAAGCACGCCACTCTCCCTCCCTCAACAAGGAGCACATCAGCACAGGAGATGATTAACTGGCAACAGCAGCAGAAATGGGGAGCGAACGCGATACAAAAGCAGTATCATCACTTTGGGTCAGCGATTTGAAAAAAATGTACAAAGAAAATTAATTGTTCCTCCGGAAAAAAACCACAATCAAGATAGTTTTAAATTTAAAAGGTTAGCTTGACCTTACTAATAGATTACTATTTCTCAAGCAGTTTTTATGAATCCTGATGTTCTTGAAGTATTTTTTTGAAGTACTGCATAAGCTAGGAGTAAACTCATCTGCTCAAGGTTTCTAAAACTAGCAAAAGTAAACTTCCTGTCCAATTCCTGCCCGTGGGTTAGAAAACCTGTACTTTGAGTAAATCTTACGGAATGACAGCTAAATATTTACAGTCATTAAAGCAGCATTTGCCAGTACAGTCAAAAAACCCAAGAACACCACGTTTAGATTTTTAATAACTAAACATCTAAATGAAAATTCAGTAATTCATAAGGCTGCTCCTTAGTGAAACTTCCCTGCAACTTGAAAAATCAGTATGATCTCGTTTTGAAGCACTGCTACATGCATCAAAATGAAAAAAGATGCACAGAACTACAGGCACCATTCCTTATCCCTATTTCCTCAGCTGTATCCAGTTTGGAGCAACAGGAATAAGAAAATGTATCTGCCATGGGTTTATGTATCCTTGGAATTTGCATTAGTACCCCAGGTAATCACGATCATCTGGTTATCTTTAGGCAGCTAATCACAACTTACCAGA
Source organism: Cygnus atratus (assembly GCF_013377495.2). Classification (NCBI taxonomy): domain Eukaryota; kingdom Metazoa; phylum Chordata; class Aves; order Anseriformes; family Anatidae; genus Cygnus; species Cygnus atratus. The sequence goes on from NC_066371.1 coordinate 9,486,384, forward strand.
TGTAACCATTCCACATTTCAATACTGAAGGCAGAAATAAAGCAGTTTGGAGAGAATCTGTAACTACTGTATGCAAGTTGAAGATACTTTACTTGAAATAAAAATACTGCAAGCAGTATAAGAAATAAAAAAGCAATAAAGAGTAAGAAGGTCATTTTAAATACAATTCCTATAGTCAAATGAACATTTCAAAACTTCATCTGAAACATTAAATTCTTAAATGGAGTAACATTAAATTCTTAAAAGGAATAACATACCTGATACTCTTCTGTTGCATCGGTTAATAACTGGAGCTGAAAAAAAAAAAATCAAAATTACAAATTCTATTTACTAATAAGAATTCACAGTCTTCATCTTGAATAATCATGGTAGTTTTTGCTACAGAAATTTCATATAAATCTCCCCTCCTCCCCCCCCAAAAAAAACAAAAAAAATAATAAATGCTTTGATATAAAGCTTTCATCCACCTATTCACCAGACAATAAGTACTTACTCAAAGTTAAAATTTTATCTTCCAGCAGGCCATCACATGCTAAGATTGAGAGCAAACAGTTTGTTTTTACCCAGTTCTGAAAAAACATACACACACACACACCCCTACAGAGGTAACTCAATCTTAACCTACCATCAAGCTCTAGCCCACTTTACATAGCAATATTCCGAAGCATCACAACACTGTTAGCTACACCTAATTAACATGGATTAGAAGCTGATGAAACCCATTAGCTAAAGCATTCCATACCCCTACACACCCCGAGCCACATAACTGAAGCAGTGCATCGTCCAGCGCTCCTGTACTAGCACCAGTCTTTCCCCTTGACAAAAATTATCTCCCGTTAAAGCTAAAGAATCCTGAGATGGACAATCCGTTTCACTGCTTTTTTGTTCGTGCTGCTAGCTATACATACTAATTAAACATTCCCTCTGATCTCACTATTCACATGCATTTCTACATTAAGCCACACTTTAGTGAACAGCATCCTCTCCTTTTTTTCCACTGTAATCAAGTTCCTGTGTTTGAGTTGCTTCAGTCTCAACACAAAAATAACCAGTGTGTAAAGCTTCACAAACCAGCCCAGAACAAAACCAAAACACTCACTTGCGCCCCCACCACTGACAACCAAAGCAATTTTATTCTGATTGTTTCATGCTTTCCCCGTCCCTCTTCCGCACAACTGATAATTGCATTTTTCTGATGTAACCAGTGACATTCCTATTCCATTCTTTAAATATTTAAGAATTAGATGAACCTTTATACTGCAGAGTACATGCATCAGACAGAGCTGGACACGTGCTACCAAAGCCTTAATGATACCACCATTCATTTATTTATTTTAGAAGTTAGAAATGTTCCTGTATCTCAGCACTACCAGAATAGGAATATCAATGCTTTCTCAATCAAATCCACAAAAACTCTTCTTCTTTTGAGTGTTTTCAGCAACTTCATGGCTCACCCACTTTCCAAAGACTACAGCTTCTTTAAGAATCTTGCTTATTTTATCTCGTAGCAGGGTTTAGTGTCATCAAAACAGCACCAAGTTTTCCACAGTGTTAAAAACGAGAAAAAAATATAACCTCTTAAGGACAGTTAAGAGAGCACCATTATTCTGCCTCCACAAAGTATTTAATCTTAAATTGATAGTTTGCTTTTCCTTACACCAGTGACAGTTTTAACACCTATAAAATTTCAGGTTCACTTTTATACATTGTCAGATGATGACTATTTTTATGCCAAAGAGATAAAACCTGGCGTTTCCTACCACAGAAGATGAACACTTCCTTTTGTTTTAGCTTACCAATGAAGAGCTCTCTTTGTTTATGACTATTTCAGAGTCGCGCAGACAGCAGAGCTGCTCCTATGGAATACTTGTGGCTTGTCACAGAAGGCACTGGCATCAAGAAGCGCTGCGAGAACAACTTGTGAGGGTCCCACTAAACCTGCGTTAGGCTGCGGGCAGAGTCCACAACTTTAGATGGGGTAGAAGGGACTAACGCATTTATGAGTAGCCAGGCCTATTTTGAAAGAGCTTCTGGACTGAACACAAAAAGGCACCTAACTTAAAGCAATATTCATGGTATTAAAGCAATATTCATAGGTTACTAACAGTAACCCCTTGGACCAAAGCAGCCTTTAGAGCACACGTCCTCTATAGTAGTGACAAGAACTCAGAGAATCCCCTACACCAACCCGGCACCCTTCAGCAGAGATACCTTCAACAAGAAATTGCTACTCTGAAACAGGAAACGTTCCTTTTGTGTATCCACACTTCAAATGTCCCTCCTGCACACCAGTGTGCTGTGTCTAAGGTCTAATGTGTTAATTGAAGAAATTAAAATGAGATTAAAAGGTTTTGCTGTGAGATGATTGTATTATAAACCCTCCCTTAGGTCAAAAACCTTGTGCAGTAACACTAAAGTTTGTAATCACGAACCATCTCGTACCTTTGGCACAGTGTTTGTTTTTACTTGTCCTGTGGGAGCCAAGACTCAGCAATCAGGTGAAAACAACGAAACCTACGGTAAATTAAACCATTGTACCAGAAGAGGCCAAAACAGCCCAATTTCCTCCCTGGAACTGATGGCAGGTGACATCAACAGCGGAAAGACATCAAGCTGCACGTTCTGTGGTTTTGCCAGAGTTGACTTCGGACAGGAAAACTACTCAACTGTTTCAAGGAAAAACAGAAGTCTCTAATGAACGTGTGCATATTCCCCAGACTGACCTGAGGCACAGCCTTGGTTAAGCACTAGGTAGGAACACTCATCAGGGGCTGCTTCACAGCTCAAAAGAAATTGTAAGTTTCTGGCTGTAGGATTCTTTTTTATTTATAGTTTCGCCTCCTAGAACCAGTCAGTTCTCTAACTTAAATAAATACTTACTAAATAAGTAGTTATCAACTTTATATCAGTACTGCTTAACCTCATTCAGCATTCTCCTTTTCCCGCACTGGGGGAAAAAAAAAGTACGTGTTCATTCATACATATGTATGAATGCCATATATACACACATACACCATAAACACTCTAAGAAGAACGCTATAAAACTGCTCAACTTCCCAATTTCAAAAACATTTGACACTACTTTCAATCACCCAATTCCACAAAAGTAGTGACATATGTATCTGCTAATAAAAGACTGCACCACTTTTCCTACATGAAGGTACGCTGCTCCGTTTATTTAATAAATGGATTTGAATCAGCTGCATAAATAAATCACTTCTGTTAGTCAAAGTCACAAACATGATTTCTATCAAACAGCAAAAATCACTACTGCCACACAGCTATACTACTGCTTGTTAGTAGCTCCTTTTCTCACTTGAAGACTGAGGGATATAAAACCTCGAACACAGGCTGGTATGCCGTAATGCTGGGAACCAATGACCTGAAACAGTTTTGGGGGTTTTGGTTTTGTTTCTTAATACTTCCCAAAAGTGGAGAAAATGAGACAAAAAAACAGGGATTTCTCAAAAGTTCTTCAGTTTGACACTGAGATTTTCTTTGAAATATTTGACACTGGAGTTTGGCTTACCATGCCTAAGTGGCAAGAGTTGTGACCATTGGTGCAGGCAGGTGGGAACACTCAGCTCCAGATGTGAAAAAGTATACAAAGGAAGAAGCACACACATATTACCTGTTTTTACCCTTGCTTTCAAAACCAAACCAACAATTAAGGTATTTAAGCCAAACAACTGACAATGAAATTGTTCTCCCAACTTTACAAATAGGATCTAAAAGAATGCTTTTCCTACAACGCGTGGGATCCCTTCTTTGTTGGTGTACTGAAAGTGACCGGCAAAGAACAGCACCGAGCTTTTAAAAAGTTACACTTCCACCCAAAAGCGCAAGATATTTCTCTATACTATTTATAAGCTTTGTGAGGTTACGAAACATGCTAAAGCTTGAAATGAACAGAAAAGTGACAACAGTCTTTCTCCCAGCTCTTGCCATCTTCTTCTTCCACACACTAAGAATTTTAAATTCTTACAGAAAGAATAAATAAAACTCAAAGACCTTCTCAGGGTCACAGGAAAAAATTCAGGGACAAAGGAAGAACTGGCGTTCCAGGCATGCATTCAGGGTACAAGATGTTACCACTTCGTACTGGAAACCTTAAAAACTTCTCCTCCTCTTCCACAAGGTCTTTGCTTTTTACTTGGATCTGTGAACGCTTCCTAACTAAACTGGGGAGATGCATACTGATTGCTTCTGATACTGGATATAATTTTTAGTGGCACGATAAATTCTTGTGTGCACAACAAAATGATTTCCTTTAATCTACATCTTCTATGCAACATTCTAACCAACCCAACTACTTTTCGAAAGTAGTGGAAGATGGAGCAAAGTTTACAACAGGTTGCATAAAGTCAGTGGAATAGCACCCCGAGTTCCAACAGCATATAATGCCAGCAGTAATATAACAAATCAGTAGAAGGCTGTGACTTCCAGAGTAATTTCCCATCAAATCATGGCGTAAAATCATCCTGTGTGAACAGAGACAAAGAGAGAAGCAGTATGTAAACCGTTCTTATTTAACAAGTCAGTTACGATTATCCAAACAGCATGTGAGTTGACACTATAAACTATTAAAGCTGAAATGCCAGCAGCAGAGCGGAGCATAAATCCGAGGCGTGACTGTCTCTGCGGAATGCTGTATCGAGTTACGATAAGGAAGTGCTAGACTACAGCTGTCAGCCTGTTTTTCTACACACCAAGATGTTAATGGACTTACATGAATATGAACCGCCACTGTGAGAAAACGTAAAGATTCAAGTACCAAGTTTTAAGGATTTCTAGTAATTAAAATACAATGCTAGAGCAGAAACAAGACTTTCATCATCAAATATACGATCATACTCTAATAAACGCTGATCTGAACTCGCTTTTCAAGAAGTAAGTAAAATAAGAGGGTTCTCTGTGACTAGAACTAATATAACAGTTAAGTATCCACGATTTCCTTCAGGATGTCCCTGCTTAGCAGTGGCAAATTCCACTAACCCCTTCCAGACCACTGCTTGCTAAGGGGCAGTCCGAGCGGGACTACAAACTACCACATTTTTCCCCCAAAAAACAGCTCTGGAACCAAACAGTAGGTGTCTGTTTCTTTCAGAAAAAGAAAACAGCGAAATGGAGGAGAGTTTTACAGGTACAACTCACATTATTATTTACTACCTCCCATCCCCCCCCGAAAGGATGGAAATTCAGATCCTGGTTAGAGACAGACAGGAGAGATCCTGCCGGTGTCAGCTGAAGCACGCCAGATATCCAGAGGAAGACACAAGGTCAGGGAACACTAGGGAGGAAGAGCCTTCTTTAAAAGGATGAACGGAGGTACGTGAAAACAAAAAAGGAGAAAAATTGAGACCGTGATCCAGGATTGCCTGTGTTTACGCACACACTTAACCTTTCCGTAAGGCAATTTTACATTTATTAAGTTGTAAAACAATAACAGCAATTATATTAAACGCTGTTTTCCTCTCTACTACAGGAAAACAGAAGCATAGATATTTTTTTCATTCCTGGTATTTAAAAATAGCTCGCAGCAGCAGCAAGAAATAATAAAATATAAAACCAAATAGCACCACATCCTGGTCTCCAGTTTAATTGATTTTTTTTTTTTAATTTAGATTTTAAAATTACTGACATAAAATGGAAAAACACCGTCTGGAAGCCTCATCTTAAAGGAGCTCCTGAAAACTTTCTCTGAGCTTTTTAAAGCCCTTCTGATAGGAAGAATGTATTAACTGCTTCTAAAGGAAAAAGTTGAGTCAACAAGCAAGGCAGCTATGTCAGTTAAAAAAAAGATGTTTCATGAAATTATTAAAGCTGCTATGCTATTTCGGGTTGGCTGTTTTTTTAAGCAAAGAAGAAAAATTAATATGCTTTGGAATGGACAGACTTTAAATAGCTGATAAATCCAAGAAACCCATAAATCTTAGCTTGGTTCTCTGCGGAAATTTCAGGAAGCCTCTGGTTATAGCCTCTCCGTCAAGAACTGCTACTAAAAGGTTTGTGCATGCGGTTTGCTTTCTGTTGTTTTGAGGTTTTTGTTTTTTAAATCGAAGATATTTTAAAAATAACGCACCACCATTTCAGTATCCTTATTTCATGACTGAGTGCACTGTAGTACATGGAGTGATTTTTCTTATGGTGTCAGCACATATTAATTCAATACCAAAACAGACCGTGTTCCTGTTACACAATGAACCCTGCGTTTGGAATTCAGGAGTTAACGCAGCCTAACCGAATCCTAAGCACAGGAGAATGAATACCTATCAAGCAGCACTCCGTATTATCTGACATTGCGGCGGCATGACCCACACACCCTTCTCCTATTTCTTGCTGACGTGTTTCAGAGATCCAGCCAAACACTGTACCATTTTTATGGGCGTGCTCTATATTACAAAGACCAAATGGTTCACAATAATGTGTGCATTTGCTTTGCAGACATGAAATTAGACAAATTCCCAGTGCTAAGGCCCAATCTCAGCTGAAAGGATGCATTTCACAGTGCTTAAAGATATCACAGTGCTTGAAGATACCACAGTGCTGATAATACAACTGAATTGTCAGGGACCGAAATGAAAGGCTTGGATATTTTTCAAGGATTATAAAGTAAAATTACACACTATGTGGAAATGGAAGGATGCTGCAAAGAACTAGAGATATGAAAAGAAACTGACAGATCCTTGAAGTATTGTCACAAGAGACAGGACACCAGGAAGCATGGTAAGGCAAGACACAGTATGACAGCCTAAGGTGACCGCTGAGTGAAAAGGGGAAATTTAAGCTTCCTCCTAAAGCCCAAGTGAGGAAGAATCCATTTCAGAAATAGGGAGGCCAAAGGCCACATTAGTAGTATCAAGAATGTTTTAAAATAATGTTTGATTTGTAATCCTGACATAAAGTAGATGACAAAAAGTAAAGAGATTGAACATAACTCTGGAAGCAACTTCCCCAGGGATCCTTTCACAATGAAAAAGCTAGAAAGGGTCAAAGATGAAGTTGAGACTACAAAGTAACAGAAACACCCCAGCAAGAAGAAATAACTGCACAGGTTTTTTTTTAAATACATGCTTCAGGCAAGAAAAGATAGTGGCATCTTATCTAGGGAACGAGGAGGCAGTTCCCAAGCAGTAGGAAGCACAGGCAACTCACCCCAACTCTCGGAGCGGTGGCAAAGGAAGGACTGCCTCTGCCCTTCCCTGCCCTCCAGGCTCTTCCCTGCCACCCTCCCAGCCCCATTTTCAAACTTCACCTTGCCAGTTTCCAGACTCCCACCACACCAGAAAAGGTAGATATTGAGGGGAAAAAAAATCTATAATACTTCAGGGTATTTAAGATCTTTGAAATGCAATGACAAACTTCGGAAGTGCTGTTTAAAGCAATGTTTGGCTGACAAATTCAGTTCTTTTAAAGCAATACTTACTTTCATGTTTGAACTGATTTTTTTCATTTTTAACTCTAGCTCTTATTTCCTGGACACTTAGAGAAGACTTAAATTCACGTCTTCACATCTTTTAAACATCAAACCGTTAAGACTTTTAACCAGATCTCTATGCTTTGATGTGCTATCAGGTGCAGAGTCATTGCTATATGTTAAAACTTGACAACACAAACTTCTTTCGGCTTGCTTGTAAAGCTGAGTTTCACTGACCATACTTGGAAACCTTGGGGTAATTTCTAAATGAGTCACAAAAATGTCATTTAGCTATGTCTAGCCAGCTGCTCCATTTTGATTATTTCCAACTGAGCTGCTTTCACAAATCTTTCCACAGATAACAGAAGCGTACAGGTGAACATGACGTGGATGATGCTAAAACCCAAACCGGCCATGGGGCTTGTTTTTTCCATTTTCAGAAGCCTCATTAAAGTCCCCCTACCAGCCCAAACACGCAAGCGCAAACTTTAATGACAGCAGCCAATGACACCAGGCCCGGACCCTCTCGCTGCTGCCCTCTCCCAGGCCCCAGGGGCAGCCCCATATCCCCTCTCGCCTGGCCTAGATTTTAGAACCGCTCTCATCAGGCGGGCATCGCCCTCAGGATGCAGCCAACGTCTCCGTACGCGTGCCCGCACCGCTGAGGTGAGTGAGGTGAGGGCCCTTGCTGAGGCCGGGAAACTCCTCCACAAGGCGAGGCCAGCGGCTGAGAAGGCCGAGGCAGGCGGTGCAGCAGCCGAGCAGCACGCCAAGGCACACCTGGGGAAAAGCCCACATGGAAGCAGCACAGCTCAAGGGGAAAACGCAATCACCGGTGCTGCCTTTCGTGCTTATGTAGCCCCAGGTATAAGGTACTTAAAATTGAGGAGAAGAGTGGGAGGGAAGCGTGTCACAACCACGACAGTAACGCTGGCGAGCTACGGGCCGGGACTCCCACAGCTCACATGCCCATCCCGGCGGGTGTGCACAACCGCTCCTGCTCACACCCCGCCTGAGAGGATCAGATAACACCAACAGGAGGAAAGCTACAGTTCCTGCTCACACAGGAAGCCTTCTCCTTCCTGCCTCAATAAGTACCCTAATATACCTCACATGACATCTTCAAATCCCAGTTAAGTACCCGCACACTTTCACACAGCCTTTGTCAGCAAGCAACTCCTCAAATAACATCCTACATTTCAACTATTACCCATTGCCTCATATCTGTCCTTTAGGCATCGGCATATTTTAAGGCATAGCAAATGTTGTATGCGTTCCTAATACTTTTCTAGGTACATTTGGCATTTAAGACAACTTCAGTTAGACATAATGCTGTATTTTTATTTGGATGCATAATGAAGAGCTCACTTCCTCTTATATGCAAAGAAAGAGGATGACGATACACAGATCTTCTGATTTAGCAATGAAAAACAAGGGAAAAAAAGAATTTTGATTGCTTCTGTTTCCACCAGAAACCCAACCTTAATTTTACATTCACTGCATTGTATTTTAAAAAAGATTCCATCTGCTCTGTCTGTAGCACACATTAATATTCAGAACACATCTGCAGTGTGCAGACCAAGCTTTTAATTGGAATCATGTCACAGCTACCATCACACAACACTGAATGTAAATGTTGGATATCTGCACTTGGCAGCTGCTTGGCAGGCTTATTATACAGTCCTACTGAGACCGATAGTGTCTTTAAATAATGTGGTATCAGAGCATAAAAGGTATCTTGAAAAATCAAATATTTACTATCGTGAAACAGTTTACGGTGCCATTCATACCTAATATAGTTTACTAGCACTTTAAACTACCTATAAGAAAAATATCATTTATATTCAGCCATAATTTTCAAAGAGGCAACTGAACACTCACATCTTTTATTAGGAGAGATATTTAAGCAAAACTAACTTGTAAACAGAGGACAAAGAAAATAATTTCAGTGCAATTGAAACTGTGTAGTCAAGCTCAAAGCATTTATATAATCCAAAACTCTAGCACTACTAAGCATGTAAGAGCACCTAAACTCAATTAACAGCTATGCTCAATGATTTAAGACACTTTCTAACAATGTCAGACAAATTATTCTGGAATGAGCAATACAGTTACCTTTTCAAAAAAAACAGGAAGCTAATAACAACTTCACTTGCTTCAAATCCTTGCCAAGCCACGGTAATACAAAATCACATTTTCCCAGCCATCTATGTATTTTCAGCTTGTACTCTTCTGTTAAAGTTCTTAACAAATGGGGCAGCAACCAGCAACCTACAGAGAAAAATGTATATACACACACAAACTAGAGTTATCCTAACAACACAAGCAACTAGTTGGTATGCTGTCAAGCTGATCTTACGTGCACTGCAAGTTATTTAATCTCAGAGGTCCTGTGTCCCCTCTACCTACTAACAGCTACACTTGCTCTTCATACAGTACAGACATTCTTTGTGAATTTCTCCTCTTCCACGGTCTTTGCCATAGTATCACAACAAAAACTATTTGACAAATCTAGGAAAACTACAAGATCATTGCTTGTTAAGATAAAGGTGTGTCACCACAAAAATAATTAATCAAATACAGGCGACATAGAACAGAAAGTCATCACGATCCAAGTGTTCCGACTCTAATGCCCTTCTCTGATAGCCTAATTGGCTTAACAAATACTGCTTAATGTCAGTGCAGCTCCAACACAAATAAGCGAACTACACTGACCAGAAGGGGAAGACAATTGTGTGTGCTCAGAGCATCCATACACGGTGGTATTGTGCTTGCACTCTGCCGTGTCTTGCGCATCCACCACCATTTCAGAGCACGTTATGGTAGAAGTGCAGCAATCAAAGTCAGGGGCCAGAGCAAGGTTTCGGTCCCAAATCTGAGCACACAGCCAGCCGAGAGATGACCGCTGATTATATCAGCGATTCCAATCTGTTTCAGTGCAAAGAAAAAAAAAGAGGTTAGCCTGAGCTTTCCTTCAGTGGCATAGCTGGTCTGCTCGTGTTTGCACTTGAACAGAAAGGAAGACTTAACGTGGGCAGTTATGGACGAGATGCAGTATAAGCAGCTTTTCCTTTTGCATCTTAGCTATTTACAGTCTCAGATAAAACAGATTGGAGTCACTCTCAAAGTCAGGTACTGTATCTCATGTGACAGACAGTCAGAAGCAACTGTAAAAAAACTAGTTCTACAAAAGAGAGCAACTCGGAAGGAAAATATGGAAGAAGAGAAAACTTGAAGCTCAGCACAAACAAGCAGCAACACTGATAGGGCATAGTGTTTTATATGCCTCGCATGGATGTTACACAGCTCTGCTTGTCAGGTCAGCCAGAGCTCAGGACTGTGTAATTATAGCTAGCTAGGTAGTGGGATTTAAGAACAGCATCCTACAGCTAAAAAAGGAGGCACATAAAAGCCCATGGTTCTTTGGTTGGGTCACTTCTAATTTCATTACCAATTCCTACTGCCATTACTGCTTTGGATGATAAATATAGCATGTTTTTACATAAGATAAAGCTGGAATGAATTGTGCTGTCATTTGATTTGATCTGTATAAAAGAGCAAGAGGAATTTCAATTAGAAACACCAGCATCAAGCGTCACTTCAAGCTGATTCAGAGCTTAATCTCACACATCCACATTTAAATCAGGGCATAAGAATGCTTGTGTACACTAGGCAAAATATGCTGGGTTAATGGTATCCGGGGCCGCATTAGCAAAGTGCTGCCAGCAGGCTGAGGGAAGTGAGCCTTCCCCTCTACTCAGCCCTGGTAAGGCAGCACCTGCAGGAGTCCTGTGTCCAGTTCTTTGCTCCACAGTACAAGAGAGGCAAGGACATACTGGAGACAGCTCAAAGAAAGGCCACTAAGATGATGAAGGGACTGGAGCACGTCTCCTATCAGAAACAGTTGAGAGATGGCTCTGTTCAGCCTGGAAAAGACAATACTCAGGGCAGATATTGCCAATGTAGGGAAATACCTGAAGGGAGGATGCAAAGGTGATGGAGCCAGGCTCTTTTCAGTGGTGTCCAGTGACAAGAGGCAATGGGCACAAACCAGAACAAGGAAGGATCTGTTGCAACATCAGGAAACTCTTCCTTAATGTGACAGTGACCGAGCACTGCAACAGGTTACCCAAAGAGGCTGCGGAGTTTCTGTCCTCCGAGATATTCAAAGGCTGCCTGGACATGGTCTTGCCAAGCAGCTCCAGGTGGCCCTACTTGAGCAGGGGGGGGTTCAACCAGATGACCTCCAGGTCTCTTCCAACTTCAACTATTCCATGATTTGGTAGACACCAACAGCTCATTAAAGCTAGTACTTTGTTTCTTATTCTACTGAAGCCAAAAAATGATGATGAGCATCCCCATTCTAGACAAACTTCAATATATTTATCAACCCTCTTACCAGTGTCAGAAAAGGCACCTATTGATTACTCACAATTGCCTCTGCATCCTTCCCCACGTCACCGTTCTCCAGGATTTAGCACTCTATCCTGTAAGCATAATCACCACTGAAGAGATTCACCCTTGCCTGAACAGTGTGTGAATGACCTTTCTGAAACTGGCCTTTCTCAAAAGATCAACATTTTAAAGAGCTGGCTCAATTCTTCTCGAAGCCTGATTTTAACAGATACCGAAATTGGTGCTTAAAAAAAGACCAAAGACTTGTTATTGTATTTGTGAAATAAAAATGTATTCAAATAACTAGCATCCTCATATCTGGTATGTTCAAAAAAAACTTTTTTGAGGAAATCCTATCAGCATCTTATAGCATTTCATAGCAAAGCCATAAACAACTGAACAAGGTTTTCTAAAAATAAAAATTCTAGATATGCTTGCAACTGATGTTATTGGTTTCCAACTCTGAAACAAAAAAAAAAACTCAACTCCTATATACAGTTTTATCTACGGTAGTGATAGAAAAGGTGCCACTAGGCACGGGATTTACAGGATTTTATCCTGTAGTGGTAGCTTCAGAATCACAGTGCTGGGCACGGGGATTTCTGCCTTGCTTCTCCTCATCTCCAGGGTGCAGGATCCCCTCTGTACGAGCACAACTGACTCGGCCACTCCTGCCTCCTGCCATCAGGTGCTTCAGCTGGGAGACAACCAAGCAAGAGCCGTAGCCTTTCCCCACCGCCGCAGCAGGGAGCACAGCCTCAGGGAGGACGATAACCAGAGGACTGCTGGGTGGCACGGAGGGATGAGATAGTCTGGTGTACCTCCTGTGCTATCACGGATCCTGCAGAAGCATTACTAACATCACCGGCAATTTTGGGCTTCTATACCACATACAGCTGTATTACCAGCACAATTATCCATCAATGATCCGCAAGTGGATCTTGTTCCACTCAAATATAATTGGGTATGAGTTTCTTTTTAGCAAACAATGTATAAATAAATTTGAGTGGGTTCTAAATATGCATGATTTAATTTTTATTTATTTTTTTAAGGTTAAAACTTCTTATCTGGGAAATGTTCTAGCTGTGATATACAACAAAATGGTAAGCAAAAGTAACTCCTGTAGCACATCTCAGCAGAATGCATTTTATAGCTTTTTCCCCTTCAGATTTATGAAAGTAATAATATTAAAGTCAAACATTAACAAAGCTTACTTAAACAAAGCATAGCTGTAAAAAGAGTAATCTCCACGTAAGGATGCCTTTTGATAGACGATCTCAGATGAAAACAAAATTAAAAAAGCCAACAACAAAACGCACTTCCAGTAATTGCACCCTGCGTACTCTTACAGGAAAAAGATTTTGTGGAAAAGGGAAAGGATGAAGGCAGACAGCTTTGTCCTATTTCCTAAAAAGTAAAATAGAAATAAAAAGTAGAATACAAATAGTAAAAATCATTGCGTTCACCCCATCTCAGGGAAAAATCCACTTTTATGCCCAAGAACACTTCTAGACCCTGCAGAGGGGCACAATTTATCATTCATTCCATCATAAATATGCCAGTAGAAATAAAAAAAGGTCCCTAGCCAAAGTGAGCTGCAGCAGGTGGCAAGTACTACATGGTTCAGCTTCCAGATGAACTCATTTTTAGCAGCAGAACTTGTGGTATAAAGCTCTTCACAGCCACTGTTACATTCTACTTCAAAACAAACAGCGCACACCGCAAATCTTTTAGCTATGAGCACTTAATAATGTCTACATGTAAAAGCTATAAATAAAACAAGATGCATGACACAACACTTAATAATCAAATAACTTCAGCAGTGAGAAATTATAATGACTCTGCAGGGATATGACAGATGCTTATACAGAGCACAAGAAAAATTGAAGCCCGTACAAATATGTCTGTTTATGATAAAGTTATACAACCTCAAGGGTTAGAATTAAAAACATTATAAAAATTACAGCCAGTGATGTTTAATTTCTATATGTCTGATAAACTGAAGTATTTAAAGTAGCATTACCACTCTCAGTAGTAGTAAGTAGTAGTATTTTAAAATAAGAATCCTTGCAGAAGCTTCCCCAAAGGTGCTAAAGGCAGAGCAGTGAATGTTAATCTGTGAATGTTAATAAAGTGAATGTTAGTGAGCCATCTTTCCTAGCTTATCACTGAGAAAGCTTTCAGTCTTACAAATACTTATGAATTTTAATCAGATACATTGATAACATTAAGTGATAAAAAACTGTTACTTTCAAAAAAAAAAAAAAAGGAAACTCCATCACCTTTGAATTCTCACCCAAGGGCATTGCATGAGACATCCTTCACACAGACACGCTCTGCATGTCCATGACAACCCAAGACTGACCACATCCCCACACTACAGCATGTCCTTGCAGAAGCAACTTGTCCTCAATGAGCAGGATTAGCACGAGCGTTGCCACAGAAATGGCAGTGTTTACTGGGGCCTCAGAAGGAAGAAAAAACAACAACAAAAACTACACAAAAAAAAAACCAACCACGATCACCAAATATTTGTGTTTTTCTTTTCCTCAAGATCTCTCCTACAGAACACAGTTTTCTGAGAAGGAAGCAGCAAACAATATGCTATCCCAGGGGAGGAAGAGCCAAAATGGAAATGAAGGGCCATGGTGACATCCTGCTTTATAGCAGTCTGTTAATAGACAACCACCATGAACGAGGATCTCGGCACTGCAACCTATCCAAAAATCCAGATGAAAAGCCTACCGAGGAGCTTTCCAACCTTTATCCAAAAGATACACAGTTCATCTCCCCACACAAACCCCATGCACGTGTTTAGAATGCTCTGCAAGAAGAGCGGCAGTACTTTAAGCTTTGCAGTCCTTCACGGCACACCTCTCAGATTCAGCGAAGAACAGAAAGTTACCAATGGAAGAACATCTTTTTACCAAAACTACCGCTTCACCTCCGGCTTGAAATCCTAATCCTTCTTTAGGCAACGGTTCAGAAAGAAATTTGGTGACAATTGCTCGATTTTGCTGGTAAGGACCCTCATCATGCACTGTCTTGGGCTGAACTTCACCAACATCCAAGGAGTGCTGGGCTCCAGTTCTTGTGAGATGTCCTCAGAATGAAACCTGCTATCGTGCCAGCTGGAAACTGAGATCCTGGAGGCTCTGCACCATTCTCGAGGAGAAGTAACGCTGTTCTTCAAGCCACCCTCAGAAAGTCAGCAGGAAATAAAGGGAAGGAACAGTAGCTTGAAATTTTTTAGCAAATTCAAACAAAAATAAAAATGATTTGTTTTTTTTCTTTATCATAAAAGCAGCGCTAAAGAAGGGATATCTGCAGTCCCTCCCACATGCTGTCAAGGAAGGCTTTTTGTAGAGCTGTCTTCCCTTCTGAAGGGAACTTCTAAGTCTATACCAGAGCCAAATGACCACTACTCATCTTCTGCAACTTCTACATAGGAAAGAAATGTCCTTGGTATGGAAAGGGCTAAGAGCAAAACTGCTACTAATATAATGCTGGGCTTTATTATATAGTAATTGATGTATATTTATGAAATGGACCAAATCCTAGCAGTATGAGAACTGTAAGACAGGCAATCTTCTATATCTCCTCTGCTTTCTAAGTATCCTATCTGTTAAAGCACACAGAGAACACGATCACCAAAATTTTTTACCTCCTCTAAAAAAAACATACAAATGACCACAAAGCAGCTGATCATCTGTGCAATAGATTTCTGACTTTCGAATTTCGGACTTTTCCAGGTCTGTACCTTAAAAACAAAAGGCTTTTTCTTCATTAAAAAAAATCACCTAAGCCCACACCCTTTACTAGAATTAACATCTTGGTGCAAGAGTCTTTTATGCATTGGTCTTTTGTCCATGCTCAGGTTTCTGGAATTCCCCACTACTTACTTTTCTAACCAATGCTGTTACAACTTGCTCTGTCTGTTTCGTATCAGTGATACATAAGTGCACTACCAATCTGCCCAGCACTAGACTGCACGAGGTGCAGAGTGCAGAAGAGGACGCATCACGTATAGTGCAACTGATGGTACCTAAGAAAAGAAACCAAGCCTAAACCTGCGTGAATCAAGATGCAAGACTAATATCCCACTAAAAGAGGAACTAGCAAGGCTGTTGGAGCTGTATTTGCCATTGCCTCCTTTCTTCCGCAAAATAAAAAAATTATTATGATCATTCATGAATCGGAAAGCATTACTAAAGCCAGTGAGAAACATTCATAGCTCATCTTGGCTAAGCTTCCAGCCTTGATTTGAATAATGAGCAACTGCTCTTTGTTAAACATTAGCGCTTTTTAATGACTGACTGGTGAATAACTTGAAGTGAGCTTGTTCTCTTGCCTCCTCCTCCTCCCCGCGATCACCATTGCTCTATTTTAGGTAAGAGGGTACAACTAAAGTTCACTGCCAGCAAAAGGGGAAGATGGGACTCTGCAACACTGACAGAACTTTCATCACTCTAATATTTGCTTATTAAATGAAAATACTAGCACAAAGACATGCTAATATAAAGTATGATATCTAGTATTGCAATACAAAAAGCTCCTTTGGCTTAACTCTTGAACCAGCTAGAGGAATCTAATTTTAGGAGTTTCATACCATTTTTCTTACAATAACTTTCAACAAGGAAACACAAGCTTGTCAGAATACAGCAGTTATTTACAAAGGCTAGTCATCCACTTCCTTTCTATTTATTTATGCCCTTTTTAGAGGGTAGTACACAGAGAAGGCAGTTTCTATTTGCTCAAACTTAACAGCAGGATACTAAAAGAGCAGAGACTAGTTCTAGAATTTAATTCATCTATACAGCTATAGCTGGTCTCAAAAACTCTTCCAGAAAACTTCAAGTTTCACAGTTAAGTGAAGAGTTACCAGCATGCAACAGATCACAAAAATTAATTAAGTAGTTTAGAGTGGAAAAAAAAGTATTGCTTGCCCTCATCCCCCACATTTTAGGGTGTACAGATTACTCAAGAAAAGCTGTTTGATTACGTCAAGTCACTAAAAGCAAATTTGAATAAGAAGCTATCTTTCTCAATGGATTGTAACAAACTTCCTAAAAGATGTTACAAGAATAACAGCAGCGATGATGGCAGAATGTTACAAGTAACACTACAACTATGCAATGGCAAGACTGCAAGGAGCTTATCTTTTATAGTTAACGTACAAGTTCCTCCTTCCAAATGTAAGTTAATAGACATGCAGCAGTACCCAGTCATGCCTGCACATTTCAGCCAGCTCATCTATAACGCTCCGCTCCTCAGCCAGCCAGCAACTTGAGTCCTCTCACTTTGCACTTCCAGTTCTCTTGCTATCTTAGGTAAGAAAAACAGGTTACATCTACGTTCTAGGTAAATTTCTGTTTGTACTGAAGACCGTACTGATGAAACCTTCTTTCAGGCTTCTCTGAGATACAAACGGTGACTTCTTTTAACACAGTGATGTAGTTCGAAGGGCAAGTCCTAGTCTAATCCTGCAATAGAATAAGTACAATTTTGAGAACAAACAATGAAAAGCAAGTCTTCTGTGATAAGCAAGTACAGAAGCAAAAAAAGAAAACCAGAAGAAAAGCATTATATATTTTGTCCAAGTAAGTAAAGAAAAGTGAAATCAGTGTTCCTCACTACCTAGTTTTATCTTCAAAGCTCCCCTGTGCAAACAAGACCACTATAGGCAGAGAAGTTCCATTAGTACTACCGGTGGTTACTCTGAGTATCCTTCAGATTTCAGTCGGTGAGAGCTGGCTCTGCAAAAGCAAAGACACGTGCAAGTACAGCAGCTGCACAATGGTCGTCTTTCACTTGGTATTTTTTATGTTAAACACGTTCCAGACAACATGGTGCCAAGACCCAACAAAAATTGGAATATTAAGTGAAGAAATATATTCCCCTTAAAATATTATCAACAGGAATGCATCGCTGATATTTCGCTTTATAACTGATCTAATGTTATTCATGGAGACCAAAGAATAAATAAAACTCTAAGCTTTCTTCTACACCTTCAGAATGCAACACTTACGCATATATGCTTTGTAAACATATTATGAAGATGTGTATTTATTTCTTTGTATACTAAACTCAAAGGCTTAACTGTTAGACCATAATCTAAAACTTCTTCCTCCATCTTCCTAAAAATCTAGGGACTAGTTGATTGTAACTAAAACAACTTGGTTATAATTGCTATTAAGCCATATCAGCCAGTCAAATTTCAAAGGAAAAAAAAAGTAGCAGCAATAATTATCAAATTATGAAAGTATCCACTATGCTGCCTAGATTTTTAAATAGATTAGCTATTCTTTTGGATGAATTTGCATCATACTATTCAATAACACTGTAAAAAGATGTTCTGCAGGGAGAGGCTCTTCTAATGTTACAGACAAAGAACAGTGTGAGGACAGCACTACTGTGCTTTATTCCCAATAAATTAACAATTATGGAGGAAGTAGGTTCAAGTATTACTAACAAGTTAAAAGTATTTTCATTTTAAAGGTGACTGTGTCTCATGGGAACACCTGCAATAAGCCATGAATCTGAATTACATCTGAGAAGTTGAACAGTACTCTTCACAAGAGCCACTATTCTCTCCTTATTCCATCCTCCAAAATTCTTACCATCTGATTTCTGTAATTCAATAAAATTTCCTTGAATTATTTCAGGAAAACATCAAAGACTTACGCCTGACCTGTAAATCAATGTAGGCACTACATAAATTCTTTGTGATTGAACTAACACAACAATTCCTCAGGAATTCCACAGGACACATCATCCAAGACCAGAATAAGAAATCATCAGCAAATAATGCTCACAATTAAGAACAGTAGTAAGCAATCCGAAACTGGTTTAAATTAACATTAAGCACTTCTGTTGGCAATTAAGAAGACAGTGATTTCAAAAGATGGACTTAACTCTTGTTCAGTATCACTTCCAAGATCTAATGATGTAAAAGAGCACGCTTCCGTACTTCCTTCTGGGCCCCTTCTGCTCAGACATCCTATTGATGTTTTAAAGATGACATTTAGCAAACCCTTGAATTTGCATTGAGAAGCGCAGTGCAGAACTGAACAGCATCTTTTTACCTGTTCACTCAGATTCACATGCACCATTTTCCTTCATAACAACTGAGCATACAGAAGAGGATTATTTCACAAGCAGTATATAAGAAGCGTTCTCTTTTGCTCAGGGAGCAGCTGAAAAGCACATGACATTTTCTCCAATATCAAGGTGAAACCCCAGGGAAGAAAAAAAAATGGAATTTGCACTAAATAGTTATCATTAGTTAAAGTGTCTGAGTTGCTCAAGTTAGAACATATCTCAATAATGTTTTAGTTCCACTGTTGGTTACGCTTAATGTCCCCAAGAAGAAACACAGTGTTCTTCTTCTTTTATTTTAATTAACTACCACCCCAGCTGAGGAGACCAAATGGAAAGTTAACGGAGCAGCACCCTGCACCTTTGTGCAACGGCCTTAACTGCCCGGGAAGGAAAGCTGCCTCGCTTCCCTCAGGTTTGTCACTCACAAATGGAAAGCCATTTCTGTGGCTTTCATTTCAGGGCCTTAAGGCATCCATTCAGAGCTTCCCTGTTACAACGGGAAGTGTCACGGTCAAGGACACTTCGTGAGAATACGTACCCATCCTTGGTTACATTCTCAGCCTGGTTTTTGAAGTTGTCACTTTGAGTCTGTCCCCAACTCTATCGACCTGTCAACTTTGCAGTTACGCGAATCAAACACAAAGGCTCTGAATAAAGCCTCGTATGCGTCAACGCTGCCACAGCCCAACAGCCGAAGACTTCTGAAGGTTTTTTTTTTCCCTCCACTGTCATCATCACCTTTCCACACGTTCCTCACACCCCTCTCTACAGAACAGCCAGATCCAGATGTCCTCTTGCTCATATACACAAAAAGGACACAGAACAGAGATGAAACTCCAGGAGATCCAGAGAATAAACATAAACCTGGAAGTAATTTCTTAAATGCCACAAAAGAATGCAAGTCTTTTTTGTGGTCTAGTTAGTGTTGCTGACTCCGCTGATGTTGTGCCACTATGGCAGAAAGGGGACCACTGGTACCACTATGGCTACATGAAGACATTTGCCATGCTGTTTACTCCAACAGCCCAGAGCTTACTCTGATTTTAAGTTATTTTTCCCTTTTATTACCACTCGTACTCAAAACATATGAAAAAACACAACTTATCCAAAATGTTCCCTAACTCTTAGCATGCAGATGCAGTCTAGTGAGATACTCAGATTTAGTATTATGCTGGAAGTAGAAACATGAAGACAACCACATTACTTGTGCAGACATCTTTCATACAGCCAACATACATAACTAGGTTACTTACTTAAATTAGCTTTAAATTTTCTTAACGTAGTATTTTACAGAAGTACCAATTTCATCATTATATTTAGAAATGCCCATGGAAGCATTCTTAAAACATCCGTTTGACCTATCTTTGCAACTTGAAGCTAATAGTGTTGACCCAGGAAAACAAGATGAAATTAATTGAATCTTCCCTAAGTTGTCCAGGATGAAAAAATGCATGGTATTAGAGCCTGTCCAGTGGGATTATCTGTGACTTTTTCAGTTTGTGTGTTTTATCTATCTTTAGAAATGATCCTTTAAATACTGAGCAGTCTGTAAGTACACAGGATCTGGTCTCCCATAACAAGATAGAAGTATTTTCCTGTAAAGTTCACAGAGGGCAGAGATATCAGAACCTCCAACTTCATCATTTTCTGGTTAACAAGGTCTTCCATGACAACAGTTATGACAGAAGTCTGAAAAAACACATAGCCTTGGTTGATCATCCCACACTCTGTTAAACAATGTGGAAATTGTTTCCTTGACCCTACAGAGAGACTCTTGCCTGCTGTTAACTAGAACACGGGACTATTCCTTCCCCAGGTCGTTGGAACGGCGTGTTTTTGCAGATAAGGAGCAAGCCAGCACCCACTGACAGTGCCACCTGCCTCCAGGGCTCTGACCAGCACAAGTGACACCGGGCGGTTTTGTTAGTTTTCCCTCTAAGACAGAAAGATGACAAGCAGAAACTTGAACCAAAGGAACCACTTTTCAGCTTTGGACAGCCTCACCACATAAGGCTGTATTTGAGAAGCTGTTTAGCACCATAAAGTTTATAGATTTCCATCTGAAAACATTTAACTCCAGAGGACTGCTTCAGCTGCAGTTGCCAACATTCACCAGGAAAACATTACACTTACTTCCCAGGAGAAGACCTTTCAAAGCCTACAACATGATAAGTTGATCGCAAAATAAAGTTGCCTTCAATGACATTAAAAACAAATAAATAAATAAAACACAGAAACCTTTGTTCGCGTTATAGGTCAAGGGCGTAAGACCTTCACTTGAAGTTTAGGGAAAGCATACCTTATCCCCTCTTCCCCTCTAAGTTACCTTCTAACAAGGAGAGACTATTCGGAGAGTGTTCAGGAACCGCACTCCCAAATCCTGGGGGTGCCAAGAGGTACCGCTCACCAACATTTCAGGTAACTTCTCGCACCAGGGCTCAGACAGAGCCCGAATTGCGTGCAGGGCGCGTGGCAGAGCGCAGTGCGTGTGGAGGGAGCGAAAATGGAAGTACCACAGGAGGCAAGGCAAGGCCCGCGGGGAGGCACCTCCGCTACCTGATGGAGCTACGGCCAGGAGGAGCGGGCGGCTGGGTTGGAATTTTGGCTGTCCGGCAAGGTGTGAGGTTATTCCAGCGCTCCACGACAGCGCCCTGAAGCACAACGAGGAGCCCGCTCCGTCCCCAGCCGCCGAGGGCACGCTCACCGCGGCGACCGAGCGGCAGCGACACCCGACAGTCGCGACAGAGCTCGCCTGTCGCCTCGCCGCACCGGCACGGGGTTCGCTCACCGGGAAGGGCCCCGCCGGTTACCGGGCGGTGCGTGGGGAGGGGACGGGGGGGGGGGAAGGACGGGGACACCTCCCCGGGGGGCTTACGCTCGAAGTCGGAGTCGTCGTCGTCGTCGCCGCGGTCGGGCTCCTCCTCGCCGTTGGACTCGGTCTGCATGGGCTCCCCGTCGAAGCTGACCACCCTGCGGCCGCCGCCGGCCGCCTCCCGCTCGCGGGCATCCCGCAGGCGGGTGAAGTACTCGGCGGCGAAACCGACCAGGTCGGCCGGCCGGTGCCGCAGCACCTCCACGGTGTAACCCTGCAGCAGCTCGGTCAGGCCCGGCGGGATCTCGATGCTCATGGTGCCGGCGGCGGGGGGAGGAGGAAGAGGAGGAGGAGGAGGACGAGGAGGAGGACGAGGAGAAGGCCGCCGCCCCGCAGCCGGTTGTGACGGTGGCGGGCTCGGGGCCTCCCTCGGCGGGCGCCGCCTGACTCCCGCCGCTCCGGTCACACACACACGGGGGGGGCCGGGCCGCGGCGGCAGCTCCCCGGGCTGCGCAGGCGCTGCAGCGGGCGCCGAGCCAGCATGGAGGCGGGCGGCCGCGCGCAGGCGCCGGGACGCTGAGGGGAGCGGCTCCCCCCGGCTGGTCCCCGCCTCGGCTGAAGGAGGGGAACCGCGGGGCGCTGGGGTGTGCGGTCCGGTGCCCCTCAGGTGTCCCCCAGGAACCCCCCGCCGCGGGATCCGGGTGCCCCCGGGGTGGTGGCTGCCTGGGTGTGCCGGCGAGGAACCGGGCTGTGCCTCCCTCCTCTGCCCCGCAGCGAGGGCTGAAGGGGATGCGAAATGCTTTCGTGTGGTGCCTGTGAATCTGACTTTTAAATTAATTTTGGGACAGAGCAACTGCTATGGTGTGGTAGGGAGTAAATGTAAACTGTGGAAGGTGGCGGACGCTCTTGCTTCTCGTCAGCCAGGATCCTGGATATGCACAAGTGTGTGGCAGAAAGGCGGTTTTTCACAGCTTTCTTCAGGTTAGTGACCCCCCGCACTAATTTCATCTTTCTTCATCTTTCTGCCAACCCACAGTACCCCTGAGCACCACAGAGGAGCGGGAGAAGGAGGTTTTTTCCCCTTGGTTGGGATTACACTGAGGCCCTCTGACCCCCCTGGTTCCTGGTCAAAATCCAGTCAATGAACACTCTTAAAGCTGCTGAGTGCAAGAGAATAAACGAGCAACTCTTCATACCTTTGGGTAAAAGCCATAACGCCATCATCTGTGAAATGGTGCCAATAACATTTGTCTGCTTAACACTGAGCACCTGAGAGCAGGAAGGGTTTTGGAAAAGTGAAACACCTCATTAATCGCTTACACATGCGAGCTTTGGAGACACCTTGTATGTTCCTAAATGTGTTACTCAGATTTTTCTTGTATTCTTTGTACAAAACCTCCGTGCTTCGTGCTGTTTGTGTGTACAGGGAAGGTTTGGCGAATGCCCAAGGGCAGCCGACTCGCCCCGTGGCATGGGGCCCTTAAGGTTTGACGTTGTTGGAAAGCTGGTCTTGGGAGAAAATAGGCTGTGCAAACATGAGGGGCACAGGGATGCTGGCTTGGTGACGCCGCTGCCTGTTGTCAATGTAAATATTTTTGTTTAATTCTTCCTTTGTTTCAACAATAAAAGGGCAGAAATCAACTTGTACTCAAAATATGAATTTCACTTAGAAGCCCAGAATTGGCTGAGGCAATTCATTGTGTTGTGGTTTTGTTTGCTCGTGTGCCAAAAGGTCCCCTCGCTTATCCAGATGGTTTTCCCACACTCCCATGCAAAGATAGTCTATTCATCACTGTTGCTTGAAGGACGTGACTGAGAACACCCTATTTGGTGCTTTTACTAGCTTTATTTTCGGTGAGGAAGGACATTAGGGAATCTTGTGGCTCTTACAACAGCATCCAGCCTCTCTATTAGGTGTTTTGTGTAATATGGCTCCCATATTTTATGCCAGTAAGATTACTTCTTGTATGTGAACGAATGAATTAAAAACAAGCACAGGAGGTAGATCTTCCACATCTCATCATTTTATCTGGAGGTTTAGTGTGAAGCTTAATTTATTTTTGTTTTTTACAGCAGCCACAGTTGCTATGTCCCTTTTCTAGAAAAACAATTAATTCTGCTTTTTAATTTATCACTCCTGCCATATCATCTTTCTTATGGTCTCAAACAATACAGCAGCACATTTCAACTGCTCAATGCACATACTTTAGCTACTGATAGAACTGATCTGAGGAAATGGTTTTTATCAAAAAGAAAACCATATTTCGTTAGTCTCAAACAAAATGAAGTAAGACTTCTGATGAGATCCTTCCTTTGCCAGCTAGTTGCTGTAGATATTACTGGTGGTGAAGAGTTAAAAATGAAATTTAAAAAGTGCTGTAAGAAATAAAAAAGCATTGGCAAGTAGGGTCAGAGGAAGAAAGAATGTCTAATTCCAAGGGAATACAATTATTTTTCTTTCCCAGTCTTGCACAACAGCCAGCCAGCCACCTGACAATTGCCTGCTTTTGGCATTAGTCAGCTCTTGTATTAGCTTTTAACGTTTGTTGATAATTTTCTCTCATTTGTGCCTGTGTATATAAATCTGGTTATTTATATGAAAAAATGTGTTACCAGTAAATATTGTTAAGTCTCTGAAGAGCTACATTGTGTTAGCCTTCTGATATTTATATGTGCACATATAACTAATCAGTTTCAGAGGAATGCAAACAGTAGAGGTCTGTTCAGCCTCTTTCTGAAGGTCACTGGACAAAATAAAAAGCATCCAAGGTCACATGAAGCAGTTTCAAACTGTTTTACACCATCGATTATCCCAGTTCTTTATATACTTTTTTTTTTATGAGGGTCTGAATTGATGGCACCTGTAGGCAAGAGACTTGTTTGTGGTGGAGTTAGTTGTAATGCTGCCTGCTGTGCATGCATATAGCTCATATTAAGCTTTCTTTCACCCTAAATTTGCATTACTTTTTTAATCGCTGCTATAATAAGCATCCACGTTAAAAGAACGCTAGAAAAGAAATTAGGAAATGTATTTGTAGTCTTAGTGTGATCCCCTTTATAATAACATCTTTAATTCCTGTAGCATGACCAATGCAATTCCTTTCCACTGTTTTGGAGTGTATTCAGCACCCAGTATGGAATTATATGGACTTCTGTAATGGTAAAGCTGGTCCCCACAGTATTCCTATATATATATATATATTTAGAATCATATTTTGTCCCAATAATTTCTTAGTATCTGAGAACTATACAAGTCGGGATATTCTATGATTCTATTCCTATATTTATCATGTGTCAAGGCTCCTAAATGCTGAGGTCTCTTCCCTTTGCTCTGCATCTCCTACTGAGTCTTAAGTGACTTTGACGCTCACTTATTGAGACTATGATGGAGCCTCAGTGCTTGTCCTAGCAGCAGGAGCAGTGAAGTTGCAAGTAAAAAAAAAAAAAGCAAAATAGTCTCTGTAATCTTGCACTGGGGAAAGATGATCAAATTAACCCTCCAGACTGGCTCTTAAAAACTAAAATAAATCCCTTTTATGACAAGTAATAATTTACTTCTCATAAACCTTTCAGCACCAGCCAGAACTCAGACGCTATAGAAGCATATGCACATCTTGGTTTAATTACACATGCCTTCGAATTCACTGCAAAGAATTGAGCACTAGGATAATGCAAGAGCACGCTAACTGCTGTGGTGGTTGATAGTAGAAAACACAATCTCTTGTTTAAGGGAAGTGGGATTTATTACCACGAGTAGAGCTTTTGCGTGTTGCAGGAGGTGACACACTAGCAAGCCCTTTCAAACTGGGTACGTTCCAAAGCAGTCCTGAGTTAAAGCCAGGTTTGGGCCTTATACAAAGAAAATGAAACCCTGCCCTTGGCTTGCTGAATTGCGGAGTTTGCTGTTGTGGGATGCTTTTGACACAAAACGTGCTGAGGAATAGATTCAGCAGTGGCTTTGGAGTTCAGCGGTTGGTTTGGTTTCCAGTTATTTGTTAGTTCTAGGTGGAAGGAAGGATTGTCTTTCGTTCCCCATTTCTCACACTGTCCTTCCAGTCACCTACAGCTAACCGTTGTTGGGACTGGTTATTAGGGTTGCAGTACCTTCGGTCTGACCCACTTCAGGCTTTATGAATTAATCCAGTCAGAGTCCAGAGCATCTTAGCACTACAGGTAGTAGGTTTTTTTGCTTTGGTCCTATACCTCTGCTGTTCATATTAAGAAGCTGTAGACCAATGTCAGATAATTTAAAGGCCACACTGATAAGTATGAAAACATTAAAACAGAGGGAGTTGAACATTGTATTTGGGATCAAGTAGGCAGGGTTGTGTGCCATCTTCCTGTGTTTCCTGCCAGTTAACTTCTTTAGTTTACTGCAAAGCCCCTCCACCTAGCATCACGGAGCCTAGACTTGAGGGCAGACAAAACTGTTTGATGATCTTACGCAAAGTGTTGTAAACCTCGGGTCTTTATATTTTCTACATCCCCCGCTCTGTGCCAGTCTCTCCTCTAAAGGCAGCCTGCTTTTTTCCTGTGATCACATTAAATGCTCTTTTCTGTAGCTACTCAAATTTTACTATGCTTTTCATGCTTGCACTTATGATCTCCACATCTCTAAATTTGGACTCACCTCTACTTTACATGGCAGAAAAAGGTCATTTTTTTCTCTAATACATAGTAAAAATGCATATACATTATTTGTGCATAAAGTACAGAACACCTCTGAGTTTTCATTTTAGTAGAGAGTGTAATGGTAACAAAAGAAAGAGTGATCCAGGGCTTGGCTACCAGGATGCAGAGATCCTTTAAAACAATGCACAAGAGAAACCAGCTTCTCCTGCTTCTGTTTGTTTTTATTCTTAAGAAAGTACTAAACCTAAGAAACCAATGCTTTGTTTCTCTAATGAGCCGGTTTGCTTGTGGCAGTAAGCAAGATTCAACGTATTTCTTGTTGGCTTTTGGAGTGACTAGAATGAGTCCTCAGTATTTCAATAAATGATACAGAACTGTCTGTCACTAGTAACAAGGCAGGAGGAAAAAAAGTCAGCCTTTGGAATAAATATATATAAATACTGGTTTCAGTTGAAATATGTTACTTTGTCACTACCTTTAGTCAATCGAACATATTTTGGATAATTCTTGGGAAGTTACATTGCTGCATCCATTGGTCTCAAAGTAGGAGAAACATCTGTATCAATTTTCAGATTTTCATTGACATAATTTGGTTTGTGAACGCTGATAACATTGATTCTGTTGGGAACAATTACGATTTTTCAGGTAGCACAAAGCATCAATTCTAAGATATCCGATTTTGTAAAACATTTGTCCAAGGCATTACCCTGATGTAAACATAAATGGCTCTGAAAATCAGTCATGTCATACTTAAGACATAAAATCCCAGATGTGTGGATCTAGATAAAAGTACTGTCTGTGACATCAGGCATGTGGGACAGCCATGTTGTTTAAAGCACTCTGAACAACACCACTTAGCAGTTGTAAAATTTATGGTTTCCATATCAGAGAAGCTGTGAGCAACTGCACTCCGATGTGTAAAGAGCAAATATGCAAATAAGAACTTAGCTAGTCATTGGGTTCTCTTGAATACGAAGTGAAAACTGTACCCACTTTGGCTGGACTTTTGTTTCTGTCCTCGGCGCTGAAAACATCGCATGAAGAAGTCTCCAGTGAAGTTGGTATGAAGAGAGCGTGTGGAAATGGACCTTGGTGCATGCCCCACGATAACCAGACAGACACAAGGTAGCCCTAGCCCTGCTGGACTGGCTCTGCAGAGGTTACAATACCCGGGCATTGTTACAGAATAAAGATAAAAGATTTGCAGATTGTTTTGTTCTAACAGAAGACAGAAAATTAGCTGGCCTGTATTTTGTTCAAAAACTGAATCTGAAGTATCAATTTCTCTCTACGTTTGTCAGCAGACCCTGTTCAAACAGAAGTTTTGTTGGGATTAAGGGGTGTGTCCCTGCAAAAGACCTCTGAAATTCGTTTTGTCCTTGAGCCCTTGCTTGCAACCTGTGATTGTATTTATTCACATACTTGTCCTTTCCCTCCGTCTTCTCACATTGCTACCTTACACAGTTCAGGTTACCAGCATTTCCATGATGCAGTCCAGAGGTGCCACTACCTGTCCTTTGGCATACATCAGACAAATTTCTGTCTATCACTATTGCTGGAGCTCCTATTTTCTTATCTTCTGGTTTCACTTTTGTCCATTGAGTGTTATTAACCATTTCTCTGCTGTACGGACACCTTTGCATTTTCCCATTCATCATCTATCTTCCCCAGCTTCTTGCCAAATAACTATTGCCGTTCCCCAAGCTTCAGCTGCCAGGTTTATCCCAAATGTATAGTCTATCCCGTCGCCTCCTCTGATGTGGCAAGTCGAGCCTCCTTTCACAACAAGCCTGTGGCTCTTCCCTCGTCTTTCAGCGCCCAGTCCCTTGCAGTTAGGAGTCACAACGTCTGTGCTCTTTGGCCTCGCTTTATGGTGAGTTCAAGAAGAAAGCCATTAACACATTTCACTGTTTCCAGTGTTTATGTCCCTGCCCCTCCCATTTCGTGCTCACAGATCCACTCCGTGCCTAGATTTGCAGTGCATGAAGATGGCATGGCACTGTGCTGTACAGTGCGTGGATTGTTTTACCAATCCCTCCAGCTCAGCACAGCGTGTTGACTAATTCTAAGCATTAAAATTGCAGTATTAAGTATAAATTACAGCAGTAATAAATGAGACTTTGTCCACCAAATCCCCAACATTTTATTTTTTATTCTGAAAACCTTTTTATGAGCTCTACTACATCTGTTAGCACTTATTTTAATTAAACGTATAGCACAGCATGCAGTTCAGTTAACCAGTGCTCCAAAGCTCCATTCAGTTTTCAGAGAAAATTAGTAAGCAGTTCCAATTGCATTTTTCTGTCATTCTTCACATGCTGTGCTTGAGCATACATTATAAAAATGTTGATAGAGGATTATATGCCTCAGGGGAGGATAATGGGAATGTGAAAGTTCTTTCTTCTAGGCCATTTTTCCAAATTAGTTTAGGTTCTTGAGTTTTATAAAAGTACTTGATGTTTGGCTGCCGCGTGGATGTCTTCGTTAAAGGAATGGGTGCTCCCAGCTTCCAAGCCAGAGGATTTTAGAGGTACCTAACCATGCTTAGATCCCTCATTGGGAATCTCAGCAAAAAACTGATTGCTTTATAGGGCTGAAAAATGCTTGCTGCCTTCAACTATGAGTTAGGTCCTGTCTGTATCAGAAACTAATTGGATGGGTGTTGCTTGTACAGTGCCTCTCCTGCATCTTTTTGAGATTTTCATCCCCAAGGCTATCAGCCCTACAGAGCTGTATTAGAAAAAGATGGAAAGAAGAATCTAGTTTTAGAGAATGAAGCGGCACAGTCCTTTCTTACAGCTGGTTTGATGTGCCTCTTCATTGACATCTAGTGTCCACACAGAAGGCTCTTTAGATTCCTCACAGCTATGTTGGCAATATTTATCACTAAACTTTTAAAGATTTTTCCGTGTGTAGTTATCAAGACTTCTTATTATTAATACCAGGTCAACCAGTTGGTGAGACCGATGTGGAAAAAGCAGGAATCCTCCTACACTTAACATTTTGTGTTATGCAGTGGCATCCACAGATTTGTGTGTTGAGTTTCTCCAGAAACCTTTTCAGTGCTTTGTGCAACCTTCAGTGCTAGCCTTTTTTGTGTTTTCCTGGGAATATCTGCAAAATACTTTCAGTCTCTGTTATCTTTCCTCAGAGCATACAAGAAGCTGTGAACCAGTATTCAATATAGATCTGATGAAATCTTTCTGTAATCAGGTATTACTCTGATTTTCTTTAATTAAGCAAGAGTCTCTTTCAATGATAGAAGCCTCTGTTAAGCCCTGTCTTCATTACACTCCCATTATGTCCCTAAAAGCTATTTAATGAAAAACTCTTTTTATCTACTTTTACAATGATAGTGAGTTATTTTCATATTTATCCAGAATATGGTGTAAATATGAAGTTGCTACATAAAATTTGCTGTTTTGCTGTTGCAAAATCTTGAGCAGCGGCAGTGAGCAATTAATCGCGTTGTTACTGTACGCTTTGCCCCACAGGCACCTCCACCTTCACAGCACTTCCTCCTGCTCCTGCAGTCAGCAGCAGGCGCTTACATTGGGGTGGTGCACGCAGGATTTACCCTAGAATCATACTGCCAGGTCCTAGACCAATGTGGAAAAGCCTTTCCCTACTCTGAAAGTTCTGTATACGTTCATATTTTGAGCATTTCCATTGCCAGGATCCATTTTCAAAGACAGTCGTTACAAATAAATTATTTTATGAAGGCTTAAAAAGGTTTGTTGCCCGAATATTTGATACTTCATCTCTTCAGTCATGAGAAGAAAATGCAAGCAATTAAGGTCTTGCTATCAAAATGTGGGTTGTGCAGGTATAGATATCAACTGCAGAATTTTTAGCAAACGTCTATGTTGGATCATTGACTTTTATTGTCAGTGCTCCAGGGGTTTAAAACTTGCAAGAGTCTTGGGTTTGCTCTGCCATTCTGTAATAAGATCAGAATGAGTTGGGGGCTAGGATTTCCTGTATAGAAAGTCTCCCAGCCTTTCAACCAGCAAATTTTGGCGATGACTTTGTCTTCATTGACAGTCTGAAGCGCAGCAGGTGACACCCATTAGCACTCTGCTCCCAACAGTGACTAGACAATTAGGACTAGTGCAGCAGCCTTCTTAGAGCCAGCTGGTGTTGGGAAGAAATCTTGGCAAGGAAGGTGATCAGAGCAATTTAGCTGGCCAGAAAACAACCAGCCCGTTTTTCCAGTGTTTCAGCCCCAGGAGAGGAGCAGGACAGGTCCCACGTGTGCCCTGGGCACGGCTCCTGGCCAGGACTGGCTCTGGGACTCCACGGGCTTTGTGGACTCTGTCATTTCCTGGCTGTTCTTGTGATCCATCCCTTTGGCCAGCCTTGCCTCAGTGTATTATAAGCTCTAGGAGAGCTCTTTCTCTCTTTGGTGATAACCTGCTGCAACGGGGCCTTGTCCTGGAAACCACTAATGTACAACTAATGAGGCCGTGCCTTGGAGCAATAGGAAACTTCTGCTGAAAAAGAGCTAGAACAGCCCTCAACCTTTTCTGTGAAGGTCAGACAAGGGTGATAGGATATTTCCCCCACTTTCTGGAAAAGTAGCTGTCATCAGTTTCTATGGACTGCCAAATATTTACCCTCTTACTCCTCGGTGTTATATTATTTTAAAATACTGTTACATTATCCCAGCCATCAGAGAATCTGTATTGAAATTACCTGCTGAATCAAGAGGTCCAGGGTAAGACTGACAGCATCATTTAAATGTACCCTGCTGAGAATCTTCATAATTTACCTATGAAGCCAAACATGTGATCGTGAGCAATAGAGGAACGTGACAGAAGTCATTTCATTCAGAGCTGTGAATTGTGTGGGTACTGGCAAAGCCTTTGCCTTGCAGCTGCTTTATAGTGGGAGTTACAAACACAAGTTTGTGTCTGCCTCTGTTGTGATCCTTTGGCCACGCTGACTTTTCAACCCTGGCAGGACTCGGTGCTTCCAGCAAGCCCAGATCCTGGTGCCGTGGATGGGAGCGGCGGCTGCAGCCGAGAGCATCGCGTTGCTGCAGCAACACGTCGGCTTCCCTGGGGACCGCGTTGCCTCGGCGACACCGGGCGGGCTGATGCTGCCGGAGCAAATCGCCTCAAGCAGCTGCCCCAGAAAGCAGGGCAGCCCTGGCCTTGCGGGGAGAATGGCAAACAGGCAGAGGTGGACGGCCTCTGGGTGGGACCACTGGGTTTGGAGACAGAGCCTGGCACGCGTGATCCCTCGCAGGTGGTCAGACGAGGCCGCTGCCGAACGGAGCTCGCCATTTAGTGTGCTAGGATAAGACAGCAGGAAGGACAGTGTCAGCAGGAGGGATTAGCTGAAGAGAGCAAGTGCTGAGGCCGTCGTTCTTGGTTTATATAACCAGGACCTGCAAACATATTGTGACATCAGAAATAACTGGGGAGCAATGTCGTGTGTCGCACTATGCATCTACAACCGGAGGTAGTTGAGTGCGTTCATCTTAGAATAGTCCAGCGTTGTATCATGGTGGATAAACATTACACTGTGTCTTGTAGGCAGAGGATTAAATATCGATTTACATAGGCAAATACCTGTGTTAATACTGTTAGACATACAGCCTCCCACCTGGGTGACTGCAGGCAGTCCAGCAACCAGACCCAACTGGTAGGAAAATGCTGACAGGTCTTCAAGAGCCCTGAGACCCTTTATCACAATGGTGATCGTGGAGATTGGCACCAAAATTCCTTCTGGGGACTTCACTGGAGCCAACTGAAACTGCTCATCAGAGGAAGGGATTCAAAGTCTGATGTGTAGACATCAGTTAGCCACAGCACATGAAGAGCAATTTGAAAAGCAAAAAGACGGTAAAGGAGAGAAGAATTTATACAAAAAGTCAGGTAATTTGCTGATCATTGGTCTGTTCTTGTGGGAATATTTTCTCCCTTCACACTGTTGGATTGAGAAGCCTCTTGCCCACTGTAATTAGCTCTTGAATAAATAGCATTTTTTGAACAGAAGCCTCTGTTTCCTGTTTTTGTGTGTTAGCTCTTTTTTTTTTTTAAGCTTTGCACTGATTCTCACAGAAGAGCATAGCCTGCTTTTAGGGATCTAGTGCTCCTTTTTGCCTCTGGGAACATCACCATATGCTGCAGTGTTATGCCTCTACCACATTAACATACCTGTTTTAAAGTAAACATTTTCTCTGTACTTGTAACTGTGACCTTACTCCTTGATGTAGGCTTGTATTTCTGATATTTAGCCTTTCTCTCCGAGCCCTTTGTGCATTTTCGTCAATACATTAGCTGTCTTTATTCTCACAACGAAAGCTATGCTTGTGTTTATAAAGGATTCCTGAACTGTGAGAAATGTTTCTCAGTGTGTGCGGTTTTGCATCATTTGCCCTTGAAAGGGTGCAGCTTTCCCTGACCTCTTGCTTTTTCTTGTTCTCTTGTTTTTTCTCAATGACTCTGGTAACTGCATCAGTAGCCTTGGGATTCATGTTTTCCTTTCACATCCAGGAAAGATCCAGCCTTCGCTTACCCTCTCCAGCTGAATCACATATCTGGTCCGTCCTTCTGTGAGCTTTCCATGGCTCAGCCACACCAGATTTGTTCTGGTTCACAACCAACTCCACCACAAAGCTCACTTTCCTGTCTCATCCTTTCACCCACCACTTCCCTTTGCTATGAATTTCTCAGTCTTCCCTCTCTGTGTCAAAATCACTTCATATCTTCCCCATCAGGATCCTTTATGACATTTCTTCAGTCGATCATTCACAGAATCTATCAGGGGTTGTCCTGCAGCATTGTCCACTGTCCCATCCCCAACAGACGTGGCAGTGGTTTCTGGATCTCCTTGTCACAGCTGAGCAGTGCTCTCTAGAAACGTGTGGGGAGGCTGGTGCAGAGAGCCCAGCGTGCCTCCTTGATCCTGGGCTCCCACCCGATTGAGGATTTCATCTGTGTCGTGCCCCATTCTTAAACTCAGAAAGCCTTGGGGAAGAGACTCGTCTTTTTTTCTCTTCAGCACACTGAGAAAGTGAAAAATGACAGCTCCCTGAGCTGCACTGCTAGTAACGCGTCCCAAATGTGCACGGTTATGATTCTAATGTCGCCTCAAAGCGGCTTGGTCCCCACACTGGTGCTCCTCCACGTTGTCTGCAGTTAGCAAGGGGGTTCCCTTGCAAATGCAGAGCAGTAGCAGCAGTTCCTCGATGTTCAGTTTGCAGTCAGAAAGAAGCTGGAGGCAACATACAGAAAGAAAAAACAACTGTTACCTACCTTTTTTAACACCCTTGTAAAGGTGACCGTTTTTATGAGTCATAGCTAACACAAACCAGTTGGAAAAGATACAGCCTAGACCTACACCGTGGCTTAGAGAAACCTGAAAGAGCATTTAGTATTCACGGTACGTGTGCATTATTAAAATAAGCCCCTGTCGGTCTTAACTCCGTCAAGTCCTTTTTCAGATTTTGTAGAGTTAATTTCTCTTGTCACCCGGAGCAATCCTTAACGTGCAGAACATTGACTTGTCAATGAGACGGGAAGAGTGGTGGCAAGGTTTGGCTCTTGCTGCGTGTGTGCAGGAGGATCTCAGCGCAGGGGATGTGCATTGCGGTTGTTCCTTTGTTCGCATTTAATGGGACGAGAAACAAGAACGTAATTATGCCCTGTCTCACTCGATCTCCTCCCTGCCTCTACGTATTTGAACTCTGAAATAAAGGCAAGTGGCAATGCAGCTTTTTCTGGCAGTTGAGTGCATCCCCGAGGCAGATCAGAAGTGATGCTGCCCGGATCATTGCACGTCGTGCAGTTTCCATCTGATAAGAGCTTCCCGCTGAGCCATCTCTGATGGCAGGGAACATGGCCATTACGAACAGTATTTCAAGTACCTAAAAATGATCAAAGTTAGAGGCACGGTGTTTCCTGTTTGTTTTCCTTGTATGTTTGACAACCCCATCAGAAAGTGCTAGCTTCGCTTTTTCCCCTGAACAGCTGGCTGATTTCTGCTTATCTGACAACACCCTTTTGTGTGCTACTAGATTTGAGGATGCAACACCAAAATGGGGCTTGGCTCAGAGAACAGCCATTTCAGTTTAGCTATTTTAGCTATTTATTTTCAGTTCAGCTTCATACAGCAAAGTAAATTCATTTTTACTCTAAACCTATCAACCCCTTTTAAAGCACAGCACGGGGTTACAAAAGATTTGCTGCCTAAGGTTTCTGCAAATTGAAAACACTTTATTAAAAAGGGTGTTTGAAGCGTGCAATTTTGGTTGGCTTCAGACTGAAATGAAAACATAACGGCAAAGACAAGAAAGAAATGGAAAATGCAAAAGAGGATCAGTCGACCTATATGACACCCGGGAAGAGGGCTCAAGCTGACGCCTTTGGGATGCAATTCAGGACTAACAGTGAAGGAAGGGAAGGTATCACTGATGTGTACTAGACCTGAACAAGGAGCGACCTACTGAGCCCGAGCTGCAAGGCAGTGCTAGAGAGGCACGGAAAAACAAATGAATGAGAAAACACTTGATTGATGAAATTGCCCGAAATAAGGAAGGAGGAAAACCACTGTAATATGTAAACACTTTAACTGCGAAGTTGTTTAATCTGAGCCGTGCTAGGAACTGGCAGTGTAGGGCATTATTGCTACTTCCTAGGCTACGTAACAGACACAAAGATGGACTGTGAAATTTTCCACTTAATGACAGGGATATTAAATTATAAAAAAAAAAGATAAGAGTTTATCTCAAAAGCAATGAGCTATTTTCTCAAGACCTTGCCGCCTAACTTTAAAAGAAATACTGTGGAAGTTGAGCAGGTCTCAAAAGGAGAGAAAGCTATAGCAGAAAGAATGCCGATTTAAAGCTTCTTTCCATTTCCAGATTTATTTTTTTTTTACCTAGTGAGAGAATCTAAACAAGGGAAAAATGTATTCCAGTTGATTGGGATCAAAATCCAAGTCTCAGACGTGCAAAAGAATAGTCTGGATAGAGAAGCCAATAACTAACTATGAAAAAAGCCATGGCAAATGTGAAACCCACTTGGCGTGGAAAGTGGAGGGGAAAAAAGGACAAAAGATTGGAAAATGTTCTTGCAGGAGCAAAAGTGCAGCCAAAATAGAGAATTTGAGTATATGAGGAACAACCTGAAAGGTTACATGGGAGGATTCTTGGGAGTGAGCAGGAATCGTTGCCCAGTGACAATGTTGGTGCCTAGAAAGAAAGCTGTAGGTAGCTTGGTCGAGTTGGAAAGAGCATATTGCCACTGCAGTTGTATTCTATTTGTTAAAAAAAAAAAAAAAAAAAAAAAGGAGCTAAGCACCAACCCAGAGCCACCAGCCAGGAGCTTCCCACAGCCCCAGGGACATGGCAGCCACTTCTGCACAGGGGCTGGCACCACCAAACTGCAGAATTAACACATTTGAAGCTTTCTGAAAAACAAAATAATTACTAATTTCCTTTAAACTGAGACATTTGAATATCAACTAAACAACGAAGGCAAAAATGACAAAACTAAAACCAGTACACTTGTTATTTTATTTCAAGAGAGTGATGGATCGTGTGCTAGATATGGCAGGCCTGTTTCAGCAGCTATTTTCTTCAGCTAGAGCAAAGGGGAAGTGGTGCAGTCTTCATTACACATACATCTCTTCAGACTGAAGTTCAATATAAAATAAGAAGCGATGGGTTTTTGTATTAAAGGGCACAGTTGCTTACTGAGTTATTCGTATCACAGTACTCAGCGACTGCTCACAGTCAAAAGCAAATAGTTTAAAATGTATTTTAAAATACTCCAGTACTTTGGCAAAGGTCAAATTCTTGCTGGGATTTTCAACTGTCTATATTTTTACAGGAAAAGAGCCAATAAATAAGGTAAAATAGATAAGGCAGCAAACACTCACTCTATCAGCAGTTTGGACTCTCAGACTGCTGAGGACTGTCCTCAGGGAAACGAGGTTACATTTTACTTATGCTCTTATCACATATATAGCATAACAGATTTCTCATTAATCTCTAAATTCCTATTGAAATAGATTAGGCGAGAGTTACTAGAACAAGAGGAAAAACGTGACCAAACCTTAGAAGCAGTACTTGGTAGCCAGAACACTTTTGAAAATGAATACTCTGGTGCTGGACCAAGTCAGAGAGACTGAAGAAGACCGCTCAGTGCTTTCAGTAAAGAAAGGAAACCTCATTGTATATGTATGCTTACAAAAAGAAGTCAAACAATACTTCAGGGCAAAAAAGGTGTTGGGGAAAAAACAGTCATCAAGAATAATTAAAACAAGAGCGGTAGGTGGTGATGTGCTGTGGTTTACAGATGTAAAACCCAGTAAGACAACAAGGGATTGTGGCTGCCTAGCTGAATTCTACTGAATATTCAAAACCCTTTGAGAGGTACTCGTATTTGCAGCCCGAGGTGTTTGTTTCTGTCCACACTACAAGCATAGCCAGAATCTATTCACCGGGTTTAAACAAACTGGGATCAAGCTGAATTTACCAAGGCTCGGCAGATGCCAGGTAATACCTGATGGCCGTGAAGCACTCACAGTCATCCCCGCTGCCAGGTCACAGAGCGATTTCTCTGATCATTTGACTCAGAAAAGGCTGCGAGGGACTGGAACAGGGCTTCCTGTGCAAAGTCCTCTCCCAGGTAAGCCTTCCTCCTCCGTCCCTTCAGTGATTCAGTGATACCAACGAAGCTCAGACTAAGCTGTCTTGGGGCCTGGGAAGCCGCTAGATGATGGCTCTTCAGCCATCGTTTCTGTGAATTTTTTTCATTTATTGCCTATGACAACGTGAAAGCAGCTATGTACCTAATGGAACTGGATTTCCTGTTTTTATCACCGTGATCATCTAGGTGGGGTTTGTACCGCGGTTTGCCCTCACGTTTCCTTAAAACAAACATCACAGGAAACCAGTGATTTTGAGAAGATCCTCCTCTTCAAAGCAAATTTTGGCAAATATCAAAAGTTACATGGTTGCCAAGGCGCTACCGTCAGAAAATACTTGTGAGCAAACATTTAGCAGATTTCAAGTTTCCTAGCAGTCAGATTTCAGAGAATCTAGAGCAGCCATATGACTAATATGCTAAAGAGCTCCTTTAACAACCAACAGAAAAACTAAACAGAAAAATCAAGATGAGCGTTTTCCATGGATATCTCACTTCGGTATCTTATAATTATTCTGAACAAAGCTTCAGCAGGTGAGCTGAAGTGTGACTAAAAGGAATATGAAATAAGAAAAAGACTCTCTAAGTGCAGCGCACTGGGAATTGTAAATATTACCAGTACTACCAACAGAGTGAAAAACAATGGGTTGGGCATTCTTTTCCTCAGAAAAATAGTAGTTGTTTATTGATGGTGTAAATGTTGCTAGGTTACGTGGATTAAATTAAAAACAAAAAAATATCCTTTATGAATCTGTACACCACCTTCAGCAAAGAATACTGTCAATTTAGGAAAAGTATTTTTTCCAGATAATTCAAAATTATCTGAAATGATGGGCCAGACAGAGGGTTTTAATTATAGAGGAACCTATAGAAGGCAGAATGTTGGCCAACTACTCAATAAGGAAACTTCTTAAGCATATTTAAAAATCAATACCAATTTTAATTTATCAACTCTGCCAATGCCCAGGGGAAAATATTAGAGAATAGAATAGAAAATATCAATATGACTTTAAAGAAACTGTGACCTGGAATACACTTTCTGTCAAAAGAAAAAAAAATGGTGTGTAGAACAAGCTGCAACTTGCTGTTGTTGGATATTGTAGAGGCCAAAACCAGAGAGGTGCCCAAAAGGTGGTTATAATGAAAATTGAGTCCAGAGTTCTGAAACGCAAAGGCACAGATGCAGTCTGGAGCTCAGCACATCCCTCAGCTGTGGATGTGGCTTGGCAGAACTGGAGGTGCGGGCTGGCGAAGTGCTGCAGTGCTTTGTGCCTCCTGCTCCTCTTCCAACTGGAGGCAGAGCTTGGGGCTAAGAGATCTGTGGTCTGATTAAGTAAGGCAGTTCCTAGTGACACAGTGTGCTTTTATATTTTCCAGAAAGAACAACCTTAGCCGTAATAAATTCTAGTTCACTAGGAAACAAAACTAAAAAGACAAATTTTCCTTTTGTTTGCAGATTTCCTAACAGAGGAATGTCCTCAGACCGTACTGTTGGAAAATGTGGATAGACATTATCCTGGAAGAACAGACTTCGATCTGCAAAAGAGGCACACAGAAACCTCACTTTCCCCAAATGATTCAACATGTCCTGAAGATACTGGATCAGTCCATGAGAGGGTTCTGGCCCCTGCCTGTTTTGCTTACGCCTGAGCCGCTGTTTCAGGGAGTGGTGGAGGAGCCAGGCTTCGTGATCCGATTCCCATCAGGACTGTTCCCTGCACACATCTCTACGCACTCCTGCTTCTGAAGCCTAAGACAAAACTTTGTGAGTGCTGCACAGGTCAGTCCCTGGGACGAGGCAGTCTCCGGGACGAGGCAGTCTCCCATGCCAACAAACACCTCCGGCATTTACACACATTCCTGTGCTGCCAAGCTGACAGCTGCTTGCTCACATGGCGGGGCTGCACCAGCAATGCACAACTGTTGAACCGCAGGAGGGCTGGCAACAACCCCCTCCTCTGCCCCATGGACGCTGGTGCTGCCTCGGACATGGAGGAGGAAACCTCTGTTCCTGACCTCCCCAGGAACAGCTCACCTAGGGTCCCGGTTTGTCATGCCTCACCTACCAGGCTATTAGTGTCAGGCTTTAGCAATTAATTGCTGCTGCAATTCCTGTAAAGGTGGAAAATACAAAGCCACCCCCCCATTTGTGTCCTTAACTGCACGGGCCAAGTACAGATAAAAAATTGAATGTGTTCATTTTGTTATCGTTGCTGAGAGAAACGCCAGGAGTGACTGTGCTTTTGGAACAAACAGTGCTTGTGACACGGGAGTGGTTCATTCCTTCAGCTGGACCCAAAGGTAGGAAAATGGGGGGAAAAAAGCAATTTTTCATCAGCACACAACATAACTAGTCCATAGTACAAAGTATCACTCCCCTCAAAAGAGACGAACATTTCACATCAGTGCTGTCACACCGTGCCTCACCTGTGATGCCTCCTGAAGAAGCAGAACCACCTCCGGGCTCAGATGAAACCGAACCTTGCAGTCCCAACGTAGCTTTTGCTGAATGGAAACGGGGTGGACCTGGGAAAAAGAGGCTGGGAAAGCTCAACTTTCTGCACCTGTACTCACGAGGTGGGTAAGGACAGAGACTGCTGCTGCTGGGAAGGCTGCACAGTAGTTTCTCTACACACCTTCCCCACCTCAGCAGCAGCAGCAGCAGCCTGCCTATTTCCCTGTGGTGTTGGCACTAGCAAAGCAGGAAGAGACCCAGGTCTCCGCGTTCCCTCCTCTCCTACCTTCTGCCTGGGGCAGCTTCAGGCTCCTTTCCAAGAGAAGCCTCTGCTGTTGGATCCAGAGTTCAACCATGTTACAAAAGCCCGTGGTGTCTTGAAACTATGCACACCCACGGCTGCTGGGAAGTGAGCGAAGGCGCTCTGAGAACAGCCAGTTCCCTTCCTCGGAGAGATCTCCCATCAGTTGCCAGTTCCTGAACTTTGGCTCCGGCCAGGAGGCAGTCAGCAAATCAGATAATTGCCTGGCAGTGATTGATACAGAGTCCAGGCTGAGTGGGGAGGGGGGGAATGAGCGGGGAGGATTGTGTTTCAGAGGGAAGTGTTTTTTTAGGATTTGTCTATGCAGGCAGTTGGGAGCTGTTCTCAGTTGCATTGGCTTAACCTGAGCAGAAGGACTCGCTGTAGTTTTACACCTTTTCAGCATTTCAGCTGGTTCTGCTGAAATCTATATAGGGATTAAAGATAAGAAGGGACAGAAAATTGGTTTCCCTGCCTTTACAGAGAAAAAGTACTCAAGGCAAAATGGAAGTTTAATATATTTTGACTGTATAAATGGAGAGAGGAAGAGCAGGCACCTGCCACTGATAAATAACTATTAGGAAACAGTATTAGAAAATACTACCAAAAAGAAATGGTGCTGCTAGGATCTGCTTTCAGCATTGGGGTGTTCATAACCAGGCAGCTCAAAATTTACTTAGGTATCAGCAGCTTGTGTGCAGCTTCTCTCAAACACAGCACAGCAGCCCTGCTAGAGAAGCCTGCACTCAGGGCTCTGATAAGGAAGGGAAGTCAGCTCATTGCACAGCTAAACAGTGCAGCCCTCCAGTCAGCCATACCTAGGGTTAGCAACAGCATCATGTACCTCAGCAAATTTACATTCAAACTGTTATCTACAAAGGGAAGTAAAGCTTATCTGTAGCCTATTGCTGTAACTTTGATTCTGATCTTTATAGCCACATTTCAAGTAAGCCTAGAGAGAACCTGTGAGTTATAAACTGCTTAAACTAAACTGAACGTAGAGATCTTAGTAAAATTCCTATCCATCCTCTAATTAAGGTTTGTATTTTTACCAGGTTTGAGATACAGTTACAGAACTATTCTAACGCTGAGCTGATGGGAAATGTCTGCAGTTGTGCACAAAAGGCGCTGCATTAGAAATGCTCTTCCATTTCAAGCACGCAGCATCACGCAGTGTACTCTGCCCTGCAGCCCATTCCCTCGCTTCCACTGGGTGCTTTCTCAAGGCAAGTGTCTGCTGCACAGAAAGAGGGGACAGTCATTTGGCAAATTTTGTATGGCAGAATCTGAGACACGAGCAGCTTTTTAAACATTTCCAGGCACCTTACCCAAAACTTTTCTCCTCCCACCACTGTTGTTGGAAAGCAGCCGCTCATTCCTGATCTCCATTTTCTGTATTTTACTTATCTAAAAGCACCAAATGGAATCGAGCATGTTAAACAGGCAGAATTTTATTATGCAAAATGCAAAGCTCTCCGAAAACTTCAGCTTGGGAAGAATATGATTAGGATAATTGAAATTGGAAAAGGGATCTGAAGTGCTAAAAAAAAATGAAAATGTATTAGAGGGGAGAAAGGAGGTAGATGGTTTACAGTGACCAGTAAGAACTGAAGTATCTTTCAGAGCAAGTCCTGCTGCAGGCTACGGGCAGGTGAGCCTGAGCTGGTGGTGGCACAGCCAAGGTTCAAGCACTTGGAGCACCAAACAGGACAGCACACACACCGAGAAGGCTCCCCAGTGCCCGGCTCATAGCAGGTCTCCCATTCCCCCTCGGCACAGGTTATCATTAAGCCAGGAGGCTGACAGCTTTCCTCGCCACGGTAGAGAAGGAGAAGAGGCTCCTCCCTTCCAGCTGCCTGTCTGTCCTGCTGGCCATAAAACTTCTGCAGCCTGACACAAAGCTACAGCTGCCACCAATGGAAGCAGCAGCCCGTGGGCACCAGCTGGTGTGCTTGCTTCCGACCTTGACTTCAGATCTGCTGGTTTGTCCATCTTGCTGACAGCCCCAGACAGCCATCTGCTGGGCAATCGCATCGATAAAAAAACTATCTAAAACAGCACTTACAACCAGGACAGTTGTTTCAGTTCTTCCTAGCTTCCTATGAGATCAGGAGCTGCCCACGATGCATTAGTTGACAGGACAGCTGGAACAGGCAGGTGTTTGGAATTTTGAGAGGATGTGCACATCTGTCCCTCCCAACAAGCGTCACTATTTCTGGAACGTATAACTTAAGAGGGGAAAAAGAAACAAAACAAAACAAAACAGAACAAAACAAAAAAAAAGCTTCATGACACTTTTTAAAGCTGGCAGAAATCACTTCTAGGCATTGCAGCCAGAAAGATGACCAGAGCAGGCAGGGAACCAAAGCAGCACAGGGAGAGCATTGGGTGGTTAGCAAGCACAGACCTGTTCCTCTTGAAACAAGTTTGGATTTAGCCTCAGCAAACCTAGATTTGTGTTTAAAACTATTTTGGAGATTAATGGCCTTTAATTACTGCTTCTCTGAACCAGTGTTAACTTGGTGTTCACGCTTTAAGCATTTCATTCATCCATAGCTGCAGTGATTTGAGAGGCAGGAGCAGCAGCAGGTTCCTAGGCAATGGGGAAGGTCTGCAGCTGGCAATAAGACAGGGAGAACGCAGAGCCAACTCCAAGCAACCGGGCTTGTCCCACCCCAGGGGCTCTCTCAATGGTTTGACACCTCCCACTCCCCTCCCAAAGGTAAATCACAAAGGTGGACTCTGGGGAAGGCAGGTTCCCTTCTGGTCCTTCCTAAGAATTGGGAAGGAAAATGGAATTCCGAGCTTCTGAAGCAGCATTGGGTGGAATGGACTGAGGAAAGATCCCGTCTGTGGAAAGCCAAGGTGAGGACTGTTTCGTTATGGCACAGCCCAACACGCCCACAGAGGATCAAGGACAACCTCTCAGTTGCCTTTTCTGTGGGGCGTCAGTACAGATCTTTTCTGTTCCCCTGCATTTGCGTCCAGTCCTTTTCCTGAAAAACATGAAATCCTTTCCACAGACAAGATGTGTTATTTAGTGTCTGGCTTTATAGCTTAAGAGCTTCAGCTGCCACACAGCACCTAACAGGACTTGTAAGATGAATGTTAGGTGCAGGACGTTCATTTCCAGGCCTCATGTTAAAGAGCCCAGAAATTCAAAAGCTAAGATGCAAGGCGTTAGAGATTAAACACAGCAT
Source organism: Cygnus atratus (assembly GCF_013377495.2). NCBI lineage: Eukaryota > Metazoa > Chordata > Aves > Anseriformes > Anatidae > Cygnus > Cygnus atratus. Next base: position 9,529,357 of record NC_066371.1, read on the forward strand.
GGCACAACTTATCTCCCATTCACCTCTCAGAATTAAGAATAGGAAAACTTTTGCAAAGCCAACCATGCAAAAATAAACCAAAGCACACATTGTAGCCGAACAGCAGCTAGCTTTATTGAGTTCTGACAACATTGCATCAAAACCAGGAGAAATTAAAAGTGCTTTTTGCTTGTTAGGATTAGTCATTTCTCAAATTAAAATGTGATTGTGCTCAATAGTATTACAATAAAACTGAGGAACAGGAGTTAGAATAAAGTTAGACAAGATGGCAGAGCCAGTGTCACCTTCACGTACCCCCCTCGTGTCAGAGTTCTTAGTTTGAGTTCTTAGAAGTCCCGTTAAAATTTCTGAACTGCAACATTTGATCAAATACATCAAGGACTTTTATGAATTGTGCTGTTCTTGTGAAACCACATTTGGGATATGTTCAATGGGACAGAAAGTGACAAAGGGATTTCAGAGAAAAGTTCAGGTAAACATTTCCCCACTGACGACCTTAGTGAAGTTTACTGCAAATGTTTGAGCATAATGCCTTTTTCCCCTTAGTTCCGCAGAAAAGGCAAGCGTGCAATATCCTGTAAGGTATCTGTAATGCCTCTCAACCCACCCAAACCTAACTCTAACCCCACCTGCTTAGTTCTGTGTTTGCTGCATCACACGCATGTAGGATTTGCTGTCAACATGCAAACAGACAACTGAAAAAACTGCAAGAGATAAGAACGCTACTTGACATTGATTGTAAATACTATAGTATGTGCAGCTGCTAACTTATGCCCTCAAAGTTAAGTACACGCTGCCTAATAAGTAAGTTTTTCAGCATTCATTTCTATGTTTCTTCAGTAAATAAAGAATTAATATTTAGGAAAACTCTTCTTCCATGAGGAAGTACTTAAGGTAGTGTGTGTAGCGTGTCTGTTAGCAGCATTACTGCTGTGGTACATTGGCTCAGAAGACAGGTGTATCACCTTTAACTCCTCATCAACTCTATTTCAGAGTTACGGCTTACATTTCTGAACGGCACATAGCACCACCTAAAGAATATGAGGAAGGCAAAAAGGTATTAGGCAAGCAATCATTCCTGAAACTTCAAGTGATCATTCATTTATTCCTTTGAGGCAGACTCGTACTCTCTTCCCTCTCCTCTCTGATTTTCAAAGACTTTGCAGTCTTCATAGACCTGGTGCAATCCAGTTAAGAAACTTCATAGCAACTTCAAAACCAAGGAAACATGCCTGGAAAAGAGAGAACGTACAGAACAAATCAGGATTCTAAAAAACCTATTCCAAACAAGCCTTCTGAGTGTAGCACTATAAACACCTGACATGGCTGATACGGGAAGAGGAAGAGAGCAAAAAAAAGTCTTGTACCAGAGGCAAGAATTCTGCTATATCTTTTCATACAAATGCAGAACTTCTAATCCATTAAGTCTGTTATTTATTGAAGGAGAAGCCAGTCCAAACTTATCCACACATTTCTGTATTCTACCGGTGGATGTATAATCAGACAAGAAATACTGTCAGAGTAAGTCAAAGGGCTTTCATGCACAGCTTAGAACTTGTTGGTTTGGTTGGTAGTTCCCCCTAGATTAAGGTACACTTCAGAACGCAGACACCAACAGCCCAAAGTACCTACAGCAACGAGAATCTCACTGAGGTGGTACAACACTAAGCAGCCAGTCATCTCCCCGGCAGACTACAAATATGCACTGGATGGCCAGGTCCCCAAAACCCATCTGGAACTGCAATTTACTTACCGCATTAGCGGGAAATGCCCTGATCATGACAGCTGTGAAGCCTTTATAGAGAGATGCAACTCCCTCCTCTCTGATAAGTTCTCTCAGTACGTCTCTAAAGCCATTTGGGTATTTTCCTGGAGGAGCTGCAAGAGATGAAATACATTAGCTAAGCTGTATGGCAGTCACAAATACTGAAGGCATATTTAACAGCCCAGGATTTTCAACAGGTTTGTATTGCTACAACACCTAAGTGTCACCAGAATCCAAGCGCTGCTGAAGCCATGTCGTGAAAGTATCAGCTTGGGAAAATGACTTATTTCAGTCAAAAGCAAAGAAATAATACAGCTGGCTTACAACAGGCTCAGTAAACAGAAGCTAAGTGCTCACCATCACCACAAAGGATTTACATAATTAAGACATCTGGAGGGTGGGGGAAGAAAAAGGAAACTAACTTCTGTCGGGATTGGATGCCTGAGCTGTTACTCTCACTGCTGATGACAACTCTCCCAAGAGATAGGAAGGCCATCATTAATAACTGATGAAGCTAGATAATAAGAAGCAGAAAGTGATCCTATCATGTGCCCCAACCAAGAAGAGCAACAAAATTCCAGTGAAATGCACAGGCTATTTTAATGCTGATGTCACAAAGATTTGCTGAGGTGTTTTGAAAATGTATTCTATTCAAAGAACAGGTTCTTCCTTCCCCTGACACCTCAGGAAAGCACTGCCTCTGCCAGCCCTCTGAACCAGTATTCTGCAAAACAACCCAACTAAACGGAACCACCATGAAACCACGTCATCTTCAAAGCAGCATTGTAGATTGGCTCAGTGGAACGAGGACGTAAAGTTGTAATGTCTTTCACACACGGCCCTCCGTACAATAGCCAACCACCACAGCAGCCACTACTCACACAAAAAAAGAAATTTCCTGCACTAAATCATGATCACAAAAGATGTCCAGTGGAGAGCTGAGTCCACAGGCAGAGACTACAGGAGAGCCTTAGTAAAAATAAGCACTGAATAGCACTCCCAGAGAAACCAATGAAGAACTCAAACTCCACTGAAGCTCAAAGCCTGGGGCCATCCTCACTATAACTAGGCCACAGATGCTTAGAGCAGATCTGTTAGTCCAAAAGCAATACTCTCAGCAAGGCACACCCAGTTACTGTAACGCTGCAGGCAGCACAGGCTAGAATTTACACAGCTGTGTCTGAAGTGAAGCAACAAAGCCCTTCAAAGACTTAGATTTGTAATAAAACAGTCAAGGCACCTGGTTCTATTATTATGATTTCCATGCTTAGATTTCAGAACAGGTATCTAAAATGGGGATCATTGTATCAGAAGGGAGGCAGAGAAAGAAGGAGAGCCTGATTTGCCAAAAATTTGCACGGAAACCAACTAAAAAGCTACGAACACACACAGGTTTTTCATGTATTCGTCTCAAGCAGTGCTCAAGTGTCCAGCCTATTCCCGGGGCGCTGCACCGAGCGTGGCCATGACAAGCTGGCATGCTACTCACCGGTCTGGAAGCGGGACTTCAGCACGTCTGGTGGAATGGCAACTGCCCAGTTGAAGATCCCAGCTAAGCCCCCAGCAAAGAGGATCCTCGGCGCACTGAGGTCACTCACACTGTGGCAGGGATGGGGTGGGAGGAAAAATAAATAAATAAACAAACAAACAAATAAATAAATAGTAAAAACTCATCCGTTTTGACTAAAGTGACAACCAAAGACAGCCAGAAGGCAGCACAATGCTGCAGATACAGACAAGAGTGCAGTATCTGAGCAAGAATTGGAGTCCTCTGGGCAAAAATTTGCCAACTCCACCCTAAAGGTTCAAATCCTTTAATTCAGCAACACAAGCACAAAATGCAGGGGAATGGGACACAAAACAAACAAACCATCTTTTTGCACACACAGAGGGGTGAAAGAGCAAAGAGCTACTCCAAATATTCGTTACTTGGCTAATAAGATCCAAGGTTAGAGTCTGAGCAAAACGCAGAATATTGTTCTGTCAGTTAACCCCAGACCAAAACAACACAACTCAAAATGAGTGACCAATTTTGGGGGGTTATTTTAATGATACCGCTCTAAATCCCTTCTTAACTGGGGAAATTAAACAGCAGTGTCTGGCTAGTCCAGGAAACGCTGACTATGGGATTTCACTAACCTCTTTCCCTCAGGGGTCAGAATGTTCTTCAGCCATTCGTACGTCATGAAGTACATTCCACTGGCTGGAACATCTAGTGGGTAAACAACAAAATCTTTGAGTAGTGGGAAACAAAACCAAGCCTAGAGACATAGGAGTCCCATGCCAACTCAGCAACACCTCTAAATACATCCAGATTCCTTTTCTGAGCATTCCCTGCAAACAAAAAAAGCTGTTGCTCTGGAAATGGAGGAACCTGAACTTTCCCAAGGACAGCAGGTGCTGAAGGGAAGAACTAGAAAAATACCTTGAATGCTTTGGTTGGCAGTCCTTCAAATCAGATTGTAACCCTACCATTAAGCTGAGACAGCTCTAAGCTTTCTTCATTGCTCCATAGCAAACCAGAGCAGTTCAGGAATTTTACAAGTTTGGCACACTATTTGTTCTAATGAAGCTGGATTTCTGGATTCGTTGCTGTTGTTATTGATAGGTTTCGTTTTGCTTTGTTTTAAGGTACTTCCACAGCCCATTCTTAGCTCACGCCTAAGCTGGACGACAGCTTCTGGCTAGGGACCCTGCCAGAATTGCTAGCTGTTACACTACTATGAGAAGCAGGGGACAGAACAAATTCTTAAACTGAGATATCAAAAAAAGACATTTCAGGTTATACTTGGAAAACACGGCCCCAATACAGGGAACAATCTAACGCTATTCAAAGGAGAAAGTCCCCAAACATGTAAAGCCTTCAGCCTCTGGCACAATTACTTTCTTGCTGTTGCTGAGTAGGGTCATGACATCCCAATCCAAGGTAACCCACACTCAAAAGGTTAGAAAGCGTAACTGCTTCAATCATATCTTTTAAAGCAATCGTTATTACACAGCAGTCACAGACAGCACTCACAATACTTCTCCCAAGAAAAGAAAAAAAAGCCCACTTCTGTATTTTTCTTTTCTCTTTGTTCTCTGCTCCTCTCCTTTAATTCCTCTGGGCTTCTCATGTCTTAATTATTTCCTATATCCCTCTGATCCTTCTAATCTCTGTCATCTAATCTCTTCCTCACTCACTGAGAATCTCATGTTTATTTCTCAGTCCCTTTGAGGCACTGGAGTAACTCTGAAGACTGCAAAAAAAAAGAAAAAAGGGCATCTCCAATTGGCTAAAGGGGCAGTGAGACCCATGATACCACGCCAGGCTTCTTATCTTCAAGTACCCCAAGATGAAGCAGCACCAGAACGTTTCCATCGGTTACCTCTCATGAGGGTGAGCACTGTCCCCTTGTACACGCCGCGAATCCCAGCCTCGCGGTACAGCTGTTTTGCACAGTCCAAAGAGCCAGTGTATTTAGTTTCACCTGTAGCTGCCTGGATCTGAAGGATTAAAGTGACAGTTTCTGGCTAGTGAAGGTTTCTGGCTGGTGAACAATCATTTAGTCAATAATTAGAAAGCCACATGCAAGCTGAGGATATATTTGTTGTTCATGCAGTGGCTAGATTCTCCCTTATTTTTTGCCAGTGTTAAGTTTGAAACAACTGAAACCAGCTAGGTAATACTTGCACTGACAAAAAGTAGCCTTAAAATTTAGAGAAATCCAAACAATTTGTACGTGCAAAGAACGTTCCATGAGAATAGCACATCTGTCGGCACTAACACGTGAACACCCACCACCACGCTAAGAGAGCTCAGGAGAGTCTGACATAAGCAAACCTTCCCATCTCTGCTACAGACAGTATTTTCGTTTGCTCAGGTTTACATTTGCCTACAATGCTTTAAAAAACCCTCGAGGAGGTGTAGAGCCAGCAGTCACCCAAACTTTCAAAAACTATTCCATGTATTTTGAAGTACTTTCCTCAATTACGTATTGGGAACTTGTCAAGAAAATGGAAAAATCTTTACAATACAAAGTCTTGTGACCTAGCAGTTTGGGATTTTTTTATTTTTTTTTTTTCAGAGAAAGTTTCATTCTGAAAAGCTGTGCTTTTCCATGCTTTAAAGCAGACTGAGTCATCCCCTGATGCCTCATATAATGCCACACAGTGTGAGGCTTGTGCTCTGTGAAGTGAATGGAGCAGCGAATGCTGTGTGTGCTTATGCTGTCACGGTGTGTAATGCTTCTTCGTGACACAGCTGCATTAAATGACAGTTGTCTCAGTCCTGTCAAAAACCAGAACAGAGCGAATACACTAACCAAGGAAGTTCCTGGTGTGGAAAGTCAAGGCCGCTCACATTAAATTCCTTCCACCATCAGCCAATTCCTTACCTGTAAAAGGCACTTGATTCTCTCTCCTGGAGCCATGATCACTGTTGTGAACACTCCCGACAACATGCCAGCTGCAAACAGCTGAGGATATCTGCCCAGAGAAAACAGAAGTGAGACCCTAACACAGCACAGGACGTAGGAAACGAAGGGCAGAAAGACTTCTGTATCACAAGATTATTCTGCTTCATACAAGGTTGGCAGTGGAACTAGAAATGCATCCGCTGCTTTTGATCGGTGCAGAAGTGCCTCATCAATGCATAATTAGAGCTAAACATTGAAGATCTCTAGGATTCAAAGCCCTGGTTCCCACAGCAACCATAAGTCAGCTCTTCACAGCTATTGTATTTGCTAATATTCCTCACACTTGCGGTTTTTGTACAGCATTTCCCATTGATTTTTATTCTCAACGGTCTCTTCTTCCCACAGTCTCCCATATTCTTCTCAGTGACCTCAGCCTCCACACTTTGTCCTGCTTGCGCAGTCACTAGCCTCATTTCTGTAACCTCTCAGTGGTTCTGTGCCATTGTTGAGTCTGTCCTGCCAACCTGCATCATACCCCCCCCACTCTGCATCTACTTTCACGTGGAAAAGTCTACGATAGAAGTCCCTTAAATAGGCTTTCTGCATCACAAATGTATTTTGACATCCAACCCTTCCCTAGTAAGAAGATCTAATATCTCAATTAAATTCCACACCTTCCACTTGTCACCATTTGCCAAAGAGACGGCATTCTATCCAGGTTTTCCAATTCTTACACCTTTCTTTACTCTTAAATTCCCATCCAATTTTCTCCACTTCCATCTTCTAGACCTTTCAAACCTCCCCCACCACTTCGCATGCACCTCCTGCTCAGACTAAGCTCTGAGTTTTCTAGCTCACCTTGAGATTATTCAGCCTCAGAAAAGACAGAATAGGCTCCTCAGGTTTCTTTCCATCTCCTTCCTTCCAAAATCTCCCTGCAAAATCAGCGTGGTGAACCACTGCACTCCTGCCTGCCTCAGACCCACAACCACGGTGCTAGGTCTGACCTTTCTTTTTGGCCCTCACACGCCACGAGTACCGTATCTTGCTGTGTAAAGTGCACCTAAGGGGCAGCACAGTTGTGCACAATGACGGATTTACCACCTAGTCGTTGACCTGCGTTCTTTCTCTCCAAGGCAGAGCAGAGGAAGGAGTTCTACATAAATAGTCAAAAGACCACACCGCACTTCTCCACCTTCCCCGTTAACTTCCCTTTGATACGATGTGTACAAAACGCAAAGCCCCGAGGTGTTCAGGCTGCTGGCGGTAAGCCCACAGCCCGTTTGTTTCCCTGAATTCTCCAGGCTTCACCACCTCCCTGTCTCACTCTTCAGCCTTGCCTGCACGATGATGCCACCGTGGTAAAGTGAAGAGCAAGGAAAGCCAGCAGCGCCCCCACAGCCCGGCCCTGCCTCCCTCCGCGTGATCCGAGCAGACGGAGCTCGCTCCGCGCCAGGTGCGCTCACACCACCCAGACAGCAGGCGAGGCTCCAACAGAAACCGTCCCTCCCCACCCCACCACGCTCGGCTCAACACAATGGACTCCCGCTTTCCGACAGGGCTCCTACGTATTGCACAAATAATAGCACGAAATGTTGCTAAGCTACGGGTCTATTCCTGGGGAGCTATAAATCACAATTCAGCAAAGAAGTTAAGGGAGCACTCTATGGGAGAGTTTTCCTCAGGCTTAAGTTCGCTTGGAGGGAGCAATACAAAGTTTTCTTAGTTTCCCTTCTCTTTCCTATGAGGTTAGACGTGTCTGAGAGGAAGGCTGCTCATAAACACTGCTTTTTGGAAATTAATAATGAAACATGTCCATGGCTACTACTATACCCTAAACTAAGGGCCCAGCAAGAGCGACAACTAGCAGGGAAGAGAAAATTGGGATTTTTGAACGTCAATTTTGTCAAGACTGCTTGACCACAAAAGTATTTATTCCTTAGTTTCTGTTAATAGTGAGCGTTCGCAGGCTATCATTATGTAACTCGCACTGTGCTCCACAAAAATGGAATTGTTCCTTAATGGCTCGCTCTTGCGTAGAAAGGGAATTGCATAGCACCTGCCCACATCCTGGCTGTTTTTAGCCTGTGCTATCAGTCCCACGCTTCCAGAAGCGTTAAAACACACGAGTGTTTTATTTTTCAGAACTATATTTATAACCTAGGAGAAGAGACAAATTTACACCACAACTCAAAGTGTGACAATAAAGAAGCTGCAAGAGCCTCAGGGTGCCTTTCCCAACTATCTGCTTAACTCAGAAACTCACGTCAAAACATCATCAGGTTTTCTCTGCTGGAGTCTTTTTCCCAAGCCAAATCCAAAGAAGCACACAGCAAACATGGGGGTCACTCCGATAATAGGAGCTGCCATTCCTCTGTACAAGCCTCGGACTCCCTGCAAGAAACGTTATCACAAGAATTACTTTTTTGGCATACGCTCTGCACACATTTCATTTTATTGACAAGCAAAATGCGACGGTACAAGATAATATCAGCTAGCCAGTCATATTAATCAGAGGAATTACAGCATCTATTGCTCGTTTACAATTGTACACGTTTAACTGGCGCAGAGGAAAGCTGTCCTTCCCGGAGGACACCAGAACCTTTAACACCCTGCTGTTCCAATCCAGAACTTACACCTCAAGTATGAGGAAGTTTAGTTGAAAGCCACCTGAATGCAACTCCTATTAGACTGGGTCAGAAAGTCCTTCCTCTCAGGTACATACAAAAAAATGTACATGTGCTTTATTGATAAGTCATCAAAGGCAGCAGCGTACAATCCTGACACTGAGCCTGAGAACGCTGGAGCAAATTCACTCTTTGGGTAAAGGAAGAGCCAGGGAGACTAACCTGAGCTACTTTACTCCCCACCCAAACCCAGTTTGGAATGAGTTCAAGAGGAAATCATTCTTCCTTTCCTTCTGTAAATCAAAGCTTTCACCATACAAATTTACATCCCTGACGTTTCCCTTCATCAAGCTGCACACATGGAAAAATTCTAATGCAGACCCAGCAGCAGCGTTTATTTCATTCACCTTGCCTTTGAAGTGATTTTTTTCTTATAAAAAGGAAGCACTTATCTGTCTAGATAAAGGCTAGGTGCACAAATTCAATATTTGCCAGTCAATCACTCATCCTCCCTCCTCCCCAAAATAATTCAGTGTGTCCCAACGGGTGTCCATACGCTTACAGATACGGCCGACTAATCAAATCCCGTTGGGTTCACAAAAATCAGACACTCCTGCTCAACCTTCCCATGAGCAATGGGAAACAAAGGGACTTGGAAGAGAAGCTTCAGTTTTCCTCACAGAAACAGATGAGTATTGAGTAGGAGTAGAGAGGCAGCGTTACTTCTGAACGCCAAATCAGAAGGTTATTATTACAGTTCAGCTCTGACGTCTGTGCTTCAGCAGGGGTGTTAAAAACTGCAACAGATTCAGAGCTAGCAGAGCAATTCAGTGCTTTGTGGGAGAGACCAGGGAAACGAGATTTACTTTGGTTATGTAACAACCTGCGAATGCCACCATGAAAGTAGATTTCAGATATGAGACAGCTCATTCTTTTAGTAGAGTTACCTAACAAGATCCAGTGGTTAGAAATCAGACTTAAGACACGTAAATAAACACGTGGGCTTTATAGTCATTATTTCCAAATAGTAAATAGCCACTGGAAAAACGTATGAAGCAGCTGAGTGGATTCTGTGTCACTTAAAGTCTTTAAACCAAGGCTGCGTGCCTTTCTAAAAACAAAATAGACTATAGTTCAGTCACATGATATGGCCGATCCAGGAGGGAAAACTGCTGTCTACCTTCTGAAGAAGGTTAATCAAAACTACTATAATTGTCCCTGTAGTCAAAAAAGAATAAAAAAAAAGTGTATTATCTACAATTTAAACAAACGTTCCTCTGCCTTCTCACAGATAGTTCACAGAAGAAAGTAAAAGTACTGCTTGAATCAACAGAAGTCATTGCCTATTTTAGGACTTCCAGAGGCAGCTCCGAATGCCGAACACAGCACGGTGCCACCAACTACAACAAAGCCAATTTTAACTCCAGTCTTCCACTCCAGACGTTAATACCGCGATATTTTGTACCAAAAGCACTTCCTAACAAAACAACGAGAGCTAAATTTGGAGCAAGCGGATGCTGAGCGTTACCAGCGAGATCTCCCTTCAAATTCCGTCGACTAATGAAACATCTGAATTAGCATCAACTCAGCCGATAAGCCAAGACTTGTATGGCCCGGGGGGAACACTCCCACACGGCCCCGCTCCTGTGACGCACGGAACAGCCGCCAGCTTTGCGGTACCTCTCCAACCAGAGTCTTCCTGAAGCAGTCGAAGGTCCCAGAATAGAGCAGGGGCTGGCCGGGCTGCGGCTTGGGCTGGGTCTGCAGTCTGACCTGGCAGGGAGGGAGAAGAAACGGTGGTGTATTGGGTGCTGCCCTGCTCAGTGTCGCCCTGCTGAGCGTTGGCACCTGGAGAACAGCTCCCTGGGGCCACCAGGTAGCGAGAGCAGCCTTCGCGGCGTGGGTGACGGCCAGCTTTAGCCTTTAGACCGCTTTAGCCTTTACAGAAGAGAACAAGGCGAGCGTTCAGGCGTGCAACAGGCGACGTGCTTAATGCCCGCAGGTAATTCCCGGCCGGGCGCTGCCCAACCCCCCGCCCGCAGCCCCAGGGGAGCGCTGCAGCCCCCAGGCCCGCAGGGGGCGCCCCGCCGCCTCGCGGGGCACGCCGGGAGTCGTAGTCCTCGCCTCCCCGCGGGGCGCGCCGGGAGTCGTAGTCCTCCCGCAGCGCGCAGGCGCGCCCCGCGCGGCGCCCGCTGGGAAGCGTAGTCCCCGCGGCCCTCACCGCCTCCCCCTCCACACCCTCCTCACCTTGATGGTGTCCAGCGGGTGCCCCACGAACACCAGGCACACGCCGCCGAAGCCGCCGGCGAAGAAGTTCTTCACGGGGCTGATGGGCTGCGGCTGCTCGGCCATGGCGGCGGCGGCGGCGGCGGCTTGCGGAGGCGGCGGCGGGGCTTGCGGCAGAGCCGGGGCCGGGCCGGGCCGTTCCGTCCCCGCCGAGCGAGCGCCGCCCCCGCCGCCCCGCGACCTTTCCCCCAGCGCCGAGCCGCGGCGCACGCCGGGAGCGGGGCGCGTGCCCCCCCCCCCGTTCCTCAGTGGTAGCGCCCCGCTCCCCCTCTCCCCCCCCCTCCCCTCAGGGCGGTGGAACGGCCCTCCCGCCCCGCCCGGCGGAAGTGACGCCACACGGAGGCCGGCGCTTCCGGCGTGCAGCAGCGGCGGCCCGGCAGGAGGAGCCCCGGGCCCCGCTCCCGCCTCCCCCGCCCGCCGCGGAGCCCGGTGAGTGCGGGGGGGCTGAGGGGGAGCGGCCCGGGCCCTGAGGGGACCGGGAGGGGAGCGGGGGCACCGTCGGGCCCGTGGCGGTGTCCCCAAGCGGGAGCGGGCCCGTACCGGGGCCGCCGCAGCCGTACCGGGCGCCGCTGTCCGGGGGCTCGGCCTCCAGCGCTGCCCCGGGCCGCGCTCCCCCCGCACCGGGGGGCCCCGAGAGGAGCGGCCCTGGGGAAGGGGGGCCGGGCCGTCCTGCTCCTGGGGGGGAGGGACGCAGTCCGGGGGCGGGGGGCGGGGGGGGTACGGCAGGCTCGGGGGGCCCAGCACAGCGGGGGGGCGGGAGGGGAGCCCGCGGGTCCCCTGGGGAGGGGGGGCGGCTGCACGGGGGTCTCTGCAGGCGTGGTACAAAGGGGGGGGGAGGGGGCGGGCTGCAGCTCTGGTTTCTGGCTCCTGGGGTGGAAAAATCACCCCTGGAAGCGCGGGGGAGGGGGAGGCGGCCGGGGGCGCGTGCTGTGTGTGTGAGGAGGCGATTGAGGCTGATCCCTGGATTACAGGCGCCAGTGACATAGGCAGAGATGCGATTAACGCTGATAGCGAGCGTGGAGCGGGGGCTGTAGAGGGCTTCAGAGGAAAGCGAGGGTGCCAGTCCGCTTAAAGTTGGCGTGGGTAAGTAATTCCAGAGGCAGACTCGAGTCACGCTCAGAATTGTCGATACAGAAGCGAGAGAAAAAAGTGGCGGAAAAAATCCATTCAAGTAACTGTGAAATCCCAACAGAAGAAGCGGCAGGGAGGAGTGTCTTCCGAAAGAGTTAGAGAAGTCCCACGGAGGTAGATACAGAGGGCAAGGAGCCAGAGGAAAGCGATGTAGCGAGACAGAAACGAGGAGGGACGTGGTAACTCGCTGTCTGGCTGTGCTGAGGGCAGAGACCAATGGCAAGGGGACATCCCTGCTGGAGCTGCAGGCGCAGGGCGTGGGGATGGGGGCATTTATAGGCTCCTGCAGGGCGGCTGGAGGAAGAAGGGGGTCTGGGTCAGTGCTAGGGAGGTGAGGGAGCACACTGGATGGAGGTGGTGAAGTGGGACCTCACCTTGCTGCCGTGTAGGAAAGCGATCTAAATGTTGTTTAAAACTTTATAAGCTGATCTGGGGGATAACGGTAGTAATTAAGTTACTCCAAATACTCTGTTCTTTTGACCCTCTTTTTGAGTTTATCATCTTTATTGTCTTAATCTAGAACTATAAAACATTAGCTATGTCTTCTCTTAGTTTGTATTCCGAGAGCTGAACGGGTCTGAGAGCGTGAGGCTGAGCGCTAGGTGAGTTGTGTCGCTTGTTTTCTTGGCACCTGGCTGGGTTTTGTCCCCAGAAGCCTTTGGTCCTCCTCTCTTTCACACACGTCCGTCCGGCGTTAAGTTAAGCCGGAGATGAATGCTCTCCTAGGGTGCTGTGACAGGACTCACAAAAGACGTCCGCTCTGCTGCCCGCTCCCTGCTGGTACGCCCCGTTTGCCCACACGAGCAGCTCCTCTGTTTGTTCAAGTTAAGCGTTAGGTGCCCGGAGAAAGACTCTGCCCTCCCTGGGGCTGGCGCGTAACTGCTCAGGTACTGTGTAGGCCCCTCGCTCTGCTGAGGCCTCTAAAAGCAGTCCCTTGCTTTGAGACGCGCGGAGGTCGCACGCGGACCGTAAGTTAAACGTGCTTTTTCCGTCTCTAACGTGTGGAACGGTCTGACTGAGTTTGGGAGCTCTTCCGGTGAGATGTGCCTGGGCCTCGTGGTGCTCTGAGGCTTGCTGAGCACAACTGCCACGCGTTCAGCCACTGACATCCCTGTGGGAACGCTTGGGGGGGGTTTAGGTTCTCAGACAAGCGGTTCCTTTAACATGAGACTTGACGGTAAAGATCTGTTGCTCCTTTTATGCAAGGGGTCAGTGGTGATGCAGGTTAAGCCGGAACGGCGCTGTTAACTCTACGCAGACAGGAGGGACGGGCGGTATAGGCTTGCCTTGTGTCTGCCAAACCAGATTTCGCATCTGGGTCCTTCCAACGTGGAGAGAGATCGTCACTGCTCCTCCCGAGTTCGGCGGGAGGCGGTGATGTGAAGGATCTCTGCTACGCTGCGAGTTGCTAAGAAATCAAGAGGCAAATGAAAGGAACGGAGACCAGAGTTCCGGGGATAATATAATTAGCTCCTAGCCTTCAGCCTCTCGCACTGGAGGAGGTTTGTATCTGTTGAAGTCGCCTCAGCTGAATGGTACATCACGGCTCTCAGTGCTTTATCTGTGCTGCCTGGTCAGTTTATTGGAACCAGAAAACAAGTTGAGGAAAAATAACGAAGACTTACAGCTGAGATTTTCTGTGCTCTAAAGTCAGGAATGTCAAAGCTCGGTTATGTTCCCTAGCAGCTACAAATTGTGAAACCGTGGGGGTGTTATATGTGTGTATCAGAGCTAACAAGATGATGTGAAATGCCATGTACATGTAAGAAACCAACATATGCTGCCTGTAGAAAATACAACTTTTACGTCTATATCTTCATCCGAAAAGTTTGGTTGCAGCATTGGGTTTTAACTCTTTTGCGTTCAGTGGATTCTCTTTTGAAACTAAAGGGATCGGTTACATGGTAAGTGCTCTGCCTGCTGAACCTCTCAGAGCTCTAATTCATGTTGTTTCCCAATGAATTTCACGTGAATTTTCCAATACCGGTGAGACTCTGAGAAAGTAGCTTGGCTGTTCTGATTCCTCTTGAACAGCAGCTGCCAGCACTTGAGTACAAATGTTTATGTTCAGAAGGTAATACATGCGTACATCCAGGCGGTAACGAGAGCACTTGCTTTATCCCCCCCTCGGAGATGAGGCCCGAGCCACATCACGTCCAGCAGAACCTAGTCAAAGGGATTATTAACACCACTGTTTCTTTGGGATGGCGTTGGAGAGGGTTAAATGGGGTGTCTGAGAAAGATCTGTTTGCCTGTCATGTTTTCTAAAGTCCTACTCAATCCTGTGGGTCTGGAGCAACGTGGACTTGTGCAGGGTATCACAGGTTGCCTCCATAGCTCCTGTGATTTTAGTTAAAGTGGTTTTTTTCTGCTGCTGAAATGCAGACGATGCTTTTCTGCACTACTACGGGCTGTTGGTAAAATCTTAATGTTAAAAATCCGGATGGATTTCTGAAAATATATGTAGTGAAGGCTATGGGGCCGCTTTCCGAATGGCGGAAGTCTTGGGGCCCTCGCTGGGGGGCAGGCAATAGTGCAATAAAAACCCATCTCCGAGGTTTTAGACTTCACCTGCCAGAGCAGCCTTGGCTCTGCAGATGCATGAGTTGCAGGGGATCCAAACCAGGGGCCTGCGCAGCCAAATCCTCCTCAGCTGGGCCGTTGGGTCGGGCCGTTCCTGGCTGTTTGATCACCTGTGCGACGCTGCCGCGGCCTCTCTTACCATTTCTTAGGCAACAGAAAAAAACTGTTTTTTCCCCCCTTAGGAGACAGAGCTCAGATGAAATCAAAAGAACGATAAAGTTTGGAGGAGAGAAAGACGCTGCAATTGCTTTCCTGGTCTGCAGTTTGGCAGGGCATTAAGATGTCCGTGGACATGAACAGCCAGGGCTCTGACAGCAATGAAGAGGATTATGACCCTAATTGCGAGGAGGAGGAAGAGGATGAGGATCCTGGGGATATTGAGGATTATTATGATGGGGTAGCCAACGACGTGGAGCAGCAGGGAGCAGATGCCTTTGACCCAGAGGAATATCAGTTCACCTGCCTGACTTACAAGGAGTCGGAGAGCACTCTGAATGAACACATGGCCAGCTTGGCTGCCACGTTAAAGGTGAGGAAAGGTTTCTGCATTGACACAGGGGTAAAGTAAGTCTGCGATTGAGAAGGCAAATGCCAGCCGTACAGTTGGAAATGAAAGCTGTGGCAATGTTACTGTTACGGGGGGTTGGAGGAATATTCGTGAAGGTCCCTCGTTCAAAACGGATTCAGAGGTTTATGGTTGTTGCACGCTGGTTTGGGGGCCTGAAAATCTTCCCTACTGTATGTTGATTCTTACAACTTTTTTTTGCAGAGCTGAGATTCATGCCCAAAGTCTTGAGTTAAACACTTTGGCATCAGTGCAAAGAGGATGTATAGAAAAGAAATCAAATCCTAGATGGTACAGTTTGGTTCATCTGTGTTCGAGAAGATAACTGACAGATAGGAAGACGCGCTAAAACTCCAATTCTAACAAAAACACCTCACTTTGTTGGTTCTGAGTGAATAATCATAGACTTTCAAAAAAGACAGATCAGCTGTCGTGCCAGGCATTAACCCTCCCGGTGCAGTGACAAGCAATTAAAGTACAATGAACTTGCCAGCTCTTGTAGTGACTAATTCATCACAGAAGATTCCCACTCCAAGTCAGCTCCGTGGTATTACATTCAGTAAGACTTCTGTGAAGTTTTCCTCCTCTTTGTGCAACTGATGACTCTAGCATAGACTAGAAATAAGGGGAGGTTCCCTTTCTGCCTCGTCAGTGTGCTTTGGTCCAAGCACAGGTCAGAGGAAAGCTGACTTTCCTCAGCTGCAAGGTGTTGGCATTTGGTTGAAATTAGCAATGTGTCTACCTTGTAGCACGTCTCCCAGTGCTTGTTGGTCTCTGGAGCAACCCCTGAAGACAGGTAACTGCAGCACGTAAAAACCTCGTTGGATAGTTTTTAACTCATATTAATTTGGCCTGAACCTTTATTAATTTGAGATCTTGATCCTCCTTTATACATCAGAGTCTTAAGGAAATGGTATAAACCCTGAAGTCTAAAGCTTACAGGCTATAAAGTGTGCCCATACTGCATCTCGAGCTGATTTTGCTGTCTATTGTGCTTATTTCCAGCGTTCACCACCACAGAAAATGAAATGTTTTACTCTTTCTTAGCTTTCAAACTCTTGACTGTGATTTCTTCAAAACGTGCAGTTCGAGCTCTGAATGCCTGCTGCTCCCTGCAGATTGTAAGAAAAGGGAGGCAAAAGAAAAGAGCAAATGAGAATAGTTGGTCAGCACTTTTGATCCAGCTGCCAGTTGCTCTTGGTTCTTAGCGAATAAGTAAAGATTTAGAAACGGTTTTCTGCTGCTTACTGTTTGCCTTCAGATGAAGCACCCTTCAGAAAGGCGACGCCTGCCATTTTGTTCTCTGGAATTAAGTTAACAAAAGCAATACTTTATTTAGCCATTAAAATCCGGCTTCCAAAGTTGAAATCAGTTTTTCCAAGAATTCTGGAGGTCTCACTGATGTTAAAACAGCAAAGGTGATAGTTCACCAGGTAATACCAACCTGCTAGATTGAATCTGGCCCCAAATGCTACTCTTTTGAGCCCAAGGAGAGAACGTTTTAGATTCCTTTCACTTCAAGAATGTGCCTGCTTATTTGCTTAAAAGTGAAGTGCTATACATTGTGGGTTTTGCGTGAGAAGATAAAAATAAATCTGGGTAGAAACCTGAAAAAATGTAATGTTGTAAGCCACTCACTGAGTCTCGGGCTCTTGAAGTGCCACGTTAACTCTGTGTTTCTAGCAACGGTGGTGCAAGAATTACAAATTTCTTAACTTGGAAATCTGTTGTGTATCTGTAGCATGTGCTTTTTGTTTCCTGGCATCCTTTCTTACAATGCTTTAGCAACCCTGTTTCTTCCTTCCCCTCTCTTCCCCCAAGGAAACTTGTGATTTCGCTTGTTTTCTCAGACAAACTGGAGGGGAAAGAATTTGGGTTGTGTTAGCTAGCATGGAGGAGAAGGAAATTGGATAGAACATGTTGAACTATTTGTTATCATTTTTTTCCATTGACTTAGAGGAGATGCATAAATAGAGGCTGATTTTTTTTTGTCAGATCTGTAGTAACATTTTTCTCCTCTAACCTCATTGCGCTCTTTTTTTTTTTCCTTCCCTTGAAGACTACCTGTTACAGTGTCTTTTTTTTTGGATATCTGTGATTGTTCTTTCGGAGCACCCTAGTTCACTTTGCTGATTTCATCTCCTTTTGTTTCCAGGGCTGGACTTTGTGATGTGTAGTGGTTATGTAGTGCTTTTTCAGCATTAGCTCGTACTAAAGAATGAGTGGTTGCCCCTGGCAGGGAAAGAAGAAGGTAAATTAAAGACTGTTTTCAGGAGGAGCGGTGTTGAAGGCAATTCATTACATGAACTCAGAATAATTTGTTATCGCAAGAAATGAAGAGACTAATACAAATCCCTAAAGCAAACTAAAAACCGAATACAGTGAATGAGCTCAAAGCCGGGTTTGAATGTTCTGCTATTATATGTTGTCGTTAGGTGATTCATGTTCTGAAGGTTAAATTGAAGGAGTCTTGTGAGTGTGTTTCTTATACGGCATTTTGTCTATGCTCTTTTAAGACCAAAACCAAGTATTCAGAGCTTTACGTTTCATACTTTCAATCTGTACTGTTATTAGCTAATAACAGTCTAAATAAGTAGTACGCAATTTGCTCTGCTCGTTAATCCTCTTTTTTTTTTTTTTTTTAACTTTTATTAAGCTATTTCAGGCTGACTGTCAAATTGCTGTTTTCTTCAAGCGTCAAGGTAAAGGGTGATCTTCCTTGGAAACCCTCTTGGCTACCTTTCTCATTCCTTGCGAATTAAAGCCAAAGTTGTTCTCACTCCTACCAAAGCTAAATAGATGACTGAGCTACCACTTACACATGCCTGAAGAAAATCTCAAGCTAATATTTTCCAAAACTGTGATTTTTCTGACCAAGAGGCCTGTGAATTGAAGCAGATCGCTTTTCATTCCCCAAAAGCCCAGCTGATCCAACAATCAGCACTTGTTAAGGACAGTAGTCCTGGAAGCAGAGCAGCACCTGTTGCCTGCAGACCAGCAAAGGAATTTGCAGCAGTTCTGTTTAAGAAGTAGATATATTTATAAAATCCAGTATCTTTCAGAAAAAATAATGAATTAAAATTGGACAGTAGTGAGTTTGTTTTCAAGATGACCGTCAACTCCACATTTGTGAGTCCCAGAGTGGCAGAATCAGCAGATACACACAAACAGTACGAGACTCAGCAGTTACACAAACAAAGTTGACCCTGTTACTGGCGAGCAATTAGGAGTGTGATGAGGTCATATTGTTTTTGGTGGTGAATGACACTTCCTGGCTCTGCGGAGGGTCTCTGTACACGCCTGGAATATCTGTGATGCTCCAAATAACCGGCAGCGTTTTCGCTATTTCAGTGATGAGATGGATCTTTCTGTTTTTCTTTTTTTTTTACCAAATTCTTACAGTGGCCATCTAAACAACCAGATAAAGCAATTTGTAATTAAAGTTCATGAAGAATGTTACCTTGACTTTAGAATTTTTTTAGAAGCTGATTGTCAGTCACGAGGAAGCTGACATTTTTGCACACTGAAAGAGGGATGTTGTTTTACAGGCACTTGATACTGCTGTAGGCTTTTCACTAAAACTGAAGGGATTGTAAAACTGAGAAAACTGATTGGAGAACTTAAAATGTTAATTAACGTGAGTAACCTGCTAATATTTACCTGACAACAAATATTTCCATTGATCTGTGAAATAACCACTTTTGATGCGTTTCTCTGAACCCCATCCTCTGAAGAATAAAAATATAGATGCAAAAAAGGATTCGATGCCATGACGTAGTACTGAACCTATTAATCTGTTATTGCTGCTGATCTGCCAGCGTTAAACCTGTTTTCACATATTTTTGCTCACCTTATTGATGTTGTCTCTTAATTCAACCAAATTAGCGTTTGCTCATAAAAACACAGCCCTTTGAAACCCTTCCACACACTCAAATTGCGCTGACACAGAGCAGTTAGTTTGTAGAGCTGCTTGGTGGAAGCTGGCAGCCGTCCTTCTCAAATACCATCTTTAGCAGATCCAGAGTCATGTGCGCGGAGGTTGGCAGCCGGAACGAGCAGCTCTACCCAAAGGAGCTGGCACCCGCAGAACGCCGGTTCGGTGCGATTGCAGAAAGTCTGTAAAGAGCGAGATGTCAAATGACTGACTCCTGCCTCCCCGTAGCACTCTGCAAACCACGACCAGTATGTAGTGTGGGGTGCTTGTCTGAGAAAACCTGTGCTGTTGGGTCGTCATCCTTTTTTACACCGTAACGACTTAATGGAACTTGCATACAACATAAAATGGCAATCAGGAAAGACTAGCTGTGCCTAAATACCCCAATACCTCTCCTGTGCTTAAAGCTCCTTGAAATATTCAAATGTACGTACGTAAAAACAGAGTTTGAAAAATACGTGTTCAAAGTTGGTGCCTGTAAGAACACAAGGATATGTGAGGTTAAGCAAAATTGTTAAATATAGTAGTAGAAAGTTAGTAAATATTTAAATATTATTTACTGTAAGTGGTAGACCATGACGTGCAAATTTGACTTCTCCACAAAACCCACGGGGTGGTGGCTGGCAACGATAACGCGCTATTTCAGAGTACCTGTGAGCCCTAGATTAGTTGGGGCATGCAGGTTTACGTCTGTGCTGTTCTGCGGTTTGACATCCAGCCAGCGTTACGTGGGCACGCCATCTGAAGCTGTAACCCTAGGAACACGTTTGAGGAGTGCCTTCGTCCTTGCTCTGCTCTTGTTTCCCAAAAGATCCTGGAAGCTGTGCTGTACAAGAGCTGTGGTGTTGCCTGTCAGGGTCACGGTGGCTGTGTTTTAGTAGTAGGGTAAACTTCTTACGAGGATGTCTGTAACTGTCCTCGGTGTGTGTTTTATTTTGACTCCCAAACTGCTTTTTAAAAAGTGTAGTAAGTGTTCTTAGGCTTCTGGTTGGCAAGATAGGCGAGCTGGCTGGAGAGCCTGGACCTTGCAACTATGACAACTCCATGAAGTCATTTGAGGAGAGAAATTGGTTTTGTCCTGCATTGCCCAGGACTGCCGAAGTTCTCAACTTAATTGGAAAAATGAGCCACAAATGTGGAGGGTGATTACAGCCCACGCATTTTGTGATTGACGTTACGTGTGTCTTACAGCCAGCGTGGCACTGCAGCGAGCAGAAGATCTGTGCACAGCTGCTGATGAGTGTGGTCTTGGTGGGAGGTGGAGGCAAGGCAGAAGTCACTAAAAATGTCTAAACAATCTTTCAGAAACTGCTCCCTGTTGCAGCCGTACAGCTGGACAAGGTGATTACAGGAGCAGCACAACGCAGCTGAAGTCCATTGCCAGCTCCCTGTGCTGTGGCTGTTAAGGATGGCACAACAGAAACGAGCTCACTTGTGCACCGTGAAGCTGTTTTACAAAGCAGGCGTTCCTCCTCTTCATCTTTAGTACAAAAGGAAAAAAAAATGCCCGTAGAAGCTAGGACTGTCAGGTGGAGGCCTTTTTATTTGGGGTTGAACAGGGATTACTCACTGCAGTTACCCAAGCCGTGTGCGTGCGCCAGTGCTCGCCAGTTTGAGTTAGCTGCCCCGTGAGCTGTGTCCTGAGCCACTGCTCCCACTCACGGTCATTCAGGTTGTTACCCAAGCGTCCTCCATGTGGCCAGAAAGAATTTTCTACTTCTCCTATGTTTTGCTGGAGAGTCCCTAGACAAGGGCTGAGGTGAGCGCAGCAGTGGGGCGCTTTGCAGGGCTCTCGGCAGCGCGCGGTGAATTAGTGCAGCGTGCCCTGCTGATCTCAGACGTTGCCTTGGAAAAAAAAATACCTTCTGCGAGTACAGCTGTGAGTCTTGTGTCAGTATTATGCCCGTGTGCAGTCTTACAGCTCTCTTGCCGCATTTCTTTGACTCTAAATCTTTGAAAGAAACCTCCTAGCTATTTTGTAACAATGCCTTCTGGCACACCGTCTTGCTTAAGCTTTTTTTTTTTTTTAATTTGCTTCTGAATCTTCTCAGGAGGAATAGCGTAACAGCTTGAGAAATACGTACGTGGAGATTTCCTAGCTGAGTCCCACTGATCCTGTTTGTTGGCAGCTGAAATTTGCGCTGTCCTGTGCAGGAGAGTGGATGGATTAGAGAGGACTTGGAATTTAACCTGAGATCTCCTCTCTGCAGCGCGTGGCAGACTAGGCTGTGCGCTGACAGCTCCGTGAGCCTCGCACAGTAACACTGGTGGTGTTTGTCCTTCCCAAACTGCTCTCTGCCTCCTAAATATGCTTCGTTTGTGTGCCGACACCAGGGCTCTGCACGCCAGAGGTGAGTGGCAGGCTGCAGAGTCAAACCCGGGGATGAAGCAGGGCTCACGCAGCGCTGGGGCCGCTCCGTGGTGCCAAGGCTGCAGCTACGGGCTCCAAATTGCATTTATTTCACCAGGGCAGCACCAGCAGAGGGTGAAACATCAGGCAAAAATTCAGAGCAGTGCTGTGGCTGGTATCTAGAGATGGATGATGACCTTTTCTCACTTTTTGAAAGCACGACTGAAGCCAGAACACTTTAGGCAGGGCATGCGATTGCTCTGTTGTAACTTTGTCTTTTTTGCTGTTGAGCAAAATTAATTAGGGCTCAGTTCTGAAAACGGCCTTGTACCGCTCGGAAACCCGTGACGGTTGCGGAGGGAGGACTTTGCTGCAAGACTTTGAACGCTTCGGGTGTTTATAGCAGGTGATGTCAATGATAGCTCGAGCCCCTGCAACCTCGGGAGTTTTCCACCAGGACTGAGTTTTGGAAGCCTGCTTATAAGAGAGAGAGATCAAAGCAAAAATGAAAACGTGGTCCAAAAAAAAGCTTTTTGGTTGCCTTTTTTTTGTCTTAATTCCTAATATTTCTGCAGTTTTCTGATAAATCCTCCAGTAAAAACAGGGAAGTCAGTTTCTTCCAGTGGGATATGTACAGAATCAGATCTATTTTCCACATGAGAAATGAGAGTAAAATAGTATTATTTTTTTTTCAATTTCTGGGTCACTTTCTTTACCCCAGTATCCTAAAGTAAAGCACATGTGAAGGTATTTTTTTCTTCAACAAAATTATTCCATTAAAAGTATGGTATCTTTCTGACATGTTAGTGTTCTCCACTGTGAGCTCAGTTCAGTCTCTTCTATTTTGCCCATCGTTGCTTACCACAGCCACAATTTCAGAAGCTCTTGCTCTGTGTTCTTACTGTTCTAAAGAATTGGAGCGTGTTTTTAGAAGTTTTGATGCAACACAAACTAGTATTTTCATGAATCTTTCCTTTCCTGGTAGAACTAACAAAACCTGTATTTGTGGATTAAAAGAAATACCTCTCAAGATTAATCCTAATTGCTTAGCTGTATTTGTATAAAACCTTTGATTAGGGGAAACACAAGAAATGGAAGTAGCATTTCTTTATGCCAGGTTCGTGTTCGTCTTGGCCAGGCGTTTCGGCGCAACCCTGATCTAACGTGAATTGTCAGCTTGATGCAAAGCCAGGGGACGTCAGCTCCATCCAGATCACAACATCTCCAACTCACCCTGACTTGAATATCTTTGAGAATCATGTGGGGGTTTTCGTTTTAAATTCCTGATACCAGATTTCTGCAAAAGTGAGGATTGAAGCAGACCTCCAAAAAAATAGGCCATCCCTCGGAAAAAGCGAAATGAACTCATGAGCTATGTATGCATGCGACATCAATATGCATGAGCAATTTCTGTAGAATATAAGCTCTACAAAAGACTGTTTTTTTAGCTTTTAGGAAACGTTTCTGTCTGAATGAGCAACTGTCAAAGTGGCATGGTTGAAAAGATTTTCTGCTGTAGAGAGATGAAACTTCAGCTCTTCAAACAACACAGCTTATCGGGGGAAGCAAGTTGAGGCAGAGCTGTCTTTGTGCTTTCCAAACCCAGCAAGGTACCTGCAGAGCAGCTTTGCAAATTCTTTTGATACTGCCTTGTCCAAGAGTGCCACGCTCTTTCTCACACTTCAGAACCGTGAGAATTTTGCTTATCTTGGAGAAGAGAGAGCCCAGGGAGATTAACCTTGAGATTGAAATAAGGAGGGAAAAACACTGTGCTCTCTTCTTCAAAAAGCGAATAAACGTATTTAATGTGATGACATTTCTTCTTTGTTCTACTTTCAGAATCTAATTTTGTCCGGCATTATGTAAATTTTTTAGACTTTTTTTTATAACTCCTGTAGAGACTTCCCGTTAAGCAGAGCAGCTTCCTCTTTGGCACCCTTCCCTCGTGCAGAGGCGCTGCGCCACTTCTCCAGCACGGTGCCAAACATGAGCGGTGGGTGCCCATTTCTGACGATCCGCGGTCTTCTGTCGCTGGGAGGTCAGAGTTAAACTGAGGGAGACTTGGAAAAGGCTTCTGAAGTGACCAAATTTCTGTTTGAACGTCAAGCTGGAAACTGCAGGTTGGATGATGTGTTGCCCAGCCAACTTTCTCTTTTCACCCCGATCACAGAGAAAGAAACCAGTCTTGAGTCAGGAATTTTCCAAGTTCAGTTTTGGACTGAGCCAATCTTTGATCTGCAAGTTTTAAACTGATGGTAAGAAAAAGGGGAAATGAGAATGAGGGAAAGAAATTCTCTCTTTGTGGAGAGTGTGGTCAAGCACTGGAACGGGCCGCCCGGGGAAGCGGTGGATCCCTGTCCCTGGAGGTATTTAAGAGACGTGGCACTGGGGGACATGGTTTAGTGGTGGGACTTGATGTGTCGGGTTGATAATCTCTAAGGTCTTTTCTGACCTAAAAGATTATATGATTTGAAATAAAATCTTCCAGCCTGGTTGTTGTTTTTAGTTTTCCTCTTCTCAATTTTAATAAATTTAACCAGAGCTGGAAAAGTTCTGGAGGACTCAAGTTATGCAGAAGCATTGGCACCGTTCTACAGTTGCACACAAAAACCGAAATAGAAATGCAGCATCTAGAATATGCATTCCCTTCTGCACTGGGGTCCTTATAAAAGTATTTTACTCAAATATCCTGCTGCCAGCAAGGCACTGAGAGGGCCATCTTGCATCTTCTTTGGGTCTTAATTCTCTGAGAAGAGAACAGAAAAGTGGAAACGAAGCTGGCAGTTTTTCAAAAGCATCTTTTCCAATTCGTTTTGTGTCTGAGATGAGGTGTTACTGGTCTTGGATGACCTAAGGCCCTTGTGTCACCCAGTTGCTGATAGAGGACTGAATCATAGCTCTTTCTGAAATGTTTCTCAAGCTTGAGACCTTTAATTGTGTAAAACTCCTGGCTGTCCAGGAATCGCCCTGCTGGGCAGCGTGCCCTGAGTACCAGCCGAGACTCACTTCTGTGCTGTGAGGCCGCAGTGGGTGCTTTTCTTCCGCTTTGGGGCTTTTGTGAAAGTGGACTCGCATCATGAACATGGCGTTAAGAATTCAAAATCTTTTATTTTCAGGTGATTTTATGATGCGAGTAATAAGATTGGCACTACAGCTGGTCTGGTCAGGGCTTGTAGATGGAGCAAAACAGGTTGCAGAAGCTTTATTTTTCATCCCCTACCAAGAACAAGAGAGCGTGTCGGTGGGGAGCAAAGTTTGGCCACTGTGAGGAGTCGGGTTCACAGCCAAGGCCAGAAAGGAATTTCTTTATGATGGGACTTCCTCAGAGCATGTTCTGGAATAAAAAGAAATAGCCTTGCAGAATCACTCGTCTTGATTTTAAATTTCTTCCATGATAGACTTATCTCCAGATCTGTTAACCTGGCATCTTTCGAGAACACTAGTTCTGCGTTTTACCTAACAATGTGTCTCAAAAACGTTTCATTGTTAGGGCAGTTTGTTAGATGTAAGCGCTACCGTTTGTATTTCTGTAATTTTTCATTCTTGGAGGGACTTGTCGATTGGTTCCTCCTCTGGGAACAAGTCGCTCCGTATATTGTTCCTGGAGCCGTGGTGCTGCGACGGATGCTGCACCTCAGGCTGTGAAAATCCAACCAAAAGCTACTCATTTTCATGTGTTACAGATGAGCTTCCCATTTAAGTCTTTTTTTTTTTTTCCTCTTGTCAGGATGATAGTTCTTACTGCTACCGAGAAATAATTTAGTTACTGTTAGAGAATGATTCATTAGCATGTGGTTTGCATTCGCAGGAAGCCGGTCTTGTAGAGACCACATTTCTGATGCTTGTTTGTTTTACAGAAACAAAATGCAGATGTCTTCCTCGTACAAGCAAATCAAAGGTGTCTGTCCCGAGCTGAAGCTCTTGCCTGGGTCCGCCAGGCAGAGGTCTTGAAGCAACCTGTCTGAGATGGGCAGTGGCACTTCGTCCGTGCAAACAGGAGCAGGCTGCACGTGTCCGCCGTGTGCCACGCTGCCGCTGATCGAAGGCTGCTGCGCTGGGAGCGAGCACTGCCGGGGTGTGCTCCATGCATCCCATTGCTGGTGAAGCCGGGGCAGGTCACCTCCCAGGTCTCTGGCAGCATGAGCTGGTGCTTCAGTTCTTCTAGAAGAAGTTTATTTGAACGTTGAAAAATGACCCTGGGCAGATCAGAAAGCAGAGGTAGCAGGAATAGGTCTGTCACGTTGTGAAACTGCACCTCTGCAGTGGGTTGGTTTTAGAAGGGTAATGATACGTTGCCAGTAGGTGTGCAGAGCCTGTCCGTTTCACAGAAGCAGCAGCCGCAGCTAGTTTTTCCCTGTGGGGCCGTGCTGGAGTTGTTGCGTGGCCGTATTACCAGTGCATCGGGCTCCACCTTTCACCTGCAGCAGGGTTTGAGGTGGTTTGTGGCTTTCCGGCTGGTGACTGGGACCGGCAGCTTCTCTAGAAAAAATGGATCTCTTCCTGCAGCTGGGATGGAAGAAATTGTGTTTTCTGAATGTGTGGTAGACAGAGATGTGATGGTGATGGCTTCTCTCTGAGTGGGGGAGACAGAGCTCTGGCCTTGCTCAGGTGCTCCAAACAGAGCAGAGCGAGGAGGTCGGCTCAGGAGCCTCCCCAAATCCAGGGGAGAGGCGCTGTGTTTGCAGGAGGCCTGCCTTGTTTGGACTCCGTGAGCCCGATCAAGGCACGAAGGGTCCAGAGGCCGGGTAAAGTTCAGCAGCCCAGTGGATGCTTGTGGTCCCGGTGGGTGCGAGCAGACCAGTCCGTTTTCTCCTGAACTGAACCGGTACGTAGAAGCAAGGGGAACTTGCTCGCTTGTACCCTTGTAACATGACTTCAAATGTCGTGTGGCAGGATTCTAGAGGCTGCTCAGGCACTTGCTCTGGCTAGCATGGACTGCGCTAGTGCTTGCCAGGAGCCCGTGTAAGGTGAGCAAGCCTGCCTGGAAATAGTCCCTGCCAGAGGAGCTTTCCATAACCCCAGTCTATTCCAGTGC
The DNA here is from genome assembly GCF_013377495.2 of Cygnus atratus. NCBI lineage: Eukaryota > Metazoa > Chordata > Aves > Anseriformes > Anatidae > Cygnus > Cygnus atratus. Next base: position 9,556,030 of record NC_066371.1, read on the forward strand.
ACAACAACTTTCTTTTCTACACTGAAAGCTTGGGAAAATATATTTATGTATATATGTATATTATTTTTCCCCCCTACCCTGTGCTGACAGAGCATGTCTGTGCTTGCAGTTTGTTGCTGCTTCTCCAGCTCTGTAAGCAGCCTCAGCCTGCCCTGCGGGGCCGATGAGGGGCACTTCTCAAGGACCCCGAGCCCAGTCCGGTCTGAGCCTCTCAAGGGGTGCCCACAGTTAGTGCTCGATGTTGGGCTTCCAGGATTACTTAAACTAATCCAGTGATTTCCCTATTCCTTCTTCTCTGTGCTGTTGTGATGAATATTTGAGTTAATTTGGTACATCCATGCTTCATTCCAACCTGTATATTGTGGATATACTGGCTGTGAAATTATGTCTGCTAGTTTAATGGGAATTTGATATCACTGAGCTGTTTTACTGGGTTTGTACAATTTATTAGCCTTACAAGAACATCATAGTCCTGAGCAGAGATGTGTCCTCAAAATATACCTCACTTTTTTTCTTCTTTTTTTTTTAACCTAGGTGTCACATGCTGTTGCAAAACTTGTATTAGTTAGTTTCCACTGGCAAATCTCAGAGATTTTGGAAAGGTAAGTGTAACTAATCTTATTTCTTCAGTGCTCAGTGCTTTTCCCCCTCTCTTTGCAAGAGTCCTCCTGTAGTGTCTTTTGACAAGCATCTTTGGACCTGAAAGCAGGCCGCACTGCCGTGCCAGGGAGCAGAGGAGAAATGCTGTTTTGTTGAGGCTGCATTGCCTGTAAAGAATTTGTAAACAGGGAGAGGGGAGTGTCAGCGAATGTCTTTCAGTCTGAGGAATTATCTTCACGCTGGGAACCCTGGAGATGCACACAGCTTAAACAATGAGATAGCAGATTGAGAGAGCTGCATCTATATTTAAACAAATATAAAGTTAACATATGTTCTGTTTGGAACATATGAGCCAGAAATCATAAAGAAACACTGAACTTATGCTGATGTACAATTTAGTACGTTTGCTTCGAGATTTTTGCTCCCTCTGAATGTGAGGTTTTTTTCCAAGCTGACTGGCATTTGGAGAGCAGCAGACGATGGTGTGAGAGAACTAACAAGTGCAGCCCCTTTGTTGCTCTGACAGTGTCACACTGCAGTGAGTCCTCTGGCTGATTTCAAAAGGAGGCTTCGGACTCTGCCCAAATGTATGCGGGAAGTGTGTCAGGAGGCACTGCTGTCTGGCAGCCCCTCCAGAAAATACTGGCTCAGAACTGAACATTGTCTGAAAATAGAGAGCACATCAGCCTGACTCATTCTGCCGTGCCGTTTTTGGCCCTGTTAGCCAGCAGCTTCATCCAGAGAACGTATGGGAGACGCATCTCACGTATGGATACTGTCGCAGCATCTCTGGTAACTGGCTCGTTGGTTACCATGCATCCTGTGAAAGCTTTTCCCTGGGGAATGTGGAGGGTGAGATTCCTGCACAGCAGCTCAGAGCGATTCTGCAGGTTAACTAACAAGGTTTAAACAAGAGGAACTCTGGGGAAGGAAGGGTTTACTTCTCAAGCTGTGACTTTGCAAGTTTTCTCCAGCTGATCTGGTCATCAGATCTCTGTCTTGGTATAAAGTAGCATAATCAAATTAAAGATCCCTAAACACACCTAAAAGTGCTTGTGGGGACTGAAGATTTATTTCATAGTCCCAACTCTGACGCTCCTTTCTATTCCTGAATTCACTGATTTATTATTGGCAATGCAAGCATTCCTCTGCAATGGAAATCACAAAGAGCAAGACCTGTTTAATTCTAAGGCTGCTGATGGACAGCTTCATATGCCTAAAGGGTGATAATCTGTCATAAAGTAAATACTTAGCTAGGCAGTAGACTGCAGCCAAAGTGAGACCTAACCAGGACAGCTTGATTTTACAAAGGAATGGAAGGCAGGCAGGAGCCTCGCTGGAGTGTGTTGTCATGGGCAATGGCTTGAGACTACTCGAGGAGTGAAAATACTAGTGCGGGTAGAAAAAGCTACACTTCAGAAAAATTTCTCAGGGCAGGAGGGCACTTGTAGCAAAATATCTATTGAAGAATAGAAGGGAAATGTTAATCAACATTTTGAAGAAACTATCGTAAAGTTGTGGTGATGAGAGTTCAGCTCGCCTTGTGAGGGGGCCTCACACAGCACACGCTTCCATGCTCCTCATCAACACCTCCACTACCATTTGCAGAGAGCCTGCTGTTTATTCAGGTGAGAAGGACCAGTTTAACAATGCAAAATGTATTCAGAAATGGATTTGATCGTTCTTTAATTGCCTTTTCAGGCACAAGTCTAATGCTGCCCAGTTGCTAGTAGAAGCACGAGTACAGCCCACCTCATCCAAACATGTAAGTATGCTGACTATTTTGGTCTCTTCCCTTGGCAGAGGTGCCTCCGACCCACCTTGTCGGAGGTGTGCGTTACCAATGGGCCTGTCCCATGTTAACTCCTTGCAGACTCAAGGTCCTACACCCTAAATAAGTGCTGGGTTTACTTTTTAAATGAGACTGCATTCAAGAAGTGTCTGACGTAAACAGCAGCTTTGCTGTTGTCTTGCAGGTTGTGTTCAAGAATTACTTGCCTCAAGAAAATTAAGCTATTTTTTTTGGCAGGAGTGATGATAAACAATGGCAGGAGCAGAGTGCATGGGCCTGGCTACCTCTTCTGATACTGCTCGCTCTGTAAAAGACACTAAGGGAAGTTCTGGCTGCACAGGGTGAGCAGTGCTTGTCAGTGGCTAGAATACATTTTTTTTCTTGAGATGGCTAAGTTGGCTCCACTGCTCTGCTCGGAGATGCTTAAGCCAAATCTCCCAGTGGTGTTTCTGCTGAGCCAGTCAGTAATGACATTTGAACCCCCAGCTTGTGTTTTGCAGCCAGGGCTCCGTGTGTTCTTGGACACTTTCTTTCCTCTAAAAGTTAGTTTAAGGCTTGGCAAACTTGGTTTGATAGCAGTACAGTACAGTCTTTTTGTATGTGGTAGGGCTAGTTGCTCTGTGCTTCGGCTCCTAGTGCAGAATGATGGTATTTTGGGGGGACTCTTTGGGACATACACTCATACTGTAGAGCAACTGACCGTACAGGGAGAAGCTACAGTGGGACAGCTCAGAGAAAAGCTCCGAGGGACGGCTTGCAAAGGTTCTAGGTAGTGTGCTTGCTGCTCGAGTTGAGCAGTTGATCTGCGCAGTTGCTGAGTTGGTGAATTTTGTTTTTGTCCATAAGTGAGGCTGCTTAGAACAAAGTTGCTTTATTTCTTTTTCATGTGGTCATGCTACAAAACAAGCTCTACTGGTCATGTGGCTGGGCACTCATGCTGCCGCTCCTCCCTGTCTCTGGCATGCGGAGCTATGCATGGCAGCTTGACGTCTGCCTCGCACGAGCTTCTCAACGAGTAGCAAAGGTTTAAGCAGTGGAAAGTGATTATATGGCTTCTCTGTGAAAAGGGAAATAGGAGCATAAAGTCCTGTTAACAGCTTTGTAGAGCCTCCCTTTTGCTAAATGCTGTGCTAGACTTAGTTCTTCAGGTCCCAAGGGTGAGCCAAAATGTGTTAGAGGCTGGATCTGTTGTCTAGGGATTAGTTCTGCACTACCCACGGGGAGACCAGACGGCTTCCCGGTGAAGCAATAGCAGGATTATGCCTGACTTGAAACAAACCTTCTAATCCTTTTCAGTTGGAGAGATGAAGCCTATTCTGCCAAATGTAGCGTAGGCAGAAAATAAGAGATGTGAGAAGATCCCTGAACTTTGTGATGGTCTGTGAACAACCTTTTCTCTCTGTATAAGCTCTCTACGTGCTGTACCTTCATTTGCATATCAAATACGGTACCCAAAATCATTGTCCAGGAAGAGAGCATTGCTAAGCCTGCTTCCAGCTCTAGCTGCTCTTCATGGCCTGTGGAACAGTGATCGAGTCTGACCCAGCTAACAAAGAATATCAGTAAATGCAGGAAAGGACATACACAAAGATTTCTTTTCTCACTTTTCAAACAAGGAGAAAGTAAGAACCAGAAAAGTAAAGGTGAGTTCTGGGTAGCACTAGACGAGAGGCAGGAGCTGTTCAGTGACTGTACATCTGTTGTGCTCCATGAGGTTGAAGAGGTTCATGAGAAGGGCTGACTGCTGGGGCAGTGCAGCACCCCAGCACGCCAGTCACTTGGGAACCTGTTCTGGCTTGGAGCTCATCTGAGACCATTGTCCCAGTGAAGGTGATGAAAGCGACTGTGGATGAGGTGAGAATTCGCCAGGGGAGCCGGGATGCTTTCACCATAACGCTGATTTGTCTCTCGCAGGCAATGGTACATTCCTCCCATCACTGCGCAGTGTGCATGCAGTTTGTCCGGAAGGAGAACTTGCTTTCTCTGGCTTGTCAGCACCAGTTCTGTCGCAGCTGCTGGGAGCAGCATTGTACAGTGCTTGTCAAGGATGGCGTCGGAGTTGGTGAGTTTGAGCTGGGTATGGTAGTGGGTCTGTATTTTACATGTTGGCTGCTCTTCAGACTACCGGCTGAATTGCTCTAAAATATCTCAGTAATGAGAAAATGGAGTGGGTTCTTGCGACAAACCTAACTTTAACTAGCAGTCTTACCTGAATCCCTGGTGAGCGTTGGCATACCACCTGGAGAGCTCTCCTCCCACCTAACGAAACCTGCAAGTCCAGAGTTCCATTTGCTGCTCTCCTCCCCTTTGTGATCTCAGCAGGGTGACTGTAGCAAATTAAAAGTTGCAAATCTTCTGTGTTTTGAGATTCCATCTCGGGTGATGTGTTGTTGCATTGCCCTGGGAATCGGTGTGGATGCAAACATCTGTTCCCTTTGCGTTGGGTAGAAGCCAGTAGTAGCCAGAGTTGCTTTGTGCTTCTTGTGTCCTGGCATTCCTTCTGGTGTGGCAGTAACATCCAATTTTCTGCTCTAAGTATGTGACTTTGTGAATCCCGGTTGAAACACTGATCCTGGATACATTTGTGCCCTGTCATCTTTCCGTGAAGACAGTTGGGCTTCAGCTTTTCAGCAGCCCTGATAGATTTGCTAGGTCTGTTTCACAGTTGTGTCCCCCTTGCCACAACAACAGATGGCACCTAGGAAACTGTGTTGAATGCTATCTCTGTCTCTGCTCCTTTTAGCACAAATTGCACTGTGCTGAAACGCTGTTTTCTCAGGGGTCTCCTGCATGGCTCAGGACTGCCTACTTCGGACACCAGAAGACTTTGTGTTTCCATTGCTGCCTAGCGAAGAGCTGAAAGACAAATACAGGCGCTACCTCTTCAGGGACTATGTGGAGGTATTGTCTTTTTCAGGCTTAAAATACCCCAGATTAATTCACCAATGACTTGCAGAAATTTTGTTTGAGGTGCCTTGCATCTCTGATTAGAAATGCAGTAACTGCAGCAGAATTGTCCCTCATAAACATGACGTCGGTGCTCCTGTGGTACAGCCTCACTGACAAAATGCTCTAGCAGGTTGCCAAAGTAAATTCTGCTGTAAGGTCACCCAGTAACTGCTTGGCTAGTGCTTGGCTCTTTTCCTCAAGTAGAATTCTCAGAGTGTTTCAGCTGAGAACTTCAAACTTAAGTCTGAGTTTTAAAGCCCTCCTTGCTCTTGCCACGGATATTTTAGGCTCTGAAAAGTAAGTCCCTCACCTTAGTGAAGGACCAACTGGATTGGTTTGCTCAATAACATTTTATGTGAGATTTATTGATATTAAGATATACGTGGTTAAGGTTAAATGTGCAGAAAGTGTTCTGGTTACTGGGAACAGGCCGGGAAAAGTAAAGAAACAAGGAAGCAGTATGAAAGAGTGGTGTCACCTCTTTTCAATAAGTGGGAGGGAACAGGCACCACAGGAAAGCAGCTGAGTACATTCTGGGGCATAAGATGAGGATGGGGAATGTTGCTGATCTTCTGCATATGTTGCTGATCTTATCACCTTGCTATGTTCACAGAGCCATTATCAGCTGCAGCTGTGTCCTGGTGCAGATTGTCCTATGGTCATACAGGTACAGGAGCCAAAAGCCCGGCGAGTGCAGTGCAATCGTTGCAATGAGGTCTTCTGGTAAGAAACAGAAAAGGTTAAAGATCATGGGGAAATTATATGCTGTCCTCAGAGCTACTCCGTTTGCTTGCCAACAGGTTCAGCGTGTGAAAAAGCATCTCAAATGCTTTGCTAGAGTTGTTTGTAACTTGAGTTAGTTTGAGTAATTGGACACTCGGTGTCTGACTTCTGCAGGTGGTCAGCCTTCCCCTTGCTCCCTAAACTCCTTGGAGTTGGGTGTTCTGACAGTCAGGGAACACAGGGCTTGAGTAACAAAGGGGTTAAAAATCTTCCTTTCTGATTTGCTGGTTGGCTAGGTTACAAATTTTGCTGCAGTCATAGTGAGTGGTAGAGAATCTGGTAATGGTTGTGGAGGCCTTGCAGCTATCTGCTGGTATTGTGTTTTTAGGCTTATTACAAGTTTTTGATCCCCAGAGTGTCTGGTGTGTTTCGAGGCTGACAGGAGAATAAATTTCTGCTGAATAGGAACACTAATGTTCCTTGTCTGCCTCAGGTATAAATGGGGCAAGAGAAAAAAGGTAGCTTGTAGGGCTGCTGAAGGGTATTCTGCTATTGGTCTCCAGCATCACTGCTGTTGAGAATGCCTGTGGAGCACAATACAACTGGTTTAGAGCCCCAGCTCCCTGGTATGTCCATGCAAACAGCCCTTGCTCACCCGGGGCTGTTCGGGTTGTGCTAATGCAGGAGCATGATATCTGTCACTGGAGTTATTTTACTTGTAAAGCCACTGGTATGCTCCAGGCCTCTACACTCGTGTTAGAGCAGGCGTAGGTAGAGTCGGTAGGGAGGGATGTGTCAGCGCTCAGACACGTTCTTGACAGAGAAGGCCTCTTCACTCTCATCCTGGTGCCAGTTTCTGCATAGGAGAGTGGTGGTTTATTGGAGCTCTCACTGTGCAGCGCCTCAGCCTTGGTCTTTGCACTCTGGTAATACGTGAGTGCATTTGTATCCCTTACCCTCACTTGGCCTCCCAGATTTTGGTCATCAGGAAAACCTCAGTTCTTGAATAACTTCCCTGGAAATTGATATGATGTGTCTTTTTCTTCTTTTCTCTATTAAGCTTTAAGTGTCGGCAGATGTACCACGCACCTACAGACTGTGCTACCATCCGGAAATGGCTCACCAAGTGTGCAGATGACTCCGAAACAGCCAACTACATCAGTGCTCACACTAAAGATGTAAGGCCAAGCACCTGCGTGTTTTTCCTTGTCCTCTAGTCCTGCCTGGGAAGCAAGCTACAATTGTGTACATACTTAGCATCGCGTGCTGCTTTTTCACAGGCTGTAAATTCTCCCAGCTTTCTAAGGACAGTGACACAACACAGCTGGATGTGCTGGGAATGTTTTGTGCAGGAGGTCCAGCTGCCCTCCTGCAGCATGGTCCTCACTCCAGACCTAGTGTGAATGTCTTTGGCAGCCAGGTGTGCTGCCCTCCCATGGGCAAAAGGCAGAATTGTGGCTGCTTCAAAATGACCAGTGACGGTATATTTCAAATGGAAAGAGAGGGTGCAAGAGTCAGTACATGCTGGTGGTGTTTAATCCTGAACACCTGTGTGGAGTACTGTGAACTAGGTGAAGGAGATAGTCCTGATTTGGCAAAGAAAACAAAAGGGTGTTAGATGAAATCTGTAACTTAGATGGTGAAGTACTTCGAGTAGATTTAGACTCAGGAAAAATATATAGTACTACATATTGTGCACTCTAGTCTATCTGTAGAATTATCTTAAAAGGTTGTAGATAAACGGCTAGATTAGCTGTCTGTAGACTGGAACTTTAAGTTTCTTTGGGGAATTTTGTGGCCTGAATTCAAAATAGTTCTTAGTCGGCTGGCATTTATTTTACCACAGCTGATGGCAATTGTAACAGTGCTAATTAGGCACAAGCTTCAGTTATGTTAGGAAAGTGCGTAATTAGACTAGAGACCCTAAATACCTTTCTTTTTCTGGAGAGATGTCAACATGTGATGGCGCTGTGTTTGCTGTGCTCATTTGTAAATATAAGGTTCTGTTATATTCAGCGTTGTCGTGGCACACATTTTACCTGCTGTTAAAACTTATAAAAAAACAACAAAACTCGATTCCTTCTTTGTACCTATGCAACCCAAAAAATGTTCCTGAACTTGACACCCCACGGCATCAGTGGACTGCTGATGGAGCAAAGAAGTGTGCAGCTTACTGTGGTCAGACATTCTCTTCTACTAGCTAAGTTATCATCTGTTAGGGGCTGTTGAAGGCAGGATACAGAGCTGGTTATCTTGTCTAAGTAGCTGTGGAAGCTTCTGTCACGTGTGCCTGTACCTGGGCAACTGCTAAATGCTGTCTGAGATCTTCAGTTTTAGGAGTAACAGCAGCAAACTTGTTTTCTGGAGCAAGCAGTCCAGTGCTGCTGTGTAACATCCCTGGCTTTCTGCCTCCTTTTTAAATTGAGCTGCCAGTAATTGGTGGGAGTAAGAGTGTGTATATGTTAATATTTTCACATCTGCATATTTAAAAAAAAAGAGGGAGGGAGGGGAAGCCAGGGTAGAATAATCATGCAAGCATTGTCATTCTCCAGAAATCTGCTAGAGACAGAGTTGGGTCTAACAAATGCTTCTGTTTCCCCAGTGTCCGAAGTGCAATATCTGTATTGAAAAGAATGGAGGCTGCAATCACATGGTGAGCAGTTCCCTGAACGCATCAGATCTTCCTTGTTCTAAGCAGAATTTTTTTTCCACTTCCCACTAACCAGTGCCTCCTGTCTTCTCTTTCAGCAATGCTCCAAATGCAAGCATGGTAAGTAGAATTTGGAAAACAGTTTTCTCAGTAATGGGGGTTAGAGATGTTCTCTTCTCTTTTTTGTGCTATAAAGGTGAACTGTCAACACCGGCCAATTTTCTTTTTTTCCCCCCTAGTAAAAGGTCAACAGGGTTTTAATTACAGCCTTGCGTGGTAGCTTTTTTCCCCATTGTCTATGATCTCAGCTGGGTTCTGATTCAGCGCTAGTTTGGCTCCCTCTCCCTGACATGTCCAATAAATAGAGAAGTGTTCATCTCTGCTGTAATATTAACAGTGGAAATGATCTTATTAAATGCTTTCCATGTAAATGTACTTATCATCAGCTGAAAATACTGGCAGAACTGATCTTTTTACTCAGATCAGCTTAAGTCCTTCTGCTCGCTGATAGAAATAATGAGGCACAGCCCAGCTGAAACTGCAGGAGTTGTGAACTGTTCCGCATAACATTATCTGTTGGATTTCTTAGTCCACCCCTGTGCAATTAGCGGCCGAACTGTCTTTGGTCCATTGTGTGCTCCGACAAAGTGACAGCCTGTTCTTGCAAAGATCTTCTCGTGGCAGAATTAATTTCTGTTGCCTTGGAGCAAGATAGCTCGTGTTCAGGCCCTTTGTGTTGTGTGCTGCTAGGAAATATTATAATATCAGAACCTTATTTGGATGATGATTAAAGATTGCTGTCCTTTCTCATTTCCTTTGCTTTGGGGTCCTCAGCAGCACTGGATGTGATTTGATGGAGCTCTGTGACAAGGGTGAGCAAGCAAGTGCAAAGGTACCATGGTGACTAGCACTCGAGAAGGCTGGTGAACTCTGGAAATAGCAATTTCAGTCTCTCGTAATCAGTGATACAAAAGTGATTCTTATTGTAGCAACTTAATCTCCATCTTTTTTCCTTTCTAGCAGAACACTCACAGCCTCGCTCTGAAATCAGGAAACCGTTAAACGGGTTTTGCTATTGCTCTCTTTCCTCCACTTTCTTCCCAGTTCAGTGGCTCCTAACTTGAAGCGTTATTAACCACTGATACCTGAAGTCACCCAGGTAGTTCTCTCTTTGAGAGAGCTGAGGGCAGACTTCTGCATGAGATAGTTTTCTTTTGGATTTGATTGTTCGTATTTTATTCAGCCAGAGATTCGCATGGGGCAGTACGCCAGCAGTGGGGAGGATGCATCTCACAAATAAGACCACAGCCCGCCTCTTCTTTAACCCGGAGTGACAGCCTGTGCAGAGCACAAGATCTGTGCATGGGTCTTGGTGTACAGAATGCAGCACTCCAGGGTTTACTTTCCATAATTGCACAGGAGGCTGTACAGTGAAAATCTTCGAGACAGGCTGGTATTTTTGGCTCACTGGTGTGTTCTGTTTTGCAAGATGATACAAAATGTATATTTCTTGGCTTAGCAGAAATAGCTGAAAGCAGATGGGTTGTGTCTCCTGAAGCTTTTCTCTCTTAAAGATGTGGTTTTTTTCTGGGCATCACAGTGGGTTTTTCACTGTTTTCTGCAGACTTCTGCTGGATGTGTCTGGGAGACTGGAAGACTCATGGCAGCGAGTACTACGAATGCAGTCGGTACAAAGAGAATCCTGATATTGTAAACCAGAGTCAGCAAGCACAGGCCAGGGAGGCCCTTAAGAAGTACTTGTTCTATTTTGAGAGGGTAGGAGACATCTCTTTGGCCAGAGCTGCTGTAGCCTTTTAATGCTCCCTGCCTGGTGCAAAGGTCATTGCCAGCAATCTCCGTGCAAGAAACTGCCCAAAGAGAATTTGTGCTGAATTTTCAGGCCCTGTTCTTTCTTACTTAGTCCCGCCCTGTGAGTCCCATCCAAATGACTAATGTCATCCCCAAAGCAAATCACATTTGCTCCTGCGTTTCCCTGTGCTAGAGAAAATCAGTATTACCCCTGTGCCACTATATTGTTTTCCTGCAGGCTGGGTGCTGCTGCAGTAGGTAGATATTGCTCCTATTATTTCCTTTCAAGATTTGGGAACTTCAGTTCCTTGCAGTATGTCTTTATAAAAACAAAGAATAAATTCTCTTATGTTCAAAACTCCATTGGCTGTAGCAAAGCTTTCCTAAAGGGTCACATAATCACATTTTTTTTAATTGCAGTCACAGCACCTCTGTCCCCACAGCTGATTCAATGCACCTGGACATATGGTGCAATTCTAGAACAGCATCTCTAGAAGAGAATGTGGTAGAGGTTCGATTCTGCTGCATTTCAGTGCACTTGTTTTCCCCGTTAAAATGAGTTTATTCTTCATACTATGAGCCAAGTCCTATGATAAAATAAATGTGTTCATTCTTGGCTCTCTAGACCAACAGGCTCTGGGAAATGGCCATGCTTACAGTGTGCATGTGGCTGTTGGAGTTCACTGAGCCCGTGTTAAATGTTAATTTGAACTCTTGTCCTTTCTGTAGAAATCATTTAAGTAGGGGAATCACTGTTACTCTCCACTGTGTTAGATACAAGGTCACTGTGCAACCAGAGGGCATTCCCGTTCTGAGGAGCTGGGTTTGCTCCCTGCTCTTTCCTGCCATCAGTCTGTTGCACACAGCCTCTGCTACTTGCTACTGGAGCCGCTGCCTTGCTGTTCTTTCCCACAGCATGTTTTGCCTTGCTGGACTCCTGTCCCACTTTGATTTCTGCTTGCTAGAGCTTGTGCTTTTACAGCAAAAGTATTCTGGTCTCATGCTGTTTTTTCCTTTCCCCTTCTCCCCACCCCTTGCAGTGGGAGAATCACAATAAAAGCTTGCAGCTGGAGGCACAGACGTACCAGCGAATCCAGGAAAAAATCCAGGAAAGAGTTATGAACAACTTGGGAACGTGGATAGACTGGCAATACCTACAAAATGCTGCAAAACTCCTTGCAAAGGTGGGTAGGTGTGGCTTGTTTGGTGCAGAGAAGAGAATCTACACACGAGAATGCTGAATTCACAACACCTAGTGAGAGGAAGGGAATTTGGGGATTATGGATGTGTGGGACAGTACCTCCTTTCTAGGTCATGAACTAGCCAAAAATTATCTGGAAGTGACCTCTGGAAAGTTACACTTTAACTGTACAGATCCTTCCAAGGAAGGTGTAGGAAGTTCCAGCATCAAGTGTCCAGTCACCCTTGTCAGCAGGTAGCTCATTGTAGTGACTGTAGACAACTGACTGTGCCAGGTCTGAGCTCTTGTCCTTCTTTTCTCTCTCTCTTCCCCTCTGGCCCCCCACAGTGTCGTTATACCCTGCAGTACACATATCCATATGCCTACTACATGGAGTCTGGTCCCAGAAAGAAACTGGTAAGATGTTTTGCTCTTTTTTCGCTTACAGCTTTTTGGGGTGTAGCTGGCAGCATGCTGGGATGAATGAATAGACAGACATCCCTCTTCAATTCCACAACTTGAGTGTCTGAAATAGTAGTCCTGAGTTTGAGGTAAGGACAGGACAAACGTACGTGGTTTTGCAACTTTTCTCCTCACTTTGAGTGGACCAGCAGCTCAGTCCTCTGATGTGTTACGTTGTTTTCCCAGGGCAGCACTGCACTTTCACTAACAAGCAATTTATCCAAAATATTTTGAGGCTTGAAGTGTACATTTGTTCCTTGGTAAGGCTGTCACAGTGCTGTGGCTATTATCCAAGCTCTTCCCGTAGCATCATGTGCAGTCTCTCAGGCTGTGCACAGATGTTCTTGCGGAGCTGACTGTGCCAGTGGAACAAGTTACTACTCCCAGCAGTGGTTAGCAGTCCCTCAGCTCTGCCTGCAGAGCTGCTCACAGGAGCATTTCCTGACCCACTTATTGGCAGAGTGAGCTGACTTAGTAGGTATTTGTGGCTTGTAGTGTTTCTAGGCTGACATGGTTAATTTTGAGTGAGGCAGGTTGGGGAGTGCTCACACAAGGAACTCCTGGAAGCTAAAGGCAGATCAGGAGGAGGCACAAACCTGCTCTGCCAGCACAGCTGTCAGCAGAACACATTTGTCTGCTCCTCAAGTATAGCTTGTGGAATGAGGCTGCTCCACTAAGCCAGTTTCTTGTTGCTGTCTCTAATTTTGCTGTTTGCAGTTTGAATACCAGCAGGCCCAGCTGGAAGCTGAAATTGAAAATCTCTCATGGAAGGTGGAGCGAGCAGACAGCTATGACAGAGGGGTGAGTGTTCTGCTTGCTTGAGCCTGCTGGCCAGATTTTGTAATGGTCAGGCTTACCACTTCTGCAGGAGAGCTAAGGCAGTTCAGTGAGGATGCTGAGAGACTAGACCCAGAATCTCGCCGTTCTTCCTTTAGCCAGTGGGTGTTGTAAAAATGGAATGCTCACTGCTTTATGGGAGAGGAGGGAGGGCTGCAGTGAGTCCTGGAGAACTGAAGCAGAACCAGCAGAAGTGTGGAGGAAGCTGCCTGTAGACCTCTGGTTAAGAGCAGACTCCTTAAGTGCTTGGCTTTTTAGACAGAGCAAGAGCTGGGTAACTGCAGTCAGCCTATGTCAAAAGGAAACAGGATCTGTAATCTTGTGATCCAGAGCGCACGTGAAGTGTGAAGGTTGGTGTTTATCAGATGAGCTGAGTCCCTAAAAAGAAATGTACTTACCTCTGGGGAATTCACACTAACTGTTTCTACCTTTTGTTTTACCAGGACTTAGAGAATCAGATGCACATAGCGGAGCAGAGACGAAGGACCCTGCTGAAAGACTTCCATGACACATAAGACAGGAGGAAATGACAAAGTGCAGGGGTGAGAGCAGCAAGTGAAGTGATGGCAGCTTCACCAGGATAAGCAGGCACTGCCTCTGGGAGAACACGGCCAAGGACAAAGCCACCCCTCCCCTTGCAAGTCAGACACATGCAAACACCACATCTTAGTCCAGTTTGTTCTCTTATCTTTCTGTTTCTGTTTCTGCCAGGCTAGAGGCCAGAGTCCAGATTGGCATATTTCCTGGGACATTTCCCTCCTGCCCTTGATGGTTTCAAAAGGGGAGGGAGTTTTTCTCTGAATGGCTGTTAATAGTATTAGATCATTACAATTTATGTAATTTTCAACGGTTGTACAATTATACAGACAAACCTTAGAATAACACACAACCCTTTTTAAAAATAAATTGGCAGTGGAGTGTTTTTCCTTAATCTGCTGGTAAATTTTAATGGGCTCTTCTGCTCTCTTCTGCTCCCTTCCTCTGACCCAGAAATCCTCCTAGGCACCGAAGGATGGTACAAAATAACTCGGCTGTATTTCCTGATGCTCCTTTAGCCAGGACATTGTAGCACTGGCATTGCATGAGGAGAGCTGCTGGTGTTAAGAGTGGCTGCTGCTGTGTCTGACCTGACAGGACCAGCAGTGGCTGTGATTTAGTACAATTACATGTGACATCTCTTTTCTTGTAAATCAGCTGTGCAAAGTCCTGCTGCTCAAACAAAAGCAAACAGGAATTGTAGGGGAGGGAGCAGGTCACCAAGGGGGGGGATAGATATGCCTTGAGCCAGGTCACATTCTGCATTTGATGAATTTTAGGTCTTCCATGTAGATTTTTTGCTTTCCTTGTTTTTGTGGGGAGGGTGTTGTATTGCCAAAATGAGTGATGAGGGAATAGTAGCATACAGTTGTTAATCAAAGCTTGGGGCTTTTTCAGGGTGAAACAATCCATGCAACCTGGTAAAGAATACTTGTGCCTGCTGGGTAACATGGTTGAGAAAATTTGATCCCATTCATCAAGGTGAAACTAAAACTCCGCGACACTATGAGGAGGAACGATTATGTACAACACGCTTCCTGGCACTTGTTGGCAATGTGGACAGGCACTTGAACATAGGTGTGCGCTGCTCGTGCAGAGCCTGCACCAAGCCAGGCAGGAAATTAACTAGCAAAATTAATTTATTTGTATATTAGTATCAATACTGGTGAGGACTTATCAGAAAATTGGTTGTTAGGAGCATGTGGAGCTTTTCTATTAACATTTTTTCTAATGTAAAATATACACTAAAATAAAAATATGAAAACCTAGTTTATCTTGGTAGGGGTTAACGTGAAAAAAAAAGGTTGCTTAAATGTTGATGCTTGCCTGTTTGCTGTAGGAAGCAGGCCCCGTGTTCAGATTTCACAGGCGTGTGTGTGCCACCTGCACCAGGAGCGGGGGGTGCGCGGCCGGTAAGGTGGAGCTGGAGCCTCTGAGTTGAGGACATCAGGGGGTTCTCTTCCATGCTGTGTGTGGAAACGTTGCCTTTGATGTGTCCTGTCAAGTGACACTATATAAAAACAACAAAGGTTAACCTGGGGGTTGGGGGCGCTAGATTCCTGCGTGTCAGCATATGGGGCCCTTTTCATGTACCCGAGACACGAGGCAAGCTTTCGCAGCACCTAAAATTGGGCGGGTGGATTTGAACGAGGGCTGCTAAGAGGAATATAGCCCTAGGAGCTAATCCTGCGCCCGCTGCTTGTTCCCAGCGGAGGTTTTCAAAGGGAGAGGGCTGCTCTCTCCTGCCTCCCTTCCCTGGTGAGGGAGCAGGGGTGTCCCGGAGCTGCTGACAGCGGCTGCGGGCGGAGCAGGGCTGCGACGGGGGCAGGCCCCTTTGCCCCTCACACCAGGCACGCGGCCCCGCGCGGCCGCGGGGTGGCCGCGAAGAGCCGGCAGCGCCGGTACCGGGGGGGGGGGGGGCGGCGAAGCAGCCGGGGCCGTGTCCCCGCCCGGTGACGCAGCACGCCGCCCGGTTGCCGCGGCGACGCGAGGGGCCTGGCGGGCCGCGACGCGCTGATGGCGGCGGCGGCGGCGGCGGCGGCAGGGCCGGAGGGGCCCCCGCTGCCCGGCCCGCCGGGGGGCCGCCCGCGGCCCGTGTGCTCGCGGCCCTACTTCCTCGTGCTGATGGTGTTCGCCCACCTCTACGTGCTCAACGTGCTGGGGCTGCTGCTCTTCGTGCACCTCAGCGCCGGGGACGCCGGGGGCCCGCCCGCCGCCTCCCCGCTGCCGCCGCCGCCGCCGCCGCCGCCCGCCCGCGCCCTGCCGCGCCTGGAGGGCATCAAGGCAAGGCCGGGGGAACCGGGAGGGGGGGGAACCGGGGCGGGGCGGGTAACGGGGCCGCCGCTCACCGCCGCTCTCCCCGCAGGTCGGCCACACGCAGCGGGTGGAGCTGGTGCCCGGCAGGGCCCACGCCGTGCGCACCCTCAGCCTCAAGCCGCTGCTGTTCGGTGAGTGCCGGGCACCGGGCGCTGCCCCGCGGCTGGGCTCCGGGGCTGTGCTCCCTGAGGGGCTGGGCCCGCGGGGGGGCGGGTACGGGGCGGGCACCCCCCGGGATTTGACCCTGGGGTTTGGAAGGTTGCTTGAAAGGTGGATGGCGAGGCTGGCTGTAAGCTTCATTAAAAGGCTGGTGGCTGATTAAAAGGTTAGCGAGTAATTAAAAGGTTGGTGGTTGATTAAAAGGCTGGCCTCCCAGGCGTCGCAGGGTCCCCCTGACCCACCACCCATTCGAAGACGAGCACCGAAGAGGACCTCGAAGAAGCCCCTCGGTGTTAGGGACGGACAGGAGGCGCGCGAGGTTTTGGCAATAAACGGTGGCAAAGCGACTTGGTGCTTCAGTGCCGAGGAGATGAATAATGCCAGAAGTGCTAGACTTAATGTCTTCCACCGTTCTGCGTCCTGCTCTAGATTTGTCTTTATTTCTGGCTGCCCTGGCGCACACCCGCACAACATCCCTATTTCAGATATTTTAAAGCCGCCTTTGCCTTTCTGTGATTCTTGCAGCGGTTGGTAAAGTCTCCCTGGTTGATCTCTGTGCTCTGGAAATCCGCTGAGAATATACCAATTAATTTTTGGGGACAAACAATTATGAAGTCCCTATTACTCCAAATTCAGGGAAAACCTGTTGTCTCTGACAAAGATGATGCTGAGAGTCTTTTAGGTGTTTTGTCAATAATACGAGTTTTCTTCTGATTAAAAATTAACTATACGTGCTGAAAACCTGGCCATAAACCAGATAAGTTTCTTATTAAGGTCCTTTAATGCAACAAGTATCTGTAGGAAATATACAGAGTTCTCTTGTCATTTCTACATAGGTGATACTCCTGGTTTGCAAATTTCTAAGTGGATCTCTGAAAGACATTCATTAAATTGACACACGAACCCCTCAGAAACTGACACACGAATACCCCTCAGCATTCACGAGATTGTTCTAATGGCCAGACTCAGGATCCGGGGTGATCAGGCTGCTTTTCCTGCTCCTGTTTCCACCTTCTCTGCTCCACAGGTACTGCTCATGTAAAAGAGCTGATCCCGACCTGCAAGGAAGGAGCTGAAGCTGATAAAGGCCGGCTGTTCCTGGCAGCAGTAATCCCACAACCTCTGGTGTGTCACTCTGGCACCTCTGTCAGGTTCTGGGGCAGGCTTTGCCCTCTGAGGTTGGCATCAGGGAAAGCTCAAGGGACAGCGATGTACAGTCAATGTTTTAGATCCCCCACAAGTCTGTTCCCTTTTCTCCTCCGATAGGAGGCCCTTATTTAGAAACCTCGACTTGCAAGACCGCTCTTATCTCCCAGATGAACCTGCCAGGAGCCAGCCCTGGCTTTAAAAGACTTCCAGAGACTTCTCTATCTATGCAAACGCCACCAATCTAAACTAACTTTTAAAAGCTAATTATTGCATTGCTGCTGTTTAAACGAGCGGAGGTGTGGATTTAACGTGGCAGTGTTAGACGAAACCAGGAGTCCCTGGCAAAGAGAGGCTCCTGAATTTCTGGGGGTTTCACTTAACAAGAAGTGTTGTGGCGTGCAAGAGCCAATTTAAGGAAGTAAGTGGCTGGTTTGCTTTTAGTAAAGCCGGCTGCAGTGGGACTGCAGGCAGCAGACGGCTCGTTAATGGCTTAATGTGAGCTCTGTGCTTCGGAGCATGGGCCTGGGCACCACCAGGGAACTTGCGGTTTGTTTTTTAAATGTGGGTAAGTCATCTGCATTGAGCCCGAGTGTATTTCACAGAGCTATGCAAAAGTCCCTGCCCTATTTTTTCTCCCCTCTGGCTATGAGACGTCATTTCTAAAGCTTGTAAGTCAGACCATCTGTGCACTTTTTAGTTAGGAAACACTAGTAATCAAATAATCCTGTTAATGGAAAACAAGTATCAGACAAAGCCTTTTCAACCTTCGGAGCTTTTACTTGTTCTGTTGTATTTTCAAAATGCAGTCTGTTCGGAGGATCCTGCCCCTGCAGGGACCACCTGGCAGCCGGTTCTGCGGACTGGGCGGCAGTCTGCAAGGCAAGGCAGCAGGGAGGAATAAAAATAAGAAATCTCACTGCGTTTTCCATCTGAGCCTCGGGGAATAGAAGTAATCGCTGCACAAATGTCAGGGCGCAGCTGAATTTCAGTGGGAGCATCGTGAGTGCTAATCTCAGCCCACACCGAATCTGAAGAGGCAATCTCTGCTCGGGCTGTTGGTGTGCTTTACGAGCACAGGGAGGCAATGTGTCTCCACCAAAGCTGGTGGTTCTCTCCACAACTGAGGCTGCCGACTTCTGCACAGGGAAGGACATATTTATCCCCAAAGCTGTTTTTCTCTGTCGTCTCCTTATTTCAGTCCCAAGTTTAATCCAGTGTAGAAAACTTTCCACGGACAACGCTTTGTTAGACAGCAGAAATCCGACTTGTTTTCTTGTTTGAGGGGTTGCTGTGTTCTGCTTTGTGGTCTGTCGTGTCGAGCTATGGCTGTGTTCACTGCTGAAAGTAATTACAGTCTTGGGAGAGAGAGTGATCTGCAGAGAGCTTCTTGAGGCCATTTTCTGTCTTTTCTGCATGCAGAGAGAAGGCCAGGAAGATGCATAACATTTCTGAGGTGGCAGGGAGAAGATCTGCAAAGAAGGGAGTTTCAGGTTGTGCAGAAATACCTGCTGCTGGGCTGGGGCTCCCCTCCGAGCCCCAGGCAAACCGCTGCTGCAAACCGAAGCGGAGCTGTTCCAGCAGCTGAGGTCCCAGCCCTGCTCTGCTCTCTCAAGGCTCTGGTGGTACCTTCAGTAATTCTGCAGTTACCAGAATCTTCTGATCCAAACTGAACTTCTAATGTAAAAAAAGTGTTCCCACTGGAGCAAAAATCCTCATCTCTCTCTGCTGTGTGCCTTTCCTGCTCAAGGAGGGCTGTTTCCTTTTGCCTGTGCAGATGCCCGTGAACGCTCAAGCAGCAAGCTGAAGGGACAGCCTGAAAGACTGCTCAGGAGATGAGGTTCGCATTAATTTTTAAGGGGCCAGGCATTGCCTGGGTGGGTTCCTCTCCCCCTATAATTTACTTCAGGCTGTTCAAAAGTAAAGTATTTGCTCCGTTACATAAAAAGCATCTCTAATCGGTCAGGGAAACTTTAGTATCATTTCTGGACAGAAAGTGAGCCCGCACTCGGGCAAGATCAATGTTATCGTAAGTCCTGGGTTTGCAGAACCTTGAGAGAGCAGTGTGTTAAGGCTGTGTCCGTGAGCTCTGTCTCAGTAAAACAGTTCTAGGGATCTGTCAGGGATCTGTGGTGAGGCCCTATCTGCTGGCTATGACTGCTTTGAATCGCCTAAAAATACTGTGCATCTCCGGAAGACCAACTGCCAGGAAGAGGAGTTTTCTAGCCGTAGGAAAGGGAGCGGTTTCTCCTTGTTGAAGTCGAGGTTTTCAGACCTTCCTGCCAGCCTGCTCGGGGCAGCGGTGATGTTTCCACCTCCGCACTGCCTGGTGCAGGTTCCTGTTCTTCTTCTGCCAGGCGTAGGCCTTGTTCACCACCACCTTGTCGCTCTGCACCTCTCCGCTGACAACGAAGACCCCTGCGTGAGTGCCTCTCATGATGTTGTGGGCGCAGGTAGCGTCTATGTCTAGCCACTGCTGGAGCCTGCCTGGGATCTCGGTTCGGAGGAGCGGGCCGTGCTTCAGGACCTCCACCTTGGAGGGGTCCAGGTCAAAGTCCGAGACTGTTGTGGTCGTGTTCTTCCTGAGGATTCGGATTTTCACCGCTGGAGGGGGAAAAAGAGCTGTTAGTTCTGTTTACATTTCGTAGCTCTCGGCTACTTAAACAACGCAGCAATGCGAAGCTTTCTCGCTGTTCCTGTGGTGTGGTGACACAGCCGTCCAACCCCATGTAATTGCAGCGAACCTAGAAAAGTCCTCAGCTGTGGTTAGCATTCCCAGTACTGAACGCTCTTCTTTTCACTCTGCTTTTCTCATGAGTGAAGAAGGCACGGCAGCACCGCGGCCCGCGCAGAAACCCTGCAGGAAGCAGCGGCACAAGCAAGTGGATGCACCGAAGTCCTGGGCTCGTGCAAATCACCAGACTTTTCTCTGAGCTGGGATTTTGGGATGACATGGCTGCCAGCTGCCCAGGAATTTAACTTCTTTTGTAAAGGTTATGTGCCTTAATTCAGAAGAATGTCCTGCAAACTTCAGGCCAGCAAACCGAGCAGATTCAGTTCTGCCACCTGCTTGGGCTGGGAGAGGGAGAGTTGCACTACTGGGACGATGGTATTGAAGTTTGAAATGGCTAACGTGGAGTTTGTGAAGGATTTTATGGGCATCGATTGAAAAGCTGGTCTCTGAGAAAACCAGTGCAGTGCTTGTATCTAGCAGACAGGCTGAAAACAAATCAGAGCCCACAGAAAATAAGCAAGACTTCCCCTTCGGTGCTGCATGGATCTGGGTCGTCCTGCTACTTAACGGGTAAGTTGAGAACTGAAAATCTCTGGGATCTGCTGTAAAAGCTGCAGTTCCTCCAAGTCGTGTTTTTGTGGCCAAGCCGCTTTTTGTGCATGCCACTGCTTGGCTGCTGGAGGCCGGGCCAGCGACTGAGAGGAGGAGGAGGAGGAGGAGGAGGAGGAGGAGGAGGAGGTGGGTGCACTCACCGAAGTCGTTGGCGCAGAGGTTTTCCAGGATCTCCCTGGCGGTGCTGGCCTCCTCAAGCTCGCAGTCCTTGCAGCTGGCTCGGGGCACTGCTGCAACAGAAATGTGGTTATACCACCCTTGTCAAACCTCGCTGCAAAAGGCATAAAACAATTTGGCTTGCAGTTTTGAAACAGTGCTTCCTCTGGAGCGACCCAGTCCCCGAGGGACAGCCTGGGCTGCCGGGATGGAAAAGTTTAAGCTCTCTTTGCCGTGGCTGGGGCGGGCACTGCTCGCCGTGCTTTGTTTCGGCTTGCGTCTGTTGCTGCTTGTTGCAGCAGCAGTGAAAGTGCTTAACGAACGGCGGCCGGTTGGGACGAAACCGTAAAGCAGTCAGTGGGGCCAGGTTCCACCCGGTGGGGCTGAAAGGAGGCGTCTGCTCTCCCTGTAGTTTCTGTTGAGTTTCCCACCAGTGTTCGTTACTATCTGGGTGCTTTTTGTCTTTCACAGTCTTCACAATCACAAGATTTTTTCTTGTGTAGCTCATGTCTGCAGAGGATCGTGCCCCTTTGTGCTGTTTCCTAACGTTTAATGGCTTGAAAAACCTTTCTTTCTGCGTGTTTGTGAACCCTGGGTGTAGCAGAAACACCAGGGCTGCAGTGTCCCAGCTCGGCTGGAAGCACCCCTCACCTCCCGGCGGCTGCACACCGTGCACTCCCGTGTCTTTTACAGAGATTTCTCCCCCTGCCCCGAGCCCCGCGGGGTCCGATGGCACCCAGGTGACCGACGAGCACAGCACCCGAGGGAACGAGCTTCAGTCAGCGCTCTGCTCATTCTCTAGTCACAGGGGAGTTCCCCCAGAGAACAAAATTTCCACTTTTGTTTTAAATACAGCTTACAGCCAGAAGCGTTAGGAACACAAACAAGGCGCAGGGAAAAAGAACGAGAAAAAACCCTTACTTCTCCTGCTGGAGGAGCTTTCGTCCGTGGAGACTGCCGAGATGCACAGCTCATGGTCTGCAGGAAACTTGTCGCAGTTGAGGATTTCGGGCCAGGGGTAGCCGTAACAAGCCATGACGGGCGCGCAGCTCCTCTTGACGGTCTCGCACAAGCTGCGGCAGGGGTAGATGAGCCTGGGGAGGGAGGCGGGATGGCAGGGAGGGTGGGCTCGCAGCAGCCGGACGGCTCAGCCCCGCCGCCGCGCTGCCTGCCCCACGGGGTTGTGTCGTGCACCGCCACGCCGTGGGCTCTTCAGTGTACTTGGGGCATGCCAACCCAGGGAGCAAACAACAAAAGGCTGGTTTTTGATCATCGGACGGGAATTTTATTCCCTCCCTCAGGAGCGTTCGTGTTTCACGCTCAGAGGGAAGGTCCCTGCTGGGTGATCCCGCGTCCCCTCGCTGCGCGGAGCAGCGCTGCCTGAAAGTGGCCACAACGATCGGATTTCACGTGTTTGCTCTCGGGAGGCGAATGCAGTCGTGCTGCCGGGGCTGAAATACTGGCTACGGCTGAAATAACTCGTAAAAACCTCTTACCTGTCCAAGCAGATCGGGGCAAAGAGGGAGCAGAGGAAAATCCTGGCGTCGGGATGGCACTCCCTGGCCAGCAAGGGCAGCCAGCTGGAAGACTGCTGGATCACTTCGGGCATGGTCTCGTGCTCCAGCAGGTTGGGGATCCTCATCTCGGAGTAGCCGATGTCGTAGCACAGCGCCATGCCCCGTGGGATGGCCGTGCAGCTGGATGACCTCCTCAGGTAGCTCGCCCAGGTCCCCGGGGAGCCCCAGAGCAGCAGGCGCACCAGGAGGCCCGGCAGCCAGCGGCCTCCCCGCCTCGAGGGCTGCCTGCGCCCAGCCGCCTCCATGCTCGGAGCGAGCGGCGCACCCCGGACTGAGCTGCTGCGGACTGCGGGCTGCCTTTTATAGCCTGCGAGCCACCTCCGTGACGATCCATCCTCATTAAGTGCGGCCCTTTCAGAGCCCTCATGGGGAAGACAATGCTCCAATTTTCGTTTGCCAGCGGCCCCGATTGTTTAGATTTTAGCAGGGGTTTGGCTTAGATCAGCAGGTGTGGAAATGAGGGCAGCCGGGGAGGGGTGAATGACTTGGCCGTGTGTCTTGGGGCCCTCTGTTTGACACCAGTGCGCCAACCCATCCCCTTTCTCTCGCTCCAGGATTAGTCATTATTTCATAAAGCCCAATGTTTTCCTCTCTTTTGTTTTTTGTTTTTTGTTTTTTTTTTTTGTAAAAGCAATCAAGTGTTGCTCAAAGTCAATTAGGAGGCATTTGTTTAGCTGGATCTATTGTTGAGCGGGCAGGGAGATAGGATGGTCTCGCAGCCAGAAGTTAACTGTTTCGCAGAGCTGAGGAACTAATTTACAGCTGTGGAGAAAGGCTGTTTGCGCTCCGGATTGCCGGCGCTTAGCTGGAAAGCCCCTCACCTTGCAACCTGCCTGGCGGAGAGCACTTCCTGGCTAACACGATTTGTACTTCGTTACGAAATCCTATTACCACCGCTGAAGAGAGGGATTGTCCTTCCTCCGGCACGTAATTAAGATTCCAGAAGCCGTCATTATTTTAGCCCAGTTTGAGGTAACTGGAAATACTGGGACCGTCGCTTGCCAGCCTGTACGGTTAGCGCTGACCTGGTGCCGTGCCACCGAGTTGATCCCAGCTGGCGGAAGCTCCGGCTCTGAAGCATCCCCTGCTCCGAGGACTCTGTGCTGCCGGTGGCGGAAATTGTTTCCTCAGAGGGTGTTACGGATACAGCCGGCTGCATTGTGTTTCTGGGCCTTCATTTCATTTTCTACAGGGCTAGTTCTGGTTTGTACTTAGCAAGAAGCCAACTGCACAGTGACAGTTGGAGCAGACAGGGTTGAGTTAAGGTCATGGAAGTAATTAACTTTTTTTTTTCCTTTCCCCCTTTGAAGGATTGCTGCTGTAGCTGGGATATAACGTGTCCTCGGCACACACCTGCAGAAGCTCTGCCGGGCTGCAGTTTAGAGAGCAGGGCTCTGGGTCCAGAAGCACTTAAACCTGTCCTGCTTTGATGGTGGTTCTTTCCCTCTTCAAAAGCCTCAGCAGCTGGGAATGAGGCAGCCGTAGCAGTAACAGGAGCCAGGCAGCGGGATGTCCCCAGCCGCGTAACCGCGCTGCGGGACGGGATCTCGCAGTGCTGCGCAAGTGTGTGTGCAGTGCACCGTGCAGCTAGAGATCTCTCAGTCATCAGCGGGGGCTTAATTTAAATTCTCTTAATTAAAATTTGCTTGGGATCTGAGAATTGCATGACTGCTGCTGCTGTCGTGCTGCAAAGTAAAGGCAGTGATACTGGGATGCTGCCTGGGTACGGAGCGTGGCATCCGCAACGTGCAGAGCCTTCCACTTCAATAACACATTTGAAGATCGTTTTTAGTTGGGGATCAAGGGAACGGATTGGAATAAGTCAGGAAGCTGTCTCTTGCTGTTTGAGTTTCACAGAAGAGCAGTGTGGCAGGTTCCACCCGAAAGGCATTCGGTTTTTTGCAGATTGCTGCCTGCTCCACGTGAGAGTAAGGAAGCCTGAAACCCTGGCCATCACCGCCTCCACTGCAAAGACTTGTGGCCTCCCTTCCTGTAGAGCAGTAGTTCCCAGACTGCGCTCCACACGTAACCTTTGAAGTGATAATACGCAGCGATATGCCCGTGTTTGTTCTCTCCTTTGTGCATTGTGCTGGTCTGCAAGAAACTTAAGGGCTTGACCCCAGGGTCCAAACATTAAGGAACTGCTGCTGTAAAAATACCCGCCTCCACCCTCCGGTGTGTGGCGGGTGCTGCTTTAGAGCTCTTCAGGTAGAAGGGTGGGTGTGTTTGAATGTCCCGTCCCCCTGACTTGTTAGGAAGTTTCTAAATTTCTGTTTCTTTTTCTCTTTTGGGTGGCCTGCCATTGGTATGGGTCCCACTGTAACAATTCCTCAGTCTCTGTTGCTGCTCACACTTTTCCTGCAGAAATTCCAGACTTCCTGACAGAGGAGGAATGCAAGCTCATCATCCATCTGGCACAGCTGAAGGGGCTGCAGAAGAGCCAGATCCTACCAACGGATGACTACGAAGAAGCCATGGAAATGATAGAGATCAGCCAGATGGACATTTTCAATCTGCTTGACCACAATCAGGATGGGCAGCTGCAGCTCAAAGAGGTAGCGTGGATTTCTTCTTGCTAGGTATCCTCGTGAAGTGAATTTGTACTGTTTGTGCAGCCTGTGACAGGGCTGGCTGTGCCTTCCCACAACTGACAGGACATCAGCAAAGTCTCCCATATTAGTGAGCCTGGGAGGGGGATAACGAGCACCCTTGTCCTGTATGGCAGGGTGCACCCGGGCACGTTGAAGGATGTCGCTTCCCAGGCACTCCTCTGGAGGTCAGAGCTTGCTGAGGGCTCTCCAAGATGTGGCTTGGAGAGGAAGTGTTTTGTTCTTAGCCCTTATCTCAGAGGAGTAAAAGCATTCAGTTTTATCATCAGCAGTTTTACTTTCCCTTCAAGGGAGAGAGCTCTGTCCCCTTCACCTAAGGATTGGTTAACTGAGCCTCAGCAGTCATTTGCCATGACCTAAACTGGAAATAACAGTGCAGATCAGCTGCACGGTGTGTGTGGCTGCCCGGTGATTCCCACTCAAAGCTTTCTGCAGTGATGTGCTGATGCCTGGCTGACTGATGCTCTACAGAGGAGAGTCAGCCAGGCCTCAAGCAGGGAAGTTGTAGGGTTGTGTTAGTACAAGAAACCAGTGCCCGTTGGTTGATCCTTGTCTGAATTTCAGGTGTTGACCCACACCCGCCTGGGGAACGGCAGGTGGATGACTCCCGAAAACATCCGAGAAATGTACACTGCAGTCAAGGCCGATCCTGATGGGAACGGTAAGAGCAGCTCCATGGGAATCCCCGTGTCCTTGGCGTGCTGGACTCCTGACACTGCCCTGCAGGGAGGAGCAAGAGCCATGTCCCTGCCCAGGCCTGTGGGCTGCGGGCTTTAAGGTGCTCCCTCTGCTCCCTGCCTGTTTGCAGGGAGACTTCAGCAGCTGGCTGAGAGCTCTGCTTCCCTGGCAGGGGAGGGTGGCTTTGGTGGATGTGGGGATCACCTTGATCAGCTTTTGGTGCTGACCCCCTTCCCTGCTGCTGCCAGCTCTCTGTATCCCAAGAGGCCACTTCTGCCCTTTGTTCCCCTGGTCTCCCAAGGGCTCCTGCTGGCCCGGACGTGCACTCTAACCTCTGCTGCTCTAATTAGAGCGTCCTCAATTAAGCAACTCTTCATTTCCTAATCAAATTAAGTGAATGCACAGGCTGTGCATGCTCTCTTCCAGTGACCTGGCATTGAGAGCACCAGAGAGGAGCTGCTTTGGAGTTGAAGCAGTACCCGTGTGAATGCCCAAATATCCGGAAGGCACCCCGTGCCCCGGGCTGGTGGCATTCTTGGCAGGGGCAGGAGCGTATGACTGAGTCGTCAGTGGCTTTTCCACCACTGTGGACACGTACAAATGGAAGGTCCTGTTAAAGGGCTCTTGGCAGGGCCTTGTTTCCAGAGTGCTGCTTCCTTCCATTGTTACGCTGGTGTGTGCCACCAAGGGACCAGGTCACAACCTGGATGTGGCACTGCGTCATCGAAGACCACGTGGAGTAAGGGGAAGCAGGGACAGGGAGATGTGAGCAGGATGCTAGAAATAAGACCGGTGGATGATTTGGTTATGATGAGCAGCACCTGAGGAGCTGCCCTAGGCTGACCTCGGGGGCTGGTCCTTCCTCCTGCCTGCGGGTGCTGCGTGCCCGGGAAGCAGCCCCGGCAGCACGCAGCAGTGTATTTATTGCCTGCACGAGGGGCAGCCTGCTTCTGCTGTCTTCCCACAGGCGTGCTGAGTCTGGAGGAGTTCAAGCAGCTGAATATCCGTGATTTCCACAAGTACATGGGAAGCCAGAAAGTGAAGACGAGCGACTCAGTGCGCAACAGCCAGCACACCTGGCTGTACCAGGGCGAGGGGGCGCACCAGGTCATGAGATCCATACGGCAAAGGTAAGGGCTGAGCAGCCAAGGGGCGGTTGGGTTTGTGGAGGCAAAAGGACCACCTGTGCTGGGAGATGCAGTGGCAGACTTGTTAATATTCACACTTCCTAATCGCGTGAAAATCTGGAGTATAAAGAGCGTTGAACGCGGGCATGAAATGGGGAGAGGAGGTTCTCATTAGAACAAGAATTTGTATTGTCCCCTGGAAAAGGAAAAAGAAAAGTCAAACCTTTCAGCATATCCATTCACTTTTGGGAACAGCCTTATAAAACCAAGAAGACTTGGCATTATATGAAATAACTCATTCTAATTAGTAAACGAGCTTACTGGGAGAAACTGCCCCTTTCCAATCCTGTCTGCGTGCCAGTAGTTACTGTCATTTGCTTTAGTTACTCATGCATTTCACTGGAGTCTGTCATAGCTGCTCAGAGCTGACTGAATAATAAGCACGACTTTATCTCGAGAAAACCGAGTTAGTTTACTCGTCTGAGTGCACGGATCACAGGGCGTCTCACAGCAGATGGGAGAACCTCTTATCTTTCCCTTCACCTCAGATTTGGTACTGGGAAGAGTTGAAACCCAGCTCGCAGGCCAAATCGTTTAGCTGTGGTGAGTTTCAGATAATTGGCTGGAGACTCGCTCGTTCTTGCGGTGCTGGTCCTCGCCCAGGACATGGGTGGGTAAAATCTGTCCTCAGGCTTGAAAACGGCCGTTGGCCACTCCTTTTCTTCAGCACATTCCAGAGGGAGAATGGGGTTGCATATTGCCTTAATTAGAGCAGACTGTGGCTGCCACTTTCTCCGTGCCAGCTAGCCGGCACACACAGGCACTGGCATATTGCATTCACCCTCTTCGGTTTGCCAGCGTTAGAAAGCCCCCGTGGACCCGCAGGCACGGTGCTGAAGGACGCTGTTACAATCCTCCGTGGGACTGTGTGGTGCCTGGAGGGGCTTTGCCATCCCGACTTGGTGTGGCGTCCCCCTTGCGCCCACCCCGAGGGCTTCACCAGTCCAAATTCTCAGAGCTGTGAGTGTTCTTTGGCAGGTCTCGAGCGGTACCTGCTTGCCTTGGGGATGATCTCAGATGTAAGCAGCGGAAAAACCCCAGAGCCCTCCGTGCCCCTCTGCCCTGGGGGGAGGCTGTTGAAAAGGCAACAGGGAAAGGTGAGTTAGGTGCCAAGAATATTCCTAGAGCTAGTCTCTCGTTCACTCTCAGCAGGGGCCCTGTGCTTTGCTAACTGTCCCCGAGGTCTGTAGGTGGTGTGCAGGAGTCCAGAGAAGCGATGAGATGGCACATGAAGGCTCCAGGGACACACAAAGGAGGGATCTTTCTGAGCGAGCAAGGTCTTCATGAGAGCAGTCCTGCTGGAGATGCACCCTTCGTTTTTGTTTTTTTATTAACCTTGACGAGGAGTTTCTGAGCTGATGCTGATGGTCTAACAGATCTGTAAGGACCTAGTTATCTCTTGGCATGCTTCCTGCAGCCCATCCGTCTCTCCGGTCTTTTGGGGAAGGGGGGTTTCTTTCTCCGGATGTACTCGGTGCTTCGGGAGTAGCGGCTGACCAGACCGAAGTTGTCTTCCCCTCACCTGCTCTGCTCTCCTCTTCCCAGGGTAATGCGCCTCACTCGCTTGCCCCCCGAGATTGTGGAGCACAGCGAGCCCCTGCAGGTTGTGCGGTACGACCAAGGAGGCCACTACCATGCCCACATGGACAGCGGCCCCGTCTTCCCCGAGACCGCCTGCAGTCACACCAAGCTGGTCGCCAATGAAAGCGCTCCCTTTGAGACCTCGTGCCGGTAAGGCCTGCACATCTGGCCGGGGGGGACTGCAGAGCTCAGCGAGGTCTTGAAAAAAAGCTTTTTGCAATCTGGAACGTATTAGAGAAGAGGTGTGGAGAGCTGTTTCACCTCACCTCGCTTGGGACTCCTCGGTGGGGCTCACAAATGAGCTCTGGAGATTGCTGGGATGAAGGGGGAGGTGGGCGAATCCCGTGGGGCCAGCCCAAGGAGCGCAGAGTGGTTCTGCAGAGCTGCTGGACTGTCCCCACCTGAGGCTAGAAATGCACCCTCACCGCCGTGATTTGGGATTTTCTCTGTTGTCCTTGTCTTGTCCTTGGGAAAAAAAAAATGATGTAAACTGCATGTCTTGTGATGCCTTGGAGGGATGTATGGTGGAGGGCAGGGTGGGGACAGCCCTGTGCATCTCCTGCTGCGGCTGTGTGCCCTGACAGCCACTGCGCTCTGCCTCACAGGTACGTGACAGTGCTGTTCTACCTGAACAATGTGACCGGGGGAGGAGAAACGGTCTTTCCTATAGCTGACAACAGGACGTACGAAGAGATGGTGAGTGAGTCTCTCCTACGTGTTACCCCGGGGATTCTGAGTCCCACTGTGAGCCTCTGGATTCACTGTAGCTGCAGAAGGGGTGCGTGAGGTTGGAGGACGTTAGCTTTCACAGCCAGAAAATGGGAAAGCTGTGCTCCACGTGCAGTGTTTTTGCTCAGAGGCCAAGGGAAGAGGTCCAGGGCTTTGGCAACTGCAGCTCTTCCCTGCTGAGATGCACAAGGGGTGGTCTTCTGACCTTGCTGCCGTAACACAGGTCCTGCTTGCTTGTATCTGGGCAATTTTCCTCAGACGAGGAAAATCTTGATAAAGATTGATCTCAGGATAAATCTTTCCAGGTATGCTGTGCTGCCGTCAGGCAATGCTTTAAGGAACGAGCGACTGCTCAGAAACAGATCATGGATCTCCAGGGGGCTGAAATCGGCTGTTGCAAATGGGTTGTGAAAGCCCTGTCAGCCTTCAGCTGTTCCTGTGGGGCATTCAAGCCAAGGGCAGGGTGATGGCTGGCAGCAGAGGCAACCCAGTCCGCGCGCTTTGTTCCAGCTCTGTTTACGACACCTTCCCTGTTTTGTTGGTTTTTTTTTGATCAGTCTTTGATCCAGAACGACGTTGACCTGCGAGATACTCGGAAGAACTGTGACAAGGGCAATTTGCGAGTGAAACCTCAGCAAGGCACTGCTGTCTTCTGGTACAACTACCTGTCAGATGGAGAAGGTAGAGTTCCCCTTCAAGACTTGGCTCTTGGGGAGGGTAGGACTGCAGGAGGTGACAGCTGTCTTCTGTGGGTTTTGCGGCAGCTGGGAGCTCAGAAGAGAGCCTAAGGGTGGTAGCTGCCTGCTAGTGGGAACTGTAGGGTCTACTTGTCACCAGCTGGCTAGGAGCTTCCTGACTCTGAAAAGCCTTTGTTTATAGGCAGTAGGTCAGTGGCTCCTGATGTCTTTGGGGGACGGGACTAGCTAGCAAACAAAGACCTTGGCTGCACTAGCCATCGCCAGCTGCCTTCCACCCTGCTGTGTGAGCTGAAACTCCTGCTGGAACTTGGTCTGCAATTCAAAGTGTTTCACTGATGTGGTGTTGCCCACAGGGGTGGGGAGGGGAGGCAGACAAAGGCATGGCCATAAGCTCTGCAGCACAGGGAGGCGCAGTCCACCCCGCGCGGGGCTCTGCCGTGCTTGGGGCCGGCTCCTGCTTTGTAGCTCAGCTGCAGGCCGATGATATATCTCCTTGGGGCTGTCTTTCTCACAAAGTGCAGTGCAGTTTTCCCTGACAGCCAGGCTGGGGGATTAACCTCAGTCTTCTAAGCTGTTTGGGGAGCATGACTCCAGAGCGTTTCAACGGTGGGTTTTGAGCACTGGCAGGCAGGAATGTAGCATCCCATGTCTTTTGGGAGCAGCCCAGCTAGTTTCCGTCTTGAGAAAATCCTCAGCGAGGTCACAGGACTGCTGTTTGTCCCGTTGGACAATAATATCAACACCATCACTGCCCTGCTAGGAGACCCCTGTTGTATTTTTTGTGAGTAAATTGTTCCTAAATGGAAAAAGGCTGCAGAAGTCTGCCACAGAAAATCCATGGGATCTCTATTAAGAGAGAGGATTGATTGGAACTGCTGAAACACAATGCATAGCGAGGCCTCGAACCTCTGGCTTCCACAAGCCTTCCAGTGGCAGCGCCCCTCTCTTTGATGCCACCTTCCCCTTTGGGGAAAAGTTGCGAAAAATGGCATCTGCAAAGCAGAATGCAAGAGCCCCTTGTACAGAGCGGAGACAGAGAGACAATGGGCATCTTGCACATGGGGAGCTCAACCTGGAAAACCTCGTGTTCTAGGATGGGGTAGAGCGAAGGTGGAGGAGCACCAGGAGGAGCTGCCTGAGAAGAGCCAGCTCCTGGCTTGTAGCTCGGTGACTCCCTACAAGCGCTGCGGTTTGGGAGCGGCGTCAGCGTTCACCCGCGCTGCCTCCTAACGGCGCGTTGCTCCCGCAGGCTGGGTGGGAGAGCTGGACGACTTCGCCCTGCACGGGGGCTGCCTGGTCACGCAGGGCACCAAGTGGATCGCCAACAACTGGATCAACGTCGACCCCAACCGCAGGCGGCAGCAGCGGTTCCAGCAGGAGATGGAGCGCTACGGGGGGCCGGGGGCCGGGGCCGGGAGCCCGGGCGAGTGGGCCGTGGACAAGGCCTACGGGGGGGCGCACGTGGAGCTGTAGGCGCGGGGCGGCGGGCACCGAGCACGTGGCTTTTTCCCGCGCCGGCCGGGGGCGGGGCCTCGCGGCGCGCCAATAAAAGCGTGCGGGGGAGGGCGGCGCCTCCCGGCCATGGAGTCGGTGGCGCTGGTGGCGCCGGTAACGGCGCTGGAGTTCGCCGGGGACGTGCTGCTGGCGGGTGAGGGGCCGGGGGCCGGGGCCTGGGAGCGGGAGCGGGATGGGGACGGGGCCGGGGCCGGGCCCGGGGCCGGGGCCGGGGCCGGGCGGTGGCTGACGCGCTCTCCGGCAGGCACGGGCCCGGAGGTGGCGGCGTTCCTGCTGACCGGCGGCGGCGTGGCGACGGCGGCGGGGCGGCGGAGCGTGCTGCGTGAGGCCAGCGTGCTGGGGCTGCGGGCCGAGCCGGGCGGCGGGGGGGGTTCCGCGGTGCGGGTGGCGGCGTTCGGCGGCCGCTGGCTGGCCGTGCTGGCCGTGCGCAGGGGGCCCGCCGGTGCCGGGGGCTCCCCGCGGCTGGCGGCGTGCGGCGGCGGGGCGGCGCGGCAGCTGGGGGAGCGGGTGTGGGAGGCCCGCTGGGCGCCGGGGGGGCGGCTGGCGCTGGCGCTGGGCGGCGGGGCCGTGGCGCTGTACGAGTGGCGGGGCGGCGGGCGCTGGCTGCGGCGGGCGCGGTGCGGCGGGGCCGGGGCGCTGCGCTGCGCCGTGCTGGCGGGGACGGGCTGGGGGCGGCTGGCGCTGGCGGCCGGCACGGCGGCGGGGGCCGTGGTGCTGTGGCGGGCGGCGGAGGCGGAGGAGCCGCGGCGGAGGCTGCGGGGGCACCGGGGCGCGGTGCTGGCGCTGAGCTACGCGGCGCCGCGGGGGCTGCTGGCGTCCGCCTCCGAGGACCGCAGCGTGCGGCTCTGGGCCGTGGGCGAGCTGGGGGGGGGCGGCGAGGCCGCGTGCCTGCTGCTGTGCTACGGGCACGGCGCCAGGGTGGCCGCCGTGGCGCTCCGGGGCCCGAGCCCGGTGAGCGCCGGGGAGGACGGAGCCTGCCTGGAGTGGGGCGGCGGCGGCGGCGTGCGGCGGGCGAGGCGCGGGCACCGCGGGGCCCTGCGAGCCCTGGCCCTGCGCCCCGCCGGGGGGTGCCTCGCCACCGGGGGCGCCGACGGCGGAGCGCGGCTCTGGAGGCCCCGGCGGGAGGCCCCGAGCCCGGCGCCGGTGGCGCTGGGAGCCCCGGGGCGGCCGCGGGCCGTGCGGCTGGCGGGGCCCCGGCGGGTGCTGGCGCTGGGCGAGGCGGGCGGGCTGGAGGCGTACGAGGAGGCGGCGGGGCGCTGGGTGCCGCTGCTCGGCCCCGCCGCCGCCTGCGGGCCCCGCGGGGTGCTGGCCGTCACCCCCCTGCCCGGCGGGACCGACGCGCTCTGCGCCCTGGCCGGTGGCCGCGGGCGTCTCCTCGTCTTCGCCCTCGGCCGGCCCGAGCGCGCCGCCAGGCTGAGGCTGTTCGAGGGGGCCGTGCTGGGGCTCAGCTGGGCCCCCCGCCCCGGGCTGCCCCCCGCCACTGCCGCCGCTCTGCTGGCCTCCGGTCCCCACGGGGAGATGCTCTGGATGGACGTCACCTGCTGCCCCGGGCGGGCGCCCTCGGTGCGGCTGATGGGGCGCTACCGGCTGCCCCCCTGCAAGCAGCGCTGGCACACCTGTGCCGTTTTCCTGCCCCAGGGAGGGCTGCTGGTGTGCGGGGACCGCCGGGGCTCCCTCCTCCTCTTCCCCTGCAGCAGCTCCCCGGGGACGGACACGGAGAACACCGGCGCTGCCGACAGAGGTTCCCCGGTTGGTGAGGACTCCGAGAGCGAGTCGGAGCCCTCTTGTTTTTCACACAGTGGGGGGCTTCCCCTTGAGGAACCTCTGTCCGTGCTCTTTGGGCTGCACGGGAAGGCAGGGGTCACCTCGGTGACCTGCCACAAGGACTACCTCTACAGCACGGGCCGGGACGGCTGCTACCGCCAGCTGCGCCTGCAGGGCCAGCGGCTGGAGGTCTTGTGGAAGCACAGGCCCTGCAAAGGGCTGCAGTGGATCGAGGAGCTGCGCTTCGCCCCCGGCGGGGACCTGCTCGTGCTGGGATTTCACGCCGACAACTTTGTGGTGTGGAGCACCAGGACTGGGGAGAACCTCCACTGCATCCCCTGCGGAGGAGGACACCGCTCCTGGAGCTATTGCAGCAGCCCCTCGGCCGAAACCTTCGCCTACATCAAGAGCGGGGACGTGATGCTCTACAGCAGCGAGGCCGAGCCCTGCGAGCAGCAGGTGCTGCTGGAGTCCCTGCATGGGCGGGAGATCGCCTGCGTGCGGCGCCTGGGGGCGGTGCGGGCACCCGGCCACGGCACCGTTAACGTCTTTGTCACCGGCAGCGAGGACACCACGGCCTGCGTGCTCACGCTCAGCGAGCGATCCCGCGCAGCCGTGCCCCTCGCCAGGCTCAGCGACCACATCTCCAGCGTGAGGGCGCTGGCGCTGGCCAGCCCTGCGCAGCCCGACGCGGCGGACCTGTCCACCCTCTTGTTCTCGGCGGGCGGCCGGGCGCAGATCGAGTGCTACCGGCTGCTGTGCACCGCGGACCTGGCCTCCGAGAGCGCGGTGGCCTGCCAGGTCGTCCACGTGGCCTCCCACCGGCTGGACGAGCACTGGGACCGGATGAAAAACCGGCACAAGCTCGTCAAGATGGACCCGGAGACAAGGTGATGCTCGGTGGCTGCCTGAGGCAGATACAGCTCCAAGGGGCTTTGGGGTTAGGGAAAGGCTCGGTCCTTGGGACCACCGAGGGCCCAGGGCTGTGACCCACGTTGGGCTCGGGCTGCTGTGCTGTGTTCCCTTTCCCCTGGGGCAGCAGGCGTCACCTGGGCGTGGAGCAAGTGTTTTGTGTTTGCCCAGGTACATGTCCCTCTCGGTCGTGCCTGGGACCGCCACCGAGCAGCTGCCGGTGCCCTGCAAGTTCCTGGCCGCCGCGTGCAGCGACGGATCCGTGCGGTGAGGAGCCGCTGGCGGGCTCAGCTGCCAGCTCCACGCCAGGAGCAGGGCGGCACCTCGCAGGGAGCGGTGCTGGGAGCCCCCTTCTCCCAGCACCGACCCCCCCCTGCTCCACCGCAGGCTCTTTGTGCTGCTGGAGGCCCTCCAGAAGCTGGCGCTCGTGGCGGAGTCGTTTCACCACCAGCGCTGCGTGCTGAAGGTGGAGGCGTTCCTGCAGGCGGGGGCGGGAGGGGAGAGGTGAGTCCTGAGCACAAGGACGGCGCGCAGCACCGGGGCTTTGGGGAGAAGTCTCGTCGAGGCTGGTGGAAAGGGACGGAGCGCTCATCCTTGTGGCGTCTGCACAGCAGGGACGGGAGATGGCAGCGGGGCTGGTGGAGGGAAGGGGGAGGTTGCTCCGTCGTGGCAGCGGGGCCGTTCTGCTGGGTCCCCTGGGTGGCAGCGGGGACCTGGGGGCTGTCTGTCTGCGCTCTGAGCTGTAGGGTGGTGGCTCAAGTCTCCCTGAACACCTCCCTCTTAGGAGACACCTCCTGTGCAGTGCTGCCACCGATGGCAGTGTCGCCTTCTGGGACATCACCGCCTCCATCTGGGAAGCTGCGGATGCCCTGCACCACGCCGAGGGAGAGGTGCAGCCCCTGGGTGAGTGCAGCCCCGGGCAGCCCCTCTCCTGCCTCCCAGGGGATGGTGCGAGGCCGTCCCAGCAGCTGCTCTGCTCTCTCCAGCCACGGGGAGCCTTCCGTCCTAACAAAGCCTATTTTCCTAGCCCTGGGCACCCCGCTGCTCACCGTCGTGGCTCACAGCTGCGGCGTGAACAGCCTCCACATCCGAGAGCTGCCAGAGGGACGGTTCCTGGTGGCCAGCGGCAGCGACGACGGCTCCATCCACGTCTGCCTGCTGGAGGTGGCGCTGAGCGCCGACGAGGCCGCGCCGGAGCCCCGCCTGCGTGTCCTGGAGCGGGTCTCGAGGCCCTGCGCCCACGCCGCCCACGTAACGGGGATCAGGGTGCTGCGGCCGGACCTGGTGCTCTCCGCCTCTGTGGACCAGCGCCTGACCCTGTGGCGCCTGGACCGGGGCAGCCTGGAGGCGCTGAGCACCACCTTCTTCCACGTGCCCGACCTGGCCGAGCTGGACTGCTGGGAGGCGGCGGAGGCAGGTGGGGAGCGGCGCTGGTACTGCGTGCTCTGCGGGCAGGGCCTGGAGCTCCTGCGCTGCGCCGCCCCGGGCACCCCGTTGCAAGACGATGCCCAGTAAGAGGGGAGGCGCGCAGCACATCCCGCTCCCAGCTGCGCCCGTGCGGTGACAGCGGGCGTTCTGTCACCGCGGCCCCTGCCCGAGCCTGGAGCTGGGGGGGGGCTCAGTCCCTCGGGGACAGCACGGCCGCGCCTGGGTGACTCCAGGCTGGGGGCTCAGGGGGGAAGGCAGCTGTGGCCTGTCCCTGACGGCTCTCCAGGCAATAAAGGAAGAGCAAGGCCACCGGGGCCTGCCCTGCCCAGGAGGGTATGAGCTCCCTCCTTTCTCCTCCCAGGGCAAGGGGGCGTCTTTCCAGCCCCGCTCCTAGCGAGGAGGCTGCTCAGGACAGCGCTGAGCGCAGCTCTGCACTGCCCACACCCCTTCAGGCAGCACTCAGCAACTCCAGGGCTCGTGCTGGCAGGGGCTGTGCTCTGGGTGCAGTCCCACCACCCCGCAGAGCCCGGTGCTGTGCTCTTGGGGCATCGGGCTGCACGCAGGCGCTGCCCTGCCCTGCTCCCTGCAGCGGGGCAGTGGTGTGGGAACAGGCGGCAGCACAGCCCCTTCCCCAGTCCCCACACCCGTGTCCCTCCCGGCCCCTTGGTGCTCGCGGCTGGGTCAGACACGCAGCACTTGTCCAGCAACGACTGTATTGGACGTACTGGACCGATTGGAGCGTTGGCAGCCCTCGGGCCGCAGGAGCTCTCTGCCGGCAGAGCTGCCCTTCAATAAATGGCTTTGGAGATCAGTGCCTGGTGCTGTGGGTGGGCTGGTCCCCTGGTGCGCCCCGGGACGCTGCAGGCTCTCATCCCCAGCAGGCGGGTGGCAGGCTCGCCCATCGCCCACGCTGGGCACAGCTACGGGCTGCGTGTCTAAAACCCTCAGAACAGAGTCTGGGAATGGGGAAGCACCACTACGGGGTTCAGGGGTGCCTGGACTCTCCAGCCGTAGCCCTCAGGCAGCCCCCTGTGGCCTGTCCTTCCCCTCGCGGGGCTGGTGGCTGTCCCTCCATGGTGCCACTCCTCAGAGGTGGCTCAGATCTGGCTGAGAGGAGGGAGGTGCAGAGTCGCCAGGGCACGGTGGAACAAGTCTCTCACTGCTCCCAGCAGCTGGAGGCGGGCAAACATCTGGTCAAAGAGGTGAGGGAAGGGCTCCTGCAAGGAGAAGGGCAGTGGCACGGGGTGGTGGCCGTAGTTCCTGACAGTGCTGCCTCTTCACCCTGCTTCCATGTCCCTGAGGGGCTCTGCAGGGCCGTCACCCTGCTGGCACCCAGCAGCCTGCTGCCAGCGCAGCCACCCCGCAGCTTGGTCCCGCCCTGGGCATGACTGCAGGGCTGCAACCCTCCAGCAACCAGCCGGGGCCATTCGACTCACCCCGAGAACGTGGACCCGGTTGTAGTAGGAGCTGAAGTCCATGCTGAGCTGGATCAGGAACTTGCACACCTGCAACACGGAGCTCGTGCTAGTAAAGGGGTCTGGCCAGGCTGGAGCCATCCCGTGCAGCTGCCTGCCGTCTCCCCCAGGGATCCCCCTCAGCACCCACCCTGCGGACGCGGGGCCTTGCCCAGGGGTAGGGCTCTCAGAGCACCTACAGGGCGCGCTGGCACGCAGCACTTACTGCCTCGGTGTTGGCTGTGATCCGGAGCCCCTTGCTGGGTGCGGGCAGCTGTGCTGCTTGCTGCAAGACTTCGGGGAAAGGCAGGAGGTAGTTGAAAAGCAGGAGCCATTCTCCCTGCGAAAGGCGTACACCTGTCAGAGAGGGCCAGGAGCAGCCATCCCGGGGAGCTGCGGGCACGCAGGTCTCCGCGGGCCCCATCCCTCTGCACTCACCTCTTCCCGGAGGCAGGAAAAGTTCAGTGTGGCTGCTGGTGGCAGAGGCGGGTACGTTCCTGGAAAGGAGGGGGGAGACCGCGGTTGTGGCCAGAGAAGCCTGCAGGCGCGAGGACCAGCCCAGGGGCAGCTGTTAGGGGAGGGGGGCGGCAGGGCGGGCGCTCACCCTGCTCCACAGCCCGCAGGTAGGTGTCGAAGAGCGTGGCCAGCCGGGCACAGTTGTACATCACGAAGGCGCCGCTCTTGGTTCCCTTTGTGGAGATGCTGCTGGCCTCCAGGTCCAGGGTGAGCTGCGGGCAGGGGCGAGCTGCGGGCCGGGCTGCGTGGCACGGAGCCAGCCCTGCGCCTCCCACAGGGGCAGCTGAGCTGTCCCCACCAGGCAGAACACGACCACCAGCGTGCTGAGCACCGTGCCCGTACCCTGCGCATCCACTGCTGCACCCCGTGGAAACCCAACCCCTGCCCGAGCTCAGGGCAGCCAAAGGGTCTGTGCAGTGCCTCCCCTCACGCCGTGCTTCGTGTCCCTCTGCTCCTGCTGCTCCTCCACCTGGGCCCCGCTCCCACCGCCCGCCTGCCCCGCTCTGCGCAAACCACGGCGCTCGTGGGCGCCCTACCTGGCTGCGGTGCGCGGTGCTCAGCAGCTCAAACCTGATGGCAGCCGCCGTCAGGGTGTCGATGACCTCGGTCCAGGCCTCATCTGCGGGAAACGCGGGTGGCGTCGGGCACAGCTCGCTGCAGCCCCGGCGCCCAGGCAGGAAACCTCCGCTGGGGCCGCGGGGCTCTGCTGAGGCTGGGCTGCGGGCTGGGAACCACGGCGCCTCCCCAGCCCCGGCCCCTCAGGCTCTCACCTTGCGCGAGCTCCCCGTACTTCAGCACGGAGGCGTCGTACATCTGGCGCTTTCGGAGCCTGGGAGGAACGCGTGCTCAGAGCCGCCGCCTCCTTCCCGCGTGCGCCCCCGCCCAGTCTTCCCCCAGCCTCCACCAGCCCCGCTGCAACACCGACCCAGCCAACCAACTGCACGCGGCACCCGCCCGCAGCAGGCCAGGGGCAGCAGCACTGCTGCTAGCAGTGGTGAAAATGCCGCTGCACTGGGTCCAGGCTCTGCCTTTTGGCTTTAGAAGGGCTGCCCCCATGCCAGGGCTGTCTGCTAATGCGGGGAGGCAGCAGCTCAGCTCCTGTCCACTGACAGGGCCAGAGCAGCACTGCGAGAGGGGAACGCTGAGCCTGGGGAGGGCAAAACAGTTGTTCTCCTCCTTCCCCTGCCCCGTCCTGCATCTCCAGTCCTCTAGAAATGGCCCCGGGGCACAGAAAAGCAGAACAGAGGAACTTGGGGTTGCACAGGATTCTCCCTGCACCACCAGGGAGCTCTGCAGGGCCAAACGG
This sequence comes from Cygnus atratus, assembly GCF_013377495.2. Taxonomy (NCBI): domain Eukaryota; kingdom Metazoa; phylum Chordata; class Aves; order Anseriformes; family Anatidae; genus Cygnus; species Cygnus atratus. The sequence goes on from NC_066371.1 coordinate 9,594,646, forward strand.
CACAGCACAAGACTCGGCAGGCTAGCAGCACAACGGGCTCCTTGCTCAGCACCAACTTACTGAAAGTACTGGTCTGCCCCGATGGGGAACGAGGGGTTCGTCACCTTCACTGGCCCACAGACAAGGTGCTTCTGAAAGAGGGAGGAGGTCAAAGGCTCAGAGTCAAAGGCTCAGAAGCTCTGCTGAAATGCGGCGCAGGAAGAACCGCGCCTGCAGAGCTGCCAGGGAAACCTCTGTTCGCATCGTGGGAACAGGTGCCACGGGAAAAGGGGAGGCTGCTAAAACACAGCATTGCATTCAGTTAAGAACAGTCCTGTTCTAGCTGCGTCCCCGCAGTTTTCTCCTGTTCTTCCTTCTTTAGTGCTAAAATGCCAAGGGAATGGGCACTGCTCCACTGCCCAGCCAAGAGCAGGGGGGCTGCCAAAGGGAAAGGAACACGTGCAAAGGTGCGAGGCTGGGCCTCAGCATCCACCGCAGAGGTTGAAGACGGGCTGCCTCAGCACAAGGACGCAGGGGGCCACAACGAGGAAGGTGTGCAATTCCTCACCTGCGAAGCTGTGTGGGCTCCTGGATCCAAAATCCTCCAGAGCAGGTCCATCTGCTGCTGCTGGAATTCCTCCTCGCAGCTCACCACGTGCACGACGCTGCAGCGGCTCCCTTGGCCTCCAGCCTGCGGCAGAGCACAGCAGCGAGTTCAAACGCTGCCGCGTGACAGAAGGGAACATCTGGAGAGCGATCGCCAGGCAGCACCGCGGGGTCACTCACCGTGCACTGCAGAACGGCCTGCTGCAGCTCAGCCAGGGACCGCAGCTTCCCCTCTGTCACTGAAAGGAGGAAGGACACTCAGAGTGGGACAAAAGGCTCATCTCCCACCAGCTGGGTCTGCCTCAGGCTGTCTGCGTTTCTGGCTCAAACCAGATCGAAAGGGAGGAAACAATCTGAATCTAAACGCCCGTTATTCTCTGTAAAAAGAACTAGAAAAAACAAACGGGCCTTGTGCAGCCTTTCCCCCTGCCGTTACACCAGACACCGTCCACGTAAGGCTCACCTAGGAGGACATCCAGGTTGGGGTCGTAGCCCGCCAAGCCCTGCTGCTCCACGAAGCTCTTCAGGTGCACTTTACAGATGACTTCCTCAGGCAGCGAGGCCGCGCCCGGCTCACACGCTGCGGCGTAGGGACAGCGGCCGAGCGCTTGCTTCAAGGCCGAGACAGCGTCGGGGCTGGCGGCACCGCCGGAGGGCCACTCCACACGGAGCTGCCGCAGGACCTCCAGGCTCCCCTGGTTGCTGACAGCAGGGACCAGGCGGGCGCCGACCCTGCGGGCGAGCAACAAACGCGTGCCAGCTGTGCGGCAGGGACGGCGCGGGCGGGGGCGTGGGGGCGAGGCACTCACCCCTGGGCGCGCAGCAGCTGGGCCAGGTGGTCGGCGAGCAGCACGGGGCGCAGGTGGCGGGGCGCCAGGGCGGCGGGGCTGCGCAGGGCCGGGCAGTGCAGCACCACCGCCTCCGGCCCCGGCCCCGGCCCCGGCCCCGCGGCGGGCGGGGGGTGCGGGCCGGGCGGGGGGCCCAGCAGGCGGCGGAAGGCCTCGGGGCGCCGCAGCTGCACGGCCAGCCCCGCCGCCGTCTGCTGGCAGCCCCGCACCGCCAGCACCCCGGGGCCCGACGCTGACGTCACGCCCGCGATGACGTCAGCGGGCACCTGCGGGGCGAGAAGCGCGGGGGTCGGGGCTCCGCACGAGGCGAGGCCCCGCCCCCTGGCTCGTAAGCCACGCCCCTTGGGTGGCCCCCAGGCCCCCGGCCCCCAGGCCCCGCGGCCTGCCCGCCCCGCCGCCTACCTGCCCCCCGGTGAAGGCGGCCCTTAGCGCGGCCCGCGGCGCCAGGAAGTCCCGGTGCCGCAGGTTGCGGGCGCTGCTCTCCTTCACCCACAGCGCCGCCGGCCCCCCCAGCGCCGCGTTCAGCGCCCGCAGCGTCGCCGCCACCGCCGGGCGGCCCTCGGCCGTCTCCATAGCAGCCCGGCCGCCGCTTCCGGTGGCGGGGCGGAAGTGACGACACCAAGGCCCCCGCCCGAGCAGCGGCGCGGCCGCCATGTTGAGCGAGGCGCGCGGCGCGGCCCGGCGGCCATCTTGGGCGCTGCCCGGCGGCCATCTTGGGGGCTGCCGGCGCGGCGGCGCCATGTTGGGTGTGGCGGGCGGTGCGGCGGCGCCATGCTGGGCGTGGCGGGCCAAGGCCTGGTGGGGGGCACGGCCACAACGGGGGGAGCCGGGCACGGCCCCAGCAGGCCGGGGGGGCCCGGGGGGCTGCGGGCGTTTGGCCCTGCAGCACGGGGATCCCGCGGGGCTGAGCCGGCCCGGCACGGCCTGGCCATGGCGGGGTGGCGGGGGGGCTGCGGGGCCCAGAGGGGAGCCCCCAGGGGAGCCGCAGGCAGCGCTGCGCTGGGCGCCCCGAGCCCCGGTGCTGCGCCTCCCGCACGGCGCCCGCCCAAACCCGGCTGGGGGCGGCAGGAAGCGAAACCGAAAGCGGCCGCGCCGCGTGCCCACACGCTGCCGACATGGAGCCTCCGGGCCTCGCAGCCGGGGCGGCGAAACGGGGCGCGGGGCTGCGCACCCCATCGCGTACCCCCCAGCTGCGGTGGGGACCCGCTGCCTGCAGCCCCGCTCCTTATCAGCCCGCCCCAGCAGCGCGGCCTGGCAGGAAGGAGATGGAAGCGACCAGATCCCGCCCTCGTGCTCGCGATTCCATCTGCAGAGCGCGGTTCCTCTGCGGTGGCAGCTCTGCCGAGCAGGGCCCCGCGCTGTGCCACTCAGCTCCCCCAGCACTGCCGTCCCTGCAGGCAGCGGGTCCCCGCCTCATGTCCCCAGCTGCAGCGCAGGGCCCCGGGGGGGGCCGGCAGCGGCTCCCCGCAGGCACCCACCCAGCCCCAGCCTCGCTTCCTGGTGGGGCCGTGCGTCACCCAGGCTGCAGCCCTGTGCCATGGGGCCTGGTTTGTGGGGAGCTGGTATCCAGGAAGCGCCGAAACCCCCATCCGTGGCAGCCAGGAGCACGTGTGTCCCCCCCCGCCCTTCCCTCCGTGCGGTGGGGGGGCCGCTCTGCCCGCAGGGCCCAAACCGGTTCCTCCGGGGCTTATGTGCACGGCAGGGCGAGGGCGATGCCGGCAGCGCAGCCCTTTGTTTGGGCACCCTCAGGAACCCGGCAGCTCCTCCGTGGGCCCTGCAAGTCCAAAACCTGAAGCGGGGGACACAGCCCCCCCATGGGGACAGGCCCCCCAGGCAGCCCCTGAGGTGGGGTGCTCCCTGCACCACCCACAGCCAAGAGGTGATCTGAGAATCGCTGCTCACACCAGACCAACTGCTGACTGTCCGCAGGGCAGGAGCCGCCCAGGACCCCCTGCCCGGCTGCCGAGGGGGGGACACGCACGCTGGGCTGATATCCCCCCCCCCAGAGCCGCTCAATGGGGCCTGTAGAGCAGGGCTGGGGCTGGCTCTGTCCCTCTCTGTCACCAGAGCACCGAGGGGGGCCAGCACATGGCAGCGCCGTCATTTTGCAGCTCCTTGCAGCACAGGAAAAGGGCTCCTGCGCACACTGTGCAGCCCGGGGGGGGCTCTCAGAGGTGCCGAAAGAGCTTTGGACAGACACGACATCCCCGATGGCTCTCTGGCTGCGCGCTCAGCGGGAGTGATCGTGTCATTCCAAAGCCGTCTCTCTCTGGGGGCTGGATCCTGCCCGAGCACCGCTCACCCCTGCCGGCACACGGCCTCCTGCAGCCCATTGACACCCAGGGGGACGGGGAGAGCCCCGCACGGGCTGGCTGTGGCACGAGGCTCGTGCAGCATCTCGGGACCCACACGCCCCAAAGCAGGTGGCCACGTCTCCACCATGGCCAGGAGCTGGAGGCCACCACCACTCAGCACGCTGGCCCTGGTGGTTCGTCCCCAGGAAGCAAGCTGCTATCTTTAGCCATCAGGAGCAAGAGCCCACCGGAGAGCCCCCGGCATGCGGGGCTGAGCCACGAGGCTGGCCGTGAAGCCCCATCGCACCCCCCTGCTCCCCGCACGGCCCCACACAGGGGTTAGAGCAGGGCGAGCAGCTCTGGCCAGGCGTGGGGACGGCGGGTGCATGGCGGTGGCGGCTGAGGCAGAGGCGGGAGCGCGGGTAACGAAATCCCAGGGCAGCTGGGCGCAGCGGGGACAGCTGCTTTTGGGATTCCGTTGCCCGCGCCGGCGCCGTGGAAGGACGGGCACGGGGGCCACCACCCCGCACCCGGGTCAACTGAGCTGAGGGGGAGAAGGGCAACTTACCGCCGGGGTGGAGGAGCCGCGCGGGGGCCGCGGCCGGGCCGGTTGTGGCTGGGGGTGCCGGGAGAGGCCGGGGTTGTGCCGCTGCTCCCCCCCTCTCGCCGCGGGCCAAGTGCCAAGGGGAGGGCCACAAGGAAACAGCTCCGAACAAAGCCCCGGTGGGGCTGAAGCATCTGGTGCCACCAGAGCAGCCCTCAGTGGGGCCCGGAAACCCGAGCCAGCCCCGAGGGAGGGCACCCGCCTCGGCACCTGTGCTGGGGGTGCCGGAGACTGGCATAGCGCAGCCCCCCCGCTGCCGCCAGCCCTGTGTCACCCAGCCCTGGCAAGGAGCCCCTTGGGCACCCGGGGAAATGAAACCGTCCCCTGCCGTGCGGGGAATCCCGACGGCTCCCCTACCCCTGTAGGGGGGTCCCGGTGGGCTGGCGGGAGCGGTTTCGTTACCGACACCGGGGATTCCTGTTACACCTGTCCCTGGCTCCGGCCCCATGGCATGGGGAGGGGGCTGTGGCTGCCGTCCCGGCCCCCCGCCGCTGTGCCCCCAGCTCCCCGCCGAGCACAGCACGGAGAGAAGGGGAAACGGGAACTGGGGAGGCCACGGCAGCACGGCGGGGCTGGCGGGGGCTCCGCCGTGCCACGGGGCGACACCGGGGCTCCCCACCCCGCACCGGGGGCATCGCCCGCAGCCCCACGGGGCAGCAGGAGCCCGGTGGGCACGGCCAGCACCGCCCGGTCCCCGCTGCTCCGGGGCTGAGCGCCCCGCTCTCGGCGGGACGGCCGCGGGGACGGCCCCCACGTCCCCCCGCGGGGCTCCGCGCCCCCCGGTCCACCCCCCCGAGCCCCCCGGTGCAGGGCGGACGAGCCCCTCGCCGCCTCCCCGGTGCGGCGCGGCGCTGCCCGCCGCCGCTCACCTCCGCCCGCCGGGCACCCGCAGCTCCGGTGACCTCCCCGGTGGCGCGGGGCCGGGGGGGACCCCCGGGCACGGTCGGGGCAGAGCGGGGAGCCCCGGAGGCAGCGCTCCGCCGCCGTGCCGCCCGCTTCCCCTTCCCGGCGCTGCCGGTTTCGGTTTTGCTCCGGAGCCGGGGCCAAAGCCCGCCCCGGGCGGACCCGGCGCCAGCGGAGCCGCCCGCCACCGGAGTCCCCGGCCTCAGCCCCGCTACGGGGCCACCGCCACGGGACCCCCCCATGTGTCCCCCCCCGGTGTCCCCCGGTGTGCCCCGGTGTCCCCGCCGCCCCGTGTCAGGGCAGCCCCGGCCCCTCCCCACGGGTGCCGTTGTCACGGGCTGGGGCTTGGGGGGGGGAAGGGGGCGAGAAGAGATGGTGAGGGGGGGCGAGCACCCCCCCACGGCCCCGAGCCCACGGGAGCGCCACGCGTGGGGACCGGGCGGGAGGGGGTGGGGGTGGGGGGGGCACCGGGAGGGGCGGGGCCGCGCCCCGCATCCGGCGGCGACAAAATGGCGGCGGCGGCGGCGCTGCGGCGGCTGGGCCGGGAGGCAGCGGGGCTGGCGGCACGGTGCGGGCCGGGGGGGGGGGGGGGGGTCCGGTGGGGGTCCTGGGGGGCTCGGTGGGGGTCTCCCCGCCGGTACTGAGGCGCCGCGGGTCCCCGCAGGGCGCCGTGCCGCGGTTACCGGCTGCTGCCGTCGGACGACGAGCTGTACCGGCGGACGCGGGTGACGGTGCTGCAGCCGGAGAACCCCGGCAGCGCCTTCATCGAGGGCTACAGCACCCGCGGCTTCACCATCAGCGGCAGCGTGGTGGTGGGGCCCTGCGCCGTGCTGCCCCGCGCCATCCTGCAGTGGAACGTGAGTGCGGGACGGGAAGGGGCCGGGACCGGGACCGGGACCGGGAATGGGAATGGGGCCGGTGTGGTGCCGGGGCCGGTACCGAGCCGCCCCGCTCAGGACCGCGCTGTCCCCGCAGGTCGGCTCCTACCAGGACATCTCCTTTCAGAGCCTGTCGCTGTTCCGGCTGCTGGAGCCCCCGATCGGTACGTGGGGCAACCAGCCCTCCTCCGGGCACCCTTAGGGGAAGGTGTCAGGGGCTCGGGTCCCTGTCAGCCCCCCTCTGCCCCCACCGTGTTCCGTTGCAGAGATCTTGGTGCTGGGTACCGGGGACAGGGTGGAGCGGCTCCATCCCGCCGTGCAGAAGCAGATGCGGGCGTGCGGGATCGCCGTGGATGTGCAGGACACGGTGAGGGGGGACGTGGGGGCGTCCTGGGGGACAGGCGGGCCGGAGGGAGGGGGTCCTGCCTCGGGTCTGCCCTCGGCTGGGGGCAGCTCCCTCCACGGACGGGGGCAGTGCGACCCCTTCACCCTCTCGACCCCTTCATCTTTCGTTTCCCAGCCAAACGCCTGTGCCACCTTCAACTTCCTAACGAATGAAGGGCGCCTCGTAGCTGCCGGGCTCATCCCTCCGCGGGGCACCTACACGGAGGTCTAGGTGCCGCCCGCCTCCGCCACGGACTGAGCCCCTCGCCTGCCGGGTGCGCAGGGGCTGCTGCGCTCCCCCATCGCTGCTCCCGAGGGAGAAACGCTGCGGAAGGAACTGTCAGAGCCCGGCTGCCCAGCAGCGGCTCTCGGCGTGCAGGAGGGTGTTGGGAGAGGCCAGGGCTGCACAGCCCCCGGCACGCTGTGGGGGCTCCCCCAGGAGAATACACATAAAGTGGAAGTACAGCGCACTTGTCTGGTGGTTAACGCACAGCAGAGCTGTGATGAGCCGTTAGGCTACGCGTGCCTCTTGCCAGCAGCGCCGTTGGTGTGAGCACAGGCACATGGCGCTGCCCGGCAGTGTCCCCGACCTGCCCGAGGCGCTGCTGTGGGGTTCTGGACCTCCCGCAGCGGTGGGGTCCCTGGGGAGCCCCCGGCTGCTGTGGGTTACCCGTGGTGCTTGCTCTCCCTCTCCCTGCAGGCTTGAACAGCTCAAGCAGGGGATGCAGAGCAGGGTGCTGTTCCCCACGGGGGGGTGGTTGGGTCGAGGCTCAGCCTCCTGCCACCTCCACAGCCCCGCAGAGGGGATTCTGCTGCAGTCCCTGGCTTTCAGTCAGGCTGTGGCTTAGCTTTGCTCAACGAGCTGGCTGTGCTAATTAACGTTTGGCGCTGATATGATTAGTTTGTAATTCAAGGCTCTGCTTTTAGCAAGTGCAAATCTAATTTGATGTCGCTGTCCTATGGGGCTTTTTTTTTCAGGCAGTGTTAGAGCCACAAAACATGGGTGGTAAACGAGCTCCTGTCAGCAAGGGCAATGTTTGCGTTTGGCTGGGGGGGTGGGGGTGGGGGGGCGGACCTGCTACAGGTGTGAAATACCTTTGGCACCCGGTGCTGCAAGCTAACCTGGGCAGGCAGGAGTGGTTTGATGGGCAGTCATGCAGAAAAACAAACCTCCCCCCCATTTATGGGCCCACAAGCTGCTGTTTGGTTGTGAGCCTGTGTTCAAGTTCGTTGTCCACATGCCTGCCAGCAACCAGACACACGGTGTGCCCTTGCCAGAGCCCTGATGCCAACAGGCTCCTGCGGCAGGACCGTGCCCCCAGCACGGGGTTGGTACTGGGCTGGGTGGTGCAGAGGTGGGAGATGTTAGGGGACATTTGGGGGAGGACGTGATGGGGAGGAGAAGGCCCAGCCTGGGAAAACACAGCTATGAGGGCCCCATGTGTGCAGGCAGGTGTAGGGCTGCACACTTACACAAGCACCTACACGTTCGTCACTGCACCAGCATGAGTGGGGCCCGCAGCAGTTTGGCAGCTCCCAGCAGTGGTTAAAGGCCCCGTGACAACCCCTTCTTTTCTTGCCCAGGGGCCACTCCTTTTCTGCTCTCAGCCAGGCTGGTTTGTTAACACCCTGAGCTGCATTAACTGTTCAGCCCTGTCAAGGGACTGTTCCAATTTTCCCCTCAGTGCCCCTTTTAGGGACATCAGCTCCCCTTAGTGGCTTGGAAGGAGATTCATGACTTCTCAGTGACACCCCAGCAAAGGCCCCTGGAGCTGTGACAGTACTTATTTTTTTAATACTTCTGAACTCAGAGCGCTTCTTGCCTTTTCACTCACACTGTTCCTCCACCCTTGAGGGTGCAGGATGGGAAGGACAGTGCCAGGGAAGGAGAATCTGCAAGGGCCATACAGAGGGGAGGGCTGGCTTGGGGTCTGGACACACACCAACTGCACATCTTTTCCTTTTTTATTGTAAAACACGGCCAACACGTGCAAGGCTCCAGGCACCAGCCCAGGAGCGCTGTTCCTGGGTAGCTGGCGGAGCCTTGAAGGTGATGATGAAGCAGCCAACAGACACAGGGAGCGCCAGGCAGCCCACAAAAAGAATGGCACTTCTGCAGCACGAGCAGCTCCCGCGCAGGGTGGCACAGGGCTGAGTGGCACAATGATGGACACAAACGGGCCTCCTTCAGAAGAGGCGCTTCTCGTACCTGTGAGGACAGCAGCAAACCAGAGAGACCTTTTACTGACCTGAAAGGGCCTAAAGTGCAGCTAGGAACACAAGGTGCTGAGGGATGAGCACTTGCCCCAGGCAGAGGCACTTACGAATGGAGGCCATGAACCCCTCCTTCCACCTGGGCAGACGTCGTCCTCTTCTCAAACTTCAGCTCTCCCGAGTACATCATTGCTCTGAGGAGGAAGGACAGCCAGTCACATGCCAGCCAGAGTCCAGGGAAAAGAGGCTCTGACACGTTCCCCTGAAGCAGCTGGGACTAGGCAGGCACTGGTTCCTCCAGCTGGGGCCAGAAGGATCTTTGCTGTGCTCCCAAGAGCCAGGCAGAGTAAGGTACCACCATATTTCAGGCCCAGCCAGCAGAACGTGCCAGGGGAGACCACGCTCCTGCAGCTCTGGAGCCGGCAAATGTAGCAGGCAGCACCCACTGGAGACGAGGGCTACAGCAGTCAGAGTGCGGAACGCACTGCAGCGAGGGCACAGCCCACAGAGACCCCACCGGGCAGCACCGTGTCCCGACCAGGGACCAGGAAGCGAGGGGAAGCACTCACCGGACTTGGGTCAGGCTCTTGGCACCGATATCCTGGCAGGAATGCTGGATCCCAGCAATCAGGTACGGAATGAACTTGTGGATAGAGCCCTTATCCTGCACCGCGCCAGAGACCCCCTGGGCCACTTTGATTTTGTCTGTCTCGCTGCAGGGGAGCAAAATTGAGAGAGTCTGTGAAGCAGATAGGTCCCAGAAGCTTGCTCTGCTGCCCCAAAGCACCATCTCTCACCTGAAATACCGGTTCTGGCTGCCTAGGTTCTTGTCCATGGCATCTAGCGAGCCCATGCCACGGTATTTCTTCAGCCTAATCCCATCCGAGAAGAAGTACTCGCCTGGGGCCTCCGTGGTGGCAGCCAGGAGGGAGCCCATCATCACTAGTGCAAGGGATCACCAAGAGCAGCGTGTCAGCGGCAGGAAGGCCCCCAAACCCTCGGGGTGACGGGCACGGCTCCCCGACCTGTGCTGCATACCCGTGCCCACAGCCTCCCGCAGGTGTGGACTCTCGTGCCCAGTCCAGCGCCGTGCACAGCCCCTGCTGGGGCGCTGCCCACGTGGCACAGCGCGCACGAGCCGGGTGCTCACCTGTGGAGGCCCCGAGTGCGAGGGCCTTGGCTATGTGCCCCACTGTCTGGATCCCTCCGTCTGCAATCACGGGGACGCCGAACCTCCTGGCGTACTCGGACACCTTGTACACCGCCGTGGCCTGGGGGCGGCCGCACGCCAGCACTACAGGTGGGGAGAGAGCAGCAAAAGGGGTGAGGTGCCGTGCAGCAGCGCGTCCCCACCCCAGCAGGCCCTTCAGGCTTGCAGCGCACACATGCTCCAGCACTCAGGAACGCACAAATCCCCGGAGGCTCCTTCCCCAGGCCGCGGTGCAAGAGAAGCCGATGCCTGGGAGGTGCCTGCTGGGACGTCCTCACGGCCCCCAGCTCCAAGGGCTGTGGTGACCTGGGCTCTGGGGTCTTTGGTCGAACACCTGGGGCGAGCCAGGACCCCCGGCTCCTCCCGAGCAGGCAGGGAGCTGGGGAAGGAAGCGGGGCAGCCTCCGAAAGCCCCTCTCCAGAGCACCCCTAGCCACATCCCGCCTCTCGCCCCTTCTCCTAGCAGTGCCAGCCCTTCGCTGTGTACCAGCAGCTGCCCGGTGCGCCCCTGGCATGGCAAGGCAGCTGGCTGGGAGAGAGCTGATATGTATATATACACATGTACACGTGTTTATATATATATATATATATATATATCTGCACGCACACACACAAACACACATGCAGCAGTGGAAAAGGAAACGGGCAGGATGATTAGATGGCGTACAGGAAATCATTTTTGTTCCTGCCCTGCGAGGCAATGAGGATTTGGTCGAGTTTAGCTGCCCCACGGGAGGGAGTTCATTAGCTCCAGATTTACCTGCTCTTCCCAGTCGCTAGCGGTTAGAGGCTTTCCACTGAGCATGGAAGGCTTGAGGGAAAACCAGCACAGGGCATGTCTTGTAACACGTTTGTCAGCTGCAGGCATGCAAGTATGCTGAGATAAGCTCCTCGCGTGGAGACTTCCCTTCCCCACAATTAACTGGAAGCCTTTTCTTCAGTCAGTTAGTCTGATACAGCAGATAAGATTACGGACATGCAGGATTAGTACTTCAGAGTGCAAACTCCAGGTGTGGTTTAGCCTGCTGGCAGCAGCGCTGGCAGCGCACATCCCTGACACATTTGCCAAGGCCAAGAGGCTGCGATTGCTCCCTTCCCAGGGCTCAGCAGCAAGTGCTGAGAGAGGGAAGCCAGGCAGGAATCATGAAAGAAATGGTTTTAATCAAACAAAACTGCGTCAAGCTAGGTCTCAGCCAGCCAGGGAGTGTCTGCCAGGTACAAGATGAATGGCGTTAGGCTTAAAGAGATGGTCTCACTTGGTACCGCGCTGCTAAAGGCCACGTTGAGGCTGCAAAATGCTGCAAAGGAAGAGCTCTGTGGAGAGAAGGAAGTGATTCGGGAGGGTCTGAAGCCTGGGGTCTACGAGACTGTGCCATAGACGGAACCAGGAGACGGAGCCTGCGGAAACCTCACGACAGCAACCACTGAGACCAGCCCTTTAAGGAACTGCTTGGCTCGGGGCCCCTGGGAGCATCACGCTGCTCTGGCTGTCCCAGTGCCCAGTGCCACAGCTTCCAAGTGCAGGCTTCCAAAGCAGGGTTCAGAGCACGCACACACCAAGTAGTGGGGGTGAGGGTTTGTCTTTTTGAGCATATCTGCAAAGGGCGGCCCTACAAGATCAACCGCTGGAGAAAACCTTCCAGGATCTTCAACAGAAACCCCTTTCCCTTTGAGGTGCTCCAAAACAGGGAGGAAGGGCAAAAACCAAGGGTCACCTTCAGCATCTGCTCAGGTACCATCAGAGCAGTGCAGAGCAGACAGAGCTGCACCCTGTGCTGGGTGGGGGGAGCCCTTTCTCTCCCCTTAAGGATCAGGCGTCAGCGGGGAAAGATGTGGTTCTGGTACGCAGCTGCCGAGCTGGCCACGTGCAGTCAAGTCCCTTTGTAACCCCCAGGGGAGCCAGCTTCAAGTGGAGCTCAGCCAGTGCACAACTTCCCCACAACTGGGGCCAGATTTAGAGGAGGATCAAGGACTGCTTGGGGACTGCCTCCCGGTGCTGGACCAGCAAGTGCGTGCCCAGCTAGAGAGCCAGCAGATGCTGCCAGAAGGCTCCTGAACTGGACTTTGGAGTGGAGGGTGGACAGGCCTGAACGCCATCAGTTTTGACAGCTGGGACCCTGCTTTAGGAATTCAGAAAGGCTTCTCAGCTTCAATTTCAGATTCAAAACCAGTATCCAAAGCCACAAAACCCCAAGTGCATCTACAGCTAAATTATTCTCAAACAAGCAGTAGGGCCATGTGCAGCCAAATCAGGGTCCTGCTTCAAGACACGTAATTAGGGTTGGGAACAGGGCAAGTGACTTACTATAGGTGCCCGTGACAGTAGAAGGGCATTTGGGGCTGTGGGACTTTAGGTCTGGAGGGATCTTTGGAGCAGCTAAACAAAAACAAACACACACATTTTAGAGACAGAAGAACAGCAGCAGAACAAAGGACCCCAGCAGTGACCTGCGACTAGGCAGAGCATACGGTGTGGGACAGAGCTGACCTCGCAGACCCTTCCTAGCCCGAGCCAAGCCAGAGGCCAGTCCCAAGGCAGCCAGGCCCGGCTGTGCACAGCGCATGCTCGCCCTGCCCCAGCAGCCATCCAGAGAGGTAACCCGCTAACCCCGAGAACCAGAGCTCTTGCCCTAAAGAGGGCCAAAAACCTGGGGAGCTGTGGTTAAGTTTTGCAACCCCATCTGCTGTGGCGTGCCATGTTCTGGCTCTGCTCTGCTCCTTCCCCCAAGCCAGCACCCAGCCCTACCTCCTGCGGCACCCTCTGGAGATGTTCACCGTGCTGCAGAGCAGAGCACGCCTCTGCCTCAGGGCCAGAGCAGGACACGTGCATCCTGGTTCTGCTCCTGCCGTGGAGGCATCGCTCTGATGCCGCCTGGGAGGCGGCCAAGGGCACCGCAGCCTCCCTGTAAAGGTCACCCGGGGCAGCCTGCCCTGGCTGGGAACCCCCTGCAGCCACTGCGCCCGCAGCAGGCAAAGCAAGAGCACAGTCTGGGTCCGGGGCTGCTCTAAGGCTCCACACTGCAGTCAGCAGAGCGCTAATGCAGCGCCTTCACCCGTCAGCCACCCTCTTGCTGCCTCCTGTGGCAAAGACCAAGGTGCTCACAGGCCGCAGCACCTCACACTACCCTCTCTGCCCCTCACCTGCCGGGCTCAGAACACGAGGACTGAGCCTGTCCTCAGAGCAGCCTTTCTGCAGGCCCTGGAGACACCCTCTCCGCCTCTTAGCTAAGGGTGGCACTGCCTCTGCCCAGCACAAGCTCCAGCTATCCGCAGAGACGACGGCCAGAAACCCCATTCCAGCCTGGAAGTTGCAGAAAGGCATCAGGCCCAGCAGACGATACTCAAGCACCACGCACACTACTGCCGGAGGGAAGGGGAGCAGAGAGCCTGGTGCCTTAAACCCATCCCCACGGCTGTTTTTGGCAGCACCGGGGATCTGGCAGGTCCCTCTCACCGCAGAGCCGCCCGCCGAGCCCACCCCACCCCGAGGCAGCGGCTCCTGCCGGGCAAAGCCGCGCGTGTCACACCTGCTCTACCCAGTGTGGGTCAGTACTGGGAAATGCCTTTGCTGCTGCTGCCACCCCAAAGGTTTGAGCCCAGTGATGTGTGTCCTGGACAAAGGGGCAGGAGCTGGCCTGCTGTTAGACGCTGCCGTCGCAGCGGGAGAAGTCTGTCCGGGCTGGGCTGCTTTTCAGCAGGGTACCTCTACAGAACGGATGTCTTCAGCCTACTGGGGAGACAGCCGATCCCTCTCACCTTCCTGCGTGATGCAGATGGAGCCACTGCCCATCCCGACTCTCAGGGCATCGACCCCTGCGTCAATGAGGTTCTTGGCCTGAGCAGCGGTCACAACTGTGGGGAGCAGAAACTGGTTTGAAGAGAGACAAACAGATCTGTGCACGACCCTGCTCTGCCCTGGTGCTTGCCCCCGGGGCTGCACACCCCCCCTACACCAGCTGCGCACCCGTGCCAGAGCCAGGGCTATCTGTCCCCTGCCACCACGCCTCTCTGCAAAAGCAGCAGTCGAGTTCTGTTCCAGCTGCCCCCATTAGATGAGATGACAGCGGTCTGTCAGGCTTCCTTATACCCAAAGGCTGAGGTAACTGAAGGCACCACCTGGTGCCAAACACCCTTTGGGCCACACCAGGCAGCGAGGGTAGAGCACAGGTCAACTGCAGCACCCGTAACATGCTAGCCTGGTAAAGACAAGGACTGCTGAACTCTGCAGTCAAGAGGCAGGGAACGTTTCCATTAGATCTCTGCAGATAGCAATATTCAGTAGTGTTACCCAAAATTTAAAACTGGTGCGTAGAAGAGGCTAATGTGTAGGCTCTTAATTAGAGGCTACCAAGCACTGTAGCACACTGCGCTGCAGAACGAAGGTTTCAAAATATTTGCAGCAGTGGCAGCAGCAGGTACTGCCCTGTATCTGCAGAGCGGTCTTCCTCTGTTCCACAAGTGAGGTGACACCATTTTAAGTTCAGACGTTTATCAACAGGCTCATCTCATTCACGTCCCTGCAGCACCCTCTATGCCTAAGAAGCAAACATACTTTAGAAATGGGAAGTCTTCAACGCATGCCTACCATTTCCTCCAATAACTTGTAGGTTGGGGTACTTCTCCTTAATGTATTTAATCATGTTGATCTGGAAGATGGAGTTCCCCTGCGAGGAATCCTGCAACAGAAAGGAACCCAATTTCAATGACCATTTCTACAAAAAGGTTATAAATGCAGCTCTGGAAGAACCTCGGATCTTTACTCTGCTTTCTGGGATCTCTGCTTTCTGGGATGCTCAGCTGGCTGAGCAGCCAAATGTAACACCCCAAGTTGAGCACAGAACCAGAGGAGAAGCTGCTGTCCAGACAGCAACGTACCTCCCCATGTGAGGCAGTTTTATCATAAAGACTTCAGTAATATCCTTCACACTAAAATCCTGCGGCTTCCCCACTACCTACAGTAACAAGCAGCAGGTCTGGCTGCACATAAGAACCAGCTGCTCTACCATCAGCCTCGTCTCAAACTGCAGGTGAAACAAAGGCAGGAGGAATGCATCCCTCCCTGCTGTGCAGCAGAACAGCTGAAATACCAGCTGTCAACCACCCAGCGATCACGCCCTGCCAATCCTCAGTGGCCCAGGCAACTGGCAGTGTCTGTTAAACATTTCCAGCTGCAACACTGCTCAGCCGTGCCCTCAGAGCAGGCAGACTTGCAAGCCAACGATCGATGAGAAAACAATGTGCAAATACCAGCGGTGACTGCCGTGCCTGAAAGCTTACAGGCCAGAGCGGAGACTGGCAGAGCAGCTCTGGGCTGATGACTCCAGCTCTGCGACCCTGAACACCAGGCAGTTAAGAGAATCAAACAACAACAAACACTGAACAGTTGAAGGAAAACTGTAAGTCAAACACAGAAAGCTAGTTAGAAACGTCACAGAGGATGGCATCAACTGACAGCATTTCTCAGCCTTCAGAACTTTGCCACATCCTACATATTCCCTTAAGGCCACATAAATTTCCAGGCAGGATAAATATGGGGACTCCAACCTGAATGAAACTGAGAGGTCAATAAACGGTCACGTTCCGACACTTCTCATTACAGGTCCTTTTGTAACTGCCCTGCTGCTGTCCCACTGTAGGAGGGATTCATTCTCACGGGATCCCCAGCCAACCCAGCCCCTGGGGCCAGCGCCGCTGCCGGCGGTGGCTCACCAGCACCACTGCGTCCACGCCAGCCTGCACCAGGAGGTCCAGCCGGTACTTGTCGTCTTCGTGGGTCCCGATAGCGGCGCCACACAGCAGCTGCTTCTTGGAGTCCTTCGAGGCCAGAGGGTAGTCCCGGTTCTTCTTGAGATCCGTGCGGGCAATTATGGCCACCAGCTCGTCGTCCTCATTAACAATTGGCAGCTTGCCTTGAAACAAACAGAACATCACCACGCATTAGCCCTGGAGCAGCGCGGCAGACCAGGAGCATCAGGCAGGCAGGAACTGGCGAGGAAATGGTGATTCAAAGAGGTGTGTTATCAAATCTGGCCTGTGACAGGCACCCCCTGCTCCTGCCCCCTGATAATAGGGTTAATGTAACCAACAGTAAGGCAAGCAACCATAACGTGCAAGCAGGCTGCTCTCGGATCACCTTCCCTCCTCCTTTCTCCCCCTCCGTGGCACCAGGGCATGGGGATACCCATTAGCAGGGTAATTAAAGCCATCAGCGTTATCAAAGCCCAGGTGCTGGGTTGACACGGTGACACCCACCAGGGAAGGGGACACATAATTGCATGGGGAGCACTGGCCTTGTAAAATCAAGCAGCTGCAAGCCCTGAGTGGGAATCGGGCCAGAACTGCTGCTGGATGGCAAAAGCTGCCAGTCCCAAGTGGCCAGGGATGGCTCCGCCATCTTCCGCTGCCTCTGAGGAGCGAGGGGCTCGCGTTCTTTTAGGCAGAGCCTGAGTTATGATTATTTTATTGTGTGCTCATTATTAAGAATTTGACCCAATCTGCCGAGGGTCCAGGTGACTGAAAAATCTGTGTAACTGAGAATAATCCGTGTAACCGAGAATTGTAGAAATTCTGTGCAGCCATGCTAAGTGCTAGACGTTGTAGATAATGAGCTAATGCTGATTGCTGACATTTTTATGCAATAACAACTTTCTAATTATAACCACAACCTTGTGGCCAGTCCTCGTTCTGCCAAGGATCCATAAATGAACCTGCCTGTCCTCACTAGCGGCGGGTGAGGGTGCCAGCAGCCCTGGCTCAGCAAACAGACCGAGGAGTGGGCACGGCTGGAAAACGACTCAGTATTTTCACACTTACTGCAGGAAAAGTGCACCTTTTTAATAATTAAATCCACGACGCTGTGCTGAAGTCAAACTACCAGACCCAAACAGAGCTGAAGCGGGTGCCAGAACTGAAGACGTGTGGCCGGACAGCCAGGCGCTTTTCAGTCCCCGGGCTGCCAGGAATCCCCCAACTTCAAACAGCTTTGCGATGAACGCACGTGAACTCTGTACCCTGGCAGAGGGCTGCGGGCACTCTCTCCCCGCTCTCCTTCCCTCGTGCTGGCACGCAGCCCCTCCGTGTTCCACCCCCTCAGGGACACGTGCCCCCTCTCTCCCACTGCTGCTCCCAGCTCCCGAAGCTCTCCGTTGCGTCACAGACGCTCGCAGGTACCTTTTTTACTTCTTTGCAGAATTTCATTTGCTTCTTTCAACATGACGCCAGCTGGGGCCACAACAAGATCCTCCCGCTTTGTCATAATCTAGTGGGAGGGAGAAGATCGAGTCACACAAACTCCCGCGCACGGATCTGAAAATACCAAACCCCTTTGCCCACGTGAAATGCTCCACAGACAAAGGAGCCCACAGCACAGCAACACGCCTCCAGAACCGCACGGGAACAGCCTCCAATGCTCTGTCCCCGTGCAAGCGGTGGCCAGATGGGATCTGTCACGCTCAGCCCCCAAACCCATCGGTGCAGTGAAGCCAGGAGATGGCAGGGGGCCTCAGCAAGCCGAGGGAGAGCACTGCCAAGCGAGGGACGACTCTCGGACGACCCTTGCTTGGGATGTCACCCAAACAGCCTCCCTTTTAATAGAGCACAGGCATTTAAGGGCTGGAGACGCTTCCAGAGCCCCCTGCTGTGCCGGCAGAAACGCTGCCCCCGGCCCTGTGTTCGCAGCAGCCCCCAGCACCGGGCTCAGGCAGGACTCTGCTCAGAATAGCCCGCTGCTGCTGGGAAGGTCACTGGGGCAAAGGAGTCGCTTGAATCCAAACAAACACGCTCACCCACGTTCGCCCTGACAAACAAGCACCAAAACACAGCAGAAAGGCAAAGGGCAACGGCCGCAGCTGGAACACAGGGATATCTGACACGAGATATGGAAAATAGCCTTCACCGTGACATCGAACGTCGGTAGGGTGGCCCACAGAAGCAGTCCTAGCTCCTGGCTCCATCCTTGGAGACAGCCCAGACAGCCCCAGGCAACCTGCTCCAGCTGAAGGCGCCTCAGGCAGAGGGGCTGAGGAGGGACCGCGCGGCCCCTTCCCACCCACGGCGTTCTGCGATCACAAAACTCACATTTCCATAAAAAGTTACCCAAGAAGGCCAGGCAAAGCTAAAAGGGCAGACTGTTCGAACCTCAAGGAAGGTGAGTTAGTCACACGTAACAGAGAAAAGAGGGGACGTTTTAGTTATTTATACCACAAGAACAGACATTTTGTATCAGGGAAGATGTTCGCCCTGCCTGCATCCACCCAAAATCCTGCCCCTGACAAAACCCACATCTCAGGAAAAGCATGGAAAAAAAAAAGTCACAGAAATACCCAGTTGTGCTCCCTACGTCTGTGGGATCTTCCTGAGCTACAGGAGAGCTGCGTGTTTAACTGGATGGCAATGCACGGGTTGGCAAGACCACTGCTGGACTGCGGGTGGGGAAAGGTCTAGGAGACATTCATCCACTCAGCCTCGTCTGGTGACAGAGGCAAACATCTAACCCTAACAGCAAGCTTCCAGCTCCACGATGCTGAATGACACTCGGGAAGGATGAGAGGAGGTTCTCATGCAGCTCTGCTGAATGGGTCAGCATCGCTTCAAAGGGCCACGTGCACTTTTAGAACCTGCTGCAGCTGTAGGACTTCTGTTAGGGGTATTTATAGGAGATTTCAAACCAAACAAGGATGAGCATGTGATACCAGGTTTGGTCAGCAAGAGCTAAAAATAGCCGTGAGTCAAGAGCAGCAGCCGGCCCCGAGGCACCGCTGGTGTAACCCGACAGCACCGCAGGTGTACGGTTACGCAGCTCGAGTAACACGAGTACCAGTGCTAACGGGAATCAACACCGCACCACAGGGCGTGCTCCTGCGAGAGGAGAGTTTGAGAGGGCAGCATTACGAAAGGAAAGCCATCAATCTTCAAGTCCAGGGGGTTATTTTAAAAAGCATGTATGAGGCATGAAGGAAAAGGCGATCCAGAAAAGGAGGAGCAGCGCGTGGGGGCTTGCTGGGCACAGCACAGCTGCCACAGCCCCGGCCCACACCAGACACTACGCGGGACAGCAGCAGCAACACCGGGAACTTGTAAACCAAGGGGCAGCACCAGCTGTGGAGAGGATGGCTCCCACAGCACTGAGATAACCCCGCAGGAGGAGCTGCACAAACACTAACTGCGCAGCCACTCATCCCTGCGCTGCAGGAGTCACAGAGGGAATGTAAACAAAGGAGATGCTCTCCCTTGGAAGCACGGATCAGCCCGGCAGAGCTAACACGGAGCCTGCTACCTCCAGCTGGCACAGCCTCCTCACGGCCACGCACCGGCCCTTCTCCTCACCACAAGCCGCACTGCTTCCTACCGTAACGCTCATCCGACAGGCGCTCACCTCGCCGAGAGGCAGGTCGTGCTCCGACTCCTTCAGGAAGTCGATATCTCGAGATGAGATGATGCCAACCAGCTTGCCCCCCATCTTCCCGTTGTCCGTGATGGGAATCCCACAGAATCCGTGACGAGCTTTTGCTTCGAACACGTCTCGCACTCTGTCGTTGGGGCTCAGCACCACGGGGTCTGTGATGAATCCTTGCTCGTATTTCTAAAAAAAAAAAAAAAGATTGAGCAGCGCCGCTGGGCTGAGCAGAAGTTGGGTACGCATCTGGTGGGTCACGGAGGTCTGCAACCACCCCACCAACAGGACGAGCCACTAAACAGCACCAAGGCTCACTCAAGAAGCATTAGATTCCCAGGAGTTCCCAGAATAACCTCCTTGATGAAATTAAGGGGAATATTCCCACTCAGTCCTCAAAACCCACGCTGGGCATGGGATAACGCGCAGCACAAGCAAGAGCTTTGTGCAGACAACCACACTGGCACCCCCCCTCGTGAAACACGGGCCCCGCACACCTAACGGCCTCCCCTTGTGGTTGTGGCTCCTCCAGCGGGCCCGTGCCCCCTGCCCACCCGCGGGGAGCTGCCCGTGCCCACTCACCTTCACCTTCCGCACTTCGTTGGCCTGGAACTC
Organism: Cygnus atratus; assembly: GCF_013377495.2. NCBI lineage: Eukaryota > Metazoa > Chordata > Aves > Anseriformes > Anatidae > Cygnus > Cygnus atratus. The sequence goes on from NC_066371.1 coordinate 9,614,571, forward strand.
GGGGGTGCAGTTGTGGTGGATGAACCCGATTCCGCCGGTGAGCTGGGGGGACACGGAGGTGGCCGTGAGCGGCTGGCGGGCGGGGGGGGGGCACAAGCCCTCCCCCTGAGCGAACCCCAGCAGGGAGCCGGGGACGAGGGCAGGATCCGTCCCTTGGGGGGGGGGGGGGGGGGGGGCACGGCAGGGATAAAACCCTGAGGGGCCCGATGGGGCCGGGCCTCGCTGGGAGCACACGCGGGCAGGGCCGCCACGCGGTGCCCCGGGACACCACTCACCGCCATGGCGATGGCCATGCCCGCCTCGGTGACCGTGTCCATGGGCGAGGAGACGAGCGGGGTCTTGAGGGTGATCCGCTTGGTCAGCGCCGAGGTCAGGTCCTGCGGGGGGGGGGGGGGGGGGGGGGGGGGGGGGGCAGCGGCTGAGCGGCGGGGACCCCAAAACGGAACCCACCCCCCCCAAAAGCCCCGTCCCCTCCGAGCCCGCACTCACCACCTGGTCCGCCGTGAAGTCGATGTAGCCGGGCAGGATGAGGAAATCGCTGCGGTAACGGGAGCAGGAGAGGCCTCAGCACCCCGCAGGGCCCCCGGTACCACTCCCCCCCCCCCCCCCCAAACCGGGACCCCGCAACCCGCCGCCCCCCGTCCCGTCCCCGTCCCGTCCCCACTTGTAGGTGAGCCCATCGCCGCAGCTGAAGAGCTGCTGCGCCGTCAGCCCGTCGTCGGGCACGTAGCCGGTGCCGCCGCTGATGAGGTAGTCCGCCATGCCGCCCCGCGCCGCGCCGCCCCGCTCCGCTCCGCCCCGACGGCGGCCGCGAGGGCCCAGGCGGCACCGCCCCGGTCCGCCCCGGCCCGGCCTCCCCCCGCCCCGGCGCCATGGCGGGGCCCCGGGGCTGAGGGAGAGCGGGGAGGGCTGGGGGGATGGTGAAGGGACGGGAGCACCGGGGACAGGCGGAGAGGACCGGGGCTGGTCAGTCAGGGGAAGAGGGGACCGAGGGGGGGGACGTCGAGAGGACGCAGCCGGTCTCTTTTTGGGGTCCCCAGCCACGGGGCGAGGCAGCGGGCACAAGCTGAAGCGCTGAAAACTCCGCCTCGGTGCGAGGGGTACTTCGTTGCTGTGAGGTGGCAGAGCACTGGGACAGGCTGCCCAGGGACGTGGTGCAGCCTCCTGCTCTGGAGATAGCCAAAACCCGCCTGGAAATATCTTCAGAGGTCCCTGCCAACCTCGGCCAGCCTGTGATTGTGTTACCCCAAACTGTGCCAGCCTCATGTGTGCCCCCTTCCCCAAAGCCACAGCACCAGGCCACACAGACCAGCGCTCCCCTGGCAGGGTCTTGGTGCATCCACGCATCGCCCTCCTGCCCGTGCCACCGAGCAGGGCCTTCAGGGAGCAACAACAGCACCGTGCCCCCAGGAGAGGAAGGAGCATAAAGAGTCCCACCGTGGAGGGGAGTTGCAGAAAGCAGCGATCCTGGTTCCAGTGTGAGGCGTTCCCCCTCCTGGCAGACCCATCAGGGCATCAGGAAAACTTCACGTGCTATGTGCTTACAGAAACACCTCCTCCCCAGAGGTCTTGATACACCCGGTCTGACCTCAGAGCACCAGGGAGTGATCAGCCCCTTCTCCCCCTGCTCTGCTACAGCAGTCTCTCCAAGGCAATCAAGAATGTAAACCGAAGATGTTCAGGAAGCTAAAGAATGGTGCTCCTGTACCTCCGCCCGTTCTTACTGCAGGAGGTTAAATCCTTGTCCAAAGATCAGCAAGTAGCCTTAAGAACACGTTACTCGTGTTGCCCACCTATAGGGTACAGAACACACAGGGCTGCTCAGGTCTCCTGTGGAACTCAAATAAACAGCGCTTGTATGCCGTAAGGTTAGGCAGTCAGGTTCGATCCTGTAGTTCAGATTAACACGTTTTGGTCAGTTGTCTGAAACACAATGCAGAGTTTAGAGAGCAACCAGCTAGATAAGCTTTGGTAGATGCTAACATTTATATTTACCCAGGGTGGGGGAACCACACAAGCGAGATGCTTCGGACCATAGCAGGAGTCTCAGGCAGTTCATGTGGTCTCAACAGCAGTAATCCGTACAGAGTAGAGGCTGCAGCTTCTACAAGTTACAGATGTTTCTGGTCAGACTGCGGCTTTGTTTCCAGCAGGAAAAGAAGGTGCATGTCTAAGCGCAGGGATGCTCCCTTTGCTACGAGGAAGGAGCAGCATGGGTTCTGATGGCCCTCACACACTTAGGAATCAGTGATGCTTCAAAGCTTAAACCCAGAGACTAGTAGGGATCTCGTTACTATTACTGTGAACACAAACATCAATGCAATCTCCTTCCTACAGCCACACGTTAACAATGCCTGCCATTAGGCTATGCCCAGAACTGACAGCGTTTCACTTCTGGTTCCCTGACAGTCTCCTACAAAAGACTGCACCTCACCCTGGTTTTAGACAAACCCTGGGTCAATTCTCAGCTAAGAGTTTTCATCTGTCCAGCCACCCCTTTCCCAGTGTTTGGGGTTTGCTAGGGCCGTGGAGCTAGAAGAAAGGCACTGTCCTTCATAGCAAACAACGTGCCTAGGCTCACACCCCTCACCACAGGAACCAGCAAGGACACCTAGAGGCTCGTTCAGGAGGCCAAGCTCAGAGACGCCGCCTTCCAAAGGAGAGCTCTGCCTGCCGAGGACGCGCACTTGAGTCAGCGTTACCTGTTACGGGATCAGAAGTGGAGGCACTGTGCCAGACCAAGATCAGTTTAACTAGCCTATAAACCCTTTATTTTAAATAAGGACAGTGCTATCAAGGTTTCTTAACCCTACCTAGGAGTCTCACACTGAACTCAGCTGCGATGCTAGTGCACGGGCACGGCAGTAAATAGGCAAGTTAGCTTCTGTTCCAACGGAAACACCAGGCAAAGTTTAATGGTTCTCAAACAGACTACAACAAAGGCTGCAGGGAAAAACATTTTATTTCCAAGCAGATTACAAAGAGCAGAGAATATAAGAGTAAAATTAAATTAAAAAAATAGTTGAGTGCATCTCTTTAAAATGATTTGTAGTGTGAGTTACTCACGGGGCAAAGCTACTGGAGAGTTTTGAAGGTCACTTTGCAGGATGCCAATCACATGTGCTGTTTAGATCAGGGTCAACACGGGAGGGACAGACAAGACGTATTTTGCATATAGGCTGCACACTCATTATCAAGCGAGGCTCTGGGCTGCAACTGGACCCTGCCTTTCTGAGACATCCCCTCCACCTTGGTCTCTCCTGCAGTTCCCTCGAGTTCTAGACACAGTTTATTGCTGCTGTAAGTGGGTTCGATCTGCCTCCCCATCCTGATGAGCTCAAATAAGAGCAGAGAAGCAGGCAAACTGCTGCTATGCACAGGGTTGTAGAGGGAAAGTGATTGCGGCGCTGAGAGCTGAGCTTCAGCCGCTCAACGGAAGGGAACCGACAGGTAGGGGACACAGCAACTGCTGCAGAAACTTGGGGCAGCATGTCAGTGAGACTTCTGGAAGAAGATTTGAGATGCTTCTTAAGGTAGGAAGATGCTCGGGTTAGCACTGCCAGCAGTTGAGAAGGGCTTTTTCATATGCATTGGCACCAGTGAGACGGAACAGGCTGAAATGACAGAGTAAGGTACGTTCCCTGTAGTATTTGAGAGGAGCAGCTCCAGCAAGAAGATGGGGAGAAAAGTCCCGTATAAGGGTGGAAGACGGTTTACATCCCGCTTTAACAGTGATTTAAGAGCCCAAACACTAATTGCAAGTAAGTCACTATTAAAATTGGATAAGAACGCGGTTTGGTTAGACTGTGCAGAGCCAGTTAGTGTCTAGCAGCACTCAGATCAGCAAGAAGATGAGCAACGACAGTATTACGAAGGCCTCCACCCCACGTATGCTCAGAGGGCTCATTTCTACCACTTCTGGAGCTGTTCTTATCACTGTGTAGGAGGCCTGAAGATAGCCTAATTCATTCAGAGTACACCAAAGCAGTTGGTAGCCCTGACGCAGTCGAGAACAAGACTCTTAATCCCTGCCCTAGGAGCAACAGCGCAGAAGAGGATTCTTATTTCGGGATCACAATAAGTCTTTTTCACAATAAGTCTTTTAAGGCAAGATCTACTTCAGACCTTGTCTCCTACCTGAAACCCAGGAGATCTCTGGGGGTAAAGCAGCCAACAAACGTCCTGCTAAGCTACACCTAGACTGTTCCCTTCACTCACCGCTCTAGGCAGGAGCGGAGAACCACTCTGGTCTGCTGCTTCAGCCATTACCACATAAAGAAAACGCTTCAACTCTTGAAAGTGAATGAAAATCTAATGGTGCCATAGACAAGTGTGTAGAGGACTACAAGTTTCTGTAAGAAAGCAATGCTATTAGCGTCAAGAGAGAGGACAATACATGAGTAATGTCAGAGTGTGAGGTGCTTTACCTCATCATACTCTGTCATACTCTGCTTTCTACAGCTCCTTTCATACCACAGAGACAAGATGGGCATAGTTCGAAACCAACAATGCAGGGTCTTCTAGCTTGACTTTTTCAGCTTTAGTTATTTAAAGATTGACATATTTTCAGCCTGTCTCATACAAGGCAGAGGGCACGGAGGGTTCTCATTTAATATATACACGCATACAAGAGCTAGCAGTTTGGCACTCTCAGAGCCTAGGTGGAATGCCCTTTAAGCAGCATTCAAACAAGCTGGTTATAGGAAAGTGTTAAAAAGCTATTTTACACGTTTGACTGGGAACACTTCCCAGAACTTGGATAGCAACCCCAAGCCACAGCACTCGTCTGTGCTACTCTGTGCACATCTTCCTATGAGCCCCTAAAAGGGAGCAGATCCTGTTCTTCACTATCAAAGAACATAGTATTTATACCCTAGAAATACTGTACCTTTTAAACTAGCTCCAGAGAGCCAGACTAGAAGCCAGGCCCAGAAAAATAATCCTTAAATCACAGTATATCGATTGTCTCTAAAAATAGGGAATGAAATTAACACAGTGGACATTCTGATGAGACGGTACACAACAGTACAGCAGTCCACTTCCAAGTCAGCAAGCTCATCTCCTATGTAGGTCTGAACAACAAGAAAGTAATGGAAACAATTCAGTCTATCAGAACAAAACCAATCATTAGGAGATCTCCACGGCTACGTGCCAAGTTCCTCCACTCCTAAGCAGTATAGTCCGAGACCACGGAGAACTTGTCTCCTGCTAGGATTTTAGATCATCCTGCTATTAAGGGCAGTAAGGAGAGTGCATCAGCTGGAATTTTTCAAGGTAACATGGAATTCTGTTTCTCGTGAAAGTTCAGCTGAAATATCTGTTCAACCCTAACCTGAAACTGCCCTAATATTCCATTGAGTTATTCCAGCTTCTGGCAATTTTTCAAATAAGAAGCAACTCCCAAAGCCGCCTAACGAAGCGACTTGTACACTTAGTACCTGGCAGCTGACTGCATTTCTGATGGAGACAAAGCAGCAGGCTCACACAGAAGTGCAGGCATGCTGGAGCTAACTTCACATGCAGTACTGCAGAGCACACACTGGGACCTGAGCACAGGTGGTCAGTCTGCAGTTTCTCTCAAATCATTGATCAAATATTTAAGTTAGGGCCACAGACAGACACTTCAGTCGCTAAGGTACGGTGAAAGGATTATAGGCTTCCGACAGCTGAAGTGGCACTAGCAACCCTGACAGTCACCCTACCAGGAGGCAGCAGCTGACTCCCGATGGCCGAATTTAGCTGAAGGTGAGTTTCCAGCATGACACACCGCGCAGGTGCCATCTTCCCAACGAACCCACTGGGACCTGGGCACCGACCCAATGCTGTTTTCCCTTTGCATAACTCTGAGGTGGGAAACTAAGCTACAAGTCTAGAGTGCAGGTACCAGTAAGTAACAGCGAGCTGCTACTTCACCTCTCTGCACCTATTTAAGCACAGAGTCCTACACAGGGAACAAACTAATCATACTCGCGACCAACTCAAGCACATCTGCTTTCTCAGGAATACCACTGTCAACATGAAGCATCAGAGGCTCGAAGCCTCTCTAGGCCCACACACCTCTACCAGGATCAGAAGCACAGCAGCAGACAACATTATGCCTACCCTCATCCTATGTGCAGATTTACCCGGTGCACACCCAACAGAGAGGGCAAACCTTCCTCCTCGATACAGACAGGTGGTGGCCAACAGAAGCTTCAGAAATTTACTTGCTTGTACACAAGTTCTTTTACTGTAATATATATATATTGAAGTATATGCCTATATATTTCGGAACGGGGAAGGGATATGAGATGGAAAAGCAAGGAAGACAAGTTCTAGAAGCAGAGTCACCTCTCCGCATCCAAGAAGCTTGTGGCACAAATAACAAGCCTGGCTAGAGTGATCTCCCATTTCAAGCACGGTTGGCTACCCGCTGGCTTCAAAAGAGCAGACTATTTGTTAATAATATAGAATAGAGCAACCACTTAAGATGCAGGAAGGCAAGGCTACAGGGTTGGGGTTTATGATCATGAATGATGCCAGAAGCTACACAGCTGTATTAAACTCTGAAAAAGCTGTTACATAGCAGCACACGTGCTGCTCCTGGAAGGCCCTTTTCTCTCCAACACCCCTCCACCATGCGGTCGGTATGGTGTGTTTGTAAAGGCGGGGAGAGGGGGATTTGCCTAGGAGTGAAGCCTCACAGGCTGGCCACGGAACATTAGGACAGACTGACGGTCTGAGCTGGTCTCACAGATCCCACGTTCCTAGCCTGACACTGAGCTTCCATCAGCAAGCAGCCAGGTCCTTCAATAGAAGTTAATCCCCTTCTACCTTCCTCATTTGTCGGGGTGAAAGAAGTCCAGCAGACTCAAGCTGGAAAGCACAAACAGGGATGAAAACAACCGGTTTGCATACTGATCTTTGTATAATGACCCCCCCACCCTCACAGCTCACTCTTCCCCAAATAAAGACACATTGTTCAATGGCATGTTGAAAAGACGTGCTCGTCATTCTTAATAAACAACTAGAGTAAGAATACATAAGAGAAACAGGGTGGTATCTTTATATGATACACAAGTGTATGTTACAAGAATTCCATCAGGCACAGGAGCCTCAAGGTTTAAGGCCTCAACGTTAGGCCAAAAAAGAAGAGTGTGGTAAAGTTTGTACTTTTAACATCTAAAAATGTCACTTAAAGGTCTGAATAGAAATTGTTGGTTTTTTTTTTCTTTGTATAAATGACAATTGTAGTTCACTCTCTCCTCTTCCTTCCAAGATAACAGCAAATTAACGTCCAAGCACAAGAAAAGAAGATGCCTGCCTCTCTTCCACTGGCTGAGCAGGTCCATCCATCATTCTGTGCCCTCTAGGCTGCACGTGCTCCAAGGAGACAGAGGCCCCAGTCATCCAGGCCAATTCTGTAGTTCATATTTTCTACATCATAAAAAAAAACAGAGTCAACCAGCAGCTTTCCACAGCTCCCAGCTTGCAGGGGATATGCAGCCTCCAATGGTTCCAACAGTTTGATGTGTTGGGTAGGATACACAATGGGTAGGTTTTCCTTTAGATTCTTTTAAAGAGAAGAAGCCTAAAAGGGCTTCATAACTACACCAATAAAAAACCAAAAACTTAGGCATCTCCTTTAGTGTAAAAGTCTGTACAATTTATCTTTGCTTGTCCCTCCCCCGTCACCCCACCCCACCCCTTCCGAGCCAAGAAGGATGCCTTAGTGCATGGTGCTGGCATTAGCCACGGCAAGAGCTTCCTGAATCTCTCGTATCACCAGGATCCGGGTGAGCATCTGCTCCATCTGCTCTCTGCTGATCGGCTGGATGGAATACCAGATCGGGCTGTTGGGGGCCACCACTGGCTCCGGAGTCAAGTAAAACGTGTCATTCCGGCCTTTCACACTCTGGGGGCTGCGTGGGGAAGATCAGAAATAACCAGACTAACGGAATGTCCTGGGAGGGAGAGACCACCACTGTCCTCATCCCAGGCTCCACAAATCCTGACTGGGGACATCTGGCTGACGAGACATAAAGGTACTTGTTCTGTAGGTACGGAGTTACTCCTAGAGAAAACGGTGGTCCCAAAGTTTTTAGGCCATGCCAAGGTTAAAAAGTCATGGCGACAACTACAAGGAAGTAACCTCTATTTCACACTGGGAAGTATAACTAACACTTGGCCTTAAAGGTCTTTCCGAGTGGAGCAAAAACAGGTTATTTTTGACATCTAGGCTAGCTGCAGAGCAATCCGTGAAGAGGAACACGCACTTTAGTTATCAGAATCATCATAATTTAGAGGCGAGTCCTCTGTGCCTCCCTCCAATTTCCAGTCCTTGTTTTTGTTCAGAAGCCAATTTGAATGGGACCCTCATCTCAAGTAGCAGATGCTTCCAGATCGTTTGTTTGCAAGTCACAGGCAGAACAGCGAGCTCATGCCAACGCAACAAACCTTCAGAGCGAGTATGAAATTAAAATCAGCCAGTTCACAGGTCAGGATTTGTCTCTTTAAATACCACAGAAGTTGTATGTTACGTTAGGTGACAACATCACGAAATTTCACCCTCTCATATCAATGCCCCTCCCCAGCTATGTAAATCTATGCAAATGCAGAAACTGTGCCAACAATAAGACACTGCCCTAAAAACCAGGCCAGCTACAAGACGCAGTTCAACACAGCCACAGAAGACAAGCAATGGTACACGTGGAACAGGGGCTCTCACCATTTGAAGAGGTAGAAGTCATACAGCTTTATCGGACACCTCAGGGGGTTCTCTGGATTCTCAGTCTGCTCCGCATACATGTCATCTGTAACTACAGAGCAACCCCCCCGAAATCTGTCAGACACGCTGAACGAGAAGCATGACTAACTGAGCAATGCCACAGAGCTTCAGCGCTCTGAAGCATCTTGTCACCGTGCCGTAACTGGTAAGAGACGTATGGCTGTTCCAGGGCAAAACTGCCCGGTTGTAAGTACTCAGAGCATTATATGGAGAGCTTGCTCTGTTCCCAGGCCTGCTGAACAATGCAACCCACCCATACCCATCTTTCCAACTTTACCTGTGTCCCAAATGACAGAAATCTCACTACAGAGAATAAGATGCCTGAGCCAAATCCTGGGTCTGTGCTTTTAGGAAGGCAGACCGCATTTATGTAGGAATTCTACATGGGCTCACTTGCATCAAGTACTTTGAATAAGGGAAGTCCTCCCAAAGAAGCTTCTCTCCCTGTTCATAAGCACTTACACCCAGTTGTCCCTTTGCCCATAAAAAACAGAAAAGTTACCCTCAGCTCTTGATGAGTCCTATATTCCTCAGGTAAGATGTGTCCTCAAAAGGTACTTATTATTAGAAGGTACTGTGCTCTCTCAGAGAGAACACACAGAAAACTCACTGTTAGGCTGTTGATGATAATTAGCAGAGCCTTGGGTTCTCATGGCCCTACCTGCAGACATCTCCAGGTCTCTTCAAGCCCAGTAAGTAAATATTCCCAAAGAAAACTTCTAGACACTACCTTTCTGGCCCGTCTGGTGTACGCCAAAAGCCTTCAGATAGCGGATACTCGTGCTTTTGTCCTTGGGATTAGAAGGGTTCTTCTTAGTCTGCCTCAACACCTTGGAGAAGGCCAGCTTCATGTGCTGGTCTACTGTTTTCAACAGGAAGTATCTGAGCAGCAAGAAAAGAACACCAGACACTCAGAGGATACAATCGCTACAGTGATGTAGCGTGATAAAGTGATATCTTTACTCCTCGTGAACCAGCTGAAGCTCAGATCAACACTGTTAAAGACTGTTCCAGCAGCAAAGCATGCAACAGCCAGAAGTCCAGTTTCCCTCTGCTAGCTCGTTTCCTTGTTGTACTGCATCTACTTTGCCTCATGGGGTTGCAAGAGGGCTGTCTGCAACCACACAAAAATCATGATGTTGCCCTAATCCAATGCAGCACTTTCCTACCATCCCTGTCAAAGTACTTGAAGTTTTTATGCTGAAAATATCCCAAAGACCTAAGTACTTACTTTGTATTGAAAAACATCAGTGTAGTGAGCAAGGTGGAAGGGGAGTGAGCTCCCAGCTGCTTACACTCCCACAGCATCTCTTCTGTTACGTGACTGGAGAGGACGTAACCTGCAAGAATCAGAAGTCAGTGTCATGCCAGGAGACAGTTACAGCAGGAACACAGGCAGCATTTTATAGTCTGAAAGTATGAGAGAACCTATAAATTTTAAGGGAAAGAGGAGATCTTTAATGATGTCAGATTCATTGCTGCACAAATGTATTTTTTTTTAAATAGCAAGTACATTTAGGAAACAATCGTATATATACGTCAACCTCAAGTTGTAGAGAATATATTCCTGCAATATATCTATACATCCCATCCCAGAGAGAAATAAATACGCACTTAAACAGCTTGTAATTAATGGCCCAACTCCAATGCAGATGCTCCTAATCCAATAATATGTGAGAGCAGGCAGGCCAGTGTAACAAATCAGCTCTTGGCCCTGCGCACAGCTTCAGTCAGCACACAGTGCCAAGTGATGTATTTGGACACATGAGTAATCCTTTGATTCTCAGATTTTTTTTCCTTTGTGTAGAAGAGAAATACTATACTCCAAATACACAGATAAATAGAAAAACAGACAGCAGTATGAACTCCAGGGCTTGTGGAATGACAAAGCACAGATCAAACAGCCAGAGTGAAAACAAAAGGCTTCCAAAACTCACGGAGCTACTTAGCTATCTAGCCAGTAACATCAGCTACTTTTCTGAACACAAGCAATAGTTTCTTCACTGACACCTAATCAGATCAAAGGGAACGAAGACCTAAGAAAGCAGGCTTCTGCGCTCTATAAATGTGATTCTTACCCTAGCTCTTACACACAAAACTGGTCTCTTTTCAAACTCCTCCTCCACCCCTGTAGCCATCATCTTGTCAACACAAGGTTGAGATGAGCTGCATTTCATTGCAGCGGTCGAGGCTCTAACCATGCATTTTTAGTTGGTCCTGCAGCCCATAGCCATCTGGCTACATGGCAACATAAGGGTGTTGCATCATCTCCCAAAGCTACAATACATATTAGGGGCAAGATGTATTAGTGCTTCAGATGAGGAAGCTCGATTTGGATCGAGGATCAGCTGGCTTCCAAGCGAGCCAACCTCATGACAGTACAAAATCTCAACTATCCGCCTTCTCATGGGTGAGAAGTAATCATCAAATAATCCTCAGCAACAACCGGAGCTAGAGCCTGACACGTGCAATAACCTCAGCATTCACTGTAGATGCAACATTTTTCTCCCTATCAATGTGATCCATCCTAGGGACATTAATTATTTTGAAAGGATTTCTGTTCAGACTACACTCAAGCTGTAGTTCCATTTAAACATTCCAAGCTCCAGAAACTTTTAATGTTCATAAAGGCAAGTTCTTACCAAGAGGGGAAACACGAGGTTGTACGTCCTTGAGAACTTCATGCAGCCATTCAGTGAACCGAATATAGTAGAGATCTGAGAAGATGTCATCTACTCGACCATTTTCAAAGAGATACTGTAAGAGATTCACAACACAGTCGTATACAGTATATCGTATACAGTCGTATAATACAGTGGTCGTATGTTCCTGTCAGACAAGGCCTTACCCTAAGAGCTCAAGCACCTAGTTACTCAAACACTTCACAGCGTAGCACCGCAGACTAACCTGCCTAGAAAAGTGAGGACCCTCGCAATGAGGATAGTACAGGATAAGTAACCTCAGTCACTACCATGGGAATGCTAAGACAGGAAGAAAAAACATTTTAGACAGCAAAGCTGACTGGATTCACCTCTTAAGTGTTCATTAGAAGTTACTTCACATAACTGTCCTGTGTACTCTAGATTTTCTCAGATAAGAAGAGATACCCAATTTTCCTATCAGAGTTCAGTCCTATTCCTGCAGCTCTTCCAGAAAGCACACCAATATTACCAGCCCACACAAAGCTAAGTTCTTGCCTGTAAAGCTTCAGCTCGATCAAATCCTGACATTGACAGGTTTCTCAAACATCACTCCTCTTCTCCCCTCTCCCCCAGAAAACCAAGCCTAAAAGGATTTATTGTTCTCACCACGATACCGAACTCAATTATTAACAATTCTTCACAAACTTAATTCAGGAGAAGAAAACATTGCTGCATAGTACGTTTCAACTACACCACTATTTTATAATTTATTTTTTAAATGTAAGAACCAGAGTGTCTTTTGTTATGAAACTGTTGGGAAGCTCAATAGAAGGCACAGTCTCCCTTTTTTTAAACATATAATCTCCCTACATATTCTGACAACACACACCGCTCTGCTGCACATATAACTGTCCTCCCCCTACCTTCTGAATACACAGGAAGATATAATAGAGCACATCTGGATCATAGGGTTCACCATCACCATTCCGAGCTTCTCGTGTCATTAAGCATAGACCATAATTCAGCTCAGCCACAGCTGAAGAGATGAGATCTTCCTGGAACCTCAGCAGCTGACGCCCTGGAAAACAAAACAAAGCCATATTATTTAAGCCATAAAGCCATATTATTTCTGACCTTTCAGGAATGATTTCCCGTGTCTCCAGCAACGCCACTCTAGCCGGCAGGCCCAGTACTACCACATTCTCTCCGTATAATAAAGAAAACTGAAATAAATCAAGTTCTTGGGCTGTCAGATCTGCTAAAAGATAAGTGGGCAAGAATCCAAGAGGAAGACTCTGCCCTGCCAGCTGCATGACGACCGCCTTCTTCTACCATGGCCACAATGAAATGCTGCCCCGCAGCAACAGGAAAACAGCAACTCCACGCCTGCCCTACCAGCGTGGCTGGCATGCACAGCCATTTTGTTTGTCCACACATTGCAGTCACATAATATCCTTTTTCTACAGCCACCAGACTAGTTGCTCAAGTTGGCTCAGCACAGACCTATAATATTTCCCTTGGAACATGTCCTGTGGCAGTTGGATCATGCAATAATTAGTAGTGCAAAGTAAATCAAAGTTTAAACTTAAAAACAATCACTGATGGAACAAAATTGTTTAGCGCTCTTCTCAAAAAACACCTTAACATTCAGTCACTGAATAATCCCTACTTGAAAGGAAAGAAAATCTGTCATGACACATACTTCCAATAGGTGCTAGCCTATTTTGGGCTTCTTTTTCCAGCTCTGCATTCTTGGTCTGTGCCCAGCTTTTCCACACTTCAAGCCCTTCTTCTGGCTTCAGAGAGTTTGGAAGTAGAAGTTCAGGTGAAGTCTGTGGCTGCGGCTGTGGTTCAACTTCAGCAACCTGAACGGTTTGAGCCTGTGACAGAAAATATTTCGGTTATATACACGTCAATATGCAAAAGTTACACAAAAAAAGAAGTAGCGCAGTGCTACCCCTAGCCCCAGGAGACCAGCCTTTTGCAACACCCCTCTCTAACAAGATCCATCCAGGGAACGCAGCTTTTGCTGTCTAACCTGAACTGCTGCTCAAGGAGGAGTATTTGTCTCTCCAAGTATTGTTTTTTGTCTGAACGGACATATCTAAAATCCCTTCAGCAAATCCACACAACTTGATGTTTGATGCATTCAGAAGTCCTGCAGAACACCACAGGAGACCTAGCAGCCGGCAGCAATCCTTGCTACAATACCACAGAGAAGCTAGTTCAAAGGCAAGGATCTTCATAGGGCTGAAGTCCTCTCAAAAACAGACTTCTGGTCTCCTCTCAAACAGCAAAACAAACAACTACAGCCCACACCTGGGCTGTCCTGAGCCAGGCTCTGGGAACACTTGTTGTTGTATGCTACTAGCATCCCGCCCACCCTTGCCCATCGAGGGCAGGCTCTCTCCATTAGCCTGTATTTAACAGGTAGACAGAACAAATATGCTCTGCTCTCACTGACACAAACTGGTAAGATTAAGCAATTTGTAAGAGATGTAAAATAATAGGCTAGAACACCAGTATCAAAACATTCATCCAGCTGCAATGAAGTGCTCTCAACTACCAAACACTGCTGCTGCACACTAGCTACTGTTCTGTGAACAGCTACAACATGTCCTGCTATAGACATAACCCGGTCCTCAGACCTCCAGAAGTTTACTTTGGAACAGCACCTTAAGTCATCACGGATTACCTCAAACTGAAACTTATTTTACAGGCAATCAGTGGCACGTATCCGGAAGGAACCGCGAACTCTACTGCTGCACTCACTCAACATTCTTCACTCCTGCTTCTCCGTCCCCTGCCACTGAAAGTCTCACCGCCACCTTGGTTAACGAGGTTAACCTCAAGTTTTACTGCCCTTAGTCAAATCATCATTGGCAACCCTGACTGTTACACAGATATCAACCCCTACATCTGAACACTTTTGCTTTCGATTTCTTAAGTCACCCCAAAAAGAAAGGCTTTGCCACAATGAAGTAACTTTCCCTTTGATACTGCCGATCTTCAGTCAGAACTGCTCTGGCAGTACTCCAGTGCACAGCGAAAGTGGTGCAGAGATTTAGGAATGCCTCTACCTTTCTTAGTGGAACAAGAAAACAAAGAGACAACCGACCAGCTGAAGAGGCAAAGCCTGTAAGAGCCTCAGACTGGAGCTTTCAGACAGGCTGCCTACCTCTGGTTTCGTGTGCTTTTGTTGCTGGTTTGTTTTCACATCAGCTCCTAATAGCTGTTTGCATATCAGCGCCTCCATCGCCACAGCTGCGGCAGGAGGCTGACTGAAAGGCTTCGGCTTTTATCAAGGCAATAAAGCTGAGGCTGTCAAGCAAGCCTCTGTCTTTGGGAGGCCAGGAGTCCAAGGGCGAGCTGACACCTTGTCTTTGCAGGAGCCAGCACTGCGCCTCCACCCTCGTCCTCCCCACTGGGCTCCAACAGAAAGCTGCGGAGAGGCAGCCACCTCCGCCAGCCCAACTGATGGGCTGTCCTCTGCCCTGGCCTCACAGCCGTCACCTGCCGCAACAGCGGGCACACAGCCCGGGGTTAGTGCACAGGCCTGGAAGGTGCTTCTGAAGTGACTTCTTGTGCGCTACAAAAATAGGGCAAAATAGCTGCAACTTGCCCCAGTCAGCAGCAGTTAAGCTGACACTGCGACAGGGATCATCAGGCAGCAAGAACGATGCGTGAAAGAGCTGCTGCAAGAAGCAAAGGTTGGTGTTGTTCCCCCAGAGCAGCACAGCGCCAGAGGACATTGGGGGCCAGGGAGCAAACTTCTCGGTCTCACAGTTGCAAGAGACAACACCCAGAAAGAAGTTGGATGCTCACCTGTAGCAGCTTTACTGCCCTCAGAGGAAGAACACGTGCCTCCCTGTGTAGGGCTTATTCCACAGACTTGTCATCAAAAAACTGCCCGATACCCAAGAACTGCAGACCACTACGCACAGGGGTACACCGCGTTAGCAGAAGCTTTACAAAGAAATAATGGAGTTCCTGCTTCAGAAAGGATCCTATGAATGTGCCTCACACTCTTAAAATACCCTAGAAATAAGCCCAAATAATCCTCTTTAGTGGAAAGGCAAGAAGTTTTTATCAACTTGGCTTGTTTAAGTAGCCAAAAGCAATAAAATGATCTCTAATATACCAACACAGGAAAAAAAATAAGATCCAGCAGGCTCTTTGAAACCACCAAAACAAAACCCCCCACCCAAATAAAAACCAAACCAGCACACGCATTACAAGACCTATGAGCCATGGCTTAAAGCACAGCTGTACAAAAGAGGACACCCAGAGGTGCAGGGAGCCCTCTCCAGGGAAGACGCTGTAGCCCACCGAGGTTGACTCGGTCCAGAAACAATCAGATGTGACTGCCCAAAGCAATCCTCTCCGGCTCAGTGCTTGCTGACGAAGCAGAGGGCACATACATCTTTATAAAGCCAGCGGTGGTATTTATAAACTGCAAAGAATTTATAACAATATTTATGCTAGCACACTCGGGTATTTTTGCTCTCATTCCATTCAGCAAAAACAGGCTCTGACAGATCAATCCCTACACTTTCTGATAATAACAGAAAAACGACGTCTGTTTGCACAAGTAAGACAGGCCACTAATCGCCCTAATTATTCAAGTTTTAAAAGCCAATTTAAAATTAACTATGGCTTAAAGTTCGCAATAAAACCTTTCAAAAAAAACACCAGCACATTTGGCTGTCACATTTGCCAGGCGTGACAAAGAGATGCTTTACTTGCCACTGGTCGTTACTGTGTTCCTGCACTGCAGGCATTTGCTGGCAGCAGGGCCCGCAGTGACAGCCAGGTACACCTGATCCACGGAGTCTGCCCTGACAGCTACTCAGATTTTGCCATTTTACCTGGGCACCAGATCTGCTGTGAACTCCACGTGCTGCATAACACAAAGTAGCCGACGACTAGGCAACCGGTATATTTGTGCAGCTTGCTGCGCTGCAGTGGTCCCTGCCACTCCACTGCCACCCCTAGAGCAGGTCAGGAGAAGCCCACAGACTTCAGGATACCTGCTAGGAAGGAGCTAGCTAGCAATGAGCATTTATCTACTAATTTACACTACAAAGAGCAACACTGAACTTTCTTCTGGGCAGCTTTGCACCCTATAATTATGCGCCAACATCGACATGCTGCAGCCCCACATCTATCAGGCGTCAAATGCCCCATGTCACGCCCAGACTACAGGACAGCCATCCCTGCTTCCCACACACCAGCTGTCTGCTCACATCCCCTCTCCCCAAAACACCTGCAAGTTGTTAATCACGGAGCGAGACCCAGAAGTTAAACTTACTGAGCAAGTGACTTGTAGCTGCTGCTGCTGCTGCCCCTGCTCCTGCGGTGTGGGCTGCTGCTGTTGCTGCTGGGGGTCCCATATGTGCACTGTCTGTGCTGTGTTCTGGTACGTCCCTGCCACAGCCTGCACTGCCACTGGAATGTGGATGTTGCCATTCATAAACTGCGCTGGAAAGAGCGAATTAGCAAGAGTCTGCACCACTTCCTCGTGAGAGTTCTTCACTACTGAAGTACTTCCCACCATCTTATCCTTGTCGTCTTCCAGCTTCACGGTAGCCAGGGTCGTCGGCGAGCCGCTGACGTGGACAGCGTTGTAGGCCTCCTGCGGGATGGCGATGTGGGTGATGTTTTGCTGCTGAAGGTCACCACGCGGCTGAGCAGAATAAACGGGGATGGTCCAAGTCTCTCCAGTGGGGCTAGTAATGGTCCCAGTGGCACTGTACAGGTGGGCACTGTCCACCGTTAATAAGTCTGGCCGTAACGAGACGTAACTTTGTTGCTGGCCCTGAGGAATGGCCAGCACTGTGGCAACTGGCTGCCCTGAAATAGCATACGATACAGTAATAGGCATATCCACTTTGCGTTTCTTCACCGGCTGAAGGACGCTGGCCGTGCTGATCCGCCGCTCTCCCTCTCGCGGAGAGCCTTGCTGAGAAGGAGGAGGTGAGAGCGCCCCGACCGTCTGGATCTGGATCTGCTGGCCACCAGTAATGGCCTGTCCGGCCACGAGCTGGGCCTGGATCTGCTGGTGCTGTATGTGCTCCTCCTGGATCTCGGCAGCCTGGATCTGCTGGGCAGTCTGCATGTGCTGCACTTGGATCTGAGCCGCCTGCAGCTGAGACGGGCTGGGGCTCTGAAGAGACTGGCTCTGTATTGTCTGGGACGCCTGCTGCTGCCCCTGCCCTTGGATCTGCACCTGGACCTGTATCGGCTGCTCCGAAGCTTGGTGGACAGTGAGCTGCGGAGAGAGCTGCTGGGCGGAGACCTGCTGCGGTGACTGCTGCACCTGGACCTGGACCTGCAACGACACCAATTCGGCAGTTAGGGGCCAGCAAGCGCCAGCGACCGGACCGCGGGGCCATCGGCACGGCTGGTCCGTCCCTGGAGCTCCGCGCTCCAGTCTTCTCTGCTCAGATTCACAATTCCGTACGTTAACCTACTCATCACGCATCACAACTCCGATGTGAAGCTTCCTGCTGCAAAACGCAGGAGTTTGTCTCATCCTCACTATGCTCTGAAGACCGATTTTACTGCTCTCAACCCCGGCCCCAGATGGCGGCAGGATCACTTGCCAGTGCCAGGCGGTGAGAACCACGGGTAAGCCGAAACCAGCACTTGGCTCTTTCCACACAAAGCAGAGAAATCTTCTTTTGAAACCAACTGTTAATAGTAGCACTACACAAGCAGGTGTTAACACAGGAAATATTGCACGTTTCATGTGAATCTGTCGTGAGCTGAAGGACACCACTACAGCATTTGTGTTTTTAGGCTTCAGAAGTATAATTGTCACCGAGAAAGAAGTAAGTTAACTGGTTTTAATCATTTACTAATTCCATTTATTGTCTAAGTTACTCAGCTATATTTTCTAGCTCATGCACTTACACAATGCTGAATAATATGGACAAAATATATTAGGGGACAGTTCATTTTAGTGCAGCGAAAATAAATATCCTCAAGCTAGTATCTCCTCTCCCAGGACCCTACCCAAGGTCTGCTCTCCTCTCCAGAGGCCTCCCCACTTCACCCCAAACCACTTTGTTGCGTTGCCTTGCTCTAGAAGCAATGTCCCAGGCTTCCACCATCACTTCTCCAGGCTTCCTTAAAGCCAGACCTTAAGGGGGGGGAATTGCTCGACCTCTCCTTTCAAATCCCGCTGAGGGACGTAGAGCTTTATTCGTGACACCTACAAGGGCCACATGATGTTTGAAGCGACTTAGTCCCAAAACCACGTCTTCCTGCTCACGTTGCCTCACCCTTTTCTATCTCACTCATCAGAGCGAGTCAAGCTAACCTAACGTTTGAACAGACTCCACACTCACTCAGGTCTACGCTGCACAGATAAACAAAATCTCAACCCCACTTCCCAAAGAGACCTCTAAAAGTTTTAAAAAACGTTATGGCTTCATTTGCAGCCAATTAAGAGTTGCTAAGCACTAAGTGGGATAGCAAAATGCACCAGTGGCAGACCGATTCGAAGTCGCCTCCTGTTAAGAACCCATTCTGTTCTCAGGAAGAACGGTGAATTTTAGAGGCTCCTGCTGTCAGCTGCGTGCAGCATGCGGTAATCCAGATGATGTGGGCTTTGTATCATTTCCTGCAAGGTAACAAGACACACACGACCTCCCCGGTGCAACTTGAGGCCGTTCCCTCTTGTCCTAAATGTTGACTAAGAACACCTTAAAAGCACCCCCACCGCCATCACAGGCACAATTTTACATTAGAGTTTCTGTTACTGATTTCACGTCATACAAAGTATTTCTGTTGCTGGCACTGCGACTTGAAAGCCTGCTTCTGAAATGAAAAATTTCAGCATGCGAGCACACTTATAAAGGCGGTGAAATGGGTTTAAGCAAGAGGTGTCGTCTGCAAGAGGCAGAGGCTACGAACAGACCAGACAAGACAGCATTTTCTCCTTTCTGCCTTTAGAACCTAAGCCTACTGCCTCTGAAAGCCAGGGGCAACTTCCCTAACTTTCAGCAGGTGAGGAGCCAAGACCTCAAGTCACACGATACTCCTGACCCCCCACAGCTAGAATGCCTTGCTGCTGCTTTAGAGCTCACACAGTTATTATTATTTTCTTTAAACACCCAAAGAATGAGCCCAGACCCAAGCAAGAAGGCAGACTCCAGAACCAGCGGAAGCTCTCCATACTGCTGACACCGTGTTTCTGACCAGAGATC
Source organism: Cygnus atratus (assembly GCF_013377495.2). Lineage (NCBI taxonomy): Eukaryota > Metazoa > Chordata > Aves > Anseriformes > Anatidae > Cygnus > Cygnus atratus. The sequence goes on from NC_066371.1 coordinate 9,634,193, forward strand.
GCTCCTCTCGAATACCAAAGGTCTGCCCGCTACACCTCTTACATCGACCTCCTTGAAGGAGCTTGGTATCTGAGACAAAAGGACAAAGAATTACACTAAAAAGCATCGGTGGCTGACTTTTAAAAAGACCCTGTACAGAGAGGAATGTTTGAAGTTTGCAAGCCAAGAACAACAGAGAGAACAATCTCCAGCCTTAAAGCGAAGATTTAAAGTGAGGATGTGTTATGCTGGGAATTCCTGAGTTATACTGGTACAACAAACCAACCAAGTTACAGTGCTGCGACTGCTTATTGTCAGGAGTTTGGGTGCAGCAGCACGGAAAGAATCACTTCCCAGCAGGCTGCAATCACAAAGAGAAATGCATTTTTTGCCATGAAACAGCTAGAAGTTGGACCATAGTAGTAGACTAGAGAATCAAAAGCATTACGTGTCAGCCCTGTACTGCAACAGGAGGGCAGAACTAAAAGTAAGTCCCTTAAAGGAAGACTTCTGTCACTTACAGCAAAACCCACACATTCTGTCCAGAACTGAGCACATGCAAAGAGCAAGTAAGTGGCCAAGCTGGAAAAATCCTAAGTCACAGGAAGACTGCAGCTTGTGCCTCAGTTTCACCTGAAGGTGATCCCAGAGGGAGGCTCCAAAGCCAGGAGAGGTAAGAGCAGGCAGGCAGCAAGCCTGCTGCAGGAAGCATGCTCCCAACCCACCCGAGGTACTTACTGCAGGTGCACCTCAAACTTCCACACCTGGGCAAACCAACGGAGGTGAACCGCTTGGTCAGAAAGTTAACGAGAGGAGAACAGCCATGGTGCGTAGCCTTGTTTAGGGAAACCAGGCTGAAAACGCACTGCCCTCAAAGAGTCCTAAACTGAAGTAATTCCAACACCCACCACTGGAACAAGGGGTTCCTTCTCAGCTTCCATCAGAAGGTACCTAGAGCATGCACACGAGTACGCAGTAGGTGAAAAGCCTGATCCCTAAGTAGCAGGAAACGCTGAAGCTGCTATTCAGCTGCTTTACAGGAAGTCCTCTGCTATCTATCAGAGTAAACAAGGCCTACGGGGAGTGTACAAGTCAACCTCTCACAACTACCACCAGATTCTCACTGCAGTTTTTTTCCCTCTGCTCATTCATCAACATCAGTAAGACAATTCCACGTGCCACGCTGGGTCTCTGCGTGTTTGAACAGTGACCGTACCAGGATTATGTTGCCACACTGTACTTTGGGGCAGGATTTAGACCCGAGACAGCTGGAACATGTGAACCAGGGAGAACAAAACCTCCCCCTCCTGAAGAGAAACCTATTTCCACATAAAAAAATGGGCTATCTTTAAAACATCCCTCTTGATCACAACCATTCTTTGAAGCGGCAAACTCAGCTCAGCAAAGGGTAATAAATACTAGCTGCTACGCTAATATTGCTTATATTCAAAGATAAGCAAACAGGAGCCCTACCTCCTGTTAGAGAAAGCCACATCCATCAAAAGCGAAAGAAGTATGCATTTTGCGCAGAGCCAGGGCTAAGGTTTTCTTCTGAGCTCCTTAAGTGCATCTTTTCCTGCCTCATGTCATTAACACTGCCCAGCTTCCTAGAGCGGTCTGAAGTCATAGAGCAGACCAGGGGAAGGCAGAAGACGACGAACAGCCAACACATAAGGAACTGAGCAATTAGAAAGGCATAAGCTTTCATGGTTTATGCAGTCTTTTCACCATCCCCTATGTAGTTTGACAACCTTGCTCCCCTGTAGTGTCTTCCCCACAACCCCAGTCCAACCAGCTCCAGCAACCTTGCCATCGGACTGTCTTAAAGAAAGGGCCAGAACTGAGGATCTTCCCTGCGTGCACTGTGTACATCCTACACAAGCACGCTTACTCTCCTCTGATATTCTTTCAGCTAAATCTTCTTGCACGCACAGATGAGAAGTGAAAGGAGGAAGAGGTTCACCATCTGTGCAGAAATACCGTGCTCTGGAAGTCAGTGCTAACACCTCTTGCTGGCATCATCAATTCTATGGCCTCAGTGCTCAACACCAGCTGGCAACAACGCCACCAGAGGCAGAGCTGACAAACTCTTCCTTGACTGGAGCAAAACGCAGCCCTTCCCAGACACCCTGGATGCAGGGAGCAGGGTATGACAACTTGGCACACTGAACTATTCCTTAAGATGGGTAATGGCATCGCTGTGATACCGGCCATGGAAGGAGCTCCAAGACACTTCACGGCAGCACGGACTAGTACCTAACCTAACTGAGCAGTTGCTCCCACTAGTCTTTGAAATAAACGTTAGTTAACAATTTGTTTAACGTTTTAGGAAAGAAAACCCTAAGGTGGCAAGTTCTCCTTCAAACAGGAGATTTACTTTGCTAGGATAAATAAAATCAGCAGCAGCCAGGTACAGTCTGTGTCACAGCAACACCGAGGATGAAACCTGAGCACCGTCTATCTTTATGATCATAAGGTTGTCATCGGCACTCGGAGCCGCGGGGTCATCTGACCCGCGATATTATTAGTCGCCTCCAGCCCCGCTGTCACACTGCCAGCCACAAGCATCGTCACTGAAAGGGTCTTCCGCCGATGTGCAATTGGATTAGCAAGAACTAAACGGATTATCGAGTCAAGTACTGGGATGACATAAGTTTGATCAAAATCTCGGAGCCTTCGGAGGGCGATGGAAAGTCCTCACAGTACAGCAGACGTGGATGGAGCTCAGCAAAGCGAGGCAGCCGAGCGGGGCGCGCTGCCCCGGTGGCACGCCGTCCCCGTCACAGCCCCGCCGTGCTCAGGCACCACGCTCCGTTACCGCTGCCACAGCGACCGTCACGAAACAGGCGAACGCTAAGTCATGGGTCTAACATCAATCACACCTCAGTCAGAAACCCTGGGAGACAGAGCACCGAAGCGCTCTCGCCAAGGGGTAAAGGCATTCCTCCACCCGGTTCTTGGGGAAAAAATAAGGTTAATTCGTTCCCTTCGAGATCATTCTGATCCAGAAGCTAAAAGGCATGTGAACCCAGGTGCGCTGCGATGCACAGAAGCTGCAGCTGTACCTAGTGCCAGATGTGCCACCAGTGTTTGGGGGACTGGCAACAGGCTAAAGGGAGGCAGCACTAGGCAGTGCAAACACTAAGTAGGGTCTGCACTGACAGATGCGAAAGCAAATATTTTAAAGCAGGTATTTTAAAGCAGAGTCGCACCAAAAACAAAGCAGAAAGCGTACACAACATTTTTTAGGAGAGGCTTCTGAAAGTTTGACTTCCGTTAGATATTTTTCTCCTCAAGGTGCAGGCCATTTAGTTTAAAAAATAGGAACAGGTTTTTGGCAGCAACTCTACAGTTATTTCCAAGAAGGTCAGGAGTTTATTTTTCTCTGGAGTGCGTGATATATGACCTCCCTCCCTATCACCGCTACTACAAGGCCTGCAACGGTCAAGTGTGAACTTTGAGAAGTTCTGAAAGGAGGCGGCAGCAGCAGGAAATCATATATATATATTCCTTTTAACTTGTAAAATTGTTACGGGGCCTTCAGCATCTTAAAGGCTGAGGCACCGAAAAAAAAACCACCCGACTCTCCTACTAGTTCTTCTGCTGAACTGAAAAATGAGACTTCTCCCAAAAAATCTGCTAGCTGGCAGAACCAAAAGCACCCTTGACCAGTTTTAATAGACTCACACAGAGATCTAAGGCATCTGTCTGCGAGACTAGAGGCTTTTGTTCTTCAAAAGCCCTGCAACACAAGTTACTGTAGGGCAACAGGTTAGCGAAGTCCTAGTTGAGCATTCATTTACTCAACAGAAAGAGTAACTGGAGAGAAGTTACCCAGTGAAAGAGGAAAGTTTGTCTTTACTGGAGGGGAAGAGCGCACAAGTGAGCTGTCAGCACAAGCCTACTGCACTGCGGCAGCTCCCCGTGACCTTATCTCCGCTCATTTGTCTCCGTACCCTCATTTGTTGCAGAAGAAAGCTCACAACTTCATGCTACAGAAGGCAGAAAGATGCGTATCTGAGGTGTATCGGAGCCAGAGCTGCAGTCCGAGTTCAGCTGGTTGGAGACGTATAGTAAAGGAACCTTGGTAAACGCCTTGCCACCTGTGAGCTGCTTAAGAAATGTGTTTGAGGGCCGAGGCAGTTACTCGAGTCATTCTAAGTTCTATGGGTTTTGCCTGGCGCTGGATTTTGCTTATTCAATACTTAATACTAATTACTTTAAGACCTGTTAAAAAAAAAAAAAAGCTGCAGAAGACTCTTTCCACTGTGCAACGGAGTGATCTGCCTTGACACGTACGCATCTTTCTGGGTATCTTACCAGAGCTCATCACTTGACCAACCTGCGTTTGCGCCCAGCTTAAAACCCAGATCAAGAACTCCAACTTTTAGAATATTCACGTAAAATCATTTAAAGAGTACTTTAAGAAAATAGTAATGGAGAGTTAGATCCCAGGGCCGCTCTAAACGACCAGAGAAAGTAAGACCGGCAGAGGGGGAAGGGTATTTATAGCTGCTTCACGCGGAGCGCACGGCTTCAGGGAGCTGTGTACATGCCAGAACTGTCAACCATTTCCCAAACAGGTTACACCACCACATTGCTATGTATGTTACTCCTCCTATGGAGGGGCTCAATGGAGGCACCGTCAAGAGAGAAATTTACTACCAAATTCCTCAAATGAAAGGGAAATAGTGTTGTTCTATATAAAGTTAATTGGTCCTGCTTCTTAAGTGCTTGCCTGTGGTTTCAGGTTAGACAGTAGCTGGCTCTGCACACCGCGCCGTGGGTCAGCAAGTCACACACACGCTTAGAGATGATTTAAGACGCTTACCTGGACTTGCTGGGGTTGCTGAACCTGTATCTGCTGCTCTTGCTGAGTTTGCTGCTGGACACTGGTTGTCACAGGGCAAGCGAGTTCGAGCAAAGACCCAGCCACCTCTGTGCTGTCCGTGTAAATGCAGTTGCCACCCTGCTGATACACCATGGTGGTGGTGGCGGTCTGCTGAAACTCCTGCAGGGCTTCCGGCCCCTTGGAAGCAAGGGAGTCCAGAAACTCCTTCATCCTGTGCTGGGGGATCGTTCGCGCCTTCACGCGGATGTATTCTTCAAAGGAAATGGTGTTCTCCAGAGAATTATTCATATTGCAAGGTCCTGAGGGTTCCTTAAGGAAAGAGAAAGTTAAAACTCTTAACGACGGCACTCCTCCAGCGCAAGGATGTTCCCAGCTCCAGTAATTCATTCCTCATCCCGAGTACCACAGGAAACTAGCAAACATGCACAGCCGGATGCCCTGGGCCAGGTGCTTTAGTTTTAGGAGGCATCTCACACCACTGCACCCTTCTCGAGTTAACCCTCAGCAGTCTGACCGACAACCAGGTGTGACCGCGGTGCCCGTCCCAGAGGGCTCAGCGCCCCGTACTGTCTCCTAGCACCGCGCTTCACCCAGACCAGCAAAATCCCATCACGGACTAAACCAAGCCACTTATTTCATTCATTTGCGGCATGCAGTATTAGCGAGAGAAGCTCGGAAACCAACATCCGTGGCCCTGCTCTGCGGTCCCAGAGGTGGGAGAACCAAGCGGGGCGTTCTACCAGGCCGTGCAGCTCTGCTCTAGGCAGCTAAGGGGAAGCCTCAGATGCAGCATCCATCCGCTGCTCTCAGGACTAGCACAGCCCTGTCGGTCTGACAGAGCAAGCGGAAGGAGAGTGCTAGAATCAAGAGGTTCCTCGGACCGGGAACTACAGGCACAGAGGAGGAGAGCTCTAGAAATAAAACAGGCGGCAGCGGCATCAGGTCTGGATGGTGCTTTTAGCATAGGGAGAGGTTACGTGAAACGTGCCGTGTACGGGGACTGAGGAAACCAGGGGACTGGGGAAAGCGAGAGCAAGGGAGAAATAAAAGATGACTACACCTGAGAACATCAGAAAGCTCTAGGGTACGCGCTGACAGCATCCTTCTCCTCCTGACTTGTTTAAACCCACAATCGGTTCCTGCAGTAAGCGTACTGGCTGTTTCTAAGGCACTCGTTAGTCCCGATAACGGGTAAATAGACTCGAGCTGTAACACCACCAGCTACTGAGAGGGCTGTGAGAAGATGTGAAGCAGCACAGGGTTGGGACCAGAAGAGGAGAGTTACTGGATCCAGCCGTGCAGAGGAAGGGAACGGGACGCCACCGCTGTATGCGCATTTTGGCTGCAGTTCTAACGAGAGCAAGCAGGAAAAGCAGAACCGTTTAAATCATTTCCCAGCGATTTAATCGACTGGAACCGGGACAGAAACCTCTGACCGAACGGAAGGCTGCCACGGCCGTGTGAAAATGGCAGCAAGTCCCAGGCTGTCGGCGGCGCTCCGTCCGAGCGCAGCCGTACGCCCCAGGCCCGACCCCAGCTCCCACCAACCCCAGCAAGCGCCGGAGCAAATCCTAACCGCGCTTACTGGTACGTGACGCGAGTCTAAACACACAGGAGTTTTTGTTTACACGGAGGAGGTTCATGGCTAGTGCATTGAACCAGGCCCACCGGAAAAAGAATATCAAAGGCAAGGGGAACACACGAGGCGGCTGGTGCTGAACGCACGGCTTCAGGAATTATTAACAGCAGTTGTTGCTCTATGAGGTCATTACAGAAGATATACTGGAAACGTGCATCGGTGTTTAGGGATAAAAAGCACAAGGTGACAGCGTTCACTTACTAAACGCACCAATTCTGTAAAAGTCAGCGTAGGGAAGCCCCAGCTCTCCTCCGGGAGCCACCCAAGAAAAAGCCAGATATCTCTCAGCTCAACACTCAGCTCGCCCCACTGAAGAGGCCCAGCCAACGCCCTGTACCTCTGCTAATTAACCTCTTCCCAGGTGGTTGCTGACAGCATGCCCAAGGCGACACTGATGGGGAACAACCTTGCTGATGCATCTTCGGACAGGCCTCAGACAGGACCTAGACCAGGCACACTCGCACAAGTCTCGCACCTAACTGTAAGGAGCTCCATTAGAGCCTCTCAAGCTGGAAAACACACTTTGGGACATTCACTTGTCCCAGGTTTCTGCTCGGAACTTTCCAAGGTTTGACCTCAGCACCACAGGGAAGCTCTCAGGAGGGCAGTCACCGTGCACGCCCGCGCAGAGGTGCGCTAGGAGACACGGCTCGCAGAGGGGAGGCTTCTGAGGCACGAGCCCCGAGGATGCCACGCTGGGAGCCCAGGAGGGAACGCTACGGGTGCTCTTCCTTACGGTGAAGGCAGCGTGACGGCAAGGTGCTGCTGAGCTGGGAGGGCTCACCTCTCGGCAAAGGCCCTGCCTTCTTCCTCGCTGCTGCATTCGTGCTTGTTATGTCGAAAGGGCTCGGGGAATCAAGTCTTAGGTTGTTCGCTTTCTGTTAACCTTGTCACGGGAAGGAGCGGGGAGGTGAGCAGGGCAGCTCTTTTCAACAGCGGTTATCCATTAACCCAAAGAGCTGCAGTTACGTCACCCAACATCACCCTGTCAAGGCTCGGACATCACTTTGAGAACTCCAGCCCTTCTACCCAGAGCCGCTCGGACGTGCGCCGTGCTCCTGTACAGCAGAGACCAGAAGCCACCAGAAACCCAGATGCGAAGTCAACAAGCCCCAAAATGAGGAGATCCACCACCAGCACATCACCTACCTCTTCTGACCACCAGGAAGCGGAACGAACAGCACGAATGGCTTAAACACAAACCCTTGCCCCAGCTCGGCTGCTCCATCCTAACCAGCTCTCTTTAGCAAGCATGGAAGTCAGAAGCCTGCTAGCCCAGTCCTGTGAACCTTGCCCTGTCACGCGCCGTGAGAAGGAAGCTCTTGTGCTTTCTTCTAGCATGGAAACATCTTCGTTGTTATCCACCCGAAGTTACTGCGCTGACAGTCGCTAACGCCTGTAACAGTGACGCGCCCGTCTCAACCACTGGAAATCCAGCCACAGACCGGAGCCCACTGCGCCCCGCAGTACTTCCAGCACTGCTCCTGCTCCAAACCTGCAACGGGACCTTCCCTCGGTTTGCTTTACAGCCCCCAGCTCTGGGGATCAGAAGAGAGCTGAAGGTAGCTCAGGTAACGGAGCAGCCTGGGCCAGGTTTCTGTGAATCGCCCTGCTCAGGGCTATTTTAACGACGAGCACCGAGCTGCTCGGAGCTGTGTTTCACAGAACTGTGCACGGCTGCAGAGGTACCAGGTCCGGGTGAAGACTCAGGTAAGCAGTGCCGCACCAAGAAGCCACATTTTTTAAACTAAACCCACCTGTTTCTGACAGAAGAGCCCCTTAAGGCTCAGTGGTGCATTCAACAGGCTTCTGTACTGCAACGCGCACAGCTCGCTGCTGCAGTCGCCACTTTTAACGCTCCTAAAACAGGCTAATGTCTGCGTTCCTTTCATCCATTAGCCACACGTTAGAAATAGCGAGCATCCATCCTTACTAGACCTCGGCAGCACGTTTTTAAGACTGCATTTTAAAAACAAAAAGGAGCCTCCGAGCAGTGAGCTTTCTTCTACCAAGGGACGCGATCCTTCCCCGGGCGGCAGGACCGCGATTTCCAGGCGATAAGTTCGAGAGGCTCTCCGAGGACCGCGAGCACACACGGTTAGTCGGTACAGCTCAGGCGGAGGTTACCGAGCACACACACCCGACTCGCGGCAGGTGGACGGTCCGGACTCACCAGTCACCATGGTGCATGTGTTTCTGCTGCTCTTGTCCTGAGCCCTTAGCCTTGTAACGTTCTGGAGAAGACAGAACAAAGAAGCCCTTTCCATCCCCAGCTCCTTTGCCTTTTTTTTTTTTTTTTCTAAGCCCGGTTTAGCCGTTTAAGGGGCGTTTTACTTAAAAAAAAACAAAACAAAACAAACAAAACCCACCCAGCGGGCGGAACAGCCGGCACCTGCCCCGGGCCGTGCAGGCAGAGCTGAGAACAAGGAGCAGCAGCGGTGACCGTGCCCGGAGGGCCCGGAGAGCCCCGGCACCGGGACCCGGTGCCCCCGGCAGGGTGAGGGGGGGGCTCCTCCTGCGGGGCCGGTGCCACCCCCAGAGCCCCGGGGCCGCCTTTGTTCCCCGGGGGGGCGGCAGGAGGAGGAGGAGGAGGATGAAGAAGAGGAGGAGGAGGAAGAGGAGGAGGAGCAGGAGGGGGGAGGAGGCGGCGCCGCGCCCCCGGAGCCATGTTGGGGGCTTCTCCGGGACGGCGGCCGCCGAGGGCCGCGCCGAGGCCGGGGCGGCGCCTTCCGGTGCGCGCACACGGCCGGCGGTAACGAGGCGAGGGGCGGGCAGCGGGGGCGCGCCCCGCGCGTGCCCGCGAGCAGGCCGCGCGCGTGCCCGCGGGCGGGGCCGCCCCCTCCCTTCTCTCCCTCCTCCCCCCCCCCCCCCCCCCCCCACCCGCCCGCCGGGCCCGCGCCGCCCCCGGAACCGCCGCCGCCGCCTCCCCTCCCCCAACCCTCTCCGTTCCCCCCTTCCCCGCCGGCCCCGGCCCCGCCCCGCTCCCCCCCGGCCCGGCCCGGCCCCGCCTCACCCCGGCCCCGCCGCCGCCGCCGCCGCCCCGCGCCGCCGCCGCCGCCTCGGCCCCGAGCCTCTTCCCCTCACAGCTCCCTGGGCGCCATCTTACATTCAACCCCCCGCAGCCAATCGGCGCGCAGCCTCGGCCTCGCGAGAGCGCGGCCCGCAAGTCCCGCGAGAGCTGGGCGCCGGGGAACGCCCCGCGCCTTAAAGGGGCCGGCGCCGCTCGGGGGGGGGGGAAGTGGGGGGGGGGGGGGGGCCCAGGCGGGGCGGGGACACGCGTGGGGAGCGGGAGGGCACGGGGCGGGCCGCGGCGGGTGGGGGGGGTGGAGGGGAGGGGAGGCCGCGGGGTGCGGTGCGTGGGGCCGGGCCCCGACCTGCGGGGTGCCCATAAAGCCCCCGCGGGGTGCCCACGGGACGTTACCGGGCGCCCTCGGGGCTGCGTGGAGCCGGCTGGGCCCGTGGGGGGTGGGGTGGGACAGGGGTAAGGCGGCCCACGGGGCTGGGGGACAGGGGGTCAGGGCGCCCCAGGCTGGGGACCCCCCCCCCCACACACACACACTCGAGTCTACCCTAAGGCAGGATGGTGCTGGGCGCTGTGCCCGCGCCCCCCCGTGTCACCCCCCCCCCCGTGTCCCCAAGCCCCCAGGGGACCCCCGCAGCCCCCCGGGGCCACAGCAGGCAGGGAGAGCACGGAGCCACGGGTGGGATGCTCCAGTTTATTGAGGTGATGCCGTGGGGGGGGCGGGCACGGCCCCGCGGGGCTGTGCTAAGGCAGCTGTGGCGCTGGGGAGGGGGGCGCAGGGGCCGGGCTCCAGCCTGACCCCCCCCCCCCCCCAGGGACGCGGCCCCACAGCCGGGCACGCAAGCGGCGGCGGTGGCGGGGGCAACGGGGCCTCCGCTCAGGCTTTGCCAGGGTCTTCCTTCAGCGTCACCGTGCGGTTGAACACCAGCTGGGGAGAGAGAGGCAGGGGGAGGCGCTGAGCCCCGCAGCTCCCACGGCGGGGGGCGGGGGGGCCGCAGCTCCGTGGGGGTGTCCTGCCGCGGGGCTCACCTTCCCCTCCGTGCTGTCGGGATCCACGGAGAAGTAGCCCAGGCGCTCAAACTGGAATTTGGCAAAGGGCTGGGCGGCGAGGACGGATCTGTCAGCCAGGGCATTGTCCACCACGCGCAGGGAGTCCTGGCGGGAGGGGACAGCGCTGTCACAGCGCCCCTGGGCCCCCTGCCCCAACTCCTGCTGCCACCAGGGACAGGGGAGCAGGAGGGGCTGCAGGGAAGCGGGTACCAGCTCCTGCCAGCACTCACAGGATTGAGATCGCTCAGAAAGCCCCCCGGAACCTCCGCTGGGTCCTCGGGATTTTTGTGCAAAAACCTGAAAAAGGACAGTCTCATCCGACGCCGGGGGGCGAGGGGCTGGAGGGCAGCAGTAGCGCCTGGCCCCCAGGGCGCCGTCCCTCCCCTGGGGACAAAACCCTGCCAGAAGGGGGAACGCAGAGCCGCGAGGGACAGAAAGGCGCTGAAGACGCAGCTCTGGTTTCAGCGGTCGGCAGGAGCCAGGCAGTGCCAGTCCCGGCGCCGGCAGCACCGCTGCGCCAGCCCCTGCCCGCAGCCCCCTACTCACAGCCGCTCGTAGAGCCGCACTTCGCACGTCAGAGGCTCCGACACCCAGTGGATGAAGGCTTTGGGCTTCTCGGCCGCGTCTGACTTCGTGCAGGTCACCTCCAGCTCCATCACGCGCCCGCTGGCGTTCTGGGCGAGGCGAGAGGAGCCGTCAGACCGGAGCCCTGCCCCGCAGCGCAGCTGGGGCTGAGGCACGGAGCCCCGTCTCGGGGCCGCCCTGCGCCCACAAGGCTCTGCTCCCACGGCCCTGCAAGGCCCGGGGGTGGCAGGGAGCCCGCGCCCACCCCCAGGTCCCCCACCTTGATGACGTTCTGGACGGCGATGACGTAGCCAGCGTGGCGCAGTCCCACGGGCTGCCCCGGGGCCAGCCGCTTGTAGCCCTTGTCCAGCTCCTGCGAGACAGTTCACCGCTGCAAGAGGGGGCCCAGCACAGGTTCCCCGTGCCAGCACCTCTTTGTCCCCCCTCCTCCTGTCTCCCCCACGCCGATGCCGTTCCCAGGGGGCACAGAGCACCGTGCCCAGCTCACCTCCCTGAAATCGGTCTCCTCGATGTAGACGGTGGGCTGGAAGGGCACTTTGTGGAAGCCCCGGCTCTCATCGGCTGGGAAGTTGGGCACAAGGACATCGATTGTCTGGGGACAGGCAGGGGGGTGAACACCGACCCCGGGGAACCCCCGCTCCCAGCCCAGCCTGCGGCCGCCTCACCTCAGGAGCGGGGAAGTTGGTGATGGTGACCTTGAGAGGCTCCAGCACGGCCATGGCGCGGGGGGCCTGCTCGTTCAGCACCTCCCGCACGCATGCCTCCAGCAGGTGCGGCTCCATCGTTGCCTGGGCCACGGTCACACCGACCTGCGGGACGGCCTGCCGTCACCCCGGGGGCTGGGGGACGTGGCTGCCCGCCGCCTCGCCCCGCCCCACGGCGCCTACCCGGGCGCAGAAGTTGTTGATGGCCTCGGGGGGGAAGCCTCGCCGGCGCAGGGCTGTCAGGGTGAAGAGCCGCGGGTCGTCCCAGTCCCTGAGAAAACACCGGTGTCACGACCAAAAACACGCTCCGAGCAAGCCCCACCCTGGCTGCTGGCCCCGGTCCTACCTCACAGCACCCGTCTCCACCAGGCGGATGATTTTCCTCTTGGAGACGACGGTGTAGAGCAGGTTCAGGCGCCCGTACTCCCACTGCACAGGGCAGTAGACGTCCAGCGCGTTGCACAACCAGAAGTAGGAGGAGCGCCTGCGAGGAAGGCGCAGGAATAACCTGGCTCAGCCCCACGCCTGCCCTCAGCCCCCCTGCCCAGCAGGGATCGGCCCCGGGCCGCGCACGGTGCTCACCTGGCCTGGAACTCCTTGGTGCAGAGGGAGTGCGTGATGTGCTCGATGGAGTCGCACAGGCAGTGCGTGTAGTCGTACGTGGGGTAGATGCACCTGCGAGGAGGATGCAGTCTGCCCTGGGCTCCCTGCACCCCCCCTCCCCGCCCCCGAGACCCACCCGGTCCCCCAAGACGCAGACCCGTCCCCACAATCACCGGGACTCTCCCTACCATTTGTCCCCGGTGCGGTGGTGCGGAGTGAACTTGACGCGGTAGGCGACGGGGTCCATCTTCCCGTCCTCCATCACCAGCTTCATCCGCAGCGTGGCCTCCCCCTCCCCAAACTTGCCCTTTCGCATGTCCTGCGGGGCGGGGAGCAGCCGTCAGCTGGGCCACGGATCTGAAACCCACAGTCCTGCAGCACCTGCCCCCGGCCACGAGTACCTCGAAGAGCAGGAGCGATTCCTCCACGGGCCGGTCCCGCCACGGCGAGGGCGGCGGGTTGTGGCCCTTGATCTCCTCGACCTTCTGGTGGCAGACGTAGGCCTGGCCCCTGTAAGGGGGACACGCGGTCAGCGGACACGGGCAGCGCGTCCCCTGAGCATCCCCACCCACCGCCCCGGCACACCCACCTGCGGATGAGCTCCAGGGCCCAGGCGTAGAGCTGGTCGAAGTAGTCCGAGGCGTGGGTCACCGCGTAGGGCTGGTAGCCTGAGGGGACGGGGCAGGTTGGAGCCGCCCCCGGGGCCAGCAGCGGGACCTGCACGCGGGGATGTCCCTGGCGGCAGCCCGGCCCACCCTGCCCTCGCCAGCCCGAGCTGTACCGAGCCACTCCACCATCTCCCGGATGGCCGTGAAGTACTTCTCCTCCTCCTTCTCGGGGTTGGTGTCGTCGTAGCGCAGGAAGCACACGCCCCCGTTGGCCTGGGGACACGGGGACAGTGAGCACCCGTTTCCCCGAGGGGCCTGGGCACAGCCCGGTGGCACCGCTCACCTTGGCGTAGCCGAAATTGAAGTTGATGGCCTTGGCGTGTCCGATGTGCAGGATCCCGTTGGGCTCAGGGGGGAACCGCGTCCGCACCTGCCAGGAGAAAACGGGACGTCTGTCCCGCAGCGGGAGACACCCCCTGCGGGGGGGGGGTACCGAGGAGTCCCCTGCAGGCCCCCGTGCCTCCCTGACACCCCGCTGCACAACAGAACCCCCCCTCAGAGGAGACCCGAGCTCACCTGCCCGCCCGTGACTGCCAGGTGCTGCTTCAGCAGCGCCATGGTGTTGGGCGTCACCACGTAGCCCTCCGTCTTGTAGTTCTCTCCTGGGGTGACAGCGTGGTCAGGGCTGCGGCACCGCCCCAAGCCCAGCAGCCCGTGGGGAAGGGCACAGGGCCAGGACAGCCCCCCCCCCCCCCCCGGGACACAAAGCTGGGGCCAGCACGCGGCAGCGCTTCCTCGCGCTCACCCGGCTTGTGGAACTTGAGGGCTTCTCCCCGCAGCTGCTCCAGCAGCGATTTCGTCTCCGTGCCCACCTCGCCTGCAAAGAGAGACAGGGCCGAGCCGGTGCCGCCTCCTCCTCCTCCGCCTGCCCACTGTGCTGCTGAGACCTCACTTTTTACCCGTAAAGGACAAAACGTGCAGCAGCAGCGCTGCCTGATGGGACAAAGGGAGCTCCCCAAGCACTGCGAGCTGCCTGACCACAGCCCAGGTTGCTCCTGGGGCCGAGCCCCAGGAACCGGAGGGCTGGGGCAGCTCCTGGCAGGATGACAGAGCCCCTCACCGTTCTCCACCGCGGGCGCCTTCTGCTTCTCTTCCTGGACCGGCCGGGCCTTCGTAGCCTGCAGGGACGAGCGCAGCCTTAGCGTCCAGCTCCAACGCGCTCCCTCCCCCCTCGGCCCCATCCCAGGGTGGTGGCTGGGCCCCGGTTGGTGTGGGAAGTGCAGGGCCACAGCAGGCTCCTCGCACAGCCCCAGACCCCACAGAGCACTTGAGGAGCAGCGGGACCACGTACGGGGACGGGAGCCAGCCCAGAGCACAGCCCCGAGGGTGGCTGGGGCTGCAGAGCAGCTGTTTGGGAGCCAGGGAAATGCCAGCCCAGTTCCCAGCCTTCCCCACTGCATCACCTTTGGTTTCTTTTCCAGGTCTGCTTCTGTCTTTGGTCCCAGCAAATGCAGCACCTGGGAAAAACAAGAACATCTTGATACAGTGCCCCAGGGCCTGAGGGCAGCCCCGTGACCCGCAGCCTGTCCCACACCCACCTAGGACAAGCTGTCCCCGGCCCCACACCGACAGGGGACAGGCAGTGCCCGACCCGCACCCACCTGCAGGTCCACCTCGTTCTTGATGCTCTTCCCGTCCGCCCACTGCAGCCGGCTGCGCGCCTCCCCTGCAGGGGGGAGCACAGCGTGGGCGAGGGGCCCGGCGGGTTTGGCCAGGGCTCCCCACATCGACTCCTGAGCCAGCAGCCCCGGGACGGACCCAGGGCACCGGGGGTGCCCCTGCTCCTACAGCAGGGTGCCAGGGGCTGTGGAAGCCCGGAGGGGGACAGGACACAGGGCAGGAGGAGGTCCTGTCAAGGGACGGGGACCCCGCCGCCCCAACTCACCCATCAGCAGCCCCATGTTGAAGCGGTAGCGCTCGGCCAGCAGCTCCTCCCGGTGCCGGCTGATCACGGCCTCCACCTGGCGAGCGGAACGGGCGCGCCGGGGCTGAGCGGCGAGCCGGGGCCCCCCAGTCCTGTGTGGGGTCCCTCCCCTGGACCCCCCAGCCCCACGCTGCGTGTCCCCCCCCACCCCCTGGTCCCACGTGGCGTCCCCCCAGACTCCCCAACCCTGTGTGGCGTCCCACCCCCAAGACTCCCCAGTCCTGAGGGTCCTGATCCCGTGTGTTGCCCCCCCCGAAACGCCCCCGCTCCCTTGTGTTGCCCCCTGCCCCGCAGCCCCCCATCTCTCACCGCCTCCTCGATCTGCTCGGGGCTGACCCGCACGCCCACGCCGCACGCCTGCTCGAAGTCGGCTGCATCCAGGGGGTCAAGCGGGTGGCTGCGCAGGTACTGCAGGGCGGCTGCGGGCACAGCGCCGTCAGCAGCGGCACGGGCCCCCCCCAAAAACCCTGGGACCCCACAAAGGCCCTCCCCAAGCCCCCCAGAACAATTCCAGGACCCCCCCCCCAGGCCCTCCCTAAGCCCTCCAGGACCCCCCCAAGCCCCCCAGAACCCCCCCAAAGCCCTCCTCAAGCCCCCCCCAAAGCCCCCCAGGACCCCACCTAAGGCCCTTAGGACCCCCCTCCAAACCCCCCAAGGACAACCCCAGGACCCCCCAAAGCCCCCCTGGACAATCCAAGCACTCCCCCAAGCCCCCCAGGACCCCCATAAGCCCCCCAGGACCCCCATAAGGCCCCCAAGGCCCTCCCCAAGCCCCCCAGGACCCCCATAAGCCCCCCAAGGCCCTCCCCAAGCCCCCCAGGACCCTCATAAGCCCCCCCAGGGACCCCCCCTAAAGCCCCCCAAGGCCCTCCCCAAGCCCCCCAGGACCCCCCAAGGCCCCCCCCGGACAACCCCAGGATCCCCCCAAGGCCCCCCACATCTCCCCATAAGGCCCCCCAGGACCCCCCCCCCCGGCGCCCCCCCGGCCGCGCCGCACCGCCGAGCTGCAGGTCGCTGCGGATGTCCCCGCGGCCGATGTACGCCACGAGGAAGGCCAGGCGGCCGGGGTCGCGGAGCCGGGCGGCCGCGTTGTAGAGCAGAGCCCCGGTGGCCTTGTCCAGGCCGGAGCCCAGCGCACCGCGGGCCTGCAGCACGGCCCGGCGGAGCTGGGCGCTGAGGGCGGCGTTGCGCAGCGTCTCGCGGGCCTTGGCCTCGCTCAGGCCGATGCCGGTGAAGAGCCCCAGCGCCTCCGCCTCCTCCTCCGCCGGCTCCGCCGCCGCCGCCATCGCCGCCGCCATCTTGGCGCCCTCCTCCTCCCCGCCCGGGGAGGAGGGCGGGCCGGCCCGGCTCGCCGAGCCAATCGGCTCCGCGCGCCGCACGCCGCGGCCAATAGGGAGGGGGAGAACCGAGAGGGTTCGGCGAATAGGAAGAAGGGGGGCGTGGCTAGGAGGGAGGGTAGGGGTGTCTTTTAAAGGGACAGGCGGCCGCCGCCACGTGGGGGGCAGGCCCGGGGCGGGGCTGGGGGCTGGAGGGGGCGGCCCCGGGGAGCCCCAGAGGGCCCGGCCGGGCCGCCACGGGGGTCCCTCAGTGTGCACCCACGGCCACCCGTGTCCCTCATTGTGTCCCCACAGCCACGCGTGTCCATCCCCGTGTCCCCCCTTGTGTCCCCACGGCCATATATATCCCTCACTGTGTCCCCATGGCCACCCCGTCAATCCCCGTGTCCCCCTTTGTGTCCCCACAGCCACATGTCACCCCCCCCGTGTGTCCCCACAACCACCCGTGCCCATCCCCATGCCCCCTCTTGTGTCCCCATGGCCACCCGTGTCCTTCACTGTGTCCCCACAGCCACACGTGTCCATCCCCTTGTCCCCCCTAGCCACAAGCATCCCCCTTCATGTCCCCACAGCCACCCGTGTCCATCCTCGTGTCCCCCGAGCCTCAAGTTTCCCCCCTTTATGTCCCCATGTCCCCCCCTTTATGTCCCCACGGCCACCCATGTCTATCCCCGCATCCCCCCTTTATGTCCCCACGGCCACCCATGTCCATCCCCATGTCCCCTCTTGTGTCCCCACAGCCCCAAGTGTCCCCCCCTTTATGTCCCCACTGCCACCGGTGTCTATTCCTGCGTCCCCCCCTGATGTCCCCACAGCCACTCGTGTCCATCCCCACCATGTCCCCACAGCCACACATCCCCACCACATCCCCTCACACTTCCCCCGCAACATGGCCGCCGCCAGCCCCCAGCAGCAGCAGCAGCAGCAGCAGCGGGGCACTTCAGGACGGGATTTATTGTCACTGCCCACATGTTGGGGCTCCCTGGGCACCGTGGGGTCAGCTGCAGCACCGGGTCCTGCCCACCGGAGCCACCCACCAAGGTGTCCCCAAGGGCACGCACCCCACAACCCCACACCGTGAGCAGGGCACGCGGGGCGGCAGCATGGGCTCAGCACCCGCCGGGCACCTGCTCCGTCCCCACTGCGCCCCCCGGCTCCGTGCCAGCGGCCGGCAGAGGCTTCATGCTGAAGTGGGCGCTGATGTTGGTGCCCGAGACGCTGCGGTACTCGCCCAGCTCGGTGCGCACCGCCTCGTTCTGGGTGACGGTGAGCAGCACGGGCACGGACAGCGTCACCTCCTTGCGCAGCACGCGGATGCTCAGCACCGTGCGCGGGGGGATCTTGGCCGGCAGCTGCACCTCCACCCGCTCCCGCCGCGTGCTGGACTCGCTGCGCCCCTTCTGCACCGTGAAGACGTTGGAGGCCTCCACGGCCAGCGTGAAGGAGAGCCCGGCCTTCAGGCTGGTGGCGTTGCTGAAGTGGAAGCTCTGCCAGAGCGTGGTGCTGTACTCCCGCGTGCTGCCGGCCGCCAGCGCCTGCTCCGCCGCCGTCTCGTTCACCCCCACAATCTCGTCCACCAGCACCTCCCGCTCGGCCTCCACCCGCTTCTGCTCCCACAGGAGGCGCGCCGAGACCAGAGGCCGCCCGGGCCGCAGCGGGCGCAGGTGGGAGAGCCTCGCCTGGAAGTTCAGCTCGGGCTTGTAGTCGGCGAGGCGCTCACCGGGCCAGGCCAGGCAGTGCCAGCCCCCGCGGCCGGGGTGCTGGTAGAGCAGCCAGACCCCCCGCTGCACCACGTGGGAGGCCACGCGGTCGTTGAAGTAGCCGTAGGCCAGGTTGGTCTCCTCCGTCACCACCTTGCAGGCCCCCTGGAAGTTGGGGCGCTCGTAGAGGGTGATCTGGGGGTCCCCCAGGTCGTCGTGCACCAGGCGCAGCGCCGAGAAGCTGTTGGGCCGCCCCACCGAGGGGTACTCGCCCTCCTCGAAGGCGTGCGGCTCCCCCTCGTACTTGGGCTCCGTGTAAGCGATCCAGGGCTGCCCCACCACCTTCAGGGAGGCGATGCAGTTCCCGAAGTCCAGCTCGTGCAGGTCGGGCACGTCGCAGGTGAACTCCCGGCTCAGCCCCTCGAAGTTGGCGCGCTCGTACACCGTGATCCGGTTCATGGTGCCGCGGGCACCGTCCCTGCGGGGGGCACAGCGTGTGTCAAACCCGTGACGCGGGCTCGCGTGGGGCTGTGGGGAAAGTCCAGGTGGCAAAGAGCCCTCTCCCAGCACCTCCTCTCCCCCCTTTCCCTTCAAGTTTCCCTCCCCCCGTCCCAGTCCCTGTGCTCTCACCGTCTCCGCCGGCAGCGCCCCGACGCTGGCCCGCGGCCGTGCCTTTTATCGAGGGGGCGGCAGGGCCGCGGCGTGCTGCGACATGAAGCGAGGGCGATGCCGACGCTCACCTCCGCGCCCTCCTCGCCCAGCCCCGGCCCCGCTGCGGCAGCGGGCACCCGCACGGCCCCGGCGCACCGGGACGCCAGGCGGCCCCGCCGACCAGCCCTGCCGGAAAGTCCTGCCGCGCCCCGGGCACGCGGCGCTCCAGCGCTAACGAGTCACCGCCAATTATCAACGGTGCTTCCGTGCCCTGCCCGCGCTAATTACCGAGTGCGCTGCCGGTGGGGCAGGAACGGCCAGCTCGGCCCGGCGGGGTGAGAGGGTGCAGTGGTGGGACTGGGTGGCACCTGGGGACGAGCCCCTGCTGCGCCATGGTGCCACCGGGAGCTCAGTGCGGGCCCTGGCACGGCACAGCACGGCCACCCGGCACGGGACGGCCCCTGGACTGGCAGAATGTAGCCCCGGTCATGGCACGGCACAGCACGGTGTGTTAGGACAGAGCCCTGAGGCACGGCGTGGTGTGACGCGGTACGACGCAGCCCCCCACACAGACCTGCGCCCGAGGAAGGCCCGGGCAGGCGGTGGTGGCACTTGTACCCCCTCGTCCCTCTTGGTGGGGACGTCCCCGACCCCGCTGCAGGGCAGGATGCTCCGGGACCTCCTGGGGTGGCCATGGTGCTGCTGGAGGGAATCGGTGCCACTGCTGGGCACGGAGGGAGGTGGGGCACAGCCCCACACAAACCACCAGCGCCAGGCGCAGGGCGCACAGCCTCCGACACCCCCAGCTGTGCCCTGGAGCCAGGCTCGGGCAACTTGAGGTGCCAAGGCAGTTGGGGCCCCTCGGTCCCAGGGGACTGCATAGCAGAGACGGGCAGGATCAGCGAGGGACAATGAGCCAGGGCTCAGCCCCACAACCCCCCACAGGGCAGCAGCTGCCCCCCCCACAACCCCAATTCTCCCAGCGGCGAGGGGCAGCCTCGCACCCGCAGCCCCCTCTGCTCCGCCAGCCCCTTCCAGTGCCACCCCAGGGGCAGCAGCCCCCCCCCCCAGCACTCCCCACCCCCCCAAAATGCGGTGCCCCCTTCCCGAGGCGGGGGTGCCAGGGTCTCCCAGTTTATTGCCAGATGTCGGGGCGGTCGGGGTTACACCAGACAAACGCTACAGAAGCGGTTAGTGAGCGAGGTGCCACCGGCTGGGGGGGCCGGGATGGGACGGGGGGGGGGGGGGGGCCGGGACGTGGGGACGGACACCGGGGAGGGGCTGTCCCGCTCGCTTTCCCCCCACCCTCCCCCACCCTCCCCAAGCCACCCCCTCCCCCGGTGCCACACGCCCCTGTGTCGGGGACCCCCGCAGCCGCCCCGGCCCCGTGTCCCCGAGGAGCCCCGGCCCCACGGCGGGGGGGAGGGGGGTCCAGGCGCGGGGCAGCGAGGGTGGGAGGCGGTGCTGGCATTATTGCTATGGCAGGCGGGAGCAGCGCGACCCTCCCCACGCTCAGATCACAGTCTCGAAGAGCGTCGCCTTCTCCTTGGGGGGCTCCGGGGCCAGGAGCTTGGCTTCGGCCTCGGGCGTCAGGTACTCCAGGTGGTGGTGGCCCCAGATCGGCGTGGTCAGGAGCTGCCAGCGCTGCGGGGACGGGACCAGCTCAGCACTGGGGCCACTGAGACGGGGGTGGCACGGGGCATGCCCCTGCCCACGGGGATGGGGTGGGGATGGGGCTGAGATTGGAGTGGGGAAGGGTGGAAATGGGATTGGGAGAGGGATAGAGGGGGGCACGGGGATAAATCTGAGATGGTGACGGGATGGGGATGGGATTTGGACGGGGGTGGCACTGAGATATTAACGGGGACAGGATTCAGATGGAGGTGAGAAGGCAGTGGGGATGAGGATGGGATTCAGCATGGGCTGGGACAGAGATGCCAGCAAGGACAGCGATGAGACCTGGGTGGCGATGGGACAGAGGTGGCATAGGGGACGGGATTCACATTGGGACGGGGGCGAGGCTGGGACGGGGATGACAGAGACGGGGTGGGGACGGAGCCGCCTCACCTCGCGCAGGGAGCCTTTGCAGCGCAGGAGCTTGTAGAGGACGGTGCAGGGGATGCAGAGCATGGAGGACAGTGCCAGGACCCAGCCGATGGCGTCGCCCCACCACGGGTACACGTACGTCTTGTTGTACGTCAGCGGCTTGTAGTTCACCACGTGGAACACGAAGATGCCCTGGGCAGAGGGGCAGCGAGGTCCCGGCTGTGCCATCCCACACCCACGCGTGTCCCAGCACCCAGCACCCTGCGCCCAGCACCCAGCGCCCTGCCGTGCCCCCAGCAGCCGCCGGGGGGAGCCCGGTGCCCGCAGTGCAGCGGGGGCAGCGCGCACGGGGCCGCGCGAGGGCGCGCGCCTGTCCCAGCCCACGCGTGAGCGTGTCCCCGGCTCACCACGCAGACCAGCGGCGTCACCACGGCCCAGCACCACTTCATGAAGGGCAGGGGCCGGTAGCCGATCATGCGGGCCACGTCGTCCATGAAGCGGTCGGCGCCTGCGGGGACAGGGATGTCACAGCCGGGGCCCGTGGGGTGCCCGTCCCCGCCGTCCCTCCCCGTCCCACGGCCTCACCGTAGACCCAGGCGATGACCACGCACTCCCAGAAGGCCTGCCACAGCAGCGTGATCCCGCTGGCCGAGTAGTAGTCAAAGAGCTGGAACACGTACATGCCGCCCTGCGGGGACGGCGACACGCGTCACTGGGCTGCGCCGCCTGTCCCAAACGTCACCGAGACCCCCCCGCCAGCACAGACACCCCACGGGCCACGGGAGCTCCTGCCCCATGCCACGGGAGGGGACAGCACGACGTCCCCACGGCTGTCCCGTGTCCCCACCTGTGTCACCATGGAGAGGTCGATGAGGCAGCAGACGACGCAGCAGAGCGCGGCGGTGAGCTCGCGGCGCAGCGAGCCGGCCCCCGGCTGGGGGAACAGGTCCAGGATGCCCGTGATGAAACCCTCCACACCGACAAACTGCGGCACACGGCGGGGCTCAGCGGGGGCGTGCGGCCGTGGCCCCAGCCCCAGCCCCGTGCCCATCCCTGTCGCCGTACCTGGCTGTCCAGCCCCAGCACCAGGAGCATGAAGAAGAAGAGCGTGGCCCACAGCGGGGACAAGGGCATCAGCGTCACGGCTTTGGGGTAGGCGATGAAGGCCAGCCCAGGGCCTGCGGGACAGCGGGGTCAGCGGTGCCAGCCCCACGGGGGACACGGGACCGGCCGGCACCCGCTGGACCGCCCACCACTCACCGGACTCGGCCACCTTGGAGATATCCACGCCTTGCTCTGAGGCCATGAAACCCAGCACGGAGAACACGACGAAGCCGGCGAAGAAGCTGGTGGAGCTGTTGATGACGGCCAGGATGTAGGCGTCCCTGCGGGCAGAGAGGGTCACGGGGCGCCGGGGGGGTGATGGGGGGCCCCAGGGGCTTCCCTCGCGGGCGGCACGGCCCTACCTGTAGCAGTTGTTGTGGAAGCGGTTGTAGCTGCCCAGCGCGGTCAGGGCGCCCAGCCCGATGGCGTAGGAGAAGAAGATCTGGGTGCCGGCGTCGATCCAGACCTGCGGCACAGGGGGACCGTTGGGGGTGCCGGGGGGGCGCAGCGTGTGTCCCTGTCCCGGCCCCCCCCGGCCCTCGCCTCCCTCCCCCTGCCCTCACCTGCGCCTCGGCCAGCTTGGACCAGTCGGGTTTCAGGTAGTAGACGATGCCGCCCAGCGCCCCGGGCAGCGTCACGCCGTGGACCAGCAGCAGGATGAGGACCACGTAGGGGAAGAGCGCCGTGAAGTAGACGATCTGCGGAGGAGGAGGGGGTGCTGGTGAGCCCCAGCCCCCCCAGCCGGGCTGTGGGGCAGGGCTGTGGCTCTCCGTCATGCGCCGCAGGTGTCCCCAGTGAGACCAGGACCTGGGATGTCCCCAGCTGCTGGAGGCACCCCCCAGACAGACGTGGGACCGGTGGGGAGGACGGGAGGGAGGCAGTACCGCAGCCCCCCCAGCGTTACCTTCCCCGTCGACTTGACGCCCTTCCAGATGCAGAAGTAGACGACGACCCAGGTGGTGACCAGGCAGAGAATCATCTGCCAGTTCATCTCCCCCGGCTCGCTGAGGTCCCCCGAGAGCCGCAGCACCTTGTTCCTGCACAGCGGGGCAGCGCTGAGCGCCGGCACGTCCCCCCGGCCCGCCGTGTCCCCGCGCCGCCGTCCCCGCACTCACTCCCAGAACTCGATGACGGGCGAGCGCTTGTTGGCCAGGTCGGTGCAGCTGAAGTTGAGGGCCCCGGCGGCGGCGGCGGCGCTGGCGTTGGTGCTGGCATTCCGGCACAGCTCGAGGTGGAAGAACTCGGCGCACTGCTCCGTGTTCCAGGCGTGGCCGCAGGTGGCCCAGGGCAGCGTGTCGGTCAGCGAGTGCACCAGGTAGAAGAGCCCCCACACCAGGATCATGATGTAGTAGGAGTTGCAGAAGAAGACGATCACCATGGAGGCCAAGCCCAGACCTGAAGCACCACCGGGACGTCAGAGCCCGCGGGGGCTGGCGCGGGGCCCAGCCCACCCACGGCAACCCAACCCGGCGGGGACGTGCGGGGGGGTGGAAACCCTGGGCAGGACGCGGGGTGCGGGCGAGGACGGGGCAGGACGGCGGTGACGGCTCAGGGTAGGACGGCGGTGACGGCTCGGGGTGTGCGGGGAGCCCGGGGCAGGATGTGGTGAACCGCAGGAGGTGGGCGGAGGGACGGGACCCGGCAGCGCTCGGGGGAAGCCGGCGGCGGCAGACGGGGAGCCGCGGGGCAGGGCAGGGCGGCACGGGCGCAGCGGGGAGCTGCCACCCTTGGCCAGGGCGCCCGCGGGACACGGGCAAGGTGCAGGCAGCAGGCAGGGTGTGGGCAGGGAGCCGCCAGCAGCGCGTGGGCAGGGTGCCGGGGGGCCCCCGGGCAGGGCCGAGGGGGGGGGATTTAAAGGGCAGCGGGGTGCCGGCGGTACCTTTGAAGAGGGGGGCGATGTTCCAGGCGGCGATGCCCCCCTGCTTCATGAACTGTCCCAGGGCCACCTCCAGGAAGAAGACGGGGATGCCGCCCACGAAGACGATGAGCAGGTAGGGGATGAGGAAGACGCCTGGGACCGGGGAGGGGGGGCACACGCGGGGCAGGCTCAGCCGCCGCTTCCCCCCCCCCCCGCCCCGGTCCCCCCCGCGCCGCCCGCTGGGCGCAGCGAATGGCGAGCGGGCCTCCGCGCACTCCCCCTCGCCGCGCCGCCGATGTAGGTCAGGGCGGGCAGGTGCCGGGGGGCTGCCCGCGGCCCCCGACCCCCACGAGACCCCCAGCAGCCCCACGGGGCGGCCCCGCACCCGCGCGGGTGGCCCCGTAACCCCGTCGGGGGCATCCCCACGGGCCGCGGGGCACCGTGCGGGGTGCGCCCCCCCGGTTTGCGCCCCCCCCCCTGCGTCGGGGTGCCGGTGGGGCTCACCTCCGCCGTTCTTGTAGCACAGGTAGGGGAAGCGCCAGACGTTGCCCAGCCCCACGGCGAAGCCCACGCAGGACATGATGAAGTCCATCTGCCGCGTCCACGTCTCCCGCTCGGGGGCGGCCGCTTTGGGGGGGCCGGGGGGCCCCACCAGCGGCGCCGTCACCGCCCGCTCCTCGCCCGCCGCGGGGGGCTCCGCGCCCTCTGCGGGGACAGGGGGGCCCACGCCACCGGCACGGGCGCCCGTGGGGTCGGACGGAGGGGAAGGGCGCCCGGGGGGGGGGGGGGAGGGGGGGGGAGGGCGCTCGCTGCCCCCCTCCCCCCCGAGCCCCCCACTCGGGCCGTGACGTCAGATGTCAGGCCGGCGCGTGACGTCACAATGCAGAGCGGTGACTCACCCCGCGGCGGCGGGAGGGGGCGCGCCGCGGTCGCGCGTGGCCGTGGGGTCCCCCCCGCACCTCCCCGCGCGTCCCCGTCCCCTCCCCGCACCGCGTCCCCGCGTCCCCGTCCCCGTCCCCGTCCCCCCCCCCTCCCCGGGCCGCCTGCCCCGCGCTTACCGGAGCCCGGCGGGGCGGCGGCGGCGGCGGCGTCGCGGCGCGGGGCGGCGGGCGGCTGCGGGGCGGCCGTGTCGGCGGGGACGGGGGGCATGGCGCGGGGGGCCGGGGACCGGGGGCGGCTCGGGGGCGGCTCCGTGCCCGGGGAGCTCAGAAGCAATCCACGAAGCACTTGAAGGTGAGTCGGAAGAACCTCATTGAGGGCGGCGGGGCGCGGCGGGGCGGGCCGGGCCGGGCGGGCGGCTCAGAGCCGGGCTGCGGGGCCGGCGCCGCGCGGCCGCTCCGGGGCTCTCTGCGCCGCGGCACCGGGCGGCGGCGGAGGCAGAGCCGGGCCGCGCCGCCCCCCGTGCGCCATTGGCCGCGCCGCCCGCCCGCGGCTTGCCGGGACTTGCAGTCCCGCCGCACCGGCACCGGCACCGGGGCGCGCCCGGGGCACGGGGCAACGGGGCGGCCCGGGGGGGGGCGAGGGCGCGCTGAGGGCACGGGGAATACCAGGGGACGCCGGGCGGGAAAGGCGCTCCGGGGCCGTGGGGAACTCCGGGGGACGGCGGGCACTAAGTTCGCACTGGGGGCACGGGGAGCACCGGAGGACACCGGGCAGTAAAGGCACACCGGGGCTGTAGGGCACACCGGGGGACGGCGGGCACTACAGGTGCACCGTGGCCATGGGAACACCAGAGGCCACCAAGCACTATGGGTGCACCGGGGCTGTAGGGAACACCAGAGGACACCGGGCAGTAAAGGCACACCCGGGCCGCGGGGAACACCAGAGGACACCGGGCAGTAAAGGCACACCCGGGCCGCGGGGAACACCAGAGGACACCGGGCAGTAAAGGCACACCCGGGCCGCGGGGAACACCAGAGGACACCGGGCACTGCAGGCACACCGGGGCCGTAGGGCACACCGGGCCATACAGAGCACCAGTTGACAGCAAAGGGCAGCAAGGCACACCAAGCGTCCACCGACAGGGCAGGGCGCGCTGAGAGCCACGAGGCACGGAGGGACATCAGGTGACACCAGGGAGCACCAGGGGACACGAGGCGCACCGGACACCCTGGGCTGTAAGGAGCACGGGGGAGCAGCAGGCGCCGCAGCACCCCAGGGGACACGGGGCCATGCAGCAGGCAGCAGAGGCGAGCAGAGTTCAGCGAGTTTAATGAGAGCAGGACAAGCCCCGACCCCTGCCCGCACCCCCCTCCTCCCCGGTGCCCGGCCCGGCCCGCACCCCCCGGGGTGGGTGCCCGCGACGCCCTAGTCGACTTCTTCCATGCTGCTGTAGGAGGGGGCCGGGCGCTCGGCGGGGCTGGCGAAACGCTCGGGGAGGCCTTCCGCGGCCAGCGCCGGGGCTCCTTCGGGGGCCAGGCCGGATCCGAACGGCACCGGGGTCAGTCCCTGCAAGCAGAAGGTGGCCGTGAGTTGGAGAGCGGGGCGCTGGCTGCCCCTCTCCTCCCGCCTCGCTCCCGGCAAAGGCCCCGCAGAGCGGCTCCTGGGCTTCGGCGGCACCGCGAAGCGGGGCAGGGGGGAAGGCACCGAGCCCGGAGCAGCCCCGGAGACCTGCCCAAGCGAGGAGAGCCAGGCTGCGGCACGCTCGGCCCAGCCCCGGCGCTGCTGCCTCGCCCTGTCCAGCACCGCTGCCCCCGGGCTGCCGCGGCGTGGGCCGGGCAGAGCAGCGTCCCAGCACGGCACGGGGCCAGCAGCAGCGAGCCACGGGGTGGGTGCCGGCCCCTGCCTGGGTCTCATACACAGTGCGGGGCTTCAGGGGGCATCCGGAGCCAGGACCCTCACCCCGGGGGCAGGCAGGCGCAGGCAGGGGGCCCCAAGCCCCGGGCTCCAGCCCCAGCAGGAGCAGAGGTCACCCCAGAGGCGCCGGGCGCTGACTCAGCCCCACGAGGCCAACGCGGTGGGCGCGCGGGGGAAGCCACCGGCCCCGGGGCGGCAGACAATGAGGCGACTGTTCCAGGACAAGCAGCTCCTGACCGCAGCGCTCACCGGGCTGGGACCCGCGCGTGGGGAGCTGCAGGAGGGGCGTGGGACTGAGGGGGGAGGGGGGGGGGAGAAGCCGTGGGGGCCCCGCAGCCCGGCTCAAGCCCCCCCTCCCCTGTGAGGAAGGGGCCCCAGGCAGAAGCCCGGGAGAACTGTGCTCCTGCTGAGCATCCTTCCTGAGACGGCCAAGGGCACTGCCGCCAGGACAGCAGCGGAGACGGAAAAGGAAGTCACAGGGCTCTGAAGTCACCTCTCAAACCCAAACACGCCCGAGCAACGCTCAGCCAAGGGCAACACGTCTCAATGTCAGACACCGCCGGCGCTGCAGCCCTTGTCCCAGCCCCGCGGGACAGCGCGCCGCCGGCCCCGCCAGGCGCCCAGCGCCCTGCACGTGCCGCAGCTGCTGCCCCACGGGCAGGGCCCCAGGGCAGGGGCAGGCAGAGCCGTGCCCAGAGCCTGCTGCACCCGGCAGAGCCTAGGGCAGGGCTCCTGCACCGGCTGGGGCCATGGGGCCAGCACAGGGGGCTGGAGAGGAACACCAGCAGAGGGAGGGCACGGGCACCCGCTGGGGTGCTGGAGCTGGCTCAGGTACGCAGCCCCTGCCTGGAGCCGGGCTGCCATCACACAGGAGAGGGGTGCCACGTCTCTTTGGAAAACCTGCCTTTATTAACACCCCCCGCAGCGCGCAGGAGAGCGACGCTGCCAGCACAGCCGCGAGACACCGCCCTCCTGCAGCCTGGGTCCTACCTGCTCGCCCCGACCCCACGCCTCTCCCGCAGCACCGGCCCCTCAGAACCGAGGTGCTGCCCCCGGCCCCACGCCAGGCCGTGCATGCAGCAGAGACCTGGCCCCCCTGGACGCAGGCAGGTGCAGCCCCCGCAGGTCCGTGCTTGCCGCAGGTGCCCCAGCGCGGTCTGCCAGGCCCCCCCAGGGCTGCCAGGGTGCTGCTGAGCTCTCCGGTTGAGCAGGGAAGTACATAAGCCCTTGGTGACAAGCCCATCCAGCCCCAGCACAAGGGACAACCGTGGCCTGGGGGACACGTCTCGTGCCAGCTCTGGAGAACACGAGGCTCCTGAAGCAGCACAGCAGCACGTGCAGCTGGACCAGCAACTGGGTCAGGGCATCCTGTCCTCGCAGCAGCCTCGGGGCAGGGCACTGCTCGTTCCCAGGAGGTGAGCGGAGACAGGCGACGTTCCCCGGGGCAGCGGCACTGTCCCTTCCTGAGCGGCACATACCCGTGGGGCCAGCCCTGCTCCGAGCAGGCAGCCAGGGCGAGGGAGGGCTGAGAGGATCCTGGTTCTGGGCTGTGCCTTGGCACGGCTGCGGGCCAGCCAGGCGGCCGTGCCAGCTGGCACAGGAGATGCCAGAGCAGACAGGCAGGAGCCGATGGCCCCACGCTTCCCTCGGCGAGGCCCGATCGTGCCCTCAGCGCGCGAGTCCTTCCCGGAGGGCTCTGTCCTGCCGCCTGACGTCTTCGTCGCGCGGTGTCCTGGCACGGCGCGTGCCCCGGCGGCCCTGCTCCTGCAGCTGGCTACGTGCCCGTGCCTATCTCCAGCGGGTCTGGTAAATGAGCGGGTAGAACACGTTGAGGAAGAGAGCCACGATTGCGGCCGTGGTGGCCAGGACGAAGTATCTGACGCAGCCTTCGTCTGGGTGCTGGGGGGTGCCCGGACTCCTCTTCTGGCCACGGGGCCTCCAGGAGTTTCTTGCAGGCCTTTGGGGAGCCTCGAGCTGCAGCTCTTGTTCTTCAGCCTCCAGTTCCTGCCAGATCAGAGAAGCCTGCGATGTGGAAACCTGCGTCAGCACTTGGAGAACACAACGGGCAACACCCCTCGCCATCCCCCGGGGCAGGCGGCTGCCTGCGAGCCCAGTCCCGTGCCCCACCAGCCCGCCTCCCCATGCAGCGCGGTCGCGCCCGCCCCTGCAACTCCTCGGGGCTGCCGGTGCTCGCGGCGCAGCCGGGCTCCGCTGGGCGCAGGCGGGGCGGCGGGGGGCTGCCGGGCGGCGTCTTCGCAGGGCCGCGGGGAGCCGGCGGCTGGATCCCGGTGGAGTTGGAGCTCTGCTATTGGTGGATCCAAGCAGGCGAGGGGGCGGGCAGCAGCCAATGGGAGGCCGGCTGTGATGATCCCAACGGGATTGTTCAGAGGGCGGCCAATGGGGGCGCAGCTCGGGGTAGGAGCAGGAGGCGCGGCGGCGGCACAACCAATCCCAGCTCTCCTTCGGCAGGTGGGGATCCCTCGAGAGCCAATCGCAGCCCAGCTTCCCAGGTGATTCCTGCAGACAGCCAATCGCAGCCCAGCCCTTCCCTGTGCCGGTGATCACGCGGGCAGCCAATCAGGACGCAGGTCTCCGAGGGCACTCGGGAAGGTGTGCGTGGTCCCAGGGGGTCGGGGACCCGCTCAGCCCCAGCAGGATCCAACGCACGCCAGCACCGCGCCGGATCCGGCGCTGCCAGCGCCCCGATGGGCCCCGGGAGGATCCGATGAGCCGTGGGGCTGCGGGGCACACGGTGATCCCCGGCACCGCGGGGGCCTCCCAGCCTCCCACAGCCGGCGCAGGACGCGTGGAGCAGCCTTGCCCTGACCCAGGCCACCCGCAGCGCGCGGGGCAGCTCCAGGGCGCGCACAGCCCCCGGGACAGGAGCAGCCCCCCCCGGCCCCATAGGCAGGCAGCTCCGGGCCCCGGCTGGGAAGGAAGAGCCGGGCCGCCCAACCCACGGCTGCGTGACGGCAGCCCGGGCTGGTCAAGAAAGCCCCAAGGGGCGCACGCGTTCAGCTGTGCCACAGCCAAGCATTGTCCTCAGCCCCCGGGGGGCCGGCGCAGTGGGAAGGGCTGCAGCACAGCGACCCAGGGGAGCCTGGCAGGCAGGCAACGCGCTGCACCCCCAGCCCGGGCCTTTGTTTTTTTGACATTTCGGCAGAGAACAGTCCAACCGGTCCCCATCGGTACGTGCTGGAAGTGCCCACCCCTCCCAGCCCGGCCTGCAGCACAGCTCGCTCTGGCAGGTTTCTCCTCAGCACCCTGCGGAGGCTTGCAGGCCTCTGGCTGGGTGCTGGCATTTGCCTTTTCTGCACCCAGCGTGGCCCTGGGCTGGGTCCCAGCAGAAAGCATCCCCCACCCTGCCCCGAGGAGGCCGTACTTCCTGACGCAGCCAGTTCCCGATCCGCTGCTCTCAGTCCTTCCCGGCGCAGAGCCCGGTGGGGCACGGCTCCCTCCTGCCTCTGATGCCACAGCGCAGCTCTGTGCCCTCCCACCAGCACTCCCACCATCCCTTCGGGATGCGCCCGTCCCAAGATCACGGCCACAACAGGACAAGTCAGACCCCAAAGCCCAGTTGGCACAAGCTCTTCAGTCTCAAGGAGAGGCAGGCACCAAACCACGACTGCGCCAGGCTCCGCGGGGCCCTGCAGGCGGGCACATGCACGTTTTCAAGGCTCTGCGGCTCCATCGGCGCTGGGAGGGACGCGAGCTCTCACCTGACTGGCAGCAGCTTCGGCAGAGGGGGTGCGCTCGGCTCGGTGGTCTGGGGGATGGCCTGGCAGGGGTCTCTCCACAGGAGAGTTCCTCCGTCGGTAGAAGAGGACGTACGCGTATCTGGTTACCACCTGGCTCTCGTCCACGGTGGTGACTGTGCTGTCATCGAAGAGCCGCCAGCCTGAGCGGAGAGAAGGGTTAAGCAAGGAGACCGTCCCCAGCTGCAGGAGAAGGGGGGGCGACGGCGAGGGCAGCTGATCCTCACCCACGTCACTGCGCTGGCTGTTCTTGTCGTTGGGCAGGCGGGCGTACGCCGTGTAGTGCCCGCCGATCATGCCTCCGTAGTGGTTGATCACAGCGTACAGGTCATACATGGGCAGCTGCTGCTCGCCCTTCCGGCCGATGCAGAATTTGCTCAGGTCCAGGCTCCTAGGGAGGGATGCGGGGACGGTCAGGGAGAGGCCAGGCAGCGGGGCAGCGCACGCAGTGCCATCCCCGGCGCCTCGCCCCCCGAGCTCTCACCGGACAGGGAAGTCCACCATGTCGTTGATCTTGTCCCGCCAAATAAAGCTGCGGAAGGAGAAGCGCTTGAGCTGGATGATGAGGACGTTGGGCAGGCGCCACAGCATCAGCTGCTTGGAGGCCTCGCGGTGCTGCTTGCACTTGGGGCAGTACCTGCGGGAAGCACACGTGCTCGTTACCGACGTGGGGAGAGCCTCGGGAGTCTGAGCCCAGCGCCACGCTCCCCCACGCGTGGATCTGGGGGAGCAGCGAGGGACATCTCCGCCTCCCCTGCCAGGGGCAGGCCAGCACGGCCCCGCGGAGCGCTGGCGTGGCTCCCTGCTGGCTCCTGGCCTCCCTCCCCAGCACACAGCCCAGCATTCCTGGCTGCCAGGAGAAAGGGCGTGCAGGAGCGGGCAGCTCCCGGGAAACCCCCGCCGCTGCCTGGGCCCGCAGGCTGGAACCCGCTGCGCCGCCTTCCTCACCACGCTTCCTCCGGGGCCAGGACTTCGGGCTTGGTGAAGAGGTTGAGGCACTGCTCCAGGGTGAAGTGGCCAGCCCGCGCTGCTTCGCTGGCTGAGCCCGGGTCTTCCACGCACTCCAGCTCCTTGGACTCCACCAGCACAAACTCCTTGAGGCGCTCGTTGTTCTTCCACACCAGGGCAAGGGAGCAGTCGTCTGCCAGCTCCAGGGGGGCGTCACCTGTCAGGGGGCGCACACCTCACACACCTGCCCCCCGGCCAGGCTGCGCCACCTTGCCTGGACTAGGAGCAGTCTTGCCCAGCCCGGCTCGATAGAACAAACACGCAGCAGGGCCAGGAGGACACAAGTGTCCCTGCCAGGCGCCCCCGCTGCTCTGCCAGGTTCCCCAGCCCAGGGTGGCAGCACCCCACAGCCAGCGTGAGAACCACTCTCAGCAGCGTCTACGTGACCAGCATCTCTTCAGACTGGTGACCCAGCCACAGAGATCACCGCCCCTCTGTGGGTGCAGGGGGTTGAGGGGAACAGGTCTATTTCTCAGGGGAACAGACACATCGTGCCTGAGAAGAGCTTCCAGGGAGCAGGCAGCAGCTCCCGTGCCAGATGCAGCTTTTGTTGTCCTGAGACCAACGGCTCTCTGGCCCAGGAGCCTCTCGCTCCCTGGCCAGGAAGATCCACCACCACTCTGCCAGAGGCCACGAGGGAAGAAATCGATCCCCCCAGGGCTCTGGGCTCACCTTTATCTTCCAGCTTGTACTCTTTGTTGGCAGCATCGATCTTGTTGATGTAGAACTGCGTGGCTCGGGCGCTCAGCGAGTCTGGAGTGTGCTGGTACCCGGGGATGGCAGCTGCGGACAGGCAGGGACAGATCTTCGGTGGCACTGCCTGCCTGCCCCGCGTAGGGGCCAAGAATTTGCAGTGCCCCCACCCCCACCTCACATGCTACGGCCTTGCAGGGACACAACCACGTGCCCAGTGTCCTTGACTATTTTTAGCAGGCGCCTGCCCCTGGCAAGCCGCGCTCCTCTGCCTGCCTGCCTTGCCCCTTCTCTGCACATTGCTGCCATCCTGAGACGAGCGTCTGGAAACGTGACAGCCGGGCGGCCAAGCGCGAGAGGCTGCTCCCGTGCAGCTGAGTCAGAGCGAGGGAAACGAGGCGCTCACAGCCCCGAGGGGCTCAGCCTCCCACGGGACTCTGGCAGCCCCTGCCTCCCCGCCCCTCCCACAGCAGCCCAGCCTCCTCCCAAGTCAGGTCTTTGCTCTGCCGCACGGGCCCTGCCAGGGCAAGGCAGAGCGTGGGCTGGCAGGCATTCCAGGTGGGGCAGCACAGCCAAAACACGGCTCCCACGGCCTCCAGGATGTCTGCAGGGGCCTCCGGACCAAGTCACACGGAGAAAACAGATGGGGCGACGTCCCACCGCAGCAAGGAAGGAGAATCGCTCCCTGCCTTGCCAGGGGGCCGTCCGGGCTCCCGGCACAGAGAGGGTTAGCGCTGCAGCACCTCTTACCTTCGGGTTTGAGGGCTCTCTCATAGGACGGCTCCTTCTCGCAGCAGCTGTCGCCCTGCGACTCCACGTGCTCGGAGAAGCCGGAATCCAAGCTCAGCAGGGAACTCCTGGCTGCCAGGACCTTGCTGCGGACGGTGCTGCTGTCACCCAGCTCTGGATGCAGCTCGGGCACGGCGGGCGAGAGCGGGGGCTCCTGCAGGAGGCCGGACGCCCTGTCCCCGTCCCCCAGCTCGGGGGCAGAGGTGGCGGCTGTGCAGCTGCTCTTGGCCAGGGGCTCCAGCTTGTCGGGGAGCAGCGGCTGCAGCCCCTGCTCTGGCGACATCCGTCCCAGCTGGAAGGGAGGCTGGAACACGCTGACCGAGTACCTGGGCAAGGAGGGGACGGTCACAGCCGGCCAGGCACGGGGCTGGGCTGGGGTCAGGCAGAAGCACCCCCCTTCCCTGCCCCCTCACCTTGCGTAGCCCTCCAGCAGCTGGGCCAGGCGGGCGTAGGTGAGGCGGGACTCCGGCACGCTGATGAGGAAGGGGAAACCGATGTTCTCAGGGCGGCACAAAGCCTTGTGGTCTGGCCAGTGCGTCTTCTGGCATGCCCTGTAACACACACAGCCCCATGAGCCCAGCGTCTGCAACCAGCCCGGCAGGAGCCCAGCGGGAGCTCGGCAGGGCTGGAGGGGTGCACCTGGGGTGAGGGGGGCGCTCAGAGAACAATTTTCTTGCCAATACATGAAACTCTAAAAAGAGGAATTTGTTGTTTTGCTGTTCATTACTTTGGCTAAGAATTATATTGTCCTCGAGTTTCAGGTGGATTGGTGTTTTTTTTATATCTGTTCTTTGTATAATAATCTATACTTTATAGATTTTGCTAATTATCCTGTAGATAAGTTTAATATATTCAGAAAGTTTTTAAGAAGTGCTAACGTTAAGATTTCCCACATCAAAATCTTGGGAATTGGATGAAAATGATCAGGGATTACCAGCATTATCTTCACCATTTCAAGTATTTTTATAAGTTTTTTATTTATGTGGGTCGGTTTTAATTACCGGTGTATCTTTTGTAACATCCTTCCCAAAGGCCGGGCCCATCCCACCTCCTCCCCGTGGGCTGAGCTCTCCCGTCCCACCCATCGCAGCAGGAGACCCTCCCTCCCTCCCTGCCGGGCACCAAGCCAACTCACACGTTGCAGTAACCGACTCGATAGCACCTCGTGCAGCGCCTGAGCTTCTCTTCCTCCGACAGCTGCTTCTTCTGGCAGGCTGCACACTTGGCGACGGGGACGCTGGGTACCTGCGGACGCTGCAGGAGGAAGAACCCCGTTGGGCATGGGAGGGCACCCAGGCAGGGTAAGGCAGCCTCGGCAGGCCCTTGGTATGTCACCCCTTTGTGCAAGCCCTTCTGCTGCTCTCCCCAACCCGTTCAGCCTCCCTGAGTGCCTCCCAGCAGTCCTAATCTTCCACTTGCTTACCTGCTGGACCTGCAGCTCCACGACCCGCTCCTTGGCCAGCTCTGGGGACAGCACCTCGAAGCAGAGCAGCAGGTCCGTGGGGGAGACAGTGTCGAGCGAGTGGGACGGCAGGAACATGCGGTGAAAGCGATTCTTGATCACCTGCCAGGAAAGCAGTGGAACGGGGCCATGTGAGGGCTGCCTCGTGCTCAGAGGGCTGCCCTGCTCTTCCTCTCCCGAGGAATCCACAGACCTGAGCCCCCCCGTGAACTGTGGGGACAGCAGCACCACGGGGGTGCTGTGCTCCGCTCACCACCCCACCAAGGTGGCACCACTTGCCCCACTGCAGTGGCCCAGCCCTGCTGAGCAGGGATCTGCCTGGCAGCACCCAGCGCATGACACTGCCACCCGTGGACAAAATCTCCCCCGTGGAAAAAGGGCTGCCGATGGCAACACTTTCTGTGGGTGACCCAGGGGCACCCAGAAGAGCAGCGCACGGCTTGCTGGCCAGTTGGAGCCCTCTCACCTCTGCCAGGCGCAGGTTCTCTGGTTTCACACGCACGCTGTGGGCCACCGAGTCGAGTACCTCCATGGCACTGGAGTTCTCCTTGCTGATGCTCACGAGGAACTGCCAGGAAGAAAGCGCCCCGCTAGTAATGCCGCACCAAGGCACGCGGGCCTTGGCTTCGCACGAGGCTCAGCCCACTGGCACAGACCTGTGGCACCTCCAAGAGCCCTCTCAGGCTACCTCCCCAGGACGGCCAGGGTCCTTTACCTTGACAGGTTTCTTGTGCGGCTCCTTTGCAAAGTAGTAGACGGTCAGCACCTTCTGCTTCTGGGGGAGGGGCACGGGGAGGTACAGGAAGGGGTCGAAGGTGATGGACACCTGCAGGCACAAAAGCACACTCAGTACTGGGAACTGCTTGTGGCTGAGACCAGCAGGGCAGCGGTCCCAGCAGGCCTGAGATCTGGCCCTGCCCTGTGACTTGTGCTCTGAGGGTCTACGAGTTGGGGCTGGAGCCTGCGGTACAGCCAGGACAGAGGCAGAGCCTCCGGAGCTGCCCTACCTTGGAACAGACTGGGCACACCAGCTTGGATTTGTACTGGCCCTGGAAGAGGTCCACAATGAAGGAGTCATTCCTCATCTTGTGTCGCTGCCAAGCCTCCTCAGCTACCACCTGCAGGGAGAAAGGGCTCAGCACTGCCCTGAATCACAGGGGACAGGGCCGCTGCGCAGCACCCAGTGCTCCCAGGGGCATCTTTACCTCATCGGGCCTCCCATCCGAGTCAACGGTCTCTGTGTAGGGCTTGTTCTGGATGCGGTTGAGATCCTCGTGCAGGCCGTCGAGCAGGAAGGCCATGAACTCCTGAGCATCGTGCTGGGCATAGCCAGTGAACTGGCTGGCCTTGCTGGCCACGATCGCCTGGGGGAGCACAGCCGTCAGCCCTGCTTGCCCCACGCACAAATCCTGCCTGCACCCACCCGGCTCGCAGAGAAGGGCGCCCAGCAGCTCCTGTGGGGCTTTGGTGCCTACCTTCAGCTTAGAGGGCTGGAAGGCATGGTGCGTGCCCTTCCACAGCGCCCGCAGCAGCATGGCAAAGCCGATGGCCAGGCGGCCCCCTGTCCCCAGCGGGTTGTTGTAGTTGATTTCCGACTCGAAGGACCGATCTGTAAGAGATGGAGGAGAGCGAGGGTGGCTGCGCTGTCCGAGGGGCTGGGCTCTGCTGGGCTCCAGGCGTGTGCTCACCGTGGAAGTAGTCGCGCAGCTCCCGGGTGTTGGACAGCGACTGGATGACGCTGTTCATGAAGCAGGTGTTGCCCAGGTTCACCAGCCCCGTGAAGCCGGGCAGGCACACCTTCTTCTTCTCGTCCTCGTCCTCGTCATCCTCCACGCTCTCGGTGCTCACGGGGCTGTGCGTCATCGGGGGCACCATGCAGGTCGGTTTGGGCTGTCAAAGCAGAGCTGGGTGTGAGGGTGCTGTGCGCCAGGGGTCTTTGGGAGCACCGCAGGAACCTGACTAACCAAGGCACCCCTCAGACAAGGCTGGTCTGGAGCCACCGCGCCATCTCCCACCAGGATTGGGACAGCCAGGACAACTGCTGTCCCCAGCTCTGTCAGCTCTGACAGGAGCATTGCCACCTCCTCCAGGAAGAGTCTGCTGGACCCCAGAGCAGCACCGAGGAGGATGGGCTCTAACAAGAGAGAAGAGCGGCCCCCCACTTCCCCCCCAGCCAGGTCAAACACGGCACAGCCCCACTCACCGAGGGGATGTGAGGTTCTTGCTTCACTGCCACGTGTTCTGGGGCTGTACGGGCTGCCACACCGTCCAGACCCCCATCCT
The DNA here is from genome assembly GCF_013377495.2 of Cygnus atratus. Classification (NCBI taxonomy): domain Eukaryota; kingdom Metazoa; phylum Chordata; class Aves; order Anseriformes; family Anatidae; genus Cygnus; species Cygnus atratus. The sequence continues at coordinate 9,670,701 of NC_066371.1, forward strand.
CGACGCGTGGCTTCTCTTTGTCGCTGGCTCGGGCCTCCTCTTTGCTGGACAGGGGGTGCTGGTTACTGCCCGGGGGGGTCTTATCCAGAGGGGTAGGGCCTGTAGGCATGGCAACCTTTGCACCACCCACTGCACCTTAAAAAGGGGGAAGGGTGGGCCTGTGGTTAGCAGCACCACAAGCTGCCCACGGCAGGGCTGAGCTGCTCGGCCCATGCTCACACACACACACAGGCTCTCGCCCACCCCTCTTCCCAGTGAGGGCGGGGAGCAGCAGTGCCCTTCCCCAGCACTTGGCTCACCTGCCCCGCACCCGCTCATCCCTCTCCCTCCCCACAACCCTGTGCCAGAGGACCCGGTGCCACACAGGCACTGCTGGCAGTGAGGAAGGCACCCGGGCGCAGCAGACGGGCGAGACAAGGGGAAGGCAGGGTGCAGACCTCGTGTGGCCGGAGCCTCCAGCCCACCCCAGCGCTGGCTCTGGCGTTTCTTCAAGCAGACATCAATGCGAGACACTGTGAAGTTGTATGTGCACTGGTCCGGCTCAATAAGGTTCCTGAAAAACAGGCAGCAAGTGAGGAGTTCCCCAGACACCCCGGCAGCTTCAAAGATGCTAAAAAGCCTCTGTCGGGTAGGGCCACAGCCTCCCAACTAGTGTCAACCCCAAGGGGGGCTCCACGAAGCAGGGCAGACACCCCCGAGCCCAGGCACACAGAGGGCCCCCTTCCCGACAGATCTGTTCTGCCTGGCTCCACTTCCCGCTCTAACAGGACACCCCACCCGGAGAGTACACAGGCTGGTCTGGCTCTGCCCACGAGAGCTCCAGATCAGGCCGTGGGAAGACTGCAGGCATGGAAACACTGGGATTTCCTTCTCTGCAGCCATCCCAGGTTTGGAGCACCTGGCGCAGCACCGTGTGAGAAATGCAGAACGTGGCTGTGAGCCCAGGTGCAGAAGTGAGCGTGTCCTGCACAGACCGGCCAGCTGGGACCGGTTCCTGCTCCAGCTCTCAGCTCCCTCACCCCGGTATTAGCTGGAAATCTGGAACCATACCTGAGCTTCACCTGCCACCGGAACACCGTGTGGGGCCCGCAACCAGGGTGGAGGCGAAGGAAGTTTACGTCACTGCAAAGAAATCAGAAGCAAGTGAGAAGAGGTGAACAAACAGAGCAGCCTGGCTGCTGCCAGGAGCTCCGCGACAGCTTGGTGCCATCCCAAGGCGCGCTCGTACCTCGTCTGGAACACCAATGTGAAGTCTTGCTCCCGAAACAAAACCTTGGAAGTCTCCTTGTGAATCTCTTTCACGTAGACGTGCACCACCACCAGGTCATTGCCTTTCTCATACGAGTCATTCTTGACAAAGGTCAGGCTCACAAAAGGCTCTGGCTCTGAGGAAGGAAAGCCGTGGGGAGAGGTTACCTTCCTTGCAAGCACGGCCTTCGCAACCAGACCAGCCTAGGGACACCCGCGGGCTCCAGCCACTCACCATCAGCTGCTGCTTCCAGAGCCACGTCGTCCTTGGACCAGTCCCTCTTCTCACCGTCTCTGCCCAGGGGGGGGGTGGCTGCAGGGATGGCCTTGGAGCTCTCTCCCAGGACGGACGCGCAGTCCCGGCCCCGCGAGGCCTCGGCGGGGCTGCTCGGCGGCAGGACTCTCTTCTCCACACAGGTGGCAACACGGTGGGGGAACACCTCCGTGGTGGCTGCAAGAGGCGGCATCTCCACGGGAACGGTCTCCTTGGCCAAAACCACAGCCTTTCAAGGAAAAAGGAAGCGGTGAAGAAGAGACAACTTCGCTCCCACGCTGCCCCAGCCAACCCACCGCAACTCCTCTCCGCAGCCCGCTGCCGTCAGCCAGGCAGGCACAGCCTCACCGTGCCCACACATCCCACCTGCCCCGCTTGGACCCCTTAGCTCCACGGCCTCAGCCCAGCGACTGCAGGTTCCCTGTGCCTGCGGCAGTGTTAGTTACCAGGTCCTGGACTGTATTTCGCCCCATCCTCCACCACAGCCAGGCACCCAGCAGCCCTCAGCACCACCCAAGGCGCCCAGGAGCCCATCTCATCCCGCAGGGCCGTGTCTCTACACGAAGGCTGGTGGAGCACGGGTCAGCCAGGTCCTCAGGTACCTTCTCCAGTGGTGGCGCGAGGTCAGCCAGGGCCGTGGGTGCCTCGCCCTGGCTGGCCCTGCCGTTGCGACGGCTGCCTGCCCTCCCGCCGTGCCCTTTGCTGGGCTCCACGCTGCCGGTGACTCTGGCATTCGGCTCTTCTTCGGTTGGAGCCACTTTGAGGTAAACTGCCCGCTTGGCGCTGGGGCCACTCTGCGTCCCTGGGCTGGCTGGGCTCTTCCCTCCCAGGGCCTCGCTTCTTCCCTGAGCGCGCTTGGGGTTGGAGGGCTCCCGCCGGGACCTCGGTGGCTCTGTGCTTTCAGCCCGGGGCTCTTCGGGGGCCAGCTCCGCAGCAGCAGCCTTCTCCTTCCCGTTCTCCCAGCACATGGCCCCTTTGGCCAGCTCTTTGGATCCATCCTTCCTTCTCTTCTGTGAAAAGCAGTGCAGCACAATGGGAAGACATCCAGGCAGCAGTGCCTCTCTCGCTCTTTGCCAGAACCTAACCGTCGCTCCCCCTTCCCAGGGCACACCAGGGCTCTGCTCCAGAACCTGGAGGCTGTGGCAGGCATGCCAGGGGCACACCACCACCCGCTCCCCGGGACAGAGGCAGCGGGCTTAACGCCCCCGTGCAGCACAGGGATGCAGGATGTGCCCCAGAGTGCTCCCTGGGCAAGGGCAGCTCAAGAGCAGGGAGCAAAACCCTCAGCCAGCTCTGCCAGGCTCCATACAGTCCCCCAAAAGGCAGAGCTCCCCCCACTCCTTACCAGAAGTGAGGTCCAGGTGTGAAGCGGGATCTTCTTCTGAAGCACAAGCTGCAGGAAGTTGCCCTTCTTGCACTGGACCTTGCTGCAGGAGCCCTCGATCTCCTCATAGAACTGACAGCTCCACTGGCGTCCATCTGCAGTCAAAGAGGGACGGCACCTCAGGCAGCAGTCCACCCAACCCACGGCCCTCTTTCACCTGCCCCGGGGGCCAGAAGAGCGCTTGTCCAGAGCCAGAGAGCCTGCAGGCAGGCTGCCACCACACCCCACAAGCCTTCAGGGTGATGCCAGCTTCCTCGGGTTTGCTTTGTACATCTGCCTGGCCTCCTTCCCAGAGGGAAGGCCCTGTGTCTCCCTGCCCTCAGGGGCACAGACGCTTTTCCAAGGGATACCCAGCGCCGACTCAGTCACCCCAGCGAGCAGGGGACAGACGCATGCAGCACGGCCGCGGGCACCTGTTCACTTGGCAGAGAGAAGCCAGATCCTGCCCCCCAGCCCTCCACCCTTCTTCTTTTACGCTGCTCTCCTATCAGCCTGGCTGAAGCAGTGCCAGCTGACAGCAGGGCACTGCCTCTGAAGGAAAGGTTTTATGCTCGCCTGGATCAGCCCCACATCTAGCCCGCAGCCACGCCAAGCCCTGCTGGAAAAATATTTGCTCTGCTGCCCATACCTGGCAGTTTGACCACGCAGTCAGTGTCGGTGAAAGCAGCATCCACGTCCTCCACCTTCAGAGCTCCGCTGCCCAAGTTCAGCTTGACAATGATCTCGTCAGCATTTTGCTTCCAGTCCAGCAGCAGCTCTGCAAGAGGGAGGGAAGCGTTACCCGCCTCGGTCTGGGGCGCGAGGCCGCGGCGCACGCACCTTGGCAGGGGAGCACGAGCCCGGACGCACGTCTGCTTGAAGGAGGTCAGCACAGAGGACACAGATCATGCCAACAAACCGAGACACTTGGAACCCGCTCTTATCAGGCCACGAACGAGGGCCTGAGCACGTGTTGCAGCAGGTCAGGTGAATCCCAGCGGGAACCAGAGAGATCAGAAGGCAGAAAGGCTTGGCCCAGTCACGTGCAGCGCAACGGCTGGGAAGAAGGGGAGGCTCCTGCCAACTACAGGGCGATTGCTGCTTTCCCAGGGAACGAGGAAGCCGCAGAATTACTCTGGGGATTCAAGTGGACTCTGACCACAACCAGAAACTGCCACTTCCCTTTGCATATGCAAATCGGGCAGCTCAGCCGCAGTCATCAGGAGCACTGTATTCCTGCCAGGTAGGCGCTGTTAACGCAGCTGAAACACGGGTGGGCCAGCCAGCATGGCAAGAGCATCTCATCCAGGGAAAAAAACGGTACAGCAGCATCACTCCCTGCAGACAGAGCCCCATCAGGTGTCTGCCAGGCTCTAGGTCTGGCAGGTGGCATCCTAAAATCTCCAAGGCAAAAAAAAAAGCTGACATTTCCTTCGTTTCCAATTGGTTTAGTTCTACGTTCTGCGTTACGATGGGGTCCTGCTCCGTCTGTCTCAAAGTGGGGACGTGGAGCCAAGGCAAAAACCATCAGCAGCACCCGATGGGTGCCATGGCCCGGGACCTTCCCGCCCAGAAACCAGCGGGAGGATGCCGGCAACAAGATATCCCGGGGCTGTGCTCAGGGGCACCGCGACACCCGGGCCAGGAGCCGCCTGCCACGTGCCCCGGGCCTCTCGTTTGCAGAGGGCCCTTCCCCGCCACACGCGCCCTGCTCTGGGAAGGCTGCACCCTGTTAGGAGGAGCACCGGGGCGAGGGAGCACTCGGGTTAGTTCCGCCGACCGCCAGAGCGCAGGACAGCGACAAGGTGAGAGCTGCGGGTCCCTCGGCAAGGGCGCTCGGTGGCCATGCACTGGCAGCCAGCGCACACCTCCACTTACCCTCCTCCGAGTCCCTCTCCTGGGGGGTCTCAGCCTGCTCGGGCTCAGGGCGAGACACTGGTGGGCAGAGAAGCAGAGCGCAGGTGGGTCGGGCGTTCTGGCACCTCAGAGCACGGGCGGGCACTCCGACACCCCAAATATCACGCAGCACCAAACCTCCGCCCAGGACTTCCATTCTGCACGTGCCGCTCGCTTCCTTCCTCTGCCCCCTCCCACCTCCCCCGATGCCCTGAGCCCTGCCCGCAGCAAGCCAGACCCCACAACGGGTGCCGTGCCCCCCACAGCTCTGCAGCGGGAGCAAAACAACCTTGCTGCGCCGGGCAGAGCGCGCTGCTTCGAGGCACGTCTGGCTGCGGAGCTTGTGGTAACGGGGCTGCGAGCCCTGCCAAGTCTCTGCTGGGCCACAGAGGAGAGGCTCTGCCTTGATCCTACACAGAGAACCCGGTGTTTGGTTGTGCTCAAGCCAATCTCGCTGCAAGGAGAGAACCTGGCAGCCCGGCTGCACTTTAACACTCCCTCTGCTGCGCAACCTGCCAGCGTCCAGGGCTGAAACTTCCTTCCAGCTCAGGCCGGGGAAGCAGGCAGGTCCCGATTAGGACCGGACACCTAATCCCTGCTCCCTGCAGAATTACCTCTGAGAGCCAGCAGCGCCTCAGGGTCAGCTCCACCCGCACAGGGCGATGTGCTGCGACAGGCAGGGGTGTCGACGCGACAGCACCTCCTGCTCAAGCACACAACCGGTGACAACCGGAGCTGTGGTCTCCACTCCAGGGCACCCACAGGGCTGTCCCTGCCCTCCTCGGCAGGCTCCAGAGCAGCAGGAAACCTCCCTCGACCACTGCGGCTGCCGGTGGAGCCAGCCTGCCCCGGGCCCCGTTATTCCTGCACAGAGGGGATGGAGGCAGCACGGCCCACACCGCAGCCCCCGTGAGGGCAGGAGCCCCTCCGCGCCAGGTGCGGGTGCCCCGAGAGGCAGCACAGCCCCCGCAGCGAGAGGAGGCAGCAGCGCCGTGCTCGCCGTGCCCTGGGGTTTCGTCCTGGGGGGGGCAGCCCAGCGTTCCAGCAGGGCTCGGTAAGCGCTCTTTTACCTTGGCCTATAAATCACCGGGTTATTTTGAGGTTGCAGCAGTCAGAACGCAGCGGGCGCAGAATCCCAGCGATTTGCCAGGGCCACGGGGCTGCCGGAGGAGGAACCCGTGCTGCCTCCCGCCCGCAGGCGCTGCCCGCCCAGCGCAGCGGCCTGCACCCGGAGCACTTTTTGTCATCGGATACGCAGCGGCCGGGGAAGGAATTGCTGCAGAGCGCCCGTTTCGGCGGAGCCGCGCCTCGCCTCGCCACGGAAGGTGAGACAACAGCCCCACCCGCAGGCTCTGCGCCCGGCGGGTGCTGTCAGCACCTGGGCGCTGCCCGCGGCACGCAGGCTGGGAAGCAGAGGTACGTCCAGCTGCGAGGGCACCTGCAGGCCCCCGTGCCGCTCCCCCCGGCCCAAGGCAGCGACTGGAAACAGCCACCGCCGGCCCCGGGCTTAAACCGAGGGCAGGGAGCCGACCTTCCTCACATCCCTGGGGCTAAGCAGCACCCGAAGAAAGGAGGTTACAGGTCCGGGGAGGACACCGTGCCAAAGAGGATCCCGTCGCAGGGTTACGGCAGCCACAGGAAGCGATTAGTTAAATCTGCTTATCCCGCGGCAGATGGCTGCGGGACCCCACCCCAGGGGGCCGAGAAACCATCGCGCCGGGGGCTCTCACCTTCCTTGCTCTCCTGGTTGGCTCGATCCTTCTGCTTCTTCTTGTTGGTGGCGTCGTCCAAGCCCCGAGACACTCTCCTCTGGCCGGGGGCATTGGTGCTACTGGACATCTTCAGCCGTTTGGAGGACACAAACGGCCCGCCGGGGTCGGTGATGGAGTCTGGGTCAGGGGTGCGACGTTTTCTTCCTGGCCCAGCTATCTTGGCGACTCTCTGTGGTCAAACTCTCTGGCAAGGAACTAGTGGCCTAAAGAGAGGAGAGAGCAGGCGTGGCAGGAGGAGCAGACAGAGGAGGCCCAACGACATCAGGACCCGCTCCCTGCCCCGGGCCCTGCGGGGCCAATGCCCTCGCGTGACCTGCGGGGAAAGCCCCACTGGGCGCAGGCACCCAGCTCACCACAGCTGCTGCGGCGCTTGCTGCCAAAGCGAGGGCTCGTCAAAGCCCCCGGGACACGACCAGCGGCCCTCTGTACGTGGCGCGCCTGACGAACCTTGAAAGCGATCGCCACGCTCATGGCTCCCGCTACAACAGCGCCCAGGGGAGCAGGGGGGTGAGGGGGAGCCCCTGAGCCGTACCAGCCGGCCCCCGGGGTCAGCCGGGACAGCCCGCCCCGCGGCTCGGGGCACGGGGCAGGTCAGCGGCTATTTCGGTCAGACGGCGCCCGCGTGAGAGGCCGGCACCGGGAGAGAGAACCGCCCTAAGAAGGGAGCGGGGGGAGAAGCAGCAGGCCTGGGACGCTCTCTCTCCCATGCCAGAGGAAAGCAAGCCTCCCTGGCACGGCCCGAGCTCCTCCCTCCACCCACCAGCGCGGCGGCACCTTGCATATTCATCTCCCGGCGGGTTTACAGACAGCGCCAGCAGGGCCCGGCTGGAAACAAGACACCCGCGCTCGGCGTGCCTGGCGAGAGGGCCGGGCGTGCCCCCCCCGGCAGGGTCTGCGAGCTGCAGGACCCAGCGCCCGGCCGCTCTGTTTCAGGTGTTCAGGACAGAGGAGAGCTGCCGCGGCCTCCTGGAGACGTCCCCGTGGAGACGGAGGCAGCAGAGAGCCGGGAAGGCGCCCCTGAGCCCCACGGCGTCTTGCTCCAGCCCCGCTCACCTGCGCCTGGCTCTCCTGCAGCGGGAGCACCCGTCCCCGTGCGGGTCACCCGTCACCCCTGTGCCTGCACGGAGCTGACAGCCCCGCTCGGGGGTGTCCCCAGGGAAGCTCAGGCGGAGCACGCGGCAGCGCCGTTTGTGTTCCACAAGCCCCCGTGGCAACGAGCGGCCACAAACCTCGAGTCGCAGCCGCCAGACCCCAGCGCGAGGCGACGGCACGCTCCCCGCAGCTGGAGCGGCCCAGCCCCACGGCGGGCTCTGTGCTCAGAGCGTTTCTCTTCAGGCCGACCTGCCCCGGCCACCAAGAGCCACCGAAACCAGCTCCAAAGCTCGAGTGCCAAGCGTCCCCTGACCGGGCAGCCCCAAAACCCCCAGCAGGGAGGCCTGAAGCAACCCGGGAAGGAGATGCCGAGCGAGACCACGCAGTTAGCCCAAAGAGGGAAGGGAGCAGCTGTGGGACAGCAGCAGCACCACCCCCCGAAAGGCGCTGGGTCTCACTGCAAGGCAGCGGCACCGCTGGTTCTGGCCGCGCCAGGGGGACGGAAGGGACCTGGCAGCTGCAAACGCTGCCGGGCTGAGCGGGGCCGGGCCCTCCGGCAGGGCGCTGCCACCCGCTGCACGCCGCCGCCCTGCCCCAGTCCCCGCTAACGCCAGCGTGGGTCGGCTACGGAACGATCCCCAGGGTGGTGAACGCTAAAGCCGGGCTTGGCGCCCGGCTTGGGGGGGGGGGGGCTCAGCACCCCGGTGCCCCGGGCGCGGGGCTCCTGGCGCTGCCGCCACCGGGAGGTCGGCGCTGCCGCCGAACCCGCCGCGCTGCCGGCCGGCCGGGCGCACCCTCACGGCGCGTCGCTGCACGCGGGGACACCCCGGCAGCGGGGCCGCCTCCCCCCGGCTCCGCCCCGCACCTTTCGGCCGGGCACGGCGCGGCTGCAGCCCCGGGACCCCCCGCCCCCACCCCGCGGCACCCCGAGCTCGGAACCGGGGCCGCCTCCCCCCCCGCCCCCGGTAACGGCTCGGGGCACACCCGCCGGCACGCCGTGCGCCCGGGGGCCGGGGCGGCGCAGGGCACGGCCCCCCCCCCCCCATCCCCGCCCGGCCCCCCCCGCCCGCAGCCCCCCGGTGCCCGCGGCCCGCCCCGGCCGCGCCTCACCGAGCCGGCAGCCGGCGGGGCTGAGGGGGGGAGGCCGGCGGCGGGGAGTAGGCGGCGCTGCCCGCCCCGCCCCGCCCTCCCGTCCCGGTGCCGGTCCCGTCCCGGTGCCGGTCCCGTCCCGGTGCCGGCCCCGCCCCGCCCCCACTCACGGCCCCGCCGCTCCGCCCCGCCCCGCGCGGCTGGCACCGAAGTTCCGAGCGGGCCCCGCTCCGGAGACAGGCCCGAGCCCGTGACGCACTTCCGGAAGCCGGCGGGCGGCCCCACGTGACGAGGGAGCGCAGGGGAAGGGATGGTGGCGGAGTCACGTGACGGGAGCCCCGGGGCCCGCCGCCGGTCCGGCCCCTTGCAACCGCCCCCCCCCACCTCCCCCGCGCCCGGCCCCGCGGCGCCATGGCGACGGCGCCCGCCGTGACGTCATCGCGGCGCTGCCGGGGGGATCCGCCCACAAGGAAGGGCGGGGCCCAGCCCGGGGCGTCGCCATGGCGACGGGGCGGCCTGCTGCGGCCTGGGCCTGCCGAGCCCAGTGACAGCAGCCCTGTCCCCAGTGCCACCAGCCCTGCCGTGTCCCCTAGTGTCATCGGACATGTCCCCAGTGCCACCAGCCCTGCCGTGTCTTCCAGTGCCATCAGCCCTACTGTGTTTCCAGTGCCACCAGCCCTGCCATGTCCGCTAATGTCATCTGCCATGTCCCCCAGTGCCATCAGCCCTGCTCTGTCCCCCAGTGTCACCAGCCCTGTCCCTCTGTAGCACCAGCCCTGCCCTGTCCCCGAGTGTCACCAGCCGTGCCGTGTCCCCCACTGTCACCTGCCCTGCCCCCAGTGTCACCAGTCCTGCCCTGTCCCCAGCCACCCCACTTCCCTCACACCCAGTGTGCCACCTTCCCTGCCTGTCACCTGTCCCCCACACCAGACCCGCCATCCACAGCCCCTCAGCCAAGCCCCAGTCCCACTGCGTCACCTGTCCCCTCCCTGTCACCCGCGCCCACAGCAGCCCTACCTGTCCACCCTTGGCCCCACCTGTCCAGCCCTGGCCCCATGGTGGCACCCAACCTAGGGGTGATGAGGCCACCAAGGTGTGGATGGAAGCCACGACAGGGCACGAGGGACTCTTGCTCAGTAGCTTTATTCACACGTGGGGTGCCCACGGCAGGGGCAGCAGAGGGCTGTGGGTGGCAGGGCATCCATCACTGGCAGGTGTTGTAGATCTGGACCTGCTGGTTGATGGTGGCCAACACCTCCCTCATCCTGGCCTCCAGCTCGCCCAGCTGGGCCGCCTTGGCATCCAGCACCACCTCATTCTGCTCGTACTTCTTCTCCAGCACTGCGAGGGACAGAGAAGGGGGGGGACGAGTGACAACAGCCCCTCGCCACATCTCTCCCAGCCCAGCCGCCCTTCCCAGCCTCACCTTGCAGCTTCCTCAGCTTGCCCTGGGCGTCCTCCAGCAGCCCTGCGGCCTCCTCACGCAGCTGCTGCGCCCGGTCGCCCGCCTGCCGTGCGCCCTGCGCCCGGTGCTGCACCAGCTCCTGCGCCGCCCGGTACCGGTCCCGCAGCGGCCCCTCAAGCACCTGCTTGGCCTCGCCGGCACGGTCCCGGGCAACGCTGGCTGCCTCTTGGGCACGCGTGGCCGCCAGGCTGTTGTTGGCACGCTTCACCTTCAGGGCGTCTGTCTGTCCCTCCAGGAGACCGACCCGCTCCATGGCGGCGGCCAGCTGCTGCTCCACGCCTGCCGCCTGCGCCTGCATCTGGGGATGGGCAGTGTCGGGGTGTCCCCAAGCAGGGATGGGTTTTGGGGTGCCAGGGACCGAGGGCAGCGGGGAGTGCCCTTACCGTGCCAATGGTGCTCTCGCTGTGCTGGATGTCGGCTGCGGCGCTGCGCAGCGCCTCCTCGGCCGTGCCCTGGGCTCGCTGCGCGTCCTCCAGCGCCTGCTGCACCGCCTCGGCTGTACCCCGCACGCCCTCTGCCCGCAACCTGCAGCCGGGGCGGCACGGCCTCAGCGCCAGCCCGGGCTGGGTCCAATTTGGGCCATGTCCCCATGTCACCACACTCACCTGGCCCTCTGGGCGTCCTGCAGCAGCTGCCCGGCCTGGCGCACGTCGCCAGCCGTCTGCTCCAGGATGGCGTCCACGCTGGCGAGGCTGCGCACCCGCGCCTTGATCTCCTCAGCCAGGCGGTGGATCTGGGCCGGCGAAGCAGGCAGCGACAGCTCCAGCACCCGGCTGGCCACCACCTCGATGCTCTCGGGGTCAGCCCCCTCCTCTGTGGGGGGGAGCCATCAGTGTCACCCCTGTGCCTGCCGTGCCACGCGGTGCCCCAGGGTAGAGGGAACAGCGGGGTGGTGGTGGAGGGCAGCCATGGTTAGACCCATGGAGCAGGGGTGTGGGGCAGGAGGTGCAGCGCAGTGCAGAGCCACTGAGAGCTGGGCAGGGGCAGCCATCCCCCCCAGCACACCAGCACTCACGGCTCAGGAAGGCCTTGATGTGGCTGATGAGCTCCCGCAGCTCCTTGTTGGAGAGCTCCACGCGGGCCCTGGTCTGGTTCGCCTTGTCCAGGGCTGCCTGTGCTCGCTGCCGGGCTTCATCCGCCTTCCCCTTGGCCTCAGCCACCTGGGCAGGGGCAGAGACCCTCAGCACCAGCACACACGGCCACCCTGCTCCCACCCACACCCTTGCGGCACACACCCTGTGGGAGAGCTGGGCCACCTCGCCGGCCGCCCGCCGCAGCTCCTCCTGGGCGTGCCGTGCTCGGTCCAGCGCGCTGTCAGCCTTGGAGACAGCTCCGCCGCAGCTCAGCCCCCCGCAGCGCCGTGTCCCGTCCTCGTCCCGGCACCCGGCTCCCCCGCAGGGGCTCTCAGAGCAGGGCACGTCGCCTGCGGCACCGCACACCTGCAAAAGGCAGGCGGGCTCGAGCCGTCCCCTGGCGCTGTGCCCCACTCCTGTCCCCACGTCCCCACGTCCCACCTTCTCGTTGAGGGGGTGCAAGCTCAGCTCTCGTGCCCTCCCCGCCAGGTCCGTCAGCGCCCGCCGGTTGGCCGCGTTCTGCCGGTTGAAATTGTCGCGCCGGCTGGCCAGGAGCTGCTCGGTGCGGCGCCGCATGGCTGCCGAGGCGCTGACGGGGCTGGGCACGGCGCGGGTGGAGGCATCCGCGCGTTGCTCGGCCTCCTGCGACTCCCTGTGAGACTGACGGATGCTGTCGAAGGCACCTGAGGGAGGTGGAGGCAGCGTGAATCCCCTGTCCACCACCCTGGCATCCCAGCATGGGACCCCCGGTGTGGCTCACCGAGGAAATTGGAAGTCTTGAGAGCGTGCAGCCGCTGCCCCAGCTCCTGAAGGCTGTGGTTGAGGACACGAGCGCCCCGGTCCACGGTGCCCAGCACGTGGCTGGCTTTGAAGTTGGCGTCCTGCGACGCCGTCAGCTCCCCCTCCAGCTGTGTCAGCCTCTCCGTGGCCCCCCCGATCTGCCGCCTGCAAGGGAAGGAGGTGACAACCCCGCCATCGAGGATGCCCGGGGAGCCGTGCCCCGGCACCGGGTGCTCACCGCAGCTCCTCCGTGGCGTGCGTCAGGTAAGCGGCAGTGGCAGCGGTGGCGTTGCGGGCGGCCACCACGGCGTGCACGGTGGCCAGGCTCTCCTCAAGACGACGGAAGGTGCCCTCGAAGGCGCCAGCGGCTCCGGTGTGCTGCAGGAGGCTGACCCGCTGCGCCAGCGCCCGGGTGCGGGCAGCCAGGTCCTGCACCACCCGGTCCCAGTCCCCGAAGCAGGGGTGACAGGGCTCGCAGGCGGGGAAGGTGCCGGCAAAGCCCCGGGCGCACTGGTCGCAGCGGACGCCCGAGACGCCGGGCCGGCAGTCGCAGTGCCCGCTGCCGCGGTGGCACTGGGCGCTGGCGATGCCGCGGGGGTCACAGTCGCAGGCTGCGGGGAGAGGGGGGGTCAGGGTGCCGCGAGGCACGGTGCAGCCCCCCTGCCTGCCCCGGCTCTCACCTCGGCACTGCAGCCGCGGGTCACCCCAGTGTTGCTCCTGGCAGTCGGCGCAGGTCCGGCCCCCGAAGCCCGGCCGGCACGAGCACTGCCCCGTGAACTGCAAGACACGGCGCGGCCGAGGCTGGCACCCCCATCCCCACCCCGTCCCTCCAAGTCCCCGTCCCTGGGGCGTCTCACCTGGTTGCAGGCGGGTGACAGGGCGTGCTGAGGGTGGCAGGCGCAGGGCTCGCAGCCCTGCCCGCTGCCCAGGTTCCAGAAGTTGGGGCTGCAGCGGTCGCAGGCCTGGCCCTCCACGTGGGGCAGGCAGCGGCACTGCCCGCTCTGCCTGTCGCACTGGCAGTGCTGCGGCCCGCAGGTGCTGGGGTCGGTGCCCAGCGCGTTGCAGGAGCAACCTGGAGCCAGAGGGAAGCAGAGTGGGGACAGGGATGGGGATAGGAAGAGAAGGGGGAGGAGACTGGGATGGGGCGGGATGGGATGGGGCAGGATGGAGAGAAGTCGGACGGGGATGGGATGAGGACAAAATGGGGATGGAGTCAAGGCGGCAGTGAGAGTGGCGATGGGTGGCAACGGGGATGGGAACGGGCACGAGGTGAGGATGGGGACAAGGGTGGGGGTGGGACAGCAGTGCTGGGGCTGGGCAAAGGGGACGGGATGGGCCGGGCTCAGCACGGCTGTGTGTGCTCACGCCTGCAGCTGTGCCGCGCGGCATCCCCATAGAAGCCGGGCTGGCACTCGGCGCAGTGGGGCCCTGCCGTGTTGTAGAGGCAGCGCAGGCAGCGTCCCGTGCGTCGGTCGCACGCCTCCGGATCCGTCATGTCGATGTTATCGTGGCACTGGCAGGGCAGGCAGCGCCCCCCGGGCTGTAGCGGGTCCCCGTAGTACCCAGGCGCGCACTCGTCGCAGCGGGGACCTGCGGGCACAGAGCGTTGGGCACTGCCTGGGGACAGTGGCGGGGACACCGAGCGTGCCGCGGCGGGCACCCACCTGTGTACCCAGGGCTGCAGTGGCAGACAACCTGCCGGGAGCGCCCGTCCTGGTAGCAGGAGGCGGCGAAGTGCCGGGGGCTGCCGGGCCCCTCGGGGCAAGGGCAGGGACGGCAGTGCTGGCCGGAGCCAAGCGCCGGGTTCCCGAAGTGCCCGTCGGCACACCTGGGGGCAGGCAGTCAGCAGGGGCCAGGGCTGCCCGCAGCACCCAGCCCTGGTCCAGGCAGGCGCCCTGCTTACCTCTGGCACCTCTCGCCGTCCGTGTGGTCGCGGCAGCGCAGGCAGCTGCCCGTCCGGGGGTCGCAGTCCTCGGCGTGCCCGTTGCACTGGCAGGGCCGGCAGGCGGGGAAGCCCCAGTGGCCCGGCTGGCAGCGGTCGCAGCGCGAGCCGTGGGCACCCTCGCGGCAGGGACACTGCCCTGTGGTGCTGTCGCACACGGTGCTCACCGAGCCCTCGCTGCTGCACTGGCAGGCTGGAAGGCACCCAAGAGTCTGCCCCCAGGCTGTGGAAGCCGGCAGGCAGGGAGCCCCCTCCCCGCACCCCCTGCTCAGCACCCAGGCTCAGCACCCAGGCTCAGCTCAGGGCATGGCCCCAGGCACTCACCTCGGCACCCGCCGGGCCCGAAGCCGAAGGTGCCCGGGGAGCAGCGGTGGCAGCGCCTTCCCATGACGTTGGGCTTGCAGCGGCACTGCCCGCCCTGGGGCCGGCACTCGGCGCTGAGCGAGCCCTGGGGGTCGCAGAGGCAGGCTGTGGGCACAGAGCAGGTGAGCGGTGGCCACTGCAGCGGGCCGCGGGGCGAGCAGGGCCGTACTCACGCAGCGCCCCGTCGTGCAGGATGGCCGAGAGGCTGTGCAGGAGGCTGGAGCAGGGCTCGGCCACGGGAGCCTGCCCCACGGCGTGGAAGTGCTGAGCGCAGCGGTACCGCTCGAAGGTCTCCCGGCGTCCCATGGCGCCGGGGTCACCCGCGATGAACATCTCCAGGGAGGAGTAACGGGGCAGGAGCACCAGCTGGGGGGGGGTCAGCGGGATGTCACCTTGCCTCTCCTCACATCCCCTAATGCTGCATCCTTTGCGGCACCCTGCACAGCATCCCCATGCCCCCAAAGGGTGCTGTGCCCCATCCCGGACCCGCTCACCGAATCGATGAGCACGCTCGCGGTGGAGTCCTGCCGAGCTGTGGCACAGCCCAGCTCCAGGCGCAGGGTGTAGGAGACGCCCCGCTCCAGGCAGATGGGCTGGGGCAGCACCACGTACCTGGGGGGGCAAAGCAAAGCCCGGGCAGCTGGGTGCCTCCTGCCAGCCCCGGCTCAGCACAGCCCTGGTGGGACGCTCACCTGGCGCCGGACGGGAGGCTGGTGGAGAGCTGGTCATCAGCCGGGATGGTGTTCCCACACGGGCTGCTGGCGGAGACAGGGCTGGGGCGCAGCACCCTCACCCGCACCTCCTTCCAGGGCTCCGGGTGCTGCCGGCAAAGAACGGGACAGAAATCGCTGCACCAAAAGCCCCACAGCCGCTCCTTTGGACATGCACCGGCTAGGGCTCACCTGGGGCTCGTAGCGGATGACCACGTCGTACTCCATGGAGAAGGGCACGTCGCTCACGTGGAACTCCAGCCAGCTGCCCTCCTGCGCGCGGGCAAAGCCTGTCCCTGTCCACGAAGCTGGGCGGCCTGCGGGAGGCTCACGCTCCACCACTGAGCCCTGGGGTAATGGACATCGTGAGACGGGACCCCAAAATCTCCTTGGCTCGCAGGCACTGCACAGCCCGGCTGCTGCCTGACGGGGCAATGGGGCCAAGCAGCATCTGCTGGCTTGGGGACCCTGCAAATGTCCCTCCTGGTGCCCTGCTCAGCCCACGTCCCCACCAGGGACAGCTTTGCCCCTCACCTGGTGCAGCCGGGCATCCTCAGCCTCGTAGGTGTAGTGGTCCAGGTTGATGTGGTAGAAGCCAGGCTCCACTTGCCCGCACTGCCGGCCCACCACGTGGCTGCGACACCGGCACTGCCCCGTCTCCATGGCACACCTGGCACCCCGGCAGCACCGTCAGCCCCCCGGAGCCGGCTGGGACACCCCTCGCACCCTCAGCCGTGATAAAACTCACAGGTTGTCACGAGCACCTCCCACGTCGCAGTCGCAGGGCCGGCAGCCCTGGAGATCGTGGCTGAGAGCCCAGTGCTCGGGCTGCAGAGAGCGAGGGCATCAGGAAGCGGCCGGCCGCGGTGCCACGGCCCTGAGCACTGTGCCCAGCCCCTGGCATGGCCCCGAGCACCGTGCACGGCCCCTGGCACAGCTCTGAGCTCCGTGCACGGCCCCACTCACCAGGCACTGGTCGCAGTTGCGCCCGGTCACCAGCCGCTTGCAGAGGCAGTCACCGCTGATGGGATCGCACCAACCGCCCTCCGCCACCGTGCCGCGGGGGTCACACCGGCACCCTGCGCAGGGACCCCGTGGCACCCAGCAGGGCCGAGCCACGCGCTCGACACCAGCGGCTGCCCCCCCCATGCCCCTGGGGCCAGCCCCAGCCCCGGCAGCGGTACGTACGCTGGCAGCCCTGCGGGTTGGCAGCGCTGAGCCCGAAGAAGCCGGGTTTGCAGCGGTCGCAGCGGGGGCCCTGCACGTGCTCCTTGCAGCGGCACTGCCCCGCGATCAGCCCCCGGGCCGGGTCGTCGGCGCCGTCGCACAGCCCCCCGTCAAGGGAGCCCTCGGGGTCGCAGTCGCAGGCTGGGGCACGGGCAGGGTCAGCACCCGGACCCCTTGTGTCGGCCCCGCACGCCCATGACACCGGGACCAGGTGCAGCATTGTCCCGCCCCGTGCACCCCTGGTCCCTCCCCGCAGCCCGGCTCCGACCTCGGCACACGGCGGGGTCCCGCAGGTCCTTGCTGGGGTCCTTGTAGTAGAAGGGCTTGCAGAGGTGGCAGCGGCGGCCCATGGTGTTGTGCTGGCAGCCGTCGCACACGGCCCCGCTGGTGTTCCCCGTGGCCAGGAACACGGCCATGTCGAAGTGGCAGCGCCGCGAGTGCTCGTTGCAGTCGCACCCTGCGGGGACGACACCACGGCATGGCACGCGGCACCCCCAGCCCCAAAATCCTCCACCCTGCAGCACGGCACGCGGCGCCCCCAGTCCCCAAACCCAAACCACTGTACGTGGGGTGCCAAAACCCCCAAGCAGACATGCAGGGCCCCCAAACCCCCCAGGGCAGCACACAGGACCCCATTCCCAGCCCATGGGCACAGGGTGGCTGAGTGCCGCGGTGCCAGCACCGGCGCGGGGCACTCACGGCGGCAGGCGTTGGTGCTGGAGCCCTCGGCCGGGCGCCAGGGCAGGTCGTGGTAGAAGTCCTCGCAGCGCTCGCAGTTGAGGCCCTGCGTGTGGTGCTTGCAGACGCAGCGCCCGTGCACCTGCCGGAACACCGCGGTGAGGGGCTGCGGGACCGGGCACCGCATCCGCCCCGCTCCGGCAGGGCACGAGGGCCGCCAGCTCACTTACCATGCCGTCGGCGGTGGTGGGGGCCCCGCTGAGCGGGGCGCACTCCGAGGCGTGCCCGTAGCAGAAGCAGTTCCCGCGCAGCACCAGCTCGTACAGCGCGTAGTAGTACTTCTCCCGGATCTCCCGCCGCGAGTCCAGCAGGTCGTCCCCCAGCGTGTGCAGCTTGGTGAGGTTCACCCGCAGGTTGGTGACGCGCAGCAGGTCTGGGCAGGACAGGTGGCAGCGGTGGCACGGGGCGGCCGGGCTGCTCACAGCTCCGCTTGCCCGTGCCTCCTGCGTGCCATCGCGCCGGGCTGCGCGTGGCCGAGCGCCGTGGGGCTCATATGCACGTGGTCGCCGCGCCGTGCGCAACGCGCCGGGGTCCCAGCAGGGCAGGACGGCTCCCCGGGGACTGCAGCTTCCCAGCATCTCGGCCCTGCAGATTCCTCTCCTTTTGCTCGCAGCCTAAATTTAGCCCTGGCTGGATGATTAACCCACGGCGTCCTGCGCCTGGTCCGATTCCTCCGCCCGCTACCAACCCCGTCCCGTGCGTCTGCTTGGTGCTGGGCTGGGCACCTGCATGGCCGCCCCCATCTCCCTTCGCTGGGCACCCTGCAGTGTCACACTGTCACCAGCACCCCAGGGCCAGCTTGCAGCCCCTGTGGGCTGGCTCCATCCCCCAGCCCGCCGCGGGGCTCAGGGCAAGGGGAGAGCAGCCAAAATAGCGGCACCCGAAATAGAGCAGACAGGCGGGAGCCGGGGCTGGTGACTCACCCTGGATGGCAGGGCTGTAGGGGTCGCGGATGGGGATGGCGGGGTCCAGCACGCGGTAGATCACCTGCGGGGCGAAAAAGGGCGGTGAGGGGCTGGCAGGATCCCCGAACCGTCCCCCAGCACCGCCGGGGCCTCACCTCCCCCTCGGTGGAGGGCTCGATGTCAGAGTAGCGGGACTCGCAGACGACGTCGTCGATGCGGCGCGGGGGCCCGCGGGGGACGTGGGGGAAGGCGGCGGCGCAGTCGTAGGCGAAGTAGCGGTACACCTTCCAGCTGCGCCCGAAGTCGGCCGAGCGCTCCACCAGCATGGCGGCGGGGCGGAAGGTCTGCGAGGCACGCAGCTGGGACGGGCGCCCGCGGGCTGCGGGGTCCTTCCCGTCCCGTCCCGTCCCGTCCCGCCCCGGCACCCACCTTGAAGGTCATGATGAGGTGGGTGAAGTGGAACTCAGCCTCCAGGTCCAGCTGGATACTGACGTGCTCCACACCTGCAGGGGGGTGGCACCCGTGACTGCGGGACCCCGGGGGGACCCCGGGAGCTGCGGCTCGCCCTGCCTGGCCGTGGCGCAGGGGCGCGTCCTTGCCGGCTGAGTCACAGCTTCCTCGGCGTGGGAGGACGGGAAGCGGAGCCCCCCAGGGACGCCCCGCCGCCCCCGCCGGGCGCTCACCGTTCTCCGACTGCCACCAGGCTTTCTTGGGGCGGGGGGCGAAGGTGGTGACCACGTTCTCGATGCGGTGGCTGTCGGCGTTGCTGCGGGCGTCGTAGGGGCGCCGCGAGTCGCAGACGAAGCACTTCTTCTCCTCCTGTGAGCGGAGCGGGATGGGGTTGGCGGCGACCCCGAGCCACCCCGTCCCCTGTCCCGTGTCCCCGTGCCGCTCACCTGGAGGTGGCTGACGATGCAGTAGGGCTGGGGTCGCCGCAGCCCGCAGGTGGACGAGGCGCTCAGGCGGGGGGCTCGCCCCACCAGCAGGTCCCCGGTGGCCGGGTAGCAGCTGCCTCGGGCGCAGCCCTGGGGGGCGTCGGGGGCGGCGGCGGAGGCGGCTCCCCCGGGCCCTGCGTGGGCAGGGGGCGGCTGAGGCCGGGTCCCCCCCCTTCCCCGTCCCCTTCCCCCGGCTGCTCCCGGGCCGGGAGCGCAGCCCTGCCGGGGCCCCTTCCGCGACCGCCCGGAAATGCCCCGCCGGGACCGGACCCCCGCCCGCCGCCGGGCCCCGCTCCAGCACCGGGGGGGGTCCCGAAGGGTCCCGGGCCGGGGGGCGCGCACTCACCGGCCACCAGCGGGGCGAGGAGGAGGAGGAGGAGGAGGAGGAAGGCGGCGGGGGCGCGCATGGCGGCGGGGGGGGAGCGCGCGGGGGGGAGCTGGGCAGGTGGCACCCGACGGGGGGTCCGTGGGGTGCCGGGGGGGGGGGTCCCGTGGGGTCCCGCCGCCCCTCTCCGAAGTTGGCCGCGGGCGCAGCGCTCGGGGCTGCGCGGACAGCGCGGGGCGGGTCCCGGCAGGGGCGGCCCACGCGGGGCCGGGCCGGGGCCGTGCCCGCCCTGCCGGAGGCGGGGGGCGCCGGGGGGTTCGGTCACGCGTGACCGCGGCGTGGGGGGGGGTGGGAGGGAGGCGCGGCGGCCGAGGGGCAGCGAAGGGCCGGACGCGGGCAGCCGGGGCTCAGGGCTTTATTTGCAGGTGCAGCCGCGCTACAGACGCCCGCGGGCTCTTTCCACGCGGCGTGGGGCCGTGTCCCGCGTGGGGCCGGGACGGCGGCACGGCACGGCAAGGCACGGCAAGGCACGGCGCGGCCCTGCGGAGCTCCCTAGCAGGTGGCGTAAGCGTTGGCCCGCTCCTGGATCTCCTGCAGCAGCCCCGAGACCTGCTGCTCCAGCGCCTGCAGCTGCGTCGCCTTGGCCGTCATCGCCTGCTCGTTGGCCCCGAAGTGCCGCTCCAGCTCTGCGGGGACAGGCAGCGTGGGCGCAGCGCGGGCGGCACCCCCCTGTCCCTCCCTGCCACCCTCACCCACGGGGACACGTCCTGGGGTATCCCGGGTGGGATGCGGGGAGCACGAGGGGACACGTGCAAGGGGAGGTGGGCACCGAGCGGGGTCTGGGTGATGGGGAACTGCCCGCCCCGTGTCGCCCCCTTACCTTCCAGCTTCTTCTTGCTGCTGTTGGCCTTGTCCAGGAGGTCCCGGGCCTCCGCCGTCAGCTGTGTCACACGCTGCAGGGCCCCGCCGGACACCCCGGCCAGCCCGCTCACCCGGCCCTTCAGCAGCACGTAGCGCTGCGTCACCTGCTCCAGGTCCTGGGAGCACAGGGGCACGGTGAGGCTGAGCGTCCCGCACCCGTACCCGCCCGGTGCAGGGCTGGGGCTCACCTGGCTCAGCGTCCCCGAGGCGGCGGTGGCACGCTGCGCCCCTTCCTTGGCTTCCTGGGCCAGGCGCCGTGCGCCCTGTCCCCGCTCCTGCAGGGCGGCGACGCGCTGCGCCAGCTCCCGCAGCCGCTGCTGCAGCCGCGACTCCTTCCCCTGCAGCGCCTGCAGCTTGCGCTCCGCCTGGGCAGGCACGGGCATGGGCTGCTGGTGGGCACCGCGAGACGCCGTGCCCGAAACGCCAGCCCTGCATCACCCCGTGCCCCTAGGGTACCAGTGGCACCGGCCTCATTACCGCTGCCGTGCCTACGGGCATCAGCCTTGCTCTCCCCATGTACCTACCCCATTACCCACAAGGTGCCACAGCGCTGACCCCATTCCCCCCATGCAACCAAAGCCCACCCTGCTCCCCAGCATGCCCAGGTTCCCCGACCCAAATATCCCCCCAGCGTTCCCACAGCCCTGCTGCTCCTCACCTCCCTGGCGCTGCTCTCGGCGGCCCGGATGGCGTCCTTGGCGCTCTGCAGGGCGCTCCCTGCCACCGTCACCTGCGCCTGTGCCATCTGCAGCACGCGCTGCGTCCCCGCCAGTTCGTCCCTCACGCCCTCCGCTCGCACCCTGCAGGGACACCAGCAGCTCCAGTCCTGGCCAGAGCCGGGGTCACAGCCCCCAGCCCCCTGCCCAGCCAGCATGTCCCCACCACTCACCTGGCATCCTGTCCCTGTGCCAGCAGCTCTTTTGCTGCAGCCAGCCCCTGCGCGGTGCTGTTCAGCACTGCGTCCACTCCATCCAGCTGCCCGATGCTCTCCTGAATCTCCTGCAGCAGCTCCTGGATCCGGCCGGGGCTGCTGGGCAGGGAGATGTTCAGCACGTGCCGGGCCACCAGCTCAATGCTGCCTGGGTCCGCTCCCTCCTCTGTGGGGACACCGGAGTGGGGTGGGCTCAGGGCAGGCACAACATCCTGCGCCGTGCCCGGTGCCCACCCGGTGCCGGCCCTACCTGCCAGGAAGGCCTTGATGCGCCGGATGAAGTCCCGCAGCTGCGCCGTCGCCTTCTCTGTGTGGCTGCGGGCAGCTTGTGACCTCCCCAGTGCCTCTTCCGCTCGGCTGCGGGCGCCACGTGCCAGGTCCTGCACCTCCTGCATCTGGGGACACGCGAGGGGACACGAACGGGGCATGCGAGGGGGTGTAACAGGCAACGGGACCCACCGAGGGCACAGAGGGCGCACAGGGGCACCACCCCTACCTTCTGTGCCACAGCGCTCAGCTGTCCCAGAGCCACCTCCAGCTGCTGCGAGGCGTTGCGGGCGCTGCTCAGGGCTCGAGCTGACACGGGCAAGGCCCCCGTGCACCCCGTGCCCCCGCAGCGCCGTGTCCCCGCGCTGTCCCGGCACAGGGCTCCTCCACAGGAGGATTCTGCGCAGCTCCGGTCCCCGGGCGCCCCGCAGATCTGCAGGGGTGCAAAACGGGGAGGTGGGGTGGGCAGAGCACGTCGCATGGGGAGAGACCCCCCTCTGGGTGTGCCACCTGGCTGAGGGGGGGTCTCCCCCCTGTGTCCTTTCTCCCCTGTGTCCCACTCTCACCTTCTCATTGATCCTGGCCACGCTTAGTCCCGACACTCGTTTCTGTGCCTCCCGCAGGGATTTCCGCTGTGCGGCCATGCTGCGGC
The DNA here is from genome assembly GCF_013377495.2 of Cygnus atratus. NCBI lineage: Eukaryota > Metazoa > Chordata > Aves > Anseriformes > Anatidae > Cygnus > Cygnus atratus. The sequence continues at coordinate 9,692,669 of NC_066371.1, forward strand.
GGAAGGCATCGCCCCGCTGCCGCAGCACCTTCTCGGCCGCCTGCCGCGTGGCCCGCGCCCCGCTCAGCTCGCCCGCCGTGCTGTTGGCCACCGCCTCTGCCTGCCGCGAGTCCCGCGCCGCCGCCACGATGCTCTGGTAGGACTCTGCGGGTAGAGGGTGCCCCACGTCCCCTGAGTCCCACCACGTCCCCAGCATCCTGCTACAGCTCCATGTCACCCATGTCCCTATGTCTCACTGTATCCCCAGAATCTCCTGACTATCCGGAGTCTCCTGTGCCCCACTCTCTCACCATGTTCAGAGTCCCACCACGTCCCCAAAGTCCCCCACGTCCCCAGAGTCCCTCTATTCCCAGGATCTCCCCATGTCCCTAGGACGCCCCATATCCCCAGAGTCCCCATCATCAGAGCATGGCCACCCCCACGTCCCCAAGTCCCTCGCTGGATGCTCTTACCCCCAAACCCAGCCGCCGCCACAGTGCCGAGGACACCTTGGAGGTGGGAGGCGGTTCGGTTGAGCCCCCCCAGCTCGTGGCTCAGCCCTGCCAGCCGGTTGCGGTGCCGCACGCCTGCCTGCTCCAGCTGATCCAGATGTTGCTCCAGCTCCTGCAGCTGCTTCCAGAAGTCGTCCAGCTCCGTCCTGCGGGGGCACAGAGCTCTCAAACCCCTCTGGGTGACAAAACTCCCCCCCAGCCCTCAGGGTGCACTTGCCTGGTGCCGTCCAGCCGCCCGGCCAGCTCCTGCAGGAGGGGGCTGCCAGGGCTGCCCCCCTCGCCCAGCAGCCGCTCCGCGCGCCCCAGGGCCTCCTCCAGCGCCCGCAGGCGGGGGCTGAGCGGGGGCGCAGACCCCCCCTCGCGGAGTGCCCGTGCCCGCGCCCCCAGGCGCCGCAGCCTGTCCCGCAGGCTGCCCAGCGCCATGTCCCAGCGCCCAAAGCAGGGGTGGCAGGGCGAGCAGCGGGGGAAGGCGGCCTGATAGCCCCGCTGGCAGCTGTCGCAGCGCAGCCCCCCGAAGCCCGGTCGGCACCGGCACTGCCCGCTGGCTCGGTCGCACTGCGGGCTCTCGGCGCCCAGCGGCTCGCACTCGCAGGCTGCGGGGATGGGGGCTGTCACAGCCCAGCCTCCCCGGGGGTCCCTGTGTCCCCAGAGTGCCACCGGGTCCCCTGGGTCACCCATGGCTCCAGGGTCCCACCATGTCCTCAGCATCCCACTGGGGCTCCAGGGTCGCCCCCATCCCCTGGGTCCTACCACGTCCCCATGAGTTCACTGTGTCCCCAGGGTCCCTCATATCTCCAGGGTCCCCATATTCCCAGCATCCCCCATATCCCCATGACCTCCCACATCCCCAGAATCCCACTGCCCACCCAGGGTCCCCCTGTGTCCCAAGGGTGCCCTATGTCCCCAGGATCACCCTGTGTCCCCAACCCCTCTATCCCCAAGCCCCCTCCTTCCCCAGCATCCCCACATCCCCAGACACCCCAGAGCCCCCACACCCGGTCCCCGGGCCGTGCTCCCACCTCGGCACTGCTGCTCGGGGTCCCCCCAGTGATGCTCCTGGCACTGGGAGCAGACGCGGCCCCCAAAGCCGGGGCGGCAGTGGCACTGCCCTGTCACCTGCAGCAAAAGTAGGGTGCTCAGCCCCCTGCTCGCCCAGCCCTGGAGGACACAGGATATGTGCCGGGGGGCTCACCGCATCGCAGGCGGGGTGCAGGGCACGGGTGGGGTGGCAGCCACAGGGCTCGCAGCCCCCCACTCCCCCCAGGCTCCAGAAGTGGGGCGCGCAGCGGTCGCAGCTCCTGCCCACCACGTGGGGCCGGCAGGCGCAGGCCCCTGTGGCACGGTCACAGTCGCAGGCACCGGTGGCGCAGAAGGAGGCCAGCGTTCCCCGCGGGTCACAGCTGCAGCCTGCAGGCGGTGAGCGGATGTGTGGGACACAGGCAGGGGCAGGCAGGGGGGCTCGGCCCCTTACCCCCACCCCAAACCCCCAGAAACCCCCAAAACACCACATCCCCCATCCCCTGCACAACCCACACGTGTCCCCATGCCCACCCCAACCCCTCACATCACCCCAAACCCCCACGTGTCCCCGGTCCCCTGCTCACGCCGGCAGCTGCGCTGCAGAGCATTGCCGAAGTAGCCGTGCTGGCACTGGGCGCAGCGGGGCCCGGCGGTGTGGTACAGGCAGCGGCGGCACTGCCCCGTGCGGGGGTCGCAGGCCCCCGGGTCGCTGGTGTCGATGTTGTTGTTGCACTGGCAGGGCCGGCACGCTCCCCACTCCGTCTCTGGCGCCCCGAAGTAGCCGGGGGAGCAGCGGTCGCAGCGTGGCCCTGCGGGGACAAGGGCGGTGGCATTGGGGTCCTGCAGCCGCAGTGCTGTGGTCCTGCGGCACGGTGCCCGCCTGCCCCTCACCGGCGTATCCGGGCGCGCAGAGGCACACGATGTGGTGTGTCTCCTCGTCGGCGTGGCAGGCGCTCCCGTGGTAGTGCCGCGTGCCGGGGTAGCCGGGGCAGGGGCAGGGGCGGCACTGCTGCCCTGAGCCCAGCACCGGGTCCCCGTAGTAACCATCCTGGCACCTGCAAGGGTGACAGTGAAGTCTGGGGGGTTCATCCCATCCCATCCCGTCCCGTCCCGTCCCGTCCCATCCCATCCATTATCCCATCCCACCCCATCCCATCCCACCCCACCCCATCCCACCCCATCCCACCCCATCCCATTATCCCATCCATGCCACCCCACCCCACGCAGGCCCACCTCTCGCAGTGCCGGCCGGTGGTGTGGTCGCGGCAGCGCAGGCAGCTGCCCGTCCGGGGGTCGCAGTCCTCGGCATGCCCGTTGCAGTGGCAGGGCCGGCAGGCGGGGAAGCCCCAGTGGCCCGGCTGGCACTGGTCACACTGCCTTCCCACAGCACCGGGCTGGCAGCGGCACTGCCCGCTGCCCGCGTCGCACAGCTGGGACACGGAGCCCTCCGGGGAGCAGGCGCAGGCTACGGGGTGGCGCGGCTCAGGTCAGGGTGACCGCCAGCCAGAGCAGCCCCATGTACAACAGGGGGCTCAGACAGACAGACAGACAGACAGAGGGGCCCCCTGGCATGCCCGGCATGCTGTCACACCCCACTACTCACGGCTGCATCCCAGGGGCCCGAAGCCGTAGCTGCCGGGGGCGCAGCGATCGCAGCGGCGGCCGAGGACATGGGGCTTGCACTCGCACTGCCCCGCCAGTGCCCGGCACACGCTGCTGCGGGAGCCCTGCGGGTCGCACTGGCAGGCTGCGGGGCGGCAGGGACACGGCTGGGGATGGGGACACCCCAACACACGCTGCCACCATCCCCTGCCCTCCCCTGCACTGGGCATGGCACCATCCGGACCCGCCGCACCGGGCATGGCTCCATCGTCACCCACCTGCCCGCCCGTGCCCCCACACCCTGTCCCCATGGCCTCACTCACGCAGGGCGCCGTCGTGCAGCAGGGCTGAGACGCTGCACACCAGGCGGGCGCAGGCTTCGGCCAGGGTGTGCGGGGGGGCCATGCGGAAAGCCTCCAGGCACCGGTACCGCTCCAGCTCCTCGCGCCGCTGCGCCACGTCGGCTGCCGCCCCGTGGAAGCCCGGCAGCTCTGACACGCGTGGCAGCAGCACCAGCTGGGGGGCACCAGGGGGGAGGTGGTGGGGCTGGGGGCTTGGGGACACCCCACAGGCCGAGTATTCCTTTTCTTATCCCCTTTACCATCCCCATCCCTAACCCCAACACCTCCCATCCCATCCCATCCCATCCCATCCCATCCCATCCCATCCCATCCCATCCCATCCAACCACTCCCATGTGTAGCCCCAAAGTGGGGTCACTGCCCACCCCAGGACCCCCATCCCTGCCCATCTCCCCACCCGTGCTGAGCACCAGGCACGGGGCAATGGTCCCCCCCTTTACCGAGTCGATGAGGATGAAGGCGCCGGGGTGGCGCTGGGTGACGCCAGCCCGCTGCAGCCGCATGGTCACCTCGTACGGGGTGCTGGGCTCGAAGCAGAAGGGCCGGGACAGCAGCACGTACCTGTACAGAGGCAGCCCACCTTCCTGTCCCTGTCCTCATCCCCATCCCCTCGCCTACGTTCTGGGACTGCCCCTGTTCCATCCCATCCACATCCCATCCCAATCCCTCGTATTTTGGTGTGTGGCAGGGCCATCCCCATCCCCATCAACATCCCCTCATCTCTGAGCATGTGGAAGGGCTGCTCCCATCACCATTCTTCTCCTGTCTTTGTCCCCATCCCATCCCATCCCATCCCATCCCATCCCATCCCATCCCATCCCATCCCATCCCATCCCATCCCATCCCAATCTCCATGCCCATCCCATCCCCATCCCATCCCCATCCCCATCCTGTCCCCATCCCGTCCCCGTCCCCGTCCCCACCTCTGGCTGTGGGGCAGGCTCTCCCGGTACATCTGCTCAGAGGGCAGCAGGTTCCCGCAGCGGGGACTGGTGGGCAGCGCTCGGGAGCTGACACTCACCACGGCCTCCCAGTCCTCGGCCGACTGTGGCGAGAGGCGAGAGCCCATCAGCACTGGCCGTGCCACGCGGTGTGTACCAGGGCCGTCCCGCGGCCGCGCTCACCTCGGGCTCGTAGCGCAGCAGCAGCTCGTACTCCATGGGGTAGGGCACGTCGTCCACGTGGAAAGTCAGCCCGGCCCCGTCCCGCACACGGGCGAACCCCAGACCCGTCCAGGTCACCATGCGCCCGGCCCTGACCCGCAGCACCGGCTCCACGTCGGGCTGGGCACGACACCGGCACGGCTCAGCCCCGGCCCCCGGCTGCGCCCCGCCGTGCCCCTGCCTCCCCCCGGCGCTCACCTTGGGGGGCTGCTGGCGGCTGCGGCGCAGGGGTGCGCGGGGCTGGGGGGCACGGTAGGGGCTGCGCTGGGGCCGCGAGCGTCCCTTCCGCCCCACCGGCTCCCCGGGGCGGTGCTGGGGGCAGTCCTGGGGCACCTCCGCACGCACGGCGCCCTGTGGGGACGGGGACAGACGTGCACGGGGATGGTCATGCATGGGGCATGGGGACGGCCATGCGTGGTGCACGGTGTCCCCGTGCATGACCCTGAGCTGGGGACACTCACTGGGAGCTGGGGATGGCTGGGCCCATGTCCCGTGGCTTGCTCGGCCTCGTAGGTGTAGTGGTCGAGGGGGGCGCAGAAGAAGCCGGGCTGCACCTGGTCGCACTGCCGGCCCATGAGGTGGGGGCGGCACGGGCAGGCCCCGTCCTCCATGGAGCACCTGGGGTGACCGTCCTGTCCCTCTGTCCGTCCTTCTGCCCAGCTCTGCTGTCACCCACCCCTCCCTCCCTGTGCCCCTCCCTCCATCTCCAGGGTTGGAGACCCCGTCCCTCCATCCCCTTCTCTCCCCGGCCCTGTCCCCATCCCTCCAGCAGCGTCCCCATCGCCCCCTCCCTGCCTGACCCCCCTGCCCCATCCCCATCCCCATCCCTGTCCCCATCCCTCCCGGTCCCTGTGCCCCGCCATGGGACCCCACCGGTTGCTGTAGGCTCCCCCGAAGTCGCAGGAGCAGGGCCGGCAGCCCCCCACGTCGAAGCTGAGGCCCCAGAACTCGGGCTGCAGTGAGATGGGGGAGATGTGGGGCAGGCGTGGGGCCAGCCGGGCCCTGGGGGATGTCATGCCAGAGCAGGGTGCGTGGGGCAGGGCCGCGGGGCCGGGGCACTCACCACGCACTGGCTGCAGGAGCGCCCGGCCACGAAGCGCTTGCAGTAGCAGTCCCCGCTGATGGGGTCGCAGGGGGAGCTGCCCGCCACCGTGCCCCGCAGGTCGCACCGGCACACTGACCGCCACACGCGTGTGCACACACAGACGATGGGCTGGCACGCAGCACCACAGCCCCTAACAGCCCCCCAGTGCTCCCAGAGGTGTTCAGTGGCAGCTCCACAGCCCTCCCTCATTGTTCCATGCCCTTTGGTCCCCCACCTCTCCAACCCCACCCCTTCATCCCAACCCCTCCATCCCCTCCCCACCCCTCCATCCTAACACCTCCGTCCTCATCCCTCCACCACCATCCCTCCATCACCATCCCCACCTCTCCATCCCCATTCCCACTCCTCCATCCCAACCCCTCCATCCCCATCCTCACCTCTCCATCCCCCTCCCAAACCTTCCATTCCCATCCCTCCATCCCCACCCCTCCATCCCAACCCCTCCATCCGAATCCCAACCCCTCCACCCCCATCCGCACCCCCCTGCCCACCCCCAGTCCCAGCTCACGCTGGCAGCCCTGTGGGTCTCCCTGGCTGAGGCCGTAGGCTCCGTGCCGGCAGCGGTCGCAGCGGGGCCCGGCCACATTCTCCTTGCAGCGGCACTGCCCCGCGATCATGCCCAGCGCCACGTCCGTGTGTGCGTCGCAGGCGCCCCCGTCCAGCGAGCCCGCAGGGTCGCAGTCGCACGCTGCGGGGACACCGCGGGAGCTGGGGCTGGCGGCACCGGGGGGCGTGGGGCCGGCAGCACTGGGGGGCGTGGGGCCGGCGGCACCGGGGGGCGTGGGGCCAGCAGCACCGGGGGGCGTGGGGCCGGGGGTGGCGGGGCCGGGGGCACTCACGGGCGCAGGCGGTGGGCGCGCGGATGTCGGAGCGCGGGTGCCGGTAGTAGAAGGGCTTGCAGAGGTGGCAGCGGCGGCCCATGGTGTTGTGCTGGCAGCCGTCGCACACGGCCCCGCTGGTGTTCCCCGTGGCCAGGAACACGGCCATGTCGAAGTGGCAGCGCCGCGAGTGCTCGTTGCAGTCGCACCCTGCGGGGACGACACCACGGCATGGCACGCGGCACCCCCAGCCCCAAAATCCTCCACCCTGCAGCACGGCACGCGGCGCCCCCAGTCCCCAAACCCAAACCACTGTACGTGGGGTGCCAAAACCCCCAAGCAGACATGCAGGGCCCCCAAACCCCCCACGACAGCACACAGGACCCCATTCCCAGCCCATGGGCACAGGGTGGCTGAGTGCCGCGGTGCCAGCACCGGCGCGGGGCACTCACGGCGGCAGGCGTTGGTGCTGGAGCCCTCGGCCGGGCGCCAGGGCAGGTCGTGGTAGAAGTCCTCGCAGCGCTCGCAGTTGAGGCCCTGCGTGTGGTGCTTGCAGACGCAGCGCCCGTGGATCTGGGGGGGAACACCCGGCTCAGCCCAGCCGCCAGGCCCCACAGGGCGCCGTGTCGAGCCGTGCCATGCCAGTGTGCCTCACCATGCCGGGGACGGACGGTGGGGCGCCAGGCGCGGGGGCACACTCGGCAGCGTGGCCGTGGCAGAAGCAGCTCCCGCGCAGCACCAGCTCGTCCACGGCGTAGTAGTACTTGTGCAGCACCTCCCGCCGCGAGTCCAGCAGGTTGTCCCCCAGCGTGTGCAGCTTGGTGAGGTTCACCCGCAGGTTGGTGACGCGCAGCAGGTCTGGGCAGGGCAGGCGGCAGGCTCAGCCCCCGCCGTGCCGCCCCAGAGCCCCCGTCCCGCCCCTCCGCCACGCACCCTGGATGTCGGGGCTGTAGGGATCTGCCACCGGGATGGAGGGGTCCAGCACCTTGAAGATGACCTGGGGGTGGGATGGAGCAGGTCAGCGCCGCCCCCTGCCCCGCTCCCGCCGCACCGCCGCGGCCCCACGCACCTCCCCGTGGCTGGAGGGCTCGATCTCGGAGTAGCGCTGGTCACACAGCACCTCGTCGATGTGCCCCAAGGGCTGGCTGGGGATGCCGGGGAAGAGCTTGGAGCAGTTGTAGGCGAAGTAGCGGTACACCTTCCAGCTGCGCCCCAGGTCGGCCGAGCGCTCCACCAGCATGGCAGCGGGGCGGAAGGTCTGCGGGGCACGCAGCTGGGACGGGCGCCCGCGGGCACCACGCAGCCGCCTGGCACCGTGCCGTGCCGCACCGCGTCCCCGTTACCTTGAACTTCATGATGAGGTGGGTGAAGTGGAACTCGCCCTCCAGGTCCAGGCGGATGCTGACGTGCTCCATGCCTGCAGGGACGGACGGTTACAGCCAGGCTGGGGCAGGCACCCCCACATGGTGACACCCCCCGGCCTCACCGTTCTCCGACTGCCACCAGCTCCGCTCGCCGTGGGGGCCGTGCAGGTAGATGACGTTCTCGATGCGGTGGCTCTCGCGCAGGGATGGGTCCCGCGAGTCGCAGGCGAAGCATTTCTCAGAGTCCTGTGCCGGGAGCGTCACCCTGGGGGTGGGCGGCCAGGGGCTGCACCGGCACACGGTGCCATGCCGTGCCGTGCCGTGCCGCGCCGTGCCATGCCGCGGGCTGCAGGCTCACCTGGAGGTGGCTGACGATGCAGTACTCCTGGGGGCCGTGCAGCCCGCAGGTGGACGAGGCGCTCAGCCGCTGGGCTCGCCCCACCAGCAGGTTGCCGGTGGCTGGGTAGCAGCTGCCTCGGGCGCAGCCCTGGGAGGGGTCGGGCTCTTCCCAGCCCCCTGCCGCTGGCACCCCCGCTGAAAAAGGGCAGGGGCACGGGCTGAGGGGGCTGCGCCAGGACCCCACATCCCCTGTGCACCCCCTGCGCCCACCCCACCCCCAGGCACGCCGTCCCGCCCCGTCCCCTGTCCCGACCCACTGATGCAGCACCAAGCTCCGTGACCCGGAAAGGTGCTGGCAGCGCTGCCGGGGCCTCGTGACCGGGGGGGCAGGGAGCAGGGCTGGGGGGGCATCACGGGTGAGCGGGGCACTGGGGCCGGGAGCAGGGTGCGGGTGTGCCGTGGGTGCTCGCATGGGGCCCCCGGCACGCAGAGCGGTGCAGGGGGGAGCTGGGAGCCAGGTCAGGCGCTCACTAATCCCGCGGGGCTCAGCACAGCCCGGATTCCCGGCTGGGATTTGCAGCGCCCAGGCTCTCGCTGACTCGGGGAGCATGGACACGGCCGCTGCTGCCCGCAGCCGCTGCCCCGGAGGGGGTCCTGGGGCCACCAGAGCCACGGGTACGGTGGGCGCGCAGCCACGCGCGGGGCACGGCGAGGCTGGTGCTTACCCAGGAGCAGAGCGAGCGCCAGGACATCCATGGGCAGCCGCGGGCTCTGCCTGTGGGGACACGGGGACGGCGCTGCAGCACGGGCACAGCTGCCGAGGCCTCTCCCAGCTCCGGTGCAGCCATGCACTGCGGGGAACAGGGGTTCGGCGGCACCCACCCCCACCCCTGGCTGCACCCCAAGCCCCACGGGGCTCTGTGGTGCAGCCCCCCGAAGCCAGACCCCACACGGGCAGTGCCGTGCCTCTTCCCACAGCCCCCAGGAGCACCCGTCCCTGTCACTGTGTCTGTCTCCAGCACTGCTGTCCCCAGAGGGTCCCAGGGAAACCTGGGGATGGGAGCCAGCAGCGCCAGAGCAGGCTGGGCAAGGACATCCCTGCAGCTGGCTGGGGTCCCGCTGTTAAATTTAGGCTCGAGTTGCCTTTTGTGCTTTCTTCTCTCCCGTTACCGCCTGTTTCCAACCTCGCAAGTGCTGGATCAAAGCCTGGCCCCGGCGCTGCCTAAACACAGCTTTCCTGTCCCCGCGCAGGAGCCAGCCCGGGGCGGGGGGCCCAGGGGATGCCAGGGCCCGAGCCCAGCCGGACGCCCATGCTCTGCCCCGGCGCCAGCCCCGCTCGAAGCCACGCCAACGCGGCAGGAGATGCAGCACGGGGCCGCGTGCAGGCAAGGGGTCCCCGAGCCCCATGAGCCCCCGGGCCGGCGGTACCTGGGTCCTGCTGCGGCGTGCGGGGCCGGAGGCGAGGGCCCGCTGCCCCCGGGCTGGGTGTGCAGAAATGAACCCGGGCGAGAGAGGCGATGGGAAAGCAGCGGGCGGCTCTCCGGGCCCCCCGCCCCGCGCATGATTCTTATTCAAATGCGCTGCCCGCTGAAAGGGACGGCGGTCTCCAGGCTACGGGAATGTCACTGCCGATTCCTTCTGCCTGGAGGCCCTCGCCACCCGCCCGCCAGCGGGGATGTGGGGGCCAAGCCCGGCCAGGCGTCGGCAGCCTGGGCACGCCCCGGCCCCGGTGGGGAACAAAAGGTGCCTCGTGGGCCGGCAAGCCAGCAGCGCCGCGTTCCCCGGGGCTCCCGGCTCAGCGTGGCGGGAATGCGCCTGCCTTGGCTTGCACCGGGGCGGCACGGCACAGCACGGCGGGACGGGTGCCCGACGCCCTGGGAACCGGCTGGTGTGGCTGTTTGTGGGGCCAGGCTGTGGCCCCGCTTCCTTCCCCAGCTGGGAATGCCCCATGGCACAGGCACCGGCAGGGCTCCGCAGTGGGGCTGTGCCGGGTTCCCGCAGGCCCGGGGGGTGCCCACCCTCCCCACGGACACGGCTCGTTGGGTGAAGTCCGGCATGTGCCCACCCCGGGAAGCACCTGGTGGGTGCGGGAGGACCCAGCCCCTCTCCACAGGGTCCCCACAGCCCCCCGCTTGTGCGCCACTCACCCACGCCCACTCCCAGGGTGAGGGGTTCCACGCCCCGGGGCTCCACGTCGGCTCCTACCTGTGTGCGTGGGGCTGGCACGGCGGGCAGGTGGCCGTGCCCCGGGTGGGCTGCGGGGCGGGGCCCCCACGGCACCCGCTGGGCTCGGGGCTGGGCTCGGCTGCTTGTTCCTGGAGGAGGGCGGCCGGCGCCTGTCTCCTCCTCCGCGAGCCGTGCCAGGCGAGGGGAGGGACCTGCCTGCGCCGAGGTTTAGCCAAGGTGAGGCAGAGGCCAGGTGCCAGCCGGCGGTGGCCCACGCACAACGTGACGGTGCCCCGGGGGCTGGCCGGGAGCTGGCGCGACGTCCCCGGGGGCTGCCGTGCCCCGTGGCGCGGCACCGCCAACGCGTGGCACGGTCGGGACTCGCCGTGGGGGCCCGTCTGTGCCCATGCAGGCGCGTCTCCGCCAGCAGCATGCGGAGCCCCGGGGCGGCAGGGCAGACAGCCACGCTCCCCCGCAGGATGGATCCTGCTCCCCCCGCGCTGGCACCGTGGGCACCGCCAAGCCCTGAGCCAGCCCAGCCCCGCTCACCGAATGCCAGATCCCGAGATCCTGGGGAGCGGCCGGGCTCGGCAAAGCCCTCGCCGTCACGCGGGGACGGCGCCTTTTATTAGCCAAGGCTGGAGGAAGGAAGGGGACCCACACGCTCCGCGCACCAAGGCTGTGCTCTGGCCGCACGCCGGTGAGCGAGGTGGTGGGAAGATACAGCAGGAAGATACACGGGAAGATAAAGCAGCCCCCAGGGCCCAGCAGGGCTCAATGGACGCCCTGATGTGGCCCCGGCTCATCCCCAGCACCTTGTCAGGGCAAGGGAAGCTGCGGGCAGGGCCCTGCTGGGTCCCCGTGGGCCTCGTGCTCAGCGCTGTGGTTTCCTGCAGGTTCGGGGCAGGATGGATGTGCGGCCCCGCGGCCGTGCACACTGCAGGGGAAGCCCAGAGGAAGGGAAGGGCTCTGCTCAGCCAGGCTCTCACGGCACAGGGCGGTGACCGGGCACCGTCCTTGGCTACCGTAGTAAGGAGAGAGCTGGAAGGAGATGAGCTGATAAAGAGCCATTAGCACGGGCCAGCATGTCTGTATCGGCAGGATCTTGCCAAGCAAACCTTATTTGCTTTGAGGAGATCACAAATGACCTGATAAAGGTGACTGTAACAGGATCTCTGGCCTTGGAATGCGAGGTGTAAGCAGGAGGGAGAGACCCTCAGCGCCCTCTGAGGGACCGGGTCCCTGCACTGCTGACTCCCCGAGGGCCGCCCTGGCTTCCCGCCGGGGCCGCGATGCCCTCAGCTGCCCCACGGCCGACAGCTGGCAGCGCCTCGCCTGCGGATGATGCGGCCGGGGGCAGCGAGCTCGGCTCCGGGGCAGGGAGCTCTGCCAGCGCCTCCGTCACCAGCGCTTTGAAGCTGCCGCCTCGAGCTCCTCGAGGAGGAGAGGCTCGAGCTCCCGCAGCGCAGAGCCGGCGCGCGGCGCAGGGGCAGCGTGTTGGAAGGACTTCGGCGCGCTCAGCAGGTGGCCGGCGCTTCCCGAACATCCTCGGGAGGGGAGCTGCTTAACCACCTCCCTGCCCGAGGACTTCGCCCCGGCTCCCCGCGTGCCGCCGGGGCTGACTCACCCGGGCGCCGCGGCAGCTCCCAGCTGCCGCCGGTGGCACGGGGAGGAGCCGGTGGCGCTCGTCTGGGTCCCACCGCCGTTAGCGCCGGGTCAGCGCACCGCCGGCATGGCGGCACAGACCGGAGCCGGACCTCCCGGCGGCGAACAATGGCGTTGTGCTGAATCAGCCAGAACGGACCCAGGGGGAAGCTGCAGGGTGGGCAGGCAGGCAGCGGCTGGCGGGGTGCCGGCAGCGCGGCCCCGAGCCGGGAACTCACCTGGAACGCGGGCTGGTGCCAGTTTATACCGGCTTGGCACCGGTGGTACTGCTCTGGAGCATCTCTCGTCCCGAGCCTGGCATTCCTTCGGGGAGTCTGGGCGACCCCAAACCTCACAGGGTGGGAATCGGTGGGAAGGGAGAGCAGGGGCAGCGCGCTGCTGGGGCACAGCGGGGAGGCCACCCCGCAGCGTCCCCACGGGGCTCGGAGCAGCACCAAAGAAAAGCCGGACACGCTGGGCGGTTCTGAGCACCATTTTACTGAAGGGCTGGACACCTACGAGGACTTCATAACAAAAAGTTCACTTCATTTAAGAGAAAAGACAGGCTGTTTTTTGTCCCGTTCCCTCCTGAGAGTGGAATAACACTAACGCCGTCTTTTCGCTCAACAATGCCATTCCAAAATATACAACACGGAGTGCGGAGCAGCCCAGCCTCATATTAAACATTAAATATACCTTCGGAAACATTCTACACAAACAAATGAAACAGTAAAAAGTTCACTCGGGAACGAGATGGATGGTCAGTTGTTGCGGATTCACCATACAAAAGTTTGGAGCTGGCGGCAGCAGCCTGGGCACGGCAGGTGGCTGCTGCCCCGTGCCACCCGGGGCTCCCCGGTGCTGGGCACCACCAGCGGCCGAGCTGGCGGCACCGGTCCCGGCTGGAGCGGAGCAGGGCGCTGCGGCGTGGAGGCGGTTCTCTGAGAGGTGACGGCTGGTGGAGAGGAGCCCGTGCTGACCCGGAGCCCCGCGTCCCGCAGCCCCGCTGCCGTGCCTCCGCGCCAGGAGTGAGGCTCCCCGGGAACGCTGCAGCCTTGTCCCGTCGCGGGCCTCGGGGTTTTTGACAGACCGGGGGCGCGCTCCCCAGCGCCATGCTCTGCAGGCTGTGCCCGGGGAGGAGGGGAGGTATTTCGGGGGTAGCTTTGCAGCACCCGCTCTTTTGTAACAGCGCCGCGTGCCTGGCCGGGGCTGTGGGAATCACAGGACTCTCACAGGGGCTGTCTGTAGCGACAGGAACCAAAAGGGCTAATTAAGACAACAAGGAGAGAGTCCCGGAGGATAATAAGGCCTTTAAGGGACTCCCCCAGGGGCAAGGCCTAATCATCCCTGCAGGGGAAGTCGTTTCGGATGCTCACGCAGGGAAGCGCTGCCCTCCCTGCGAGGGCTTCCAGAGGGCACCAGCCTGCAGGCGCGGGGGCGCTCCGGCAGCCGGGGAGCGGGGCCAGCTCCTGGGCGCTGGGGGCGAGGAGAGCAGAGGAGCTGGCTTCAGCAGGGCAGCCCAGGCTCTCCGGAGCCCGCAGCTCCCGTGCCTGGCATACCGCTGCGGGACGGGCAGGGACAGAGCTCAGGAGCCAGCCACGAGGAGAAAAGAAGCTGTCGCTTCCCCGCAGACACACCAAACCGCCCGAGCGGCCCATGCCCCGCTCAGCCACCCGCCCTGCACGGCACGAACGGGGACCCAGCCGGCTGGGCCGTGTGGCACCGCTCCCCGGAGCTATTCTGCCCCTGACTTCCCTGCGGCGCCCTTCGCTGGACTCTGCGCGAGGAAAACCCAGGTGACCGGCGGGCTACAAAAGAGGAGTAACAAAATAATCCCTTATTTTGTGGAAAAGTGCTTAAGAAATTCTGTACAGGATCACTACTGCAGCTGGCTCTCGGGGGGGAACGCCAACGGTTCGGAAGCAGCAGCGCCACGCTACGTGGCTCGCAGGGAAGAGGCCAAGGAGAAACGTCTCCAGCTGAAAGCAGTGGCAGACGGTGAAACGCGATCACAGTGCACATGAGCTTTAGAACTTTTCTACCAGCGGACAGTGGGATTTCAGCCTGGTGTCTGATGTCAGCTCCCCGCTGGACAAGCTGCTCTCCCCGCGGACCTCGCTGACGGACATCTGGGGCACGCAGGAAGCTGACGGCCCTTGTCTGGTGGAGGCGAAGCAGAAACTCTTGCTTCTTGGCAGCTGAACAAAAGAAGAAACGACTTCCACAAACTCAGTCTGAAGAACAGCCCTTTGACCGCCGCCTGACTCACTGCTAGAAGTGACAGTGGCAGGAATCCACGTGGTACGAGCGTTCTGCAGTCTCCCCAGCTCTCGGCTGTCACGGTGCCCAGAGCAGCGCAGGTGAGGCACTTGGATGAATTCGAAGTGACTAACGCAGCAACAGGTCTGAACAACCCGCGCGCGGCACGCACCAGGCCACTCCGGGCAACACATTTTCCACGCGCCACGCCGTTACCGCTGCTGCAGGTGCCCGCAAGGCAAATGATCCGACTTGCCACAGAATAATTACGGGTGGAAGGGACCTCTGGGGATCTCTGCCGAGGCCAGGTCTTAGGCAAGCCTTGCTCGGTACCCGCCTGGCCTTCCCGAGGCAGCAGCGCGCACGGCACGGCCCCCCTGCAGCCTCCTGCCTGTGCCTCACCACGAGACGAAGGGCGGCAGAGCCAGCGGCAGGCAGAGCTGCTGACACTGGCACCGGAGCCACAAAGCCTCTCTGCGAACACCAGGCTGCAATCACTCCAGCCAAGCTCCAAACTCATCCGCAACGGGCAAGGGGAGACATCAGGACGGCAGAGAACCGGCAAAGCAGACACGAGCCCGAGCTCCAGCGCCGCCTGGTGAGCTCAGGGCCCGGTGCTCTGCGTTACCGGCGTGCAGGAACACCAACAGCGACCGCACTGACCGCTGCTGGTCCCCCAGCGCAGCCCTAGACACTTCCACCACTTGCCTCCCCCTGCAGAGCAGCGCTCACAGAGCTCAGGGCGGCGTGACAGCGGCGTGCTCCGTGTGATGGGTTACGCAGCACGAGCCGAGTCCTCGCCTGGCAAAGCCTCAAAGTGCAAAACACGAGGGGTGACGGGAGAGTGGGGGGGGCAGGGAGTGGCGCAGCGGGGGCGAGAAACACGAGGAAGGCGAGGGATGCACCCAGACAAGTTGGCTTCAGGTTCAGGCTTCCCGCTCGGGCTGCGTTCGGCCCTGCTGGTGAGCAGCTGCTCGTCCCGGAGGAGCCCGGGCGCCCCGCGGGGACGTCTCGTGGTGCACAGGGAGGCCCCGGGACAGCTCCGGGTGCCCTTATATGGGGCCGGGAGCGGGGAGCCACGAGAGCAGCGGTACCGCAGGGCCCTCCTCGGGACACGGCCACAAAGAGAAACTCCGGCGTGAGCTGAGAGCTGGCATTTGAGAGCGTGGGAATGAGAAAGGCCTGACGGGATGGGAACAAAAGGGACAAAGCGATTTTTGGCCAGTGGACAGGGATGGAGGGTCCCTGCTCATCCAGCACCATGTCAGGGAAGGGAACTCTCTGCCAAGGCAGTTTAAGACACGGGAGCAGAAGAAAATATTCCCTCCTGCTCCGCAGCCAAGCAGCGGCATTCACAGGTCAGTCTCGAACACTGCGAGTTGCGATCCCGGACAGCAGCTCGGAGCCGAGCGCGTGATTCAGAGCCTGCCATCGCCTCGCGGGGCGAGCCTCCCCCAGCACCGCGCTCCTGGGCTGTGCCCCGGGACACGCAGCTCCTCCGCCCTCTCGCTCCCTCGCCAAACTCCTCTCCCTGCCTCAGCCTCGCTCTCCGAGCTGGGGATCAGGCACCGACCCCTCCTGTTAGGCGCTGAAATCCGGACGGGTGCTGGAGAGGAGCCGACGCGCGCGGAGCTGCGGCTTCCCAGAGCTCGTCCCTTCGGCCGACGTGCACAGATTACTAGGTCAGACAACTGGCGTTTGGAGCTGGTGAGGGAACGAGTGGATTACTGATTACTGGCCTGCTGCTGCGGAGCCCCGAGCGCCGCGGTGTGCGGGGCCAGGCCCCCTCCCCGAGCCGCCGGGCTCCGCAGGGGCTGCGCAGGTCCCCGCGGGACGCCCCAGCTCCACCCGAGCTTGCACACCCGACCTCCTCCAGCGCGTGGTCCATGTTCTCGCCCCAGCGCAGGCAAAAGCCCTCAGCAGCGGTTTGGGGGTGCCTCCTGGGGACGGGCTGAGCCTTCGCCGAGCTGTCCCACCTGCCCCACGCCTCCCCGCAGCGCCCCAGGGGTCGGCAGAGCCGCTCTCCAGCCCCGTGCAGCCGTTCTCCCTTCTACTGCTTCATCCACACGAACCGACACAAAGAAACTCTCCACGCCTAAGTGCTGGTAACTGAAGTGCTCCTCTCAACGCCTCTGCTCTGATTCGGGCCCAAATATCCCCCTGGGATACCGGTGGGGCGCGTCCCATACGTTCAGACACTGCGGGTGTCTCCTCTACCAGCACCTGGAACCCGCTCCCGACGCGTCCAAGCAGTTACGTCACGGGCAGGACTTTTTAAGCAGCTCTGCTCAACAGCCCCAGCCCCGAGGCTGCCGCAGGCACAGTTCACGTTCTACGTTCGCGCCGGGGGCACCGGAGGGCGGAACAACACCGGGTTCTGCGGCCGAATCGCTCTTTGGAGGGAGATCCCCGAGGTGATTCCAGAGCTTCTGCTACCGACGAACGGAGGAGGCACCTGGAAACGTCCTGCAGACCCGCAGGCAGCAGCCCAGGGACGCTCCCCCACTTTTTAACGCAGAGGTAATACCGAAAGTAAGATTAAAACTATATTCGACTGTCAGCTGGTATTTCTGCAAGTTGCTTGGCATTTCCAGAGACAAACAAGTGGCTACGATTCCGCCTGCTGCCGAGCCGTCCGAGCACGCCCAGAACAGGCTGTCACAACACTGACTCACAACGAAATCCTGGCACCTCCAACAAAAGACTGGCTGACGGGAAAGGGGAACAAAAGCTATCGGACCCGACCCCGCAGGGATGGAGGAAGCGCATCGTCCCACAGCTCCTGGGCTGTGCGCACACGTACGGGTATACAGATATAGAGATAATAAAGTTATAAAATTCGATCAAAATAAAACCAGTAAATGTACAGCTTGAAAAAAGAGCGTTATCACAGTGCATCCATGTCATGAGAAAGTCACGTGTTCTGCCCCTGCGCGAGAGCACGGCCTGCCACGTTCAGAAAAGAGCCCAGAGGAAAAAAAAAAAAGCGACCTGCTCGGCTCGCCGCGGGCCAGAGGCAGCGTCCCCTGTTCCTAAACATGGTTTTGTGCTGGTGCAGTCAGTTCTGCGTAGCAGGACAGCCAGGAGCAGCACGAGCAGGCTGCTCCGTCCGCAGGTTAGTCGGCGTATCCTCACCGGACACCAGAGCCCCAAAGTCGCTCTCAACCTTCGCCCCGCCCCGGTGTCAGGCTCGTGCATAATTACTTACAAAAAAAGTGACAAAGTGAAGCAAATCAGGGGACGCTGTGAGAGCGGGACAAGGGCTGAATTCGGATCACGGGGGACAGGTTGACTCGAAGAATCTTCTGTGCTCTCCTCCTCACTTCGTCGTCGGAAGAAGAGTTGCCCACCTTGATGGCCCGGAATTTCAGCAGGTTCAAAGTGCTCTGAGCCCGTCGAGACTTACTTTGGACAGGAACGGCGTTCGACCTCTTCCTCTGCGGTGCTTCTCTCGCCTCTGCAGCTCTTTTCCTCTTCTGCCCGACAGTCTCCTGGTAAGTGCTGCCACCCTTCCACTCCGTTTTCCGCACCAGGGCTTCCTTAGCTCTGATTTTCAAGGCCTTGGACGGCGGTGCCGCGGCGCAGCCCTGGGCTGAGCTGCCCGTGATTCTCCCGTTCAGGACCCCCGAGGCTTTGCAGGCATTGCTCTCCTGCAGCACTCCACCCTTTGGTCCCTTCAGAAGATTTAAAGTGAGGGTGGCAGAATCGGGGGCTTTCTTTTCCAACCGCTTGTACCTCTTACCTTTCGATATTTTAGCGGCCTTGCCTGACGGGAACTGCCTCGGCGGGCCGGAAGCCTTGAGGAGTTTAAGGTCCGAGGGCGAGATCCCAAGAGGCCCTCGCGTGAGCTTGGATTCCAGCCGGGAGGCGGGGGTTTTCAGCGGCACCAGCGTTTCCAGCACCACGGAGAGCCTCACCGCCGGGTACACGTCGGGATACATGCTGGCGGGAAAGCCCACGGCCGAGGCCTTGGCCGTGCCGGATCTCCTCTGCTTCAAGGAGCTCAGCAGCAGGTTCGTGGAGTCCCCTTTGGAGACCGGCGGGGCGGAGACTTTGGGAGGGTTCAGGGGAAGGCGGGTGGGCGAAGCGGGCACCTTGGCCACGGTGCTTCTAGCCGGAGTCCTCGGGGGATCGGCGGCGCAGCCGCGTGGCGCACTCTCCTTCGTCTGGCTAGGAGTGTCCGCGGTGCACGAGCTGTAGCCGTACACATCCTTGCTCCTCAGGATCGTGGGCTGGTAGCCCTCCTCCTTGAGGCCCTGGATGAAGGCCACCAGCTGGGTCTCCGTGTCGGAGAGGTCCTTGGACATGGGGTTGAAGACTCGGAGGGCTTCCTCCAGCACTTTGTGTCCCGCAGAGGAAATTCTCGACCAGGAATGGACAGCTTTTTCTTCCGCATTGTTCACTGCAATATTCATGGCATTAGGCAATCGGGCGCTTCAAAAAGGTCCAAATTACTGGAAAAATAACCCTCGACACCTCAAAAGGAGAGAGAAGACAGTTAGCTTACAGCAGCTGAAAGCATCTCACATTTATAAGCGGGGACCCGAAAGCATTAAGCCTAGGCTTTGGCTACTCACAACCATCAGGCTGGAGTCTGTGCTTAACTCAAGCCGGCGGCAGCAGCAAGAAAACTCTGCCACTGAATTCTCCCTGCAGTAAAACTAAAACATCCCTCGCAGAAATATCCTCAGTCCCAAGCAAAGATTTCAGGCAATCCCACCTAGCCCATCCCAAGGTGCAGGGTTCCAGTGGCCAGCTCAGTGAGATCCGCAGCCCGTTTCCATCTGGCGTGATACTGCCCGGCCTCCGGTGCCCAGATCTCGTTCTGCCCTTCCCTAAATCCTTTCCCCGCGCACGTACTGAGAACACCACGACCGAGCCACGTCAACGCTCCCGCCGACGAACTGAGAAGCCTGGGCACCTCAGCACCATCAGTGTCAGATTCAATTTCCCAGCTCTCTAACTGATTCTGCTCAAAAATTGATCGTGAGTCCCTGCCAAACGCGCAGCATCCTTCCGAGGGGCCGACAGCAGAGCTGGAGCTATTTAAGCCGTGCTTCGTTGATGCCGAACGCTGCGGCAGGGCAACGCCACCCCTTGCTGCCCCCGTGCCCGAGCGACGGCTCGCAGCTCGCCGCCACAGCACGCTGCTGCCGATCCGAGGGCGCTCGCTGCCAGGCGAGTAGGAGGTGGGAAGTTCAAGTGGGGTGGGCACGGAGGAAGCAGACGTCGCCGGGGCTGCGTGAACGACGGCCCGAGGGACAGCGCCCGGATCGGGCTCCGCGGCGCGAAGCAGCTGGGGCGAAGCGCTAGGTGCTCACAGAAGGCAGGGCAGCAAAGAGCAGGGTTCTGCGGGGCCGGGGCGAGGTTACGAATCTTTGCCTTCACGGGTACCTCTCAAAGGGCACGGAGGGCTCGGCGAGCAATCCCTGCCAGTGGCACGCTGACGGTGTGGGAGGCACGAGTGGAGAGGGCAATGTGCAGGGGAGAAAGCTGCGGTGGAGCAATCAGCACCTGAGCAGGGCGAGGAACTGCTGGCACCCCACGCTCCTCCCAGAGCACCAGCTGGGGAGCGCCCGTCACGGAGCAGAGCCCCGCGCGGCCGTGGGCTGCACAGAGAGGGAAACTTCGCTAACCCACAGCTTAACGCCAGCCGAAAGGAGAGGCAGGAGGGGAAGCACAGGTCAGCGGGGGGGGTAAGAGCCTCCACATGACAGACTAATCTCAGCCAAGTGCCCTGCAGACGTCACAGCAGGAGAGGGATTTGGGGGAGGACAACGCGGCTGCTTTGCAACACTCAGGGTAACTCCCGCGGGCAGGGGAGGCAGGAGGGAGGCGCTCCGACAGAGCCGGGCTGCCGTCAGCAGCTGGCGAGGGCTGCCACCTCCGCAACGACCAGGCGGCGGCGGGCACCGCGGGGCCGGGGAGGACACAACGTCAAATCCCAGCCCGTCAGAGGGCGCGAAGCCAACGGGGAGGCCCAACTGACACCACAAAACTCACGGTCTTCCGCCGGGAACTTCAGGCTGCGCCGAGCCCGGGAGCAGCCAGGCCAGCTCGGCGGGCGGTCTGGTGGCAGAGAGGCGGTCGCTGCCACACGGCATCCAGCCGGCCCCGCAGCCTCGCTTTGTGCGGTGCCAAGAAGGAGGCAAACGCCGAGAGATTCTGCCCGCTCGGCGGCACGTCTGCTCGCCTGACGCCCTACCCGGGGACACAGAAAAACTGCCGCGGCCGCTCACCAAGCGGTGCCGGCAGGAGGCAGCCCCGCGGGGCGCAGGGCTGCCGGGGGCAGAGCGGGGCTGCGGGCAGGGCCGCCGCCGGCGGAGGGAGGCGCCCCGGGAGCTCGGCGGGGCCGCCCGAGGAGGGCTCGGGGGGGCGGGCGGGGGGCGGGCAGCGCCTGCAGGGCCCGGCGGGGGGGGGGGGGGATGCCCCGGGCCGGGCCCCCCCCCCAGCTCGGCCGCTCCGCCGCGCCCCGGAGGGGCGGGGAACGGAGCGGGGCGGGGCCCGCACAGCCGCGGCTCCGCCTCGACAGCGCCCGGGGAAGGCTCGACCCGCCGCGGCAGGCCGGGCCGGGCCGGCTCGGCAGCGCCCCCGCCCGGGGAGCGCGGGGCTCGGCCCCCGCCGGCCCCAACCTACCGGCCGCCGCCAGAGCCGCGCCCGCCGCTGCGCCGCCGCCGCCGCCTCCGCTCCAACATGGCCGCCCGCGGAGCGCCGGAAGCACCGCCCACTTCCGCTTCCGCCTCCCCTCGAGGCCACGCCCCTCCCGCCGCCGGTGGTCGGGGTTAGGCCACGCCCACCCCCGCCCGGTAGGTTGGGTTAGGCCGCGCCCCCCGCCGCCGCCGGTGCGGGGAGGGAGGGGCTCGGCCACGCCCCCGCCCCGCCTGGGCCACGCCCACCGCCCAGCGCGTGCCCCGGTTGCCATGGCAACGGCGGGCCCCGGTGCCGGTCCCGGCAGGGGGCGCCCCGGAAGCGGGGCCGGGCGGAAGCGGCGCCGTCTCCAGGCACGCGGCTCCGCGGCGCCGGTTCCGGTTCCGGTGCCGGCAGCGGGGGCGATGAGCGGGCGGGCGGGGCGGCGGCGGCGGCTGGTGCTGCACGTGGACCTCAACAACACCGTGCTGGCGGCGGACGCCGTGTCCGGGCAGGGCCCGCGGGCGGCGCTCAACAGCTTCCTGTGCACCGCCACGTGGGGCCGCGCCGGGGCTGACGGTGAGCGGCGGGGCACCGGGGGGGCCGGGGGGGCTGGGGAGACCGGGGGGGCCGGGGGGACCGGGGGGACAGGGGGGTGGGAGAACCGGGAAACCGGGGGGCTGGGGAACCGGGAGACTCGGGGGACAGGGGGGTGGGAGACCCGGGTGCTGGGGAACCGGGGGGCCGCGGGGCCAGGGGAACCAGGGCGTTGGGAGGCTGGGGGCTGGGGAAGCGGGGTACCGGCAGGCTGCGGGACCGGGGGAACTGGGGAGACTGGGGGCTGGCGGACCGGGGACTGGGGAGCTGGGGGTAGGAGGACCGGGCAGACCGGGGCTCCAGGGGAACCAGGGGGGCTGGGGGGCCAGGGGAACCGTGGGGGTCGGGAGGCTGGGGACTGGGAGGGTGGGGGACTGGGAGACCGGGGACTGGAGGGCCAGGGGACCGGACAGACCGGGGGAACCGGGGCCCTGGGGTACCGGGGCGCTTGGCAACGAGGCCCGCGAGGGGCTGTGGTGGCTGAGCGCCCTTGTCCCCCGCAGGCGAGTGGCAGTGGGTGAGCGACCGCCCCTCGCTGCGAGCCCCCTGCCCCGACGCCGTCAGCTACTACTGCTGCTACGGCCGCGACCCGGCCTTCACCGAGGCGGGCCCGGGGCAGCGCTTCGGCGGCCTCCACGCGCGGTACCTGCGGCTGCTGGCCTGGCCGGGGGAGCCCCACGAGGAGCTGTCGCTGCGGGACGAGCAGGGCGAGTGCTACCACCTCCTGCTGCCCTCCTTCTTCCGCCTGCTGGACGCGCTGCACCGCGACGGCCGGGCCTTCGCCGTCGTCTTCAGGACCTTCGGCACCGACCTGCCCCGCGCGCTGCGGGCGCTGCGCTCCGCCCTGGATGGGCAGCACCCACAGTTCCCTGCCCTGCGGGACCTGGCGGTGAGTGCGTCCCGCGGGGAGGGTCTGGTGGGACTGGGGGGGGGGGGTCCGGTGGGACGGGGGGGGTTCTTTCCCCCAGAGAGGGGTCTCTGCGTCGCGGATGATGGCAGCCTGCTGATACAAGCACTAGTGACGAGCTTCAGAAGCCCCCCGGTTGTTCCTCGGCGAGCTGGGAGCGAACAGAGACGGGTGCAAGGGGAGGGAGCATCGAGGTGGTCGCTCGCGTCCATTCCCCAGGGGGGAGGAAGCTCTCCAGGCTGTGCGCGCTGCACGCCTCATCTCTTTCCCCAGCGCTGCCTTCCCACGCTGTCATCGGGTGTCCCCACCCTGCTGCTCGCTGTCCGTGGCGGCGCGGCAGCGGTCTGTTTGCTTTGGAAACATCTCAACTCTCGCCGCAGCTCTCCGTGGACCTCACTCCCGGCCAGATACGCTGCAGCAAGCGAGAGGTGGTGCTGAGGAGGGGAGCGGAGCGGCTCGCCACCCGCGAGGATGGGAGGGAGCTCTACGACTACTTCAGCTCTTTGGAGGGAGTCGGAGGCTTCCAGGACCACTTTGACTGGTGAGACGCGGGGCGTTATGGAAGTGGATCGGGCGTTTTCCCCTCTGTGATTCTCCTGGCCTGAGATAGCTCCCGGGTTTGAGGCCGTTAAGTCGCTGTGGCCCCGATAACTTCCACGCTCCCCGTTTTTGCCTGTAGGCAGGCTGATGGTGCTCTTGCGTCTCTCCTCAGGTCTCCACCTCCTGCTGTACCTCTTGATTTTCTCTGAACGCCCTCTAATTTGTCTCCTGGCTGCAAAATGCTTCCTTTTTCCTAGGAGGCAGCAGTAGGCAGAGGGACGGGACCATCTCTGCCTCTCGTCCCGTCTCCCTGGCGCTAGGTCGGTGCCAACTTGCCTGCCTTCACCTACCTCCCCT
Source organism: Cygnus atratus (assembly GCF_013377495.2). Classification (NCBI taxonomy): domain Eukaryota; kingdom Metazoa; phylum Chordata; class Aves; order Anseriformes; family Anatidae; genus Cygnus; species Cygnus atratus. Next base: position 9,716,029 of record NC_066371.1, read on the forward strand.
GACGGCTCGCCGCCCTGCTTGCTGTTTCAGGTGGGCCAGGAATCAGTTCTCCTCGCAGGGCGGGAAGCCCCTGTGGATCGACCCCCACGATCCCAGCGTTCACCACATCTTCATCGACGACAACATCCGCCTGGACGACACGGACACCATTGTCCGTCCCCAGGTAGGCGGCTGAACGCCCCCTGGTGCTACCTGCCCGGGCTGGGGCGTCCCTGCTTAGGGCAGACACGTTTGGGTCCCTTCGTACGAGAGCACAAAGGGGGGACCAAGGCTTCGCCCTGGTGTTGCTGCCCCCCAGGAGCCTGGGGCTGCCGGGGGGGAGGCTGGAAGTGGCCGAGCACAGAACAGCAGGCGTGCGCTGCCCGTGCTGCTGCCAGGCTCCCCCGCTGCGCTCCGCCGGGGTTGAGTCATCCCCGCTCCCTGCTGGAGCGGCAGCCAGCCGCGCTGCACGGCCGCAGCCTGTCCTGGCACCGCGTTTAAAGGGCACTGCTTGCGGTGGGGCACGCATGAAAGAGGCAACGCTTAGGCAGACAGGAAGGTACTCGGCAGCTGGGCAAACTGTCGCTGCCCGCACGGGAGCTGCAGCTCCGCGGGTGAGTCTGAAGCCCGGCCCGTTTCCGTCCGGGAGGAGGCAGCACAGGAGGAAGCCTGCAGCAGCTGGGAAACGGTCTGCAGGGCACCCGGGGCACGGAGAAGGATGGCACGCTCGTCGGATATTCATTTCCATAACAGCGCTTCCAATTACTGGATTTGTGGCTGGTGACAGGAGCTGTCGCTGCCCAGAGCAGAGCTGTTGGAGGCTTTAGCCTGTGCCTGGGCTGGTTCAGGTGAATTAATGCGGAAGGCTCCGCTGAGAGGTCCCTGCCTGCAGCAGCTGCTGCCCTGCGTGTCCGCAGCAGCCAGAGAGCGGCTCACACAGCTCCAAGCGCTGCGTTTCAGCCTCAGGCTGCCTCCCTGATCAAGGAGCGTTGCCTTTCACCGTCTGTAGCCGGCACGGCTGGGTCAATTGGGCTGCTCGTCTCCTCTCGGGGCAGCAGGGAAGATAACCTCAGGGCTCCTCTGGCACCAGACCAGCCAGGTGGGATCAAGTTATCTCATTAGCACACGGCTTGTTCTGGCAGCAGGCTGTGGCAGCTACGGCAGAGCTGTTGGCAGAGGTTTTCCTGGGGTTGGCAGCATCACAGTGCGGTTTTCTTCCACTTGCCTGGTGCGGCCTTTTCCTCGGGGGAGTCCAAGCCACATGTGATGAGCTGGTCGTGAGCCAAAAGAGCCATCTGGGAGGGAGGGGACATCCGGAGAAACCTCAGCTTCTATCTCCAGAGTGTAAACGGGACCCCTGCCCTCTGCCACCAGCTTGCTTTGCAGGAGATACAGTTAGCTGAAAGCCGCTGGCCGAGGAGGGGGGAAGGATCCCCACCTGTGTGCGCTGCTCCCGGGCGCTGTGCTCGTGCCAGGCACAGCCCGCAGAGGATGCGGGTGCTTCTGCGCTCTGCTCTCCCCGCAGGTGTTCTCGGAGCGAGGCAGCAGCAGCCCCAGGTGCGCGCCCACCTCGGAGCTGTACGACGTCTGCCTGGTGCAGACCGACCTCCTGGAGGCCATCGCTGACGAGGACTATTTCCTCCGCTGCGTGAGGAGGTGTGAGGAGAACTATGACCGCTACCTGGCCCGCATGGAGAGCAGCTCCCCGAGCCAGCAGTGCGATGGACAGTGATGCCTCCGCGCTGGCGGGGCCAGGGCCGAGGGGCTCGGGACGGGGATGTGCCCCTGCTTCCTTCCTGCTGCACACAAAGTCCCGGGCTGGGCTTTGCTTTGAGCCGTCCCCTCTCCTCTCCGACGTGTGACGTGTCCACTCCATCCTACCGGGAACCCCCCGGGCCCAAACGCAAGTGTCCCGGGAGGTTGTGTGAAGGCAACCCTGGAGGAAACTGCTTTCCTTTCCTCACAGCGGTGTGGGAGCTCTCTGCCCAGCTGGGGACCCTCTGCTGGCGGTACTGCCCCTTGTGCCCGCTCCTGGGCTAGGGCTGGGGCTCTCGGTGTCCTTCTGCTCGTGGGGCAGGGCCCTGCTGCTGCCCCGCACGCAGCCACGCTGCTGTTCATCTCCGTTCCCGCTCCTGCGTCCTGCAGGGCGCCGGTGCCCCGGGGAAGCGCGGCGTTACCTGCGGCACGCCCGGCTGCCGCTCGCACCACGCTGTTCTCCCTGACAGCGCTGGGGACTGACTCCCTGCCACTTCCACCTGATTTTAAAGCAAATCTTCCTACCCGGTTCCTGCTGCGAGTTCCCTTCCTGCCCTCACCTCTGGCTGCGCGACCAGGGGCTGCGCCTTTCCCTCCGCGTTCGCTCCCGCAGCTCAGCAAAGTGGGGAGGAATTTCCAGGCGGTGAGGGCGCAGTGGGCTCCCCCCCTGCCTGCCTCCGGTCCTGGTCGCCCCCCCCCCTGTGCCCCCCAAACTTGGATCCCCTGGGGGCGAGCCCCGGTGCGGCAGCGGCGGCGGGCAGGGGGGCTCCGGCCCCTTCCCTCCGGTGCCTCCCTGGCGCACGGTGAACCGGGCAGGGCGCTGCGAGCCCGGTGGCACCGGGGCGGGCAGGACGGCGGGAGCGGGGCCCGGGGGCAGGTACCGGGAAGGGAGGGGGGGGGGGGGAACGGGAGCGGGCGGACGCGGCGCCGCCCCCACCGGCAGCGGGCGGACCCGGGGCGGGCGGCGGCGCGGAGCTGCGAGCGGCGGAACGGGCGGCGAGGTGAGCGCGGCTGCGGTGCCTGCCCCGCTCCCGGGCTGCGGCGGCGGGACCGGCCCGGGGGCGGCGGGGCGGCTCCGGGGGTGCGCACCGGGAGCCCCGGGAGGAGGCCGGGGCGGGGAGCGGGAACCCCGGGGTGCGGGAGCCCCTGGGGACGCGAACCGTGCGCGCCGGGAACCCCGGGGTGCGGGAGCAGCGGGGGGTGCGGGCTGTGCACCGGGAGCCCCCGGGGAGAGGGAGACCTGGGGGGGCCGGGGCCGTGCACCGGGAGCCCCCGGGGGAACAGGACCGTGCACCGGGAACCTCGGGGAGCGGGAGGGCAGGCGGGTACGGGCTGGTCACCGGGAGTCCCCGGGGCTGAGAACCCCGTGGGGTGCGTGCCGGGCACCGGGAGCCCAGCAGCGGGGAGCCATGCCGCTCCCGGGGCTCCCGAAGGGGTCTGTCGGTGCCCGGTGCTGACCCCTCCGCTCTCCCCCGCAGGAGCCCGGTGGGATCCGGGCCAGCGCCAAGCCGAGCCCCGCCGGCACCGTGGGCCGGATGGGTGGCACGGCGGGGCCCGGGCCCGGGGACCCCCCGGGCGGCTGAGCCGTCCCATGGCGGCGGCGGGCGCGGGCGCCTTCGCGTGGGTCGCCTTCCCCGCCATGCCCACGCGGCGCGTGTACTGCAGCGCGGCGCACCGCGACGGGCAGCTCTTCGTGCTGGGCGGCTGCGGGGGCAACGGGCGCGCGCTGGGCGCCACCGAGGTGCTCGACCTCCCGGCCCAGCGCTGGACCACGCTCCCGCCGCTGCCCACGCCGCGGGCCGGTGCCGCCGCCCTCGCCGTGGGCAAGCAGATCCTGGTGGTGGGCGGCGTGGACGCCTCGCAGAGCCCCCTCGCCTCCGTCGAGGTCTACCACGTGGATGAGGGCAAGTGGGAGAAGAAGGCGGCGCTGGCCCAGCCTTCCATGGGCATCGCGGCCGTGCAGAGAGGTGGGCGATGGGGACGGGTGCTCAGCCGCCGGGCTCTGTCCGAACTTCATCTCCGAGCCTCGGCACAGCCTGTGGATGAGGGTCCCGTAGAGGATGCGCGTGTTGGCTCCCGGGCTGGGGATGTAGTGGCATCACCCTGGGGCAGGGGGCCAGCGGGGCCGTGGTGGGCGCGGGCAGGGGTGCCGGCGGCGGCGGGAGAGGGATTTGGCAGCATGGCTGTGTTGCCATGGTGTCTCCAGGGAGATGGTGCTGCCGAGGATAATTAGAGCCGATGGCCTGGTGCCGGGCTCTGCTCCGGGCGGCTGGGGCGGGCAAGGGGTCCGAGCGGGGTCAGGGCACTGCCGGCATCAGGCCTCGCCGTGCCCGCTGTCCCCAGCCACCCCGCGGCGGTGTCTGGCTGTGGGGTGGGGAGCCCTCCCTGCCTCACCCCTGCTGGTTTCGCAGACGGTGCCGTCTACGCGCTGGGGGGAATGGGAGCAGACACCTCTCCGCAGGCGCTGGTCCGCGTCTACGAGCCGGCAAAGGACCACTGGCAGCCCCTGCCCTCCATGCCCACCCCCTGCTACGGGGCATCCGCCTTCCTGCAGGGCAACAAGATCTTCCTCCTGGGTAGGTGGGCGAGCCGAGCACCCCCCAGTGGACGGGGGGGATTTCCCCCACAGCCCCCGGCACACCTCAAGCTCACTCCATGCAGACCATGCCCCGGCACTGCAGCTGGGCATTGCTGGCGGTGCCGGCTGCCCCTCGGGGTGCCGGCAGCCTCAGCATCTCGTCTGTGTGCAGGGGGCCGGCAGGGCAAGCTGCCCGTCACCGCCTTCGAGGCCTTCGACCTGGAGACGAGGAGCTGGACGCGCTACCCCAGCGTGCCCAGCCGCCGCGCTTTCGCCGCCTGTGCCACGGCCGACGGCGTCTTCTTCAGCCTTGGGGGGCTGCAGCAGCCGGGGCCTCACAACTTCTACTCCCGACCCCACTTTGTCAACACCGTGGAGATGTTCGACCCTGTGCAGGGTGAGCCCCGGCGTCCCGGATGGTGCCTGCAGCGCGGGGTCTGGGGGGCGATGCTGACGGCCTCTGCCCTCCAGGTGCCTGGAGCAAGCCCAGCCGCGCCATCCGCATGAGGGAGAAGAGAGCCGACTTCGTGGCCGGCTGCCTGGGAGGACGAGTGGTGGCCGTGGGCGGCCTCGGTAACACCTGGGGGAGCCGTGCGGCCGCGTTCCCTTCCCCGTCCTCTGCGGCACGTTGCTGACCGGTGCAGCAGCGGTGGGGAGATGGGCTCTCGGTGCATGAACACCTCTCATCTTTCACCCCCTGCACAGCCCCGGGGCTGCACAAAACCACAGCAGCGTTGCTGCATGCTCAGCAGCCACACAGCCCCAATTCTGTCCCCCACGGCCCTCCTGTGCCCCCCAAGCGTGGGCGAAACTGGGAGACCCTACTGCCCTTCCCAGGGGCTGCTGGTGCTCCCCACAGGGCTGCTTTTGCCCCACGGCTGCGTTTCCCCGGCGCTGTGCGCCGCATGCTGGCTCAGCCCGGCTGCGCAGGGCTGCAGCGCCGCATCCCTCTCCCGAGAGAGCTGGGGAAAGGTCAGTGCTGCCATTCAGCGGCAGGGACGCTGCAGGGAGGGCTGCCCGGGGCAGCCGCAGCACCCAGCCACACGGCCAGGGCTCGGGGCACGCCGAGCTGGCGGCAGGGCAGGAGGAGGGAAGGCGAGCGGTGGGGTGCCGGCAGCCGTCACCCTGGGGATGCTGCTAATCCCGCTGTGCCCCCGTGTAATTACTGCTGGGACTGCAGATCCCCTGCCGCCGAGGGCTCAGGGACCAGCCACAATTAGTGGGATTCAGCTGGGGCATTAAAAGCCTTCGAACGGGGTACGGCAGAGCCTGGGGTGCGCAGAGAGGGGCTGAGGCCGTGCCGTCTCTTGCAGGGAACCAGTCGTGCCCCCTGGACTCGGTGGAGGGGTTCAGCCTCTTGCGGAAGAGGTGGGAGCCGCTGCCCCCCATGCCCACCGGCCGCTGCTCCTGCTCCAGCTGCTCGGCCCCCGGCCTGCTCTTCGTCATCGGCGGGGTTGCGCAGGGCCCCAGCGGCGCCGTGGAGGCCCTGTGCCTGCGGGAGGTGCCCTGAGAGAGACCCCACAGCCTGGGGAGCAGCCCCGGCGGAGCACCAAGTGCCTGAAGACGGGGACAGGGTGTGCGTGTGCCCGTGCAGGGGCGGCCCAGCTCTGGGGAGCCGCTGTCCCGCGATGCCGGGCGCCGCAGCGGCCACGGTTTATTTGCAATGCATCCGAAATCCCTCTGGGTTCCCGCACCGCCAGGTGCTGCCGCTGTCCCACGGCAGAAGAGCCCAGGGACAAATCCTGCTGTCCCGGTGCCTGGGGAGGGCCGAGGCCGCCGGTGCGGGGAGCCGCGGAGGCAGGGCTGTCACCGCCGTGCCGCCCCGTTCGGCCCCATGTCCGTGCCGTGTGTGTAGCAGTGAGTGCTGTGTTGTCGTAGACCCAGTCAATGTCTCATGTAGCGCAGAGGTGCCCTGTAGCTCAGTGCCTAGGAGGTGACGTAGCACCTCGAATAAATGAAACACGTGCAGTTTTACCCTGCTGCAGTCGTGTTGTCCTGCTGTGGGCGGGGATGTGCTGCAGCCCATTGGGAAAACCCAAGGGGGAGCCCAGCGAGCTCTTCCCCAATGGGGCTCTGCACCACGGGGCAAAGAGGCTTCAGGGGGTGAACACAGTGGCAGAGAGAGGAGTTTTATCAGAGGGAGCTGGAGCGCGAGAGAGGACGGGATGGAGGTGGCTGCTGGAAAACCCCGGGAAAATGCTGCTGAGAAATAAGAGGCTTGGCAAGAGAAGAGACATCTCCTACATGAGACAAGAGGTCCCTGTCTCCTGCTACCCACGGGACTCCCACCCTACTGCCCAGCTTGGGGTGCTCCTCCAGCTGCTCCTGACCTGGCTGCCGGCTGCCTGGGTTGCCTGGGGTGGCTGCTCTGGAGCCCGTGTTCTCACCATAGCACCAGCACACTGGCTGGAGTATGGTCTGGTGCCTGGGGAAGGAGGAACACCACATTTCCCACTTACTGGCATCAGGATGGGAAGGTAAGCTCAGTGCTGGTGACGTCTGTGGGTGTCATTCAGGGGCGCACGGCGAGATGGGTGTGGGGACAGATGTCCCAGGTCGCTCAGCACCGTGGTCCTGCCTGAGCCTTGTTGCTTTTAGCTCCATGCAAAGTCACGCACCCCACAGCACAGAGCAGCGGCCGCAGACACAGCCGAGGGATTCAGTCTTAATGAGATGACATTAGAAAGATCTCACAGGTCCGGGTAAATATCAAGCGTGAATGCCTGACCTTTCGGAGAAGACGGACGGTGCGATCCTCAGGTGGGTAGCACAGGGGGAAACGGGCGGCCGAGGCACCGCAGAGCGCGACAGCAGCCAGAGCAGTGCCGTGGCCGGCTGTGCCATGTGCCGGGGCACTGCACAGGAAATGCTGGGCATGGGTCAGAGAGGAGCTGCTTGCCTCTGTTTTGGGAAGAATATCCTGGGATACCTGGTACCTCGGCTGGAGTATCCCTGCATCCACCTCTGGAGTTGCCATAGAAACCACAGCTGTGCCAGAAGCAGGATCAGCAGGGGGCCCTGAATGCGTGTTTGAGCCATGCCTCAGCAGCGGGGGGCATGCGCTGGCAGCTGGACAAAGTCAGCAGCTTGCGCCGTGCTGGGAGGTCTGGGGGCTGGAAAGAGAGATCCCATCCTCCAAGCACAGCATGTGGGGGCTCTGGCCCTCTCCCGTGAATATTGCAGCAGCGTCCTATTTTCACAACACCCCCCCAACAAGCTTGGCCCTGGTGGGCTTTTTCTTCCAGGAGTGCAGGGAGGGGACAGCCGTGGTACCTCTCCCCAGCCTGCCAGCCCTTTCCAGAAGCCGCTGAGGCTCGTAAGAACTTCACTCTCACCACAACTTTTGTTGTGTGGGACCCTAAATCATGGAGTTGCATTGGAGACGCAGACCTGATTAATGAGCTTGTCCCGTGGAAGCATTGCATGGACAGGATAAATCAGGCGCTGAGTCACCAGCACGCTGACAGTCCTGCGCACCTCCTCTGCAGCGTTCCCTTCCAGTGACAGGGGGCTGTGCAGCGGGTGCCGGTGCCTGGCACTGATTTTTCCAAAAGCAAGACTGTGCCAGCTGTGAGAGAGGGAAGCCACGGCTTAGGAGCACCTCACTGTCATGTGTCCCTGCTGCAGTGACATTTCCAGTGCCAATGGTGCCAGCCTGGTGGGGCCAGCAGCCCCTGCCCTGCAGAGAGCTTCTCTCTTTTATTAGCACTCTTACCTCCTGCACATTTTGGGGGGGTTGGGACACGTCCACCCACTGCAGCTCCATTTGGCTTGACTGTTTCACTTGAGATAAACAGAGAAAAATCCGTGACCTATTCTAAAAGTTTGGATTGCTCATTCTTTTCTATCTTCACTTTTGGGCACTAGACCCGGATCCCATCCAAATTAGGGGAAGAGAGTGGCCAGGACAATAGCCAAGGACATCTTGGGATGGAAGGAGAAATCTTCAGGCAAAAAGGCAAAACGAATGATGGCCTTGGCTGCGCTTAAGACTGACAAATTATTAACTGAAGAGCTCATGTGAGCTGCTAATGAAATGCTAACGAATGAAAGAAAAACAGTTGAGGAATGTACAAGATATATTGCTATCTCCTGGCATGTTCTTTTAATTTTTACTAAATGAAAACCTTCAAGTATCTGGCCAAATTCCCTAATGCTAGGAGCTGTTGCTACAAGCCAGCACCAGGCAACACTGCTGATCTCCACAGAGCTCTGCTACAGACTGGGGGGAGACTGGGACTGGAGTTAGCTGTCAAACCTATAATTAAAAAAATGTGTTTCCTTATAGAAATTTCTTTCTGCTGTTGGGGAGATGGAAATACAAAATCTCATTTATCATGTTCCACAAACTCAGTAGACACTCAAACCAGAAAGCTCCAGCCACATCAGAAATATGAATAGCTCTGCATAATAACTTAAAATAATGCACCAAGCGGGTGCCAAGTCCTATAGCTGGTGCACAAAGTACCAGCAAATCCTTTCCTAATACCAGTGGAAGTGCTGTAAATGGATACAGGGCGCTGTGGTCTCCTATGAAGGGAGTTCTAGACTTTCCAATTATGAACAATAAAAGGACAGAAAACCACCATTTGTGATACAGGTCTGAATTCGACCTCAGTGCAGTGATAGCAGAACTGGGTGTTAGTCTGTACAACTGAGCTGTACAAAGCAGAGCAAAGCCTTTATTTACTCAACTAGTGCCATAGCCACAGGTGTCCCCCACAGCAGCGCTCTCTGGAGGAAGGTTAGGCTTCAAGCCTTTGACAGCTTGGCCATTATCAGATCACTGCAGTGGGATCACAGACAGCCTGCAATTCTCCGCTTCAGTCCTAGAAAATCTTTCCACCACTGGATCATCACACGGTCAAGAGTTAACAAGCCGTGGAGATAAATTTGAGCTATTTACACCAGATGTAGCCGTGTAGTTACAAGCAAAAACAAGCAGCAGAGTTGCTCCAAGAAGTCTGTTATGGGTAAAAGTCCAGAATTATTTAAGTGAAAGCTTCAGTTCTGCAGGATTTGTTAAGGAAAGCAGATATATACATCAACGTTGCTGTTGTTCGGGATGACACACAACACAGGCATTGTTTTGACACCTCGGAGCTCCAGGCTGCTGTTAACACTAAAACTTGCTCTCCAGGCAGGAGGAGCGTGAAGGGGATGTGACGAGCTTCTCTAATCTATCTGTAAATTTACAGCAGCCTTATTTCTGCAGTGGTTTAGTGCTTATGGAGCTTCTTCAAAACTGACAACCAAACAGTTTAACCAGCATTAAAAATACTTTGAATTAAAGGGAAAAAAACAGGCAAGTAAGCATGCCCATTTTCCATTCCCGAAGATGAGGAGGATACTGACGTGCAATGAAAAAATTCCAGTAAAACCATATTTGAGAATCTTTCTCCAGGGCATGTTTAGATCATGGGTTATTTCTGTCATACTAGTGGGTAAAATTAAGCCGTTCTACATTTCTGAGAGCACTGTTGACACAAAAGACCGCACAGCCCATGGGCACGAAGCCACCTGGTGTGCTATGGCTGCCATTAGGGACCAGCTCAGGGGCACTGAGCCCCAAGCACCCCCTTCACCCAGAACAGGGGTGCCCCCCCCATCTGCCTGGGAACAGCCCACATCAGGGGGGACCCCCGAGCCCCCCACCTAGATGCTGGCTGCACCCCGAACCTGCAGGGAGCCGCCAGGCCCAGCCCCAGGGTGGCCACGTCGGCCACGTCAGCCATGTTGGCTGGGCCTCCCTGGGGCTGCAGGTGCCCCTCAGCTCCCCCTGCAGCTGGTGTGCTCTGTCCTAAGGGGGCTGTAACTCTTTTTCTTATTTCTCCTCCTTGCAGTGTTACTGGCAGAGTGTGGGCAGCACCGTGACATTGCAGACACCGGGTAGGAGGGAGGAGGCCATGCATGCCTGGGGAGTGGGGAGGGAGGTCCATAGAGGGGGCGATGAGGGAGGAAACGTGCACAAACTGCCCCTAGCTCCGGCAGTACATGAATCCTATGGGGACAGGGCCCAGGGGAAGCCTTCCCTCACTCCCAGCCCCAAAAATGCCCTGGCTGCAAGGCGATGAGGCCGATGGGGTGCTGCCGCCATCAGGGTGCAGCTGGTGGCCCTGTGGGTGGTTTTATTCTGACACAGGCAATTGACAGATCTTGTATTTTTCCTTTCTAACAGTCAATCTTGAAAAAATGAATTTTAACGTCTGGAACATCAAGGAGATGCTCAGCACTCCAACAGCCTCTGGGTAAGTGCTGTATGTTTTCACCATTTCCGTGCTTATCACACTGGAGCCATTGGGATGGGCTGTGTTTTGCTCAGGGTCGCTACCCCGTGAGTTTGCAGTAAAACGCATGTAAGTGGTATTTGACAGTATAGTGGAGTCAGATAAGCCAGAAATTTCCCATCGGCTTACGTATCCTGACACTCATGGTGTGTTCATTCCAGAGGTCGTTCATATGTCTCCAGATAAGGGCTCTGCATTCTCCACATTGTCCCAGAGTTTTCTACCTTAGAAAAATACTAAAATGTGCTTTCTTGCTACATGCACTAATTGCACGCCGTGTGTGTTTGATCTGTGTGATTCCCAGTGTGCACAGTTTATACCACAGAGCCTGTTAAGTACAACAACCTCTCTTAAGATTATAAGGAAATTGTAAATACAAGGAACCTCATGACATGTGACAGGTTATAGTACAACATATTTTGGAGGTCTTGCACTGCCAATGTAAAACATTCTTGGGATTATCAATGTTTTGGGTGTTTAATAACATTTACTCAAATGAAACATTTTAGTGGTCCACTTACTTGGGTTCGAATTCTATAAACAGAGGCATCCTGAGGAACAGCAGGTTATATTTCCTGCGCTAAGTGGCACTCCTGCAAATATGGTGCAATACAGTGAAACGTGGTTCAGTTTGGTTCAAACATGGGATATGCTGATTAAGAGAAACAGCCATTATGCCTGCCCTGCTTCCTAACTTTCTGGTGATTTTAAGGCTGTTCTCTTGTCCTGGTCTAGGGTAGGAAGAGACAGAAACTTTCCAAGATACATAACCTAGGAGACGATCTGGCAGGTGGAAAAGCAGGAGCCACCATTTTGTTGTAGCTTTCTGTTTCTAGAGACTTGTTGGAGACTCTGCCACAATTGCATGGTCACTGTACTGCCAAAAGAAGGGGTGGGGGTGTGGGGGGAGGCACAGGCATGGGACACATGAGGGAACGAAAAGAAATCTATCTAGAATTGATCTGCAGTTAGTCATGGTCTGGTGAATTATGGTTAATTAACCTGTTCTGTGATTCTGTTTGTGTCTGCATACTCTCAGCCTACTAAACACTGTGATAGATTTACCATTGTAGGGAATTTAAAAATCAACACTGGATGCTCTGCTAAAAGCTATTCTGTGCTTCAAGCAGGAATTTATTCAAGAAAGTCCTATGGCCTATCTTATGCAACATGTCTAATTAGATAAGTTAAATGTTCCCTTCTTGCCTTGTATAAAAGATAGATAAAATGAATCATAATTTGCAATATCATTACACATTATGTAACTAAAATTATTCCATATACTGCATTTATATGCATGGCTGATCTTTTTTCCCAGCAGAAGTCAAAGAGCAGCTAGAAGTCTCCATATCTGTAATATACAATGAAACAACAAATATTATTTATATTAAACATCTGGAGAGCAAATGCTAAGACATGCTACGTTTTTATATAGCAGAGTATCACTCTTTGCATGACTTGGCTAAAAATAGAGCCAGATTTATCTCTTGTTTAATTCTGGGGAAGCTCATCAATTGATGAATTTGGTCGTCTGATCCTCTGGTAGTTAAATAACCCACTTATATAACTAACTGTTGTTCAAACTCACGATTTTAGTCATACTGTCTCTGATGTGGCCTGATGTTACCATGATGATGGATGATAATGAAAGCATAATAGCAGTTTCCTTTCCCGTTATAAAAGTGCTTGTCATATACCTATGAATTAATTGAGTTTTGCACAGATGCAAGGGTCAAAGGGGAGCCAATTCAGAGAAAAGTGTGTTTATATCTGTCATGATTTAGCCTTTATAAACATGCATTGCATAATTCTATTGTCTTCTTGGTACCTGCAGATTTTTTTATGTATTTTTTTAATTGAATTAAGAAGTTATGTCTCAGTGGTTTGGAAACCTGCAACTTTTATTCTGGTCAGAGACTGAGCTGGGGGAAATTTAGTTGTGAATGTCTGTATGTGTATATATAATATACACATAATTTATATATATATATATATATATATATAAAGCATTCTGTGGAGTTGTGCAATATAAAAGGAAATGAGTAGAAGAAGTACTGGTGCCTGTTTGGAAGGGGATTGCTTAAATTCCTTCCTCCTCCAAAGTGTCCTGTCAGCTACCAGATCTTCCCTTTTAACTATTTTATTAATGCAGGAGAAAAACACAGACAAGATTTTAACACCTACTCCTCAGCACTCCACGTTTTTTTCAAGTGAGTTGAGAGGGTCCAATAGGTCATGAAACATTACTGAAAATGCAGCTGGGCTTTTGGAAGAGTTAAGATGAAGGATAAGGTTCTCAGACAGCAAATTAACTTTTTCTAAGGAAAAAAAGAAGTTATTCATAGCAGTATGTGCATGTATTTGAGATGGGGGGAAAATGTGTTAATTACTTCTCCCAGCTCTCTTCTCCTGTTACTAGATACTTTTCTCACTACAGCAGGATATGATGTATAAACTGCAGAATACTGTCTTTAAGAGAGCTTCTAAGATGAAACATGAAATCAGCATATAGTATTGGCAGGGTACGGCTCACTCTGTTAGTTCTTTGCACGTTTGAGGCAGGGTGTTACTTTTGAGAGCAGCTGCCACCAGGTCCATAAGAAACGCAGAGCTCCAGTGATGTAATAAGGTCATGACAGAGTTTCTGCAGAAGCCCAAGATTACTCTGAACCGTCACCTCTTGTACCTCCTTTCTGTCTGTCTCACAGCAGACTGGGGACTTGGGGTTTTATTCATAATCTGTCTGTCAAACACACATAATCTTCTCTGTGACTGCTGGCAGCCTGAGAAATAGGATGGGGGAACCAGAGTCCCCGTTTTACCTGTTTTTAATGTACAAATATTGACATAATAGAGATCCTAGAAACTCATCGGAAGGAAAGTTATCGAGTTGGACACTGTAATATCAGGGTTCCAATTATTTAAGAAGGTGGGAGGATGTGAGGCCAATAAAGTGACAGCTATACAGCGGAGAAAGCTTAGAGTCAATTTAAGTGTATCGACAAACAACACATTTTTTGTGGATTGAAATGCCAGACCTAATTAGGGAAAATGTCGTATTAGAGCTGTACTGCTGACTGCCCAGCCAGAACGGAACATGGAGGAGGAGCACAGAGGACCTGAGAATAGCGGTCACAAAAGCAATGATGCTTCAATTAGCTTTATATCGACTGGGTAAGCATCGCTGGGGCATGATGCTGAAACTAGATTTTCAGCACCGTAAATACCCGCCTCAGCCAGGGAACTCCCAGGGAAGAAATGCATCTTGCCTTGGTCTCGAGCTGAGCATAAGACCCTCGTTCAGAATATTACTCTTGTGGTGCTGCTGTAAAAGTGGCAATAATGAACTGGACTCAGCATCTCTGCAGGAGCAACAAAAGCCAAAAATCCACCACAGAAATGTGTAATTTCAAAAAAAGATATTGACATAGAAATAAGAAGTCTTGATAAAATAAATGTAAAGGGACAGGCAAAAGGGTTAAATGTTCGCCTGAGGCACAGAGATTATTTAGACCTCATACTGAAGAGCCCCATTATTCAGACTCATACTGAAGCACAGAACTAATGCCTACAAGCTATCAGATCAGACTGGGGATGGACTGGTACCAGAATGACACTGTTAAATGGCATGGTAAAGAAGACTATTGAAAATGAGAGGGTATCTTTTAAGAAAGTAAAGTTAATTAAAAATGTAAAAATAGAAAACAGTATATTATGATTTTAAATTGCAGTTACCAGAATTTTCTTGTTTCATGTGAAAAGCAGTAACTTGCTAGAGGCATAAAAACTACTAATAAACCTATTTCCAAAGACATCAGAAGCAGAAAGCCTGCCAGAGAGCATCTAAGGCCAATACATGATAAAAATATTAAAGAGGCGTTCAAAAAGGATGCTGTAAGCTGAGGCCTGCTTGGGCCATTGCTCTCTACGCGTCATATTTCTGCTGTTGAGAAACATCTTCCAAGTTTAACAGCCTTACTCGATCCATTATTTCATGAATTTCCATCCCACGTAGCAGAGCCACAAATTCTGAAGTCTCCTTAAGGTCCCAGAATTAGCAGAAAATGAAGGAGACAGCCAAGACAATGCCAATGAATGAGCAGCTGTAAGAACCCTAAGCCTTGGAGGAGTTAGAAACTGAATGTACCATGCAGGCTGGAAGACAGCTTCAGACTGGGGGGCAAAAAAATTACCTCCAGATGTCTAATTCCTAATGCGGCCAGGGATAAATTTTGTGTAAGTAAACAAGGCTGTGCCGCAGAAATCTCCGACTACTGGCTCCTTGCTCAGGACAAAAGAGCTAACGCGGTTTCCAAGGTGAGGAATGTCTGGGTGCTATTGAATCACGTTGGAATGAATAATGGAGTTGCTCACAGAAAGTAAAAATGACCTTGAGGAATTAAAACAAGAGCGGAAGGAATTTGAGCCTGAAATCTGGAAACTGGAGGCAGTGTCTGAGCTGAATAACCTATAGGGATCCTGTTGTGGTTAATACATTAGGGTCGGTGCCAAAATCTGTTTGTAGAAATTCCTTTTAGGATACAAATGCAACAATGGAATGAACGATTTACAACAAGCAGGTCATTCAGTTCCAGAGGACAGGGAACAGAAAAATAATGTTATGCTGATGCTGTTTACAGCAAAGTGATGGTAAATGGCTGGAAGCTGCAGCAGCAACTAGAACTCCTTCATTTAAACTCCTCCAAGCCCCCTGGATGCCAAAGTTTCTCCTCTGCACCCTAAGCAAATGCCGATCCTTGCTTGTTTGCTGCACACTTTGACAGGCAGCAAATAGTAACTACGAGAGCAGCACAGTAGAGCTAGAGACAGTTCCTACAGATACAAAATAAAGCTGTGAGGAAGAGCAGGTGAAAAGGAGCGTCCAGCATTTCAGTTGGATTTGTTGTGATGCAGTCCTGGTCACTAAATGAGAAGGAGCAGAAAGGGCTAGGAGATTTTCTTGATAGCAAGCAGGAAAAGAGGAACTTTATCGCACTGATACAGCTCAAGATTGCTACCAAGAGAAAAAGATTTCTTCTTGGGGAAAGAAGCTTTGCTGCACTTTGAAGAAATATGTCAGGAAGGTGTAAGTGAGCTTCACCCACAGAGCTTCAGAAGAGGAGGGATGTTGGCACAGGTTCAGGGCGAATGATGGAACTAAATAAAATCACAGCAGCACCACGAATAAATGTTATTTTGGAAATTGTAGGAGACTCACTTTGCTTTTCCAACTGACTCTTAAAGCTTGGTGTTGGCACATGAAGGTGGATCCAAACAACAGAGTAAAAATTGTTTTTACAGACCAATAAGGCCTATGACACTACAGTTACATGTTTTAGTGTGTTGATGCACCTAGGAACATCTAGGAACACAAGGAGGGGACTTATTGCGTGCTGTATTTCTCTTGGAGTGTTGTATCTGACAGCTATTCGGGGGCAAGGCAGACCCTTTAAACAAAAGGTGACATGTTCACATCTGGTCATGCCGAAGTATTTGGATGTGCTGATCGGAACTCGGAAAAATGCAAGAAGCTCCAAAAAGATCTGACTTCTTGGGGGGGTGGTATTCACACTGACAACAGGGAAACTGAGACTACGAAGAGCTAGCTGACTCCCCAGATATGCAGAGGGCTGCGGATTTTTGAGGTCATGCTCATATTACAGAAAGTGTCGGAGTTGCCAATGTTGCAATACCTTGCATTAAATTAGGTGGGAAAAAGAAACCATTCCATGGTTGGCAGAGTATGATTTAGCACTTTTGGAGCTGACAAGAGCTTGTGATGGCGCTTGTCTTACATATCTACGTCTTTTTTTTTGCTCTGAACGCATCCAGTAGTGCAAACAGCATAGGAACACTCTTGGCACAAATGCACGAATGACTCAGGGAATGGCTCGTTTTAGCAGAAAGCTAAGAGTTCTCCTGAGATAAACTATTGCATCACCTAGGAGGAACTTCTAACCAGGATTGAATATCTAGAATGCTTCCTCGGTGTTTATAAGGAAGGGTTTATATTTAGGACAGGTCACGCACCCGCGAAGCCCAGCACCCTGAAGGAAATGGTCAGGTGGCTAGAGATCCGTGGTTGTCTGATCTCGCTGTCACGGGTAGGCCTGGCCCAAGCATGGCCAGGCTGATGCCTTGTCCAGATGGCCTTGTTAGCAAATCAATTGCCAGCAGCGTTTAGCAAGGGAGAAAGAAATCTGTTTTTCGGGGGAAAGAATGTGCTCAAAGAGACATCTGGTTTGTCTCCCCCCGTAGTCTGCAGAAGTGCCGTCATTCCTAAACTAACCACCAAGAGAGGACTTCAGACAGAAAAATGAGGCTCCAGAGCCGTCTACAGCCTTCTTTGGTCATGGTGTCAGTGCAGAGTGAGGCTGGGAAGTCACCCAGCTCGCAGAGACCTCTGAGCTGCACGGCTCCCCACAACGTCAGCAGCGGAGCTCCTTGCATTCAGCCTGGTGCTCAGACATCAGGTGCCGTGAGGGGACCGAGCCAACAGCAGGGATGTGGCATTCACCAGGTGCACCAGACGCTTTCAAAGGGGGTTATGGAACCGTGTATTGGCAGTAAAGCACTTGGGGAGTGTAAAAACCCTTCCTCAATTAAGAGGGAGCTTTCTTGCCTAAAAGACAGACGGGTTTAGAAGCTGGTGCAGGAGATGTGATACCTACATTTCTAACCAGCGTGCTGCCCACACGGGGTGGTGGCAGCCTGCATGCTCACGTCTCTTCCTGACATACTCTGGGCTGCAGATTTAAAGTGAGTTCTTTTGTACAAAGCGTAGCTGAGATGGAAACAGGAAGCTGTGCTAGTAAAAGTTGTGTTCAGATTTCTCTTTTGGTAGGTTTGGGGCCCGCAGAAAGATCAAGGGAGGTTTTGAATTCAGGCAGATTTATCAGACTTTTTGAGGATCCACAAACTCATATCTCATCTGTCTATTTTTGACCGCAGCTCGGTGTACTCGGTGAGCTTAAAGCCAGGAGTATTAATATGATATTGTCACTGACACCGCTATATGAAGAAGAGGGAGGCTGAGCAGTTCAAATGCTCCCACTAAACCCTCTCCCTTTTGTGTGTGTGGTGTTTGGGCTCCTTCCAAAAGTGGGGATTAAACTGAACACGTCACTGCTAATGAATGTTGGGGTGATCATCTTTTGTTAGACATACGAATTAGTCTCCTGCTCTTTTTTACTTTAGTTACGTGATTTGTTATGGAAGAGTCTGCCTAAGAGTCTCTTTCATTAATTTTGATCTCTAATTCCGTTCTGTTTATCACTGTTTTGCCAGGCCTGATCAGGAGAAAGTCCTTGTGATTTATTAGTAAACCTTTAGATTTTAATTAATTCAGTTTGTTTCTTCCTTGACCCTTTTTAGGAATTGTTATGTGGTGAAATTCTTGTTCCTGTGGGAGGGCTGGGGTAAGGCTTTGTACAGTGGCACAGGTGGATGAGGTGGAAGAAAGGATTTCATCTATTGATACTGAGAAACAGCACCAAAGGCAGCAACACATCTCTTGCATTTTGGTAGCTTAATTTGGGGAGTATAAGCCTGGACCAGTATTTCGTACATGTGGACCTAGCCTAAGCAGTTCATCCGACCTTGTAAACATGGAGCAATGGAATACGAAAAATGAAGAAGTCTCTGCCTTTGCCAGCAAAAAAAAAGTTGAAGGCAGGCTCTGACAGTACAAAAAGCAGTACAACTGGTGGGGAAACCTTTACCTGAGGGAACCTGGCATCGTACCACAGTCCTGGGGGGTAAATTGGCAGGAGCTGTGTCTATGAAGGGGAACAGAAAGAGAAACATAGCACAAAGCCAAGGCTAGCTGGGAAGGGTTTATTGGGGTGACACTCAGGGAAAAGAAAGATTCACTCAACGCACTCTGTCCCATTTCAGGCCTAACAAGTTTTCCATCCGGAGCAATGCTCCCAGTGACTACTCGAGTCTGAGTGATTCTCAGCTGCTCTTCGGCTCCCAGTTCTGCCCGGAGAACGTGCAGTCGGCAGCGGCACCGCTGGAGCTGGGCACACAGCTGGGACAGCACAACTCCCAGGACGTGAGTCTTGCTCCCCCGTTCAGCCCTGCACAGACACACAGCCACCATCTAAATTAATGGAAAATGCTGAAAACAGGTGATAAAATTGGCTGAGCCTGCTGAAATCAAGTTATCTGCTGATACAGTAAGAAGAGTACATATTTACTGTAACTAGACAAAATAGCAGCCTGGTTGGTGAAAAAACTTATTTATATGACTATTATTGGGATATTTTATTTGATCGCATTTTTTAATACCTAACATAATGTGAAATTGTTCTCAATCTAACATCTTTAGACCAGCTAGCTAAGATAGAATATTTCATCTATTCCCTCTTCGAACAGTACTGTGTTTCTCTTTGTTAGCTTTCTGCAGGAATGACAGAGGTATTCAGTATTTAACTCCATTTCCTGAAAGTTACCTTGCTGGATTGTTGTTATGGCAGATGCTTGAATGACTTTGGATGAAGAGCTTCTAAGCTCAAAATCTTTCTCCTATAGCATGTGGCCTCTGATGTTACCAGCCTCACTAAAATAGTTCCTGCACCACTAGCAGATACCAGCAGATCCAAATAAAGACACCTGAGAGCAAAGATTAGGAAAGAGCAGTCGTGCCAGCCCTGTGGCCCTAGGCAGCCGTTCAGTTCCAGATCCTGTCTGTTGTCCCCTGCGTTTTGCTGAGGATCTTGTCCTTTAAATGTGTGGCTTTTCATCAGATGCAGGAAAGGAAACTCACTTTTCAGGATGAAAGAAAACAATTTAACGAAATTTGCATTTTCTGATGTTTTAAGGAAAAGGCATTTCTACTTTGGTCACAAAGTGTCTGGAAAGTGTATAGAATGAAGAAGGTCTTTACTGCTTTCATACTAATGTTATTTTCATGTTCTGAAATGTATATCAGAGCATGTGAAAAACAGCTAAAAAAAACAAAAAAAAAAAACAAAAACAAAAAAACAAACAAACAAAAAAGAAAAACAGCTGTCACCCAAAAGGAAATTCAATAGGGTTTCCTTTAGATTAATGGACAGGGAGCACCCTGAAATTATTTTATAGTGTCTGTGTTGAGCATACAGGGAAAAAAAATCTGCGCAACTGATGATTGCAACCAAGTGAAAACAGTCAGGATGATGGAAAAGCCTTGAGTCTGAAGAAATTCAGTCTGAGTTTCAGTTCCACAGGGAGACGATCAAACTAGGCACACTAAGTGAACAATAATCTCGTCAAATTCTTAATCTCCTCACCCGATCTAATCTGTCACATCCAATCACTGTGAACCCTCTGTCTGCAAAGCACTTGGTACAAAAATAGTTTTTGATAATTAATGTTCTGATTATTTTTATACTTCAACATTTTTCTTTCTTTTGTGCAACAGAGCGAGCCCAGTATTTTTACTAAATACCAAACAAAACCACAGTTATTTGATGAAGATACAAGAGAAAAAGGCTTCCTTAATTTCGGTGCAGGAAGAGGGAAAAGTGTCCTGGAAAATTTTGAAGTGAATAAGAACAAAATAAAGGACAAATATGATCGGTATGTAGTCATCCACTGCAAATTCTTTCTGTGAAATCTGTTATCCCCTGCAGCTCCTCCTTCTCCTCTTGAAAGTCATACATGACGTAGCTGCAGATTTCTCCAAGAAAAGTGTCTTTTCAGGTTTTAGATAATCTCTGATTGGAAAGTGTCACAAGGTAAGAGAATAAGGTTTACTTGCGATGAGAGTTATGTAACGCTTTCAGCCATAAGCCACAAGGAACAACAAAACTATAACCTGAATTTACCTTTGTCTTCTTTATCTAATCAGCAAGGGTTTTGTTGTTGTTTTTTTTTTTCCTCTGTGAAAGACCATATCTCTCAAAATTTTATAGACTGTATAAAAGGGACTCCTAGGATGACATTTACATTTAGGACAAATGAGGAGATTGCAGGCATACTTGTGTGCAGAGGAAGATGAAATGATTACAATGTTATAAACCTGTACATATCTCTATAATTTTTCTGGTATACGGGATTTTTGTATGTGTGTTTTTGGGAACAGACAAGTGTAATTTGTTAATGAGCTCTTTGTCAGATGTTAAGAATTAAATGTACCTGTAGGTCCTCTAGGACTTTAAGGATTAAGCTAAGAGTTTCAATCTCAAAAATGAAAGATGGCAAGCTCCCCAGTGCACCTATAAATAATTCTTAGCTCTGTACATTTTGTAATGTAACATCCAAAGTGAAACACATTTTTGTTAAAAGCCTTTAATCAGATCAGACTGTGTATCTCTTTCTCCTTTGCAACGGGCACTATGCTTCTGATAATGCAAAATCTGATGCTCTGGTGCCTATTAGAGAAGAGGAAGATTTTTGTAAGTGAATTATGAGGAATGGACACACAGTTTTAAATGTTTAGTCAGAACTCTTAATTATCCTTTATTTCTTCTTTATATTAATTATGCTTCTTTCTGCGCTCCAGATGCACTCCCAGATTAGAAGCATGTTTATATAAATAACTATATTATCTTTACAGCGATAAATGTGTAATTTATCCATTTATATCCCCCACAAGTTTGACTATTAGAAGAACATCTTCCTCTCCTAAGGCTAGAAATATTTCAGAAGCCCTGCCTAATTCTCACAATTAGCCTCTACCTGGCCTCCACCTTTCTGTTTGTTGCAATTTGGATTACTAAATGATCAATTTAAAATGACCCGAATCTTCAGAGAGGAAATAGGTTATTGCTTTGCTTAGCAACAGTCCTTGCATTTTTGTTTGATAGGTTAATCATGAATATAGCCTGGTTCCTGATAGGCTCGCTCAACTCAAAAGGGTGGATAACAGAAACCACAGGCATAATCTCGGGAGAAAAGGATTTGCAGTATTTGTTCTTCCTGGCTTGGGCTTTGTTGATGCCGCAGTTTTCTTCCCTGTTTTTCCCACAGTTATTTTAGTCCAAATATAATACTCATGTATCTCAGCAACTGGCACGTCACCTCCACCAAGGCTGGGTTCTTCCGGAGTAGCTAATGCAGTGGTAACACCCCAGCAGCTAACAGTTAGTATTAACATATGTAAATGCCTTCGGAAACTTCTGGGAGAGGCAGAAATGCTACGCCAGAACTGGGAGAGTTAAAAAAATATGTATATACCTCTATGTGATATATGTGTATATATCACATATACATTTATATTTATATTTATATATATTTCTTACTCTACCTAGCAGAATCTGTGCTTTCCTAAAACAAGTAATGTGACTTCAAAGGTTTATGTCTGCTGAAGTAAGCACATTTCTGTTTACATTGTGCACCGCACTATGCCTTGCAGTATTTCATATCTCACATTTACTGTGATCTTTTCAGTTTCTAACTACTTCAGTAACGTTACATGTCTGTTTTATTCCTTCTGTTGTTTTTGTTTTTGTTTTTGTTTTTGTTTCATTTTAGAGAGGTTTTAAGCACCTTTATTTCCAGTATCAACGACAGGCTTCAAGGGGTAAGTTACTTCAAATTCAGAGCCCAGAATAAGGAAGAATTAGAAATGCTGCAGAACATTCACCTTCTCTCATTTTCTGTGCTGATATTTGAATTGGTATACTGTTTGTCTTGAACACTTACATACTGTAGACCAACAATTGTCAATGTTTTTTTTTCACATGCTATCCTCTTTGTGGCCAGTCCTTAGGGTCACAGGTTTTAGGGCCCTGTCTCAGAGTCAGCAATGGAATTTCTCTGGGGCTTGGGAGCAAGAACAGCCTTTGGCTGTCTGCAAATACAACTTCTTTCCTCTTGCCTGAAGAAAGTAGCTTACCCTCAAGAACAAGTAAATAAAATGTATCTCACTGTCTGAAGTTGAAGGTCTCTTCTCCCCATAACTTTTAATAAATAATTAGAATAATGTTGCTATTGATGCTTTTTTTAGAGATGAATATCTCTATTGCAAAATAATTTAAGATTTCTGCAATACTTTATGAGACATTTGAGCCATTCCATACCCCCTTTGGGGTTGCAACCAATGGATGGACAAACTCTTCCAAGTGACAGATAGATGTCCATTTTCAGCCTATTGCAGCAGTGAGTTGTAGTCATTGTTGTATGGCATTCTGGGCTGTTTTTGCACACAAATAAAAGTCAATGTATTATTTTTTTTCATTTTTCTTCACTTTTGCAGCTGCAAGTGTGCTTGGACAAGTTTGAAGAAATGTTCAATTCGAGAAACAAATCCATTTTGGTTCATCTAGAAACCATTTCCAAGACACGTGAGTCCTTTCTGTATTTCTGTTAACAGCAGAGGGCACAGTCAAACTGCTGGATGTCTGCATGTTGTCTCCAAGCTGGGGTGAACTATGCAAGCCATGCCACTCACAGCTGCTACTCATAAGGGAGAATAGCAAAATAGGACTTATTCACAGTATGGACTTTGCTTTTCCATTCTTGTTAGGTTATATTTACCTTTTCTCTGCTCTCTTGTGTCAAAGAACTTGAGCATTGCATGGTTAGACACCATGCATGTATAGACAGATGCATCTCTTTGGTTTTGTGTTCTGCCTGGAGTATGAGCATTTTTAGACTATATCTGGTACACTAATGGAATACACAGTAAAAATGAGATAGTTATTGAAATCCTGAATGTCTACTTTCAGTTTTTAAGGCTTTCTCAAATATTCATGTTAGTTTGAAGTTTTCCATCTCCCTTTAATGCTTGAAGTGATTACATTTTACGTATGAGCAAAATTGGTACTGCTCTTCCTAGGTAAGAAGCAAGTAATGAGATGCACTTTTACCGTGATGAAAGGGTGACCTCCCAAAAAAGCCAATAATGTAAAATACTTTTGAACAGCTCTGTCTCTGAAGTGGCTAGTCATAGCAGTCTTTATTGAGGGAGAGTGCTTCAGAGAAATTGTTTCTAATTTGGCTTAGATCTGAGCCTTTGAGAGTGCAGTAATTTTTAATGCTGCCATTATTTTTTATCAACACCCTGTCAGGACTCTGTTCTCTGCTTGCACTGCTCTGTGCAAGAACAAGAAGCCAGCTTCAAAACATGCAAGAAGTGCACAATATACCTTGTGAGTTCATGGTAACAGACCTTCCCAAAAGCACTAGGATGTTTACTGTGCAGTAAAATGTGGCTTCCATGAAGTACAGCTTTGACAGATACCCTTTAAGTCACTGCAGCCTTCTCAGGCAAAAAGAATGGAGTCTGGTGCATTTTTCACGAGGCCGTGGTAGCATGTACGTTTGAAATACCAATCATGTTTTGCTAAGAACACTCCCTTGCTGTGCTTGGCCACTGCTCTTGGTGGAACCTTAATGTAAGCAAGAATCTGTCTGTTTTGGCCAGCACAATAAGCCTCTTATTACGCATCTGCCCATCTCCTAATTACTTCACTGCCTCAGCTTGTCCACTCTGAGGCAGGGCTTTGCCTAATTTTATATACCTCTTGCACAGAAATAGTTGTCATGGCATTGAAAATCAAATTTATTGTTCATAATTCCCCCTCTTCCCTCCATACCATTTGCTCAGCTGTCCTGTTTCTTATCCATAACCATTTTAAATAAATGTGCCTTGAATGAAATGAGAAACCTCCCAGAGGTGCCTGCTGCTAGATTTTCAAAGCAATTGAAAAGAAAAATTGGCACTTTCTGTAATGTATCATGCTGCAGAATGTTGAATATATAATGAAAAACATCACATGCTCCACAATGTTGTTCTTTTTATATTTCTGGGAGGTTCATCTGTCACTGGTTAATTGCTGATAAACACTGCCGTTTCACTGGTATCACAGTGATGGATAATTAAGTTCCCACCACATAAATACCTGCACTAGTGCCTTGAAAAGATCCCAACTGAGGCAATTCCTTTGAAAAGGCTGGTGTAAAATTCCTAAATTTGGTGATAAAGAACTAAATTCAGAGCCAATAAAGCACTGAATACTGGTGGTTGATGATACCACACCGTGGGTTGTAGGTGACAAGGTGGAGATGTTAAATCATTGGTAGTGGGGGATTTGACATGCAGAAGATGAATACAGAAGATGGTGAGGCTCTCTTCAGAGACAGAAGTCGTATGCCAGGACATTCAAACGGCTCTGCAAAGTAAAGAAAGGTATAACTTGAAATCAAGTCTGTCTTCATTAGGAGCATGTAAGGAGTCTCACAGGCCTCCTTTGTAGCAAGTAGATTTGGCAGAGTCTACACACAAAACAGAAAATATTTTTCAAAATATATTTCCAAAGCATTTCCAAATGTTGTTGGGCTGGCGTGCTCTGTGCAATAAGATAAAAAATGTTCTCTTCTGAGCGTCTGTCCATATGTGCAGGCACACAGTGGATAGAGCTGTGTCTGGCACTGGCGATGAGAGAACATTTGCCTGAGCAGGTTCCACAGAGGCACAGCTGCTCTCTTCCTTGCCCACATCTCAGTGTGCTGTGCACAGGGATGTAAAGAAGCAAGCAGACCCTGTCTCCTCTGTTCTTTTTCCACTTTATGTAGAGTTTCTCTGGTTGACTTGCCAGATCACCATTTGCTCACTCTTTCTGGTTTCATCTCCTCTAACTCATTTATTTTTTTATTATCCTCATTTTCATTTATATACCCACATTTATATCAAAGCTTTTTATTTTTTTATACAAATCCTGATTTTCACAGCTCAGACCTTTCCGAACTGCTTTGCTGTTCTGGTATCTGGCAGTTCCAGCTGTGACAACTCACAACAGCCATGTCCTCCGCAACACTTCATCGCAAATGAGGAGCATATTCCCGGCAAGCAGACCACAAACAGTCCTCTACCCCTCCTGCCAGCAGTGGTGGCAAAAAAATGTGCAATGTTTCCCTAACAGAGGTACGAGCTGATGCAGTTCTCTGACAAAATCCAGTGTTTGATGGGCAGTTTTCAAACATGACTCACTGGGAGACTCCCCAGGCCCAGTAAGTTGCTGGCAAGGTTTCCAGGGGAATTCGCTGTGCTTGTACTGGTGTGATCTGACCATGTTTACTCCGAACAGTGTGGTCTGGGCTGTGAAACCCAGGCAGCCCCCTTACGTTCTGCATTTATATCGACTGAAAAGTCAAAAAGCTGAAGACTGATAAAAGAAACGCCTTTCCCATAGCTAGCCATGCAGTGACCGGCAGTGAAAGTTGTCGAGGTGAGGAACTTAACCAGACTCCAGCACGGCCTTGGCATGGATGTCAGGAGGATGTGTAGTTGTCTTGGTAAATGCTGAACCCACCAGCGTGACACCTCAGGACTTCAGGCCATAGGACAGCAATGTGCTGTGCAGCAGGCAGAGGTCGGGGGCTGCTTACCCCATAGGCTGCTGCTGCAGATGTCTTCTCCTGTGCAGCGGAAGGGGACCCAGCCTAAGCAGGCACAAACCTGACAGCCGACCGCTCTGGGTATGCCCAAGCAGGATGCAGCTGTGACATTCTAAACGTCTGCAGCTCTGTTACTGCCTATGGAGAAAGCTCAGTGCTCTGCCAAACTCCATAGCTGTTTTTTCTGCTTGTGTCTCACGAGGTTTATACCACCTCCCATGTTCCCTACTGCACCATGGCACGGGGGGACCAACCTCCCCCCAAGGTGTTATTTAAAGCCTCCGTGCTGTCATTCCGACCCCAGGATGAATGGCAGAGACAACGATAGATAGGCATCAGAAGCAGTTGGTGTTTAATATTCCTAGGCTGGAGACCGACACTCCCTCCTGCGGCTGCTCAGCCTGTAATTTTCAGCTGTTGGGAGTGCAGCTGCACCCCAGAGCAGGCGGATTTGCTGCGAAGGCTCTGCAGCACCGGGCAGCAGGGTGGGCTCGCTCGGTGGGCCCAGCAGGACCTACCCGGAGAGCCTGCGGTGATTTCTCTCCTGACAGATTTCACATTCCGTATGTTATTACTGTAAACCAGTAGCAGTCAAAGACAATGGTACAGCAAATCCAAGCATTGCGATGTTCCAGGTTGTAAAAATCTGTTTTGTTTAGACTAAAATACCTTAGAAGAGAGGCACAAGCCCATGCATAATCCACCCTCTAACCGAGTAAAGATTTTTTCTCTATGATTGAGTTGTTCAATAACTATCTGCTGCAGGGTTTATTTGAAGAAAACTTTCTCTGAAGCAGCTGTTCAAATGATCAGCATTTTAAAGACAAGAGATTTGACTAACAGGGTCCTTGATGTGATCTGGCTCGGCCACCTCAATGCCTTTTTCTTTCAGTCGAGATCAACCCCCGTTTTTGTTTTGTTTAATAATGTTTGGCAAGTCTGAACACTCCTTGGTGTGGAAGCCAGAGAGGGAAGGAGAGTGCCTCCCCTCTGTACCGAGGTGTTTTTTTTTCTTGCAGAATACTCCTACACGTACAAATGAGGCACATCCAAAAGGCTGGCTGTTGGTAGCTTGCCTGCAGCATGCTGTGCTGAGTCAAACGTATACGCAGATCACAAGCCCAGTGGATGCAGTGCTATTTATAGACCGAGGATACCATGTTGTAGAAGAACAGACAGGCTAGGGAAATCAGAAAGTTTTAAAAATAATTCAGAATTAAAATTTAGCGTACGGGGAAGAGCAGTGTGTGGAGGTAAGCCTTCCTGTAGCCTCACTGCATACAGCTGGAACACGTTGAAGTGACGTGAGGGAATTCCCTGCTTCAGTCACTGCTGCTTTCGTCCTCCTGGTAGGACTGCAGGCCTGGAGGGGCTGGCAGCCTTCCCAAAACCTGCTCTCTGATTGCAGGTACCCGTCAGGTCTAAGCAGGGAGATGCAAAGTCTGCGAGGGCCCGCTGAAACATTGACCCCACCATTAAAAACCCATCCTGCAAGTCACAACTTTCCCCCGTTGATGTATTAAAAACATCTAAATCTGTCAGAACAAAAGAGCAGAAGC
Organism: Cygnus atratus; assembly: GCF_013377495.2. Taxonomy (NCBI): domain Eukaryota; kingdom Metazoa; phylum Chordata; class Aves; order Anseriformes; family Anatidae; genus Cygnus; species Cygnus atratus. Next base: position 9,743,514 of record NC_066371.1, read on the forward strand.
TTAAATTCTGCAGAGAGAGCAAGCAGGGGCAACCGAATTGCCTGCAGGACCAGATTGCTTATTAGTTGAAATATGTGCAGGTAATCCTCAGAAATAAGCCATGCTCTGTGGAGAACAAGGTGATGGCTGTGCTGAGGAGGTGCAGAAGTTCCTCCCGAGCCCCATCCAGGCAGCATTTAACTCGAGGCCTGTGAGGAAGATGCACGGCCAAGGCAGCCGCAGGGTTCCTCCTCCCAGAGGACAGCAGCTTGCTCTGTGCCCAAGCACCACTGCTTTGGAGGAAGACAAGTGAATATAAAATAACCCCCGGCACGTAGGAGGGAGCTCTCACAAGCCACCAGTCCCTGGAGCACCGGCCCTGCTGCGCCTGCCAGCCCCTGCAGCACCAGACACCCCTGTTTCACGAGGCTGAATAAGCCCATCGCTTTCAATCTCCTTTCATAAGAGGAGATTATCATCTAAGCACTTAATTATCTAGTAGCTTTTCTCCTCACGTGTCCCAGTTCAATCTATTTTTCTTTGCACGTAGATGGCCAGGACTGTGCACGGGCTTCCAGCCACGCCGTGCTTGCACAGAAGCTCCTGGCAGCCAGAGCTTGTGCACCTCCACACACCGCACTGCCATATCTCACCTGGTCTGGGTCCCCCAGGGCTGGCACACTGCTTTGTGCCACCTTCTGGCTGCCTGAGCGCCCTTCTGGTTCCTGCACCCAGTCACCACGGCAGATTTAAGCAGGACTGGCCCACGAGCGGTGCTTCCAGAGCTGCGTTTTCACCTCCTGCCACCCCTCTCAGGAGCTGTGTTTTTCCCTTTAATTGAGGCTTTGTGCCCCTCACAATTTTTTGCAGCTTTTTTCATATTACATGATGAAAAGCTTTGTTTGAGCCTACACAAAGGCACTGCATTGCCTTTGTCTAAAAAGTCACCTATCTTATCACAGGGTATTACATTAGTCAGGCACAATCTGCCTTTTATAAAGTCTTGTTCCGTTTTATTCCATTTTCCTCCCTATCTTTGATTACTCTTTCCTTTAAGGTCTAGCCTAAAACCTTGGCCAATATGAGAACAAACTATTAAGCCCATAATTGCTCAGATCTCTTCCTTTTCTTCCTTCCCAAATGCACCTTTTAAAAACGTCCCTGATTTTTTTTTTTTTTACAGAACCAAAGCTTGTACAAGTACTTTCTGTCTGTCTCTCCCTAATAGTTTTTAACTCTTTGGCCAATTCCATCAAGAGTTTGACAGAAGGGCAGAGCTCACCGAGATAATTAAGTCCCTGCAAGCTTAATGAAAATAGCTGGGCAGGAGGGGAAGAGATCCCAAGCGCTCTGCGGCTCTGCAGTGTGTGAGCACGCCTCTCTGGGGTGAGAAGAGCCACCCTGAGGAGCTGAGATAAATGCTCCACGTGCAGGAACAGCTTCAGCTGGGCTCTTATCGCCGCAGACACCAAAGTCAATCAAACATGTTGGATTTGGAGAAAAAGAGGATTAATTAATTGCAGAGCTCTTGTAGCCACTTGTTGGAACACGGGCTTTGCACAGATCTCTCTCAGGCACCCAGTGGCAGTCCAGGACCCAGAGTTTCAGTTATCCCAGCCAGTTGGCTTGGGAAGGCTTTGTTTTTGCAGGAGCGCTTTGCATCCTGTTTTGTTACGACCTGCAAACGTTCCTGCCCAGCCACATCATCCACACACACCTCCCTCGTGCTGTCCAAAGGGAAGACCAGGTGTGTTTAGTGAACGTCTCTTTCTGTATTTCATGATGTATGGCTTTGAAGGAAGACTGCTGTAAGATTGCTCAGCATTTGTCATCTCCATGTAAGCTGTAAACTGTGCTCCTGCGATGTCGTGTGTTAGGGCACATGAGTGGTTACAGTAAGAACAACTGCAGCTACATAGGAGGTTAATATTTTGGCGAATTGTGTAACAAAATCGTGGACCAGTTGTGCCACAGAAGAGGGTCAGTTATACAGGGCTGAGCCAGTCCCATGTGAGTCCCTCTCCCAGCACAGTTCACAGACAATGAAGCCTCGTCCTTCCTTGCCTTGAACCAACCAAGTTCCCCAGCTTCGCGTAGCCTTTCATCTCCGGCTGCCATATTAATAGAACACAGTAAATGAGGTTTGGCCTGTACTCAGCATCTTATAAATTTCAAGTGCTTTGCATTAAACATGCACCCTGTTGTTCATTGCTTGGTGCTTGGGGAGATCTCAGCTGGCGAATCACTCTGGTTGCACAGCACAGTGAAGTATTTCATGCCAAGCCGTGGAGGAAGTAGCAATAGTATTGATAGTACTTTATTCACATTTACAAATGAAAGGCCAAATGTGCTTTTTATTGATTTGCCTGTTTAGTGCAAGATGCTCTTCAAAGTCACAGTGACTTGGTGCTGAAAGCCCTGACAGATAAAAGCCAAATGGAGCAGGCGCTGCTGGAGATGGAGAGGAGACTTGCAGCCGTAAGTGGAGAAATTAATCTTTTATTCTGAATCTTCTGTCTGAATTTCTCCAATTTCTTCAAAATATTAACTGAATATTAAAGTGTCTTCAGACAGAGGATTATAAAGTAGACTGCTCCTATTATAATGAAGAGGGAAAGACATATTAAAATGCTAATTCTAGGCCAGCTGCTGACTGATGCTTACCCAAGAGCCTGCTCACAGTGCTGTAAGCTCTGATGAAATCCTGGTCAGTAAGGAGGGAGCCCAACAGTGCCCTGTCATGGCAGGCACACGATGAAGCACAGCTTTCTCATGCTGGCACGTGCCTTTGCTGGAGGAGTTGATGCCTGCGAAGGGAGGGCATCTTGCAGAAGTGCGGTGCCTCCTTCCTGTGGCTTCCCAGAGGGAGGAGAAAAGAGGTCAGGAAAGAATAAGTGGGTGGCAGAGACAAAAGAGCGAACTCCAGACCTCCCAGAGTGGTCTGTTTTTTTCAAAGACCCTGCTGGAGGAATTGCTTTTGGCAAGGATGTGACATGCCAGCATGAGAGGGCAACGCTCTGTGAGAGGGGCACCACAGGGGGTTAGGAGTGTGCCCCAATCCCAAAACTCCCACACTTGTGGGACAGTTTGAAATACGTATTACACAGGCGGATGCAAATTGCTAATCTTTGGGCTGATACCCAATCTATGGGATCTGACCGATGCATAGAACCAGAAATTTCTTCTGTGAATCCTATTATTGTACCTTTTAATGTGTTGTTTACTGCTTCTGCTCTGCTCACTGCTTCCCCAGAAAGACGTGGAGATTTCAGATGTGAAATCCAGTGTCCAGCAGCTGAAGGAGAGCCTGGAGTCGCTGCCAGCTCAGCTGAGCGATCAGCACCTGAAGCTGTGTGAAGAACTAGGCTCCCTGAAGCTCCCTAGTGCCTTAGCTGAGCTGCACACGTTGATGTCCAGTGCCAGAGCTCCCCCTCGGATGGCGGATGACTCTTCTCAGACCTCCCCTGGCACATGTCAGGGCTGTGCCTCACGTCAGGAGACAGAGCATTGTCCGTGCTGCCAAGGCAGGGGGGATTGCAGCACCTTGGGTCCATCTCAGCACGGAGTCCTGCCCGTGGGGAGCCAGCCCACCGGGGACGGGACACCTGGGAGAGACCTCAGCACAGCTTCGGGAGGCAAAGTCAGCCCCTTTGCCAGAGCGGTGTGTGGCAGAGAAAATACTTCTGTGCAGGAGGTGAGATCTGTTCTGGGACCGCAGAGCTGTGCTACCCATCCCTGTATGTGCTGTGCTAACAGTCAGTTTCTTGGGGAGAGTCAGAAGAAACACTGCCCCGTACCGCAGGAAGTGTCTCTGCTAACTCCTCTGAGGAAGGTGATCAGGAGAAGCACTACAGGATTTAAAAATGTGACACCATCGCAACAGAGGCGGCCTCAAGTTTGCCACCTTTTTGTACAAAACAACATGCCCGGGCAAAGAGACGGGAACTCATCCACAGACCATGAGCTGGAGAATGTAGCTGTAGGGAACAAAGCAAAGCAGAAGTCAGGAAGGATCCCTTGGAATAAAATAATGGAGAGGAAGAAAACATACCCCAGCAAGAGGAAAGGAGAGCTCTCTAGATGTGCTGACGGTGGGCTGAAGCAAGTAAGGGCAAACAGGGTTATTGCGTTGGGAAGCTCCAGAAAAAAATGCTTTCCCAGATACACCGTTGCTCTCAATTTAGAAAACTCTAACCCGGTTTCTTCAGCTCCCAATCAACAGATGTTCAGCAGTGCTCAGCCGAGGCTTACAAAGAATTTCCTACCTGTGCCATGCTCCAATAGAGGCGTGCAACAACTTGCAGACAAAACAAAGAGAAATGTGGAAAACAAGAAAAGAGTGATCGTTTCCAGTGCAAGGAGGAATTTCTGGGATTCCTCTCCCCAGGAGAATGTATTTTCCCTGTGCAGCACAACAGGTGGAAAGCAGATGAGCTGCTCTTCAGGCTCCAATAAGCCGTGTCCTGGCAATGCGCTGCCCCAGCAGAGCACGGAATGCTGCTCTTTAGTTTTTGATAGCGATTATTCTGATTGAGGGGGGTTTCGTTTGGTTTTCAGAGTCTTCAGTGCAGGCATGGTCATCTCAGTTGCAGTTTGTTCCTCCAGGTGCATTACCTGCTCAGTCTCCTGAATTTGATCCCACGCAGGTGAGTGAGCTCCTGCTGGGACTGGCAAGAAGAGCTGAGTGACCCGTGTGCATTGCAGCCCTTGGAAACAAGCAAGGCTCGTGCCTGGCATGCTTTGACAAGTTACTGCCCACTTGGAGATATTGTCAGGGACTACGTGGGAGCTGAGGGAAGGTCTCCTATGGCTTGGAAGGCTGAGTGGACCTGTATTATTTCATCCCCTGCCACCAGCAGAAATGCCTCGGGCTGTGGTTACTGCTGTATTTACGCAGCAAAGAAGTGTCTGCGGAGACTTTCAGCGGGGAGGAACCAGCTGGCAGATCACAGACACACCGCTGATTCTCCTGCTGCCAGACCGAGCACTTAGATCTGCTCCAAACTTTTCATCTAGATATATGGAATAATATCTTTGCAGCTGGAGGCTTTAGCTCTGCTCTTCACTCGTAGTCTCCGTTTTGGTTTGTATGTCTAACAGTTCAGATTTTGAGCTCCCTAGGAAGTAGGGGGTATTTTTCTGATTGATTTTGGTAAGGTTAAGATTTGTCCCGAGAGTTGTTTCTGAGCTTTGGGCAGTTTAGCTGAGGAAAGCAGAATCCCAGCATCTCCGTTTGTTAAGTATGGTGTTTCTTCTCCTTTTAGGCTGAAATTTCTTGGTTTCAGGAAAATCAGGAAATTATTATTTAGTTTCTGTCATATTTGTCCCACGTATCTCTTAACTAATCAAGGACTTGCCCAACTTACACTTTCCAAAGATGATTCTCAGAAGCCAGAAGAAGTGACATTCAAATTCAACAGGTACAGTAATCGATGGATATTCCTCATCCTTTAGAGACCTGTAATTCTCTAGTTCGGACTCATTCCAGACACACACATTTTGAGTCAGAAAGGGCCAGCTGATCACCTAACCTGACATATATAGCAGCAGCCCCTGTTCCTGCAGAGCAAATCCTCCCAGGATATCCAGCCATGACTGTAAGTTTCCGCTGCTTCAAATATTTCTGTCACCTCTGAGCTTTGATCTCTGCTGCTGGCAAAAGAAGCATTTCGATATTGACAGAACAGGTCTATTACTGTGAATCCACACGGCCCAGTGCTGTCATCCCATGGGGAAAGGCTAGGACAGTTTCCCTGAGTTTAATAAAGCCATTGTTTCAGCACAAATATCGTGTGTTTTTGTATTGTTCCTTTGGGAGAGGCAAGGTCCTGCTTCAGCAGGTGAGCAGGGAGCTGCTCGTTAGCTGTTTGGCTCCCCTGAATTGTGGCACTGGGAGAATTAGGGGTTTTCAGCTCCTCCCTGGTGTTTAAGGAAGGAAACCACTGCCCTTACGCTTTACCATTGATTTGTCGGTGTTAATGAGCGAGGAGAAGGTGGGGATGGGCAGGCCTGGGGATCCCCCAATCTCTGGGGTCCCCCCGGGTTGGCAGGGGGGCTGCTGAGGCCGTCCTGCGGCCGACAGCTGCAGGCAGCAGCAGGCGTCCAGCACCGTCTGCGTCCCTTCCCTTTGCATTTCCCTTCTGTAGCTGCCTTCCCTGCACTGCAGCAGCTTTGCGGGGCACAACCCGCTGCTAGGGGTTTGAGGCTCTGTCTGCGTTTTGGGGAAGCACCGGTGTCGGTGTCTGCGGGGCTGGAGCAGGCTGGAGGTCCGTGCTGCAGGCTGCCAGCCCGGCAGCGCATCGCTGAGCTTGGAGGGACCTCTGGAGGTCTCTGCTGCAAGCCCCCGCGCCCGGCCGGCACCCTGAGGACATGCTGGGGTGTGCAACGGGGGGGGCTTGCGTAGGGGACCCCCCCGGCCTCCCACACGATGGCTCGTGGCGGGGTTGTGCGCGATGGTTTTGTAGAAAGGGGCTGCAGCCGGGTGTAGTGAGGAGCAGCAGGATGCGATGCTCCCCCCGCACCGGCCACCTTGGGGGGGACGTGGGGCAAGGCCCCGGGGAGCAGCGGGTCCCACCTGGCCCCACAGCCCGGCCCCACGCTGGTTCCCATTCAGGGTCTCCTCCAGGGGTTTTGCTGCCAGCGTTTATCCCAATAAGGCTGCGCCGCGCCACAACTCCCCTGCTGGCTCCGACAGACAAAAATGGAAGTGTGTGCACGGCTCTGCGCGGGGGCGCGAGCCACAGCCTGCCTCGCGTTCGTTGCCGGCACGGCGCTTCCCACCCCTCGGCGAGGATTTCCAGGGCGTGTGGTCACCGAGTTCAGTCTCCAGCTCCCGGAGCCAGCCGTGCTGCCCCTCGCACAGGGCCTTTGCTGTTGTGGGGCAGCTGGCATGTGTATTTGGGGGTCTCGTCCCAGCCCTCGCTGAAGCGCCCCATGCTCAGTTGCCATGAGGACACACAGAGGGGCTCCGTGCTGCTGGGGGCAGCCAGAAGGGGCTGCTTTCTCCTGATACACGCCACGTTTTCATCCTGCTTACTTGGGGGACAGCCCCGGAGAAAGGCTGCCCAAAAGCGGGGAAAAGCCGGTGACGCCCAGGTGGCGCGGGACATAAAGAGGGCAGGCGGTGTCCCTCGCTCTGCTCCCTCGGCCGTGCAGGCAGAGAGGCAGCTGCTGCGGTGCAGCGGCGGCTCCCGTCGGCCCACCTGCACTGAGTCACTTGGCAGAGGAGGAAACCGCTGACGGCACAGGGGGACGGGGATGTGGTTGCTTTCCCCGCGCTGCAGTGGCTGAGATATGTGGGGCACAGCTGGCCCCGCCACCACGGCCCACGCCTGGCCCCACGGCCACCCCGTCTGTAGGGTGAGGCCGGCCACCCCCTGGGCCCTGCTGCTGCCCGGCTCCCCCCGTGCGGCCTCCCCAGCACTAATCCCCGGATTAGCCGCCCGCCCTGCTGCCTTTGTGGGGCCAGGCGTGCCGGCATTGCCCAAATTCCCCAGCCCTGCGCTCAGCAGGCTGCTGCAGCCCCGGTGCTGCAGGGAGGGGGATGAGGGCCCCAAAATGCCCCGTGCACCCATGGCAAGCCCAGCAGAAGCGCAGTGCCCCTGGCTGGGCTGCGGCAGGGACTGGGGCTGGGGGCACATGGGCACGGGTGTGTGCCAGGGGACCTGGGGTGCGCTGCATCCCCGCGGTGCCGGGGCTTGCCGAGGGCACATCGCGGTGTGGCGCAGAGCCCTGAGCCACTGCCACTTTGCCGCGCTGCGGCCGTGCCAAGGTGCTGGCCGAGGCCCTGGCAGGGCCCGCAGCTCTCCAATTAGCTAATTAGCTAATCACCCTGGCAGGGCCCCTCAGCAGGTGAGGGGCAGGGGGTGTCAGCGCCACCCGCGCACCTTTTGGGGTCACGGTGCCCACAGCCTGGCCCCACGGTGCTGGGGACCCGGGCGCCCTAAGGAGGCGATGCTCCAGGGGGACCTCCCCGGGACTCGTGCCCCCTCGCCGTGCCGAGCCGAGCCGTGCCGTGCCGTGCCGCCCCGCACCGCCGCGCCGCCGCCCCTCCCGGTGCCGGGCGGGCTCCCGGCGCGGGTGCCCGCGGCTCGGAGCGGCGCGTGACCGGCCGCCGCCGCCGCCCGCTCCGCCGCAGAGCCCGGCCCGCACCGGCACCGGCACCGGCACCGGCACCGGCAGGTCAGCGGGGGGGCTGCGGCGGGCCGCTGCCGGTACCGGCACCGGGGCCTCCCGGGCTGCTGCGGGCGGCGGGAGGGGGCTGACCCGCACCGCGGCCCGGGCACCGAGCACCGAGCACCGAGCACCGAGCACCGGGCAGCGGGGCCGGCCCGGCGCGCTCCGGATTCTCCGGGATGCGGCGGCCGCGCCGGTGCCGGTTTGGTCCCGCCCCGCCGCACCGGGCGGCCCCGGGCCGGGCTGAGCCGTGTGGCGGGGGCGCGCCGGGCCGGGCCGGGCATCCCCGGGGGGAGGCAGCCGGGGACGCGCCAAGGTGAACGGTGCGCGCCCGAGCGGGGCCGCCGGCACCGGGCACACCGGGCACACCGGGCACACCGGGCACACTGGGCACACCGGGCACACCGGGCACAGGGCCACCGGGGATGCTGGGGGCGGGCGGCACAAGCACCGAGGACCGCCCGCAGCGGGGACGCTGGGAACGGGAAGATGGGGAATGGGGGTCACCGGGGATGGGGCCTGCTGGGGGGGGACACAGCTGGGAACAGGGCCCCGGGAATGGTGGGGGGGGTCCTGCCCCATCCCCAAGCAGCGGGGTCGCCGTGGGGCCCAGGCTCTGCTGGGCACGGGGGGGGGCTGCGTGTGGGTCCCCCCCATCGTGCCGGGTGCGGTGCAGCGCCGTGTGCCGTGGTGCTGGGTGCCTGCACCTGGGCACGGCACCGGTGGCCTCTTGCCGTCCGCCACGGGTCCCAGCTCACCGAGCCCCCTGTTCCCCCAGGGTGAAGGGCTCGCCATGGCTGCAGCGTGGCTCGTCACCTGGGGGCTGTTCCTGGCCACCGGGGTCCCCGCCGGGGCCCGGGGGACGCTGTCAGTAGAGCTGCCGTCGGACGGGACCCCCCAGCAGGGCAGGGTCCCCCTGCATGCCCTGTCCTGGGGACACCAGCAGCCGGTCCCGTCCCCTGCCTGGGACGCCTCGGGGGAGTTGAGCGGTGCTGGGACCCCCGACAGTGAACACTGGGGGGGCGGCAGCCCCGTGCGCTGGTCCCCGCTGCCACAGCCGGAGGCTGTCACCGGGGCACCCTGGGGGACAGGGATGAGCCTGGCAGGCAGCGCAGCCCCGGCCGTGGTGGAGGAGCCCTTCATCGCCTGGCGAGGAGGGGAGGCTGAAGGCCAGGACAGCCCCTGGGGGGGGACATGGCTGCCCCATGGCTCTGCACTGGGGACGCCGGCCCCCAAGGTGCCCACGGACACGGGGCCAGGCTCCCCGGGGCCACCCTGGGCTGGGCAGGGAACGTCCCCATCCAGGCACAGTGCCACCATGCCAGCCAGGACCCCTGGCCCCCGGCCGACCGTGTCCACCATCGCCCTGACCCCCGAGCCGTCAGGGGGGACCAGGACGGGGACAGCAGAGGCGCACACACGGGGACAGCCAGCAGCCCCGGGCCCCGCTGGGGAAGTGCAGGAGCTGCGGGGCCCCCCCAGCACTGCCCCTGTCCCCCAGCCTGCAGGCACGGGGCCAGCACAGGGTCCCCACACCAGCCCTGGCTCCGTGCAGCCGCTGGGCAGGCGAGGGGATGCAGGGAGCCCCCCCAGCCCCTCCCTGGCTCTGCCCAGCTCTGTCCCACTGCTGCTGGCAGAGCCAGGGGGCCGGGGGGCCCCGTCCTGGGAGCTGGTGCCCGAGGTGGCCCAGGAGGGCAGGGCTGAGACGTGGACCTGGGCGCTGCCTGCCCACCAGAGGAGCACGCGCAGGGCCCCGCTCAGCAACGCCACCGCCGGGGACACGGCATCCGCCAGGCCAACGGGGCTGCAGGGACCCCAGCCCACCCCAGGGGCTGCCCTCGGCACCAGCCCCACACCGCTGCCCATCTCCAGCACGGCCCCCCCGGGCCCTCCCTATGCAGGTAGGAGCTGGCACAACGTGGGGACCACCCCCCTGTGGTGACCGAGCCCCCGCGGGTGCCAGCTCTCCCCTCCCTTGCAGGGCTGCTCCCTGAGCAGGACGTGGGCTCCCCGCAGCGGGTCCGGGGCGCCGTGGGTCCCGGGAGCATCCCAAATGCCACCGTGCCTGCCCCACAGCCGACAACCCATCCCGTGGCAGGGACATCCCCCGGGACCAGGCGCCCAGGTGAGGCGGGGATGCGGGTGAGCCCTCTCCCAGCCTGGGGCTGGGGTTTGGGGGGTGGGGGGGGGCGGCAGCTATCTTGGGCCACCCGGCTGGGACGCAGTGCCACCTTCAATCAGGATTGTGCCCGGCGATGGCCCTAATCTACTGCCCGCAGGGATTAATGCTGAGAGCTGGCAGGGCTGGGGCTTCCCTGGGGGGTCAGGGACGTGACCATGGCCCACGTGTGTGGGGCACCCCGCTGGCAAACCGCCTTCTCCCCTCCTGCAGACACCTTGGGGACGCAGCCCCCCGCCGCCAGCACCACCGCGTCCCCCTCGGCCACGTGGCGGCGGGGAGTGGTCTGGGTGACGACGCAGCGCGCCCCGTGGCGTCCCCCGCCACCGGAGCCGGAGCCAGAACCGGAGCCCAGCCACCCGTCACCGGGTGCCAGCGCCTGCCCGGGGTCCTCGTGCGCCGACGGGGGCTCCAACACGACGGCGCTGCGCTGGGCCGAGCTGCGCCGCCCGCTGCGCCTGGCCTGGGCCGCCCACGCCTACGCGGTGGCCGCGCTCTGCCTGCTGCTGGGGCTGGGCTGCCTGGCGGGGCTGGGGGCGGCCGCGGCGCTGCGCCCACCCCACCTGCCCCTGCTGCTGGGCGCCCAGGGGCTGCTGCTGGCCGCCAGCCTCCTGCGGGCCACCCTGCTGCTGGTGGACCCCTACGGGGCGCGAGGCCGCCTGCCGCCCCGCGCCCTGCTGCTGCTCTGCACGGCCCCCTTCCCGCTGCTGCTGGCGGCCTTCGCCCTGCTGCTGCGCCGCCTGCAGCGCCTGGCACAGCTCCGGCTGCTGCCCAGCCCCCTGGGGGGGCTGCCGGCGCTGGGGGCCGCGGCCGCCCTGCAGAGCGGGGCGCCGGCTGCCGCCGACCTGCTGTGGCCGCGCTTGGGCCTGGCCGCCGGGCTGGCGCTGCACGGGCTGGGTTGCGCGGCCGGGGCGCTGCTGCTGCTGCTGGGGGGGTTACGGGGGGGCTGGCGGGCGCTGCGGGCCTCCCGCCGCGAGGGGCCGGGGTTACGGCGAGGGGCGCGGGCGCTGCTGGCGGCGGGGGCGCTGGGGCTGCCCTGCTGCGGGCTGCAGGTGTTCAGCGCCCTGTGGCTGCGCGGCGGCCTGGGGCCCCCCGGGCGCTGCGGCTGGCCCTGCTGGGCGGCGCAGTGCTGGATGCGGGCCGGGGAGCTGGGTGCCGGGTTGGCCTTGCTGGCGGGCGCCGCCGAGCCCCTGTGGGGCGGCCGGCACGGCGACGCCGCCGGGCACTCGTGCTGGGCCAAGGCGGTGCGGTATTTCTGCGCCGGGCGCAAGGCCCAGGCCCCCGAGTACCCCAACAACTGCTACGACCGCGCCGAGCGGGCGCCCACCGGCGACATCTCCAAGAGCCTCATCCGCAACCCGGCCGAGCAGCTGCCGCTGCGGGCGCTGAAGGACAGCAACGAGGCCCGGGCGGCCACGGCGGGGGGGGCAACGGGGCTCAGCCCCAAGTGTCCCAACGCGGTGGTGGCCGCCCGCGAGCGGGGCTCCTCGGCCTCCCTGGGGGACCTGGCCTTCCGCCCGCCGTCGCCCATCGACCTCCGGCGCAGCATCGACCAGGCGCTGTGCCGCCGGCACCTCCTGCGCGAGGGGCTCTTCGGGCGGCCTCGGCGCGGCTCCGGTGCCTCGCTGCACGCCGCCGCCGAGCCCCCCGGGCTGGCTCGCTGCACCTCGCTGACCGAGCTGCCGGGGCCTCGCGGGGAGTCCGTGGCCTCCGCCAGCTCGCTGGAGAGCTCCTCGCTGAAGATCAGCTGGAACCCCTGGCGCCACGGGCTGTCCTCGCCCGACAGCCTGCCCCTGGAGGAGGCGCCCAGCCGGGCCCAGCTGCTGGCCCACCAGGAGCCCCCCGCGCTCCCCCAGCCCCCCGACTCGGAGCGCGAGGCCCGGCGCAGTTTCCTGGCGCTCAGCAAGCAGGTGGACGCCCGCAGCCTCTCCAGCGACACCATCGAGCTCTGAGATGCTGCTCTGGGAGGGGGCGCGGGGCCGGGCAGAGCCGTGTCCTGTCCTCCCCCCCCGCCCCACAGCCCACACCGGGGACCCAGCGGGATGAGCCCCACGTGGGCCCGATCCTGCACCCGGTGGGAAGCGGGAGCTGTCCTCGGCTGGCTCCGTTTGTGCCAAAACAGAGAAATAAAGTTTATGTCCTGAGCAGGCGGCCCCCCCCCCGTTGCCTTCTCTGCTTGCCCCCTCCCCCCCCCCAAGCAGCTGGGTCAGGTGTGCGGAGCTTTATTCCTGAGATATGGACACACGGACAGATGGGCACACCCTGACGGACAAACCACGGACAAATGCAACGGCCACGTTCATGCATCCAGCACGGCCCCCCCGCCCCGGCGCGGTGCCCTGGGAGCAGTGCGGTGCTGGGGACCGGTGCTCCCCCCACCCCGGGGGGCCCCCAGCTGCCCTCACCCTGCCTGGGGACACGGGAGCTGGGGGGGACACGGGCTCAGCCCTGGGGACATGGGGAGGGGGGCTTGGGGGCTCTGCATGGACCCAGCACTGCGGCTCGGGTGGGGGGGCCCGGCCCCCCCTGCCTCCTGTCCCTCCCCACAGCATGTCCCCATCCCCAGCACAGCAGGGCCACGGGGTGGGGGCAGAGTGCCAGCGTCTGGGGGCTCCCCGACTGCCTGGGCGAGCCCCCAGTGCTGCGGGGGGGGCCCCCACACCCCATGCCGCAGCACTGGGCCCCCCTCCAGCACACGAGGGGTGGGGGGCAGCATGCTGTGCCCCCCCTGCAGGCCCCAAGCAGCACTATGCCCACGGGACCGGACCCCAGTTCTGCAGGGGACGGGGTGGGGACGGACCCTACTCTACCGGTGGGGGTGCTGGGGGGGGCGCACATGCAGGGCAGGCGCAGCCCCGAGGGCACCACCACGTGCAGGATCCGGCCTCGGCAGCCCCGCTTACGGCCGACGGAGCCGGAGCTATCTGCCCTTCATGAAGCCGTCGAGGACGCGGTCGCTGCGGTCGGAGAGCCAGTAGCCGGCCATGGCGGCCACGGCGCCGATGAAGATGGCGGTGAACACCATGTCGCCCTTGGCGGCCAGCGTGGCGAGGGCGCAGATCATCACCCCGAAAAACATCTGCTGCAGCACCACCACCTCATCCTCCGTCACGTCGTCGAAGAAGCCCTTCTCCGGGGCGTCTGCGAAGGCAACGCCGGTGAGCGAGGGCATGGCGGGACCTGCCCCCCCCCCCCACCTTTGGTGCCCCCACCGCCCCACATCCCGGCTCCCAGCCGTACCGGGGGGTTTGTCCTCCACGCACTGCCCATCCTGGCGCACGTGGCCCTGGGCGCAGACGCAGCGGTAGCCGCCCTCCGTGTTCTCGCACACCTCCTGCACCCCGCTGCAGACGGGCTCCTCGGCGCCGGCGCACTCGTCCACGTCTGCGGGGAGGCGGGCAGGGCTCGGGCAGCGGGGAGGGGGGGGCACGGGGCCTTTCCCACCCCCCCCCAGCTCGCAGGGGTCACTCACCCAGGCACTTGGCTCCGTCCCGCCGGTAGCCCTTGTTGCACTTCTTGCAGCGCGACGGCCCCGCGCCCATGCAGCCGATGCAGGCGGTGGAGCAGTCTGTGGGGTGGGGGGAAGGAATTAAGGATGGCGGGGGGGGGTGACCACCGCCCAGCTCCGGGCTGGACAAAGCCTAGAGGAGCTGGGGATGTGGGGGGCACCCCACCACCACCCCACCTCGGCACTCGTAGGAGCCCTCGGTGTTGACGCAGAACTGGTTGGCCCTGCAGTGCGCCATCTCCGTGCCGCACTCATCGATGTCTGCGGGACACAGACAGGCGACGATCCCGCAGAGCCGCCCCCCCCCCCGCCCCCGACACCCCCACCCCCGAGAGAGCCCCCCCCCCCATCCCCTTCACACCCACCGATGCAGCGGTGCTCGTGCAGCACCCAGCCCCTCTTGCAGCGCAGGCAGCTCGAGTCCTCCGGCCCCGTGCAGCGCCCGCAGGCCCGGTAGCACTCTGCCGGAGCGGGGGGGGCACAGCGGGGCGGTGGGCGCGGGGCCGGGGCGGGGGGGGGGGGACCGGGGCGGCCCAGCTCCCCGCCGGCACGGCGCCTACCGGCACACAGCAGCTGGCTCTGGTTGCGCGAGGCCTCGTAGTAGCCGTCGCCGCACTCGGCGCAGTAGGGCCCGCCGTAGCCCGGGCTGCAGACGCAGAGGCCGGTGCCCCCCCGCGTCCCCTCGCCGTCGCAGCGCCCGTTGCCGCTGCAGGGCTGCTGCCGGCCGCCGGCGCAGGCTGCGGGGACGCAAGGGGACGGAGATGGTGTGGGGGGGGGGGGGGGCCGCAATGGGGGAGCCCCCCCCTCTTCCAGCTCCGCCTTTTCCCCCTAAATCCCCCCCCCCCCCCCCCCGGTGACTCACGCAGGCAGTCGGGGCCGTAGGTGCCGGGGGGGCAGCACAGCGCCAGGCGGTCCATGCACAGCCACTGGAAGAAGTCGGGGTGCTGGTGGCGCCTGGGGGGGGGGACACACGGCGCTCAGGCCCCACGTCCCCCCCCCCCAAGCCCCCACAGAGCCCCCCCCCCCCCCCCCGCCGTGTCCCCCCGCTCACTCGTGGAACCACCAGCGCTCCACGTGCTCCTCGCTGCGCTCCAGCAGCTGGTGGCAGGCGAAGTCCGAGGGGGGGCACACGCTCTCCAGCACCTCCAGCAGCCGGGTCTCGCTGCGGGGACGATTTTTGGGGTGGGGGGGGGGTCCATATAACCCCTCTGTTGTGCCCCCCCCGAGGAGGCCCTGCCCCACGCTCACCTGTGCTTGTACTTGGCCAGCTTCTCCTCCTCCCAGGCCGTGTTGCCCCCGCCGAAGCCCTCGCGCTCCGTCCGCTCCAGCCCCTGGGCACGCGGGGGGGGGGGGGGGGGGCGGCCGACGCACCGGTGGGACCCCGCGGCTGCCCCCCCCCCCGTGGGGATCACCCCAACCCCTGCTCCCCGGGGAGCGTCCCATGCGCAACCGATGTCACCGCTGTCACCTCCATGTGCCACCCCTCCGCCACCCCAGGGCTTGGCCTCCTCTGACCCCCCCCCCAGGCCGTGTCACCCCCCCCACCCCCAAACCATGTCACCCCCAGCCCCCCCGCGCTGCGGGTGTCGTCACCCCGTGCCACCCCACTCCCCCAGCGTGGGCTGTCCCCCCCCCCGAGATGTCACCCCTCAAAGGTGTCAACCCCCCCCAAAAGTGTCACCCCCCCAAAAAGTGTCACCCCCTCCAAAATTGTCACCCCTCAAGTTGTCACCCCCCCCCAAAGCTGTCACCCCCCCAAAGGTGTCACCCCCTGAAATGTGCCCCCCCCAAGATGTCAGCCCCCCAAGGGTGTCACCCCCCAGAGGTGTCACCCCCAAATGTGTCACCCCCCCAAAAGTGTCCCCAAGTTGCCACCCCCCCAAGATGTCACCCCCCAAGTTAACCCCCAAATATGTCCCCCCCAAGATGTCACCCCCCCAAATGTCACCTCCCCAAGATGCCCCCCCAGCTGCCACCACCCAAAGGTGTCACCCCCCAAAAAAGTGTCACCCCCCCCCCAAAAATGTCACCCCCCCAAGACGTCCACCCCCCCAAGACGTCACCACCCCAAAAGTGCCCCCCCCCAAGTCGCCACCCCCATAGATGTCCCCCGCAGTGTCCCCCATCCCCACGCCCCCCATGTCCCCCCCCCCCCCCCCATTCCCCCCCCCCCCCATCTCCGCACCCTGCTGAAGCTGTCGGCGAGGCCCCTGCAGGCCCCGCAGGGCTCGGCCCCGTCCCGGTCTCGGCGCTGCTCCGGCGGCGGCTCGGTGCCCGCGGCCCCCAGCAGGACCCCCCCGAGCACCGCGACCCCCAGCAGCGCCCCCCCCAGCCGGGCCCCCCCGCGGCCCGGCGCCACCCGCCGCGGCCCCATCCCTCCAGCCCCGCCCCTCGGCGTGGGCGGCGCCCGCTGACTCAGCTCCCCCCTCCTCCGACCAATAGCCTCCCGCGGCGCGCCGCGCGTCCCGCCCCCTCCCTCCTCCCCCCACCAACCCGCTCCTCCCACCCGCGCCGCGCCTTAAAGGGGCCGCCGCCCTCTTTTCGCACCACGCGCTTTATTCCCCCAGCGCCCCCCGCAGCCGCCGGCGCAGCTCCGCCTCCAGGGGCCGCAGCCCCGGGCCTCGACGCCCCGCCAGGGCCCGCAGCAGGCGGCCGGCCTGGCTGGGCAGCGCGAAGGCCGGGGCCGCCCGCAGCACCGGGGGCACGGCCGCCACCGCGGGCTCCAGCCGCGCCACCACGTAGCGCCCGCCGCCGGCCGCCAGCACCGGGACGGCGCAGGACAGCGCGGCCGCGAAGGCGTCGCACGGGGACGCCGCGGGGACGGGGGCGCCTGCAGCCCCCGGGGACCCCGGCACGGCCCCGGCGTCCCAGCGCCGCGCCGCCGCCTCGGCCGCCGGGGAGAGCAGGATGAGGATGGTGTCGCCGGCACGCAGCGCCCGCCGGTGCTGTGCGTGCAGCCACGGCAGCGTGCCCCACGCCGCAGCCCCGCCGCCGCCGCCCGGGGCGGCCACCACGGCCATCCCCAGCGGGCGCAGGGCTGCCGACAGCGCGCAGGCTGCACGCTCTGCCGCCGGCTCGGCTGCGTGCAGCAGGAGCATGCGGCGTCCCCGGAGGGGGGCTGTGGGAGAACGTCAGTGATAACCCCACGGGGGTACCCAAATCCCAAAGGGGGGGGGGGGGGGGGCCTTTCGCTCACCTTCGGAGCCGTAGCCGGCCCTCAGGGACTTCAGCCAGCCTGCGGGGAGGGGAGGCGGTGAGGTGGGGTGCTGGGCGAGCACCCCGGGGGGCGCACAGCCCCACCGCGCTCCCCGCTCACCTTTCAGGTCCTCCTTCTTCAGCAGGAGCAGCAGCAGGATGCAGGCGGCGCACAGCAGCACCCCCATCCAGGCCAGCGCCCAGCGGGTGCGCAGGTCTGCGGGGCGAGGGGGGTCAGCACCCACCGAGGGGTCCCGGCACGCCGCCCAGCACCCCTGCCCTCCCCCTTACTCACATTTGTGCATGGGACAAGCCCACAGCGCGACCCCGCTGCTGTTATCAGGGCGCCAGAGCTGCGGGGACGAGGACACGTCACTCGCCGCCCGGTCCGTGCCCCCCGGGCGCTGCGCGCCTGCTGCCCGTACCGACCTGCACGCACTGCCCCGACGCCACGTCCTCTTGCAGCTGCTGCTCCAGCAGCCCCGGGCAGCCAGATCCCTGCGAGGGGTAGGGGTTTGCCGGCTGCGTGGCAGCAGTGCCACCGCGCTGGGGACCAGGGGACGCTTACCGTGGCGGTGAAGCTGGCGAGGGGCGTGCAGCTGCCCCGCTCCAGGGCGCAGAGCGACGTGTTCCCACCAGGTTCCATCAGCAGGACGTCATCCGCGTGGCCGGGGAGCGCTCCTGGGGACAGGACACAGTGGCTGGGCGCAGGGGCTCAGCACCAGGGCCGGATCCAGTCCCTGGCACTACCTCTGCCCTCCCACCCTGTGTGCAGCAGTACTCACGGTCCCGCAGGCACTGCATCAGCCGGACCTGCCCGCTGCTCCTCACCTGCCGGAGAGAGCAGGTCAACGAGGCTGCCTGTGGGGCAGCTGTGGGGTGATTTGGGTCACGTCCTACCTGCACGCAGAGGTTGGGGTGCAGCTGCAGCGCTCGGAACTCCTGGGGTCCCTGCGGGCAGAAGGGCAGCCCCATCAGTGCCACCCACCACCCCTCCACGTGCCCCGGCCCCCCGGGGATGCTCACCTGCCCCGTGACGGGCTGCTGCAGGTCCGGCAGGGCTTGGCACGGTGCGTCGGGCGCCGGGCTCCAGCAGGGCACCAGCTCGGCCGGGAGGTCGCAGGGCGCTGAGATGGAGCAGGCAAGAGCCTGCCCCGTGTCGTGCAGCACCAGCCGGGTCTGCGCCCAGAGCCGCTTCCACGCCGCCACGTCTGCACGGGGAGAGGGGTCTGCGTGGGTGCCCCGGGGGTCTCAGTGCATCGCAGCCCCTCGGTCCCTGCATGTCCCAGTGCCCCCATGCTTGTGCCTCCCCAGGTGCGGGTACCGTGGGAGAAGGGGCACAGGGTGGCCCGCAGCGGGTCCTGGATCTCCAGCCAGACCTGGAGGGCACAAAAACAATTTAGGGTGCCTATACTGGTCACCTCATGACCCAGCCAGCTCCATTGTGTCCCTGGAGTGGGCCACACGGTGCCCACAACCCTTGGTGGCAGCCCTGCCACCTCCCGCTGTGTCCCCACGGTGCCCAGCAGGGCGCCTACCTGCAGGCAGAGGCAGGGCAGCACCTCCTCCAGCGGCAGGCTGTAGTTCATGGGCTCGCTCTGCAGCCAGGACGAGATGGGGGTCACCCCATGGCAAACCTCCCCGCGGCGGGGTGATTGCTGCTTCCCGGGGATGGAGAAGCGGCAGTTGGAGCGCGGGGAGTCAGGAAGGGGCTCGCACTCACCGCCATCACCGTGTGCCCTGACCCGCCGGCGCCGTGGCTGTGGTTGTGGTAGAGCCTCAAGGTGTAGTTGAGCCCCACCGCCGCCGCCTGCACCTCCACCAGCACCGCCTTCGGCCCCAGGGAGACCTGCAGCCTGGGCACTGCGCGCGGGAGGCTCAGGGCACCCCGTGCCGGGCACCCCAACACCTCCCTGCAGCAGCCGCGGGGATGGCACGGCACCGAGGGCACGGCCGGGTGGGGCCCCCTCTGCCCCAGCTCCCGGCACGGAGACGCCGGCACCTACCTTGGCACTGCGGGACGGCGGCCTGGGCGGCGGGCCACGAGCAGTCTGCGGGGACAGGGGTGTCAGCAGGCATTGGGGGGGCACAGGGACACCGCGGGAGGGCTGGGGGCTCACCTGGCACCCGCTGCTTCTGGCTCAGCCAGCGGCGGCCACGAGCGTTGGTGTAAGCCGTCACGTGGAGCTCGGAGCCCAGCGGCGCCTCGAAGCACCGGAACCTCACCGAGCCCTGGGCAGGAAAACCACCATGCTGCGGGGACGCCACGGCACCCGTGCCCACATCCCCACGCACCGCGGTGCACGGGGCTGCCTGGCCCTGCACCCTACGTACCAGGCGGCGGCCGGGCAGCGCGGAGGCCAGCGGTGCCCAGACCTCCACGGCCACGCAGCGGGAGGAGGCGTACGTGTGGCCAGAGAGCAGCAGCAGCCCGGTGACGTTGTGCGGGGGCGAGGCGGCGGTGCTCAGCGACATGTCCCCGTCGCCGTCCCCATCCCGAGGGGCGCCGGGCTCCATGGCCAGGCGCAGGCGTGCCTGCAGGCAGGGCGAGCAGGCAGACGGCCCCGCGCAGCGCAGCGCCGGCTCCAGCCGCAGCCACACCAGGGCCAGCCCGGGGCCGGGCCCCGTCGGCTCCGTCCCGCACAGCACGTCGGCGTCTGCGGGAGACGAGGGCGGCCGTGGGCGCGGGTCCCCACGGCTCAGCTGGAGGGGCCACGGCCGCTGGCACTTACCGAGGAGGCGGCAGGCGAGACCCTAGGGGGAGGCAGGCGTGAGGCCGGGGCCGGGACGCCCTGCGGCCCTGCGTGCCCGTGACGCCGACCCACCTGGGAGCAGGCCAGGGTGTCGCGGGGGGTCCCGTGCCCACCCGCCGCCACCGCCACCGCTGCCACCAGCAGCAGCCCCAGCCCCAGGGTGCGCGTGGCGGGGCCGGGGCGCTCCATGGCCCCGGCCCCACGCCTCTCGCTCCCGTCGGCCCCGCTCCCGCTCCACGGGCCCCGCCGCCGCCGCCGCCGGCTCCTGCTTCCTGCTCCGCTCCCGGACACCCGGGTCCTAGCGCGGCGCCGGCGACCGCCCCGGGGTGGGGCCTGCCCCCGCACCGATCCCACGGGCGGGTGCCGTGGCACCGTTCCTGCGTGGACGGCACGCGGCGGTGCGGGGCCCAGGCTCGCCCCACGGGGCCTATCCCTGCCCCATGGTTTTGGCACAGGGCCCATCGCTGCCCCACAGCCTGGTGCGGGGCCTACCCCTTCCCTGCTGTTCCAACACAGGCCCAGGCTGGCCCCACAGGCCGCGGTGGGGCTGGGGCAGGGTGCTGGCACGGGGAGGGGGACGGCAAGCTGGTGCTGCAGCCCCTCCAGCCAGCCCCATTCGGTGCGGCCGAGTGCACCGTGTGGCTCCGACCCCCCATGCTGGGATCTTTGGCACACTACAGCTACACAGGACAAGGTGAAACAGTGCTTTTATTCCATCTGACACAGCCAAGCACCCGTTCACAAAGCTGCAGCCCAGAACGGGCACGAGGAGCCCCTCGGAGCTACGCCAATCCCCCCGGCAGGGCAGGAACCGCCCGCCCCGCTGCACGGCCGCCGCGGTGTCCCTCTGCTGGGCCCTGTCTCTCCTCTGTAGCAGCACCTGCTGGAAACCGAGCTTCCCCCTTCATGGGGCAGCGCCTCCGCTCCGGCCCCAGGAGCCGGCCAGGCAGGGAGCCCCGCAGCGAGGGCCAGCCCCGCTCGGAGCTCTTCCCCAGGCTGAGCCCTCCATTTGGGGCCCCCACAGTGCCCTCCTGCAACCACACGCTCAGCCCAGCCCCGTCCAGGTGCATCCTGCACCGCTGGGACCACCCATATAGCCCCCAGTGCACACCAGGAGGGTGCCCAGCGCCAGTGCTCTGCCCAGCTCAGCCCCTGCGTGGGCACTCAGGTGCCGGGGGGCTGCAGCAGGGAGCCCGGGCACCCACCGGAGCTGCCCCCCGCTGCCTCTTTGCTCGCCTCCGCCTCCATCAGCCGGTGCAGGAGCCCCTTTGCCCGGCCGCGGAGGCGGTGGGGGGGGGCCGGGCGGCCACCCCGCAGGGCACCCAGCAGCCGGGGCAGCTCCTGGGGCAGGCGGTAGGTGGGCAGGGGCCGCAGGGGCCGGGGGACATCGCGGGGGCTGCACAGCCGGCTGAAGTAAACCAGCACCCAGTCGCGGCGGCGCCCCGCCGCCCCCAGCTCCCCGTGCAGGCAGGCCATGGCCGCCCCGAAAATGTCGTGGGCGTCCCGGGGCTCCCCACCGCCCTCGCCTCCTCGCCAGAGGCGGAAGAGCCGGGAGCTGCCCCGGCTCCAGAGCAGCAGGACGGTGCCGCGCTCGCGGCCCACGCGGCCCCGCTGCGCGTAGAGCCAGGGCAGGGCGCCCGCGTGGCCCACGCCGCCCGCTTCCCACAGGTCCAGCCGCACCTCGCAGCCCAGCCCCGCGCGCAGCAGCTCGGCCAGGGCGCACACCAGCCCCAGGTGCTCCTCCGAGTCCGGGGAGTACAGCAGCAGCACGGGGCGGCCGCCTGCTGCACCTGCGGGACAGAGGGGACAGCGGTGACAGCCCTGTCCCGAGGATCCCCGGTGGCACCGCGGCACTCCGTGCCACCACCCACCACCCCAGGGCCCTCCCCAGCCCCAGGAGCTGTCGCCCCCAGGGGATCCCCTGCCCTCAGCACCACCATGACTTTCCCCTCACCGGCGGGTGGCCTCCAGGCGCCGCGGCAGTTCAGGAGCAGCACGGTCACCACCAGCCCCAGCGCCAGCCCCAGCCCCAGCAGCCCGAAGTGCCTGCGTGAGACTGGGAGAGGGGCGGTGAGGGGGGAGCCCCGACACCAGCCCCCGGCCCTCCCGCCGGCCCCGGGGCCCCGCTCACCATCGGGGCAGAGCAGCTGCTTCCTGGCGAAGCGCACGTCTGAGCGCCACACCTGGGGGAAGGAGAGGGGTGAGAGGGGCCGGGTTTGGCCCCCACACGGTGCGGGCACCGCAACAGGGCCGGGGGACGCCTTACCAGCACGCAGCTGCCCAGGACCTGCACCGGCAGCAGCAGTGCCAGCTCCCCCGGGGCAGAGCCCTCCGGCTGCAAAGCACGAGGCAGGGTCAGCACATCCCGGGACAGTCCCTCCGGTTCCCCCCCCCAGGCCCCGCACCGCTCACCCGCGTGACGCTGTAGACGGGGGCCTCGGGCTCGCACTGCCCGCCCCGGCGCTGGCACAGCGCTGCGCTGAAGGACGCAGGGACGCTGGAGGTGAGGTGCAGGCGGAGCTGCAGCCCCCGGACGCTCAGGGACACGTTCCAGGCGGGCTCTGCAGCAACCAGAGAGAGGGCTCGTGGACACCGTGGTGCAAAGGGACGCCCAAGGGGAAGGGGATAGCGTGGGAGGGGGCTCCCTGACCCACGGGGCTCACCTGGTCGGTGGGGACACTCCACGTGGCTGCTGTTCCCGTAGGAAAACTGGGGGGACATGGGGTCAGCTGTGCCAGCTGCCACGGCCCCCCCGGTGCCTTCCTAGGCAGTGCCACCCCCGGGGGCTTACCCTGAAGCAGAGCAGGGGGTGCACGTCCACCTTGTCCAGCGTGTACACCTGCAGGGCCAGGGGGAGTGTCACCGCCTGTCCCCAACCTGCGCTGGGGTCCAGCGGGTGCCCATACCACGGCACAGCCCCACGGCACCCGAGGCCGGGCCCCCTCACCTGCTCCTCCTCGCTGGCCGTGGAGTTGGGGACGTCGTGGCAGGGCGCAGCCTCGGCTGCCACCTCCCTCCAGCACAGGGTGGCCCTGGGGCGCAGGGGGCAGCTGGCGCTCAGCACCATCGCCATCTGGTCCTTGCTGCTGGTGCTGTAGTCGTGGAAGTGCACCGAGGACCACAGCTCGGGGCCGTCTGCGGGCACAGCATCAGCAGGGTGGCGGACGGGGGGGGACTGGTGTCCCCTTTTATGGGGCTGGGGACCCCTCGGGCACTCACAGGCATCCGGCTGCTCCTGGAAGGGGCAGCGCTTGCTGCGCAGGCTGTCGCGGTGCGGGTAGGAAGCCTGGGGAGCGGAGCACAGGAGTGAGGGCGTGCCACATCGCTGCCACCAGCGTCCCCTCGCTGCATGGGCACACAGAGGTCCCCCAGCTGCCCAGGGGACGGCGACGCACCTCGATGCACAGGCAGGGCACCAGGAACTCATACGGCAGCGAGACGCGGTGGCCCCCCAGCACCAGGACCTGCGGGCATGGAAGTGGCACGAGCTGGCCGGGAGCGTGGGGACCCCCGGGGAGCGTGGCCCCCCCCAAGCCGTTACCTGCCGGTGGAAGGGCCGGGGCAGCTCCTCGCACTCCAGGGCCAGCTGGTGGCACAGCCGCACCATCAGGGCAGGGCCCTCGGGCACAGCCACCTCGATGGTGCGCGCCTCGGGGACCCAGGCGTGGGTGAAGACGGGCCCTGGGGGGGGCACAGATAGCGGGTGGGGGGTCAGCCGGTGCCGGCCCCACCCCGGGGCACCCCGCTCCCTCCCAGCCTCACCGGGGGGCTCGGCAGTGACCAGGTGGCTGCGGCTGATGGCCAAGCCTTGGTCGGGGACGGTGCGCAGGGAGACGAGGACCTGCCGCCCGCTCTCCACCGGGAAGCAGTCGAACTGCACCTGCCACTGCGGGGAGCGGGGAGGGTGAGCGCGCACCCCTCTACCCGTCCCCGTCCCCGTTCCCCCCCCACGGCGCGCCCCGCACTCACCGGCGAGCTGCCCGGTGCCCGGTGCCGCCGCCACACCTGCAGCCAGCTGGCCCGGTTGGAGCCCAGCTCCAGGAAGTTGAGCTGCAGCCCGCGGATCCCTGCGGGGACACCGGGTGGGGGGGGGGGATGGCACGGGTGGGATAACCCCACGGGTGGCACAGCCCCCGCGGCCCCGGTGCCCCGCTCCCGGCGCCCCCCCAGCCCCGTACCTGCGGCGCGGAGGGCCAGGCGCACCCTTAGACAGGGCTGGCAGGGCAGCGAGGGCCGGCACAGCCTCGCCGTGCTCAGCGCCAGGGCCGGCGGCGTCAACGGGGACCGGGCCGGGGCTCCCCGGCGGCAGCGGGGCGGGCTGAGCGTGCTGTCGGCTGCCGGGGGAGGGGGGGGGGGGGGGGGAAACGGGGGCGGCCGTGCACCGGGCATCCCGCGCACCGGGGAGCCCCGTGCACCGGGCAGGGAGAACCCCAAACCCCCGGCCCCGACCCCGTTCCCCCCGCCCTCTCCCCCCCCCCCCGGGAACCGGCAGCCCCGTGCTCGCAGCCCGGCCCCGATCGCGGCGAGCCCGGGCCAGGCCCCGCGCACCGGGGAGGCGGCCGGGCCCCGCTCCGCGGCGACACTCACCGCTGGCCCGGCACTCCTGCAAGCGAACGGACGGCCGTCAGCGCGCCTTGCCCCCGGTGCCCCCCCCCCCCGCCTTCCCCGTTCCCGTCCCCCCCGCCCCCCCCCACTCCCCGGCGCTCACGAAGTTGGCGGAGACCCGCAGGCGGGGCACGGCGGCACCGGCGGGCGGCACCGGCGGCACCGGCAGCAGCGGCAGCAGCACGGCGGCGGCGGCGAGCAGCGCGGCACCGGGCACCGGGAGCCCCATGGCCGAGCGCTGCTCCCGCCGGTGGCGGTGCCGGTGCCCGGTCCCCGCCCCGGGCCGGCCCCGCCGCATTCCTCCGGCGGCACGTGCAGCCCCGCCCGGTGCGCGCCGCCGCGACCTGCTTTCGGCCGCGCTTCCTGCGGCGGCCCCCGCGCGGCGCAGACACGCGTGGGAAAGCAGCGAGGGCGGGCGGGGAGGGGGGGTGGCGACAACGGGGGGGGGCTTTATTTCCGTACCGGGACACGCGGGGGGAAAGGGGCAGCCGCGCCCGCGGGGGTCGTGCCAGCACCGGGGCCCCCGTGCCCTGGAGGTGAGCCCACAGCTGCGGCTCGGTCACATACGGTGGTCCCGGGGGGTGGCCGAGGGGCCCCCACCCGTGGGGTTCACGCTGCGGCACCCCAGGCCGGCGGGAGGCGGACACGGAGCCCCCGAAACGCTCCAGCCGCGGGGCAGGGAGCGGTGCGGGCGTCCGCTCGTCCCCGCTCACTTCTTCTTCTTCTCCTGCGTGCTGGTGAACCACGAGTCCAGCAGCCTCTTGCTGTAGTAGAGCTGCCAGCCGTGCACCTGGGCCGCCACCACCACCACCAGGTACATGACGGAGACGGCGGAGAAGCCGAAGATGAAGCGGTAAGCCTTGCCGTGCCGGTACAGCTGCTGCGCCATGGGGAACATCTCCATGGCCCCGTAGATGAGGGGAGCCACCGAGAAGAGCCCGGTGCTGATCATGGACAGCACCAGGTAGCTGATGTTGTTGCGGGGGAAGGAGAGGAGGCCCAGGAGGGAGGGCAGGATGCTGAGCAGGTACGGGTACTCCCACTGGTACGGCATGGCCACCCGGTCGTGGGGCAGCAGCTTGAGGTGCCCCACGCACATCTGCGCCAGCAGCAGCAGCCACAGCCCCACGTGCACGTAGATCAGCCGCTTGATCTCCGACTTGAGGGCCACGCTGCGGGGGGGGGAAGGCTGTCAGTGACCGGGGGGGGGACACGCACGGCCCCCGGGGGGGGCACGCACGGCCCCCGGGGGGGGGGGGGGGGACACACACACGACACCCACCTCATCTGGTAGTGCGAGGCCACGCGCTCCCGGTGCTGGAAGTCGCTGCCGTCGGTGCCGGTGGCGCGGGGACCCCCGCGGGAGGCCATGGCGAGGGCGGGCTAAGGGCTGACAGCGTGAGGGGACCCCCGGGACCCCCCCGGGACCCTCCAGGCCCCCCCCCCAGGACACCCCCGGGCCCTCCGAGACCCCCCCCGGGAACCCCCAGGACCACCCCTTGAACAGCTCCAGACACCCCCCAGGCCACCCCCGTGCCCCCCTCCCCGGTGCCCCCGCCGGTGCCTTCCCCGTGCCCCCCTCCCCTCCCGCAGCCCCCCCGCCCGCCGCACCCCACCTGCTACCGGGCGGCGACGCTCTGCCCGCCCTTCCGCCTCTCTATGGTCTCTCCCCCTGCTTCTGCCCGCAGGCCGGCGGCCGCTCTGTACGCCCGGAGGCCCCGTCTCTATGGCCTCTGTGCGAGGGGAGGGGCTCACCCCGCTCCCCGCCGCCGCGCAGGCGCAGTTGCGCCCATGGCGGGGGGCGGCGGAGGGGCCGCGCGCGCGCTGGCGCGCGTGGGGCAGGGGGCGCGCGCCGTGGGGTCAGCGGGGGCGCGCGTGGGGGGAAGCGCGTGGGGGGGGGGGGGGCGGGGCCGAGCGCGCGCGGGGCTGCGGGGGCGGGAGGCGCGCGTGGGGGGGGCTGGGAGGGGGCACCGGAGGGGCTGGGGGGTGACACGCGTGGGGGGGGGGACGCGCGTGGGGGGGGGGGCGGGGACGCGCGTGGGGGGTGCAGGGGCTGTGCGGGGTCCCGGGTGTGGGTGTGGGTGCGGAGGGGGCGTGGGGTCAGGGTTGGGGGCACGCGCGTGGGGCTGGGGGGGGGGTCCCGCGTGGGTGCAGGGGGCTGTGGGGTCAGGTTTGGGACACGCGTGGGGCGGCCGTGGGGCTGTGCTCGATCGCCCGTGGGGTGCGGGGGGGGGGGGGGGGGGGTCCTGCCGTGTCCCCATCCCGCTCCCCCCGCAGGCAGGGGCGAACGCCGAGCCCCGAGGAGGTGCTGGGGCTGCTGGAGGCGTCGGTGCTGCACCGGGAAGGTACCGGGGGGGGGGGGGTCACGAGTGGGTGGGGGGGGGGGGGTCACGAGTGGGCGTGGGGGGGAGCCCATGTGTTAGGGGGCTCCCTGTGACCTCCCGCCTCGTCCTGCAGGAGCCCTGCTGGCGCTGAACAAGCCGCCCGGCCTGCCTGTGCTGGGTGAGTGGGGGCTGGGGGGGCACGGTATGGAGGGGGGGGTCACGGGGGGGGGGGGCACAGCCGCCGCTGACCCCCCCGCGCCCCCCAGGGCACCCCGGGGAGCTGAGCCTGGCCGCGCTGCTGCCGGCGCTGCGCCGCCGCCTGGGCCTCCCCGCTGAGCTGCACGTGGTGAAGGCGCCCCCCAGGTATTTGGGGGGGACACACACGCGGGGGGGGGGGGGGGGGGGGGGGGGGGGGGGTTTTTTTTTTTTTGGGGGAGGGGGGGTCTCAGGGTCCCCTCCCGCAGGGACAGCTCCGGCCTCGTCCTCCTGTCCGGCTGCCGCCGCGCCACGGAGCAGCTGCAGCGCTTCTTCAGCGACGAGCGGCGCCGGGGCCGCTTCCCGGCCACGTACTGGTGGGTGCCGCCCCCCCCCGTGTGTGTGTGTCCCCCCCCCCCCTCCGTGTGACCCCCCCCCCCCCCCACGAGGCAGGCCCCCCCCTCACCCCTGTCCCCGCAGCGCTGTCACCGTGGGGGTCCCGGCGGAGGCGGAGGGCGAGATCCGCGTGGGGCTGTGCCGGCGGCAGCACGGGGCCGGGGCTGTGGTAAGGGGGCGATGGGGGGGGGGGTTGTGGGGACCGGGGGGGCGCACGGGGCCGGTGCTGAGGCCGTGCCGCCGCAGGTGGTGCCGGTGCCGTGCCCGGGGCGCCGCAGCGTGTCCCGCGGGGAGGTGAGGAGCACCCTGACGCGCTACCGGCTGCTGGGGGCGGCGGGGGGCTGCGCCCTGCTCCAGCTGCAGCCCCGGACGGGTGAGTGCCCCCCAGCCCCGCCCCGGGACACCCCCCCCCGGACCCCCCCCCCGACGTCAAACCGTGTGTGTGTGTGTGTGGCTCCCCCCCCCCCCAAACTTTCGCAGCCTTCCCCGGGCAGCTGCGGGTGCACCTGGCCCTGCTGCTGTGCCCGGCGCTGGGCGACCACGAGCACGGAGCCCGCGTGGGCAGGGTGCTGGGGGAGCCCTTCCTGCTGCCCCCCCCGGACGCCCCCGCGCCCCGCACGCAGGTAAACGACCGCGATTTTACTTTGGGGGGGGGGGGGGGGGGGGGGCAGTTTTGTGCTGTCCCATGCCAGTGACCCTCCCCCCCCCTGCTCACTCCAAAAAAAAACCCCCCCCCCCCCCCCCCCCCGCAGGTGCTGGACGCGGAGCTGCTGCGCCGCCTGCGGCTGCCCCCCCGCTGCCCCCCCCGCCTGCCCCTGCACCTCCACCTGCAGGGGCTGGCCCTGCCCCGCGCCCCGCTGCGCTCCCCCCCGCCCCCCCCACTTCCTGCGCACCCTGCGGCTGCTGGGGCTGCCCCCCCCCGCCTAGCACAGCCCCTCGGGGGGGGGGGGGGGGGGGGGCCACACGCAGCCCCCCTTTCTCCCTCCCCAATAAATCCGTGTGCCCCCGAGCAGCCTGGTGTGTTTTTTTCCTCCCTGTTATCCATGGGGGGGGGGCGCTCCCTGTGTGCTTCCCGCTGCCCCCCCAGGGTTGAGTCACCCCCGGTGACCGCAGGGCCCCCCTTTGCCCTCCCCCCCCCCCCCATGACCTGGTTCCCAGCCCTGCTATGGTGCCGGCGGCCCCGGTTCCTGCCGCAGCCCCGCAGATCTGGGCCACGGGGGGGGGGGGCTGGCAGCCGGTGTCCAACCCCCCCCCCCCCGGCCCATCCTCCCCCCAACAAAGGCGCAGAGCCTGGCTCCTCTCACAGCCCTATTTTCCCACTTGGAGCCGCTGGGGTAGACCCGGGGGGGGCCAGCTGGGTGCATCACGGCTCCTCTTCGCCCCCCCCGGAGCCCCCCCGTGCCTTCTCCCCGCCGTGGTGCTGAGCTGCCCGCGGCAGGGGCAGGGGGCTGAGGCGAGCCCGGCCCTGGCGGCTGGGGGGGGCTCCCCGGGGGGGCAGGATGGGGACGGTGGCACCGGGACGGCCACCGAGCAGGGGCAGAGCCACCGAGGGCTGGCTGCGCCGGTGCCCGAGCTGCGACACCCCCCGGGCCCCCGCAGCCCCCGGGTGGGCACCGGCCCCATCCTGCTCCCCCCCTGCTGCAGGGGAGCAGGATGGGGGCTGCAGGGGGGGGCACGAGGGGCTCCACGGCTTCCCCGGGGGCTCACGGGTGCTCGCCGTGGTGCCGGGGGGCTTGGGAGCGCGGCGGGGTCTCCGGAGCGAGCAGCCCTCCACCGCCAGCTTCAGCCCCACGTAGCGAGGGGTGGGCACGGCCGCCTAGCCGGGAGGGGGGCACAGAGCACAGGGCTCAGTCCTGGAGCCGTGCCTGACCCCCCCCCCGGCGTCCGTCCCCCCCCCCCCCCCACCTCCTCACCTGCTTGTAGATGAGCTCGAAGGCCCCCGTGGAGCAGCCGGGGTCGTCCCTGCGGTCGATGACGACGCGCAGCGTGTCCCGCTGCACCCCGGCGCACAGCCGCCCCGTCACCGCCGTGCTGCCGGCCATGGTGGGGCTGGCGTTGATCTCCAGCAGCCAAGGGCGGAAATCCTCCCCGAAAACAAAATCGGCCCCGTAGAGCTCGAAGCTGCCCTTGCGGCCCCGCACCAGCCCCTGCGAGCAGCGCACCGCCCGCACCACCGCCGCCTTCATGCCCGGCACCATCACCTCGCTCCAGGCGCCCGCCTGCCCGCGCTGCGCCAGGTACGCCTGCAGCTGCCGGCACGACCACGTGTTGTCGGGGGGCAGCCGGGGGTGCCGGGCCCCCCCGGGCCCGCAGCGCCGCTGCACGGCTTGGTTGCAGAGGTGGCCGGCGCTGGGGAGAGAGCAGGCGGTGAGCGCGGGGCGAGCGTGGCGGGAGGAGGGCGCGGGGAGCGGCGCTCACGCGTCCAGGCGCCGCAGGGAGAAGGGCCGGGAGCAGAAGCGCAGGTAGCTGCGGCGGTAGAACCAGACGGTGAGCGGGTTCCAGTCGGTCACCAGGAACCACTGGCGGACGTCGAACTTGGTGCCGAAGACGAGCAGCGGGCGCTCCACGTATTTCTGCACCACCCAGCGGCCCTCCCGCGCCGCCTGGCCCGCCAGCCGCAGCACCTCGTCCAGGCGCGCCGCGCACGTGATGCCTGGGGGCACGGCGGCGTGTGGGGGCCCCCCCCGTGGCACGTGGGGAACCCCCCCCCCCCCACACACCTCTTCCCATCCACGTCTCCCCCCCCACCCCGCTACCTCTCCCCCGGGACGCGGCTCCCGGTTTGAGGATCCAGACGTTGCGGTCGCCCTCCATGCGCAGCTGGGGCAGCCGCCCCGCCAGGCGCTGCAGCAGGATCCGGCCCTGCTCCCGCTGCGCCGCGCTCAGCCGCGGCACGGCCCCCTCGCTGCGGGGGGCACGGCCCGGGGGGGCTCAGCACCGATCCTGCTGCGTGCGAGCCGTGTCCCCGAGGTGTCCCCGACCCCGGCACTCACTGCACCACGCGGTAGCAGCCCCGCAGGAAGCCGTCCCAGCCGGCATCCGTGGCGCCGGGGGGCCGGGGGTCGCCGTCGATGTCCCGGTGGGTGAGGCTGCCCAGGTGCTGCCCGCACACCCGCAGCGCCTCCTCCACCAGCTGGGCACCCGGGCCCTCTGCGGGAGCGGGGCGCAGGGTGAGGGACGGGGTGCTGCGCCCCTCCGAGGGACCCTCGGTGCGTGGGGACGGGGGTGTCGGGTCGGGAACGGGAGCCCTCCCCCCCCCCCCCCCCCCCCCAGCGTCACCTGGTGCCTCGGCGGAGTTTGGGGACGGATCCGGCCCCGCGTGCGCGTCCTGAGCCCTTTGCAGGGCCACTTTGAGCAGGCTGCGCGCGGCGGTGAGGCGGAAATCCTCTGCGGGAGGGGAGGCATGGCCCAGCCGGGTGCTGCGCGGGGGGCACGAGGCGGGGAGGGGGGGGGGGACGCGGGGACAGCAGCGGGGTGCTGAGCCAGCCCCGGGGTGCTGAGCCAGCCCCGGGCTCACCGATGAAGGCCTGGCGCTCGTCCGCGGCGCCCAGCCGGTAGCAGCGGGGGAAGAAGGCGTCGGGGTCGGCTTGGTCGAACCAGGGCAGGTTCCGCAGGGTGAGGCACAGCCCCTCCTGCGTAGAGAAGGGTGGCAGCCCCCCCCCCCCCTCACCGCGCACCCCGTGGCCCCCTTTCACCACCACCCCCCCACCCCGAGGCGGGGGCCCCGCGGCCGCACCTTGGTGGTGAAGGAGCCCACCCGGGCGTAGTGGTTCACCGCCTGGTCGGGCTGCAGGAGGCGGCCCCGCAGGGCGCTGCAGCGGGTGGTCCAGATGAAGTAGGGCACCTGGTCCCGCACCAGGCGGGACTGGGGGGTGGGGGGGGGGCACAGAGGGGCCAGGTGAGGCGGGAGCCCCCTGCCCCACGTCCTCGCTGCCCCATCTCCGTGAGGGCGTTAGGGATAAAGGTCCCACCCCGAGCAGGCGCCGGGGCCGCAGCCCGGCCCCGTGGCTAACCATGAGGTCGTGGATGCCTTCGGGGTCCTCCTCCTCCTCCTCCTCTTCCTCCTCCTCCTCTTCCTCCTCCTCCTCCTCTTCCTCCTCCTCGCCAGGCAGCCACGAGGAGCACGAGGACTCGGGGCTCGCCTGCACCCCACGGTGGGTCGCGGCGCCCTGCGCGGCCTCGCTGCCGCCACCTCCCTCCTGCTGCCGGGGGCCGCCCGCCCTGCCCGCGCCCCGCTCCTTCTTCTCCACCCAGCCCCGCGCCCGCAGCAGGCGGCGGATCACGGGGTAGGGGCCCTGCAGCGCGAAGATCTTCTTGTCCTGGGAGGGGGGGGGACGCGAGGGCTGAGCGCGCTGCTCGCCCCGAGGGAGCTCGGCCCTCGGGTGGGTGATATTTGGGGGGGGGGGCAGGAGCAGGCCCTCACCTTGATGGCCCTCTCCACGTGGAGCCTGACCTGCTTCAGCCGCTCGGGGTTGAGCTGGGGGCGGCCGCAGCCGCGCTGCCCCACGGGTGCCCCGTGCCCTGCGGGGACGGCTGAGCCCCAAAAGGGCGGGGGACACCCCCGCGTCCCCCCCCCCACCCCGTCCCCGCCGGGCAGGGAGCAGGCACCCACCTGCCTGCCCGCACCGGGCCGAGCCGGGCGGCCCCGCCGTGGCTTCCCCCGACCTCTCGATCCTCATGGCGGCGGCCCGGCCACGCGTGGCCCCCGGGACGCCCCGCTGCCACGTACCCCGGCTGGGGGGCACCCGGGACGCGCCAGCCCCTCGGCACCCCCCCTCTCCGTCACTGCTCCCGTGTGGGCGAGGCGTGGGGCACCCCACGGTGGCCTGGGGGGGGGGCGAGGGAAGCTGCTGGCGGCTCTGCTCCCCCCCCGAGAACTGGGAACCCCCCAGTGCCCAAACCCCGCTGGGTGAGCGGGGGGGCTCCAGAGCAGGACGCAGCCCCCTCCAAACCCTCCCCAAGTGCCCCCCCACCCCAAAACCCCTTGGTGCCCCCATCCTCCCCCCAACACCCACCCCGGTCCTGCCCGCACCGCCGGGGTCACCCCCGTTGTTTACCATTGCCATGGTGCCACCCCTCGGCCCCTCCCCCTTCCATAGCCCCTCCCCCTTCTTCCTGAGGCCCCGCCCCGTGCCCCCCCCCTCCTTTAATCCCCCCTCACACACCCCCAGAAAAGACCGCAGGAGCCGCGGGTACAGCAAGTGACCCTTTAAAAAACACAACGCGACAGGACAGGGGGAGCGGGGCCGCCCGGCCCCACGCACGCACAAGCCCGGGTCGGCCCCCGCCGCGGCACCGCCCCGGCCAGCGAGGAGCGGGGGGGGGGGGGGGACGCAGCCAGTGCCCCCCCCTCGGATCGGGGCCGCGGGGCTCGGCTCTCCTCCGCCGGAACGGGCGGCCCCGGCCGCGGGGCTCTGCACAGGCGCCGGGAAGCCACGGAGTCGGCGGCACGGCCTAGAACTGCGAGGGGAGAGGAGGCGCACGTTCGTCAGCTGCCCCCCCCCGTCCTCAAAAAGGGGATAAATCGCCCCAAAACGCTGCCACGCCACCCCCCCCCCCCCCCCCAACAGCCCAGATCCCGGCAGCGAGGGCTGCGCCCCCCCCGCCAGGACGAGGGCCCCGCGTCAGAGCCTCACGTTTTTGAGGAACTCCTCCGCCACGATGCGGGCCCTGGCGTTGACGGAGAGCTTCATCTCGCTGATCTCCTTGTCGATCTCCTCCATGAAGTGGATCACGAAGTCCACCAGCTTGTGCTTGTACATCTGCTCCGTGTGGAAGTTGGTGATCAGGAAGCTGATGTCGTAGCCCTGCGGACGGAAGGAGCGGGGTGAGCACCCGGCGGGCGCCCCCACGTCCCAGCCCTGCGCTGGAAGCCCCCCCCCCCCCCCCCACCGCCACCACATCACCTCCACGGGCTTCCTGCGCAGGATGAAGAAGTTCTCGGCCCTCATCATCATGAAGCGCATGAACTTGTGGCACAAAATCTTCTCGATTTCGTCAGCCTGCAGAGAACAAAGGGACGTGAAGCGAGGAGGCTCCGCAGCGCTGAGCCGAGCCGCCGGCCCGCCGCCCCCCTGCGCACCTGCTTGACGGCGATGCTGACGCGCACGGAGTTGATGGAGCCCTCGATGAGCACCTTCTCCTTCTCGTTCCTGCTGATGATGACGGGCTGCAGCAGGAGCTCCTTGCTGCTCCTGCGGGAGGCGAAGGGCGCTTAGGGCAGGGGGCGGCGACGTGCCCGGTGCCGGGGGCGCGGGGCGGGGGGGGAGGCGCTGCCGTACCTGACCTCCACCTCGGGCTTGTTGTGGCGCTCCACCACCTGCGAGGAGAAGTTCTCCAGGCACAGCGCGGCCTGCAGCGTGGCACGCACCGCGTTCAGGTAGGGGCGCAGCGTGGCGGTCTGCGGGGAACGGCAACGGCGGGCACCGGAACCGGAACCGGCATCAGCACCATCAGCACTGCCACCGCCACCCCCCGTCCCGGTCCCGGGCCCGGTCCCGGTCCCGGGCCCAGGCCCCGGCCAGGCCCAGGCCCAGGCCCCGGCCCCGGCCCCGGCCTGACCCCGATCCCGATCCCGGATCCCGGTCCCGGTCACCAGCCCCGCCGCGGCCTCCCCGGTCCCGCTCCCAGCCCCGGTCCGATCCGGTCGGTCCCGGTCCCGGGTCCCAGCCCCGTCAGCCCATCCCCGGTCCCAGCCCCCGGTCCCGCCGCCCGGCCCGGCCCGGCCCGGCCCCGCCGCACCATGGTGGCAGCTCCGCTCCGCTCGGTTCCGCTCCGCTCCCGGGAGGCGGAAGTGGCCGCTCTCCTCTTCCGGGATGCGCGGGAGCTCCCACTGCGGAGGGAGGGGGGAGGCGGGAGGATCCCGCTCCCCGCCCAGAGCGCAGTCACCGGCCAAAGGGCCCTACCTTATAGCCCCGGGCATATCAGAGCTTTCAGAGGGATCCCGGCGGGGATATCGGGGAACGCGGCGGCAGCAGCCCATGAAGGCGGCTCGTCCTCCCCCGTCCCCCCCCCCCTCCCCGCGGCGCTTGGTACGCTCCTGTCAGCGCTTCCATATTAGGGCAGGCAGACAGCGCGCGGGCCTGGCCAATGGGCGGCGGGCGCTGGGCGCGGCCTGGCCAATGGGGAGCGGGGGGCGGGGCGCGGCGGGGCGGGGCGGGGCGGCCGACGGGGGCCGGAAGGGGGCGAGCGGCCTAGGCCTGGCCCGGCCCCCGCGGCGCCGCCGCCGCCGCCCGCCCGCGCCCCGGGCCTGCCCCTCCCCGGCCTCCCCGCGGCGCCCCGGAGCCCCCGGTGCCCGCCCCACGGTGCCACAGAGCCCCCTCCCCCCCGCCCCCATCCCTTCCCTCCGGTTCTTTCCGATTCGCCGGTGACCCCCCCGGTACCCTCCGGTGATCCCCCGGCACCCTCCCGGTGCTTCCCGGTACCGCCTCCGCGTCCTCCGGTGCCTCCCCGGTGCCTCACGGCGCCTCCCGGTACCCCTCCGACGACCCCCGGTGCCTCCCGGTGCACCCCCGACGACCCCCGGTGCCCCCCCGGTACCCGTCGATCCCTCCCGGTGCACCTCCGGGCCCCCCCCGGCTCCCTCCCCGTGCCTTCCCGTTATCCCCCCGGTGCCCGACGGTTCCCCCCGGTGCCTGCCGGTATCCCTCTGACGACCCCGGTGCCTCCCGGTGCCCCCCATTCCCTCCCTGTACCCCCCCGGTACAGTTCCCTCCCCGTGTCCCCCCCGGTACCCCTCGTTCCTTCCCGGTGCACCTCAGGTCCTCCCCGGTCCCTCCCGGCGCCTTCCCGTTATCCCCCCCGGAGCTCCCCGGTCGTCCCCCCCGGCGCTTCCCTCAGTGCTACCGGTATCCCCCCGGTACCCCCACCCCCCCCCACCCCCCCGGTGCCGCCGCCGCCGCCATGAGCGAGCTGAAGGACTGCCCGCTGCAGTTCCACGACTTCAAGTCAGTGGACCACGTGAAGGTGTGCCCGCGCTACACGGCCGTGCTGGCCCGCTCCGAGGACGACGGCATCGGCATCGAGGAGCTGGACACGCTGCAGCTGGAGCTGGAGACGCTGCTCTCCTCCGCCAGCCGCCGCCTCCGCGTCCTGGAGGCCGAGACGCAGGTGCAGGGTGGCCCCGAGGTCCCCGTGCCCCCCGCGGCCCCCCGCACGCGGTGCCCTGACGGGGGGGGCTGGGGGCTGGGGGTCGCTCTCTTTTCCAGATCCTGACGGACTGGCAGGACAAGAAGGGCGACCGGCGGTTCCTGAAGCTGAGCAAGGAGCACGATGTGGGGCCCTCCGTCAAGCACGGGAAGCCCAAGAAGCAGAAGCTGGAGGGGAAAGGGGGGCACGGCACGGGGCCCGGCCCCGGGCGGCCCAAATCCAAGAACCTGCAGCCCAAGATCCAGGAATACGAGTTCCAGGACGACCCCATCGAAGCGCCCCGCATTCCCAAAAACGACGCCCCAAACAGGTGCAGGGGGAGCGGGGCAGCGCCGGGATCCCCGCTTCCTTCCCTGCGGCGCCCGGCCGGAGAGCTGCCCTCCTCCCGCGGGGGGAGAACCCCCCTGGGGGGGCGGGCTGGGAGCCAGGTGCCGCGGTGTCCCCGCAGCCGTCCCTCACCGCCCGTCCCCTCCGTCCTCGCAGGTTCTGGGCCTCGGTGGAGCCGTACTGCGCCGACCTCACCAACGAGGAAGTCAGAGTCCTGGAGGAGCTGCTCAAGCCGCCCGAGGACGAGGCTGAGCATTACAAGGTGAGGAGCTCCAGGGCCCCCCCCCGGCTCCATCCATCCCTCATCCACTCTCCTGTCCCCCCTCCCTGTTCGCCCCCGGCTCTTGGCCAGGCCGTGCAGTCCCGCAGCGCACGAGGAACCCCTCCTCATCCTCACCAGCCCCTCAGCCCCTGCTCCCCAGCGGCCGGAGGGGCCGCGAGCCCCGTGCTGAGCGTGGCCCCCCCCCCCCCGTCCCCGCAGATCCCTCCCCTGGGGAAGCACTACTCGCAGCGCTGGGCACAGGAGGACCTGCTGGAGGAGCAGAAGGACGGGGCCCGGGCTGCAGCCGCTGCCGACAAGAAGAAGGGCGTCCTGGGGCCGCTCACCGAGCTGGACACCAAAGGTGCCTTTGTCCCCACCTGGCACAACGGGCTGGGGGCTGTGGGGAGAGACTGGGGGGGCCGGCACCCAGCTTCTGCGGAGCCAGAGCTGCCTCTGCCCTGCCGCTGCTTATTGTTTTCCCCCTCGCAGACGTCGATGCCCTGCTGAAGAAGTCGGAGGCCCAGCACGAGCAGCCCGAGGACGGGTGTCCCTTCGGGCCCCTGACGCAGCGTCTCCTGCAGGCCCTGGTGGAGGTGAGGGGGCTCGGGGCTGCGCGGTGGCCCCGCGGGGCGGCGCGGCCGGGGCTGGGCGAGCTGTGACCCTTCCCTCTCCTTGCGCCCCGCTCCCCAGGAGAACATCATTTCCCCCGTGGAGGACTCCCCCATCCCCGAGATGGCCGGCAAGGACTCGGGAGCTGACGGCGCCGGCACTTCTCCCCGCAGCCAGAACAAGCCCTTCAGGTGAGCGCTTCGGTGGCCGCGGAGCCGGGCGCGGGGCTTCTGCAGCCCGAAGCGGACGGAACGCGGGTACCGGCGCACCGTGGCCGTGCCCGCGCTCAGCGCCCGCGCTCTGCCCCTCGCAGCGTCCCGCACACCAAGTCCCTGGAGGGGCGGATCAAGGAGGAGCTGGTGGCGCAGGGCCTGCTCGAGTCGGAGGACCGGCCCGCCGAGGACTCGGAGGACGAGGTCCTGGCCGAGCTGCGCAAGAGGCAGGCGGAGCTGAAGGCGCTGAGCGCCCACAACCGCGCCAAGAAGCACGAGCTGCTGCGGTGAGTGCGGGCAGGGCCGGGACGGGCGCGTGGGGGCCGGCAGCGGGCGGGGACTGACACCCCCCCCCCCCCCAAAACCGTGTCCCCAGGCTGGCCAAGGAGGAGCTGCACCGGCAGGAGCTGCGGCAGCGCGTCCGCATGGCCGACAACGAGGTGATGGACGCCTTCCGCAAGATCATGGCGGCCCGGCAGAAGAAGCGCACCCCCACCAAGAAGGAGAAGGACCAGGCCTGGAAGACGCTGAAGGAGCGCGAGAGCATCCTCAAGCTGCTGGACGGTTAGCGGGGGCGCTCGGCACGGCACCCCGCACGGGCGGCAGACTGTCACGGAGCCCGCGGGGACGGGGTGGTGCCCCTGTCCCGACCCTGCGGGGTCCCGGCCTGCCCACGCTCCGCCTCGCTGTCACCCGTGGGCTGGGGACAGAGGGGGTGTGCCCGCACCGTGCCACCCAGCGCCGCAACGTCCTGCTGGGGGGGCTGCGCCCTGCTCCGTGCCCTGCTCAGCTGCTGCCTGCTGCCACCGGACCGGGCTGTGGGGCCGGAGCCGGGGCACGGAGGTGACACGCGGGGACCCAGTGGGGCCACGCAGCGTCCCCGGGAGGGGGGGGGGGGGGACACAGCCCCCTGGTGGCTTCTGCTCCCGTGGTTATTCGGGTGCCTGGCCTCCGAGGGACGGATGTGGCAGCTCCTATGGCCACGCTGCCTCCCGCAGCACCCAGCTCTGCGTGGACACGAGTGGGAGCTGCCCACGGGGCTGTGGGGACACGCGGGGTGGCAGCGTCACCGGGGAGGGGGGCGGATTTGGGGAGGGGGCGCGGCGGGCTCGGGCTGTACCTGAGGTTTGCGCGCGCAGGCAATAAAAGGAGCCCGGTAGGAGTGGTGTGCTTCTGTGGGGGGGGGCTGGGGACACGCGTGGGTGGGGGGCAGGCCGGGGGGGGGGCGTGGGGTGTCCCCCATCCCCCGTGGGGTGTGTCCCCCGTGGGGTGTCCCCCGTTCCCCGTGGGATGTCCCCGCTGCAGGGTGTCCCCCCGTGGGTATCCCCCCCGTGTCCCCGCAGCCGCCCCCCCCCGGCCCGCGGTCACGCGTGGGCGCCCCACCCGCGGCCTCCCATTGGCCGGGGGCGGGACTGGCCCCGCCCCTGCCGTGACGTCAGGGCCGCCCGGCGCGCCGGGCCGGGAGCTGCCGCCGCCGCCGCTCCGCTCCGCGCGGGGCCGGGGCCGGGGCCGGGGCCGTCGGTAAGGGCGGGCGGGGCGCGGCGGGGCGGGGGCGGCGGGGCCGCGCGTGGGGACCCCCCCCCCCCGTCCTCCTCCCACGCGGGATCTGCGTGGGCAGGGCCCCGAGCCCACGCGGGGAGCAGCAGCCGCGCCCCGGGCGGCTCCGGTGCGGAGCCCGGCGGTGCCCACGCGGGACCGGGAGCGCGCGGGGACCGTCCCCGGCAGCCGCTGTCCCCTGCGCCCTGACACCCGTCACACCCCGGTGCCACGTCCCGTGGGGTCCCAGCACCGAGTCGCCGAGCCCGTGGGGTCGCAGCCCCGGTGTCACCGTGTCACCGCGTGTCACCCGGTGTCACCCGCCGCCGCCGCCGCGCCCCGCAGGCCCAGGCCACCATGCCGCTGGGACGGGACGGGCCCGGCTGGAAGAAGCGGACCGAGGACATCCGTCGCATCTACGACTTCCGAGAGGTCCTGGGCACGTGAGTCGCAGGCTGGCACCGGAGCCGGCACCGCCGCCACCAACCCTGGCCGGGCGGCAGCGTGGAACCGTGCCAGCTCAAATATTGGCACGGGGCGGGTGCCACCGCCGCGGGATGGCACCTGTGGGGCCGGGCTGGGGGGTTGGGGGGGGGGACGCGTGGGGGACGTGGTGCTGCCCGCCCCGTGGTGCCGTGCCACACCGTGCCCCCCCCGGCCGAGGGTGCCGCCCCGGCGGGTCCCTGTCCCCCGAGGGGCACACGCGGTGGCACCCGGCGCTGCCTGGGTGCCGTAAGGCTCTTAGGGTGGATTACCGGGTTAATTACAGAAGGGATTAGGGCCCCGCAGCGCCGGCGCCCTGCCCTCCACCTGCCCCACCTGGGCACCTCTGGGGCCCTCCACGGCACCCTGGGTCCCCCTGGGGGGGGGGGGGGGGGCGTGTGGCCGGGGTGTCCTCCCGCTGTGGGGCTGTCCCCGGGGCCGCTGTCCCCTCCCAGCCTTGGGAAGGGGACGAGCAGCGGGGTGGGGGTGGGGGTTATGGGGTGCCCCGAGCACCCCGGCACCCTCGGGCCCCGCATCCCACGGCCCGGCCGTCCCAGCGGGCGGCTGCCGCTCGCCTTTCTCCTATAAATAGCCGGACTTTCTGCCTGTCGCCATGGCAATGGCAGCGCGGCGGCTCCGGCAGCCCCCCCCCCCCCCAAACTCCGTCCCCCCCCCCCACCCCCCCCCAGCTCACCCCTCTCCTCCCGCACCAGGGGGGCCTTTTCCGAGGTGGTCCTGGCGGAGGAGAAGGCGACCCAGAAGCTGGTGGCCATCAAGTGCATCGCCAAGAAGGCGCTGGAGGGGAAGGAGGCCGGCCTGGAGAACGAGATCGCCGTCCTGCACAGGTAGGGATGGTGGTGGTGGGACGGGGGCACGCACACACACACACACACACACACACACACACCCCGCGTGCTGCCCCCCCCCCACCCCCCCGGCACCCATCACCGCAGGGCGTTATCAGCATGCCCGAAATAGCCCGGCACGCGGTGCCCTGCAGGGCCTGGCCTGCTCCCTGCCCTGCCAGCCTGCAGGCTTTGGGGGGGGGGGGCAGGTCCTGACCCCTCTCACCCCCCCCCCCCCCATCGCCCCCCAACAGGATCAAGCACCCCAACATCGTGGCCTTGGATGACATCTACGAGAGCAGCAGCCACCTCTACCTCATCATGCAGCTGTGAGTGCCGGGATGGGACGGGGGCGTGGGGGGGGGGGGGGGGGGGGGGGCGTTCCGGGGGGCTGCCCCCCCCAACAGGGGAAGGGCTGACGGCACCGCGCGGCCCCGCAGGGTGTCGGGGGGGGAGCTCTTCGACCGCATCGTGGAGAAGGGCTTCTACACCGAGCGCGACGCCAGCGCCCTGATCCGGCAGATCCTGGACGCCGTCAGGTACCTGCACGACATGGGCATCGTGCACCGCGACCTGAAGGTGAGCGGCGGCGGAAAGAGAAAGAGGGGGGGGTGGGGGGGGGGGGGACAGCAGGACCGGAGCCGGCGGCGGTGGGGGGGGGGGAGCGTCCCCGGTGTCACCCGTCCCTGCCGCCCCCTCCCGCAGCCTGAGAACCTGCTGTACTACAGCCTGGAGGAGGACTCCAAGATCATGATCAGCGACTTCGGGCTCTCCAAGATCGAGGGCTGCGGCAGCGTCATGTCCACCGCCTGCGGGACCCCCGGCTACGTGGGTGAGCCCCCTGGGGCTGCGGGGCTCCCTGTGGTGCTGTTTTGGGGACCTCCCCCCCACCCCGGGAACCCCCCCCCCCACCCCCTCTCTCTCCCCCAGCCCCCGAGGTGCTGGCGCAGAAGCCCTACAGCAAGGCAGTGGATTGCTGGTCCATCGGGGTCATCGCCTACATCCTGTGAGTCCCGCCCCCCCCCCCCCAAGGCTGCCCGGGGCTGCCGAGGCCCCCCCCCACTATATTGTGCCCCCCCCAGGCTCTGCGGGTACCCCCCGTTCTACGACGAGAACGACGCCAAGCTCTTCGAGCAGATCCTGCGGGCCGAGTACGAGTTCGACTCGCCCTACTGGGATGACATCTCGGACTCGGGTGAGCCGGGGGGGGGCCAGGCACAGTGGTCGGGGGGGGGGGTACACGAGGTGGGCTCACAGCTTCTCTGTGCCCCCCCCCAGCCAAAGACTTCATCCGGCACTTGATGGAGAAGGACCCCAAAAAGCGCTTCACGTGCGAGCAAGCCCTACAGCACCCCTGGTAAGGAGCTGGGGGCGGGGGGGGGGGGGGGGGGGGGGTCTCCTCCCAAGGCTCACTCCCCGGGCTGAGCTGCCCCCCCCCGAAGCTTTGGCCCCCCCCACTGATCCCCCCCCCCCCAGGATCGCCGGGGACACGGCCCTGGACAAGAACATCCACCAGTCGGTGAGCGAGCAGATCAAGAAGAACTTTGCTAAGAGCAAGTGGAAGGTGAGCGCGGGCCGGGGGGTGGTTCTGGGGGGGGGGGTCCGGGGGGGGCTGCACACAGCGGTGCCGGGGCGCGGTGACGGACGCCATGCGGTCGGCAGCAAGCCTTCAACGCCACGGCCGTGGTGAGGCACATGAGGAAGCTGCAGCTGGGAACCAGCCAGGAGGGCCCCGGGCAGCCGACGCTGAGCAGCCCCTGCCATGGCCAGCGCCTGGGGGGGGGCTCCAGCAACGGTGAGCCCTGACGCCCCCCCCCCCCCCCAGTCCTCGTCCCACACCCCCACGGGTCTGGGGGTGCTGCCAGGCTCTCATCCCGCGTTCCCCCC
The DNA here is from genome assembly GCF_013377495.2 of Cygnus atratus. Lineage (NCBI taxonomy): Eukaryota > Metazoa > Chordata > Aves > Anseriformes > Anatidae > Cygnus > Cygnus atratus. The sequence goes on from NC_066371.1 coordinate 9,785,132, forward strand.
CCCTCCCCCCCCCCACCAGCAGGGTCGGACTGCGAGCGGGCGCCGGCGAACAGAACCCCCCGGTTGCCCCCCCACTGAGGGCCTGGCCCCCGCCCGCACAGCTCGGTGCTGGGGGGCCGGGGGGGGCACAGCTGGATGGGGCAGGGCGTTTGGGGGGGGGGGGGGGGGCGGTCCGTGCGGGTCCTGTCCCCGACACAGGCTGTGGTGCTGAGGCGGGGGTGCCCAGCCTCCCGGACCCCCAATACCCCCCCACACCCCCCCCCATCTGCTCCTTTTTGGGGGCAGAACCGGGGGGGGGGCACCCTGCCCTGCTCCCAGCCGGCCCCAGGAGGGAGCCCCTTTTTTTTGGGGGGGGGGCTGCCCCCCTGCAGGCCTGGAGCCGAGGTCTGCACGGGGTGGGGGCAGCTCCCAGGAGCACCCCCGGGCGGGGGGGGGGGGGCTCCAGCCAGGCCCTCTCCCTCCCTCCCCACTCTGCCCCCCCCCCCAGCATGTTCCAGGCACATTTTCCAAATGGATGTTTCTATTTTATTGCTTGTAATAAAGGAAACAGGCGAAAGCCGCCCAGCTCGGCTCGGCCCCCCCTGGGGCCAGCAGCTCCCTCGGCGCCAGCAGCTCCCCTGGGCGCGCAGCGGGTGGGGGGACAGCCACAGCGCTGCCCCTGGCCCCCCTTAGGGCCGCGTGCCCCCCCCCTTAGGGCTTTGTGATCCCCCCTTAGGGCTTCGTGACCCCCCCCCCCCCCCCCCCTTTAGGGCTTTTCGTCCCCGCAGCTCTCCCGGCCCCGGCCCCTCCTGGCCCGCTTCCCGCTGCCGGCCGCATCCTGCCCCTTGTGGAGGGCGGCGCAGAACAGGACCTGGGGAGGGGGGAATGGCGCTGGGTGGGCACAGCCTGGGGGGGCAAACAGCTTTGGGGGGGGGGGGGGGGGGGCAACACGGCGGGGTACTCACTGCCTGCGCCCAGCCCGCGTAGGGTCCCCACAGCCCGCGGAAGAAGTCTCCTGCAGGGAGATTGGAGCCAGCCACGGGGTGGGGGTGGGGGGGGCTCAGCCCGTGCCCCCCTCCGAGCCCGGTGGGGGGGGGCTCAGGGAAGGGGCTGCGGCTCCGCGGTGCGGGGGCTGAGCGCCGGTTTTGGGGCCTCACCGATCTCCTGGTGCACGCGGGCCGTCAGGGAGCGCGCGCCCGCCGCGGCCCCGTAGTGCTGCCGCGCCACGCGCCAGACGTGGGTGTCCACGGGCACCGCCTCCGCCTTGTCCAGCGCCATCAGGCACACGCAGTCGGCCACCTGCCACGTGCGCCGCCGTCAGCCCCGCCGCCGCCACCTCGCCCCCCCGTCCCCGTCCCCGTGCCGGCACCCACCTTGGTCCCCACGCCCGGCAGGGCGCACAGCACCCTCCTGGCCTCGGCGTAGGGCTCGGCGCGCAGCCGGCGCAGCCCCTCGGCGCCCAGCCCCTCGGCGATGGCCCGCGCGCTGCCGCTCACGTACTTGGCCCGGTAGCCGAAGCCCAGCGCCCGCAGCTTGGCCTCGGCGTCGCTGCCTGCGAGGGGACAGCGGGGCCGTGGGCCGGGGACCCCAACCCGGGCAGGAGGAGGGCGGTCGGGGGGGGGTTGGGGGGGCCGCGGACCTGCCAGCGCCGCCGGGGAGGGGAAGGCGTGGAAGGGCCGCGCGCCCAGCTGGCACAGCCGGCGGCCGAAGGCCTGGCAGAGGCGCTCGATCATGGCGGCGATGCGGGCGACGTGGTTGTTGGAGGTGCAGATGAAGGAGAGCAGGCACTCCACCGGGTCCTGCCGCAGCACCCGCACCCCTACGGGACGGATGGGGTCGGCGGCGGGGGGCCCGGTGGGTGCCACCGCCGCCACCCTATGGGGTTGTCCCACCTGGGAAGTCGCCGGCCACCCTACGGAAGTGGGGGTCGGCCGCCCCCCAGGCGCGGTAGAGGGCCGGCAGCCCCACGTCCAGCTGGAAGTAGTCCCGCAGGATCCCGTCGGTGTCGGGGCCGGGCGGCTCCTCGCCGTACACCGTGTACCACAGCCGGTCCCGCTCCTGCACCAGCGTCCAGACGCGGGCGCCCAGCACGCCCGTCCAGGCACCGGGGCTGCTCTCCCGCCACCTGCCAGGCACCGGGCGTCGGGCCGGGCCCCGTGGCCCCCGGTAGCCCCCCGTAGCCCCCCATGGGCTCACCGGAACGTCTGCCCCGAGGACAGCACCAGGTCCAGGCGCAGCTCGGCCGTCGGGCAGCGCAGCGAGCGCCACAGGGCCGGGCAGGCGGAGGGGGCGTCCCGCAGCGCCATGGGGGTGCAGGGGGGGGGACGGCGGCGCCCCTCTGCCCGTGGAGGCAGCGGGGTCAGGCGATGCCTCAAGACCCACATATACCCTGTAGTGTGTCCCCCTCCCTCTCTGCCCCCTCCCTGTAGTGCAGTGCCCCCAGACCCCCCAGACCCCCATTTTTCCCTCCCAGACCCCCCCCCAATCCCCATTTTTCCCCCAGACTCCCCCATCCCCAATTCCTCCCCCCAGCCCCGCAATGCCCCCAGCACTCCCTCTCCCACCCTGGCCCCCCAGCCCCCCCAGGCCCCCATTCTTCCCCCCAGCTCCCCCAATCCCCGATTCCTCCCCCCAGCCCCCCAACCACCCAGCACTGCCCCCCTCCCGGCCCCACAGCCCCCCCAGACCCTCCCCAGTCCTCCCCAATCCCAATTCCCCCCCCCCCCAGCCCCCAATCCCGATTCTTCCCCCCCCCCCCCAGGCTCCCCAATCCCCAATCCCTCCCCTCCCAGCCCCCAAATCCCCCAGCACTCCCCCCCATAGACCCCCCCCCGGCGCCCCCCCGCCCCATAGGGCCTCCCCCCCGAAGCCCCCCCCACCATAGAGCTCCCCCCCCCACGGCGCGCAGAGCGCCCTCCCCCTCGGCGCCGCTCTGCCCCGCTTCCGGCCTCTCGCTGACCCAACCCCGGAAGCGGCTGGGTCCCGGTGTCCCCCCCCCAGCCCCGTTTCCCCCCCCCCCCCCCGCACGACCCGACAGCGTTTCTGGTTGTTTTTGTGGTTCCTTTCCTCCAAAATAATAAATTACAAACACGTCCCGGCGCCGGGGCCGCCCCCCCGGGGGAATAATTTAAAGGGGCAGGGCTGTACAGTATTTACAGCCCCGCCGGCACCGGGGGGGGGGGGGGGGAGGGCACGGGGAAAGGGGGGGGGGGGGGAGCCCCGGGCCTGTCCCCCCCCCGCCCCCCCCCCCCCCCCCCCCCCCCCCTCGTTTTCCCGGTGCGGCGCAGTCCAGCTGCGGCGGGCCCGGTGCGGCGGGACGGCGGTGGCTGTTGTGGGGGGGGGGGGGGGGGGGGTCAGTCGCTGTCGCTGGAGTCGCTGCTCTGCTCGCCCTGCACCTTGTTGCGGTGCTGCATGGCGCGGTGGTAGGCGATCTGCACCGACTTGCGGATGTTGGACTTGCGGCCCTCCAGCATCTTCTCCTTGTCCAGGTCCTGGTTGACGCCCAGGGGCACCAGCTTCGTGCGGGGCAGCCACTGCCTGCGGGGAGCCGGCGGGCGCCTCGTTTGAGGGTTACGGGCGGCCGCGTGCCACCCCCACCGGTATATTTCACCCCCCCCCCCCCGCCCCGGGTTTCCCTTACCGGCAACCCCCCCCCCCCCGCCGCCGCCCCCCAACCCCGCGCCCCCCGCCCGGGCCTCACCAAGTGCGCTTGTTGTCGAAGAAGAGGACGAGGTAGAGGTGCTCCCGCGCTTCCTGAGTCATCTGCTCGCCCAGCTTCAGCACCTCCAGGGGGGGCACGGGGATGGGGACGCCGTGGTGGAACATGCCCTCCCGCGGCATCTTGGGGTCGATGATCTGGCGGGGGGCAGGGGATGGAGCCCTGACAGAGAGCCGTGACCCCTGCCAGCCCCATCCCTCGGGGAAGTTGTAATCCCACCTCGCACCCGCCCCGCTGACTGCCCCCAGACCCGTCTCGGTGCCAGGATAAGATTTTGGGAGGCGCGGGCAGCCGCACTCACCAGCGCCGGGTAGGACGGGTACCCCCGGCACTTGGCCCACACCAGGTCCAGGGCGTCCAGGGAAGAGTCCTCGTCCTCGGAGAGCCACCCCGCGCCGCGGCCGATGCCCTTCCGCACCACTGCGCCAAGAGAAGGGGGAGAGGGGCCTCAGCTGCGCCCCTCCCGCGCGATGGCGTGCATCAGGCGCGGGGCTGGAAGCTCCCGGTACTTACTGCTGTGCCCCACGCCTCGCCCGGCGCCCACCGAGTAGGATTCGTTCTCCGTCCCTGACGTGTCCTCGCTGCTGTCCTCGGGGAAGTTGACGCGGGAGAAGGAGGGCTTCCCCCGGCCCTGCTTTGAGGGCGTTGTGCTGAGAGAGGGAGCGGAGCTGTTAGCAGCGGTCACGCTTCCAGAGGGCCACCCGGGTGGCTCAGAGAGCTCTACCAGCCAGCCCCAGGAGCTCAACAGAGCTACAGCAGGCAGACAGGCATTATCCTGCCCAGGCTGGGCCCCCGGCCCCCTGCACCTGGGAGCAGAGGCCACAATTATGGGCGCTGTCCCCAGGGAAAGGGGCAGGTGGGCTCACACGCCTTGCCACACGGCTCAGCCACCCGCTGGCACCCAGGGGCATCAGGGCGAGGTACCTGGTGCGGTCCGAGGCAGCGCTGCTGCTGCTGCTGCTGCTGGACTCGGAGTCGGAGCTGCTCCGAGGGAGGTTACAGTCGTTCCGGTACACCAGGAAGCTCTTCTTCACCGGCTGGTTCCCGCTGCTGAAGCCGTTGGCGGGCAGGTCTGCGAGAAAGAACCGAGCAGGAGGGCGTTACGAGGGCGCAGCGCCCTGTGACAGCCTCCCCGCGGGGCCGCGGCTGCCGCGCTCACCCATGGGAGCGTCCTCCGTGGACTTGTCGCTGTCGCTGTCGGAGCTGGAGCTGGGGCGGGGGCTTCGCCCTCGCTTCCTCTGCCGCTGGGAGGACCCCATCATGGGGAGCTGCGGGGGGCCGATGGGGCTGTTGCCGTGGCCGGGAGCGATCTGGCTGTCTCGGTTCTTCGGGGGACGTCCCGGACGTTTTGGGGGTCCTGCAGTTTTAGGGTTCTTCTTGGAAAAGAGCACTGAGGTCCTCCTGCCCACTTCGTGTGCCGGGGTGGAAGAAGAATTGGGGCCCAGACCTGGAGCGGGGAGGAGAAGGCATCAGCCGCAGCGCGCGGGACCTGACAGGGGACACGTGGCAGCGGCAGAAAGGACAAGATTCGTGTCTCGGGAACTGTCTCACAGGATCTTCAGTCCTAAGCTTCACCACGCCTGCCCTGAGGGCCAAACCAGTCTGCTGGGAGTAAAACCCAAGTGGGGCCACCGGAGAACACCAGGCACAGACGCCCTCGTTTTTCACGGGCAGCGAGGCCCCGCTGCAGCCTCGCAATACAGACTCTGGACGCTGCTTGCACAGGCAGCTGCTTTTCCCAGCGCCTCGGGGAGCAGGATGCCAAGGCGACAACCGCCCGGTGACACCTCCCAGCTCTGCCTGGGGACCCTGCGAGGCGGCGCCGTTGCCGTGCTCTCCCAGGAGGGCAGCTCAGCACCTGCCAGCACCAGCTCCCGGGAGCAGGGCGCCGACGCTGGTGCTCAGCTCCCAGCCCTGGCAGGGTGTCTGGGGCTCGGCCGTCAGCGGCGAGGCCAATGCGGCAGGGCCTGGCCTCAGGAGGAACCCATCTCGCACCTCACGGCGGGGCATCGCGTGCCACGAGGCTCAGTGACAGCCAGTCCCTCAGCCACACACAGGAGAAGCTCACCAGATGAGCGCTGAGCACCACGCACACAGCCCTGCGGGCGCTCCCGAAGCGGGAGGTGGCCGCCTTTGCCTTCCCCTCCCCGCTGCGGGCAGGGCTGACGACAAAACACCCGGCAGGGCTCGGATCCCCCACCGGGGAGCACCGGCGGGGAGCCCGGGGATGTGCAGACGCCGCACGCCACAGGGATTTGGGGCCACCGCCGCCATGGGATGCCCTGCGGGAGACACGGGACTCCCCCGTTGGGTGGGATAAAAGGGAACCCTCCCGAGAGGCGACTTGCCCTGCTTCTGAGGAGGAGCTACGGGCAAGGCTTGTGTGTGGAGCTGCCCGCACGGCCCTCCTGCCCTGGGAGGCACCTGGAGGGCGGCTGCTCCACCAGCCTGCCTGCCCAGAGGTGTTTCCCTGCGGTTCCCCGGGAACCAGCGGCATTGTGGAGGGAGCGGTACCTTTGCCGGTCTCCTGGCTGCTGCTCTCCTCGGCAGCGCTGTCTGTCTGCAGGTCCTTCTCGCAGGGGTTGTGCGACTGCAGGACGCCCCTGGCGGAGGAGCTGTGCCGCTCCAGCCCGTCTCGGCCCAGGTCCCGGGGGTGAGCGAGCTTTCGCCGCAGGACCGTGATCTCCTTCTTGATCATCTTGGCCCGGCGGGACCGTCCTACGCTCTGCTTGCCCGCGTTGACCTCATCCAGCCGCTCGAGCAAGATCTTCAGCTGCTCCTCCAGGGGCAGGTGCTTCTGGTTCTCCGAGAGCAGCAGCCGCACGTCTTCTGGGGGCACAAAGAGGAGCAGATGGATGAAAGAGATCGGGAACTCTTTGGAGACCCTTTGTGTGGAAGGGCATGGGGCTCCCCCACAGGAGGGAAATAGCGTACGTGGTACAAACACCTGTGAGCACTGAAGGTTACCCTCAGAGACCCAGAGAAGGAGCCCCGGTGGAAGCAAACCAATTGGGGAAGGCCGGCTGACCAGCAGCACGGGGAATACTAGGGTTCTCATCAGCTGGGGCAAGGGCACAGCAGAAAAACAACAGGATTGTAACAGGGCGCAGCAGAAACAGCAGAGCCAAAGTGACCCTGAAGCATTAGAGAGTAGGGAAGTTCGACGGCCGGAGCCCCTGCTCCATGCCCAGCCCTTTGCCCAGGGAGAAGAGGACCCTAAAAGGGCCCTTCTCAGGCGAGTTATTCTGGTGGTGTTCCCCACTGCCCAGCAGGGACGAGCAAAATTACAGTCACGGAGCCGGCCGGATCTCGCTGTGTCAGCCAGCAAAGCCCACAGGTAAGGAGAGCAGGGAGGAGCAGGCACACCGACCAGAGGGGTTCGGCACCCAAGGCTGCACCCAGCAGGAGCCTCAGCAGCTCACCGGGGGGCTGCTTCCAGCCAAGAGCAGGAAGAGGAACCGAGGGACACGCCTGGGAGAGGCAGCAAGAACAGCCCCCAGGCGCCCGACTGCAGCGGGCTGAGCTCCGAGCAGCCCCCGTACCCCAGGACAGGGGCTGAGTACCCACCGTCGTCGACATCCTGCACCTGAGGCTCCTCCACAGCCACGCAGTGAGGGAAGTGCATGCCTGTCTCAAAGTCAATGCCCATCTTCTCTGCCTGCCGGCGAGCCTGCCGCAGAACCGCGCCCCCCTGCTCCCGCAGCCGGACGGCTGCCCGGTAGAAGATCGTGTCTTTGGCATTGTATTTCAAACAGTTGTTGATGATCAGGTTGAAATCCTCCTCGAAGTCGTCAAAGTTCAGGTAGCGATAGGCCTCCAGGTTTTGTTTCATTGTCTGAAAATCCATCGGCTTCTTGATGTGGTCCAGGTAGTCCGGGACCTGCAGGAGAAAACGGCCCGGGGTTAGAGCCCGCCGCCCTCTGCCAGCAATTCCTGCTCCAAGAAAACAGTTGTTAGAGGAATCGGGTATCGCGCTCTGGTGCCCTGCCCCAACACACATCTGGAAACGCCACCTGCCTGCGCAGCTGGAGGGGCAGTGAAACCTCCAGGCTACGCAGTCCGGGTGCTGCACTCAGCCCCTTAGGGCAGACAGGCACTTGGAAGCGTTTTTAAGGCTCCGGAGCACAGGGCAGCATCCCCTCCTCTCCGGGCAGCGGGCTGTGGGAATCCAGAACGCGACGAGGCGTCCCCACGGGGAGGAGCCCCAAGCGCAACCCCCGGGGGTGAGGGTGGGGGCGGACACGCGGAGCAGAACGGCCCAGGTGGCAGCGATGGCTGCGGGTGGGAGCACGCCGCGCGGACACCCCCGTGCCGACCCGCTGCCAGAGCTGCGCAGCGCCAGCGCCCCCCTCCCACCTCCCCAGGCAGGGAAAAAAAATCAACGACACGCTCAGAAATCGCTCCCCTCGCCCCCAGCGGTGACAATCCGGGGGTCAAACCCATTTCTGCGCCGTGCTCACTCCGTCCCCCAGCAAAAGCCTTCGCAGGACGGGTCAGAGCACGCCGCCTGCCCGGGGCCCGAGCTCTGGCACTGCCTTTCCCAGGCACGAGCCCCTGACGTGTCGCTGACACCGGGGAGTCACCAGCGACACGCGCGGAGGAGCTGAGCGCCGCGCTCCCGGCCAGCGGCGGCTGCCAGCCCGGCTGCCGGGTGTTTGGCTGACCCAGGGGGGCAGTGCCACACACGTCCCCCTCGCGGGAGCGGTGCCAGGACGGGCAAGCCAGCAGCGGGCTGCCCAGGGGCGCTTCCGGAGCACAGCCCCCCGTGGGCAGCCCGTGGCACGAGCAAGGGACAAGTTTGAGCGAGTGAAGTAGAAATCTGGGGGAGGGGGTTCTTACTTCGTAGATTTCTGTTACCTCAGACAGAGGGACCGGCTCGCTGAAGATGTTGCCCGTGTCTTTCTCCTGCAGCTGCTCGAGCGTCTTGCGGAGGAGGATGAGGAAGGGCGTGAGCTGCATTTCCAGCGCCACCTGCTGCACTTTGATCTGAAACAGAGCGACGCAGCACCACTGAGCGCCCCTCGCAGGGACGGTGCCACCTCTCCCCGCTGCTGCACGAGGCCGCCCTCCTCAAGCAGGACCCCGCAGGGGCACCGCCTGCACCTCCCCTCCGTCTCCGGCGAGCAGAGGCGCGACGCCTGGCCCCGGCCCCCACACTCCCCACGCCAGCCTTGCGCAGCAGCCACCGTCGTGCAGAGCCGCCGGGGCAGGGCACAGCGCACCCCAGGGGACCCCGCGCCCGCCGTGCAGCTGGCAGAGGGCACCCGACCCGCGCCCCGGGGAGCCCCTGCTCGCGCCTGCCCCCGGCAGCGCCCCGGGGAGGGCAGCCGACCGTTACCGTCTCTCTCTTGAGCTTCTCCCGCTTGCGAATCAGCTCCACCAGCAAGCGCGCGCGCTCGAGGTCATGGCGGAGGCGCTGCCATGACTTCAGCTGCTCCTTCAGGGCCCAGTTCTTATCCTCAGTGTCTCTCTGCGGGAACACCGGAGACCGTGAGCCCGTAGGAGAAGAGTTCCCATCTCCGCCTCCCCGACTGCCTGCGAGGGCTCTTCCCCGGCGCAGGGAGCCGGCACGCCCGGCTGTCTCAGTAAGGCTCCCGCTTCTCTGGTTGTGTGGGTGGCTCACTGAAACGGTCCAGCTGCTGGCCACAGCTCAATACCTGCTCCCTGCTCACTGTCCTAAGGGCTGTTAGGATGCCAGAAGGTGGACGCAAGAACCTCTGGAAATGCTCTGCCTAACGTGCCCAAGTGCAGGCAGCTGCCCAGGACCACAGACCAACACCAGGGTCTGGGCAGCTGCTCACAGCTCCAGCGAAGGGCACCGGGGCAAAACGGGAATGCAGCTCTGGTTACCTTCGCTTCTGGGGCATCACAAAATGCTGACTTTTATTCTGCTGCTGTAGCCAAAGATGAGCAGAAGCTGTTTCAACCCCTCTCCAGCAAATAAAAAAGAGAGGGGGCAAAGGCAGGAGAAACCTCCGCCTGATCACGGTCTTCAGAGGGCTGAGAAAGACTCAGACGGGGAGCCAGAAGAAAAATTGTCCTCTGGCACGAGAGACTTCACATCTGCAAAGCACTGACTAACGGCTGAGGCAGACAGCGTGCTGGAAGCAGCACCCGCAGGGAGCGTTCCTGCAGTGATCTCAGGAACTGCGAGGCCTTGGTTTTGTCCAGGCTACGTCTGGAGCTCAGCGGCCTTCCCCCTCGATGCCCACCGACACGGCAGCCTCGGGTTAGAGCCGCTTCTGCCACGTTTGTCCCAGCTGCCGGCCGCACGCGGGCGGGAGAAGCGAGCTAACTCCCGTGCACAGCGGGGCAGGCCTCCCTTCCCGTGGCAGCCGGCCAAAGGCGTCTCCGCCTGGCAAAACTCCGAGCGCTGAGAGCGGAGGGGAAGGTGAAGCAGCGAGAGCAGGCAGCCGGGGCTGCCCCTTCCTCATCCGGGAGGTGGAGCTCCTGCCTCTAGCCCCCTCCTGAGCCCGCAGGCACCGCATGCAGCAGAGGCTTTGAGCCCGCAGCTCCGGAGGCGCGGAAGCACACGCGGATGCCCCTCAGCACCCCAAAACGCAGCCCTCACCTGATCGCAGTTCCTCTGCGACTGCAGGTGCGTCTGGAGGCGGCGCAGCAGGGGGACGCCGTTGCGGGACTGCCTCTTCAGAGTCCAGTAGCTGTGCAGCCGCTGCATGAACTGGCTCTTCCTCTGGATGGTTAAACGGTTGGTGATCTTGCTGAGCCTGAAGGAGGGACACAAACCACAGAGCCCGTCAGCAAGGCAAACCTGGCTGCTGCAGAAGCCTCCACCGGGGAAACGCAGCAGCGAGGCCACCCGTGAGCTCCTCAGGCCGAGGGCGCCCTCGTACAGGGCAGGAATCCCTGCGCGCCCACGGAGTGCGGGGCAGCAGCACACCCAAGAGGGCTGCAGAGGACGCCAGAAGACGTTCAGCCCCCCCCTCTCCTACACACACTTTTCCTTCCTCCCCCCACACCTCCCGGGCGTGAGCCCGGGGCCGTCAGCAGCTGGGCCTTTAGCAGCTCCCCGCGGCCCCCCCACGGCCGTCCCGAAGCCGTGATTCACCCGGCTCATTATGCTGGCACCGAGAGGCCACCCAAGATGACAAAGGCCCTATTCAGACGGCACCAGACAAGCGGCGGAGCCCCCGAGGAGCCTGCGGTGTGAACGGCCCGAGGAGGGGAGGGCAGGCTCTGGCAGAACAGAGCTTGCTGTTGGAGATAATGAAGGGCTACCCCAAACAGCCCAGACGCAAAACAAAAGGGGTTTTCCTGCTCTACAATGGCAGAGAGCCTGAAGCGACTGGGGCAGCCCCTTCCACCAGCGCTGGCCAGATCCCTGCTGCTGGGGGCGGAGGTAAGGGCCCCGTGGGGGCTGGTGGTAAGGGAGGTGAGGGCCCCGTGTCTCCCCGTCCCGCAGGGCCAGCTCTTCCCGTGGGGTGGCCCCACCTGCACCGGCCTCAGCCGAGAGCAGCCCCGTCTGCCATCGCTGGCCACGCTCGGCTCCTGCAGGGAGGCATTTGGCATCCTGGCAGCGGCCCTTGGAAGATTAATTAACCCCAACAGGAAGGCCTGGGGTGAGGTGAACAGCTTCCATCTCAGTGTGGGCTCGCTGTGAGCACGCCGGCAGCAGCGAGAGCCTCCAGCCAGCCTGCCAGCGCATCCACACACGAGAAGAGAGGCGCTGCTTAGAGAGCAAACCCCGGGCGAGCGAGGCTACCCTACGGTTAGCACATGAGCAGGCGGTGGCACGAAGCCATCAGCCCTGCAGCAGCGACCTGCCCGTGCACGCTGCCAGAACTCCTCCCGCCGAGCGAAACCACGGCGCCTGCCCGCTGCCCTCCTGCCCCACGGGAGCCCCCCGGAGGTCTGGAGGGTGCTGAGCTCCTGCTGGGGGGCGGCCCCGCACCCCGACGGCTGCATTGAGGGGGCCGTGGGCCCACAGGGGTGGCTCCGACACGGCCACCCAAAGAACTCTGCTCCACCCGCAGCAGCAGCGCCGCAGGAGGGGAGATCTGGGAGCCCCCATCTGCTTCCTGACGCCTCCGGCCACGCTCGGGCGCTGACGTTAAACCAGCAGCGTCTACTTCCTGCCCTCCTCCGCGGGGCCGCGCACCTCAGCGCCTCTCCGCGGGACCGCCGGAGGAAACCACGAGCAGCCCCGGGGAAGGAGGTGAAAAGCCCAGTGTGAAAACGGCAGCGCCCGTGCGCCGAGCGGGACGGAGACACCGAGGGAGGGAGAAGCTGCCCCGCAGCTCGGGGAGGGCAGCGGCTGGTACCTGTGGGGGGGGATGCAGGGGACAGAAACCACGGGTGCCGCCGCTCGCTTCTCCGCCAGGATCTTCCGCGCCTTCTTCATTTTGATCCTAGACTTGGCCTTCGCCTTTTTGACCTTCTCGGAGCTCCAGCCCTTGCCCTCCTCCTCTTCCTCCTCGTCCTCCTCCTCCCCTTCGCTGTGGGACAGCGCGGGGAGCCTGCGCACGGAGCCCGGGGGCGTGTGGATGTCGCAGTAGGCGGTTTTGCGCACGCTGAAGGAGGTCCCGTTGGCTCCCGTCTCGCGGACGGGCTCCATCTTCATGTAGAGCCCGGCCTGCTGGGCGCAGGTGACGTGGAAAGCGGTGTAGCAGTTGGCCTTGTGACACTGGATGCAAGCCCCGGAGCCGCGCTGCTTGCAGATGTAGCAGGTCAGCTTCCACCGCGCGGGCGGGATGTGCTCGATGCTGTCTATGGGCTCCAGGAAGACCGTGTTGGCGAAGCACACCTCGGGGATCCAGAGGGCGCACACCACGTGCGCCCAGCGCCCGTCGTCCGTCTGCTTGAAGGCGCCGCCCTTGTTGGGGCACAGGGCGCAGTCCACGGCTCGCGAGGGCGACTGCAGGCACCTCCTGCAGAGCCACTGTCCCTCGGGGATGTAGGGCACCCCGTAGCACTCCTGGTGCACGGCCAGGTTGCACATGTCGCAGAAGAGGATGACGTTGCTGTTCTGGCACTCGCCGTCGTTGCAGATGCAGCACACGGCGTCCTCGTCCACCAGGGCGTTCGGGTCGCCCTTGTTGTGGCTCTCGAAGTAGGACTCCTTCTCCAGCCTGTCCATCAGGTACTCGAAGATCTCCTGGGGGATGGGGCTGACGCCTTCCGTCTTCCGCCGCTCGTTCATGATGTCCAGCCAGATGTAGTCCTCCTCGTCCATGTCGTACTCCACCTCCTCGTCCAGCTCCTCCGCCGACTTCTCGATGTACCTGGAGGGGGACAGCACGAGAGGGTGAGGGCACGGCCGGTGAGGGAACATTTACGCGTTCCAGCCAAGCCTTACGCCAGGGAAAACACAACGGCGGTGTGCAGACACAGGAGGTGGTGCAACCACCGAGCAGCGTGGCAACCACAGCGCCCTTGGCACGAGGCAGCTGGGCGTTCAGACACGATAACGAGTCGCGGGCCTTGGAGACTCATCAGCGCAAGGCGGGAGCCACCAAGAAGGTACCAGATACTCTGGAGACAGCGACCTCGCTCCCAAGACACAACAGCACCGGCCCTGCTGGCAAACAGGGCCAGAAGGCGCAGGGTTCCTCTAAATCCGGCCACCCGGCCGCTGCCAGCTGCAGGCGAGGGGAGGATCTGTAGGGAAACGAGCTGGGAGCCCCCGTTTTGCTCCAGCAGCCGGCACGCGGCATCACGTCAGACACCACCGCAGGCACGTTGCGGGGAGCGCGCCCCCTTTTCACACACAAAGCGGTGTTATCGTTCTGGGACGCCAGGTTCTCAGGCAGCGTGGTGGCTGGGAGGGCAGAGGCGGCCGTGGGGGCGTTACTTTGGTGCTCAGAGTTAGCTCTCTGCTTATTTTGGGTCACTGAACTTACCCAACCACGCACGGGGCGCAGAGCTACCAAAACCCCCAGGGCAATAAGGTTACGTTAAGCCCGCAAACGCGCATCTTACAGCGAAACCTCGGCGCTGGGGGACTCCAGCTGATCTGGGGGCCTCCGAAGAAGGCAGAAGGATGCTTTCCTTCGCAGAGTTGTACCAGCAAGGAAAGCATGGCACGACCAAACTGCTGGCGAGCGGCTGGGAAGCGACCATAAGCTCTGCAGGCATCGGGACCCCCCACAAGCAGAGAGCTGTGAGTCCAGAGCCACGGCCAGCCCCAGTGGCACCCCGAAGGCGTGTGTGGACACCAGCCACCCGCAAACCGCCCCCAGGAGCGGCGCAACCTTCCTGGGGGCCCGCACCCTGTCTTGAAGCCCCCCGGGGTCTCCTCGGCCCCGGCCCGTACCTGTAGTAGGAGGTGGGTCGCGGCGGGGCGTCGGGGGTGTCCTGCTCCAGCTCGCGGTACACCACCTCGGGCAGCTTGGGGGCGGCGCCGGCCGAGGCGTTGTGGTGGTGGTGGTGGTGGTGGTGGTGGTTGGCGTCCTTGCGCTTCTCCTTGTTCTTGTGCTTGCCCGCCTTGGGCGCGGCGGCGGCGGCGGCGGCGGCGGCGGGCTGCCCCTCGGCGTTCTCCTTGTTGCTCCCGCTCTCGGGCGCCTCGTCGGGAGCCTCGTCGTCCTCGGACACCACGTCCAGGTTGTCGAAGATGCTGATGCGGTGCACGCGGCCGTGCAGGTCCACCTCCACCATGCGCTGGGCCTGGGCGTAGGTCATCACCTCGCGGCCGGGGGACTGCGAGGGCTCGGAGGGGCTGGGGGAGCGCTTGTTGGCGGCGCGGGCCTGGCGCCCCTTCTTCTTGTGCTTGCGCGGCGGGGCGTGAGGCGGCGGCGGCGGCGGCGGGTGCTCGTGGTCATAGTGGTAGAGGTGGTACTCGATGCCGCTGTAGCTCTTGTAGATCTTGCGGCACGAGCCCACCGGGCACTCGTAGGGCGGCTTGGTGGCCCGCAGGTTGTGGCAGAACGTCTTCACGTCGAAGTCCACGCCCATGGCGCCGCGCGGGGCTCTCCCCTCACGGGCCCTCCGCCCGCCGCCCCCCCCCCCCCCCAACCACCACCCACCGCCCCCCGGCGGCTGCCGCTGCCCCCCCCCCCCCCCCCCCCCCGGGCCCGCAACAATGGAGGCGGCGGCGGCGGCGGCGGCGGCGCCAGGCGCGGGGCGGCCGCTGGGTAAAGGCGGCGGCGGGGAGGCGGCCGCACTTTCGGCGCGGCCGCGGGGCGGTGCGAGAGGGGAGAGGGGAGACGGTGGACGGGGAGGGGCGGGGAGGGCTGGGGGGGGGGGGCGGGGGGGCGCGGGGAGCGGGAGGCGGGGGGGGGTTTTTTTTTTTTTAGGGGGCGACGCGGGGCGCGGTGGGGAGGGGGGGGGGGTGAGGCGAATCTGCGGGGCGAAGGGGGTGAGGTGAGCGGCGCGGGGGGCGGGGCCGGGGCCGGGGCCGGGGCCGGGGCCGGGGCCCGGGGGGGGGTGCGCGGACGGCAGCGCGCGGCGGGCACCGGGCGGGGCGGGGCGGGAAGGGAAACGCCGGGACCGGGACCGGGACCTACCGGCACCGGGACGGGACCCCACGGGAACCACCGGGACGGGAACCGCCGGGACCGGCACCGGGACGGGAAACACCGGGATCCCCGGGGCGGCACCGGGACGGGACGGCACCCACCGGGACGGGACCCTACGGGAACCACCGGCACCGGGACCTACCGGCACCGGCACCAGGACGGGATCCACCGGGACCACCCGGAACCGGCACTGCGACGGGGCGGGAAGGGAAGGGGCAGACACCGGGACCCGCCGGCACCGGGATCCACCGGGACGGGACTGAACGGGACGCCCGGGGCAGCACCGGGACCCACCGGCACCGGGACGGGACCCACCGGGACAGCACCGGGGCTGGCACCGGGACGGGGCGGTACCCGCGGGACGAGGACCCACCGGCACCGGGACTAGGACCGGGACTGGGACCCCCCGGGACCCTCCCCGAGTCCCTCCCCGTAGCACTACCCCGGCGCAGTCCGGTTGCAGCGCTTTATTTACAGCCGGTACCGCCGCTACAGCCCCGCCGCGGCCCCGGCCCCGCGGCCCGGGACCCCCCCACCGAGGGCTGCGGAGACCCGGCGGAGCCAGGCAGCCCCGCACCGGCAGCCCCACACCGGGGCCTCCCCGGTGCCCACCGGCCCCGGGCTCCCCCGTGGGGCTCCCCAGGCCGTGACGGAGGGAGCGGGGCCGGTGCCCCGGTGCCAGCCCCGGTGTGGGGCTACTGCGGGTCGGCGCGGCGCGGCTTGATGTCGCGGGTCTTCATGTAGGACAGGAGCTGCTCGGGGATCTCGGCCAGCACGTCCTTGGCCAGGCGCGCCATGCTCAGCACCTGGTTGCCCGAGTCGTCCACGTAGTCCCGGAACGGCACGAACTGCGGGAGGAGGCGGCGGGCACGGCCGGGAAACGGCCCTCGAGCCCTGCCCCGCGGCACGGGACGCGGCCCCGCGGCCACCCCATGCCACCAGCCGTGCCTGCAGGAGGCTGCTCAAGGGCAGAAGGGCAGCGTGTGCCTGACCCCCGCACCGCCACCACGTGCCCGTCTCCCACACGATCCCGTTACCTGCACGATGTCCCTCTCGGCGTAGCGTCCCCGCGAGGACACCCGCACCTCGTCGCCGTCCAGCTCCTCCATGGCTGGGGGGCAGCGCCGCTCAGCGCCCCGCGTGCGGGCAGCGCCCGTGTCCCCCAGCCCCGTCCCTTCCTCCGGGACGCCCCGCTGCCCCGAGCCCTGCTCACCGTCGAATTCGGCCGGCCCCACTCCCACGATGATGATGGACATGGGTAGCGCCGAGGCCTGTGGGGTGGAGGCGGAGGGGCAGCGGGGGCAGCACCCCGTGTATTTGGGGTGCCCGGGACCCGGTGGCGTGGCCGCGGGGCGCACTCACGGTGACGATGGCCTCCTTGGTCTGCAGCATGTCGGAGATGACGCCGTCGGTGATGATGAGGAGGACGTGGTACTGGGAGCCGTCCGTCACCTGGGCGGCCGTCCTGCGGGCACAGGGGGCACGGGCTCCCTCCAGCAGCCGGCCCCGTGTCACCTCGCCGCGCGGGGACGGCACGGGGACAGCCCCGCGGCGCTCACCCGGCCACCTGGTTGATGACGGGGGCGAAGTTGGTGGGCCCGTAGAGCTGCACGGTGCGCAGGCTCTGCAGGTAGGACTCGAGCACGCCCTCGATGCCGGCGCAGCTGGGGTTGTCCTCGTTGTTGTTCTGGGGGACGGGACGGGCGCTCGGGGTGGGGGCACAGCTCCCCAGCTCCCTCCCACGGCTGCGGGGCAGGATGCGGCCAGGCCGGGTGCTTCCCCGACCCAGGGGCTGCCCCCCCGCCCGGGAGCTGTGCATTCACCCTCAGCCCTGCCCCGCGGTGGGGCTCCCCCCGAGCCCCAGAGCGCACCAGGGGGAACTGGTGGGAGATCTTGCCGTCGGGCGGCAGCTTGGCGCCGAAGCCGTAGGCGGGGAAGAGCTTGTCGCTGTCGTAGTCCTGGATGATCTCCCCGACGGCCTTGAGCGCCAGGGCGTAGGCGCTGAGCTGGTAGGGGCTGGCGTAGTGCAGCGAGGTGGGCTGCGACGGCATCCCTGCGGCACAGCGCCCGTCGGCACCGCCCTGCCACCGCTGCCGCCGCCGCCCCCCCGGTCAGCCCCCTCCCGGCCGCCGCGCTCACCGTTGGAGGCCGTGAAGTCAATGGCGACGGTGAAGTTCAGCTGCGTCCTTGGAGGGAGAGCGAGAGAGCCTGCTGGCCCCACGGTGCAGGGGTCCCGGCTGCCAGCCCCACGGCACGGTGCGTCCTCTACCTGTGCCCCCCAGCCCCATTGCTTGGCCCCGTGCCCCAGCCAACACCCGCAGCCACCCTCTCGGCACCCCCAGCCTGTGGTGTCACCGTAACCACGGTCCCGGCCCCCGTCCCAGTGCCCTGGGTGCCTCAGGAGCCCGGGGACACCTGTCCCCACTCACCCGCCTCGGATGTAGTCAACAAAGGTGAACTCGGACTCGACGGAGAAGGAGAGCAGAGTCACCTGCGGGCACACGGGGTCAGGACCATGCCCCCACCACAAGCAGGAGACCTAAAAGCGCCCCAGCCCCACTCACGGTGCCGGAGTTGACGTATTTCTTCTTCTTGCACTTCTTCCTAGGGTTCAGCACCTGTGGGCATGGGCAGGTCCCACTGTGGGGCTCCCAGCACCCCCGGAACCCCCCCGGCCGTACCCCCCCCTACCTCATACACCGTGAACTGGCTCTGTGCTCGGGACAGCTCCCGGTAGCTGGTGGCAAACTCCCCGATGAAGTCGTGGCTGCGGGGGGGAGCGCGGGGGCCGCGTGTGGCACGGGGCGAGGGACGCCCCGACGCCCGCCCCTGCCCCTGGGGGCACGGCCTCACCTCCCGTCCCGGTCCCAGTCGTACACGTCGATCTTCACCGTGCTGGAAGCAAAGCGGGGCTCAGGGGGAGCCGCCGGCACGGCCACCGTGGCTCCGGGGCCGTGGGGACACCCTGCTCGTGGCACCCGGGGCTCGGCGTGCCAGCGCCGTCAGAGCCGCACCGCGTGCCCGGCCCGCAGCTCTGCGGGGAGGGGAGCGGGGGAATTTGGGTCACGGCAGGGCTCTGGGGAAGGGGGGGAAGCTTTTATGTAATTTGGGTTGCAAAAGAAGAAAAAAAAAAAAAAAAAAAAAACCAACAATAAGGACCCAATTTGGAGCTGCCTGCTGCTGCTGCTAGCGGGGCTACACCTGCCGGGGAGATGCTCACGCCCTGCCCCGGCCCCACGGCTGCCCCACGGCACCGTCTCCGTCCCCTCACCGGGTCCCCAGCCCCTCACCGGGTCCCCCGCCCCTCACCGGTCGTAGTCCCCATTGCAGAGGGCGCGCACGGGGATGGTGAAGGGCTGCCACACCGGGTTGAGTGTGTTCTTCACCACCTCTGTCTTGTGGCAGATGGTGAAGCTGCGGGGACAGGGCAGGGTCAGGGCGCGCCGCGCGGGGACCTGGGCGCCCCACGGCCCCGTGCTCACGTGCCGTCCTCGTTGCTGCGGTAGAAGACGAGGAAGGGGTCGGATTTCCCGAAAAAGTCCTTCTTGTCCAGCTTGTTGGCGCACAGCTGCATCGTGACGATGTCCTGGGGACGAGGACCGTCACCTCGGGCCGGCTCCTCGCCCCGTGCCCCAGCAGCGCCCCAAAGCGCCAGCGCTCACCCTGCAGTTGCTCAGCTCCTCGGCCAGCAGCAGGATGGTCCCGCACCGCTTCCCTGGGATCCCCCTGCGACAAGAGGCCAGCGTGGGGATGGTGAGGACAGGACGGGGCAGGACACGGGGTGCTCTGTGTGACCCCATGGTGCTGGTGCCTTCCCCCGTGCACAGCGGGGCCGTGGGGGTGTCCCCAGGTGGGGCGGGTGGCTGGGGGCACGGTGCGGGACCCCCGACCCCACCGCGGGGTGCGACTCACGTGAGGGCTCTCTCCAGGCGGCCCCGCTGGGACCCGATCACCTCCCCCAGCGCCACGAACGCCTGCCCCAGGAAGTCCTGCGCCCCGAGCAGAGGGTGTTAAACCTGGGGGATTCTGCTCGCAGCCCCCCCAGACCCTCACCATCCCCAACCTTTGGTCGCCCTGCCCCACAGCCACCCCAAGTGCCCTGCACCCACCCCGTGCTGCAGGAGCCACCCCCAGCCCAGGACACATCCTGCACACCCAGGTTCGCCCCATATCCCTGAACTCATCCTGCACCCACAGGATCATCCCATGCGCCCACTCCACATGCCCTGGACCCATCACGTGTCCCCCACCGGAGCCGCTCCATGTGCTCTGGTCCTACCCTGCATCCCAGGACCACCATGCACCCCCCCAGGGGACTGATTTTGCAGCGTGGCAGACACCTACCTTCTGCCAGTCCCGATGCGGCATGGAGAGACGAAGGGCAGGCTGAGCCCCCAAGGCCAGGGGTGCCTGTCCCACCCGGGAGCCCCCTCAGGGGCACAGCCTTGGGGTGCCTCCACCCCCAGCAGCTCCCACCACGCGGGGACATCACCCCGTGTCCCCCGGCCCCACGGCGCTCACCTGCTTGTAGATGGAGCAGCTCTTGGAGTCCACGTTGTAGCTGCCGGTGGCAGAGCAGAGCCGTGAGCTGGCACCCAGACACGTCCCCATGTCCCCACCCGGCACTCGGGGACCCCCCCACTGGCCCCACACAACATTTCCAACCCCTCAGCCCCTCCGCGCTGTGACAATTTTTATTGCCTCGGTGCTTTTCACGGTGTCCCGTGGGCTGCCCACAGGGGCTCAGCACCCGCACCCCATTGTCCCCGTGGGTGCGGAGGCACTCACACGTCGAAGCGGAGGTTTTGCTTCTCCTCAAAGTAGTAGTCGAGGACAAACTTGCGGACGAAGTCGGGGTTCAGGGTGTTGTCGATCACCTCGGTGCGCCCAAACTGCAGAGAGAGGGGTGAGGGCGGCCCCGTGCCCGCCATCCCTCCCCATGGCAGCTGCCCCAGCACTAATCCCCGCGGGGATTAGCAGCGAGGAGGGATCATTAGCGTGGAAGTCGGTGGCCATATGGGCCCATTTAACCGAGCCGGGGATTAGCCAGGAACGGGCACGCTGGGGGCCGCAGCACCCCTGGCACGGGGTAGGGGGGACGAGGTGAGAGTCGCAGCGCTCACCTCCTTCCACTCGCTGCTCCCCGCGCCCTGCACGAAGAGGACGACCACTGCGGAGAGAGGAGCGGAGCCGTGCCGTGCCTTGCCACGCTGCGCTCGCACCGCCAGCAGCACGCCCCTGCCACCCACCTGGGTCAGACTTGGAGAAGGTGTCCATGTCCAGCAGGTTCCTGGGGGGACGGAGCCAGGCGTGAGCGGCCACGCGCTCCCTGGGTGCCAGCACCCAACCCGCTGGGGGTCCCCGTGTCCTCCCCAGGCTGGGCTTTTGGGGGATGGCACCGTGCTGTGCCGGCACTCGGGGCTGAAAGCCCTGGCGCCCGTGGGACACAGGCAGGAGGCCGGGTGGAGGGAGCCCGTCGGGACAGCGAGGAGCAGCGTCTCCAGCGCTGACAGTGATTGAACATGACAGGAACCCATTTACAGGACGAAACCTTCCCCGGTGCTGCCGGCGACGGCTGAGCACCCGCCGCACCCCAGTAGCGGGAGTGCAGCTAATGGAGAGCGCAGAAGTGAGAAGAAAGCAGACACTTAGCAGGGGCCGGGCAGCCCGTGGGGGCCAGCCCGCACCACCCCACGGCCCCCCCAGCGCAGCAGACGCCGGAGCACTTTGATCGCTGCCGTTGTTGTGGTTTGACACCGGGGAGAGCCGGGGGCCGTGAGCGGCTCTGCTGGGATCCTTCCTGCGCCCTGGTGCTCAGCCAGCTGCCCTGGCCCAAGCGGGCAGGGCCAGGGGGCAGAGAGAAGCCCCCGCCAGGCTTTGCTGGCAGCCCTGGATGGAGCTGAGCCCTCGGGGGGCTGCAAAGCTGGGGCCTGGCTGTGCCCTGGCCCCTGCCCGGGGATGCCAGCACCCACAGCCCCACAGCCCCTCCGCCTGCTGCCCAGCGGGGCTGGCAGGGAGGGAGGGGGCTCAGCTGGGACCCCTGACGCATCTGCAAGGAGGGGGCACAGCAGCCCCCTGCCCAAATGTGGTCCGGAGCTGGCAGGCAGGACTTCGGGGCCACACCGGGCAGGGCGGTTGATGGGGGCAGAGGCCTTCCCTTGTCCCCCAGCAGAGGGGACGCTGCCGGTGCCGGTCCCCGGGGGCAGGACCCCCGCGCAGGGCTGTACGTGGCCACCCGCAGCCGCCGCTTGCCCCGCGGTCCCCGCTCAGCCGGAGGCACCGAGCAACAAACACCCCGGGGCTGCGGGCACCGAGCCGCTCCTGCCGCGCTGCCCCGCGCGCGGCCAGCACCGGGCAGGGCAGAGCCGGGCTCCCGCTCCCGCTCCCGGTCCGGAGCCCCGGGCAGCTCCGGGCGCCGGGGCTGGGGAGCGGGCTCAGGACGCGGGGCTCCCGGCGCATCCCCCCCGGCGCCGCCGCTCCCACCCGTCCCCCGGCACCGAGCCGCCCCGCTCCCGGCTCACCGGCAGGACACGGTGAGCTCCACCTTGGTGCCGGGCACGCTGCCGGCCGCCGGTTCCAGCGCTCCCGGAGACGCCATCCCCGTGCGGGCGCCGCCGCTGCTCCGCGCCGCCTCCTCCCGCGCCGCCGAGGCGGGCGCGCCCGGGGGCGGGCACGGGCACGGGCACGGCGGCCCCGGCCCCGGCGGCAGCGCCGCCCCGGCGAACGGGGGGTTCGGCCCCGGGCACCGGCACCGAGAGGAGAGGTGGGGGGACACCCGGTGGGCGACGCGGCTCGGCCCCGCCGGGAGCCCCCGCCGCGGGTCGCGGCCCGGGGGATGCTCGGTGCCGGCTCCCGTCCCGTCGGGGCTCCCGTCTGCAGGCGCGGGCTCGGAGCTATTTCGGTGCCGCCGCTCCCGGAGCGTGGGCCGGGCTATTTATAACCAGCGGCGCCCCCGCCGGAGCCGCTCCCGGCGCCCGGCTCCCCCGCGCCGCCGCCCCCCGGCTCTGCCCGCCGCCCGCCTCCCCCCGCCCGCAGCCCAGACACGAACAGGCGGCGGGGCGGCAGAGATGGCTTTACTGCACCAGGGGCCCCGGAGCCCCCCCCGCTGCTCCCCCAGACCCACGCAAGGGCGGCCGTGAGCCGGAGCTGGGAGCGGGGTCCACGGGGGCCGGCGTGTCCCCAAGGCCGGGGGTCCCGGCTCGTCCCGGGTCTCCTCCAGCCAGCGGTCGGTCCAGGAGCCGGGCGCTCAGAGCGTGCTGCTGCCTCTCAGTCCCACGCCCCGCACGAACTGCTCGAGGAGCCCCCCGATGGCCCCCGAGGGGCTGGGGGGCACGGCCTTGAGGCCGATGGTGCGGCTGTAGCTGGCCAGGAAGGAGGAACGCACTTCTTCCAGCCGGGACTCGCGGTCGCTCGCCGACACCAGCCTAGGAGACAGAACGGGGAGGTCAGCGCCGGCGGGCACCCCGCTCCCGGGGTCCCTGGATCCTGCAGAGAAGGTGGCCCCTGGTGCTGCTGCCCCCTGAGCTCGGCAGCTCTCCCCTGGTCTCCTCCTCCACCACCACCCCGCTCCTCACCGCGGGCTCACACAGAAATCGCCGCTTTGGCCCAGCGGGCGCCGGCTGACGTCAGCCCCCCGTGCCAGCTCCCTGCCTTTCTGTGTTTCCAGATGGAGCCCGTCCACAGCTGCCGTGTCTGGGCAGTTGCTTCCACCCCGCTTCCACCCGTCCCTCGCTTCCCAGCCTCTCGCTGCCCCTTTGTGCACGCCTGCGGGCGCACGGGGAGCTTTGGGGCAGGGAGAAGGTGCCAAAATTCAGGGCAGGAGGGGAGTTGAGATGTGTTACCACTGCACACGGGCAGGATGGAGCCCGCAGAGGACGGCGCGGTGTCCCCCAGGCCCCGCTCTCCTCTCCAGCTGGGCTGTGCACCTGGCTTAGTGCACAAAGAGGGGCAGGAAGGCAAGGTGTCCACCGAGGGAGCAGCGGAAGGCAAGGCAGCCCTTCAGAGGCAGCCTGAACCCGGCCTCGCTGCGCGCCTCCGCGCCGTGCCCACGGCCCCCGGGGAGAGGAAGGCGTTTCTCAAAGGTCGCCCCAAGGGCACCGTGCGAGCCTCCCCATCAGAAATTCTCTTTCATCTCCCCAGCGCCCCGGGCCCGGCTATAAATTGGCACAGCTAATTTGAACGGGAGCGTTAACCACCCACAGCCAGCAGCTTCAGTCCGGAAACGGCAGCGAGAGGATGCGGTGGGAGGGCTGTAAACAGCGAGCGGGGCTGCGGCAGGCAGCCCGGCCCGTGTTTACAGTGCCTGATAATAAGGAGAAGCCAGAGGGCAAAGTAGAAAGGCAACATCTCTAAACACGGAAAAAAAAAGATGCTTTTTGGTAAGCTAATTAGAAGGCAGAGCTCGCCAACCTGCTAGCATTAAAAATAAGCTGCAGGAAAGCAGGGCTTGCTTGCACCTTGAGTTCAGCGATCTTAAATCCTCTGCAGACGCAGAGGTAAGAGAGGCAAGCGAGGGCGGGCAGCAGAGCTGGGTCCTGCAGCTTCTCGTGTTCACACCTCTGCCCAGGGCAGGCTCTGCGTTCAGACAGCTTCTTTCAGAGAGTGAGAGACTGGAAGGCGTGGGTTTGGCCAGCTGGCCGCTGCCAGCCACCAACTGCTCAGTGCCACCTCGGTGCCGAGGTCCAAGAGCAGGGCTGGGCGCGTGTCCTGGCCAAGCCCCCGTTGCCCTGCCCTGCTGCGCAGCCCCTGGTGCAGGACGAGAGGAGACGGCCGAAGCCCCAGCTCTAGGAGAACCCTGACAAGCCCCACACAAGCACAAGGAAGCAGGGTGTGAAAAGCGTACCTCCACCCCAACCTGCTGTGGTGCCAGTGGAATTGAATCTCTAAAATCTCACTGCTGGGCAAAAAAAAAAAAAAAGGGACAGAATTACAGTGGGCTCCTAAGCAAACAGAGCTGCTGCAGAGCAGAGAGAGAGAGAGGAGGCCCTGGGTCAGGCTTGAGGCAATCGATATCCTTGTGTTCCCCTCCAACCAGCAGCCTGCTCCTGACCCCTGCAGCCGAGCAGTCCCCAGCCCATGAGCACAGCACCCTGCAGCGAAGAGCTGAGCAGGGCAAAGCACCCGTAGCATCTGCTGCACGCCCAAGGGAGAAGCAGCACCGCTGTCCCCCTCCTTTTGAACCTGGCTGGCCCAAGGACCCAGGCTCCAAGCTACGAGAGCCCACGGGCAGCTTCAGTGCTGCAGAGCCCAACTTCAAGTTGCACTTCTCTACCACATTCCCTGTCCCGACGTTAGCTCCAGCTCCAAGAAGGGTGGCAATGACACTCACTGCTGAGCAGCAGCCACCTAGCACAGCCAGGCTCAGGGGACAGGAACGCAGTCACTACTTCAGACGTGTGCTCTTCAGTCACTTCCAATTCCCCAGCCAGCTGCAGGAGCAGCGCAGCGTGTCCCAAAGCAGCAGGGAGAATCATCACCCAGCCAGGCCGTGCCTGACATCCCCGGTGATTCCCCAACCCAGCCAATTCACGGGTCTTCTAAATTCACCGTCACCTGGGGAAGCGGCTCTCCTCCACTCAGCAGGACAGCCCACAGCCCCAAGAGCAGCTGAGCCAGCCCAGGCAGCCTGTTTCACGGGAGACGTTTGTTTTCACCCTGCTCTACCCCCAAAGCCTGTCCTCAGATCTCTGGTTAGGGGCCGGAGGTGTTTGGCGGCACACCTCCAGCCCAGCTAGCTAGTGGCAGGCCCTCATCTGCCATTTCAGCTTCGTGATTGAGAGCGTGCAGCCTGAAGGCACACGCCGAGGTTCTCCTCTAATAGCAATTAAAGCTCAGCTCCCGTCTTTCTGCAGAGGTGACTTTCAGCCTGGGGAGGAAGGCGTGCCTCCCAGCCGCTCTGCACAGCGCCGTGCAGTGGGATGCGGGGGGGCTCTGCTGCCCAGGCCAGGTGCAGTGCCTGCAAACGCTGCTGCATGTGGTCAGACAGAATAAAAGCCCCTCTCCCACTGCAGCAAGGCTCTGAACCCAGCAGGGAGATGTGGAAGAGCAAGATCCAAAAGCAAGAAGGGCTGGGTCACCAGTCCTGCCCTGACAAGCAGGCATCCTCAGCTGCACTAGATTTATGCCCAAATTCACTGCTTTTGGGGAAGAGAGAGAAAGGCCTCCTGCAGAAAGCAACTTGGCAGAGAAGAAGCTGGTTTCCTTCAGAGTCCAGCACAACCACAGAGCGCTCAGTGCCAGAATTTCTCAATGACAGAATTTGCAGATGGAAAGCATCAAGGCAGCGAAGACGGGACAGCTTGTTACGGGCTCCCAGGCTTCTTCGAAAGCACCAGGGTGACAAAGCTCCAGCGCTCGCAGCCAGCTGAGAGCCCCCAGGGGACAGATCCTGCGCTTGAGACACTTACAGGCAAGTGCTAGGGAACTCATCCGGGAAGCTGCAAGGGAGAGAGGCGTCCGCGCTCAGGTTCGCCTGCTCCCGAATGCTGCCGCACCCTGTCACCATCTGCCAGCTGCCAAAGTCTGTGGAAACGGAAGATCCGGGCAGAGAATGGTCGGCCGATCTGGGGCAGAGAGAGAGGGAGACGGTGCAGTCAGTCAGGTCACTCAGCCACACGCCTTCCCCTAACGCCGCTGCCAGGGACGCGCGGGGACGGCTGCCAGCAGCGCCCGTGCCAGCGGCTCTGACGCCGTGGGACCAGGGTGCAGCATGCAGCTCCGGCTCGGCCCCGCGCCAAGCCTTCCCTTTGAAAGCGCGGGGAGAGCCGAGCTGGCCGGGGCCGACAAAGCAGCAGAAGTGCCCTCGGGGCCAGACAGGACAAAGCCAGCGAGAAGCAGGTGGCCATGCAGAACCGTGAGACCCGTCAGCAAGGTGCGGCGGCCCCAAATCCCTCACAGATGCGGATGCAGCGCTGCACAGGGGACATCCACCTGCTGCTTATTTCAGCTGGTAGCACCTCCCAGGGCGATGGCAAATTGTTACCGTGACTGGGCTGCTGCTGAGGAAGATTTAGAGATCCTTGGTCCACGGCCCTTCGAAAGGAGGTCAGTCCTGAGGCCCTGCCAGCAGCTCCGAACAGAGCCGGTCGCTGCCCCCGGGCACCCGCCCGCCTCGGCACCTGCAGGCTTTTCCAGCCCTGTGTTGGAAGGGTGGGCTGTGCCAGCAGCCAGGTGGCAAAACATCTTTAGGGTAAGAAAAACAGCCAGGGGGAAGGTAATTGTTTGCGATACAAAACCTCCTGCCAAGAAAGGAGGGAGCATGAAACCTGACAAGCGAATCTGAGGCGCCCCTCCAAAATCACCGAGAAGCAGGCACAAGCACTCGAGACGAACCCGGAGCTCTCAGCTTCGGGGGAGCGAGCAATTACTGTGCCCCTCTGCACAGCAGAGCGTACATTGCTGCAAGCACAGCCTGTGGCAGAGATACTCAATTACACACTCCCAAGATCTTCTGGATAATTTATCTGCGATCTGCCGGGCAGCAAGCAGTGCGAGAGCTCCAGCTCCAGCTCTGCCGGGCCAGGTACTCGCACGCCGTCTCCGCAGCTAAGAATAGCAGTGGCGCACTGCAGCTGCTCCCCGAGAGACCAGGGGAACGGCGAGGAATATAGGATCTCCCGCAGCCAGGAGGGCCTCAGCAAGACCGGTGTGAGAGGGGGAAGGCACAGGGGGAAACCTGTTTGTGATCCAGATCTAATCCCCAGGCTGGCATTTAACTAGGCTGATCAATACAGCCAAGCTCGAGAGGTCTGAAATAGGGCCCCGAGCTGGATGCACACACCAGGGGCAGTCCCACAGCTCGTTGCACCAAGCTCCCCATCGCAGCGCTGGGGATCCTGCAGCTGCAGGTCGGGGCATCGCCGCTGTCTGGGAGTTCGGGCTCCAGAAAGGCATCGCAGCAGGAAATGGAAGAGCTGAGCCTCACCTGCCTTGCACAGCCCCTGTCCTGAGGCTGCCAGGTGAACTCAGCAAGGCTCAGAGGGGGGATGCGAGTGTCAGCCACTGGGGAGAATGCTAGAGCATGTAAGAACGAGGGCACTTCCCATCTTGGAAGTGGAACAGTAGAACACGCTGTTAGAGATCAGACAGGGCTAAGCTTCCCTGGAACATGAAGAATTCATAAAGGAAATGGAGCAGTTTTTCACTGACATCTCCCCTCTCCCTGCCTTTGCAAGATAAAGCAGAGGAGAGCAGGCAGAGCACTTGGGCCCAGAGCACAGCACAACGCTGGAAGCACAGCAGGAACAGTGCAGAAAGCCAGGGAGAAGCACACGAGGACTGGAGGAACACTGCTTCAGCACACGGGGAAGAGGAGGCTCTCACCTCCCCTGAGAGGGCTGCACAGCCAGACAGGAAAAGTGGGAGCAGCTTGGCTACACGTGCGGTGACCAGAATTTGAGCTAAAGCAGTGAAGAGGTCTATGGGCAAGAGAGAGAACAGACATGGACAGCATTACCATCAGGAAAGTAATGAGTTGCCAAACAGGACAGGCCTGGGGACAGGTTAAAAAAAGAAAAGGCTGTGAAGATGGCAAGCCTGCACAGCAGAAACAAGTGGAGATGGGCTTGGGTATGCAGGACTTCCAGGTGTAGATGAAGAGAGCTGCACAGAGCTCTGCAGCTCTTGTGAAGGGAGTGAGTAGTACCAGGAGGTGCCTAGGACACTGCCCACATGGCAAACAAAGGAGCAAGATGTGATCCAGGGCACAGGGACAGCAGAAATGTCACTGCCCTATATCAATCACACCGGCCAGGTGAGTCTGTGACAAAGGTGAGCAGCTGCTTTGGGTGTGTGGCCTCAGCTCCCAGCTGCTGGGTCACCTTCCCTGGCTGTCAGCTGAGATTACACCAATCTTACACCACCTCCAAGAGGTGGATCAAGTCACCTCTTGAGTCTGTTCTTTGACAGGCTGACGAAAGCATCACATCCCTCCTACAAGATGGACTCAGCGGTTCTGTAGCCCTCTAACCCTTCCTGGGGTCCCTGACCCTGCCAAGCAGCTGTGCAAACCTGACAGTGCTGAACCACCACCCGAGCAGGTCAATTCCTTCCGGCCACGCTGCAGAGAAGGGCAGGTGGGTATGAAACTGCTCCGTGCCTGGCTCCGCAGGACGGACAACGCTCTCCCGGGCTCCCCATCTCTCATCTGTAACCCACCTGCAGTGAGAACAACGGGGAACCCCACCCCAATGCACAGCCCCTAGAAACTGCCTGACCGAGCCCATCAGTGCCCAGCTGCACGACAGCGCTCGCTGCTTCATCCTCCCCTCCGGGCTGCTCCAGGCAGCCCAGAATTCATCAAGCTACATCTAACCTAATAGCACACAAGTCCAGGAGATCAAGTCAGCTGATTCTGCCTCTCACCTCCCGGCAGCAGAATAAACACTTGATGATTAATTGAATAAACTGATCATCTCTGCGCTGAGTCCAGGTCTTCTCTCCTGGCCTTAACATCTGAGCCCAGCCAGCAGAGCTAAAACACCACAGCAGGCTCTCTCTCTGTCCTCCTCGCTTCTCAAGGGAGGCTCCTGGGGAAGTGTCACAGCCAACAAACACCTTAAACAGCCCCAGAAGACAGCAGGGGCTGGGTGAGAGAGGCAGGGAAGACAAAGCACAGGGAATTTTGTGCTTGCTGCAAGGACAGTGGAGCTCCTTAAAAACTGAGCTGGGCTTGAGACCAACGTCTTTAGGCTGACCGGTGCAATCTAGTCAATGCCAGAGGTGAAAATGTCCCTGGTATTTCTGCCCCTGAAGTCTCCTGGTAAAATCGTGCTGCAGAGGCCCAAAAGGGGCTTTGCTGATGCCCCAGTGTGAGCTGTGGGTGCTGGGGCCCCAGGCCTGTAGGACCAACAGGTCTGCAACGCATTACAGCCGTGCCAGAGGCTGGCTAGCCGGGGGGGCAGCGCAAAGCAGCCAGGTGACTACAGCAAAGCTGACACGGTCGGGAAAGAGGAGATACAGCAAGTCTTCAAGTTGCCGTATCTGCCACAGACATCTGATGGCAGACAGAAAGAGAATGAAAGTGAGCTTCACACACCCACCTCTTCAGGTCCACGAGTGGGAAGAAACTCCCTCAAAAGTGCAAAATTAACAAAATTAGATTAGCAAAACAGAGATGAGCTGCAAGCTGTTCCTTCACACGAGGAAGGACCTTTAGCGGGCCGCAAACTGGCAATTCCTAGCCTGGAACGGTTCCTTGTAATTAGGTCAGCGCTTCCCATGCAACATGCTGCACATAATAGAGTATCTCCGAGCCCACGGCCACCCGCTTACCGGAGGAGAGCCAACACCGGAGGCACAGCGACGATCGGGGATCCTTCCGTGCCTTAATACGTAAGCGAGACGAGCGCCAAGTGCCCAGCAGCTCGGCTCTCGTCCTGCCCCGTCCTGCCCCCGCTCACCTGCCCCGTTCCTACATACCCAGGACCATTTGGGAGGCATTTGGGCAGCAGCTCATTTGCCAGCACACACTCTGCGCCTCGATTTCAGGCGTTCAGAAGGTACCGTGCGCACGGGCGGGCTGGGGCAGCCTGAGCAGAGGGCAGCCAGTCCCTCCTGTGCGTGGGAGCAGTTGGCAAGGAGCGCCTGGCACCGACGGCCCCGGCTGGATCCCAGCCCGCTGGCTGTGGGCTGCGCGGTGCCCTAACAGCCCCGTGGCTCTGCCAGCGCAACCGCCTGGGACTGCGGCGCCGTCACCTGCCAGCCAGGGGCCTGGTGAGCCTGGTTTGTGGTCAAACCGTGCAGTAGGGCCAGAAAACCTTCTTGTGAAGGATTCCTGTCCTCCTGCAGTTGCTATCCCAAGTCTTGCTGCTATCACCTCGCAGATACAGCTTCCAAGCCAGGTGGATGTAAGGAGCAAGACATGTGCAGTCTCATCACTATCAGAAAGACCCCAAACCAAGGGACAGCAGCTTCTCTGTCCCTCCCCGCACTCCCTCCACTCACGTCTGAACCACCTGCTGCCCTTTAAGCGAGGGACTTCTCTCTGACTGTTGACCAGAGCAGTTCCTCCGCGGTTTAAATCCTGCAGATTTCACCTCTTCAGACCACAGTACTTTGGGTTTTGTTTAATCGACTTAGCAAAAGCACATTCAATCAAAGATTATCCGTCTGCTAATCCACGTTAGCGGTGTGTGCACACGCACTAAATCCCTGACACAGATACAGGGTTTTTCTGCAGTGTCATGGGATGCGTAGACCATTAGTGGCTTGCAGACCGTATCCCGTGTTTGCATTTGACACTACGCACTCACACGCGGGGAGTTAGAGCCAACACACGCTATCTGCTGTACTCAGGAGCTCTCGGTTTGCAGAACAAGCTGCACCGTGTCCTACCCTGCAAATACTCTGTGCAGTATTTTCACGCGCGTTTGCCCTCAGCAGATGTGATTTTACCATTGCACTGGGATAAGCTTAAAGACAGCCTATTGTGGGTCTGGCGTTCCAGTTTGCCTTTGCCTAATGAGAATCACCCAGGGCCATGCAGGTACCTGTGAGCTCTCGATGAGAGTAAGCCTCGGACGGACTGGTGAAGAGACTGCTGTCACTTGGCTCCCACCAGCTCACCTGGTGTTTGGGACTCTTTCCCTTGGACATCCTGGCTCCTGTGCCCAGGAGCTGCCCATCTCTGACAGCTTGCTCTCCCTTCCCGTCCCCCGCTGAGCTCCCCTGCCTGCCAGCACACGGGCTGGACTGTTTATGTGAATTGCCTGAAGGGTGCCTGCTGGCATTTTACAAGCAACCACTTTTCCTCTACTGCTGCTGCAGTGGTTAAGTGGTTTGTTGCTATGGCCACACAACCAGGATTAGGAAGTCAAGTACAGTAGTTTCTTCATCTTAAGAGCCTGGGGTGTTACCCTGCAGCAGCGCTGGAGAGATAAAGGTATTTTCAGCATCATGATTAGTCTTTGTGCTCCAGCCTTTCCATCCTAGTCCTTCATTGTTCAAGGGGGGGAAGGGAGAGAATTTAACTCTTCCTCCCACCACAGATACTCCTTCTCCACCCAAAATGGGACTCTGCCTTTCCTTCAAGGGGGAGGATGGTAGCTGAGGAACTGTGACATCCATCACCTGCGCCACGTTCACTATGTGAATTCAGACTGACATAGCCACGCTGAGTGACATCTCCTCTCTCTGGAGATCAAACAAACCGTGCTCAGGCCCCAAAAGGTGCAAGCCATGGCAGCTAACGAGGCAATGCACTGCTCAAGTCCTCAGCTAGCAGAGCTGTTACCAGTGTTACCCCGGGGAAGGCAGACAGGGCAGGGACCCGAGTCTGGCTGATCTGGCAAGAGGCTGCGAGGCAAAGGAGGGTAACTGTGCCAGAAGACTTGGTTTGGAAGAGAAGCTCAGTTCAGCTGTTGCCTTGACAATTCCACCCACTCTCAGCAGGGTCTCCAGGCTTACTTCCTCTAGCCGGCACAGAGAGGAGCAGAGGAAACCCAGGTTACACCAGAGATGGAGAAGATGGTGCACACCCCATCTCCACCCAGCAGGAGCATAGCAGGTTAACCACCTCTGCATACATCTGACTATCTGACTTCACCACTTTGGCCTCACAAATGGTTCCTTTCTCCCATCCCCTTGGTTTCAGGCCTTGCAATGGCATCCCCTTTTATATTCTATTTCCTCTCATGCGCTTTTTTTTTTCCTCAGCTCAGCCTTTCGTACTGCCTTGCTCATAAAAGTCAACATGGACTGGGGATGTACTGATGCACCTTCGCTGTGCTGAAGCAAAGGCTTTGTGTCATGACAGAAGCTAGCATAAAGGTCAGAAAGAAATGCTTAGAGTGAAATTCACAGAACATTTACTTCTTACAATGAGGGAATACTGCAGCTCCTTCTCAAGAGAGTTACTGATTGGGCACAGTGAAAAGCCAGCCCCTGGGACCGTGGCTTTGGAAGTAACAAGCTTCTCCACCATGCCTGCCTGCTGCCTTGAGCCCTGGGGATGCTGGTTCCGAGAACCTGACAGCAGTGGGCACTGAACATCCAAAAGCGTATAGACACCTCATCCAGACACAGCCAGAGGGAAGATAATTGCTGGCTTTATCAGCTCTGAGCCCCAGGAACGCAAAACCCAGGGGCTGTGATCACCCCCTTCCTGCAGAGCTGTTCTGCCTACTCTGATTCTCTTTCTTTTCACAGAGCAGAGTCCAGCTGAAGCATTATGAACAGTTTCTGCCACAGCACTGCTGCAAGCTTGCTACCAGGCACTTCATGCAGCTTGCTATGTCTTGGGAACGGCATGAGACCACACACAGGAACAGTGGCATTGCTGTTATGAACAAGAGCAGACCCCCAAGACAAGCTGCTTTCTCTCTGGTATTTTGCTTTCTTCTTGGGAGACTTGTTTCAGAGAATATAGAGGTGGGCTCCAGCAACAACTGAAAACATCCTACTAATCTCTTTCCCTGGGGAGATCAGTCACTGTCATTTATGAAAACTGTCGCAATGATTCTTCTCTGGAATCAAGAAGCTTGTTAAGAAGTCTTACAAATTTTCAATGCTTTACTTGTTTGTCACCGTTTTGCATGTGATGAGAACATACTAAAATTTGGCTGGTGGCTGTTCTGAAGGGAATCACTAGAAAAAGACTCATCAGAAAACCTGCAGAGACAACACAAGCATTTGATGCCATTAACAGCAACCTCTTATCTAAGAGCCTCTTTATCCCCCTGTCAGTCTCAGCACATGGTGTTTGCTCCACAGGCTCTGCTCTTTCTTCCCTAGCTTAGCTCACCGCTCTACTTTGCCCTACCACAGCATCAGGCTTCAGAAGAGTGCCAAAACATCCTCTGTTACAGCACGAGATTAGGCCCACCATCTCCCAGCTGCACAGCGGGAACACGCAGCCTTGCAGGAGGAACCCTTTGGGCTGGTACAGCACCTGCAGCTTGCTCCCAGTAGATCCTACCTCTGCTTCCACCAGCACCCAGATTTTCACCCAGCAATGTCAGAAACGTCAGCAGAGGGAACAGAGGACTGGATAGGTGCAGAGTGAGGTCTGCCTGGATTGAAATGTTTCCTTCCAACCACTGCAAATCCCTGTGGGGGCATTTGACAGAGAGTGCTGTGAGATCCAAGCATGCAGGATGCCAAGAAGCCAGACCTTGTGGAGTAGAGGCATGCACCGAGGACAGGCAGAACAAACACCCGGCTGTTATTGGCAGTTCCTCACTCCTCTAAGTGGGCTGAGGCAGGAGTTGGTGTTTAGTGACAAGTTCCCACATGGTTAGGCTAGTGAGGAAGAGGCCTCCGGAGGCCCGTTTGTAGGTACAAACCCACGTGCTCTGTGGTTCTGAGCTACACAAAGGCAGCCGAGCACTTTCTTTATCCAACTCTCCTTTTGCTGAGAAACGCTCTGCTTCATCCCATCTCACCTGGATCTGGGCACCTCCAGCGGGCTGCTTCCAATCCTCAGGAAGTTATCAGAATGCGTTGAGGAGGAGGAGCTGGAGGACTTCACTTCCACCATCCCCGCAGAAGGCAGCCTGTCTTCAGACTGCTGCGCCCTGCTCCAGAGCACAGCTTGTGGCGATGATGCACAGCTCTTCCTCCTGTGGGATGGAGGGCCTGGGTGAGAAAGCTGGCTCTCTCACGTTCTCCAGCTAGGAACTCTTTCCACAACAGACCAGATTTTACCCCAGCAGCTAAACTCTTGTTCTCCCTGAACCTGCCTTCCCCCCTCCCAAGGAACAGTGAGTCACAGGCAACGGCTCAGGGACGGGGGCACACCGAGCTCAACGCATCTTAGCCCATTCTTTTATAGATCACCATCCACGTGACCTGGAAATCAGAGACAGGAGAATGCATCAGCCCACACACATACAGCGAGTGCTTTGTTTAGTCTAGCTGTAAAAACGCCTCAAGCAAGGGGCCTCCCAGCAGGGAAAGACCATTTCAATCTGCTTCAAACTCTGCAGAGCGTACCAGCCGAGGAGCCCGGCCCAGGTGGGTGTTTTTGTGTACTGATGAGGGTGGCAAGTACACAACACCAGTGTTGTTTTCCCTTTTAGCAATTTCCTTTCGACACCACTGCACTGACCACACGCTCAGAACTGACAATCTCTCTGGTGCATTTCAGCCCTCTTCCTGTCTGTGCTGACAACCCAGAATTGCTCTGGCTTCTTTTCTAGCCGGTGCATTCGGACTTGTGCACAATTCGCTGTCCATGGCTGCATCAGGTCTCAGCTCACATTACTGTCTAGATACATGCCAAACGAGCACACACATTTGGAACTACTCCACATCACTGCTGCTCCACATTCAGGAGGTTCTACTTTCTTACATATTTTTTCCCCCCTGGAAAAGTCCCAAGAATTTTTCACCTTCCGATATCACAGCAAAACGGGTAAAGATATTGCTATGTACACAGGAAAATAGGAAGAAAAAAAAAGGCAAATTAATGCAAAGAGAAGATGCTGTTCTTCCTGGAAAGGGCCCCTTAACTTTGACTGAGATCAAGAACTGTCAGCAAGTGCAGCTAAAGACAGGCTCACTGTACAGTGGGAAGCACGATACCTCCCTTCACTTCTTGAAGTGTGTCCACCCTCAAATATCACACCACAGCCTCTCTCAAGCATTATTCATCTCATGTTATCATAGCTGCCAACATCTCCAAGAACAGCCCGCAGAGACAGGCTCGTACAGCTAACAAACAAAATGCCTCTCCATGCAAGGAGACCTTGAGCCCACTTGTGTTCAGGGCAACACAAAGAAAAATCCTCTCCTCTTCCCTCTTATGCTACGCGCAGCCCAACTCTCTGTCGATCACAATGCTTACAGCAAGCTCTACCTGTTCTCCAGACTACACAGCCATAACAGGCTGCAGGAGGACATCCGTGCCTAGTTCCCTCACTAAACACTTGTGGCAAGGCTCACAACCTTCCCTTCCCTGAGCTCATGTCCACAGCACGGGCCCAAACCACCAGTGCGGTACGGGCAGCTAGCCCCAACACAACCTGACGGCTCCAACAGGAACAAAAGCAAACTACAATTAGAAAACACATCACAAAAGTAAGCCCTGATACGTACAAGTGCAGCAAATGTCTTGCACCATGCTCTGACCGCTTCATATCTTGAGATCACATGTAGGCTTTGAGCTGTGGGATCTAGTCTGGGCTGCAGGATCTAGTCTGCATGTCCTGAGCACTCCAGAGCACTGTAAATGCTTCCAGTTTCCTACACCCTGTAGCCAGACAAGTGGAAAGTTGTCCTCTACTTGCTGCACTCACTTTGCTGTGGACAGGTATACTCTGTGTGTTAAAGAGGACTCTGTGATGGACGCTTGGCAAATGCAGTTTGGGGGGTCCCCATCACCATTTTGGGGATTCTTCATTAAGATTATCTCGTCCCCTCTTCAGCGTTTTATAAATTGACTCACAAAGTGCTTTAGAAAGGCTGCTGCCACTAGCATGGCTGCAGGCTCGGTCCCAGAAGACTTCCAGCTGCCTCCAGCACAACCCAGATTTAATTTAAAATAATTGCAACATGAAATAGCATCTTCACATGTGCTGAGGGAGAGGAGAGAAAAATTAAACTGAGAGGGGCAACCCTACAGAAAGATTCTGGAATCCCCAAACAGCACCAGAAACCCCACAAGCAATCACAATGCCTGTCCCAGAGCAGTCACCCTACACCTTCCCCAGTCCCCACTTGCAGACAGCCACCAGCACCCCCAGGCAACTCCTCTGTGACCCTCTACCAACAGGGAGCACTGAGAATTTCATGTTCTTGCCCCGAAGTATCCCAAAGCAGCACTGCAGACAGCACCCTGCTTCCACTCACACACCTCACGTTGTTAGATGGGCTTAAGTACAGAGGAGATTCTTGGCCACCCAGTCGACCTACCACTAACTCAGACAGTACCCTCCTTTAACCTCTTCTATAAACTAAATTTCATTTTAGGGCAACTAAGCTTTCTGCCTCCTTTTTTTCCCTGGGGAGGCTGCCGCCGAATGCCATTCCTCCTGCAGTTCAGAACGAGCTTTTAAAAGTAATGAAATCCTTCATGGACGAAATGTGACAGTGAAGGGTGGGGGAAAAAAAAAGAAAGCAAACTTGACGAACACCATTGCAGAAGCCTAACGTGGTCACTAACATGGGGTGGTCTCCAATCCTCAGTGCGGAAGAACTGTAGCACGAGTTGTGGCAAAGCCTCTGAGAGCCAAATTCCTTCCCTCACTGTAGAGAACCCATGCCACAGAGAGCAGACCTGGATGGTGAGAGACTTCAGAGAGATCTTTTCTACAGTGCCCAGAGCCTGCCCCTCTTGTTCTGCAGCCCACTGAGCGGTCATCTCCTCACCATGCTGCCTGGGCCTGTGCTCCTGCTGGCATCAGCTCCACAGCTTCGTAGGTGAAGCTCCCGGCTGCTCCAGGGGAGCTCTCCATCCCCAGGGAGAAGTCGCTGCTCAGGCTCGTGGTGCTGCCTCGGTCTCTCTGCTCTAGAAAGAAGAAAACAGAGCTACCTGAAGGCCAGCCAGGTCTCGCTGACTCTCTCACCCTTCAAGCAATGCCCTTTCTATTTGCCCTAGGGCCTCGTGCTTGCGAGCCCCAAGGGAAGCACACCCCTGTGCAATCCCCTTGGTGCTGGGAACCCAAGCCCCCAAGCGACCATTACCAGCGCCCCAGGGCGCTGATGCTCAGCAGCAGCACTCACTGAGCATGCAGATCTCCTCTAGGGTGAAGCCAGGTGACAAGCTCTTCCTCCTGGGGAAGAAAAGACAGGGTTACCTCGGGCACGCTCCAGCGCTGCGGGGAGGCTGGCCGCAGCCAGGTCTCTGCAGCATGCAGCGGGTCGGAGCAGCGGGAAGTCAGCTGTGCAGGGACAAAGCGGAGGGGATGGGGCCGGTGGGAGCTCTCTGAACAGCCCCAGCCCACACACCTGGGCTCTGACAGGCTGCAACAGGCTGCAGGCAGTCACCTGCTACCTCGGAGCCCGCAGCCTCCTCCAGGGTGGGCTATGTCCCCCTCTGCCCCTCCTGAACTAGGGGTTAACCTTCAGCAGCCTGTTAAGAACCAGCCGTCCCTGCTCCCCCCAGCAGTGCAGGACGGACCCTGCCGCGCAGCCTGCTTGAGCCAGAGCCCACGTCTCTGGGTTCATCTGTGCTAAAGCAGCCATGGATAATCATTAAGCAGAGAGCCCATTTCAGCATGGACAGGTTTTCAGAGCACATCGTGGCACCTCACAAGCCTCGGCCCCGTTTTGCAGCCTTCAGAGTGCAGAACAAATTAAAGAAAACTGGGCCAGGACACCAGGGCCTCGAGCTCCCCAAAGGAACAGCACTAACAAGCTCCCTGGCTCTGCAGCCCATGCAGCAGCAAGCAGAGGCTCCTTACCTCGGTGACTTCACAGCAGAGAACTCCTCAGAGGTGATGTGCTTCAGAAAATTGAAGCAGAAAAAGAAAATCTGAGCAAAGGGAGAGAGAAGAGCTGTTCAGGAATGAACCCGAGGCTTCATGCAGCCTCTTATCTTGGCGGGGAGGTGCTGGCAGGAAGGAGATAGCAAGAAATCTGCAGCTACTAGACTCCAGGTGCCACGGGCTGCCACCATCCCATCCTTCTCTTGCTTGTAAAACTGACCCTCTGTTCCCTGCCGCAGGGAGGCCCAGATGAAGGTGCATGACAGGTCTCCTTATCGACACCTTGCACACATGCCACAAGCACACAGCATATGCTCATGCCACCAGCGCAGAACAGAACAGACCCGGCCCCCAGCAGCTGTTTATACATCCAGGTAAGCAGCAAACCCAGCTGACGACTGGGGTGAGTGATACTAATACGGGGTCCTGAACCCCTGAAAGGTGGAAAACAGCCCAGAGCTCCAGCTCTGCTTTCTCCAAGGTGTGTGATACCGTTCAGAGGCAGGGATTCCCTGGTGAGGCTACAGTCTGAGGAGCAGGGGATTAGCTTTAGGGTTAGACATACTTCCCACCTCTTGATCTCTATCCAAAAATGACATTGCAATGTACTGCAACTACAGTCAGAGCAATCATTGTGTTTTTGCTTGTTTGGTTTTTTTTTTTGCTTTGATTTGAACAGAATTAACCCACTAACCTTAACTGCCTCCCAGACCCATCTGCGCACTGCCAGACACACACCCTGGAACCAGTACAAGCGGCTCCACCAGCCTGTAACGGCACACAAAAGCCACATGCAGCTGCAGCACCCAGGCAGGAGAGCTGGCACGCAGGACAAGCACACGAGACTACATAGCTTTATTTCCAAGCTCCCAGGAGTCACACACCTTAAGACTCTCTTCTCATTGCTGAGCTGAATAGCAAGCCCTAGCAGCCTCTCACCAGGGGCATATAATGGCACTGTGGGGAACCAGCAGGACTGACACCCACCAACCAAACCACCAGAAAAGCATTCCCACACCTTAAGGATAAGGAATTGACAGGGGAAGGCTCCTACCTCACATCTGCAGCACCTCAACAACCCTTTTAGAGCCCATCCAAACCAGTGATATTGCCATGAAGCAGACAATGAACACTGCTACCATAAACAAGTATCCTGAGAGCAGAAAGCGATGCTGAGGCACTGCCCCAGACGAGACACTCACCTCTTCTCCTTTACTGAGTCGATCGACTAACATGTGCCTGGAAAGAGAGCAAGGGAGGGAGGTCAGTCACTTGCCAGAAAGCAGAATCGGAACAATACAAGAACAGCCAGGTGACTAATCCTCCACAAAGAAAATGCATTAGCCTCTTTTTGTCACAGCTCAGTGAGAGATGCCCCACCATCTACCTTGGGCTGTGAGCAAACACCAAAGGTGACCCTCTGAAGGCTTCTCCCCTGATGCATGGGGTTACATAAACAAATAAACCTTAATGTGCCTACCCGAAGAGAAACCAGTCATAGGCCACTGTCAGGTAGAGAATCTCAGACGGCTCCAGGGACACGTGGATCAGCCCATCCTGCAAGGCAAATGAGAAACAGACTTCAGGCAGCAGCCCTGGAGACTGGAACTTGGTGTTCAGGATCTACAGAGAGCTGGCACGGTGAACCAAGGTGCCCAGAGCTTGCTCTGCCTCCAGCACGAGTTGAACACCCTCCTGGTTACAGAACACTAGCTCCAAACCCTGAGCATCTTTGCAGCCTACAGGACAGAGAATCCCCTGAGCGCCTTGCTCCAGCTGCCTGTGATGCTGTGCCTGATGGCAGGACAGCACGTTGGGCTCCACTTTGAAGCCAATCCACACCCCCCTCTGAAGGCAGGATGAGCAAAAGGAACATTAAGTGCTCCAGCACCACTTTCTGGTGACACAGTTGCTCACGCTCCGACCAACCACCCCCAGAAGCAGAGCAGGTCAGGCAGGTACTCACAGCCCATAAGGAGAGGCGCAATAAGGAGATGAAGAGAGGAGTTCGATCCCAGCCGGATATACAGTGCACCAGCAGCCCGCTGTCATCTGTTACAGGCAGGAGTGGGAAGGAGAAGGAAACAAAAAGATGTTGCAACAAGAGCAAAGACTTTTCTTTACGGCAAATCTGCAGTGACAAGCTATTCTCCATCTCCCCAGCCTAGGCTCAACAACAGAGCTGAGCCACCAAGCCAGAACATTTTGTCTTGAATATGGCAGCCAACAAATTGCTCAGAGTGTCCTGGGATGTCAGCAGCCCCAGCTGATGTGCTGTCCTGGTTCTGACAGCTGCTCAGGACATGAAGTCACTAGGTATGAACATCATTTTCCTGCCCAAGGCATACACCCCTCCAGTCGCAGCCCATTATCACAATCTATCCCCACACAACAGAAATAAACCTGCTCCAACTGACCACTTTCTCTCAGCCTCACCAACCTTCCCACTGGTACAAACTGATCAGAGGCACACACAGGGAACCAAACTCCTGCGCTCTCCAGAACATTTGCAGCGTGTCCCAATGTAACTGCAGGAAAGTCTGCAGTTTGCCGGGTGGGCAGAGCCAGCCATGGCTCCATCTATCAAGCAGTGCTACGTATAAAGTCACTGTGTCTGGGAATGGGATGCCAGCAAAGGGCAATATACCCCCTTCAAGGGGTGGCTGTGATGACAGAGGATGTAAGGAGCTCCAACAGCTGCCTAGTGAGACTCCAGATAAGGGGGACAAAATACAGACACATGGCAAATAAGAGAGTCAACAAGGAAAGGAGCAAAAAGGAAAGGGATCAGCAAGTCCCTCTCTAGGAGGAGAGCTGGAGCCCTGAGACTCTAGGACCATCACCCTGCTCTGAAGAGAGAGAAGGGAAGCTCTCCATACAGGGGCTCTTCTGCACTGGGAACCGATCCACAGCTGCACTATCAGCTTCTGGAGGAAGCAACTGCTGCTAGACTGCTGGAAGGCAAGGAATGCGCCTTACCATCACTATTGATGATAGAGATCAGCAGCTTCAGGTAGTTCTGCGTCTGCTGCACGAGGTCCCAGCTCTGTGCCGAAAGAGAAATGCTGATGGTAAGCAAGAGGCTGCTCTGCAGTTCTGAGTTTGCCATACTCTTGGTTTCTTTATCCAGAGAAATAATTCCATGGCCATTTGTTACAGTGACGGGCTTTCCTCTTGGTCGGTCCTCTAACCACTCCCCACATCCTCTGAGAAAAGCCCTCTGCAACAAGAGGCCAGGCAGGACAAAGTATTAAAAAATAAAAGGCCATGGCTACTACCTGCCTGGCTGACACAGAACCTGCTGCCTGCAGCCCCAAAGCCTCAGGCAGACCATGCTCAGAGGTACTGAAGTGAGCTGGCAAACACCTGCGGAGCGCTGACCCAGTTCTGCAGCCCCCGGCACGCGTGCACTTTACAAAGCGGCTCAGCAGCCACGTTACAGCTGCGGACGTGATGCAAGGAGCAGGACGGGACGGGCAGGCCAAGGTCAGCAGCCTGTCCCCACAACTTGAGCCCTTTTGGTGCCAGTGACCCCTGCAGGCTGCCCAAAGACCCACTGCAGGCTTACTTGTGCTGATGCCAGAAGGAATCATCCCATCATCCCGTCTCTCTCTACACCACAAACCAGAAATTTTCATTCAGTTGCCCCACATACAGCTTGAAGCTTGCGCTTGGCAACAGCTCTGCCCAATAAAGCACCTAATCTAAGGGTGACAGTTCATCATTCCTTTGGCAGCGTGTTCCAAGACAAATCCTCAAAAATAACATTCAGGACTGCTTTCCTCATTTGTATGCCTGATTTCAGACTTCAGATACTGCTTCCTGTGCAGCTTTTCTTCCCTAGATTGAAGGGTGCTTTAGAAGTAGTATTTTCATAGAATTACAGAATATCCGAGTTGGAAGGGACCCACAAGGATCACTGAGTCCAACTCCTGGGTCCCCAAATGACCACCCCAAAAAAAAAATATCAGATCATGTGTCTGAGAGCGTTGTCCAAACACTTCTTGAACTCTGGCAGGCTCGGAGCCGTGAATGTACTTACACATTAATCAAGTCAACCCCCAAAATACCACTGTGATTAGCTGAACAGACTGAGAACTTTAGCTTTAAGCACAGCACCTTCTCCAGTCCTCAGATTATTTCTGCATCTATTTTCTTACATGCTCTTCAATTATTAATAACCTTTTCAAAATACTGGCTGCTCAGTATTTTAGTGAACAAGTTTCTAGCCATAAACAAACCGTTGTCCCAGTAGGCCTGTGCTTCAACACCGCGAGCTACTTTTCCGTGACTCTGCTTGTGCTGGCACTCACATGATTTTCGTCACTGACAAACAAGCACCGGCCGAGCACTTGGAGCTCTGCTAGTTCTGTGCTGCTTCCAGCCACAGAGCGCAGGAGCATGACACGCTCCAGCATGGCCAATCCTACCAAAACGTGGAAGGACTGGCAGATCCACCATGTGAAATGGTGTGCAATAATTAACGCAAGGCGATGTGAGAATCGAGGCAAACCTCAAAGCTTGGGCAAACCTAAGAGTTCAATCGTCATTGGTGACGCCGTCACAGTAAGAAGCAATGCAGATGCGGTCAGTTATGATTTTCTCCTTTCCTATAACAGGATAAACACCTTGCATAGCCTCTAAGAAGGTGCCCAGTTATGTGGCTACTGCTCACGTAAGGGAAGGTTGACCTTTTTCATGTCTCTCCCTAGCTAAGGAAGTCTGTCCAGCAGCCCCATGCCTAACTACCACTGCGAACAAGTAACACTGCTTCCAGTTCCCTGGCACGCTCCTCACCTTTATTAGCGACGTATCTCCCTAATGGACTGCTAGCTTTACGCAAGCTACAGAAACAGATTGGATGTTATTGTCGGCTGCCTTGGGACACACCAATCCACAGAGCTTTCGGGTAGAGGATTTCCACTGCTATTCTGAACAATCAAGTCTGCAGCTTCACTCCCACTGGGATGGTATGAAGCGAACCAGATTACTGCAACAGCAACGAGGCAGCCTTCAAATCCTTAATGATCCTCCCTGATTGAATCTCTGACCTCCCAGAGAGATGCCCACTTTGCTCACCTGGTACTCGCTCCAATCAATATTCAGAGATTGGGTCAGAGAGGCTGGGATACTTAGTGGGGCATCTACATAATCCTGGAAGTAGAAACCAACAAGAACAAAAAAAACATAATTGGTTAGAGGAAAAACCATGATTTGCAAGCAATGAGTTTCAAAAAACAAAGCTTAAGCGCAGTAAAGCCCCCAGCTTTCCATTTTATACCTGTTTCCAGTTAAATATGAGACCTTCAGCTGTGTAATCCCGGTCTTTGTACTCCTTAAAAAATTCACAGCCTGCAAGACATGAGATAATGAACAACTGTTCAGCCAACTGATATCTAACAGCCGAAGGGCCCTGTGGGACTGAAAGTGCTGGCAGCCCTGGGCTCCAGAGCACCAAACCAATCAAAAGTGTTGCCTGTGGGAAGTGAAGAGCAGTAATCAGTACAGCGTGCAGCATGGCCTCCCAGCAGCAGCAACGCAGAGCACTCAGCAGTGAACACACTCACACGGCAGACAAAGAGCAAACTCCAAAGGCACAGCAAACGTGAAGTCTGAGGGACCGGTTTTATTCTCTCAAACAACAGGTTTCACCAAAGACCTGCGCGTTGCAGGGCCACTGACTTTTGCGCAGATCTGAAGAATCAGCCTGGCATCCTGAGTGAGAAGGAACCAGCAAAAAGAGATGCTGGTGGAGCCTGGGGAAAGCCAAGCTTCACAGGGCGTCTGCTGCAGGTAACAAGAAAGGGCTCTGTCAGAGGCAACTGCGGTTTCCCTCACATTTAAGTCTCCCCTTTCAAACACCAGAGTTGCCCTATGTGAAGAAAGCAGGTACATAACCACTTCCAAGGTTTCCCCCAGGCCCTCCCCTCCTGAAGTTTCTGCCCTATGGCTCCTGTTTCTTCTCAAACAACTATTTGAAGCCTCTGCTGCAAGCTGTAGTCACTTAGTCACAGCTGAGCAGCACCATTAGCACTGCGGCTGCCTGCAGGCTCCATGAAACACCTCTCCTGAGGTATGGTGTGTGCCACAGAAGCTTCACAGCACCCACGTCACCAGGACACCCCTGTGCCAGGCACTGCATACACAAGCTTCGATCCCTACTCCGCAAGTCAAAAACAACTTCAATGGCAAAAAAAATCTATGTGGAAGGACAGGACTAGTCCTAGAGAACACGCAGCCAGGAAGCAATCTGCCAGTTGAGATTCAACTCCAATTAAACACTGGCTTAAAGCAAAGAGTGAGGGATTACAGCAGCAAGCATTGGCACCCACAAATGCCAACTACCAGTCAGAAGGAAAGGAGGGCTTCTGTACCAGAAAGCACAAAAGCTTCTGCAGATACCCCATTTTAACCCAAGTCTTTCACCCTAGACAGTCGTGTCTGGACACTGCTTCGTTCACCTAAGACAACAGAATCTCAGAATAACTTCAGAGACAAATTACAAGATGGAAATTCTTTCGGTGCAAACCTGGAAACGCTGATAAGAACCTATCAATCACTACACTTTGCCAGTCACTAGAGGGGCTGCTGATCCTCAGATGTGCACGCCTCAGATTTAACAGAATGATAGCATTCCCCTTTGGACCAGCACTGCTACAATCAGGTAACATCTGCAGGGAGTTTCCAGCGTGATAAGATTTACCTCTAGCACAGCAGCAAAGAGCTGCTAAGAGACAGCAAATGTCCCAGGTGGCGGAAGAGGAAGGAGCATCACTGGGTATTGCACACTGTGCAGATCCCCACACAGTAAGAACGCTACAACCTAACTCACTTCTTCCTCATTCTTTACAAATGCTACAAAGGACCTACGCACACTGTCTTTCCCATGGTCTAAGCGTGGCAAGACAAACGGCAGCAACACGCACCTGTGGCACGTGCTACAGAATACTCTTATTTCTCGCAGCCCTTTGCAATCAGCAAGGAAACCTCCATGGAAAT
This sequence comes from Cygnus atratus, assembly GCF_013377495.2. Lineage (NCBI taxonomy): Eukaryota > Metazoa > Chordata > Aves > Anseriformes > Anatidae > Cygnus > Cygnus atratus. Next base: position 9,829,666 of record NC_066371.1, read on the forward strand.
CTTAAGGCAGCTTCTCTGAACTGGCACTAATTACTGTGTAAGAAAAGTTCCACCTTTTTTCTTCCCCTACACACACCTTAGGGGGCAACAACTAGTAATCAGGGAAAAGTTTGAGTGTGGATCATCCATGACCACTTTGTCCCTGTCCCCTTTTCTTTGTGCGCAAGGGAAAAAGGAAGAGTCCTTTGTGGCAGCCAGACCTCGAACACAGCAGCCTCACACCCAATCATGTTACCGAGCCCGGCAGCAGCAGCCAGCCAGCAATATTCAGCTCATCTTCAGCAAGTGACCCAGCGGTGGTTGCTAGGCGCAGGAACTGATATAGCCAGGGAGACGGACTGGAGTGCTTCGCATCTCAGCCACACTCCGCAGGCGCGGGTTAGCGGTTCTGCCTAGCACTGAGAACGTATTGCAGCGGTCCTCTGGAAGCAGCAGGACCAGGAAATACTCCTAAGAATTGTGGGTTTATATACAGCTTGCTTTGTAGCAGGTAGTACTTTGGAGTCGCAGGGCTGTCAACGGCCGTCTTAACCCCAGCCCCACCACTGGGATGTTTTCTCTGTGCCTGAATTCATCACAGCTGCTGAGAAATTCTGCTGCCACCTCAGAGCGCCTAATGCCAACTCGCAGCGCCAGAATATCCAGATCTGTTGCACTGCTCTCAGTCTAAAAGAGCTTCTCTCCTGAGGGAGCGTAGGTAACATGAAGCAAGCCACAGCCATTGCACCACACACACACGTAGTTCCCAGTCCCCAGCAGCAGATTGTCACCTGTCCCTTGGGAGTCCCTCTGGACATCAGTCCTGTACCTGGGTATGGGATGGAGAGAAGTGTGAAATCAGCATAACGTTGAGCTTTGTCCACCTTCTCAGAAGACGTCACACTGCACAGGACAAGAGGAAAACAGCAGACATTTGTACAGATTTTTCCACGGAGACACCGGCATCCAAAAAGCTTCCTGTTGCATTTCCCCGCATAATGACTCGACTCAGGAATGGGCAGAGGCAGAACTTATGCAACACATCCAGATTAACAGGTACTGTTAATAAAAATATGAAAGTTTTCCTCTGAGAGGAACATCAGGAGAAGCGACCTGCTCCTATACACAAGTGGAAGGCTCCCCTTTCTGAAAAGGGGGTTGCCACATCACTTCAAGCTCTACAGAGAAAACCTACTCAGACTGCAGAAGACAGATGAAAGCAGTTATCTTGCCCACTGATACAGCTTTCTCTGGTGTGAAAGTGTAGGGTTCTCTCTACAGCAATGTCTGATGATCCTTCTGTAGGACCATTCCAGGGACTGCTCCTAGGATGCTGGGTGCATGCCCAGTAACAATTCCCACGTGAGGGCTGCTACCTGCAACTCAAAGCCTGCAGAAAAACGAATGAACCCAGACTCACTTCAAGCCAAACTTCACCTTCTTGTTTTCCACCATCAGATCACAGATGTATCGGACAGAAAGGTAACGAAGCAGCTTGATGTCATGTCCTCTGACCTTGTCAAACAGCTGGGAGTCTGCGTTTCTGCAACACGGAACAAGGCAAAGCAACATCAGCGTGGGAGACTGACCACGTCACCTGCACAATACTGCCACAGTTCTTCCCTGAACTGCTTCTAGCCAGAAGCCCCATAGTACGAGCCTTGTCTCCACAGCTCAGAGTCAGACTCTGCAATGAGCTGACATGCAAAACTAGTGCTAAGGGTCCCCTCTCCATATCTCGCTCTGTTCTGCAACCAGCACGTTAAGTTGCAGAATATTTTCCCCAGCCTACAGATCTACTTTTTTTTAGTGAAGCACACACTTCTGTGTAATTCAAGTAGCCTTTTAATGGCTTTGTATCGTTTATATATTCATGTCCCTTCCCTCTGGCAACAGATTAGCAGGCGTCAGTTACACTGGCTTCAGCCAGCCATCAGCATTCAAGGCATTTTCAAAATCAAGGAAAGTGAGACCCCAAGCTTGGCAACAACCTCAAGCCTGTACCTGACGCCCAGACTAGGAAAGAGCAGAACTGAACGGCTGAGTGAATCAGCTTTGGTCCAACTCTTTTCCTTGTCCCAGTGACTGATACAAACCTAAGTGCAGAATCTTCCTCTGAAATGTCTTCTGCATCTGCCCAGGCATCATCAGAGCCCCCTGCAAGGAAGGCATTAAGAACTGAAATGTGCTTAAGCCAACAAAATCCCTATTTCTACAGACGTACATGTGCCCAAAAAATCTCCACATACAGGCTCTCTCAGTAATCCTCCACATGTCCTCCTCCTGAAAAGCCCGTTTTCTAATGGAGCCCACCCTTCCCCTGGCGTTGCCAAGCTCCAGGTCCTATACTATAGGTACCCAATACTCTCCTGAAGAGTTCTCCCTGGAGCCTGGTATATCTCACCATTAGGAGGATTTGATTCCCAACGACTAGCCAGCAATAGCGAGATCTTATTTATTCCCACCCCCAAGTGCTTGGGAATCAGCACCCCGAAGCCTTTGGGCTGCCCTACTTGTCTACATGCTTCCCATAATTCACTCTTCAGCTCCAAGCTCTTTTGCTACCACTTCCTGCACTAAGAGGCATGGCACTCTGTCCCGTGGTACGGTGCTTGGAAACGGACACCAGATTTCAGGTTTTGCCCTATCATTCAGGGCCTGATACGAGGAGGTCCAGGACACTTCTGCACCTTCTCTCAGGAGAAGACTTGTCTCTCTGTCACGTCCCAGCGCTGAGCAGCCCAACCAGGCAGCCAGCAGCAGACGGCTCCTCGCTCACCTGAGAAGATATAGTTGTAACCAGTGCGCCCGTAGAGCTCTCCCCAGCCAGCCAGCGTTGCTGATCTGCAAATATGCTGGAGGAAGATTTTGTTATTAACCACACAGAGTCCAAGAGTCTTCCCCGTCCCTGTACCCAGTCTCTGGCCCAGCTGCTGCCCCGTTACAGACATGGCTGTACCTACAGCCACTGCCTGTCGGCAGCCTCCCCCGCAGCCCTGACCCAGGGCAAGTTCTCCAAACACATCAGACTCCCAAATGTCTTTATCTGTAGCTATTTTTTTATATCACTTTTTAATTTCCAGTTCTCCAATGCACTAATGCAGTAAATTTCTGCTAAATTGGCAGTATCTAACATCTGATAATACTCTGCTTGAGCCTTATCTTCCACGCTCCTGTTGATAAGACTGGGGACGGTCCCAGTGCCACCCCAGGCAGTTTACTCCTGCTGAAGAAGGCCAGCAGGTTCAGCCCAGGACGGCTTCACTCAAGCCAGATTAAAATCATCACAGGTATGATTCTGCTATTCATACAGCGTTTCTGAATTGAACTAGGAAAACTGAATTCAGCTACTTAAACGCTAAATGAGACTACTCCTACAGGGCTTCAGAACAGCTAAAGTAATCCACATCAAAATGAATCCAATTTCACTTTCTTATAGACTCCCTTGCAGACAAGCCCACACGTTCATAAGACCGTTTATGCAATCTTGCCTCCCCAGGGAACACACAAGGGGAACTTCTTTTTAGGGATAAAAGTTATTCAAAGGGAGCTCACTACTGGAAAAGGGAAGGGGCAGAAAGTGACAATAGCTGTCTTTCCCCTCTCAAAAACCAGGTAACTTTGGTCCTTCAGAAGGAACACATACATAGATAAAACGTTCGATCTTCGGTGCGGTGCTCATGACGGGTGGGATAAAATAGCCTGAAGTCCCCACAGATGATTTATATAGCCTGGACAGCAAATGCTGCTTACTACTAGAGGCTGCCTGCCTGTGCCTAAGAATAGCTTTTTACAGCATGAGGAAAGGTGACAACCGACCAAAGATGTGGCTGCACAGTTCAAATGTCACGGAGAAAGGTCATTTTCTAAGTTAAGGCAGGTCACCCGCGAAGCTTTACCTTTCCCTTGTACAGAATGACCGGGCAAACAAATCGTCCTCTACACCTCGCCATCTTACTCCGGTTGATAAGGTCCTGCAGCTTGCCGACCTGCACAGTGCTCTCAAACCTGGGGGACAGAGATTCGGTTCAGTACACAGAGCATCTTCCCACGTCCTCCAGCGAAGCAGCTGGACACCCCGGGCAGTAATCCCCATCCCTTGGGCTCAGAAGCCAGCTCTGATCTTAGCAAGCAAGGTCGTTTCTTTAAGAATCATTTGCACTACATGTGTGGATACTTCCCTGCCTTCTCTTCATTTTGAGAGACCAGCTGCACAGTACACAGCGAGCATCTTCAGGAGCAGCAATGTGCCGGCACTACGAGCACGGTCTGCTTCAGGCCAACGCGTGGCTTATTAGTGAAGGACGGCCACAGTAAGCCAGTGTCTGCAAAAATATAGAGCCTGCTTTCCTCTCCACCACCCTTCCGTCAAAAAGAAGCTCAGCACTAGTGACTATCAGAGGGAATTTTGCAAGCAAAAATAAATAGAATAGAAAGTCAAAGCTTGAACACTCGACGAACCTTAGTTCTGGTCACTTGAGCACATGCATCGCTGGACAGTTAGACAACTCCCTGTGAACTGCCTAGTGGGTTGCCCAGGGGAGTTAGATTCATGTCAGCTGCATCCGAGCAACTACATTTTATGTTCTTCTGGTTAAAGTAAAACGGAAACGTGTTCTGAGTTGGAGACATATTTTGGAAGCAACTTACTGCTGTAATTTTTCCAAGTACCAGCCTAAATTTGACAGGAATCCAAGCTGACACCTGCGCTGACCGCACCTCCTGAAGGGCTGCGAAACTCAGAGGAGGACCAGAGTTCCCACAAGGAGCTCGAGAAGCGTCCAGACCGACAAAACAGAAGCCAGATGAAGTCCAGTCACACAAAACTGCACGATCATGCACTTAGAGATGATTAACAAGAATTTCCAGTTGGCCCTTTCCTGCAGCAGAGCTCAGCACAAGGACTTAGATGAACTCATTGATCTCTGCACGCCCGTAAGTTATCGACCCACTAAGTCTTACAAAAGGGACAAATACGACTGTGGGAAGCTCTCCAGCGGGACTGAAACGTAGCAGTGCAGAGCACCCAGGAGACCCACGCGTGCGCGGTGAGGCACGGAAGCCCCCAGGGATGGCCAAGGGACAGCGTGGGGCAACAGAACCTGCCACGGCTCAGTGAACGAAGATTAAGTGAGGACAACAATACAGGCACTCAGGTGTGTACAAGAACTAGCAACGGAGAGGGAGAAGGGCTCAAAGGCAAAGAATAATGCTAGGCTAAGAAGAAATGAAAACCTGCATGCTAGAAATTAAAAGAAAGCTTCTAAGCTTCAGTATCAGTAAGAGCATGGAGCAAGCTACCTACAGCAGGCATTCAGCAAAGGATTAGAAAAACCTTATTAACGTGGAAACTGATAGGTTTGTGGGAAAGGTTATGTGAGGTGCAGCTGGTGGAAGCAGGGAGACAGCAAGCAGTCCAAATCCCACGCTTTTAAAACAATTTAATTCCCAGAATTCATAGTTGAAGCTTCGGATTTTTCACGTGTTTCCCTACAGGTGTAACAACTTCCTCCAGCTCCAAAAAGCTTTGACATTTACTAGAATTCGAAGAGTGAGAAGCCGAGCTAATTTTTAAACAGCACGGACACAGGGGCACTAAGTGCACAGCCGGGGAAGTGCCAGCACAGTACCTGTGCCACGCAGCAGCACGCGACACCGCGTGCCGGCAACGGGAGCGCGCACCCGACGGGCACAACCCGAACTGCTCGTCCTTGGCACTGCAAGCAGCCAGGAGCTGCTCTGCAATATTCCCCTGCTAGCACGGCCTCCTCAGAGAGCATGCGAGTAACACGCTGCGAGAACATCATAAGGCTGCTTGGGACCAGGCGAAGGAAGAGGTGGAAGGAATGCCGTGCGTCTCAACTCCTAATTCTCGGGATTTTCAAGTGTTTTTTTCCCCGCAGAAGTTTGTTTTCCAGAAGATACTACTGGCCATCTTTACCCCTCTGTTAGTTCTCTTGCTCCAAACCAGCCCCCAAACCTGGATTTGTCTTTTTAAAAGCAAGGAGAACACGTCCTGTAAGAGCACACAACCGGTTTGGTAGCTGTATAATCTATGCGAGGCCGAGGCAGAGCCGCTGGGCTCTGGCTGGCCACAGCAGCGCTGGAACTGAAGCGTTCCTTCACGTTGCTGGATTACATGCACCCGTAAGCAGATTTGTTTGCAGTGCAGACGTGTCAGAGAACCGGCAAGTGGAGCCAAAGACACGGCCCGTGCCTGAGCGCTGGGGGTTTTCTCTAAGTGCAGTCGCAGTAGGTCCAGAAGAACTGGGCACGTCGCAGTGTCGCCGTGCCTTACAGCGTCCTCCTGCTCCTGCTTTGGGCCAGGAGAGCTCTCAGGGCACAGGGCAGGCGCTCCTGGCTGCCAGACGCCCTCTGCTACTTTCTGCAGCTCACCGGGAGCAGCACCGAGCCAGAGGGCACCCAGCTCCTGGGGCTGGTAGCCACAGACACACCAAATTCCTCCCACGCCTCCGCTGCCTCCCGCTCCTGCCCGGATCTCAGAGTGCGGGAAGCCAAGCTGGAGGAACGCTTGAACAAGACCATTTTAACCCCCCAGCTTCCCAGACACAGAATGAACAGGGTCAGGAAACCGACCTGGGTTTAAAATAGCCAGTTTTTGCTAGTTCCCTCCAGAAACAGCTGCACCAGCAAAACCGATGGGGCAGCGCCGAGTTCGCGCAAGCTAGAGTTGCTTCCAAAAAATGTGGCACTCTCAGAGGTATGAAGTGTCTCGCACACTTCAAGGAGCTCTTACCAGCTGAATAAGAACATTACAAAGATGAAAGGCAGCCCGAGACGCTAGGTCCTAGAGGGATTAGCCCATTCGCCGGAAGAGGTTCTTGCGTTCTGCAACACAAGAAGCGCAACGTTCTCTGTATCGCTAAGATTTGTTTGGGATTTCTGAATTATTCCGCAGAATACAAAGGTGCGACTAAAAGCTGGGCTCATGGACAAGGTATTGAGCAGCTTTTACTGAGGCTATTGCCCAGAAATCCGAAGGAAAGGGGTGGCGAAGGGCAGCCTGTTGCCATGACTCTCTGGGACGAGAAATCGAGACTTGAAAACAAATTGGCATTTTAAGTGTTGATTGTCGCCGCTGGCTTGCAAAGTCTCAGAAGAAAACAGGGCACTGAACGTGAGCACACTTGTTTGGGTTACTCTGCCCCTCAGAAAAGTTAAGTAACCGCTGCTCTTGCAAGAACGGGAAAAACAGAAGCGTTTGCTTTCTCTTCCCTAAAGACCCTGCTACTTGCGTTTACAGCTGCTGACTTCACCTTCCCTCTTTCCTGCAGTGAGGGGTTTCATTTTTCTCATCTCATCTAACCTAACTTCAAGTAGAAAAGCTCTCACCTGACAGCCAGCTGGGGCTGTTTTCCTGACCCCCCCCACCTCCAACAGCCACACCGGGCACCAACTGATGGATTCCTTCAGCAGGCAAAGCAGCGGGAAGCACGTCACTACCGCGGGGGGGAATGTGGCAACCACCATCCTTCGAGCGCCCTACTCTTGTCACGATCGGAGTTAAAGCTGCAGAACCGCGTTATGTTTTGTTGGAAGAGGGGGGGGGGGGAAAAAAAGGGGGCTGTTTTTACAGCCACGGGGAGCAGATAGCGCTCAGCCACGAGCGTAAACAACACGGTTCTGAGCTTGGGGGGTCAAAGTCCAGAAGTGCGTTCGCTTCAGGTACGCTGAGCCGCGAGGAAGCCTTTCCGTTAGTTACTGAAGCTGAGCGCCACAGCTCGTGGTGCGGGCACAGCGCGGCTGCTGAGATTGCGTCCGCCTGTCCTGTCCCTGTGCGGATCCCACCCCGAGACCCTTTCCGCGCTAAGATCTCTCTGACCGTAGCCCTTCTAACGTGGCCACGGGCGCTTGAAGAAGACAGGGCGGGCACCCCACGGCCCTGAGCCCGACCACAAGCTCTTTGCGCGTCCGGGACGGGGGAAGAGAGGCACCTCACGGAGCCAGCGGGGTGCTGGGAGCTGCCCAGCACAGCACGGCAGGGCTGGGGCACCCCGCTCCCCCTGGCTCCCCGAGCCGAGGCCGTGTTAGGAGGAACACCGCGGCAGGCGGGGAGCCCGGGCTCGCCCCGTGGGAGGAAGCCGGGCAGGGAAGCTGCAATTAACGGGGGGGGCAGCTGTAATTAACGGCAGCCCGGCGGGGCCTCCCGGGGCGGGGGGGGGGGGGGGAGGCAAACCACGAAGCCGTCCCCGTGCAGGACGCCCCGGCGGGACGGGGTCGGGGACCGGGAGCGGGCGGTTCCGGGGCCTTACGGGTCACGGGCGGCGGCGGCGTCGCGCTCGAGCAGGACGATGTGCCGCGGGTAGTGCGCGCAGACCTCGCCGTGCGCGTTGGGGATGACGCTGTAGCGGTAGTCGCGGCCGAAGAGCTCCAGGCAGCGCCGCTCGATCCGCTCCACCTGCGGACAGCCGCCGTCAGGGCCCGCACCGGGACCCGGGGCACCCCCGGTACCCCCCCCCCCTCCTCCCCGGTGCCCCCCCCGCTCACCTTGGCGGCAGCCCCGCCGCCGTCCTTGGCCCGGTACTGGGCTCGGGAGAACTCCAGCAGCAGCTCGGCCAGGCCGCGGTCCCCGGAGCCCGCCGGGGGGGGGCAGCCGCGGGCCGCCGCCATCTCAGCGCCGCCGCCGCCGCCGCCCCATGGCGCCGCTTCCTCCCCGCCCCGCGCCTCCGCCGACTTCCGCCCGGCCGCCCGGCCCCGCCCAGCGGGCGTCGCGCCCCTTCCGCCCGGAGATGACGTCATCGCGGCGCGACGCGCCGGGGGCTCCCGTAGCAACGGGCGTCGAGCTGATGGGGGTGGGCGGAGGGGAGAGCTCCGTGCCCGGTGCCGGTTACGGGCTTGTCAGGACCCCACCGGGCCTTCCCCGCGGGGGCTGTGGTGGCGCCGGGAGCAGCGGCGGGGCCTGAGGCCGAGCGGGGGCTTCCCGAACCGTCACGGGGCCTCCCGAGCCCGGCCGGGACCTCCCGAGCCCAGCCGAATGTTTCCGAACTCAGCCGAGCCCCGCCCCCCCCCCCGAGCCCAGCCGAATCCTCCCGAACCCTGCCGAAGCTCCCCGAGCCCTGTCGGCCCCTCCCGATCCCTTCCGAATCCCTCCGAGCCCAGCCGAGCGCAGCCGAGGGGCGGGGCCGAGCCCACCCGAAGCCCAGGCGGGCGGAGCCGAAGTTTGCCGAGGCGGGGCCGAGCTCCGCAGTGGCGGGGCGCGCGCGCACGCGGCGGCGGCGGCGTCGGGGCCGCGCGGGGCGCAGAGGCGGCAGCCAAGATGGCGGCGCGGGTGGCGCAGGGGCCGGCGGCCCCGGGGCGCGCCTAGGCCGCGGGGCTACCCCCCCCCCCCCCCCCCAAAATAAACCCCATCCCCCCCCACCCCCCCCCCCCGTTTCGGGGCTCCCGCGGCGCCCCCCGTCAGGATGCTGCCTTCCCAGGAGGCCTCCAAGCTGTACCATGACAACTACGTGCGGAACTCGCGGGCCATCGGCGTGCTGTGGGCCATCTTCACCATCTGCTTCGCCATCATCAACGTGGTGGTGTTCATCCAGCCCTACTGGGTGGGCGACAGCGTCAACACGCCCAAGCCCGGCTACTTCGGGCTCTTCCACTACTGCGTGGGCTCCGGGCTGGCGGGCCGCGAGCTGGCGTGCCGCGGCTCCTTCACCGACTTCAGCACCATCCCCTCGGGCGCCTTCCAGGCCGCCGCCTTCTTCGTGCTGCTCTCCATGGTGCTGACGCTGGGCTGCATCACCTGCTTCGCCCTCTTCTTCTTCTGCAACACCGCCACCGTCTACAAGATCTGCGCCTGGATGCAGCTGCTGGCAGGTAGCGGGCGGGGGAGGGGGGGGGTTGGGGGGGTTCTGAGGGGGCGGGGGGGGTTTGGGGGGTCTGCAGGCACTGGGTAGTTTGGGATTCTGCAGGTTGCCGGGTGACTTTGGAGGCTCTCCAGGCACTGAGTGTTTTGGGGGTTCTGCGGGTTACTGGGTGTTTTGGGGGGGGTTCTTCGGGCACTGAGTGATTTTGGGGGTTCTTCGGGCACCGGGTGTTTTGGGGGCTCTGTGGGTACTGCGTGCTTCTGGGGGTTCTTCAGGCACTGGGTGTTTTGGGGGCTCTGTGGGTACTGCGTGCTTCTGGGGGTTCTTCAGGCACTGGGTGTTTTGGGGGCTCTGTGGGTACTGCGTGCTTTTGGGGGTTCTTCGGTTACTGGGTGGTTTTGGGGGTTCTTTGGGTTACTGGGTGGTTAGGGGGTTTTGAGGGTAGTGGGTGTTTTGGGGGGTTCTTCAGGCACCGGGTGCTGTGGGGGTTCTTTGGGTACTGGGTGTTTTGGGGTTCTTCAGGCACTGTGTGTTTTGGGGGTTCTCCAGTCACTGGATGCTGTGGAGGTTCTCCAGGCACTGTGTGCTTTTGGGGGTTCTGTCCATTACTGAGTGGCTGGGGGGTTTTGGGGGTACTGGGTGCTTTTGGGATTCTGCAGGCACTGAGTGTTTTTGGAGGTTCTTCAGGCACTGGGTGTGTTGGGGGTTCTGTGGGTACTGCGTGCTTTTGGGGGTTCTCCAGGCACTGAGTGTTTTGGGATTCTGCAGGTTACTGGGTACTTTTGAGACTCTTCAGGCACTGTGTGCTTTTGGGGATTTTTCGGGCACTGGGTACTTTTGGAGGTTCTCCAGACACTGAGTGTTTTTGGGGTTCTGCGGGTTACTGGGTGGTTTGGGGGTTCTCTGGGTACTGAGTGCTTTTAGGGCTTATTCCAGTACTATGTGCTTTTGGGGGTTCTCCGGGCACTGAGTGTTTTGGGGGTTCTTCAGGCACTGGGCGCTCTTGCAGATTCTTCAGGTGCTGCATGCTTTTGGGGGTTCCCCAGTCACTGGGTGCTGTGGAGGTTCTCCGGGCACTGGGTGCTTTTCCAGGCAGTGCGTATTTTGGGGGATTCTTCAGGCACTGTGTGTTTTGGGGGTTCTCCAGGCACTTGGGAGTTCTTGAGGCATGAGCAGCAGCACCGGGGCACCCCCAGCCACCCGGCACTAAAAGCTTCCCCCAGCTGCCAGCCCTGGGGGCTCCCCTAGGCACCGAGCACCGGGAGCCAGCACCAGGTTCGGCCGCAGCGGGGGCTCGCCCAGATGTGGGCACCCCGGTCCTGGCAGCGGGGCCCCCTGGGGCGGCAGCAGCAGCAGCAGCAGCAGCAGCAGCAGCAGCAGGGCTTCTTGCAGCCCCAGCACGGGCTGCAGGCAGAGGCACGGGGACACGACATCGGGCATGGGGTGTGCCGCAGGACACCCCAGTCAGGGTCCAGCTTTGGGAAACCCTACAGCAGGGACTGTCCCACAGAGTCAGGGCCAGTGGAAGGACCTGTGCACAGAGCCCCCAGCTGCCCTTCCAAGCGGTGCTGTGCCCACACCCTTGCCTCGCTGCAGCCAGTGAGGGGCTGGCAGGACAGACTGGTCCCTGCCCTCCATAAAGAGACCCAAGCCCACGGAGGGACACGGTACGTTTCCTTCGATGTCGCTTCAAAAGTGAGCGCAGGCTCAAGCCTGTTCATCCCCTCTCCTTAGCTCCCTCCCCAACCAGACAAACAAAAAAACACCACTAGACACCGGAGAGAAACCCCAACACCCCCATAAACTCTCTCCTCAAAGGCACACCATGCCCAGAACCCCAAATTTTTCCCAGAAGGGTCCCAGCACACACGTGGTTCAGGATCCCCAATACCCCCCCCCCCCATGCCGACCTGCAGGCCCTCCTCACGGGCACTGCCGTTTGGGAGAGGGGCCCCGAGGGGAGACGCTGAGCTCCCCCAGCGACACCTGCACCTCCTCCTCTCTCCGCTTTTACCACGCCTGGAACCACATCTCCTTATTGCCTGCAAAGCGAGCGTGGCCAGACCCAAAGCTCCCTCCAGAAGGACCCAGAGTCCCACAACGTTCCCAGTGAAAGGACCCCGCTGTGACCCCCCCCTGAGAAGGGTCCCTGCAGGACGATGGGGGCCATTTGGGGTCTGCCCCGGTGCTGGGGGCTTGCAGCTGGCCTGGCACCATCCCCTGCAGCAGGCTTGGTGTGGTAATCCCGACCTCTCCTCCCCGGAGCAGGACCACAGCCGGGCCTGGAGCTGCCTTGGCTTATCGGGGAAATTCCTTCATCTTTAATTTTCCCCGGCCCGCAGATTTACGGGTTTAAGGCAAGCTCAGAGCCCAAATCCCTCTGATCGTCAGCAGCTTAATCAGGGGGCTCAGTGTGCCCGGCTGGTGCCGCTGCGTGGCAGGGGCACGGCCCCCAAGCAGCACTGGGATTCCTCCAGCAGCCTCCTGCCCTGCCCAAGCCCCTGGGTGCCTATGGGGCAGCTGGAGCAGGGACACCCTAACCCTAACCCCTGACCCTGACCCTGACCCTGACCCTGAACCTAACCCTAACCATAACCCTAACCCTAACACTAACCTTAACCATAACCCCAACCCTAAACCCCAAACCCTAGCCCTAACCCTAACCGTAATCCTCACCCTAACCCGATCCCTAAACCCTAAACCCTAACACTAACACTAAACATAACCCTAAACCCTCTAACCCTAAAACTAACCGTAACCCTAACCCTAATCCTAAAACCTAACCCTAACCCTAACCCTAAACAATAACCCTAAACCTAACCATAATTCTAACCCTAACACTGAACCCGAACTATAACCCCAACGCAAACCCTAACTCTAACCCTAACCCTAACCCTAACACCAACCCTGAACCCTAACCCTAACCCTTACCCTAACCCCCAGCCCCTAACCCCTAACCCTAACCCTGAACCCGTACCCTAACCCTTACTCTAACCCTAAACCTAACTATAACCTTAACACGTAACCCTAACCCTAACCCTAACCCTAACTCTAACCGTAACCCTAACCCCTAAACCTAACACTAAAAATAACCCTAACCAGTAACCCTAACCCTACCCCTAACCCTGAACCCGAACCCTAACCCTAACCATAACTGTAACCGTAACCCTAACCCTCACCCTAAGCCTCACCCTAACCCTAACCCTAGCCCTAACCCCCAACCCTAACACTAATACTAACCCTAACACTAACCCTAACCCTAGCCCTCACCCTAAACCCTAACCCTAACCCTAACCCTAGCACCTAACCCTAAGTCTAATCCTAACCGCTAACTCTAACCCTAACCCATAGCTAAACCCTAAATATAATGGCGCAGCTAACCCTAACCCTTACCCTTACCCTAATCCTAACCCTAAGCCTACCCCTAACCCCTAACCCTAACCCTAACCCCAACCCTAACCCTAAACCTCAACCTAACCCTAACCCTAACCATAACCCTAACCCCAACCCTAACCCTAAACCTCAACCTAACCCTAACCCTAACCCTGAAGCCTATCCGTAACCCTAACCCTAACCCTCACGCTAAACCTAACCCAAACCCTAACCCTAACCCCTAACCCCTAACCCTAACACTAATACTAACCCTAACCCTAACCCTAACCCTAGCCCTAGCCCTAGCCCTAACCCCTAACTCTAACACTAATACTAAACCTAACCCAATCCGTAACCCTAACTCTAACCCTTACACTCACCCTAACCCTAGCCCTAACCCCTAACCCTAACCCTAACCCTAATCCTAACACTAACCCTAACCCTAACCCTAACCCATAGCCTAACCCTAAATATAATGGCGCAGCTAACCCTAATCCTAAACCTAACCCCAACCCTAACCCTCAACCTAACCCTAACCGTAACCCTAACCCGTAACCCTAACCCCTAACCCTAACCCTAAACCAAACCCTAAACTTAACCATAACCCTAACCCTATCCCTAACCCTAAACCCTAAACCCTATCCCTCACCCTAACCCCTAACCCTAACACTTACCATAACCCCTAACCTTAACCCTAACACTAACCCTTACCCTAACCCCCAGCCCATAACCCCTAACACTAACCCTAAACCCTAAGCCTAACCCTAACCATAACCCTAACCCCTAACCCCTAACCATGACCCTAATCCTAACACTAACTGAAAGCCTAACCCAAAGCCTAACCCTAAATCTAATGGCGCAGCTACCGCTAAACCTAACCCTAACCCTAACCTTAACCCTAATCCTCATCCTAACCCCTTATCCTAACCCTAACCGTAACCCTAACCGTAACCCCTAACCCTAACCCTTACCCTAACCCCCAGCCCCTAACACTAACCTAAACCCTAAACCCTAACCCTAACCTTAACCGTAACTCTAACCGTAACCGTAACCCTAACGCTAATCCTCACCCTAACCCTCATCCTAGCCCTAACCCCCAACCCTAACACTAATACTAACCCTAACCCTAGCCCTCACCCTAACCCCTAACCCTACCCCTAACCCTAACCGTAACCCTAACCCAAACCCTAACCCTAACCCTAACCCGCAACCTAACCCTAACCCTAACCGTAACCCTAACCCTAACCCTAACCGTGACCCCTAACCCTAACCCATGCCCTAACCCCCAGCCCCTAACCCCGAACCCAAACCTTAACCCTAACGCTAACCCTAACCCTAAGCTTAACCGTAACCCTAACCCTAAACCCCAAACCCTAATGCTAAACGTAACCCTAACCCTAAAGCCTAAACCCTAACCCTAACCCTAATCCTAACCCTAACACTAAACCTAACCGTAACCCTAACCCAAACCCTAACCCTAAACCCTAACCCAAACCCTAACCCTAACCCAAATCCTAAACCGTAACTCTAACCCTAAACCCTAACCCTAATGCCTAATGCTAACCGTAACCCTAACCCCAACCCAGAACCCCTAAAGCCTAACTCTAACCCTAACCCTAAACCCTAAACACTAACCCTAACCCCGAACATCTAACGCTAACCCGAACACTAATGTTAACCCTACCCCTAAACCTTAACCATAACCCTAACCCTTACCCTATCCCCTAACCCTAACCCTAACCCTAAACCTAACGCTAACACTAACCCTGAACCCTAACCGTAACGCTAATGCTAACCCTTACCGTAACCCCCAGCCCCTAATGCCTAACACTAACTCTAAACCCTAAACCCTAACACTAAGCCTAAGCCTAACCCCTAACCCTGACCCTAACCCAAAGCCTAACCCTAAATCTAAAAGCGCAGCTACCCCGAACAATAACCCTAACCCTAACCGTAACCCTGACCCTAACCCTAACCCGAACCCTACCCCTAACCCCTAACCCCTAACCCTAATACTAACCCAAACCCTAACCAAAACCCTAACCCAAACACAAACCCTAACCCTAAACCAAACCCTAACCCTAAACCAAACCCTAACCCTAACCCAAACCCTAACCCAACCCTACACCTAACTCTAACCGCAACACTAACAATAAACACAACCCTAACCCTAACCCCTCCCCCCTAACCATAACCCTAACCCTAAGCCCTAAACCCTAACCATAACCCTACCACTAAACATAACCCTAACCCTAATTCTAAACCCTAACCCTAACCCCAACCCTAAACCTAACCCTAACCCCTAGCTCTAACCCTAAACCCTAATGCCTAACACTAACCCTAACCCCAACCCCGAACCCCTTACCCCTAAAGCCTAACTCTAACCCTAACACAAAACCCTAACCCTAACCCCCAGCCCCTAACCCCTAACCCTAACTCTAACCCCTAACCCTAAGCCTAACCCTAACCCCTAACCCTGACCCTAACCATAACCCAAACCCTGACCCTAACCCTAACCCAAACCCTAACCAAAACCCTAACCCTAAACCAAACCCTAACCCTAATCCAACCCTAACCCCAAACCCTAACCATAACCCTAACCCTAACTCTAAACCCTAACCCTAACCCTAAACCTAACCATAACCCAACCCTAAACCTAACACCAACCGCAACACTAAAAATAACCCTAACCCTAACCCCTACCCCCAATCATAACCCTAAGCCTAACGCTAACCCTAACCCCTAACCACTATCCCCTAACCAGAACCCTAAAAACTAACCCGTAACCCTAACCCCAACCCTCACCCTAACCCTAATCCCTAACCCTAACCCCTATCCCTAAACCCTAAACCCTAACCCTAACCCTAACCCTAACCCTAACACTAAAACCTATCCTCCTGAGGGCCACAAACCCCAAAGCTGCTGCGTGGTGGCAGCGGGGTCAGGGAGCTGCTGGAGCCGTGCAGGGGGTGCCCTCAGCGCGGCATGGGGGAGGACAGGTCACCTGCGTGGGCTGGGGGCCGTGTGTTGGTCAGGGGCACGACGGCAAGCTTTGGGGATGAGGTGGTTGGGGGCTCCTGCGGCGCAGGGGGGGCGCACTGGGAGAGGAAGGAGAGGAGAGGAAGAGGTGCAGAAGCAGCAGCGAGGGCTGAGGTTTCGCAAAAGGCACGAAAAGGAGGTGGAGGGCAGGGGAGCGCGGCTCTACGGGACGGAACGGGACTGGCAAAGTCGGGGAGAAGGAGAGGAGGAGGACCCGGAGCTCAGCATCTCATCCAGAAAGGGGGAAAAAAAAAAAAAAAGGTTAAATCTTCAGTGTCCAATTAGTGGATGGCAATCAGGGAAGGGTTTAATTAGAGCTGCACAGAGAGCCCCAGCTCCAAAGCCGCTGCCCCCCTAGGAGGAAACTGGGTCTAATTAAGAGAAAAGACTGATTGTCGCAGACAGAGCCCGAGCCATCTGCCCTGCTCGCAATCCGGTGACGCAGAACTGGAGATTTCGCTGAAGCCTTCTGTTACAAAACCCGAAACGTGCCTCGGGCACGGGGACGTCGCCGCCAGCAAGGCCCTGGGACGGGTGCCCTCGAGGCGCGGCTGTGTGCCCTGCGTGTGCTGGGCGCCGAGCGGCCACCTGCGGCTGAGCAGGGCACGGGAAGGAAACGTCACCGGAACGCTGAGTGAAAAACGAGCGGCGTCGAGCCCTTTCTGCACCCACGGCAGAAACGGCGCTGCTGCACGGGGGGGGATGGGGGACGGGTCCCAAATCCTCCCGTGAGGGCTGCTCCGTGGGCAGGGGCGTGCAGCAGGCACGCGGGGCCCTTGCCGGTCCTTCCAGCCGAAGCGGCTGTGAGCTCCGCTTCGCACCGGCTCGCAGCCCTGTTCTCAGCCCTTGGTGCTGCCCCGGCTCAGCCCGCGGAGCACAGCGCCAGGAGGCAGCTGCTCCCCGGCACGCTGCCGCCCGCTCGCCTTTATGTCCCCGGGGGGTCTCTATTTTCAGGCGAGGGTTGTGCGCGGTCGCTTTCCTTTTTGCCATTCGGCTCTGACATGAACCAGCTACCCCGGTCCTCAAAGCCCCTGCACCATCGGGGGTCCCTGAGGGGGGGGGGTCCCCAGCGGCAGGGACCCCGGGCACCCCGTCGGGCGCAGCTCAGCACCGAAGCAGCGCCGGCAGCGAGGCCCGGCCGCTGCAGCGAGGCCGGAGGGAGGCTGCCGGAGCCGTTCCGGGAGGTGGTGCCTCCGCTGCGGCTGCTGCGTGTCGGAGGCAGGGTTTATTTATAGCCCGCTTCGGGGACTCCCCGAGCAGGGGTGCACGTGACGGGCAGGGGATGAGCGTGGGGGCAGCGGTCACGGAGCCCAGGCCGGGTTTAAGGGCCTGCTGCAGTGTCACCCTCCATTACCTTGCGTTTTCCCCGTTTTGGTCCCTCGGGGCTTGTTCACGGAGGCGTGAGTGGGGACATCCCCTGCTTGCAGCCGGGGCAGGGTGCAGGGCACGTACAGCAGAGGGGGAAACGCCAGCCTCCACCTGAGCCTGCAACAAAACCAGGCAGCAAAAGCAGCCCGAATACCGGCTCTGAACCTGCAGGCACAGCCCTGCGGGGCTCGGGCGACGCGGGGATAGCCGCGGTGATGTCCAGGTTTGCTGATTGCACCTTGGTGGGGCCCCACCTGCCAGTGGGAGCCCGTGTCCGCCTCGCTGGGGTCTCGCTCCCCCGCTGCAGCCTGAGTCACGAGGCTGAACTCCCTGCAGTGAATTTGCTTTGCCAGGATAACACAGCCCGTGAGAGGCACATTCATTTGACAGGACCCTGACAAGGGAGGAGCGTGAAACCACAACACAAAACCGACCGAGGAACACCAGATCCCCCAGCCCAAAGCATCGCCCGAGCAGACAGACACCCTGCAGGCACTCAGGGTTGGGGGCAGGAGGGGACAAATGAGCCGTTTTAAGTGAAAAAGGTGGTTTTCCTGCAGGTCTGTGTGCACCTGTGGGCTGTAGGGGCAGGGTGGGCAGGCAGAGCCCCCTCCCTGTCCCCTTCAGTTTCCGTTTCGCAGTGTGCTGCTGCCAGCACTCGGGAAAGGTCGGGCTGGCGGTGCGGGAAGGCGCTTCCAGGACGTGGGGTGGGCTGGGGACACGCAGGAGAGGGAATAGCTCGTGACAGGGGACGCGGCGTGCTGCTGGGAGCGGGCGGGACGGGCGGCCGCGTCCCTGCCTTCCCCACGGAGCGCTTGGTGCGGCGGCGTGCCCGACGTGCCCAGCACCCTGCCCAGCACCCTGCCATGCCCCGCGCTCGCTTTCCGAGGGGCCCTCCAGCTGCGAGTGGCGGGAGATGCTTTGTCTCGGGGGCATGTACAAGCCTCTGAAATCTGTCCTGACACAGGACAAAAATACTCACCGGATGCCTCAGCTTCTCTGCGACGCTATTAACAGATTAAGAAACCCGCACCCCGGTGTTCCTGCTGTCCCCAGATGTGCTGGGCCAGCTCTGGGGCACGCACACACAGCCCCACGGGGCCATGGTGGGGGCTCCCCGCGGGCATGGGCACGCCAGGCAGGGGATCAGCGCTCCAGGACGCAGAACCCAGCCCCACCGTCTCCCTTCACGCCGCCCTCTGCCCTCTCTCCCGCAGCTCTCTGCCTGGTGCTGGGCTGCATGATCTTCCCTGACGGCTGGGACGCGGAGACCATCCGGGACATGTGCGGGGAGAAGACGGGGAAGTACTCCCTGGGCGACTGCTCCGTGCGCTGGGCTTACATCCTGGCCATCATCGGCATCCTCAACGCCCTCATCCTTTCCTTCCTGGCCTTCGTCCTCGGCAACCGGCAGAACGACCTGCTGCACGAGGAGCTCAAGACAGAGAGCAAAGGTGGGCGCCGCGCTGCCGGGGGGTCCCCGGGGGACCTGGGAGGGAAACGACACCGGCTAGGGGGGAGCTGCCACCTGCAAAGGGACCAGCCTGGTGTGGCAGGGAGCGGGAATCGGGCGGCCGAGCCCCCGCCCCGCCCTGCTGACACGCTCTCTTTGTGTTTTGACAGATTTTGTCGGCACTGCGGTAAGTCCTGAGTGTCACCGTCCTGTCCCCCGACCCACGCGCGGCATGTCTGTGTGTGACCGTGCCGGGCAGCCCCACGGGGATGGGGAGGCCCCGGGGGCAACGGGGTGGGGGGCAGCGGGGTTGGGGCAAGCGCGTGCATGGCACAGACGGCAGCTGCCCGGTGCCGCCCCCCCGGGCTGCCATGCCCGACGCGCTGTGCTCTCCCCGCAGAGGATATAAGGCCGAGCGTCCGCAGCAGGACCCTCCTCCCGCGGCCGGCAGCCTGGGCGCTCCCTCCCTGTCCTGCCCTTCATCTGCTGCCGGTGGCCACGCAGCGCGCTGGGGACACGCCAGCCGCCCGCCGCGCCCACGTCCACGCCGGCACCGCCATCCCATGCACCCCGCCAGCCCCGCACCTCCGCCACCCGTAGGCCGCCGCCGCGGAAGGATGCCCCAAACCTGCTTCGTCCGAGAACGGCGTCAAACTGCGGTTTCATTTCGAGGAAAAAAAAAAAAACATCTCAGAGTTTTTAACAGATTTCTACATCCCCAGGACTCCAGACCTGCTGCCTCCCGCCCCAACGCGTGTCCCGTGACGCCCCGCGCCGGCTGCTCTGGGCCCCAGCACCTTCCCCGCTCCCATTTTGTACAGCTCAGTGATCCTGTCTCCATGGCCGGGGGGAACCGGTGGCCGGGCCGGGGCCTGCCCGTACTTTTACGTGTAAATTAATATTCTCTAAACAGGGTAAAATGACTCGAGCCCCCTCGCCCCCAGCCCAGGAGTCCAGCCCCAGGACCTCATGCTTTCCGGTGCCACTGGGGCCGCAGGCCGCCGCTCGCTCCTGCCCAAGCGTGGGGACCGCAGGGGCCTCACTGCCGCGACGCCCGACTCGTGCCACCGCTGAATGTAAGCCCTGGTAAGTGGGAGCAGCTGAAAAATGCAAACCCCCGGGGCGGGCACACAGGAGGACCGCCCCCATCCAGCCCCGGCCGCTGCCAAACGCCTCCCCCCCCATCCCCATACGGTGCTTTATCTCCACTGGTGACAGCGAGGCTTTCCCCGCCACGGTGCGCAGGCACCGGCGGCCCAGCCCCGTCCCCGGGCTGCACCTCACCGGCACGCGGCCGCGGGGAGCCGAGGGCTCGGTCGCGCAGCACCCAGCAGCCGGCACCGACACCCCAGCACGGGCGGCCGAGGCCTGGCCGCGGCTCTGCTGGCCAGACCAGCGCGGGGGCTTCCTCACGCGCCCGCCGCAGCCCTCGCAACGCAATAAAGTCCTCAGCACCGGCCGCGGCTCGGTGCCAGGAGCCGGGGGCTGGTGGCAGGGGCACGAGGCCGCATGGGGGGCTCTGGAGGGGCTGGAGGCAGGCGGTGAGGACAGGTACGGGAGAGGGGCTGCGGAGCCGGGGCGAGGGGCGCAGCCGCGCGGTGGGAACGCTGCCGGGACAAGGCGATGAAGGGCTGTGTGGGAACCGCCACCCGGCGCGCCCGGGGCTGGCGGAGCCGGTAAGTCGTGCCCTGAGACCCTGCGGGGTGGCGGCGAGGGAACAGAGCCGGAGCCGTGCTGAGACCCCGAGCGGGAGCCCAGGACCCCCCGGGATGTCGCAGGCGCTGGCGCTCCCCCCACAAGCAGCCGCTGCCTGCCACCACCCCGTGGCCCTCGGCGGATCGGGAGCGCTGTCGCTGGCTGAATTGGAAAACAAACCAAGAAAAATCAGTGGAGAAAGGAATACAGTAGCTGTAATATATCTGTATTTTAGTACAAAGTTTGATACAGTGTTTCACAAAACCTTATTGAAAAATATAATTCAAACCAGATGAGCTCTGAGCCCTGTGGTGTGGTGTGGAGCGGGACGGGTGCTGGCTGTCGGCCCCAGGTGGGGAGCACGGGACCGAGCATCCTCCATGCAGGGGGCAGCGGCCGGTGCAGGTCCCCTGGGACAGCTCTGTCCCCGATGGGAGTGGGAGGTCAGGGTCCTGCGCGTGGGTCTGCCCAGCCTCCAGCTGGGTCGGGGAGTTTGCTGCTACCTGGGGAACGTGCAGAGATGGAGCCAGGCTCTTCTCAGGGACGCGTCACAGCAGACGTTCCCGGGAGGTGGCAGGGGGAACCGCGTCACTGCGAGGGTGGTCAGACATGGGAAGCGCTGGGCACCTCAGGCACCCCAGCCTGAGGATCAGCTCTATGCCAGACCCAGCTCAGGCTTCCTAAGGAAAAGGCAAGCAGAGTTAAAACTAAAATCCCTGCGCATCAGCACACCAGGAAACCACACACGTGCCGGTAAAAAACACCACCACCACATCCCCAAAACAGGTTTCAAAGCAGGCAAAATGCAGGACACAGCCCCTACCCCTGGCCTCCTCCCCAAAGGAGCCTGAGAGAGAAGAGGAAAAGAGCAGCAGCACAGACGCTGTCTCTCACCGCCAGGAGCTCTGGTGATTTCCCTTTTCTCAGGATCTGCTGCTCGCGCTGCAGCACCTGACTTCAGCTGAAACGCTGGCAGAAGGGAGAGCGTAAGGTAGATTTGGAAGCAGGAGGTGCCAGATCCATGCGTCTGCCCCTGCAGTGCTTCATTTACCCTGCACGGGCAGGGAAGAGACCAACGCGCCCACCCCACCCCACGACCCAGGCAACAGCGTTCAAGGCCGTAAGAAGGGAGGTGATTTCCAAAATACTGGTTTTCAAGTTAAGTATTTTTATTATCAAAATTATTACATCTCTTGTGAAAGTTCAAATGTTACAGCATGGTGTAAAAACTCCACTAGAGTAAGAAGCTACAGCCCCCACCTTTCCAAGAGCTTTCCAGGGTCCCTCTCTCCTGCCCCCCGCTGCGTCCGGAGGTGCTGGCGCCTCTGCGCAGGGCCCCCCTGGCCCCCTCCTGCCACCCGGCAGGGCAGAGCCCGCCTGCCCCATGCTGCTCATAGCATGAAAGGGGAGGCTGCACACCCAGGGCTAAGCTGAGCGAAGTTTACACCTATTTTATACAGTATACAGACACCCAACCGTGGGGTGACAAGTTCCATCCCAACACGCTCACAGCCAGACAGTGTGAGAAAGTTAACTCTTTGATTCAATATTTTAAAAGTCTCCCCTAGGTTGAACAAACACCTGATTTCAATTGTGAATTAGAGAAACCTGTAACAGTCCTAAAAAAAAGGAAGAAGACTGTGCATCTGAAAAGACAGGGGAGACAGACTCACAGCATTATGTTATCCAAGAGAAAGGAGAAGTTCCACTGCAGCACCAGGGATGACACCTGTCGTATATTAGCTAACCTACTATGGTTATAACTGAATATAAAATTAGATAAATAAAAACACGCCCGATATTACAGTAAACAAGTGAGAAAGAAGCTGGCAATCTTATGGAATTGAACAGACAGCGCACTGTGTTTGGGCTGGCTCTGCCGCCACGCTCAGCGGGAAGGAAATCCCACGCGCGCCTGGCTCGGCACGGAGCAGGGTCCCCCAGCCCCGCCACAACCCAGACCCACCCCTGCCACCTTCCTGCAGCCCCTCCGGACAGCCGCTCGCTCCTCAGCCAGCCTCGGGCACGCCGCAGCATCGCCGTGCTTACCGGGGCATGCGGGCAGAGCCCTGGGCGCGGTGGCGTGCGGCAGCACCCCCGGCACCGCTCCCGTTCACACACCCGTGACCGGCGCGCTGACGGCGCCCTGCCGGAGCAGCACGCGACGGTGCACCCCAGATCCTCTGCAGCGACAGGCACACGCACTCCAACCCCCCCCGTGCTTGTTCACATTTGCGGAGACGCCGTTGTCCTGGAAAACGCTCCGGCCGTGGCAGTCGTCACCCAGGCCCAAGGGCAGCGGCGTGCGCTCATCTGCTTGTGACTGGAATGATCGTAACGGGTTAAAGCCCTCCCCAGAACGCACCGAGAACCTGACCTACAAAGAGAGCTTTGGGATTGGAGTTAAACTTCCCCAATGTTTTCTTTAAACCGCTTTTGTATAAAAAAGATGTCCGTACTGCATGAGTGACTATGGCCATGGGCACGGACAAGAGACAGAGGCTGCACCACAGTCATTGCACTTGAACCATTTTCTTTTTTTTTTTTTTTTTCATTTTTTTTCTCCTCTCTTCTCTTCAATGTACCCACGCATTAGGGAACAGCTTTGCTACAGTCCCTGTCTCAGAGAAATTTGCTTTCTCCTACGAGACCAGAGGCCAATACTGCTCACAAATCTCACCCGTGCGTTTCAGACCTCAGCCTCTGACCCCTGGCAGCCCAGCATCAGGTGCAAGCTCCCAACACCGGCCCAGGAGCCACTTCCAGCGGTGACTGGAAGGAGCTATGGGCAGTTTTGTCCTCCTGGAGTCCAGGCAGCCCTAGGAAAGTCCTGTTTGAGTCTTTACTCCAGAACCTTGAAGCTGCTGAAGTCTGTACTGATGGACACTGCTTCCCCCTCGGTGCGGGTAGTGTTGTGCATTGGAAATCACTCCCCCCCGGGAACCCTGGTAGAGAACAGACTGCCCCGAATTCGGTAGACTGATAGTCCGCAAGTCTGACTGTAGTGACCGAGCACTTTGGGGAACGGAGGTGGAGCCCGACGCTCCTGTGCAGGGCTGGGAGCCAGGCTCGGAGGAAAGAGAGTCCACAGCCGTCGGCTGTGCTGGGCTGGCAGCAGCAGGGCAGCTCTTCTTCAGGAGGCTGCCGCTGGCACTGCCAGAGTGCTGCTGGCTGCTGTAATACACCGAGTTCCCCGCAAACAGGGCAGAGGAGTCTGTGGAGACCGAGTGGGCAGGGCTGGAGTACGAGGAAGAGGAGAGGGACGTTTCTGAGGAACCGTGAGAGAGGCTGTGTCCTGTCCTCTGTGCTGCTGCTCGGTAGCTGTAGCCAGGAGAAGGAGTAAGGTGTCCTCTGTACGGGGAGGAACTCTGCTGGAGAAGGGTCTGCGATTCGGCCTGGGGGCTGTCAGACTGCAGGAGCTGGCAACGTAGCGGGGGGAAAAAGACACGTCAAGAATACCATCTTCTGCACCTCCTACCTCATTGTGCTCCTGTTGCTTAGCGTAGCAGGACTGGGAATAATTTCCAGCTAAACCCAGTTTCCCCCCCAGTGCTGTTTGAAGCTTTATTTCAGAACGGGCAGGTAACAGATGACAATTTACCTGGTAGCTGTATCGCGAAGGACTGTAAACTGCTGGTCCTTTGTGGGCTTCTGGAGTGTCTCCTTCTGCTGTGTCTGCAATGTACAGCACAGTCAAGATGTTAAACTTCATCCCCTGGACTGAGGTCACAGCAGTTCCCTCTCAAGTGACATCTGCACACCGCAGCTGTCTTGTTCTGCCTCCAGCTACAGCCGAGACAGGAGTGGCTTCTCCAGTCAGCAGCCTTCTGGAAGCTGAAGGACCCCAACAGAAGGCAACTGGAAAACCTTCACATGCATACAGCAGCCCTGCACGTTAGGAACTGCTGCTTCCCTTACACCAAGTCTCCCTGGTTTAGCAGAAACCTCACTCGCTTTGGACCAGCCTATCTGAAGAGCAGCCCCTGGTGACTGCGTACAGACTGCTTGGGAATACAGACAGCCTGGGGCTTTCCAGAGGGATACGAGAGGCAGAAGACAGTTTCTAAGGACTCAGCAATTCTCTACTCAGCTTTGGTCAGAGGAATCCCAACTGGCTACCAGTTACAGCTGGGGAATTAAAACTGATTCTTAGATGGGTTGTCAGTAGGATCCTGCTGCAGGCTGTCCTCAAAGGCCACTGGAGTCCCATGCTGCCAAGGCTGACGGCACCCCCACTGCCATTTTGGGGATTTTGCTTTACAACTCAGTTGAGCTGCTACAAAATGACTTACTCTTAGACCTCAGGAATGCCTGTTTCAGAAAAAGACCGGATGGTATAAAAAGCTATGACTTGTGAGGGGCAACAGCAGCACAGTACACGCTGATGCACCTTAGCTACATGAAAGAGAAAAAAGAGTAAGCTTTTTTTAGTGGAACAAGCCTTCCCATCACCCCAATCTCACAGGATAGGCAGGTGTGTTTTTTTCCCCACCAAATAATTGAACCTGTACTGAGGGAGACAAGAAGTACTTACTCCAAGTGACCCAGTCACTCTGCCCTGTGTGTTTTTCTGTTACTGCTACTGTAACCACACGGTTCAGCATGTGAGCATGCTCTCTTTAGGAGGGAGGGAAACTGGTGGGACTGGGAGATTTCACATCAGATTTATGATGTTGCCGTCTGATGAGACAGAGTTGTTTATTTGCAGCATCTCAGGGATTCTCAGCAGCAGTGTTTGAAATGTCTTGGTGAGATAGCACTGGTATTAGTATCAAATTTACATGACAGATGTCTCGGTCCTGATACAGGACACGCTGCCTTGGTCTGCTCTGTACTTCTGCCAGACATGCCTGGCTTTGTACCAGATGCACCAGCATGAGCAGCAGTGTCAGCAGCGCCCGTGGCTTTGCTGTGGTTGTCCTCTCTGTGCTGCATCACAGTCGCTGGCTTAACTAAACAGGAATCTGGATGGAGTTGTCTTGTCTGCTACTGAGGCTCAGACATCTTCTTCCTCAGGGCACAGGACCTGCACGGAGACCGGTACACGAAGCTTCCAGCATGTGTCCTGTGCCACCTTCCATTCTCTGAAACTACATCCAATGCACCAAGGAGCTGTGGTGTGGCATTCTGAGTACTGCAGTGCAGAAAGGCAAAGCTTGCAGTTTAGGGCATGTTTTGGTAAGCAGTCATGCACAGAAGAGACTAACTGCTCAACCCAGGAGATCAGAAGTTGAGTATGAGAAGCAGAAGAAACCTAAAGATTTCTGGAATAAACTGTTTCTTAAAAGGCCAGGCACATCAACAGTGCTGCAGACATTACTGGCAGTGTCTATTCACAGAAAAATCTTTGAAAATTTAAAGCCCATCTAAAGATTCTGAATTACAAAGTGTGAATAAACTATAACCTTCCTGAATTTGCTTTATGTAAATCTTAAGAAGACGAAGCCAACGTTTCCCTCTCTCATATCTTAATACCTACACAAGGGAGGACAAAGCAGAAGTGAGAATTGCTTCTTTTCTTCCCAGTACTGGCCTGTGCCAACCTAAGCCATTTATGACACGACAGCTTTAACCTACAGCAGCTGCGATTCTCTGAAGTGTGGCATGCACAAAAACTCAGTTTCATTCCCATGTGCTCCATAAGGAAATCACCAGAAATCACCCAGATTTTTTTCTCTCAGTATTTTACTATCCATTACAGCATCAAGCAAACGTGTATCTTCACAACTCCTACAGGTGATACCAGGAGTGGCAGGGACTCAGTCACTCGTTTTGTTTCACTAAGCAGCAGTCCAGCAACCGGGGGAGGGAAGAATGCTCACAGAATCTAAACAAGCTATTGAAGAAATTGCCACAGTATGCAAAAGAAGAAAAAATATTTTGCTGCACTAGGATGAAAGAGACAAAAGTTTCCATCAGTCAGGGCATTGAGTTTCGACTATCTGGAGTGGAATCAGTTTTATGTAACCAGGAGGAAGAATGGATCCACGTAGGTTAAAGTCAAACTCTAACTCGTGTGAGACCGAAGAACAAGATCCCTGCAGATTACAGTGTGCAGGCCTGCTGGAACAGTCTGGATTTTGCCTGCCCTTCATCCCTTGCAAAGTAAATGAAAGAAAAATAACTCCATATCACAGCTAAGAAATGAGGCAAGAAGTGACCTGTCCATCTTAGAGAAGTCACAGCTGATCTTTACACCACAGGTGGATAAAGGAGTGGTGTAAGTTCAGCTCAAGTCACAAGCACTCACTGACCCTGCATGCTACTCAGTGAGGACAATCCATTATTCAGAGAAGGAACATCAACAAGAACTGAGTTCATCTCAGTAAGTAGGTCTCTTTCACAGAACTGACAAATACCATAACTCAAGAAATCAAGCAACTTCAAACAGAGATGAGGTAAGGCTTGGAAGCTACGTCAGTTCTTCGCAGTGCCTAAAGCCTACGCCTGCATTTTAGCGAGTAACACATTTATCTGGATGTTCAGCCAACTAGAATTATTAAACGACAGCACCTTCATCCCCAGCACACAGAAGCAATTGAGGCAATGCTTGGTTAACCCGTCTATCCGAGGGCAGAGTTCTCATCCCTGCCAGAGCCAAAACACAGGTGATCTCGAATCCAAACTCTGGATAGGCCCAGAAGTCTTCCAGTTCTAACGGGAGAGGGATAAAGGCTCAGGCAATATTACCTGAATACCAATAAAGTAGGGTTTGCAGAAGGCTTTTATAAGGCATTGATGATGATAGAGATGAAGGTACAACTAAGTTCATAGGCAAGTTTGCAAAGCTATTTAAGCCCATCACTGACCACCAAGTTTTTAGAAACGTCATCTTCCTACCTGCATCTCTCTCAATGACACTGTCACAGGTGGGTGAGGATTCTGTTCTCTGGGACACCTTCGCACCACTCCGCAGCACCTTCTCAAGTATGCCTCGGCCCTCTCGAAGCCTCTCCACTGACGTTGGGACCATCCTGCAACAAAAACCCAGGAACAGCTGAGGACTGCTGTTACGCAGCTGAGAGCAACGTGACCAACGCACAAGGGGGCTGTGGCGTCCTTGGTATAATTACAAGATGGGTTTGTCTTTGAAGTCTCAAAGGTTTCTGCTTAAATTCACTGGTATGAAGTTATTGCAAATGCAAACCCCTGCCACAGAACAGAGGGATCAGAGAACACCAGCTCTCTAGACAGATGAGGAATAAAATTCTGCACTACTTTTCCATCATAAATAACCTCCTGTGGGATTTTAGACTGTCCGTCACTGGCGACCATGAGAGCACTGCCCTGAGAAAAACAAGATCTTTTGGCAGAAAGATGCTATAAACATTCAGCTCAGTAGATCACCTGATTACGGGACACTTTCCCCCAGAAAGTCGTTTCAAGATTCAACAGCATTTGGAAAATCCTGTTACTGGCTTAAAATCAGATGCAGTTATTTTGCACAGACTATTTGCATTCAAACTAAAGAGAAGCAAAACCAGTACCCTGTGGTAATACGCTGTCAAGATAGTACAGTCATGTAATGCAACGTTCCTGGAGCAGAGCTGGCGTGGCCATTTTGCACATTAATGCTACTTTGTCCCATTTATTTTGTAATGTAAAAACTCTCAAGATCAGTGCTAGATCTTGTTCCATTATTTAAAACAAGCATCTACTCTGAGGTTGAAAAACAGAGGTGACGTGGCTTTACTAAAGCCAATCTGTAGAAGAAAAGGAGAGCCACCGACACACCCTAGACCCCTACCATGCACTGGACCATCCAAAGCTCTTTAGAAGTACGTGTTTTAACGTGGAAAACAGTAGCACTCTCATTAAGGATTCAGAATGTCTTACCCCACAAACCAAAAAAAGCGCGCCCTAAAAATGCCCAAATTTAAATATTCAAATAAAGCATTCAGCACACTGCATACCATGCAAATATGCAGCCTAACACTGTGTTAACTGACTTCTGTATTTGCTTTTCTTTTTAAAGATATTAAAAACTGTGCTTTACATTAGCCCTTTTTTTTCTTTTAATTTTTAAATAAACAGCCCAGACATTGAAGTTCACCCCTCACTGAAGCAGAAGGGAGAAGGGGCCACAGTTCACACCTCATGGAGGTGAATGGGGTGAGGGGGTGAATTCACACCTTCGTTGCTGCTATTGTTTTGCTGGAGACAGTTTTCTGCAAGGCTGGGTTTACTGGGCAGCAGCACATCTGTTTACATTGTGATGGCTGTATCTTGGCAACTGAAAGAGACAGAAACTTATTTTTTTTTAAATGAAAGCTATTGGCAAATATTGTAGAATTCAGCAAAAATCTGGACAACTGAAAATTAAGGCACGTAATTTTAGATCCCACCATTTTCTTCTGTCCCTAGTATTATATTACTGTGAATGTCTGAAAACGTATCAGAAACGTAAGCACTCAGAGTTAAAGATGAAGTTGGTTTTCAACTTTAACTCTGTAACATGCAGTTTCTAATACATATGTATAGATATTTTTTAAAGAGCAAGGGGGCTGAGAGGTTGTTAGCCTTGTCCATTAAAAGACAGAACAGGAATAAAAAAGGCAGCAAAAGCTGCTTAACCCTATCAGCATGGTTTCAACTTTTACATTGTGTCCTGTACCAATATCATCTTTAATCCCACACAACATTTACTGTTGAAACCATGTGATAAACTGAAGCCAGAGCATCTGCTGAGGAGCAGCAGATGAAGCTAACAATATAAAACATCACACTGGATCAAGTTTACCAGTCCCCTCACCCCCAAGTAGGGTTTTTCATTCAGTTAGGTTTTTCTTTCACCCTTTTTGCAGGCAAAAGTGGCACAGGAGGAGACGGGCAAGCGATAACAAGACTTGGACAAAACGGATTAAAACCCAATCACCAGCTGACTGCCTCAGCTGTGGCCAGGCTCAGCATCTGGCAGGTCAGCTGGCCGGCACTGCTGTCAGGAGGTACAAGACAAATGATTTCTTATAAATTTTCAACTTGAAGAGTGATGATATTTGCAGCGGGGGAGGATGGGAAAGGGAAGAAAGCACATCTTATTACTCTTATAAATTCACCCCAAAAATGTTTTCAGGCACTGTCAACATAAACTTCACACCCCTGGCATTGCTCAGCATCTCTTCCCTTGCCATTCACCTGCCATCGCATCAACAGTGACACAGCCGCACACGTGGAAGGTCAGCGTTACGAAGGGTATGCCTTTGTGCCTGTAGCCTCCACAAGCAGAACTTGAATACAAAAGGCAGCAAAGCCACCGTACTACACAGCTCCAGTCAGCAGAACGTCCTTACCCTCACTGGGTACAGACCACAACTCAGTACTCTGCATTTCAGGGCTGCAGTGCTTCATTTTGGGACCAGACATTACTATCAGGTTCGTTTTTGAAGACTAGCATTTCCCCTTATCAAACCTTCACGTGGTAACTCAGTGAAAGTGATTTTTCCATGCTTTTGGCAAGTCACGAACTTCAGGCTGGTAACTGCTTTTCACACCTATTTGTGCGAGGGACTGGAAAGCTGGGGTAGTTTCACTGTCCCTGCTTCTCATGTGCAAAGTTACGGAGGGCTCCTTCAGCTTTCCTACTCAGAAGTTAAACTTCGTATCATACACGTCTAAACAGTGGAAATTCAGCAACCGAACACCCTTTAAACTAGACGTGGATTAAATTCTCATTGCAGGAGAGAATTCAAAACTGTGTCCTTAAAAGGAAACCACTGGAGGAGAGACTTCATCTCTCTGGGAGATTTTTGATATCTAAACTAAGAACTAAAGGGCAGGCTGAGAAGATTGCAAGTATTCTCCGCAGCCGTTTAGCAATCACAAAAGAGAATAACGCCAAGACACCCAACAGAATCCATCCAGCTGCAATTATTGCAATGGAAACGCCCCCTCCCCCCCGAGAGTTTGGTTCATTTCTGCGGAGCAATCTCAGGCTTGCTCGGAGGGATAACACTCACCACCTACTGCTGATGTTCTCCTGGGATTTGCTGAGTGATGTTGAGGAACTAGCCCCCCTTGAGTCTGGTGGGCTGACGTCCTCTACATGAGGCAGGGAGGGATGAGAAGGGGAGAAGCCACTTTGTGGAGAGGACGGGGTTCGTACTACAGAGCCCGGCAGGCTGCTGACATCTGTGTCAGTCCCAGAGCTGCTGCTGCCCTGCCGGGTAGGAGTCCCTGTGCATCGCACTGATTCGCCTCCCTCCTTGGCTTCCTGTTTCCTCTTGCGGTATTCTAGTAGGGATACCTGAGGGAAAAACGCAGCGATGAGTCAGGGAAAGCAGGGGACTGGGTTAGGGGGAAGAACATGCCCACGCACCATTTTTAAAATCATTTCTCTGAGTTTGCAGGTAAAACCTTAAAAGGTACATTGGGATTATAAATCTTCCTCAGACTGCAGGCACTCAGAAGAAGAGCTAAGTGGTGCAAATCTGGACCACTCATCAACTGCCAGGCTTCCTCACATTTCCCTCTTTATGACCTCTTCAGCAGGAATATATGGCTAGTGTGCCCCTGAAATTTCCCACTACTACAGCATATGCTTGCACAGTCAAGCATCAAGCCTCTATACCTTCCTCCTCTCAACACCCTTCGGTTCACTCTCTCCATGGTTTGTGACACTATACAATGTAGATCAATATCTGTACATCTCAAAAACTGTCACAAAACAGATCTTCAGAGGGTCCTGTTCATCTCTGCCAGCACAGCCACACTAATCCTAAAACTTGGTAAAGCCTGGCACCGAATTTTAGCATGCTCAGACCAGGCTCATGCTATGGTGGTTCAGCAGCCAGAACTGCAGACTTCCAGCATTACAGCCTCAGTAAACCAGGTCTAGCAGAGGAATCTATTTTGTACAAGCCAGTCTCAGATTTGTCAAAGACAGAGACTAAAATGTCCCAAGTGGTGCTGTCTCATAACACAGAGATAGCGGGATCAAAAGTACACGAGTATTTCCAGCTGAACACTTACCTTTCGGCCTGCCTTCCCTTAGTGCTATCATGAGGCTCAGCCCCTCATGAAAGATTCACAGAAGGCAGCTCTGCTGAAGAATTTGATTTATCAGCTAGGATTCAGTATCTGTATTCAAGGTCTTATGAGGCTAAAATGCTGAACAGGCTATTTCCAAAGGTAACTTAACACACAAAGCTTTTAAGGTAAGTGTAACCAAAAAACTGCCACAAACAAAGCCTTCCATCCAGCTGGACACATACACAACTGATCCAGGTTACCACACTTGCCAGAAAAAGTACCTAAGCACAGGTAAGGCACTGATACACATCGACACAAGTGCATGTTTTTGTCCCATCAGCACCTGGTTTTATCACAGCAATGCCTGACTGTCAGTTCTAGTCCTGTGAGGGTCATCGGCCTACTACTAGCGACAAATACTTATTTACTTTCTATTAAACAACGTTCCATTTTCAAAGTGCTAAAATTTACCTAACAACATTCATCTACTTTTCTGAGAATGTTGCGATGTTTCCTTACTAATAAGTCTTTCCAGTAAACAGCTCACATTTTCTTTTGAAACATCGGGCCTCTGAGAAGAGCTATTTGCATTGTGATCTCCCCCTCCGTCCCCAGTTCTCACATCAAAATCTTGCCTAAGTGGTAGCTCCCTTTCTTTTAACAACTCTACATTGCTTTCATCTCGGCACTGAATGCCTAGATTACTCGCCAAGGCTGCATTTCAGTTACATTCCATTTTCTTTATTCTCCCTGCAAGTCTTTCCCATGGTGCAGACCGTTCCCGCTCAGGTTCCTGCAGCCTTAGGATTTCCTTCACAAGGATACTTGCCTTCTTCCTCTGGGGAGGATTCTGGGGAGCAGACCGGACGCCTTCACAAGCCCTCTCGCCACAGGGAGACATGGATCCATGCACCGTCTCTTTAAGCAGTCCTGACTCGTGTCTGCTGAAATATCCTTCAGCAGGAGAGCTGCAGCATCCCGCTTCTGAATTCATTGGCTTCCTGTCTCCCAAAGGAGCAGACCCCCGCAACAAACCATCCACACGTGGCATAGCGTTCAATGGGGAGAAGGCATACATTAAATTAAACTCTGTCCGAAAAGCCTGATCAGAGCTTCGTAGCAGCATCTGTGCTTCCCCGCTTTTCCCTGGGAAGTTCATCTCTGAAGTAGAGTTTACGGAGGGTTGTGGAGCCAGATCGGACGATCCGAAGCTGAGCAGCGATGGCCGTTCCGGGCAGGTGTTTGCACTGGAATCCAGGTACCCACCCTTCGAATCCACGTCAGATCGGAGGCAGAGCTAGAAAATCCAGGGAGGATATAGGATGGGGGTGGGAAGTCAGGAAAAGGGTCAGGCAAGGATGGGGAGAGAAATGTCAGAAAACATTCTGGACAACGCTAGCTCACTGTTTTCTAGTTCCTCTCTTATCACTCCTTTGGTCCTTTCCTGCACTGTTCTGTTCTTTATAGAAGGGAACAACTAGGACTAAGCAGTAATCCAGTTCAGCTGTCCAGTATAAGATGCTCTTTCCCCCTTTAGAGTTCTCATTGCAGCAGGAGAACAAGGCTCAGCACTATCCCCAGGCAGTCAATGAAGAAGAAAACAGCATCTTCAAGTGCCCCAAACGTCCCAAGTTGATGTTAACAGCTAGTGCTAGCTAGGTTCATTAAGGGGAGAAAGCAGCAGAGATTTGAACAGCTGTCCATTTGCTGTTTTATTAGCCAAGTTCGGGACTGTCCCAAGTCAACCACCACTGACTTTGTAATAACAGTATGATGCCCAGGACCTCCAACCCACTTGTTTTCACTTACTGTCAGTTTCAGCAATCTCTAACAATACTCCATTCGTTTAATTTATACTGCATTTGTACATTTTACATTCTCTGACAAAACCATAACGGCATCATCTTTGCACTGCCACAGTTTCTGGAACACTGGGCACTGATACAATGGTATACCCATTTTTCTACTGTAAGTGCCAAAAAACCTCCCGGGCAAAGGCATAATGCTCTCCTTCACCATGTTAATGTGTCAGGAACTCAGACAATGAGCAAAACTGACACAATTTCATCCTCTTTGCAGGACTTCAGTGCTTAGGGAAAAACACAGCAGCACCAGGCACCAGATATGCCCTACTGCAGCAGCTGAAACATTTTTCCTCTGCTGTATTACAGCTCCAAGTAATCTGCCACATTAGAGATGAATGCAGATCTTCTACTGCAAAACAGTCTCTGAGAAAGGTACTTCAGCTCATGTTTTACAACAGGCCAGCAGCTAAATAAAGTACTACTTTCTTGCATCTCTTCACCATTTTAAGACTGCAAGTGAACAGGACATAAATCAAGACTGAAAAGAGCAGGTCAGGTGCCCTGCTGTGCCCTTATAAGCTAGTCTAAATTACCAGTGAATGCTTTCCCATTTCTTTCCCAGTAGTCATTTTGCTGCTACTTAGTAAATACCACACAGCACTTGTCTGCTGGGCTGGGGCTGATGTTGATTGCTATTTCTCGGGCCTCCATACCCCTTGCCTTCACTTCAGGAGCTGAGGCATGTCAGGTCTGTACATTGCCTGCTTCCCATCAGTGTCAATAAATGTATAATAAATTCCAATCTTCAATTAATTTATTTTACTTTGCTCGCTATCTTGCGATAACCCTGAAAAACCTCTTCTGTCTTATCGTGAGGAATGCTCCACCCTCATTCCCACCAGCCTCTGCACTTCTTCTCCCTCCCCTCCCACTGCAGCCTCAAATACAACACACAAGCACACAGGCTCTCGGCCCCAAATGCAATTGAGACGGTGTGATACCTACCTCGGGTGACATGGATTCAGGTCTATGCGCAGGGGAACTCTCAGGGGAGGATACGTTCTAGAGGAGGGAAAAGCATCTTGTTATTCATCTAGTTAAAAAGTCAAG
The DNA here is from genome assembly GCF_013377495.2 of Cygnus atratus. NCBI lineage: Eukaryota > Metazoa > Chordata > Aves > Anseriformes > Anatidae > Cygnus > Cygnus atratus. Next base: position 9,864,273 of record NC_066371.1, read on the forward strand.
AAGCAAAGTAAGGTAAATTAAAAACGAGCATAGAGGTTAGCGATGGCTATTCTAAACAAAGACTATACCAGGAACTGGCCCAAACTTAGATGGCAACTCTGTGGGTTCAGTGGTTTCTAAAGCTTCCTGGAAGCACAAAGACAGGGCTAGGCTACAGCGTTTCATGCTGCAACTTAGTACCCACAACAGAGCACATAAATGTTAAGAAAAGAAGCCATCTCATTCTTTGTATCTCTGCTGCTGTCATACATAGAACTTGCACTGTGACATGCAGAAAAAGATATTTATGGTGTTTGGTCTGAGGACACAGAAGAGACAGAAAGCCTGGTTTTGCTCAAATAAAAGGCGACTAAGATCTCCTGAACACTACAGTTAACTTTCATGGACAATACACCAGTAGAAAGCAAAAAAAAATAGCTCCTTCAGTCTACTTGGGCTACCTCTCCAGCAAAGGTCAGGAGAATAGGTATGAAGGGACAGCTTAATTGTATGCCATAACACAGCATCTGAGCACTCATCAGTGGAAGACAGCTCATGCAAACGTGATGGCATTCTTAAGGCCTCCTTCCCAACCACTTTCCATTCTGTGTTACTGACCAGGCCTAAAATAAAATCAGAAAGGAAGGTTTCCTAGATGTATGTTGCTGTCAGAGAAATATGGAAGGAGTCATTGCCCTCTGCAAAGCAGGAACTCAGAAAACCAAGGCTGCTCAGAAACTTCTTAGCTCAAAAAGCTTCTGACAAACTCCAAAGAAAAAGTTCTACTCTGCTTCCTGTCTCCTACGAGTATTTTCTATCTAGAAAGTCTGAAAATTAAGTCTGAAAAAATTCAGTTTGCAAAAGTCTGATCAACTTCAGAAGCTTATGATACAAGTTCTTCAGAAAGAAGTCAGGAAATGAATCAAGAATGAAGTATCTTAAAAGACAGCTTTAAAAAATATATTCCTCAGCCAGCCAGTGGTGGATCATCTTCCACTCATTTGAGGAGGCTTGTGAACAAATAAAACAATCTCTCCCCCCCGGTGTTTTCCTCCCACAGTGCCACAGCTGTAGTGTATAAACCTTTATACCTAGTGAGATTGCACTCTCTCAAGTTAGAATCAATAACTAAATGGAACAGACATGGCATTAAAGCAGAGATGTGAGGAATGAGCTGCGTTTAGAGAAATACAACAGTTTGAACAAAGCTGCCTATGGTCTACCAAGCTGTTAGACACTTTTCCTAGAAAGAAGGGCAAAAAAGGTAAATGGGGCAAGCATACAGGTGTCAAGTGAAATACAGGCTTCCCACACAGCAACTAACACCTTAAGGTGGGGCAGGAAAACAGTGACTAAACTGTGGAGATACAAGGCAACACTGCTCTGAAATGCCAGCTCAACCACAGCAGAAGTAAGGATCGTTTTACAATCAAGCTCTGTGCCTCAAACAGCCTTTCATCTCTCTCCTCAATACTCCACAGTCTTCCCTGCTGACCTCCAAAGATCTGCCTGTCAGACAACTTTCAAAAAAGGGTTCTCAAAGAAAATAATCAAAAGCACACTAAGCTAAAAATACCACAAAGGACTGTTTGCTCTGTTGCAAAACAGAGGAGGGAATACAGCAAAACAGTCTCCAGTATGAAGCAGTCTGTCGCTGCACAAAATTACTTTTAATACTTTTCAGTGGCAGAATGTGAGCAACAGACCTGAAGAGTTCCATTTTTTAAATGAAAACAGGCATTACCAGAAACTGGAGGTACAAACAGTATGATCCCTATTCACATACAGAGATGCAACACAAAATGCAAGTGGAAGGTCCCAGGCTGAACAGATGTGGAAAACTCTCCCACAGAGTTTAGAGCAAAGAAACCCACCTAAACTTCTTTACTTCTGCAATTTTTTGCAAAAGGAAGCCGTCATGAAATCAAAGGCATAAGGTGCATCCTTGCTACACCATAAAGGGAAAGGAAAACCAAAGAACACAGTGGAAGCTGACAAAATATTTCTACCATACTTGGGATTGCTGGAAGAGGAGCTGAGGATGTCAGACAGCCTACGAGAACTGGAGCACTGTTACACTCTTCGGAACAGGCATGAAGGACTGGGAACCACATTGGCACAGAGAGCTGAAGTGAGGAAGAAGACTAAAGAACACTGAAGAGCCTACAAAATTTGGGAGCTGTAGAAATGAAGAAAATAATCAAACTAATGTTATTGATGAAGCGAGGGGAGGCTGGGCTGCAGCAAGGTTTGATATTTAATGGAGGAAGAGATTTGGTATGGCCAAAAGTGGAGTAGAGGAGAAAGGCAGCAGTGCTCTCGAGTCTGCAACTCTGCCGCTGCTCAGGAAAACAGCCACGTTCTCAGAAAGGAAGGTGTGCCTACTGCAATCTCTGGGGCATATGCTCCAGTTCTTCCCTTTTTGGCATCCCCAGTCTCCAGTCAGATTTACCTCAAACTGTAGTGGAGTATTGCAGCGACTAGCAGCCAGAGAAGGAATTGGTGAGAACATCATGCCATAACCATTGCGACTCTCCTCCTCTCCCGGCACAGACGAGCAGGGTGTAGCCAGCTGTGGGCTCACTGAGCCAGGAACTGAAGAGATGGGAGGTGGGGGGGTGACAGGAGACAGAGGCCTCAGCAACTTCTTAACATTCTGCTCCATCAAGTAGCGTGACTTCCATTTCTTCAGGGGACTCAACAGGTCTGAAAAGCAAATTGAACCGAGGATAAGGTTACACCGTTAACAACTGCAACTCATAAGCCATCTCCTCGTCACTATTACCATCCCAAATGGAGCCCACGAATCCACAACATGGCTATGAAAGATTTCTAAAAATGAAGCACCTCCAAGGTACTTCTATACCGGCCTTGAGACAGGTGTAGATACTGCTAACAGAACTATACGTAACCTGCAACATATAGTGAGGAAAGGAAATATTTCAACTAGTAGAAAGTAATCACAAGAGGGAGCTAGGGGGAAGGGAGCCAGGAAGGTATGTAGTACAGGGGAGTCAGAAGGAAATGTCACCCTATCACTGCTGTGAACAAACCACAGACAGCTGTGTTTATTACCTGAACCTAACTAGTTCCCTCTATACAACATCAATACAGCCCAAACACATTTCACTCCCGCAAAGGATTAATCCCTCTCCATCATGCCTATCTCTATTCAAAGTAAAGTAGTTTTGATGTCTGGTTAATAACAACAAAAAAATCTTCAGCAAATCCTGTAGTTCAGTTGTTTGCTTCTTCAGGTCTTGCTCACGGATGTGCATTTATTTGTTCTGGCACTCTGATCATTTCTTATTAATATAACTTCAATAACTGATTCTTTATTATCATCTGTAAATTGTTTAGCTCCCTGTCATTCTTGGAAAACTGATCCCTAGCTGGGCAGATCCTCAACCTCTTTCTCTGTAGAAAGATTCAGACAAAACAGTTAACCATTCTGCTCCTTTCCGCACAGATTTTAGCTTTTCCATCTTTGAAACTTACTCATTTTGCTATTACATATATACCCATGAGACTTTGCTATATCCTTCTACAGTCAGCAGATACTTAGTTGTCCATCTAACAGCATCCCGCTGAAAAGAGATGATATTGTACTTCCCCCGCCCCCACGGCACAAATGATCACACAGCACTGGGGTTAATGATGCAAGATAAAGCGACTGCCTTTTCATAGGAAAATACTGAGAAATTTAACACATGATGCACAAGCTAGAACGGGTCTGCAGAAATGTGAATGAATGGCAAAGTAACATTCTCACCTGCCAGAAAGATGTGCCATCAAGCAGCAGCACACATTAAGATGTCATCCTGTATAGCTGCCTTTGTTATTGAGCAGCTTCCCCAATTTCACACAAGCGCCCACGCTACCCTGATGGTGCTGAGTACTTACCTGTGTCATCTTTGCAGATGCTGGAAGAACTGTTGTTCTCGTTACTTTGGTATAGGCATTGGGTTCTGTTCTCTTGTGGAGCTGGTGAGGTCTGAGTCATCCCCTCTTCCAGGGCTTGTTTGATCCAGCGCTGAAACAGAACGAGACTACATAAACGTGCAACCCCTCCAGTACTTTCTGTGTAATCCTGCAGGATGCACTCCAACTCCCACGTTTCTGTGCAGCGTGGCAGACTGCTCAGAACACTGGTGTTACCTCCTTCACACTCACTCAAACAGGAACCTGTTAGCACACAGCTGTTAGCGCTGAATCTAACAGCTACTGTGACGGGTCTGACTATGTGCTCTTGATGAGATGTATTCTAGGCATCAGTCTTCAGCAATAATAAAAAGTTTAAAAGCAAATTATAAATAGATAAGAAAATCTGGCAGCTAAGAACTACCAAAAGAAAGCTTAATTAAAAGAAAAAAAGAGCTAAGTATGATGAACTATCTTAAAACCTCAATTTTCACAACGTTTTCTGCTCAGGAGCATGAACACACTGCCCCCATGCTTCACCAAGGCACATTAGAGCCTTACATAGTTTCTGCTCTAAAAATTCCAGCTGAGAAATGGCTGAGTTCAGTCACATAATTCTTCCAGGACTGTGCTTGCTGCCAGGCAGAGACAAAGAACAAAATATCTGATAAAATGCAAGTAGCAGCTTTCAGAGGGCTAAACCAAGAAGAGAATAATAAAAACAAACCTTTTCTTCAGCTACTAATAAAAGAGATAACCATCACACTGGTCTTTAGAACATGGATGATGAGGAATGTTTCACATCTCATGCAAGTGAACTTGAATTGAAATCTCAGCAAATCAGCTGCTACAGTGGGTGTGCAGCCCCCGTATCTTGATACAAACTGACTCCTGACAGCAGGCAGGAAACCTTTGCTTATTTTACTATCAAAAATAAATACCATAAAATAATGGAAAACACAAAGGTAATTCAGTAACATGACAACAAAACTGCTGAAAAATAAATACAGTAATTTACATTTGTGTAGTTTACCCAAGGGACTCACTTTACCAGTCTTTTTTTCTCCCAGAGAAGTTTGACTCCTTAAGCTATCATGGAAGTGTGTCAGAAACTCAGTGGCCAAAATCCTCAAAGTGAAAAAACTTTAACGCAAGGGTGAAGAGCAGGTGCCAGGATCTATTTTGATGGCCTTCACTACTGTACAGCAGACACTTTTTCTCTGTTCAAATATATCTCAATGGATTCCACTGTAGCCACTAGGAAGACTGCGGAGTGCCAGCCAGTCTGGAGCACTGCTACCTCAAGTGCAGCATCTGATCTGACAGCCAAGTCACTGTACAACGTGTGATGAACGTGAACAGGTTATACAGTTCAGTTTCCTTGCAAGGTTCAGATATTGGCATGCTCTGGATGCAAACTGAGATCATCAGCTGAGGTTTTTTGGCACAGTCCTCAGTAGCTTAAAGAAGAGGCCTGCTGACAATCCAGAAAATATGTGTGATCTATTTCAACAGCCTTTATAAATCAACCTTCCTGACTGAATAGTCAAGAAGCAGACACGACAGAAAGATCAGGTCTTGAGAGAGCAATGTCATCAAGTTCTGGACCATTTCTAGACCTCAGCTAGCTGAAAAGGAGGTCTTCCTTGTGAGAGTTTTCTGAACACTCCTGAGCACGAGAGGCAGACTTTTTCCTACATCTCCAGGCTGTCAGTAGTGGTGATAAAAACACCAAATGCTAGCAAGCAGTCTTTTCCATGAAAAAGCTGGGGAACTCCTACAAAGTAGATGAAAATCCTTATTAGAGCAGTTATCGATTATTTACTTTCAAAAAGTAGAGATCTATCAAAAACACTTTCTGCAGCATAGGTTCTGGGCACTGAATCCTTCAACGTTTTATTAATTATTTAGATAATGGAACAGGCAGTGTGCTTAAGTTTTCAGATGATGCCAACCTGGGAGAAACAAGAACAAGCTAGAAGACAGTATTCAACACTTTCATAGTAAACTGGAAAATGGATGGGGGAAAAAAAAAATAAGTACACAGCTCAGCACAGGCTAGAACAAAGTACCACGCAAAGCCAGAAACAATCACTTCTAAAATTACGGCCTTGAAAACTCACGGATTTTTTCTAACAAACATGGTAAATCACAGACTGAACACGAATCTAAACCAACCTGTCAAAGAAAATTCAGTCGTCATACTGGGGTGCACAAAATAGGCATGGGCTACATGACACAAAGCAGCTTTCTGCTTTATTCAGCACTTGAGCTGCAACACAACATCCACCCAGCTTCAGGGAAGAAGTAGACCAAATGAAGGAAGTCCATAGTCAGACTATGCCATCCTCTCTCCTGCAGTCAGAATTATTGTATGACTAGAAAATAGCCAAAGGTAATAAAAGATGCATGGGCAGATTACCCAGGTACATGGAAGCAAACATGATTTTGTTCACACAAATATATATGAACCATCAAGAGCTTTATCTATGAAGGAAATACTCAAGACAAACCTCAGCTTTCTTTTTGTAGGTGTATGTTAGCACGAGACAACAAATTGGTCAGAGATGGGAACAGCAAGGTCCAAACCAACTCTTTGGAAAAACTCCTTAAAAAGGGGGCAAAGAAACTAGGACATTGTGCCTGACTTTGAAAGCTACCAAGACTGTGAGATCAGAAAGGATTTCCATAAAGCTGCTCTCGGGTAATTATACAGAAACTGGAAAAGCCTCTGAGCAAAGCTGACAGGTGACTGGCAAGACGGATTCAGATAGAAATCTGACTCAGTAAATTAACCTGAACTACTGCTTCCCTGTGGACGGGTAAATGCCAGCATTTGCTGGCCACACACCATCTCTGGAGGAATGAAGTCCTCAGCTGGACTCAGTTCAGGCTTCCTGCAGGGCCACAAATAGCTGTTGTAGACAGACAGTCTGTGATCCCAAACAAAGAGCTGTGGCCTTGCTCTTGTGAACGGCCTTTGCAAAACAACCCTGGCTCTCCAAAGAGAACAGATCCCGACTGAGACGCTGTATTCCTGAGGTGCTTTGCAAAACTGACCTATCCCTACAATGCCAATCATCCTCTGTGAAAGCAGTGACAAAACACATTGTAAGGGCAACAATTAAACCCCTCAAGTCACGTACACTGGATAATAAACAGCCACCACAGGGGTGAAAATACAAGTTTCAAAGAAGGGAGTCACAGATCAGTTCTACCACAGTAAAAAGCAAGGATGAAGACGGGGCCCTGGCTAAGCGAGGGTCAGCAGTTGCAGTCTGAAGACCTCCTCAAGTGGCCAGGCAAGGCCAGCTCAGCAGGAATAGGCTCACAGAGAACACAACAGCTTTATGAGGGTGCCAGTAAGAGCATGATGAGTATACAGCCCCCAAAGGTAAGACGTGATCAAACATACCTTTTTACAGGAGCTGTAAATTCCGTCCAACAGAAAGGGCCTTCGACGTCTCTCGGGGTTGAAAGGTGAACCAAAACGAATGTAGTGTTTAGGTGTGGTACAAATCAGCGGGGAGTGGATGAGACCCGGCAACATGTTCAGAGTCGTTGCCAAAACTGTTGGGTCTGTAGTAATGCGCAGAGGGCATTCAATGGGGCACTCCTGCTTTTCTGCCTTGTCATTCAGCCATTCAGTAACAAGATACTGAGGGAGAAAACACACGTCAGTGCAACTAGCACAGGTGAAGAAGAAAGGTGAGATGGCACAAAGGCACGTAAACGAAGCTGTGCTTAGGTCAGCCCATATGCTAAAACCTCCTCACTCCTCAACAGGAAGGAATGCAGCCACGACTTTCTGCATCAGTCCCGATTCACATCCATTGCAGGCACTGAGTCAGGTGATCCTGTTTTATAGAAGTAGCTCAATCTTATGCTCCATTATTATTATTAGAAGGCTCTCCCAGAACTTGATCACCTTGTTCTAAAACCTGTCTCTAAGCTGCAAGCCTAAATGTATTCATGGCTAGTTTATTGATGCCCTGTACGTGCCAGCTGTCTACTAGGTTCTGCAATTTCTGCTCCTTTCCCTTAGAAGTTTCTCCAGCTTGCACATTATAGTCTGCAGTCACGTTCCCTCTTGGTCTTAAATTCTGCTAAGCTGAAAGCTAACCGCTTCTACCTTGTTCTAAATAAATACCCCCCCAAGTCTGCCATCCCACTCATCCCAAAAAGATACCACCACTGATTCCCATACCCAGCATACTGTTATGCCATTCCAAAATTACTTTTAAATTCCACCTAACCATTAGTACATAATGACTCAATTTTTCTCTCCTCCTTCTCTTGTTGGCATATACAAGAGAACCTTTGTTTTACTATCCTTTACAAGTTGCAACACCCTAGTTATTTCCGGTGGCTTTTTTTTTTTTTTTTTAGCAAGTCTCACTACATCTCTGTGCTGCTTAAACCCTCTTTTCTGTAGCTGTGCCTTATCTCTCTTCCTTACCAGGGACGTTACCAGAATGGTACTGGCGGTATGACTCAGGCCAGTGATCTGAAAGTTGCTGATACTTCAGACCTCTCTCCAATGGCTCCCAACCTGTTCTAATGAACATCCTTTCCTCTGGGCCCCAAAGTTAATGCTCTTTTCCACATCATCAGCATCTAGTCCTTAAATGCTGGCTACCCCACCAGATTTGTTACAACCGCCTTTGCATGCTGCAGACAAAAACTCTTCCTAGCTCACTACACATAGGTCCAAACCCATCAGCTCTCTCCATCTTTCTCTTAGTACCCTGTTCTCTTGCAGAAACAATAAACGGCTTGTTCTCCTCACTACGCCCCTTTCCCAGGCATCTCTCATCTCTAATTGCCCTCAGTACCAGTACTTAAAAGCAGTACTGCTTTTTGCTTTCCTCACCCAGGGCTCACCTTCCATCACGCAACTCCTTATGACACCAAGCCCTTCTCTCCCAGGACCCCTCAGGCTGCAGGGGTTTCCTCCCCACATATACGAAGGTGAATAATTTGTCTCTTTATAGCCTTTTTGCTGTACCCAACAGCGAGACCCTTCCTATTGCACCTCTGCCACCCTGTTGGTATCTAAGTTCTATGCTGATTTACTGTATTGACCAGGCAGTTTCTTTTTGATCTTTCTTTCTACAGTGCTGAACAGCCAGATTCTGACACGTGATGAGAGCTCTTAGACACGATCAGAGAAATAATAAAGCAAACCTTACATCAGGTCATGTATGTTAAAGAACTGCTTCACCTGAGCCAACTTCTCCCCAGTGACCACACAAAACCTCTTTTTCCTCTCTCCAGTTTGAGCACTTGATCATATTTACCTTTTTAGTTTTGGGGTACTTCACTGCAGCCCGATTAGACTGAGATCCCGCAGCCATGATAACAGTTGGGTCAGATCCCACCGACTGTCTGCCTTCTCCTGGACCTTCTACATTGCTGATATCTGTTGTGGTTACCAAGCTGGCAGTGCTTCCTTCCTCTGGGACAGCCTGTACAAGTTCAGCTTGCTGGGAACTGGCTTGTTTCTGCCTTCTCAGTCTTTGTGCTGAACTGGTCCGGTATCGGGAGAAGCGACTTTTTGGTCGGGGCCTGGAGGGTTTTGCTGGAGCTGGCTTAGTAACTGTTTTTTCTGGGACAGCATCCTACAACATAAATTGTCATTAGTCCAAGCACCATCAGGAGTCTTCCTTTTCTCTGCATATAGGATTAAGGCCCGAGATTTATTTATTGACATTATCTGACCCACAAAATCTGGTTGGACCCTATTTGTATGGGCTCATAAGATGGCTTTGGGGACCTTTTTAAAAGACTGGCACATTGTCGTTTTATCTGCTGTGTTCTTAAAGCATCAATCAGAATATTTGTCTTAGGTAAGACAGCAGCAGGAAGCAACTTGCTATTTGTCTCAAGGTAACTAGGCTCACTCCTGATCTGAGCTGACATGCATCATTCTAGGCAAGTATCTGGGCTCTGCCACATAATGGGAATACATGCAATGAAAATAGACCCAAAAAAACCAACACCCTCCTCAATTACTGCAGCTATACCTCCATCTTAAGGTCCTATCAGTACAGAAGGGGTAGTCTAGTCTCTCAGCCCACTATATGGGGCCCACTGGGTGAAGGAGCTGGGCTTAATCCACCCAGAGAACAGGGGCACCTAAGAGCAGCCTTACTACATCCAAACTGAGGCCATCAAGAAAACGCAGCCAGGCTCTTGGCAGCAGCGCAGGGTTGGAAGATGAGACAACGTACATACATTCAAAAACATAGAAGACAAGTTTTTCAGCATGAGAACAGTCCCGAACTGAAGAGGCTTCCCAGAGAGGCTGTGCAATCTTTGTCCTTGGAGGTATTAAAGACAAGACAGGGTAAAACCCTGGCCAACCTTCTCTAACCTCACAGCCACACTGCCTGAAGCAGAATGGACTAGTGACCCCCAAAGTTTCTCCCAACCCAAACAATCAGAGACATGCTGCGTATGAGCTTGGTACAAGCTATTAAACAGTCCTATCTTCATCTTACCGCTGCTTGTGAAGACCGCCGTGTGTTCACCCCAGTACTGCTGGTACTGTTAGAAATGCTTGGAGCAGCAGCACTCAGTGCTGAACTTCCATCCTCCGTTTCGGGAGTCTCTGTTTTTATTTCCTCCAGCTCAGGAGCCTCAGAATTGACGCTGAGTTCAGCATCGGTGCTGTTCCGGTCTGATGGCTGCTCTCGTCTCCTCTTTCTCTTTTCCAGGTTTTCAAACATGTGCATGATGGCTTCTACCTTCCTCTCTTCCCGGGACTAGAACACATGAAAGTAAATTTAAGTTAGCACTGTAAATCACGCACATAGAGAAGAGGACGCAAGAGCAGAGATGGGATGCAGCACAGCTGGGAGAACGACTGCCAAACAGCAGTGACACAAGAGCCAGATAGGGGACAGAAACAGTGTTGTTTTTTTTAAATTGAATTTTTCAACATGGCAAATTTCCCAGAATACCAACAACATAATCATGTGTTCATAGAGTAACTAGAAGAACTAACATTGTTCTTAAATAGGCCCACTTAGATACTACTGAGTTGTATTTATAAAATAGCCACAAGGAAACATATAATTTTGAAGAACTAAAATCCTTGAAGAAGAATAAGGAGAGTAAAAAGGTGACCTGGAAACAAATGGAGCTACTTGCTAATGAACAAGCGTTAGAAATAAACATAAGCCAGAGGCAACAGAAGTAAGTGAATCAGTAATTTGCAGCAAGTATAACACCACTGTGCAAACTGTCAGGAGATCACCCAGCTCAAAAATAAAAGCTTTTGTCCAAGCAGCTTACACAGTGGATAATAATAACAGAACATGAGAGGCAGAGAGGAAAAAGAAGGTATTTATTAGGTAAACAAATGACAGGAAATCTTATCATCTAGCTGTGTCAGAAATAATTGTTAATTACGCATGTAAAAGGCCCAGTATAATAATGCTGCAGTGACTGGCAGACAAGCTGAATCAAGCCGATTTTAAGGAGTGGGATGAGGTGCCTTCTAGGAATTGTCATGGGGGGATAAGCGTCTTAAAGCATACAGCAGTACTCTATCACAGCAGCCTGGCCATTACAGTTTGTTCCAAAAATATTCAACACACACAAAAACAAATTTTAAAAATCGTGGAAACTACAGATACAGGTATTTACCCAATGCCAAATATAGAAAACTGAATCTCATTAAAGGAGATTAACTGGTGACACACATACAGCAACAGGGCTTACAAGCTCGTGGGAAACTAACACTTCACTCTGAGAGATTTCTTGAACTATACTGTCCCAGAAAGAGACCAGATTCCTTGCATTAAAAATAAAATCTTCCCTCCAGGGTTACGGCCAGTGTGACAGAAGACTACTTTTATTCAAATTCCAGCAGAAACTAACTGCTTTATCTTGCCCCTTCTAAGAAATCCATGAGATAATCCAAAGATATCTCTGTTAGATGGCCCTGGGCTCTGCTATTTGCTGTACTACCTTAACAATTAAAGCACTCAGGAAATTTCCACACAGAAGATCCTCTCTCTGATCAGAGAAAGCGCAATGGTTAGGGTATTTGGTGAACAAAGAAAAGGCTCCTAGCTCTGATACATTTGCTGCCTGGTAGAAAGATGGAAGCACTTTTTCTTCATTGCTTTTTTTTTTTAAATAAAAAATAAAAATAATAGCCCCTTCTTGGCTTTCTTATATTCCACATTATCAAAGATCCTAGAGCACTAAAATATTTTGATCAAGACAACAATGACAATTTGGGAACACAAAGGGACTTCCTAATAAAGAATATAGGAAATTTCCCTGACTTGTGCCAATAGTGCTGTCGGCAGCCTACTCCTCTTACCAAGTTTTGCCACTTTATCCTACACCCTTCCCTCATGGCAACGGGCCTGCACAACCATTTAGTCAACCCATACGTGGAACAGATACAAGTTAACAAACCTAACCCAGCAAAGTGGGTCAAGGTTCTGGATCATCATATGGCTCCATAAATTCTTGTGCTGGTAAAATGAAGGGCACTACAGGCACATAAGGGTGCAATTACCTTTTTTGAACCTGGTGCTGATTGTCTTCTTAAAGGTATGCGTTAGGCTATAAAATAGCCCTGAAACTAACAGTTAAACCTTTCAACCAGGAAAGGAATCTGTCCTGCACCTTCTCATCTGCAGTGCCCTAACATAAATCTCCTGTGTGGAGTCAAACCCTTCCCCCTCTCCCCCTTTTTTTTTTTTTAAATCGAATTACTGATGACCACTGACAGCTGGAATTTGTGCTGGAACAAGTGAAATGACCAACCAGACCTGTTGGTCACTGCATGAAGCAAGTCCTACGGGAATGATAAACACAGAGGTACTTGCCCGTCGGCTGTGGACCAAGGCTCCCTGTTCATCTACAGACTCCTCTTTCTCCCCTTCTTGTTTCTCCTCTTTATCTGCCACCTAAAAGAAAAGCCCAGAATTACTATGGCAAACAAAAAATGATACTCTTTTACAGTTTTCAAGATTCTTATGGTAAAATAAGGCGTTAAAGGTTTAAAAAAGGCCTATTGCAGTTTCTGTTCTGAGGACACCAGTGCTGTAGTGGTTCAGATTCCACAACACCGAACAACAACAAAAATTGACGAAGTATCTGGTGTTTTACCTCATTGTCACTGACCGCCGCAGGTCCCTCTGGAACTTCCTCTGTTTGTTGACTGCTGTTCTCATCCGATGCAATGCCCTGCTGTTCCATTTCTAGTTCCTTTCGACGGGCTTTCCGCCGGCGTGTTTCTGCCCCAATCAGCGTGCCTAAAACAGGTGGAGGTAGGTGTTCTGCAGCATTTGGGCTACGTTTCTGCACAGGGCAATTCCGGTTCCCCTTGTGACACGCACAGTCCACTTTATAGTTGCTGCTCCAAAACACAAACATAATTCGTGTCACTCTTCATTTCTCAACCCTTGTACAGAGACATTCAATGCATCTCCTACTAAACATCTCACCACGTGCCAAAGCAAGGACAGCAGGCTACCTTATGGCCTCTATTGTAGAATATGCCAGCAGAACTGGACAGAATAGCCGGAAAATGCAATTCAGTAGAAAACGGAGCAAAATGTAGAATGCGAGGAAAGGGCTGGAGGAAGATGTCCAGTCCAGGAGGGCAGTGGAGAGCTCCTGGGCGAGGTGAAGGACTCACCAGATGTTGTACTCATAGTCAAAGGCGATGGTAACCTCTGTGTCCTTGGCAATGGTGGCAACAGCATAGATGCACAGGTGGATCATCCCATCAGCAATCACATGACGAACCTTGTTAAACAAAGCAGAGAGAAACTAACATCTCCACAAGTTGCACTTCTTATTTCCAAGAGGGAAGCCTCCTTCTGTAAAGTAGCTCTTATCTACTACATGAATAATTATCCTAAAAATCTCCACAGGGAAAAGCCTGTTTCACTGCTCTTACGCTGTGCTTTTGCACTTACACTTCCTACCACCTGCTTACCCTATCATTCTGCAGCCAGAGGAAAGCAATGAAAGAAACATTTCCCTTCAAAAAAACTCGTTCCCAACTTTCTTCTGATCTCTAATTCCAAGTATAAACCATCAAACAAGCAAGAGATGCAGAGAATTTACACTTTTTACTGCATTCTAAGTTTGAATATTCAAGAGAGTGCAATAAATTTATGTAAAACTTATCTGCAATTACGGTGATGGTGAAGAGAGAATTTACCTCTGCATTTGGAGTGCAGGAACGCCTGATGAACCTGGCATCATTACCAAAGGTGCGGGCATCAACGCACATTTCAACGCCATTGAACTTGGAGTAGAACAGCACAAAGGGATATGGCCTGGAGAAGTAACAGAACGTCTCAATCCCAAAATACCCAATTTCCCATGGCAGTTATAACAGGAAACAGTGCTTCCAACAGTACTACTGCTCTGGAGGCTTATGCATTTCCATGAGCAGAATTGAACAGATTTACTTCAGAGGGTTTTGGTCCGCAAGCAGAGCATCAAGCTGAGGCTGTGTATTTGATTTTACTTTTTTACGGATGGCACAGCTGACAAGGGCCCTGTAAGCGTGCATTATCCCATAGAGACTCTAGTCTCTCTGTGCCATGATGCTCTCTCATACTAATCAATTCATAGTACTCTTACTTTTTGAAGAAATGCCCATTGACCTCGAATTGCTGTCGTAACATAACCTTCCCTCGATACTCAATTATAAGGGTATCTAGTGCCAAGTCTCTCGCTGCCCTCAGGATCTTCCGGTGCTTCTGAACCCGAGTCACCCTTCCCAGCTGCAGCTGCAACAAAAAACAGAACAAAATATGAGCGCTAAAACCAAAGGCCTGTAACTCAAGGAGAGTATCTTGCCTGCATGAAAATAAAAATTAATCTAGTAGCAGCACCCAGGAACTCTGCACATACACCCGGTGAATATATTGTTTATCCTGTAACAGTTTAGCAATAACCAATGACCTTGATAATACTTATCAAGAACAAAGAGTATTCATTCCTTTCCTTCAACAGTAAGTCTCAGAAACCCATCAGACCAAGCATTTTAGTCTTGCATCTAGGAGGTATAACCAGACCTGTCAGTTGCCGCTAATAGGGAACTGCTCTGCAATTATGGCCACTTTAACAGCCAGAATAACTCAAATCTTCCCTAAATTGTGGGTTGTCACACACTCAGAGGAAAAACAGAAGCTTTTCCTTCTGCAGGGGATGGTAATTCTAGCTAATAAGCCAAAGACTTGAGCTGTCAATTTCCATCTCCATCCAGAATCTTCTCTTCATCTTCCTGTTCAACCAGTGCTGGGGATTTTTTTTTTTTTTAACATGAAGAAATACATTTTTAAGCAGATATTGACAGTTTGCTGAATCTCCTTCATGTTCAAGCCTATTACGATGGATTTTCACAAGATGTCTTGACAGCATGAAACCACACTATTCTTTAAGCACAGACATGCAAAAAAGAGGTTTTTATGGCATAATGGAGGGGATATTATAAGCACTGCAACACAGAAAAGATTTCTTCCATAAAAACAAAGTACTTTTCCTGCTTAACAGGTTGAATCTCTCTGCACAAAAAATTTGGGTAATTTTGCAAATTAAGTGAAGATGGCTGACTGCCTCACTACAAGAGCTGTGCCTGCTCCTTCCTAAGCATGATATTCACTGTTCATAAGGGCAGTTTTTGATACTTTTCTGGGCTGAATTGAGGCATAAGTGTTCTTGCTTCAGCAATAATGACATTCATCTATCTAATTAGAAGTAAAACACATGATTTTGTTAAAAGAAAGCTCCCAAGTTTTCCTGATGAAGCCCTCTAGCTGGGAACAGCTACTGAGCAATCTGCTCATCTGGATAAAAATCCCACTGGCTTAAGAAAGGGCTCTATCAGGACAATGGCAGAATGATGACGTTGTAACCTCATAAAAATAAAGTTAATGCCCTAAGGCAGCACTCAGTACTGAGAAGCAAATGAAACCCTCCATAGTGACCGTGTTGAGAGCACTGCACCACAGACTTTACCCTTCTCCTTTGTTAAAATCTTACATGTGTTCTGAATAAATGTCTTAGAGAGGAAGGAACCTTTCATTGTTTTAATACATTATACTGCAGATCTTGGATCAGCCAGTAAAGTAAGATCTATTAGTCGACTTCTCTCAGGTTCAGGATAAAAATAGCTTTATAAAAATATTCATTTGAAACCTATGCAGATGGAGTAATGGTCTTGCTATTCCAGATCTCCTTGTAGAGATATATCCAGCGCTACATTTATCATGCCTACAGGGTGTATCTCTTGCAAACAATTCTACACCACTGTATCTGCAGGCAATTGGAAAAACCTGAATGTATTAGAGGCTCTGAGAAGCCTTGCACAGTGTCATATCCTGGATCCTGATAGGAGCACACAGAGCATTCCCCAAGTCCAGAGAAACCCACTGAGCTGACATAAAAGAGACCCACACAATTTTACGACCAAGAAGTCACACTGCTAGCCCTGATTTGCGATCAACAGCCTCGTGACATGAGTGAAAGATAAGATGGTTTGCATTGCTGAGAACAGTAGCATTCTGTGGCCAAATCATTTTAAGAACACTGGATCCACTTTGCATTATCCAACTGTAGCAACAGAGTAAACAAATGGAACCAGATTTGTTAGCGTGTGACGGAAGGAGATAAGGAAGAAGTACCTGAAGGTAGCAGATAAAACTAGAACCGAGACACAAGCCTGCCTCCTGTCGAACAGCTTTGTTCCTATACCACCCCTAGTTCCTCATTGAGGGTGGCTCTATGCAGGAGGGACAGACCAGATGCCCTGCAGCGTTTACTTCTGACCTAAATTATTCTACAACTCTACCAATTTTTCTTAGAATCTTTCAGAAACGTGAATAGATCTGGGAGCCTCCATTCTTGCCTTTGGCCCATGACTGATTTGTGCTACTGGTCACCTGATGCTGGTAAACAGCTCGGAGAACACAAATGGGATGAGGTAGGGTGCTGGAAGGAAAAAAGAAAGCCCACGGAGGAAAGAGAATCGCTGCATCTGTAGAACTTCACAATTATCTGACTTTGGTATGACAGGAATGATCTCACAGCATTTCTGATAAGATCCTAGCTCAGCTTGTTTTTCGTTCTCTGAATTTAGAAATATGAAAAGGATTAGCTGCCATGCTTTCATGTGTGAAAAGAACAAATGAATTTATTCACGTCACAGGCTAGGGATTGCTGACTGGTAATCAGACAAAACTGTTCTGATATTTTTGCAGAGCAACATCTGCATTAATACTCAGTGGCTTTACTTTATAAAGGCTCTTCACTTCAGTATGTGAAGTCAATCACAGGTTTGAGCTCAAGTCAGCAACTATCAGAAGCAACAAAGGACAAATACTGACCCTGGGTTTGCTCTGGCAACAGCAGGCAGAAAAGTGCTTCAGCACGTTCAAATAATTAAGCATCTGATCACTAAGTTGTTTTTACTCAAAACACCAAACAGCCTCAGGTTTGCACAAATTTCCCTTTGCATCTTTTGGATATTTGAGAATTGTCTTAGAATCATAGAATCATAGAATATCCCGAGTTGGAAGGGACCCATAAGGATCATCAAGTCCAACTCCTGGCACCACACAGGTCTGCCCAAAAGTTTAGACCATGTGACTAAGTGCACAGTCCAATCTCTTCTTAAATTCAGACAGGCTTGGTGCAGTGACTACGTCCCTGGGGAGCCTGTTCCAGTGTGCGACCACCCTCTCGGTGAAGAACCTCTTCCTGATGTCCAGCCTAAACTTCCCCTGCCTCAGCTTCACACCGTTCCCACGGGTCCTGTCACTGGTGATAACAGAGAATAGGTCATCTGCCTCTCCACTCCCTCTCGCGAGGAAGTTGTAGACCACTTGTCCAGACCACTCCAACGATCAAAATCCCATATCCTGCATCAAACTTCTTAACACACCTCTTCCTACTCCTAGTTTGGGGAAGCTTCTCTCCCCCCTCCCTTTTTTTTTCTCCTCCCTAAGAGTCCATGGGCTACATTTGCATCATTGTTTACCTAAGCTAAATGAACTGAGAGAGTACACAAGGTATACATGACATTTTATTTTTACTCCTTTCTAGTTTCTCCAGAGTCTTCATGGCCAAGCAGAGCAGCCATGATACCCATCTTCTACACACAGCTGCTACCTGCATATTGACACCACCACCCTACTTTATTTTTTTTCCTAAAATACCTATTTCCTCATCACCCAAAAAAAGCTATTTTCATGTCCAGTAATGACATTCGGTTAAATGACAGCTGATGCAAACTGAGAAACCTTCTCAGTTTACCTAACAGAGATGAGACAAATGAGTGGAACAAAAATATAAAGCACAGGATGAGAGACCATGTACTCCTGCTGGTCACTCCACACCTGTGACAGACATCTGCTGAGCAGAGAGAACAAGGATGTAAGGGCTGAGAAGCAGCAGCAGCCCAGGACAGCCACCTGAATCTTCCTCAGTATCCAAGAGCTATTACATAGCCACCAAGTCCCTTTGCACTTCCCTGGCATGTGGAATGATAGCTACCTATATACAGCTTGTACAGAGTACAGAGTAACTTGTGCAGAGTAACTGCAGCTCCCTGTGAAGGTTTTGTAACTTTATCTTTTTATTTCTTTGGAATATATTGCATTTGTAGTCTTCTGATTTGCAATGCTGGTCACTTTTCTCTGTGGGAAAACCTAGATCTGTATAGGGGAGGGAGAGGGCAAGTGAGCATGACGAGAACAAACACACTTATGTATGGTGTCATTTATAATCATCTGTCCTGCTGTACTCTGTGAAAGTGACCAAAAAAAACCCAAAAAGCCTGTTTTATTATTTATTTCAGGGCTTTTCCTAAAATTCATGTGAAGGAGATAGCTGACTTTACCTTTAAGACTCAGAAAATATTAAAACTTCAAGAGAAGCAGAATGTTTCCCTCCCTGTACTTCCTCACAGTTGTTCCACTTAGGAAGCCCACTCACATAGCCATGTAGAAAGGTTACACCTCCTCCCCCCCAAGTTTTATTACTGTAGAACTAGAGGCAAGACTGGAAGGAAGTTGGGTCCAAAGTCCTCATTCTGCACTCTCCCTTACTGGCAATATCTGTGCTCTGCCTGCTGTGCTTCACCTAGATGAAAGCAGAGGGAAAGGTGGGAGGGAACACATGAACTTCACAGGGAGCTGAGTCACCTGATATAAACAAGAATGATTCAAGCACAAACATATACCTGATAGTCAGGTTTCTGACTGTGCTCCCCTTCTACAGAAGAGGTGCCCCACATCTGGTTGTGAAGCCCATCCTTTTCAATTCCACCTATCTCCATTCCTCCCGGACAAGGGAGCCCCACGATGCCTGAACTGACTGGGAATGCTGCTCCCTGTTCAATAAGCATGGATCAGATGAAGTATCAGCTCAGAACAGTGGGAAAGAGGATGACAACACAAACACATCCTTTTGTTGTTTCTCCTTGTCTACACATGCTCCATAAAGCTGGCAAGACCCTAATCACTGCACGTCTCAGAAGAGACTGAATTAGGCAGAGACAGTTCCCTAAAATCAAATTGTAATCATGCAGTATTTGAAAGCCACCAGAGGTCCAAGTAATCACCCAAAACTCTGACATAATGTTGAAAAGCTTCTTTAAAATAGCTTCACATGCAACATCAACAACAACAACAGACAGGAAGCCTCAGTTGGAAAGTAGGAAGTTTCCCATTTCCAGGAAGTGGGAAAGTGAGAGATCTGGTTCTGCCTCAAGCCATTCGACCACCAAAAGTAGTTATGGTAAAATACCTGTGAATCTTACCACAGAACTGTACAAAATGTCCCCAGCCTAGTAACACAGATTCAGAAACATTTGCATTCAACCAAATGAAGACCCAAAGTAGGTCTCATGTCTTGGTAGTGGTATTTCTTCTGTTTCCTTTCATATCAGATCTATACCTATTGGTCTGAAATTACACCTTGACCAGCTGCTATATTCCTGCTCACTCATGCCCACACCCTAAGCCTAGAAACCAGAGGATCTGACCTACCCCACTTCTTCTGTCACATCAGTTCTTACCTGCATCTGGGACCCAATTACAGTATTATTGCAGGCCAACTCTGTTTTGTTGATTGTGTCTAGCATAGCAGTTTTGCCCACGTATTCTTTATTAGAGTTTAGATGACGCTCCAACAAGTTCTGCACATCAGCGCTGTACTGGTTAGTAAAGGCTTCTTCATACTGATCTGTCCAGAGTCGTATTCGATTCTCCCACCCTTCAGCTGTGTTTTCATCCAAGGCATGTGCTTCAGAAGGGGAGTTCTGCACCAAACAGCAAAGGGTGAATGGCTAGCATACAACGGGAAAAATCTATCCACAGTGTGCTCAGCATATGAATATGCTACAGAAAAGGGAAACCCACTCCAAGCTATGAAAGCACTGGTTACGAGGACACCTTTTTCAGAACCTCTGTCCTCTATAAACACTGTACAACAGTGCCACTTGGGAATCTACACACAATTCTGTGAAGGACTAAGACCCCTTGAGAGTTGGTACTTGGCACTGTTACATACAAGAAAATTAAGCTAGCACTTGGCCAGAAAGAGTTCTTTTTAAGTCAATTTGGAAAAACAATTAAGCAGATTAAAAAAGCACAGGAACAGAACATCAAATGCAAATAAATCTCATGCAAGCTTGTCTTACATTCAACCCACTCATGTCCAACAAAATGCTAGATGATGCTGATTGTATCTCAATCTTTGCTGTGACTGATACCAAAATACTTCTAAAACCTTCAAGCTAAATGGTCACCAGGGTTTCAAGAAACTGAATGTACAGCGTAAGCTAATACCCAGAAGGTTAAAACTGCAAGTCCTAAGCAGCATAAAGAAGAGAGGTTGAAATCAGGTAATCCATTTATATCATCTTGTAAGGGAGGGGAAAAAAGCTGGTAGAAAAAAAAAAAGGTGCTTCATTCTTTATTTAACAATAATTTAAATAATTGAACAAATAATATTCCAGAGGTCAACAACTTAACTGGCTTTTAGGACTGAGACATATGAGACACTGAATTAGTAGTGACCAGAACCACTGAAAAACGATCATTACTTTCATCATACATATTACAAGCACAAAAATTACATGCATTTTTATCCTCTTCAGGTACTTGGGTACTATGGAGACAGGTGCACACACCACAAAATCATCCTTTTTCCTCTGAGCCAGCTGCTAAGAGCCACAGCACCATGGTTAGATAGAACTGATGGACCTTTAAAACAACTTTTGTGCTTGTAGGGAAGTTTAGCTCCCCCTTTTTTGTCAAATAAGCTTTCTATCATATAGCCAAACCTACCAGTAATGCAAAAAGAAATAAATATATCATTCCATTCATCCCTACGTAATAGGATGTGGATAGAAGCAATGCAACATTGCTAGGGACTCCAACACTAAACTTGAGCTACTTAAAGACACCCAAGCTTAAAATATCTTTGATGCAATCAAATGATAACTGACCTCACAAGAGAGTGGCCACAACCAGTTCTACATCCTTACATCAAACATCTCACTCCCAGGTGTCATGAATCAGT
This sequence comes from Cygnus atratus, assembly GCF_013377495.2. Taxonomy (NCBI): domain Eukaryota; kingdom Metazoa; phylum Chordata; class Aves; order Anseriformes; family Anatidae; genus Cygnus; species Cygnus atratus. Next base: position 9,885,747 of record NC_066371.1, read on the forward strand.
CTTATCTCTTGGAACAGGATGGCATTACAGAAAGTAATGAGCTATCTGAAGCAAAAGCAAGGTTCAAGGGGTAATTCCTGTGATAACCTTTTGAGCAGGCCTGCTTTTAGTGCACAGAAAGGCTTAGGATTATTCTCAGGCTGGTAGCACAATCAGAAATTTCCCAGGCGAACCAAGAGAAGCACAAAATTACAAGGAAAAAAAAAACAAACACACAACACAACAGCAACTCACACACCACTGTCACAGAGCCTTCTCAGTTCCACTCACCTTCATTCTCAGAGACTTCCGTGAGCCCTCTCGAAAAGCCTGTCCCCGGAACAAGGAGAGAAAAAAATATTTTATAACCTTTTCTCAGAATTAGTGCCCCAGAATGGTAATAGATCTTATGCAACCGACCAACCCTTAACAACAGATGGCAAGAATTACAGGAAGACCTACACAAGAAGAAATGGACATGAACAAAAATGATTCTGCAATGCAAATCCAATGAAAACTGCAAAAAAAGCTTGACAACCAGGATTTCAGAACTGAAAAGCCTGCCTCATGCTTAGTATAAAATCTCAAGATCAAAACCCAACCCGTCCTGACTGACCCCACTTGCTTTGACAGAAGAAAGGGCTAACAGAATCAAACTGGTTCACAAGATACTTGGAGACCTCACAAGGCTCCTGCTTCCAGTCTTTTATTTAATTAGTGCCTACCAGAACAACTTCAAGGGAAACCTCAACCTGGGGAAAATCATGGTAAAGCTAGCAAATGATGGGAAAGAACCAGCTGCTCACTCCCTCATGCTCCAATACAGACAATTTAAAATTATTTCAGTCCCCAAACCCTCACACACAAGACAGTAAAGCCATCCCTCAGCAAATGCTCATTACTACCTACGTAGTTCTCCACGCAGGCACTATCTCTGTCCCTGAAGAACAGTGCCAAGAAGCATTGCAGCCCAGATTCCTAACATAATCTCCTAAGAAATGCCACGTTCATTTCATTTTTCATTCCATTCACAAGCTGCTTCTTTGCCACAAGCAGGCAGACTCCAGGAGCTATTTCCCCAAATCCTAATACAGAATGGAAAATATGCGAGCTCAAGCCTCTGAGCACGAACGGACAGTGTTGGGAAAATAAGGGTGGAGTTCCAGTAAGGTCATTTTAAAACTAAGAGCCACATACTCTAGCAGGTCACACATTTAAGGAGTCACATTATTACACCAGGGAGAGCAATTCCTGATAGGACAAGTTTCTTGTTTATTCCCAGCTTGTGATCCTGCTCTTAACAGAATTCCACATAGCATATGAAAGGAACTACAGCAGCCTCGTCTCATTCCACATACCTTGATCTTTTTGGCCTTTGGAGCAGTGCGAGCTTTTTCTGTACTCCTCTTCCTCTTCTTCGGTTTGTTTCTACGGACGCGGTTGACAGTCAGCGTGATGCTTGTAGGGGTGTGCTGAGTAGCTGTGTACAGCACCGTAGAGGGAGACAGTTCTTCATCCCAGCTCTCAGTTGCACTGCTGTCCCCACCTATAGAGTGGAGTGTTTCATTAGCAACCTTATAATTCACCCCACAGAGAACAGCCCACCCCTACGTCTACTTTCACCGAGGTGACTTGACAATACACAGCTCATCCCTGAGAAAACTGTACCACTTCAGTTTTCCCTCCCAAACTGGGAACAGGTCTCCCACACTCCTGATATTTCAAAGAATAGCACTGATGAATATTTTACTTTTTTGTTCACAAGATAACCTGATTTCCCCAAGAGCTAACTGAGGTGAGGCAGAAGGAGTGAAAAAAATCCCAGTGGTTGGTAGGTACAGAACATTAGCAGGCACTGATTACAACTAGATGATTGCATCAGCCAAAAAGAAAGGCCTTGCAGAAAGAAAGCAAAAGTCACCATTATCAGAACTACAAACTCACTCACCTGACACGTTGTCCTGCTTCCGGCGGCGGAGTCTGATCACCTTCCCCCTGCTCATTCCTCTGCCAAACGAGAATGCACAATTGAAGCTGGTTTGTAGGAGTAAAGTCACTTGAAATTCAACAGGATGTCACAAGATGCGTGCCCTCAGTGGGGCCCAGGATGATAAGAACATCGATTTAACATCCTCATCTCCACTCCTGGTGCCACCAACACTTGTCAGGCTGACAACGCAAAGGAGGAGGGTCAATACTAGGTAAAGCACTGGGAAGAACGCTCCAGCTAGCAAAAGGGTGTGTGTCCCACAGCCCAAACGTGACAAAGCTTGGCTTGAGAAGTCAACACGAGGAGCAGTCCAGATCTGCACTGCACCAAAGCTTACCTGCACTTTTCGCACTTGAGGAGGAAACCATCTTGGGAGACACTGCAGTGGCACCAAGTGGGAATTGATTCTCCTTCTGAGGAGCTCTCACTGTCCCCGGAGTTCTCCTCATCAGGTGAGTGCAAGCCGTTCAGTTCTGCGCGAGGTATAATGGTCTGGACAGGAGGGGAGGCTGGCGGTGTTGGAGGAGGAGGGGCTCCGTAATTATGATCCTGAAAACGAGTATTGGCAGTACTACTTTTAATGTGAAGATATGATGCCTATAAACTTCCCAGGTTATTACTTAACAACCGCTGTAAAACAATAAACTGAATTCCTCAACCTACCAAGAAGGTAAAGCTCTGAAGGAGGTGAATGGTTTACTTCACGAATTACATTCGCCAATGAATTAAATTCAAAACCTAGGAAAGTCACCAGGCTACTTCAACATTAACCGTTGCTCTGCTAATCATCTGAGATGACATCAGTGGTCAAACACCAGAACAGGTTGTCCAGACACGTTGTGAAGTCTCTGTCTGCTGAGATATTCAAAACCCAACTGGACACAGTTCTGGGCAATCTGCTCCAGCTGACTCTGCCTAAGCAGGGGGGTTGGACTACCCAGTCCCAAAAGGTCCCTTCCAACCTCAGTGATTCTGTGACATCCTGTTCATCCCAGAGTTTCAAACCTTCCTGACTGTTCCTTATTTCTCACAGTTATAAGATATCAATGTAAAGACCTGTGCGGTTGAAACAAGCATAAATAATATACAATAAACCAAACAGGGCATAAAATTACTGCCAGAAAAATATTATATATTCATATATAGTCACTTCATTCAGTTAAAAAAAAAATCTATCACCTAGAACACTAATAAAGCTTGCTACAAAGTATGCAAGCCTTCAACAAATAATAAACACATAAATGCAAAATGTATGGCACAACTCAGCTGTAACTCAGCGTTCCCTAATAAATAAGCCAAATCTCCTGAAGCTTAACAGGCAAAGCTATGGAACAAGGAGAAAAAGAGCAAAGCAGACAGTAAAGAGCTGATTCACTGCAGAGAGAGTACTCACTGCGTAAGGCAGCCCGCGATAGCTGTGTTTCTGGGTGGCCCCATAGCCGTGGCTGGAGTACACATTCTTCTCACTGACAGCTGGACTAGCTTCCACAGACTCTGGGCTGCAGAAAGGGCCAGAAGTAAAACCCATCAATAGAACATCATTTTTAGTGCCAGTATTTCACAGCTCTTTTCTATTCAACACGGGAGCTCCAAATGAAGAAACTTTGTGAAATCGAGGTGTTCTATGTGCTTCACCAGGCACTGTGTGTGCCAACGTTGCACAGGATGAACCTGCTTTCAACAGAGGGAAGCAACTGAGTAAGGGCCACCCTGCATAACTCCTCTTACATAAAACTGGGTCTCAATCTGAGAAGTTAAAAAAATAATTAAGAAACACATATGAAGCTCAATTTCCTTATGGTTAAGGAAGTTGGGTATAGTTTGGCATTCATATCTGAACTCAGCCAGCTTAATCTCAAAGCCACCGAACAGAACTGTCATGTTATCTACACAACAGCTTATTTCAAATAGCAGCTAAGCGGCTTTCCTGCATCTGCGCTCGTTTCTCTCTCTCTCTCGGATACTAATTGTTAGCTGAGTCCAACGTCCCAAGATAAAGCCTGCACGAAACCTGCAGCTGTCCCGACAGCAACCGCTGGGAGCTGGAGATTCCTGCTACAAAGGGGCTACAAAATTCATGACCTGGACAGACACCGGCCACAGGCAAATCGGACTTACCCTGTTCTTTCTACACAGCAACATAGTGTGCAATGTGCTCAATAAGAAATTTGTTGCTGAGGTACAATGCACTCTTCCACCACACGGTGGTGAAAAAAAACAGCTCAAAATGAAAGGTATATCCTCAGCAGAAAGCTGCAGAAACCCTACTCAGAGAAGGGACAGCTGCAATTCAATGCAGGGAATATTAGATAATGAAGCTACGGACAGAACACCAGCAAGGCAACGCACCACCTATTAGGAGCTGTCCCCCAAGCAGGAGATGGACATCAGCAAACCTCTGCAGAGGACAGAAGCAGGACCCATACCAGAATACAGCAGAATATTACTGAATCACATCTGCAGCTGAAATCCTCTTCAAAATTACAGCAGGTAGCTGAGCAAGCAGGAAAGAAAAATGCAGGAAGGGAAAACTTTACCTTGGACTTGTGCTGCTCTGGTGAGATCTCGGAGGATTCTCAGAGGGTCTTAGGTTGGCAACGGGAATCAAGCAGCACTCAAACACTACAGGCCAGTGGTCACGCGTGGGGGAGCGTTTAGGCACCACCCAAGAAAAATAACCCCTGTGCCCTTTGGACTTCCTATTAGCACTTGAAATCTCTGCTGCAGTGCAGTTTGCCCCACCCTGCCACTAAACCTGCTACACGCTAACACCGACTTCCCGGGCTCCCTCCTTCTGGAGCGAGGTAGACCCGTCTTTCCAACAGGAAGGAGCAGTGATTTAGTGTACAAAGAACTGCAGAAAGCCTTTAACCTGCGTAAATCCCACTTCTCTAGCTCAGAACCGAGATGCATGACATCATAAATTCAGCTGGTTTTTCACGTAGCTGCACTCAGCTCAACGGGCAGAGGCAGAGACACAGGCGGTGACACCTCTCCGAGGACACGCTCCCTAACAAAAGGCAGGATGCAGAGCTTGAGCTCGGCACGTAATCCAGCCTCGCTGGATCTTCACAACAGCCCTTCAGGATTTCCAGACTGGTCCAGACTTAAATCCATTCAGGTTTAATTTATTTTCAGAAGAAATATTAGAAGGGAAAGAGTCTAAACAGCAGATCTGTCCTCTGCCCAAGTCACTCACATTCACACAGCCAGCCTGGAATACCGGCAGCGCTGCCACAGGCACTAAAAGCACTAACAATACAACTTCAGGACTGTTGGTGCAACGGTGTCCAGGGGCAACAACGCTGGGGCCCTGCTTCCTCACCAGCAACCCTCCAAGGAGCTTCAACGACTTCCAACATGCAAAAGTGCTCTGCAGCCTCCTTATCGCCCTCTGAGATCACCAAACACAAACATCTTTCAGCATTTTCACTTCCCCTCTGGCATCAGAGGCCAGAGGAGGATGCTAAAGCTCAGCCTTAAGAGGGCCAGCTAGTTTCCTTTTACCTTCCCATTCTTTCATGATGCACATCTTTGAAATCCCTTCTAAGAGACAAGAAGCTCAGGTAGCACAGATATCACGCCTCAGACTTGTAGAATTTCAAAGGAGAAGTGGAGGATAGCCTTAACTTTGAACAGACTCACGAAGGACACTTCAGCAGTAAAGTAACAGTGCCTCAATGCAAAGCCAGGAGAATAAAGTCCTGGCATTCCCACTTCTTAGAAAACGGAGAGAGAAGCCAATTCAGAAATCTTCAAAAGCCTTTTTCAAAGAACTCCAGCCTAGCCTCAAGTTGGACCTACAAATTTCTTACAGCCAGTGGAAAAAATGCTTTGCAGAGGATTTATAGACAGTCTTTTGATATTTAAATTTTACAAGGGACTTGCATAGATATATCCCACTCAGCTCTGAAAGCAAAGCACATAGTACACGAGCAAACTATTTAGCACTCTTTCTCCTGCCATAAATAGTTTAAAATTCCTGGATGTTGAGTCTTTAAAGTGCTGGTGTGGGAGAAGCATGTGACAAGCAGTACTGAATATTAAGTCTTGAAAATGAAAGATCAGATACCCATTGCAGATGAGTGACCTACTAGATTTTTGACTCCTCATTTAAAACAGTCTGTAAAAATATGGACTTTGTGGTGGAATGAAGCCTCACAAAGAAGAATGCCTACAATGGGGCCAGTGCCAAGACAGATGAAAAAGAGCATTAGCAGTCTTGCAGGGAGTGCGACTGTGTAGTCAGACTGTGTGTATTTAAATCAGGGCAAGATGGAAGGGCAAAACAATGATTCATAGCCCAGCCCACTGCTCTTACAGCTCAAAATTAGCAGTCTGGAGCATTATCTGCTCTATAGTGATCAATCTGACATGCAGGTATTTGCACAGCAGGTACCTGTAAATAATACATGGGGGAAATGGATCTGCAAAAAGTCCTTTAAAAAAAAATTTAAAAAAGGAATTGCTATGGAAAAATAGATGCTACAGTCCATACTTGAAATAATAACCCTTTTTGTGGTAGCCCTTCCTCTTGTCCCCAGTGAAAACACAGTACTCACTCGAGTTAACACCATTCTAACAAGCATTTTAAGAAAAGATCACAACATATTTTCAGGATTTGAAATGTTCCTGACTTCTACAAAGGCAGAGTCCTGTGATGGGAACCCTGAAGGTCTGCACACCTAGCTGCACTTCTCGGAACATGCTCAAGGGCAGAACAACACACATGAAGGTGTCTATGCAGACTGATGCTGTTGTACATCTCCGGCCAAGCTCCGCACTGCTCCAGAAATCAGTCACATAAGCACTGGTACTGAGTCTGAGCTAGCAGGTTCTGCTGAGAGGGAAGCCCAACATACTGAGCTCTCATTTACAACAGCTTTTGAAATGGAGCTGGCTTGTACCTCGCCAACATCAAGTGCAAATGCACTACCACATGCAATTGCACACAGACTTCCTAACCAAGCTGATACAAAAGCAGTGTTGAGTGCCTCATACTCTTAGAACTTTCCTTAGAACTTACCAATTTCCACAAAACCACCTTTGTTAAACATTCAAAACCATCTCAGAGCCAGTGGACCGGCCCTGACCCCGAGGCAGCCCTCAGCCACCCTCCCCTGTTCCTCCACGGGGTAACACTCACTCCGATCCTGCGGCCATGTCGGAGTAGGACGTATCTGGTGTGGTGACTCCCAGAGGGATTGCAATGCTCATGACGCCCGTCGGGGATCACGGAGTCCAGAGGGCAGCGACCGGCCGCTCCGAGGGCGGAGAGGAGCCGCAGAGCCTCGGCCAACACGTCACGGACATGGGGAAACCTGCCGGGCAGAAACAAAGCATTGAACGTCCATTATGGGTACGAGGTCTCCCCCACATGCCCCCAGAGAAGGCTTTCAGCAAAAGATGAGCAGAAATGAGACTTACAGCAAGTGGCACGCTGCATGTGCTTTATATTCACACCTGGGACCAGGGAAGAGGGGGCAGAGGCAGATGGTGGTGTTTTTATTCCCCACAGCCTTGGACTGACACACAGTGATCTGCTCTGCCACAAAGCCAATAACGATAACCCCCACAACTAAACTTAGCACTAATTACCAGAGAAGCACCCTCCTAGCTCCTTCTGCACGTGAGCAGCAGCTGTCACCTATCACCCGCAGCCCTCCATCAGCATTCCCTCACTCCTTCCCCAAACAAGCCACAGCCACGGCCCGCTCGTGGCGAACGAGGAGGCAGAACGGGCGGCGAGGCTGTGCCACGGTGGGGCAGGCAAGGCCGGCAGCGAGGCCTTGAGCTGCCACCGATGGCAGGGAGCCCCACGGGGTCCCTGCGGTCCTCTCCGCACGGCTGGGCCACGTCAGGCTCCGGGCAGCGGGTGAGTCACGGCGGCAGCGGGCAGCCTCCGCCCAGTCTCCTGCGGCCCTCACCGCGGGCAGTGAGGCCTCAGAGCTCCCTGGTTGCAGCCGTGGGCAGGGGGCTTCTCACTGGAACCGCCTTGCCGCTGTCCACACACACACCAGAAATGCCAAAAGCCTCCCTCCAAGGGCAAATGAAGTGAAAGTTGGCAAGTGGAGGTGCCGCACATTGTATTGCCTTTCCCTTCTGTCTTAAAAGGCAGGCCACTTGTCTTATCACTGGGATAGATTTTCCTTTTTCAGCATGTATCCCTAGGAGAAATCTCTTCCTGATCATACGACAGGCATACGGCGAACTACAGACGTGGCACGTAATGATTTCCAAGTGATCCGTGGCAACTCCCTGTTATGCCCCAAAGCGACAGCCTCAAGGGGAGGTGGGCAGACAAAAAAAACAGAGCAGGACAAGCCCACAGGCAGCCCGAGCCTGAGACAGCTCAGGTGTCCTTGAGTGCATTTTCTGGATGAAAAATAATCATAAAAAAGTCCCTTTCAGGACTGTCTCACCCCTTCTTGTGCTTGTGACAGAACTGCAATTTCTGCACTGACACCAAACGAGAAATTGTGCTGCTGAAATGCAGCTAGGAGCTATAGACACGGATCCTGCTTCAACCCGGAGTCACGTAACACTGGCTAAAGGTTAAAAGAAAAGGGGGACAGGTTTCACAGCATCTAGAGTACCCTTTCCTTCTAAGGGACATAGAAACATTTTAAAAAGGAAATAAAATAAAAAAGTACTATTTTTTTAAATACTCACTCAGGTTTCTTTACTCTATTGATCTCTTGCCTTTGCCATGACCGTCCCCAGCTGGCAGCAGCCTGAGATTTAATCAGGACAAATTCCAGCTCCTGCCTACTTGTGACTCAGCAGGACCGAAGGGTTTCAGGCGCGGTCTCTGGACCCAAGATTCACAGGACACCATGTCAGCCCTGGGGTAAGCGGGACAAGTTCTGGGTCACTTCTCAGAGGAAACCCTCCCACCACCACCGCTGCAAATAGCAGGCCGTTTCGGCCCAACAGCAACTCCCACTTTTGGGAAAGAGCTCTGGAGAACCACGAAATACCAAACAAAAAAGGTTAGACAAGGCGAATTCCAGTTCAATTGCTTTTGTGTTGATCCAGCAGGACTTGCCCAACAATCGCCAGCTCTCAGATTTTGCTGTTTGTCACTGCTGTTTTCTGTGTACTTTCAACTCTGACAATGTAACATTCAAAATGAATCGCTGAGACAAATTCGAAGTGCTGTCCAAGACCACACCACCTTCAGGCTAGATTACAGTGTGGTCTTCATGAAGCTTGCCCTGGGAACACCCAAAACATCAGCCTGCACAGAAAACAGGGGTTGAGATCAAAACGTTCACTCATGGCACTGGTTAATTCCCTGTATAGACAATCCCCAAACTCCTCCCTGCCTCCTATCCCAAAAAATATACAGCTGGACAGGAGAAAAAATGCAGGGAGTTCTCTCCAGTGCCACTGGAAGATTTCCTAAAATTTGAAATCTTAATGCAAATGTAGTGAGCTTCAGACCACGGCACAAACCTCTCTCTCTCGTGATACAACTCTTCTCAAAATCAAATGGAAACAGGAATTTTGATGGCCTAGCAAGTAAATAATGCTTAACCAGTTCTGAAAATGCAGTGTTTAAAGATGTACTTTCCATGCTACACTCCTGCCTCCTTAACCAGTCACACCAGTATAAAGACACCTGGTCTTCCCCAGCATCATCACAACAGCTGAGATGAGCATCCATCCACCTGCAACGCGACCACAGCTTCATGGTCCCCGACTCGCCCAGCACAGGTCACACTCCAAGGGACTCACCCACCGCCTTCACACCAAAATCACAAACAGCTGCCTTAGCTAAAATGCAAATATATGCTATTCAATTATTTCAGGTAACATCCTGTATCGACAGAAAGGACTGTAATAAATCCAAGCTGGCCAAGCAAAGGTTAGGTAACACCTGCTCGAACAGTAAATTTAATTTTCGAAACTGTTTAGGATGCAACAGCAGCGGCACTGCACTGGCTCCCTTCCACAAACGCTGCCCTCCGTGTTACAAATCAAACAGACACAGAAAATTTACTGCTGGAAACTTTTCTCGCCACTTGTGTTGCTGAGAGGCTGTTGTCGAAATCTGTGGGACATGTAACATAAATGTGAAGTGATTCAATTACCATTCTGCAGAGGTCCTGCTTCCAAACATCGCGTCACCCAGTGGCACCCAAACACGAGGGCAGTCCACCCGAACCGCAGCAAGCACCGCCTGTTTGTTCCAGCACACCTACAAGCCCCATGTCAAGGGCAGATACTCACAGAAGGGCAAGCACCTTTAGTGCAAACCGAATCAGATCAAGGGCTTTTGCCAGTTTAAAACAGCCAGCTCAAAAAAAAAGCATCAAATTCCCAGAATTTCAGACATGCTGTTCCATAAGGACACCTACACAGAGGCAGAGCAGACAAATCTGTAAGACTTTTAACTCCAATTTATTCTGTTTTACCTGAATTGTGCCTCAGTCTATTAATAAAAATGCTTAGCTCTGCTCTGGAAACAAGCTGGATTCGCTAAGCAGCAAGGAAAGACTGAGCTAATTAAATTAAAAAAAAAAGTATTAACAGAAGTATTTGCCATTATCATATTTTTCATATGTAAGTATCTATATGCAAACAGAAATGCTTCTATTTATAAATTTGTTTCACAGCTCACTTGTTCTCTGGGATCTGGAGAACCATGACAAAAGCACCAACAAGCTCTTAGAACAACATTTAAAAATCGTTAAGCGTGTCAAAATGCAACAACCCAGTGAGACTCGATCTGCTCACCATGCTGCACAAGAGCTGGAGTCAAGGATCAGGAAAGGCGACAGCGCTGCCTTTACAGCACAGGTCATCTCCCTCAGCTTTTGGTATCCACCGACTGATGCATCAGTCAGGCTGTTCCTTACAAGATACGAAATCATACTGATGATTCCCAACCCTGTAAAGCACCTTATGGAAAAGCTGGAAGCCACCTCAATGTGTGTCTACAAATACACCTACTTAGCTAAAGTCAGCGCGATAAAGCAGTTCAGCTAAGGCCACTTAAGCCATGTTTAAAACTGAGGTACAAGCAAGCTAAACTGATTTTGATAAAACTCGGTAAACAGCTGAAAACTGAAAATCCTTTGATCAAATTCATTTAAACTGGGTTTAAGATATTGTAAGAGATTTTCATCATGTCCACCCATGGGATTCCATCATTTTATCTGACTCAGAAAACATCGGTTTTAGTTAACCTCGTCTACAAACTACACCCTAAGGGACCGTCAGTGGTGACAGTGAGCAAGCGAAAGAAATTAAACCATCAAGCAAGAAATTACAAAATGCATACTCAAGTGTTCTCAGCCACTGACCTGGGACTGGGGAAGATTCCTCAGAAAAGCAGAAAGAATAACCTCAAAACTTTGCTGCTGATTCAGCAGTCAAGAAGTTGTGCAAAACCCCTTTGTTTTGCAGACAAAAGAATAGCCCGGGCTTTTCTTTTGGAATCATTAAGGATATCAGGTATTATGATAAGAAATAAAAGAAAATTATAATAAGAGATAAAGGAAAGGCCGATAAGACTTTGCTTCCAGAAACACCTTCTGCAGGACAACTCAACCGCATTCCTTACAGTCCAGTACAGTCAGGAGGCAGAGGCTCGAGACAAGGGCTTATTTGGATTTTCGTAAAACACCTCATTGGCACTGTGAAACCTTACTGGAAAGTTTAATTCACATTGATTTGAAATTGGCTGAAGATTCACACAGAAGGATAATTCCATAAACAAATACATATCAAATTAGAAAGGGGAAGCAAATTACAGAGTAGCAGTGATCCGTGGCAGACCAAATTATTCTGAGGTGTGCTTACATGAAGAGGTGGCAGGCAGACACCAGGTAGCTCTGCCTGTGCCCCACGCTGATGAGCACAGACCTAGCCCCATTTGCGTGGCCTGCACACACGGTCCGCTGAGCAGGATGGTGAGAAAGATGATGTTTTAAAGGAGCAACAACCTCAATGTAAAGGAAAGGACCATCACAGTAGAAAAGTTTATATCAAAGTCCTCATACCCTTTGTTTTAAGAAAGCTTCACAAGACAACGCTTTGAAAATCTAGCAGTCTCCATGAAATGCTAGAATCTCAAAAATGTTAATCACCAAAATAAAACTTTTAAAAAATAGTAACAGATAAAAAAACTCAAGAGACAGAAGTATTTCTAGGCCCATTTCTGTGCTAAAAACATTGCATTAAATTGCCTCTACCCCAAAGCGTAACAAGTCATTGGTGAAGATGACAAATTCTTCAAACACTGAAGTATTTGAAATGATATTTTCAAAAATGAAATAAAGGTGAACCCCTGAAAATGCTTTTATTTTTGCAAATACTATTTTCTATTCTTTCCTGAAAGATCCATAGCAATGGAAGAAGAAAAGAAAGGTCTACCATAAATAAGACTCCACAGGTAAATAAAAATAGAAAAGAGGATAAAAAAAGCCTCAGTTCTACAAGCATCTGACTTGGGATGGTAGCAGGGGAAGAAGGCTTCAGCAAGAGGAACACGTCCTGACTGCTGTGCTGGTTCTACAATCTGAGGTTGTCGCTCTCTTTTCCCACAGAGTGAAGGGGAACAGGCAAATGTCTGTGTGTCACAAAAATAAGAAAACACAAACAAAAAGGTTCAGAACTCATATTTTGAGATAAAGGGCTTGACAACTAACCTCCAGTGAATCCAGCTGTGGCAGTGACTGCTGCAACTGTCCCCTCTAAGCCTTTGCCAAAACAGCTGGCAGGAAGGAAATGTTGCCATGTCTCATCGAGCGCAGTTGACACCAAGAACACGGGACTAAAAGCAGAAGCAGGTAAAATACAGATTCCCCTTTAGATATGGTTATACGGGCAATACATTTCTGCAACAGGGCAGAGCAGACAACAAGGAACAGCAGTACTGGAAAGTACCACTGCTGTCTGCCGCACCTTGTCCGTACAAGTCCTACATTTTGAGATTGAATTTAAGAGGCCTGCCTATGCCAGAAAATGGCTATGGTTAAAATAAGATTTGAGGTTAATTTAAATAACATAAACAACACCGGTTTAATCCTAGCAGACCAGAGTATTTCTTTGTTCTAGCTTTTGTTGCTTGTGAACGTAATAGCAAGCACGTGAATGGCTGTATCTGCATAACTAGTCAAAACTTTCCTAAGTAGATGAGCCCTAAATTAAAAAGGCTGTCAGACACCCCCCAAGGATAAATAACTGAAGACCTTGAATTTGTGTTATGAAGGGATTTTAGAGAAAATCCTATACCACATGCAAGGTCAGAGGGAAGCAGAGCAATAAAGGGCAATAACTAGGCCCGGATCCAAACTGAGGGAATTACAGTTCCCACGAGAATCCGGCCGGTCCCCGCAGCCGCGGGAAGTCGCTGAATATAGGAGGAGAATCAGCAGAATTTACTGGCAGGCAGCGGAGGCCAGAAGCTGCAACCAGTGGCAGGCTGACCACAAACAAGTTGCCAAGGAGTAGGATTGCAGCCTCCCGTCCCAGAATTGGAAAAGATTTCTCCGTAATCCCACTAAATACTCTCTGCCTCGCGAGCCTGGCTGTACGTCCTTTATACATCTATTTAAGGCCTCCACGTGATGCCGGCTGCCTGCCCGGCCACTCCCCGCCAGGGCGAACAAAACGGCTCCAGAGGAGCCCGCAGCCGGGCTCAGCGGGCAGACGTTGCATCAGCCAGGTGTGCAGGAAGCAGGGGGATAAAGCGGCGATTTACGGAGGGCTTCCCAGAGCCGGGCCGCTTCAGGAATGCCGTGGAAAGGCCGACAGGAAGGAGCACGCCGCTTCGCACACAGAACAAGCTTCATCGGCTTCAGAAAGCCTTTGTGCTGGGGCTCCGGGGCTGGCCTTCCTCCCAGAGATGATGCAACACCGAGGCACAGGGTCTGCGCCAGAGAAAACTATTCACAGGCGAGGCAGATGGCAGCGTGGCTGGAGGATCCCGGATCGCGACGCGCTGGGGCCCAGTCCGAGCCCCGGCCTCCCTCAGCTCGCCGGGAATCCTCCATTTCACACTGCCGCCCCTCGCTCCCACCACCGCCGCAGCTTCAGGGGGAAGCAGGACCATACGATATCCAGAACCCTGTCAAAGGGCACTTTAATGTGGTGGAAAAATCACAGTTCATCCAATGGTCTGTTTGAGAACGAGGAAGGGGAGAAACTGAGCCCCTAGCCTCACAAGGGCCTGCTGGGGATCCTCTCACCACCACAGGCTGTGCCCCCAGCAGGCAGGGCAGCCCACCACACCAAAGCAGCCTGGCCATCACAGACCCCTCACAGGGTCGAGGTTCAATCCCGCTCTCCAGCACCAGGCCGGTTCTGAGGCCCCCCTCCCTCCCTCCCTCCCAGTCACCAAGTGCCCTCCCGGCTCCAGTCTGCACTGGGCTTTGTGACCAACAAGTTTCACAGCGTTGCACCTGGGCCTGAGATCATGCAAATACATTTTTCCCCGAATTGGAAGGAAGTTATTCGAGGCTTATGTAACGCTCATTTGCTGCGCTCTAACAAACAGCAATTTGTTTAACAGGCTTTGAGTGGGAAACTCGGCTAGGGGAAGATCTGCAGCCTGCATTGCACACAGCGAGATGGTCAAATCCAATTGCTAATTAAGCTGCGTAATCACCGAGCACTGCTAACTATGTAAAATTCATTGGGTTTTAAAGAGCTCAGGAAAGATTTCTGCAATCTTCCAGCACTGGAGCTTGTCTGGTTACAGGGCCCCACTGCATCCCCTTGTCAGGGAGGTCTCTGCAGGAAACCCCTGACTGCTGCACTTGCCTGGCACTGGTGCCCAGCAGTTCTTGGCCCTTCCAGATGCCTCTGAGACCTCTGGAAATCCCAAATTTCTTGCAGACCAACTTTACACAGCCCAGAACATATCACTGAGCAGACAGAGCCTGTCATGGTGGTGCTGAGAGCAATCACGATATGCCCCCGAAGAGTGTATCAGCCAAAAAGCCTTATTTTCCCCTTCCACCCCAAATTCTGGGGCTTCTGCCCACCTGCTGATGCAGAACTCTGACCGAGAGGTGCTCTTTATCGTGGTTCACTTTTCAGGCTTGCTTGCATCTGGTGTCATATTGCAGCTTGGCACTGGCAAGCAAAGTGCCAATGTTCCCCATGCAGCACCACGGCATGCCCTGCTCTGTGGGGCAGATCCTCCATGCCCAGGTGATCCCCACCCTACTGCAGTATTACAGCAGTCAGAGTTACAGAATAAGCCATTAACCAAGAACATAGCGGACCACCAAGCTTTAAGGCATACAAATAATTTATTGTGAAGCAAGAAACAAAAAAAAAAAGTTTTGTAAACCTTTGGTAAAAGAAGATAATCGGAGACTTGCTCTCACAACCACAGGGGTGAAGGTGTCGTGCTTATTCAGAAAGCTCCCAGCACCTGCTCCATAACTGCTGGCAAGAAATGCAAAGTTCAGTGGTACAGCCAGTGCTGCAAGCCATTGCCACTTTTTTGAGTAACCCATTTTGCGTTAAATGAGATGAAAAGAGGATGATCAAGTTGAAAATCATCAAGTGGATGATCAGTTACAAACCTGCAAATAGTGACTAAATAAAGACAAAAGCCACTCGGATTTGGTTTTGGTGGCTTTTAGATCTATTAGCAATTTCTTCCTTTGAAAAGAGCTTCTCTGAACGCACAACCCCACAACCAACCCCCTTAACTGCACGTGGGTGGTAACATGGGAGTACTGAAATCAAGCAGTTGACCATAAGTGCTCGGTGTAGAGCTCACACGGAAGCGATGCTAAGGAAATGGCTCTGTAACACATCAAGAGCGAAATTCTATCTGCCACCACAGCCGCTGGGTTTTTTGAATATTGGATTATGAGAAGTATACTGAGAACACTGACTACTGCAAATTCAACTAAGCACAAGTATCTGCAGCCAGATGGTGAAACTGAGAGGCTGAAACACAAAAGTTGCTCACGCTACAAGCGGTTAAACCCCCTGCAGCAGAGGGAACACGGCTGCTGCCTCCATCAGCCTCTTGGTGCCGGGGAAAGGGAGACGATGACACAGCAGAGAGGAAGGGGGAGGTTTCCTCACTGCCAATCCTTCACAGCCTCTTTTGTGCGTGGCACTTTCAGCCAGTAACTCCTGCAGGTTAGGACAGACAGGGCCGTCTGGATGAGGTAAGCAGCAGGGGCTGCTGCACTGGATCTCAAAGCTGGAGGCCTTTGCTTGACATTGTGCAGTGCCCCAACACGTTCCTGCAGCTTGCTATCCCTCTCGCCTTCAGCAAGCAAACTTGCAGTTGCTAGACAACCTCCTTCCCAGCTACAAAGCAGCTCAATTCCTGTGACAAATCGATGGGCTCAACGTGAAAAAAAAAAAAAAAAAAAAAAAGCTGCAGGGTTTTGAGCCGCCTTCTTCCCTAGGAACGCTTCCTGCTCTCAGCACAGCTGCAGAGGCCAAGCAGCTCCTCCCCGGCAGGACCTGGAGCAGAGGAGAGGCAGGAATGCAGCCACGCCAGAGAGGAGAGGAGATTGCAGCCCCGCACCGCCTCCTCTGCGCGCGCACACACCCGTAGAGCTGGCCTGGAGAGCTCTGCCTGCACAAAGCTGCAGGTACGGAGAGCTGGGAACGACCTGGAAGGGAACTGAAGAGCTCTGCAGATCTGCAGAGGCACCTGGGGCAAGGTAATCTATGAAAATATAGAAACTCAGCAGCTGTCGAGGGAGTGGTGGAATGGACAAACACAAATAAAAAGTACAAGCACGATCTGGAGCCATTACCGAACTGAGTCACCGATTTCCCAGGTGAATTTACAAAGCGAGGGAGGAGGAGAATTGCTGAAGTAATCTCATTTGAATGGCACGAAAAACAGCAAACAAGTGCCATTAGAATACTGCTTTTGATGATTATTTAATATTATTTCAAACATTAATAAAGCTTCAGACTAAGTCCAGTTAACTTGAGACAAAGAATATCCTACATTAATTTAAGAACAAACCTACCAGGAAAGCTTGGGCCTGCTTTGCCTTTCAGAGGAGCTGTAATCACATTAACATTGTGCAATTTTTTTAATGCTGTTTCTAAAAAAGGAGGAAAATGATTTAGACTTCTGCTGTGGTCAACTGGAATCCAGAAACGCTCATCTGAATACAGTGAGTGTACACAGTTACATCAGTGCTTCTCTGCAGAGGATTTCAGAAAGCCTTAAACATATCTTAAACATCTGAACCAACGCAGTATGGGAAAGAACTGACTTCCAAAGATGCAAGCCACAAAGCATTATATTTCAGAGCTGCTTTCACATCTTGTGTGTCTTATGCAAGGCAGTAAGCTAGTACCAGGTTAACCATTTCTCCTCTAAATCAATCTTCACTTCATGACCTTGGCGTTGACTGTGAGTACATACATCTGAACTTGCTCCAACCGATCGTGGCACAAAACCTCTAAAGATTCTCAAGCACCAGTGTCAGGAAAGGATTATTATCACAATAACAACAAAAATCACAGTATATTTTCTCCAGAAAGAAACAAGTTGGGCCTATTTTAAAAGGCCAAGATGAACATTTGCCCCTTTCACCTTCCCTGTGAACGATGCCAACGTTTAATTACTGTCATTGCTAAGAAACTGTATTTCAAGATTGAATTTATCCAGCCTTAGTTGATAGTGCTATGCCTTTGTCAGCAAATCTCACAGGTCCTTTTAGAGAAAGATCAAGTCCTCTCTCAATTGTCTTTTCAATAAGCTGAGTAAGTTGAGCTCCTTTAAGCCTCACATCATGAGGCTTATTTTCCAGTCCCTGGATCATTTCTGCAGCTGTCCTTTGAATTCTCTCCAAATACACTGGCATTCTTCTTGAAGCATAGAAACCAAATTTCAATTCCAGTATCAGTCTCAACGTTACTGTTTGCAAGATTACTTATTTATTTTTCCTTGATGTTCCTTTCCCCCCAACTTTTTCTTTTTTAGATGTGCCCAAGAATCACATTAACCCTTTTAAATAAAATCCTGACCCGAATACCCCATAGAGGCAGTTAGCTGTAATGACCTTAAAGCCCTCTGAGGTGCTGCCTTCCAAAATGCTGCTTCACAACGCACGGGTGGGTTTGCAGCTCTGCTAACCAACGCACCACCTTGCAACTGTATGGATTCGTAAATTTCCTTGAGAGGTGATAAAACAATCCAGAACTCCCTAAACATATTTCATTATCCTTCTAGTGTCTGATGAAAGCTTTATCCAATATTTTATTTTATCCAGACAAAAAGATACTAAAGAGCAGTAAATTAAAAGCTTATTTCATCTCACCACCTATAAAAGCTAGGTGCGTCCTTTGAAAGCTACAGTCCCAGGTATTTTAGATGTCCACTGTTTCTGCAGTTCCTACAGCACAACCATTTCTAGTTTCGGTGTCCTCCTGCCTCCCTCCCTCCAACGGGCATGCCCCCCGCACCTCCGAAAGCCAGCCCAGCCTCCCCACAACCACAGCACAACGCGGGCTGGAAGGGACCACTGGAGGTTCGCTGCCTGAAACCCCCTTCTCTCCCAAAAGCAGGGCCAACTTGGATCAGGTTGCTCAGCCCTTTGCCCATTTCTTCTCCAGGGCCACTAAGTGTTTGTGTAACTATGCATTTTAAGGCCAAAAATAACCTTCCGATGATCTGACTTTCCACCTAACAAAGACTGGAAAATCTCACCTAGTCATTTTTATACTTGGCATTGCAGCTGCCCAATGAACGAGACCATGTTTGTTGAACACAGCCTGAAAAACAGCATATGGATTTACCACAATTCTTTGGGGGAAATTTAAAATCATGCAACAGACTGCAGCCTAGGGGTCCCAAGGCAGCAGCAACCCGAGCCATTAAGTCTTCACAGTGCGTAGAGTACGTGTAGTTTTTTGCGAAAAAGTGTTAAACTTTTTTTCAACTAAAACTACATCAAACGCATTCTCGGAAGCCTTTGGAGAATGCTTCAAACTACCCAAGTGCAGCTCCAGCTCCAACTGCCCCTCCAAAGGAGACGGCTTCTCCACTGCATAAACAGATGTTAGCCGAAGACGTTAGCTTCCCCATGGCTTCGTGAAACATACATTAATAGCAAAGGTATTGATCTAATTTTAATTGTTCTCTTCCCCATTCACAGCGGTAAGATTTATCAGCACCTATCTTTATGAATATTTCTATTTCTCAACACACTCCCAGCTAGTTTCTTTGAGTGCCTAAAGAAGGACATCCACCATCCCTTCACCAGCACAGAAATCCTTCAGCTCACACAGGCCAGTTCACACAAAGCTCACCAGTTCTTGCTTTGGTCACTAACACGAATCTCCCCCTCCCCTCAAAAAGAAAACCATAATTACATAAACAAAGGATTAGCGCAGACATGTATTTATCCATACAAAAAGCAAGTCATAATGGACAAGTTATTCCCCTTTCCTTGAAGAATAGCTACATGAAATCAAAGCAGCTCAGAACAGGCCTGTATTTAACGTAACAGCACGAACTACTACACTGAAATTAGAGACGTTAGCTAAGATCCTGCAGTCCTCTCACCTTACATTCTTCCCCAAGCATCGATTTTTGGCCCTGACAGAACTGAACGAAACCTTCAGCCTGACTCAGGAGAGTCACTCCCGTTCTTGTGTTACGTTCTCCGCTCACTCCTGTCTGGGATCCTCAGTGCTGTGCTCCCAGCCAACAGCAAGCAGCCTCTTTAAACCTGGAAAATTGTGGAACAGAAGCCAAAAAAAAAAAAAAATCCCATCACATGAGTAAATGAGGCTTGACAGCATGATGGATGCTGCAGGTTCACAAGTATGAAGGCACTCCTAAGATGGGTTGCGCCTGTTACAGCTTCACATAAGCATAAAAGATGCTTGGTTTGCCACATTCAGGAGGGAGATGCTCAACTATTTAGATTGGACGCATTCTGTACAAGAGTGAAGATGACTAACTCACAGCTGGACAGATTATGTTCTAGAAGAAAGCTGTGTGCTTTTTCCCCGTACCTCCAACACCAGCATTTCCTCATCTGCATCTTTTCTCCTTTCCTTTTCAAGCCCAAAACACTGAATTCTCCTGAGAAAAAACTAGCCAGAAAATATTCAGGCCAACATGCTTTACCCAAGAGGAATTCTGCATGCGCCAGTCATCTTCGGGCTAATTTGATTTTGTCATTATGGAAAAACTGAGGACTGTCAAGACATCAGCTGGGTAACAGTTGGATAGGAGAATGATCTCAGCGCAGGAGGAAAACGGCACAGTTCTACTCCCCAACAATGCAGACAGACTTAGTGTGCACTAACCATCCAAGAACAGTTTGCCACAGGTACTCTGAAGGCTCCTTCACATAGTTTATCAGTCCTGACGGCTACAAATCAGCAACAACACAGTTCAGGCTAAGAACAATCCTGTAGCATTACAATGCTGGAGAGAACGAGCAGGAAAAATACCCTGCCTCGTCCTACACGGCTTCCCCAGCCCCGGTTCAGTTGACTTTCTCACCTGCGCCCACCAATATCAGAATTAAAACCACCGACTGCTTTACTACGCTGCTGAAGGACACTAAAGGTATAAGAGATGCATCTCAGCGCAGCAGAGCACGAACACCATGGTGAGGACTGGTGTGGACGAGACAGCTACCTCTAAAAGAGGCAATTTGCACCGAGAGCTCTGTAGGCAAGAGCCCCGTGTTACCTCCGTACCACCTAAAGGATGTCCTATGCAAGCTAATCCCTGGTTTGCGCCCTGATTTTCCTATCAGTACAGCCAGTGACACACCGAGATGGCAGCACACAGCGTGAGGAGCTCAGCGAATCCACGTCACCAGCACGAGAGCGGGGACAAAGCGCCCTGGAAGAACCGCATCTTGAACTTTTGGTTGGGGGAAAAAAACCAAGAGGATTGTAGTATTAGCCACTAGAAATCCCAATACACTCCCCACTTAAGGGCATTCAAAACCAGCCTCACCTCGTGCCGTGGCCACCTCACTTGTTTCATCCGTCACTGCAAGCTGAAGACCCACACGTGCATCCTGGCTGAGAACCAGCGGCCTCCCAACAAGTGTGGCTACTCAGTTTAACTGAGAGATTTTAACCTGAGCTAAATTAAACCCTCTCGACACTAACACAACTCAGTAGCAATTCCCGTTGTTCACTACAAATTTTTACATTTTAAGCCCACATGCTATTTCAGTCGAACCATCTTTCTTAACAACTTGGGTAATTTTATTTTACAGGAGACAGGAAAGTTACCATCATTTTTCAAATCTATGTCAAGGCCATTTATTTCTTCCCTCCCAACCTTCTCTGCACGTAAAACTGCAAATATCAGAATTCCTTCAAACGTTGCCCCAACACACTGCCTCTCACAGCAACAGCCCACTTCGCTATCTCTCAGAGGAGTGAATCCTTAAACCCTGACACTAGGAGAGCAACAAAATGCTGTACGTTCTGCTCCCAAGAACATTTTGCTCTTACATCACCCCCATCCGCTGCATGATATGGTAAAAACAGCAATTTTCAGTCCAAGTACTTGCCCTGAAGGATCCTGGTTTCATTTCCGTGCAGTTCTGTGAAAAGCAGAGCGTGTCGACGTCTGGACCAGCCATCGCGTTCTTCCTGGTACCTTCTCCGCATGCACTTCACCAAATTTCTGCTGAGCTCGGTCTCAAGCTACCAGTCCAAACCTCCATCCCAGAAAGGCCAAACCAGCGACAACATTTTTCGGTGTCTACCCTTGCGTTCAGAATAAGCTCACACCGTAATCTTTACTAATTTATTACTTCCATCTGCTTAGGCAAGAGTTAGAAACACAGGAGCAGGAAGTAGGAGCTGTGACACTGTAATTTTACTTACGCACGTCGACAGTTTGGAAGTAAAGTCCTTTCCCAGTGTGTATTTCATCCTCTTCCACATTCTATGAAATTTTCCCAAAGGATATTCCACATCCGCAGTGCTTAAGAGACTCCACCAAGCGATGGGCTTGTGCTGATGGATGCAAGCAATTTCTGCACCCACCTTAAAATTCCCTGACCCGGGCTGTGCTCAGACATCTTTTGGGAGCGAAGCTGGACGGGCAGCAAGTACCATCCTCCTGGCAGCACTGAGCAGCTCGGTGGGTAAGGGATGCGACCGGCTTGCGGACTGCGCCCAGGAGCCTCCCACCCCAGCACAAGCGCCCCAGCAGAGCCTCCCCAAAGAGGAGCACCGTGGGCATACCCCAAAACACCACAGTGCCTGTCACTTACTGAAACCTTCTACCTTCTTCATTTATTCTAGCATGGTAGACTTGGGGTTATTTGTGAAGATTTTCACTGAATAAAGGATTACCCTTACAACGGATGACATTTCTTGCTTATGAGACATACTGCTCAGGCCCAACATGAGTTTTTGCACAGCAATATCCATTTGGAAGTGTCACGACACACTAGCATTTAAATAACTTTCTCCAAGCTCAAATGGCCGAAAAGCTGCCCCACGTCCCACCAGCCCCAGCAGCCAACGCAGGAAACAGAAAGCCCAGCCCGCAGCGTGCAGGCGGAGCAGCACACGCGGGGATGTGCAGCACACAGCCAATTGCTCTATTTCAAACACACGCTGCTACAACCAAGTTCTCTGTATTAAAGAAACAGGATTTGAGTTTCCACTGCGAGCAGCCTTGGCTGAATTAAGTTTTTGCACTGTTCCAGCCACGCATGTATCTCTATACCTTCCTCTCAGCACAGCTATACGGAAGGCTTGCTACAATTTTCTTTACTACTGCATTTTTTATACATCTGATTGACAACGTATCCTCCCTAATTCATAATTTTGTGCATGCCTCTATAGCTCACCAGTCATAATGACCTGCAAGTCGATGCAAATACAGACTAATTACCAGGTGGAAAAAAAAAAAGAATAAGGAACATTGTGTAGCGCATTTATTTATACAGATGTTTGCAGTACTTGTAACACTAATTAATATTTTGTCATTTACCAAAATGAGGCATCACTCGAGCTCTCTGCCGTATTTACTTTCTGCAGAAATATACCTGCAGGAATTTGCTGTTCAGGAACAGCTCAGCGGCACAAGTCAAACCTAACACCGTTCCACCGCCGCAGACCCAGCCTGGGTTGCAGGTTTCACCCGACCAGCTTCTGAGCAAAACGCCAGCTGAAGGAAAGCCCACGGTGCCCCTTTCTGATCGGGGAACTGAAGGTTTTATCCGAGGGACTGCTTCACGCACAACCACCGAGGGAATAACCCTGTGGTGCTTCGGACTCCCGGCCAGCCCCCCACACGCAGCGGCCGTCGGAGGGTTACGGGATCCAGCTATCGAGCCGCCCCGAGGCGGAGACCCTGCTCCCCTTTGCCGGTCCCCACCACATCCTCTGCACTTCCCATGTGCTCTCCCCTAGTCATTTTGTGAGGGCTCTGGAAGCTCGTCAAATCTTGGCGAGCCAACTCAATTCGCTCTCTTGGGAAAAAAAAAAAAAAAAAAAATCGAAAAAGAATCCAGCAAAACCCCAAACCTAAAAAATAAATAAATAAAACGGCTTTCTGCCGGGTTAGCAAGCTGCGTGAGCTCCGAAAGGGACCCAGCGAGCAGCAGGGCTGGCGGGAGGCCGCTGGGGGGTGAGGACGGAGGAGCCAACCCCCCCTGCTCCGCAGGCGAGCCGTGGACGCGGCTGCCCGGCGTAGCTTCACCCCGGGTAACCTCGCGCGCAGGGTGCAGCGCTGCAATAGTTTCGAGCTGACTTCAGCTGGCACGGCGTCAGGGCAGCCTCCCCATCCCCGGCTGCACTGGTGCTGGCCCGGCCCTGCGGCCGAGCAGAGGCCAGCAGAGAAGCCAGCCGCCCAGACGAGAAAGGTGCTGCTTTGCTGCCAGGCAGCCTTCCCCAGCGGCTCTCGACCAGGGCAGGCACGTGCTGGATCCAGGAGAAACGATGTTGGGAAGGAGAGCAGGGCTGTGGGAGCAGCACACTGGGTCACCTTCAACCATATCGCTGATGGGCAACAAAATCCCACACGAAGTCGTGCAAGGACTGTGTGATGGGGTCACAAGCACCCATTCCAGCTCCAAACACCAGCAAGCCCCGAGGTGTGCATCACAACTGCACAGCAAAGCCAGGCTGGGGCAAGCTCAGAACCCGACTTTCCCCCCCAGGTATCCTTGTTCCCTGTTAACCTCCAGGTTGATCCCAATATCCTAGAAATTCATGAAACTGCGAGAACTTTGCACCAGAAAGCGAGCCTCCCCTGCAGTCAGGGGGATCCCACTCCGTGCGCAAGCAGCCAGCCCGTCTTCGCTAGTTCTTGAGCTGCACTCGCAGGAAGCTTCCAGAGCCTCGCTGTGGCAGAAGTTAATCTACAGCCACATTACTGAAAGCATTCCTGCAGCATGATTATAAGTTATTTCAACCTAATGCCACTAAAACACAGGAAATAATTTGTTTTGGTGTCTTTAGTCAAAGACTGGAAGTTAAAACACGAATTCAGAGGGCTCTGATATTCTTCCATTACCTCAGCCTACACGGACCTACACACTGATACTGCAACCCAGGGTGCGACGAGATAACACTTAGGGGTCCCAGCTGTACCCCCAGGGCACCCCAGCTTCCAAATCAGTGGTTCTTGAGCTTTTTCCAGAGTACTCCTTCCAGCCAACAAGCGAGGGTACGTGCTCACGTCTCCACTCACTCCAATAAGCTCATCTGGTAATTGCTCATTAGGGGCAGCTTCCACACTGGCATCCTGAAGGGTGCCAGTGCTAGAGAGCAACGAGAGTGCTGCCAGAAAGATGTAATTTGGGCAGAGGCAGGGCTGGGAGAAAGGGCTTTGAGGAAAAACACCGCTCTGTCGCTGGGCTAGAGCCGCGGTGGGAAGTTCAAGTCCTCCCGGTGCCATCCTGTCACCTCTGCAGCTCCGGCACTCGGTCCCGGCAGCGAGCTTCTTCCCCTCCTCCAGCCCGAGCAACGCCGGCTTAAGTGGTCTTCCTTATCCAAATATTTCCATGCAACACAATCCTCCAAAACACCAGCCACTTATTTCCATGACACGAAGCCTGTGCACTACCATGAGACTGCATTATCTGACACTGACCAGTTAAGGCTCCGAGCTGTGTCTTGACTTTTTTTCCTTCACCAAATCCTCACCAACAGGTATGTTCTGCTAAGAAGTTTGATGTCAGGATCTTGTACTCGTTCCCTACCGAGGACTTGCCTTTCAAACTGCCCACTTCAAAGCCAAGAGGCTTCTTCCCAGTATCACAACTTCCAGCTGCCTTCTGTGCCACTGGCACAGCAGCTGCGAAGTTTGGTCCTGTAAAAGAAGAAGGGTGCAGAAGAAAACCCAGCCCAGCACCGCGGGCTGGCAGAAGCTCCACGAGGATGACTGGAACACGCCTGAGTCAGGAAATGAGCAGCTACCCAAAGCCAGACAATGCCTTATTGTCAATGTATATGATTGCAATTGTAATCGCTCTCTAAATATGGACACATCAAAAGCACGGTGACCTTTCTACTCTAAAATTACTCCGAAATATTTTAGGGCTTAAGCATTTTGTTTTCAAAGCTCACTCGCATTCTGTCTCAGAAGGCAGCTTGTAAGTGAAAAAAATAACTAAGCTCGTTTAGAATGGGATGGATAAGAAAAAAAAAAAAGTTTGCTGCCTTAAAAACTGCTTGGATCTGGCTGCTTTGGATACCTCCCCTCCGCTAAACTTAGCCCTTCCGTGACCCCCAGGGAGGAATGCAAGACCTGTCTACGTTATCAAGTTTATACGGATTAAACTTTAGCATAAACAACAGCTCACTGCTAAACTTCACTCTAAAAGCCAAATTCCTGCCTGTTTCTCCGTGCCACCGTTCTCTGTTCCTCCCTCTCCATTTCCCCTTTTTCTTTACGTTTGGTGAATGTGGGACTATTAGATTCCTGACCACAAAAGAAATTACTTCTCCTGCTCACGACAAGCTCGCCCGCCAAACTTCTGATGAGTCCTCCCACATTTTTCCACCTTGAAGTCTCAGCACATCAGCGCACTTCTCTGAATATTTCCCATATTCCTCATTAAAACGTTTTGTGTGCGCTTGGTAGGAGGAAACTCAGCAAGAAAGCTTATCTTCCCCCAATCTGTTATTTAAAAATGTGTTTGTTGCGCTGCTTAAGCATTTAAATTAGATGTAAGGACCAGAAAGTTGCAGATTTACAAGTGAAACAACAATATTGACGCTCCTGAGGGGTTCGTCCACAGAAGCTGGCGTTAAGGCTACCATCCACTGCAGATTTCTTCTTCTGGGCTACGGCTTTTCAAGTTCAGACTCATCAGTTGAAGCGAGGGAAAAATCCCTTTAGCTATTTTTGTTACAGGAAAATAATACTTCACCGCCAGCTCGGGCGGGGGGGAGATGAACAAGAACCTCCTGATTTGCCGTGGAGCTCACCCCCCAAGACAAAGAGCATCTTTACTAATTATAGAAAACCAAAAATCGAGCTAGAAGAAGTAGGAAAAAAAAGTGTTTCTCAGCGTGCTTGGTGGGCATTAGCTGCGATTCCAGCAGCTTAGCAAGTCCCACCCCTCGGTGCGCGCAGCGGGGAGGCCGGGAGCGCCGCACATTCTCCCTGCTCAGCAGGGACAGGGGCCGCCGCGCGGATGATTTGCTGCAGGAATATTGGAAAATTGCCACCAAAATAGCAAATCCTGGAAAAAAAACCACCACCGAGAAACCCCAACCAACTTCAGCAAGGAATTAAGGGAAGACGAAATGTGAAACAAGCTCGGCTCCCGCAGCCCCAAGATGTTGGGCTCTTGCTGCATTACTGTCTGGGGCTTTTTCCGGGATCAAAATCAGCAAAAGGTTTGGGTGAAGGCAGACTTACACAAAACTCTAACTTAAAAATGTAAGTTCAAACTTGTTACGCACTAACTCTTGCCACAAGTCTTGTAAGCCAAAGTCTGACTGGAATCTCTAACAACTTTAACATACATAGCTGTTTTTGTTAAATTCAAAAAGAGAAAAGAGCTAAACAGACAAATATAATGCTATAGAGTATTTATTTTAAAATCATTACATGGCTGAAGTTTCATATGGTCAACTGAGATTTAGCGTCTCACGTGCCAGATATTTAGGCATACATTTAACACTTTCAACTAAAGTATTGCTTCTACTTCTGGTGTAAAAACCCTATGCCTATTACAACCTTCCTTCCCTACTCAACATAACACAAAATTTCACCGGTAAAACTTCTTAATTACACACAAAAGCAGCACCAGAGAAAGAACACAAACGTGCGTTTGCAGTACAGTAATGCTGCCATGAGAACAATGAACTTCCAAAACTCCGAGCACCCATCGTGTTTGTTCTATTACTGCCAGAGTAGATAGAAACATTTTTATCTCATCGCATCATTCAAAACAAGTTGGAAAAAGTCTGGCTGTCCAAAACGAAAGAAAAGCACAGGCCACTGAGGCTGATAAACTGCATGTCTGGGGCACCACACACCTAGGTCTCCCTCATATGCTTTGCACCTGAAAGCCTAAATTAAAGATCTTTTGTTTCACGAAGCATTTGGAAAATCTCAACGAAGTGCTGCTTTGTTTTTGCATTTTTTGCCCCCAAAGAGAGTACAAGCTTTTGAGAGCGCCAGGATGCTGATTCAACGCCACCTCTTTACTATGGCATTTTTCACCTTTGACCTATTACTTCTCCAAGTAAGACCTGGTTGTAACCGAGTACTCTTTCTAAAAAGGGATTTAAACGTACGTGGGATTTCACCACCCCACCGTGGGCTATAATCTCAGGCAACACCAGCTAAGGAATATTGCTTTCGGGTCACTGGGGAGATGACAGTAAAAGCAGAGCCGGGGCCTTGCCAAAGCGGTGTCAGTTATTCAACAGGATGCAAGGCAGCAGATTAATTCCCCACTATAACGAACAGGGAGGCTGTAAACAAAGGCTAAGGGGCACCGGAGGTGGCTCGCTGGGTATTACCAAACGGAGGAGCTGGGTTTTGATGCCCTCACACCACGCTCTGCCCCGGCACTGGGCGCGTTTTTAGGAGGGTTATGAGTTGTTCCCCCACTTCATGAGGCCATCTGGGTGCTGGAGCCTCACCTCTAAACGCTACCTGGGAGTTCTGCATCCGCTGCCAGAGCGGATTTTAATCTCTCTCACGTTATCCTGCTCCTGGAATTTTTGCTTCAGGAGATCAGCAATGGCCAGCCCGACAGCCCAGGCCAGGGAAAGGCAGGGAGAGAGAAGGGCTCCCCGGCAGAGGTGCGAGTTCACAAAGATGGCAGTTGTTCTCTGCTGCTACCGCATTCCCCCTTCGCACGCCGCATACCTCGACCAGTTCCAGTCCTAACAGCCGCGCTGGAACACGCGGATAGCTCCCTTCCAGCAGCACAACACCACACAGACAGCGGCCGGTGCCAAACGCTTAGTTAAGGAGATAAGAAAGGCACTCGTTCTTCCTTTAAAAAAATAAATAAATAAAAAAGGGAAGCTATTACAGTCAAGTAGACAGAGCGTGGATGGGAGCTGGCAGATTCCACAATACACAGTCACGTCAAAAATGGCCTCCTGCAAACTGTTCCTTCGTCGAGCCTTTGAGTCAACCCAAAGCGAGGGAATCTTCCCATTATCCGCAGGATGTTTCGCCGCCGCACTCCTCAGCGGTTGCTGCACGCTTTGCCACAGGGCCGTGCGAGCAGCAGAGGTTAAATCGCGCTCCGCAGTCGGCAGCAGAGGGAAACTCCTCTGCCTGCGTCCTGCTTCCAGCCCCAAAGTTGAGCTGGGCCATTATTTTGACTGTTCCCTGGTCTGTGAACGGAAAATCCCTCCTCAGCACTAGCGGGCTGGTGTCTGCTGCACACACCCACCGCACACAGCAGAAATTCCAGTCAATAAGGCAAGTGGGGCCCAGCCGGTGGAAGGGGAGGAAGGAGACACACAAACAATAAGGAAAGCATCTGGCTCTGTTACTGGCTGGGAAGGAGGCTGGAGTTCAGGAGAGACACGACTGCAGCCTGCAGTTAACAGGAAGATCCTCGCAATTCTCGCTGGCCTACTTTGCACACAGACCAAAATATCTGCGGAGGGTAACCCAGGGTTTCCAGCCCCGAGCACGATCCCACAAAGCACCGAACCAGGCTGAAACCCACCCCGGCGGGTTCGTCACACCGGGACCAAACCAGACCAGCTTCTGCTCTGGACCTGAGAAACGGCCCCCCACCCCCAAAAAAAAGAAAAACCACCCTCAAACGCTTTCCCTGACCGCGAGCCAGCCATCTCTTCGGCACCAGGCTAATGGAGGCTGCTCGGCTGTCCTCCCCTGGAGATCGCAGCCAAGTCTCCCGGAGCTCCTCTCATAGCAACCGGAGCTCCAGAGCCCGCAGCAGCTGCTGTCACCGCCTTCCCCGCGTACCCACAGGATCCAGAGCGAAGCAACACCCTCCTCCCCGCACCTCCACAGCGGGAGCCGGGCGGCGAGATGACTTCCTGGGTCAACCGCAAGGGAAAAAAAAAAAAAAAAAAAAAAAAAAAGAAAAAGGAAAAAAAAAAATCCCTGTGTTTCCTATACGAGCGAGAAGGGAAATCTCCTGCTGCTGCTGAGGGGAAAAGGAAATCGGTGCGCTGGGTTGGGGCTCTGCCTTACGGTGTAACAGCCCTTCCAGCGGGGGGGGGGGGCCGCGTGAGATACGCCGGGTACGGGCACACCGTCGCCGTGTATGGGGACACCGGGGGGGTACTGGCATAACGGGGGGGCACCGGCCCCAGCTGCACCCATCCGTGACAAAAGGCCGGGCACCCGCCGCTGCCCACCCCACTTGTATAATGGCCGGGGGCTGCAGAGGGCCCTGGAGGTGCAGCAGCCCCGCACCCTTTACGGGGGCAGCAGGAGGGCAGAGCCCCCCCCCCCCCCCCAGAATAAAACCTTAAGGAAAGCCCTGAGGGGGGTGAGCTCGGGGCAGGGGGGGGGGACGCGCTGGGCCCCCCCGCCTTGCCCCCCGCCATTCCCCCGAGGGAGGGGACGCGAGGCCTCGCACCTCGCCCAGAGGAGAGGGGAGGGGGGACCCCCCCGGTGCCTCCCCCCTCCCCCGGTGCCCAGGCGGCGGTGACCTTGCGCGAGCCGCCCGGGGCGCGGCGTGCCGGCCGTCCCCAGCCCCCTCCCGCAGGCAGGGCGAGCCCCGCCGCGGCCCCCGGCCCGCCGCGCACCGGCACCATGAGCAAGCAGAAAATGCCGGGCACGCACCGCCCCCCCCCGCCGCTTCCCTCCCTCCCTCCCTCCCACCGGCGGCGGTAACGGCGGGGCTGCCCCGGGCCGCGCGGCGGGGCGGCGGCGGAGGACGACGACGACGAGGAGGAGGAGGAGGAGGAGGAGGAGGGGAGGAGGAAGGCCGGCAGAGGGGCTCCCCCCGCCCGGCCAGGCCCCGCAGCGCCCCGCTCCGCAGCACCGGCCCGAGCCCCGCCGCCGCCGCCGCGCAGCCCCGTGCCCGCCATGATGGCCCGGGCCGGGCCTCCCGCCGCGCCTGCACCGGGCCCCGAGGCGGGGCAGGGCGGGGCGGGGCAGGGCAGCGGCCCGCACCGGGAGACCCCCGGTTCCCGCTGCCCCAACGCGCTCCCCACCTCCCGCCAGCACCGGGCACGGCCCGCTGCCCCCCGCGCCTACCTGGCCGGCCCGTTCCCCGGGCCCCCCGCGCGGCACTAGGCCCGGCTCAGCGCCACGGCGTTTCCCGGGCAACCGGCGGCGGCGAGCCCTCGGCGGCGGCCCCTCCCCCCGCAGCGGCGGCGGCGGCGGCCTCTCCCCGCGCCGGGCGGAAACGGCACTGGGCGCACGGGGATCCCCGGCGCCGGCGCCAGGGGCGCCCCGGCCACGCCCACTCCCGCTCCCCGTAGCCCGCCTCGCCCCGCCCCCCCGCGCTTCCCATTGGAGGCGCCGCCGCCCGGCCTCGCCCCTTCTCGATCCTCATTGGGAGCCGCCCGCCCGCCCCAAGGGGTGAGGAGGTTGATTGGCTCGCCCGGCTGCCAATCGGGCGGGGCGGCCCGCCGGGGGGCGTCGAGGCGGTGCGGCCGGGCGGGTTGCGACGGTGCCTGGTGGCCGAGGCGCGCTACGTGCGGGGGGGCGGGGCCTGCGGTGACTCCCGCGTCGGGACACGTGGCAGAAAGAAGGGGCGGCGCGGGCGGCCGGGATTCCTGGGCGGCCGCGCTGCGCATGCGCGGGCCGGCTGGGCGGGGGGAGGGAGGGCAAGAGGGTGGAAGGGGAGCGCACGCGCGCTGCGGCGGGCGCGGGGCCTGCCGCTCGGCACGTCCGCGCCGCGGGGGGAGGGGGCGGCGGGGTCCTGTCAGGGGAGAGCCCGCCCCCGGCCGCGGGCCTCAGGGGGCCGCCTCCGTCGCACGGCGCCCCCGGAGCGGCCCTCCCGAGGGGAAGGGGGGAGCCTCGGGGGCTGCGGCCCCGCACAAAGGGCGCTGCCCGCGGGGGGAGGCCCCTGAGGAGGAGGCGGCGGGGCCCGCCCGCTGCCGATAGCCGTTAGCTGCGCGCCGCAACCTGCGGGTTGTAATCAATAACCGCCCCCCTCAGAGCGCCCCCCGCGGCCCCCCCTCAGGCTCCCGGCCGAAGAAGCGACGCGAGGGACAAGAACTCAGTCCGAACACCCCTTTAATGCCCGCTGCGCCGTTGGCTTTTTACACCGGTCTCACAGCCCCACACAGCCCCGCCGGGCACGGAGCCGTCACCCCGCGGCGCCTCCCGGTGCGGCCCCGCCGCCTCCCCCCCCCCCCCACCTCCAGCCCCCGGGGCACGAAATGGCCGCGGGAGTGCCCCGCAGCCCGGCCGCCG